>NC_050579.1:147634598-149112424 GCF_011100635.1 Trichosurus vulpecula | reverse complement strand
TATACACATAGATATATACATACATACATATTCACTTATATATATACATAAACATATATATATATATATATATATATATATATATATATATATATATATGCATATTCCCTTCAACTACCCTAATACTGAGGTCTCATGAATCATACTCATCATCTTTCCATGTAGGAATGTAAACAAAACAGTTCAACTTTAGTAAGTCCCTTGCAATTTCCGTTTCTTGATTACCTTTTCATGCTTCTCTTGATTCTTGTGTTTGAAAGTCAAATTTTCTATTCAGTTCTGGTCTTTTCACTGAGAAAGCTTGAAAGTCCTCTATTTTATTGAAAATCCATATTTTGCCTTGGAACATGATACTCAGTTTTGCTGGGTAGGTGATTCTAGGTTTTAATCCTAGCTCCATTGACCTCCGGAATATCGCATTCCAAGCCCTTCGATCTCTTAATGTAGAAGCTGCCAGATCTTGGGTATTCTGATTGGGTTTCCACAATACTCAAATTGTTTCTTTCTGGCTGCTTGCAGTATTTTCTCCTTGATCTGGGAGCTCTGGAATTTGGCAACAATATTCCTAGGAGATTTCTTTTTGGGATCTATTTGAGGAGGCGATCGATGGATTCTTTCAATTTCTGTTTTGCCCTGTGGCTCTAGAATATCAGGGCAGTTCTCCTTGATAATTTCCTGAAAGATGGTATCTAGGCTCTTTTTTTGATCATGGCTTTCAGGTAGTCCAGTAATTTTTAAATTCTCTCTCCTGGATCTATTTTCCAGGTCAGTGGTTTTCCCAAGGAGATATTTCACATTGTCTTCCATTTTTTCATTCCTCTGGTTCTGTTTTATAATATCCTGATTTCTCATAAAGTCACTAGCTTCCACTTGCTCCAATCTAATTTTTAAAGTAGTATTTTCTTCAGTGGTCTTTTGGACCTCCTTTTCCATTTGGCTAATTCTGCCTTTCAAGGCATTCTTCTCCTCATTGGCTTTTTGGAGCTCTTTTGCCATTTGAGTTAGTCTGTTTTTTAAGGTGTTGTTTTCTTCAGTGTATTTTTCAGTATTTTTTTGGGTCTCCTTTAGCAAGTCATTGACTTGTTTTTCATGGTTTTCTCGCATCCTTCTCATTTATCTTCCCAATTTTTCCTCTACTTCTCCAACTTGCTTTTCCAAATCCTTTTTGAGTTCTTCTATGGCCTGGGGCCAGTTCATGTTTTTCTTGGAGGCTTTGGTTGTAGGCTCTATGACTTTGTTGTCTTCTTTAGGCTGTATGTTTTGGTCTTCTTTGTCACCAAAGAAAGAATCCAAAGTCTGAGACTGAATCTGGGCGCGTTTTCGCTGCCTGGCCATATTCCCAACCAACTAACTTGACCCTTGAGTTTTTCAGTGGGGTATGACTGCTTGTAGACTAACGAGTTCTATGTTCTACGTTTGGGGGGGAGGTGCCAGCTCTGTCAGAGCCGCACTCCTCCTTCCCCAAGGATCCCCAGTCCAGACTGGGCTTAGATCTTCAGCAGGCTGTTGCACTCCTGCTCTGATCCGCCATTACTCCCACCAGGTGGGCCTGGAGCCGGAAGTAACAACAGCTGTAGCTGCCCCACCTCCGCTGCCCCCGGGGCTGGAAGCCGAACCGCGAACTCCTTCCACTCCCGCAGCTTTTCCCACTAACCTTCTCCGCAGTCTTTGGTGTTTGTGGGTCGAGGGGTCTGGTAACTGCCGCAGCTCACTGAATCAGGGCGCTAGGGCCCCCTCCGCCCGGCTTCTGGTCTGGATCATCCACGCCGCTCAGGCTGGGCTCTGCTCCACTCCGTTCCCAGCTCCCAGCTCCCAGCTCCGTGTGGAATAGACCTCACCCAGAGACCATCCAGGCTGTCCTGGAGCCCTGCTTCCCTCTGCTGTTCTGTGGGTTCTGCCGTTCTAGAATTGGTTCAGAGCCATTTTTATAGGTTTTTGGAGGGACTCGGGTACGGAGCTCACTCTAGTCCGTGCTTACCAGCCGCCATCTTGGCTCCGCCCCTAATTTCTCTAATTATTAGTGATGTGAAGCATTGTTTTTCCAATATGGCTATAGAGAGCTTATATTTCTTCCCTTGAGAAATTCATATTCATATTCTTTAATCATTTAACAACTGGGAAATGATTCTTATTCCTATAAACTTGAATAGCTTTATTTTATTTTCATATGTCTTGCAAATGAGACCCTTATCTAAAAATTTTGCTACAAAAATTTTTTTTCCTCCCTTTATGTAAATCCCTTCTAATTTTAGTGGAGTTTATTCCCTTTTGTTCTACTATCCTTTGTCCTGATTACACCTCTCCTTAAAGAGGAAATATTTTCAAGCACTAGGGTTAGTATACAGCCACTCTGTACAAAAATTTCTCCAACATACCTAAAAAACAGTCACTTCATTTATCCTTGAACATGTGCAATGTACATGTAGTATCATGTGAAGGGCCCTGGACTAGGAGTCAATAGCCTTAAGTTAAAGTCACAACTTTGATGCTATTGAGTTATATGACCTTGAGCATGTCACCCCACCCCTGTGAGTTTCAGTTTCCCCATCTCTAAAATGAGCTCTAATGTCCCCTCTAGCACTGACATTGTATAATGGATAACTCAATATCTAATAAGACAAACTGTTTTGCCAATATGGAGGCTGGAAAGCAGGGACTTGCATGAGCTCCCTACCAGGTCCCTCCAAACAGCTATAAAAAAATGGCTCTGAACAAATTCTAGAACTGCAAAACCCACGAAATAGCAGAGGGAAGCAGGGCTCCAGCCCAGGACAGTCTGGATGGTTGCTGGATGAGGTCTATTGCAGGGAACTGGAAGCAGAGAGGAGCAGAGCCCAGCGTTAGCCGGGCGCCTGGACCAATCAGACCAGGAGCTGGGTGGAACAGGCCCTGGCGCCCTGAATCAGTGAGTTGTGACAGTTACCAGACTTCTCAACACACAAACACCAAAGACAATAGAGAAGGTTAGTGGGAAAAGCTTGTGGGGCAGAGTGAAAGGAGTTCCCGGTTAGGCCACCACCTGGGGGGCAGTGGAGGTGATGCAGCTCTGAGGCTGTTAACAGAGCTACAGCTGCAGTTGCTTCTGGCCCCAGGAACCCCTGGTGGGAGGAATTATGTGGCAGATCTGAGCAGGAGTGCAGAGCCTGCTTAGATTTGAGTCCAGTCGGGGTTGGTGGTTCTTGGGGGAGGAGGAGCACTGGTGTGGCAGAGCTTGCTATGTAGAAATAGCTCTGAAAACGACAGCACAGTCCCTCAAACTTGGGACTAGTTACTCTCTACTCTACAAGCAGTCATACCCCGAAGAAAAACCCAAGGTTAAGTAAGTTGACTGGGAACATGACCAGGCAGTGAAAATGGACTCAGATTCAGTCTCAAACTTTGGAATCTTTCTTTGGTGACAAAGAAGACCAAAATATACAGCCAGAAGAAGTCAACAAAGTCAAAGAGCCTACATCAACAGCCTCTAAGAAAAACATAAACTGGTCTCAGGCCATGGAAGAGCTCAAAAAGGATTTGGAAAAGTAAGTTAGAGAAGTAGAGGAAAAATTGGAAAGAGAAATGAGAGTGATGCAAGAAAACCATGAAAAACAAGTCAATGACTGGCTAAAGGAGACCCAAGAAAATACTGAAGAAAATAACACCTTAAAAAAATGAACTAACTCAAATGGCAAAAGAGCTCCAAAAAGCCAATGAGGAGAAGAGTGCCTTGAAGGGAAGAATTAGCCAAATGGAAAAGGAGGTCCAAAAGACCACTGAAGAAAATACTACCTTAAAAATTTGAGAGCAAGTGGAAGCTAGTGACTTGATGAGAAATCAAGATATTATAAAACAGAACCAAAGGAATGAAAACATAGAAGACAATGTTTTCTCGTTGGAACACCCACTGATCTGGAAAATAGATACAGGAGAGATAATTTAAAAATTATTGGACTACCTGAAAGCCATGATCAAAAAAAGAACTTAGATATCATCTTTCAAGAAATTATCAAGGAGAACTTCCCTGATATTCTAGAGCCAGAGGGTAAAATAGAAATCAAAAGAATCCACTGATAGCCTCCTCAAAAAGATCCCCAAAAGAAAACTCATAGGAATATTGTTGCCAAATTCCAGAGCTCCCAGATCAAGGAGAAAATACTGCAAGCAGCCAGAAAGAAACAATTTGAGTACTGTGGAAATACAATCAGGATAACACAGGGTCTAGCACCTTCTACATTAAGGGATTGAAGGGCTTGGAATATGATATTCTGGAGGTCAATGGAGCTAGGATTAAAAGCAAGAATCACCTCCCAGCAAAACTGAGTGTCATGCTCCAAGGCAAAATATGGATTTTCAATAAAATAGAGGACTTTCAAGCTTTCTCAGTGAAAAGGCCAGAGATGAATAGAAAATTTGGCTTTCAAACACAAGAATCAAGAGAAGCATGAAAAGGTAAACAAGAAAGAGAAATCATAAGGGATTTGTTGAAGTTGAACTGTTTTGTTTACATTCCTACATGGAAAGATGATGTGCATAATTCATGAGACCTCAGTATTAGGGTAGCTGAAGGGATATGCATATGAATCTTGCTCTCACCAGAATTGATCTGAGGAGGGAATAATGTACACACTCAATTGGATATCTTACCCCACAGAAAAGAAGGAGGAAGGAGATAAAAAGGGGGGACGTTAGAAGGGAGGGCAGATGGGAGGAGGAGGTAATCAAAAACAAACACTTTCAAAAAGGGACAGGGTCAAGGAAGAAAATTGAATAAAAGGGGATGGGATAGGAAGGAGCAAAATATAGTTAGTCTTTCACAACATGAGTATTGTGGAAGGGTTTTATATAATGATACACATGTGCCCTATGTTGAATTGCTTGCCTTCTTAGGGAGGGTGGGTGGGGAGGGAAGAAGGGAGAGAATTTGGAAGTCAAAGTTTTAAAAACAGATGTTCAAAAAAAAGTTTTTGCATGCAACTAGGAAATAATATATACAGGCAATGGGGCGTGGAAATCTATCTTGCCCTACAAGAAAGTAAGGGTAAGGGGGATGGGGGGGAGTGGGGTGACAGAAGGGAGGGCTGACTGGGGAACGGGGCAACCAGAATATATGCCATCTTGGAGTGGGGGAAGGGTAGAAATGGGGAGAAAATTTGTAATTCAAACTCTTGTGAAAATCAATGCTGAAAACTAAAAATATTAAATAAATACATGTTTTTTTGAAAAGTGACACCCAAAGGAAGGCACAAATTTCTTTGCAAGGTATATATTGCACTTGCAGTTTTATCCAAGGCCCTCAGTGGGATATGGACTCACAGCTGAGTAACCAGCTCATCAGAATTCTTACAAAAACTGTGTACTATCTCATCCTTCTCAAGCTATGATGGATCAATAGGATACATGAGCCTCAGGCAGGAGGTTAAAAGACACAGGTGATTATATTATATGAGAAGTAAAATGCTTATCAACCTCCTGTGAGATTAAATGGATTGCTTCTCCAACTAAAAACTGACTAAGTTAATCAAAGCCATTAGACTACTCTGTGTAGATAACAATCCAAGTTATCATTTGGTTGGATAAATCACAGCCATAACTGCGGGGAGGGAGCAGATGATCAGATCTCTGCCCAAGGATGCCAAAATGAAAAGGTGCTAAAAACTCATACAGTCCTTCAATAGAAGAAACAATAGAGCTTAGCATCTACTTGATCTAGATCTGTGAATTCAATGGTATGGGAAAGTCTCATGAGGAAACACCTTCTGCCAATGTAGAATGGCAATGGTCCTTCAACTTTAAAGTCTGAAGAGAATTGCCTGAGACTGAAATGTTGAGTGACTTGCCTAGGCTCAAGTAGCAGGTGTATGTCAGTGGCAAAACTTAAACCTTTCTAAATCTTAAAATTTGAACCTTTCTAAATTTAATTTAAATTTAAGTTCTAAATTTAAACCTTTTAAAATCTTAAGCAAGCTATCATTCCACTCTCTCATATTTCTTCTTCACATCTAGTAAGCGTGAAGAATGTTAAAATTGAAAGCTACCAGATGGTTCATTCCTCCCCTCCCCACCAGCCATACACAGCAATGTCCTCCTTGGCTTTGGCCCACTCTGTTCCCACCATCTCCTCACAACCTCAGTAAAGGCTTCAAGATATCCCAAGGTATCCCCTGGCAGATGTCCTTGTTGAAGGATAGGATTCCTGCCATTTGCCCCAGGCACAATTTATGCTTCCCTAGGCACAAAAATTGCTGATTATAGCTCTGAGAAGTGGCAAGTACTGCATTCAGTGGAGCCCATTTCTTCATTTAGCTAATCACTTTATTAATAGCATGCAAAAGATCTAGGAGGATGGGGAGAAGGAAACTTGCTAGCAGTGCAACATTGGGAATGTCTGGGTAAAATTAGCTACTAAGCAAACCTGGGCACTCTGGCTGTCCCATTTAAGTAGGAAGAGTATTCATCTGTCACCCTTTATCGTACTTCCAGGTTGCTTAAATTGAGTCGACAGGTTGTTAATGTTGACAGTGCCTTTGAGTCTATGACAATATGCAGCAGATAAATGGGAGCAGAGGAATCCCTACCTCAACTTCATTGCCTCTAGGAATTATTTTCATCTGGAAAAATATGCTCACACAAATAAATGGAAATATCTTCTGCAGGGTGTTATTCACATGCAACCTGCCCTCAAGCCATCACCCACTGGAAGAGGGCAGTCATAATCATAAGCTCCCCTTTTCCCCTATGGATGTTGGGATAATTGTTCATATCCATGTGTGCTGATACCCGTGCTGATTAAACCTAGTTTGATTTACTCTTAACTGGTATTTACATTTGAGGGGAGTGAGGGGGATGGTGCACTTAATTTATATCGACAGCGTGTCCTTGGTGATTTTCACAGCCTGTCCCAGTTATCAGCAAATGAAGATAAATATCGAACAAAGTCTGCCGCTGCCCTTCTGTGGGGTGAGCAGGCCACTCATGCAGTGTCCCATTTACATTTTCTTAAATTTACTTATTTTTATCATTAAATTCTAATTTTCTAGCCCATTTGCCCATTTGCTTATAATGTTTATTGTCTCGGCCAAAGAATAATGACCAGGAAAGGGTAAGCGTTTTCTGAACAACTACATCAATACTAATTGCCAATGATTTGTAGGAGCATGGCAGCAGGACTGACAGGGAAGATGGGAGCAAACTAGATTCAAAGTGACATTATGGAAATTACAAGAGAAACGTTCTTATTGCACATTTTATGAATTTTACCTGACCCAGATGTGATCTCCTCTTCTAAATCACTCTTTAAACATGACTTCCTTTGGAAATTTTTCAGCATAATTTAGCTATAAGACCTTCGGTAAGATAAGTGACTACTTATGATTTGTTGCATATGTTGAAATAAAGAAAAAAGGGAAAAAAGACGAAGTTGATAGGATCATAGATCTATTGCTGGAAGAGACTTCAGAATCTATTTAGCCAGGCTCGCTTATTTTACAGATGAGGAAACTAAGGCCCAGGGAAATTAAATTATTTGTTCATGGTTGTGCAGGTAGTGTCAGCAGTTTACAAATGGTTCCATTGAGTCCTTTTTTAGAGAACAGATTTTAAATAGGTGACTGCCTACACATAGACACTAGATTGAGATCAGAGCACTCAAATTCCAATCCTATTTCTGATTAATTTGAATTCCCTTGGTATGATTACTTAACTTCCCAGTAGAAATGATGTTTGTGTGCCACATCTAGTATTTGAATTACCAAGTATTTGAAATTTTAAGCATGGAAAACAGATACATAGCGAGCAATAATTCGTTTGACAAATGTTTATTGATCACCCACTAAAAAAATCATCAGACAATTAAAAGGAAATGATTTGTCTTTACAAAAATTCAGTTTACGCATTTACCAGGATCAAAACTATTACATAAAGCAAGGGCACTTGTACTCAGCTTACAGGTTGAGGACTTTGTAATTCTAAAATGTTTGAGATCCAAAGAAGTATTAGGGTAATAGAGATCACAGATTGCTTAGAATTGTAGTAATATTTATTGGTCCCTCACAACTACATGAAGCTTTAAAAGACATTGCTCAGAAAATAAGCTAGAAACACACAGAATCTGTCCTGGAGCAGCCAATAAATGAAGGGGTCAGTTCACTCAAATGAATAAAGCTTGACTCTCATTAACCCAGGGTCCTGAGTTGAATTCCCATCAGTGCCAGTTAGCTTTGTCCCCACAAAAAATGTAATAAAAATAACCTCTCTGTTCCATGGCTGCCTGCCCTCTTAACCCAGCCAGTCATCTAGCAAATGTGTGTCACTGGCCATCAGGAGATCAGGTAGGACTGGATGAATCTGTGTAGATCTGTCAACCTCACTAGAAAATATGACTCAAAATGCATAGTCAGAAGTCAAGGCAAGCCCACATGAAATAACTATCATAATACCTTACTTTTGTTTCATATAATAACACCTGACATTTATTTTATGCCTTACAGTTTACAAAGCACTTTATATGTGCTATCTCATTTGAGCCTTACAACACATCTGTGACATAGAGAAGGCAAACATTCTTGTCTCCATTTTATAGAAGACTTGGAGAAATTATGACTTGCGTAACATCACACAGTTCTTAAGTAGCATGCTTATATATTTAAAGTAAGTGCTACATTCCGTGGTGTGAAGAGGTATGGCATAATGGCTGAAGAGCTGGTCTTGGAGTCAGAAAGATCCAAGTTCCAACCCTGCTTCTGGCAGGGGACAATGTTTATCTGTGGGACAATGGATGTCATAATTTCTCAGTGTCCACATGGCAATTCTCTAAGAATCTAATTTTATAGAGAAATAGCAGATGATCATCAGTAAAGCAAGTTTCCACATTTAGAGTTAACTATACCAATGAAATCACAGGTTTGGATCCCTGATGCTTCCTCCACCACCATATATGATGTACATATTATAAGCTAAAAGTCATATCAAAGAGTGTTAGTGTGTCCTAGAAAAGGTTCAGGGAAAATAGGTACTTACTGAGTTTGGCCTTGTGTAATGGGTAGGATTTGGAGAGGCAGAGTCCATTCCAAATAAGGGGAACAGTAGGAATGACGGTATGTAACTTATTATTACTCTTCATTGCACAGTTTGATGCAGTACAGCCTGCCCCCCCCCAAGCAAGCTAAGCATCTATCTAAACTTCAAATGTACACAACACAAAAAGATGTGTTCATTTCCAATGTTGTACATTATTCATTATTTCTGTCCTAAGTGAGTATTGATGAAGTAGCTTCCAGTGTTTTCTCTAAGTTAAATTCCTCAATAGGAATTGCTAAGGGACAGTGGTACTCTGGTTATATGGAACACTGAGGGTGCTTTGAAGTAGCAGGAAGTGATTCTGGTCAATTTGTTATGATTATTTGTGTCCTCACTGAATGTTGAGTTATGGGAAATGGCAGGAGTTGATCACATGTATATAATCCAGAAATATGTTCAATATTGTCAATTGACTTTTGCATGACCTTGTAAATCTGATTTCATGACATTGACATCTGGTTCTCAGTTTTGACTCCAAGAATTTTCCTATCATCAAAAAGATGAAGAAATATGACTTGGGGAGAGAATATTTATGTCCATTAGCTTTCACTACCTGTTTACAATGGATAATCAATCAATTAACAAGAATTCATTAATCACTTACTATATGCCAGTTGCTCTTTTTAGTACTAAGGATACAACGGCAAAATAAAACAATCCATGTGCTTAAGGAGATCACATTTTATTCTGGAAACTACATTTACATGTACGCGTAAACACAAGCCATACAAGCAGTGAGTACAAATTAAGTACTGGGAGCTAGAGGGGTCAGGAAAGACCTCATATAGGAAGTAGCACCTGAGCTTTGAAGGAAGGAAGGAATTTTAAGAAGTGGAGAAGAAAAGGGTGCATTCCAGGAATGAGGGACAATCTATTCAAAGGCCTAGAGAAAGAAGATGAACACACAGATACTGTGTCAAAATGTGATTTAGACATATTCAAGTGAATTTCCACTAAACCATAATTTCTATCCCATTTTGAAACCCATTTCTCAAGACTGTATTTAAAACAAATGAGTCACATTAACACTTTATTACTATTGAGAAGTCCTTAAAAGTATCAAACCATGATGGAAAGCACCTCCTTTAAACAAACACCCCCTGTTCTAGCTGGGTGCTCAAGACATCTAAATGGCATAATGGATAGAACACTGGACCTGAGTTTTCTAATCCTGCCTCAAATACTTATGAGCTATATGACCACGGACAAGTCACCAAACCTCTCAGCCTCAGTTTCTTTATCTGTAAAAAGGGGGAAATTATAGTATCTATTATGCAGGGTCTTTATGTCCATTAAGATTGTATGTGTGTGTATCTCACCGAAAACATTAAAGAGCTGTATGTTGTTGTTTAATCATTTTTTCAGTCATGTCCAATTCTTTGTGACCCCATTTGAGGTTTCCTTCAAAGAGATACTAGAGTAATTTGCCGTTTCCTTCTTGGCTCATTTTATCAATGAGGAAATTGAGGCAAACAGGAGTAAGTGACTTGCCCAGGATCACACAGCTAGGAAGTGTCTGAGGTCACATTTGAACTCAGGAAGATGTCTTCTTGACTCCAGGCCTAGTACTATCCACTCTGCTACCTAGCTTCCTTAAAGAGCTTTATAAGTGCTAGCTATTGTTAATATACTGGTAGTAGAAGTAGCAGTAGTAATAATGTAAGTACAAGTACAAAGTTAGCAGCAGTGAATAATAATAACTCCCATTTCTATAACAATGTGCAGTTTGTAAAATGCTTTCTTCACATAAACCTTTTCATGTAGAGATCATAAGTTTTATTATCCCGGTCTTACAGACAAGGAAGTTGAGGCACAGAGAGGTTAAGCGATTGCCCAAGTCATGCACTAACTAGAAAGTACTGGAACTGACTCCAAGCTCTGTGCCCTTGCCACTAGACCACATTACATCATATGGTGAAGCAAAAATCAAGGGCATTTAGCATAATGATACTGATTCATGAATAAAAGCTACACCTTGGCAATGAAATTATCTTTTTTATGTGATGTATATTTTAAGGATGGAAGCCACCCAGTCTTCAGGCAAGGGCTCCACTAATATATTTCAATGTCAACTTTCAGGTTTCAGCTCCATCTGATAGGGCTGAAAACTCAGTTTGACAATAACCCCCAAAGAAAGCCATCTGGGGAATTAGCAGAGTGACAGCGAAACAGAGAGCTAAAGGCTGGAACATTATTTCTTGCTAAATTCCTTGAAGTCATATAGCTGCAAGTGCTTTTGCTAACTTAGGTCAAGACCTGTTCCAAATCCAGGTCATTGACATTCCCCAAGACCAGGCTAACACTGAGTTCTGTCTCCACATTGATCAGGCAATAACCAGCATTAGAACCATGGACAGGGGAAAGTCTCCATGTTCTCTCTAAGATGGACTGGGAGGGGCAAACATAATCACATCACAAGGTAAACCTATTATAGTGGGGATAGCATGAAGAAGGCCTACAAATACTACTGATTTCTTAAGGTATTGTAAAATGTCTCATCCAAACAATCAGAACCCATTTCTGAGTGACAGAATGTGGACAAAGCACTGGACACAGAGTCAGTTCCAGGGGTTCAAATTTAGACACTAACACTTGGTAGCTGTGTGATCCTGGATAAAATCATTTCATCTCACCAAATCTTGGTTTTCTCAACTGTAAAATGAGAAAGCTCCTCTTTCTACTAACCACCTCATAGAGTTTCTGTAAGGAAAGCACATTGTTTAGGGAATAGTTTACAAATAGAACTTTGTTTGAAGTTAATCGTTCATCAAATATTTAACTACCAATGATATGACAGGTACTCAGGATACAAATCAAAAGTGAGACATTTCCATTCTAACAGAAGAGACAGCATATGAAGAGAGAGAGAGAGAGAGAGAGAGAGAGAGAGAGAGAGAGAGACAGAGAGAGACAGAGAGAGAGGAGAGATCCAAAATTAAACAGAAGGTATTTGGGGAAAGGAAGACACTAGGAGTTTGTCATCCACACTTGACACAGGCATGAAAGATTGTCCATGGGAAAGGAGGTTGTGTGTGTGAGGAACAGCAAAAAAGATAAGAAACAGACAAAAACCTTGTTTAGAAATAGTTTTGCTATATGTATAGGCATTATCCTGAAATAATTCCCCAAATATTTATTATTTACTATGTACAAGGTTCTATACTAGGTGCTAGAGATATTTTTAAACCAGGCCTATGATTTCATTGGTATATGGAACTCTCAATGAGTTACCTATATTTCTCATTTTCTTTTTTTTCTTTTTTCATATTTACAAATCTAATTGGTGTGAGGTAAACTTTCAGACTTACTTTAATTTGCATTTCTCTAATTAATAGTGATTGAAGCATTTTTTCATGTGGTTATGGATAGTTGGTCTCTTCCTTTTGGAGCTGTCTTTTCATATCCTTAGATGATTTACCAACTGGAAAATGACTCATTCTTATAAATTTGAATCTATTCCTTACATATGATGGAAATGAGGCCTTTATCAGAAAAACTTGATGGCTAAGGTTTTTTTCTTTCTTCCCAGTTAATTATTTACCTTTTGATCTTACTTAGCTATGTTATATTTATTTATGGAAAACCTTTTTAATTTTATGTGGTTAAAATTGTCCATTTTAGCTTCTGCAATCTTCTCTATCCCTTGTTTTGCCATGAATATTTTTTCTATCCATAAATCTGATAGTTCAAGTTTTCTTTTGTTTCTCTAATTTGTTTATGATGTTAACTCTTATGTATAGATGATTTATCCATTTGGACTTAACTTTATATAAGATGTGAAGTGTTGGTCTAAATCTAATTTCTTCCATACTACTGTCCCATTTTTCTCAACAACTTGTTTCAAATAGAAAATCTTTGCATTGGTGCTATAGTAGGTTACTAGAACCATTTGCTTTTGTATGTTGCATCCCTAATCTATTAAAATAGTCATTCTCTATTTTTTTAAATTTAATTTATTTAATATATTTAGTTTTCAGCATTGATTTTCACAAGAGGTTGAATTACAAATTTTCTCCCCATTTCTACCCTCCCTCCCACTCCAAGATGGCATATATTCTGGTTGCCCTGTTCCCCAGTCAGCCCTCCCTTCTGTCACCCCACTCCCCTCACATCCCCTTTTCCCTCCTTTCTTGTAGGGTAAGATAAATTTCTACGCCCCATTGCCTGTGTATCTTATTTTCTAGTTGCATGCAAAAACTTTTTGTTTTGTTTTTGAACATCTGTTTTTAAAACTTTGTGATCCAAATTCTCTCCTGCCCACCCTCCCTAAGAAGTCAAGCAATTCAACATAGGCCACATGCGTATCATTATGTATAACCCTTCCACAATACTCATGTTGTGAAAGACTAACTATATTTTACTCCTTCCTAACCTATCCCCCTTTATCCAATTTTCTCCCTTGACCCTTTTCAAAAGTGTTTGATTTTGATTACCTCCCCCCCATCTGCCCTCCCTTCTATCATCCCCCCTTTTTATCTTCTTCCTCCTTCTTTCCTGTGGGGTAAGATACCCAATTGAGTGTATATGGTATTCCCTCCTCAGGTCAAATCTGATGAGAGCAAGATTCTCTCATTCCCCCTCATCTGCCTTCTCTTCTCTTCCTATAGAACTGCTTTTTCTTTCCACTTTTATGTGAGATAATTTACCCCATTCTATCTCTCCCTTTCTCCCTCTCTCAATATATTCCTCTCTCATTCCTTAATTTGATTTTATTTCTTTTAGATATCATCCCTTCATCTTCAACTCACCCTGTGCCCTCCCTCTCCCTCTCTCTCTCTCTCTCTCTCTCTCTCTCTCTCTCTCTCACTATATATATATACATATATATATATATATATATATATATATACGTACATATACACACACATGCGCGCACACACACACACACACATATATATATATATATACATATACACACACAAATATATATATATATGCATATTCCCTTCAGCTACCCTAATACTGAGGTGGCAAGAATCATACACATCATCTTTCCATGTAGGAATGTAAACAAAACAGTTCAACTTTAGTAAGTCCCTTGCAATTTCTTTTTCTTGATTACCTTTTTATGCTTCTCTTGATTCTTGTGTTTGAAAGTCAAATTTTCTATTCAGCTCTGGTCTTTCACTGAGAAAGCTTGAAAGTCCTCTATTTTATTGAAAATCCATATTTTGCCTTGGAGCATGATACTCAGTTTTACTGGGTAGGTGATTCTTGGTTTTAATCCTAGCTCCACTGACCTCCGGAATATCACATTCCAAGCCCTTCGATCTCTTAATATAGAAGCTGCCAGATCTGGGATTGTTCTGATTGTGTTTCCACAATACTCAAATTGTTTCTTTCTGGTTGCTTACAGTATTTTCTTCTTGATCTGGGAGCTCTGGAATTTGGCAACAATATTCCTAGGAGATTTCTTTTTGGGATCTATTTGAGGAGATGATCTGTGGATTCTTTCAATTTCTATTTTGCCCTGTGGCTCTAGAATATCAGGGCAGTTCTCCTTGATAATTTCTTGAAAGATGATATCTAGGCTCTTTTTTGATCATGGTTTTCAGGTAGTCCAATAATTTTTAAATTCTCTCTCCTGGATCTATTTTCCAGGTCACTGGTTTTTCTAATGAGATATTTGACATTATCTTCCACTTTTTCATTCCTTTGGCTCTGTTTCATAATATCTTGATTTCTCATCAAGTCACTAGCTTCCAGTTGCTCCAATCTAATTTTTAAGGTAGTATTTTCTTCAGTGGTCTTTTGGACCTCCTTTTCCGTTTGGCTAATTCTGCCTTTCAAGGCATTCTTCTCCTCATTGGCTTTTTGGAACTCTTTTGCCATTTAAGTTAGTTTATTTTTTAAGGTGTTGTTTTCTTCAGTATATTTTTCAGTATTTTTTTGGGTCTCCTTTAGCAAGTCATTGACTTGTTTTTCATGGTTTTCTTGCATCACTCTCATTTCTCTTCCCAATTTTTCCTCTACTTCTCTAACTTGCTTTTCCAAATCCTTTTTGAGCTCTTCCATGACCTGAGACCAATTCATGTTTTTCTTGGAGGCTTTTGTTGTAGGCTCTTTGACTTTGTTGTCTTCTTCAGGCTGTATGTTTTGGTCTTCTTTGTCACCAAAGAAAGATTCCAAAGTCTGAGACTGAATCTGGGTGTGTTTTCACTGCCTGGCCATGTTCCCAGCCAACTTACTTGACCCTTGAGTTTTTCAGCGAGGTATGACTGCTTGTAGAGTAAAGAGTATTATGTTCCAAGCTTGGGGGGATGCACTGTTGATTTCAGACCTATTACAGCCAGCTCTGCCACACCAGCACTCCTCCTTCCCCAAGAACCCCCAACCCGGACTGGACTTAGATCTTCAGCAGGCTCTGCACTCCTGCTCTGATCTGCCACTTAATTCCTCCCACCAGGTGGGCCTGGGGCTAGAAGCAACTGCACCTGTAGTTCTGTAGCTGCCCCACCTCCGCTGCCCCCAGGGCGGTGGCTGAACCATGAACTCTATCACCCTGTTCCCAGCAGCTTTTCCCACTAACCTTCTCTGTTGTCTTTGGTATTTGTGGGTTGAGAAGTCTGGTAACTGCTGCAGCTCACTGATTCAGGGTGCTAGGGCATGCTCAGCCCGGCTCCTGGTCTAGTTTGTCAGTGCAGCCCACGCTGGGCTCTGCTCTGCTCCACTCTGCTCCCTGCTCTGTGTGCGAAAGACCTCACCCAGCAACCATCCAGGCTGTCCTGGGCTGGAGCCCTGCTTCTCTCTGCTATTTTATGGGTTCTGCAGTTCTAGAATTGGTTCAGAGCCATTTTTTATAGGTTTTTGGAGGGACTTGGTGGGGAGCTCATGCTAGTCCCTGCTTTCCAGCTGCCATCTTGGCTCCGCCCTCCCAGTCTCTCTGTTTTTAACCAATACCAAATGAATTCATAAAACCACTATGAAAGGTAATTTGGAATTATATACAAAAAGTTACTATTTTTTGTAGGAACAGGGCATGCCCTTTGACTGAGTTATACCCTTGCTAGACCTGTACCCCAAAGAGGTTAAAGAAAGAGGAAAAAATCCTATATGTACAGAAACATTTATAGTGATTTTCCTTGGGGTGGCAAAAAAACCCTGGAAAGCAAAGGAATCAGTTAAGGAATGGTTGAATAAGTCATGGTATATGAATGTATACCATATTATGATTCTGTAAGAAATAAGAAAATAGATGATTTCAAAGAGATATGCAAAGACTCATATGAACTGATGCAGAGTGAAATAAGCAGAATCATAAAAATAATTTATGCTATAACACCAATATTATAAAAAGAATGATTTTGAACATATATACAAGCTTAACAAGAATGAAATTAGCAGAACAAGAAGAATAATTTATACAATAACAAAACACTGTGCAAACTTTTAAAAGCTATAAGAACTATAATTAAAGCAGTGATCATCCAGGGGAATGACGATGAAACAAATTGTCTCCCTTCTTACAGAGAGGTGATAGATTTAAGGCAGTGGTGGGGAACCTGTGGCCTCGAGGCCACATGAGGCTCTCTAGGTCGTCAAGTGCAGCCCTTTGACTGAATCCAAACTTCAGTAAAGATCTAGAGGGCCACACGTGTCCTTGAGGCCACAGGTTCCCCACCCCTGATTTAGGGTATCTCCCTCAGCACTGAACAGTATAATCTGCACAATTAAGCATGTAACAAATGTCTGTGGTAAAATTGAATTAATTTGTACAAACTTATGTAACATTGTTGGGGCCTTTGTTTTATTGGTACATGTACTCTCCTGTCACAGAATTAAAGAATGTCAAAATCTGAAGGAACTTCGGATTCCATAAAAACCAAACTATAAGAATCCTGTCAACACTACTGCTAGTCCTTATGGGATCCTCTAACCTTCCTTTCTAGACTCTGGGGAACAGAGTAACTGTTCTGAGATAATACACGCAGAAAATGGTAAACTTTGGAAATCAATATTATATTTAAATAAGAAAACTCTCCCATTGGATGCCTCTCCCTCAAAAGTTTACTTCTATCTGCATAGCAAATTTCAGATGTTCATTGGAGAGTTTTGAAATAAATCAATAAAGTAAAATCTTTCCTAATGAGATTTTGAAGTTTCTATAAGGTTTTTTTTCCAAAGGAGTCACCGGAGACCTCTCACTCCTATTGTGTGTTTCATACTTTGCCTTCCACTACAGTACATTATCATAGAAAACCCACTGGAAATTAGGAAATCTTGGTTCCAGGCTTATCTCTATCCCAGACTAGTGTGTATTTACTTGAACAACTCATAAAACAAATCTGGGTCTCCATCTCCTTGTCTGCCCTATAGTGCACATTAACTGTGACATAAGAAAATAAATTTATTGATTTATAACTTTTGCTATTATAACTTTTGTATCTTAAAAAAGCTTTTCATGTCACTATAGCCTCTTTTTGCAACAATCACTTCTTCATGATCTAGCATTGCCTTTAAAGATTTTGAGACATATTCTCTAATTCTTCATCACTCGAAAACTTATGTGTTAATTTCATTGTTAAGCATGATTTTGACAAACGGTCCTCTTTGCCAAGTCTAACTTTAATTATCATACTTGGCCTTTTTTATTAATCTGTCCTTATTCACCCCTATGGAAGAAATAAAAATCTGAAAAAATAAAGCCCTCAATATATAACTGCATAGTCCAGCAAACCAAATTCCCACATTTAGCCTATAGTTTTTCAATTGAGTTTAAATCAAGTGAGTTTGCAGACCATTGAAACATGTTTACATCCATCTCTTGAATAAGTTCATTAACTTTACATGATATGTGGTATGCGCAAGTTTTGTTTACAAGAATCCATCTCAATTTAGGAATTTCCATAATTCTGAAACCATTTTACTTCTCTTTATATCGATGTTAATTCTTCAAAGGAGATGAGTAAAAAGAAAAAAATCCAGTAAAAAATTACCAAAACACTTCTTTAAATGGATGTTTTATAGGCTGATGAAGCTATCCAAAGCTTACAGGCTCTCTTGATTTCCTTTGGCACTGGTTTTGGCATAGCCTTGAATAAAAAAAGTGAACTTCAGTAAAAATGACCTTCTTTCCAATTTGAAGCACTTCAGGCCTTGTACTGTCTTGCCAAGACAAGTGATGTTTTTTTTTTTCCTACATAGCAATGGTCTGAAGTTATTTTTCATTCTCCTTCCTACTTAAAAAAGGCTGTGCCTACATGGTGGAGGTGTCAATAACAATCTCTCAACCTTCCAAAACCCTCAGAAAGTCTTTTCTAGTTTTCTGAGAATTAATTAGGCTACTTTGCAACAATAGTTGGTTAATACTTGGTATTAGTTGTAGTTTTTTTTAAACTACATTTTCTCACTTTGGTGGGATTGATCTTGTTTCATTTTGGGCTTGAATGATTTTTGAAACATTGGACTCCCCCACATCAACAGCTGTGACAATACCTCTACTAGTCAGTGAAGCGTTCTCTTTAAGAGCTACAACTTTTGTGGTTTTCCTTGAAGTCATATCCATTCTTCAAAACCATTGAATTAGAAACATGACCAAAGAGAGCAAGGAAATGCATATGCAGTATGAAATCCAGTAGTTAGCTGAAAAAAATTATTTAAGGCTAGAGCAACTACATGAATCTGATTTTATCTGGGCAAGGTCAGATATTCAGAGTCAGTCTAGTGTCAGTTGAAGCACATGAGCATTACTACTGCTGTCACAAAGTGAAACTGTGTCAGAAATTTTTCTTGCCACAAATATATTACACATCACTGTGGTAAATGAATGTTGAACCTGATTTCCGAGGTTCTCTTCAATTCTAAAACTCATCTTCAGTGGTTAAGCTCAATTTTCTATCTTACTTCTGTTTCAGAGACTCCCTCCTGTCACAAAAACCCATGTGTATAGTGCTTTGGGAGCTCTTATTTCTCTTGTCATTGCCCCATCCAAGTGGTCCTTGAGAACATCAGTATCTTGCACCCTTTCAAAGAAAGCCGCTAGCTCACTTTCTAGGAAGTCTCTTCTCCTGCACCAAAATGGCACACCACTTATTTCTATCAGTACCTCCCAATGAATTTCATGAATCAGGGTACCACATCTCTCCTCATACTTCCCTTTCTGTCCCCCCCTTGCCTGCCGATGCAACTGATAAGGGCTGTTCAAATTACCCTGAACTCGAAAAAATAAGAAAGACTACTAGAATGAATGGTGGAGATTTGGAGCAGGCATACTCTATCGTGGGTGCTTGCCCTGAGGGTGAAGATTTATAGTCCTCGAACATATATTTAGTGAAGTACTATTAAAGTTTATATCAAAGCCACGGGTATTGCAATGTGCTTTAAAGCTCTCAGCCTGGGCATTTAAATTGCAAATCCTTGTAAATAAAATCCCAAGCCCATTCTTTTGATAGACATATAATGTCCAATTCTCCTATTCCACACACACAATGTCAGCCTCTAACAAGCCTAATTCCTGTATACATCATCCCTTTTTTCCTCTTGATATATTAGAACAACCAAATACTTTACCTTCATCGTAACAGTCTGAGCAACCAACTTAGTCCTTTCTGTAAGTTCCCAGCCATTTCTCCAACCTACCTACCTCTCCCTATCCCATCTAGCCTTACTGATAAAAATTAAAGCGGGAAAAATCTATTTAGGGCAGCTATGCCTTCTTGCATGCGTTGAAGGAATCAGCACTGCCTTAGAAGGAAATGCCTCAGGGATGCCTTTCTTTTGCTGGCAGAAGCCTATGGAAACAGCTGCTGATAGACCCCTCAAATTCCCACACTATCACCTACCTTCCCCCAGCTTTCAGTGGGCCTCTTACCTGTCTGTCTACTTAAATAAAAATCTCTGTGGGCAGAACACATACCTTAATTCTAAATTCCCTACAGCCTTCAGTGCATTGCCTAGTCTCATTAAATGTTAAATCACAAGATAGCTGCAGAAACTAAGTTCCTAAAATTGTAGCCCTAATTGTTCCAGAGTGTGTGCTTAGAAAAGTTCATAAGGAAACAGAAAAGTGGAAGTAAAGGGGGAAAATAAAGGAATTACATTTTTCTCCTGGATAATTAAGACCTTCCTCACTAAAGCCTTAGTCTATTGTAGGTGACCCTGGATTCCCAAAGGCTACCCAGCAAAGGGTAATCTCTCATAGCACCTATGAAATAGGAAAGGCATTATGCTTGTGTCTAGTGATAAGCTGTGTGTATTATGCAAGACACAGTCCAGTTAAGTTCAGAAATACATGTCACCAGTAGGTTTGTTACCAGAAGACAGGTTTTGTTGATTTGTCTGATTGTTTCTGCCATGGGAGATCCTTCTACAACCTATTAAAGCCCTAATCTGCATTGGTGGGTGGACGACCTAAGCTGATGAAATCACAGATCCTTAAAGGTTTGAAGTATGATAATGAGATCATTTTTCCTTGTCACCTTAATAAAACCTGCTACATACTTTTTTCACTGACTTTTCTTCCCTTATCCTCTCCTCCTCTCATGCCATCCTCCTCCATCGGTGGAAATGAAGGTTAATATTAAGCATTGCATTAACGGCTGTCAAATCAATCACAGTTTCCTCTGAGTTATGTTACACAGAAGCAACACACTTTATCAGAAATCAAAGTAGGGCCTATGCCAAAAGTGGATGAGATAATGTAAAATCACTTACATGGGCACTCTGGAGATAGAACCCCAGTTAATATTTAATACAGTCATTAACCTGTGAGGGGGAAGAAAAGGGTAATGGATGGTCTATTCTCTCTGCCTACAGGAGAGGCTCCTGAAGTAAGTTGTCCCTTCTGGGCAAGTCTTGCACGTGCTGAAAATCCATAAAGTGGGTCACAGATGAAGGGAGTTGGAGCAGTCTCAAAAGTCCCAGATGTGTTGTTCAGGGAGGGCAGACAGGCTTTGGAGTCAAACTGAGAGTCTCACCATTCTGCATTGAGACACTCAGCCACATCAATGAAACTGCTCAATTAGCTTGTTATAGCAACAGACACACTGTGGAAGGAGAATAACAAACATATCTGTTTGGCCAAGTTACAGCAAATAATCAATTATTGACAAAAATGGCCTACAAGAAATACTATTTGATCAGGGACCTGAGGGAATTTTCCATTTCTATTTAGATAGGTGGTATGATTCTGTCTGCAGTATGAGTTACCCCTGAGGGAGGAAAGAGAAAAGAAAAGCGAAACTAAATTAATACATGGTGTGGGGTTGGGGGGCTATAGAGGGGGCAGAAGACCATTTGAAAATGGAGGAATATGTACACATCACATGATACTATGATGGATTTCAGAATACTTAAATATGAGAAAAACCTGTGATCTCATCCATGTAGAATTAACTCGTGGGAGGATAACTTTGATGAGGCAAATCACTGCCTAAGTCTTAGCTAAATCCTAGGGAGTGTTTTAGGTATATAGAGGTTAAAAAACTTGCCCATGGTCACATAGCTAATGTGCCAAGGGCAGGGTTAGAACCCACAGTTCTATCAGTCAGCCTCAGAACATCCTACATTTATATACCATCAAGTCTAATACTTTCTGTTTATATCTCCTTGAGACAATTATAGATGCCTTAAAAAAGTAATCCATTACAACCACCAATTAGAGCTGTAGTATAACTGTCACCTAATGAAATGGCAGACCCCTTAAAATGACAGTTTTTCTTCTTATTGAATTTTATTTTTACTATTGGGTATAAGGCTGAATTTCAAGAATTCTTATGGAATTTAGCACACCAAGTAGATTAATTATAATATGATTTGTTAATCATTATTCTATAGGATACCTCTATCCCTGTCTCTCAATTTCTTGTTGCTGTTTATTTCCACACTAACATTAATTTTCTTCCCCCTAAAGAGTTTTTAAATTATCAAGAAATTTAAGTGGTTTCTAGCTCTGAGTAGATGCTACAGGTTGACTATTTTACAGACTTCAGCAGCTTTCAAGACACGTGAAAAATAGGGCTTTGTAAGGAAGGAATCAAGGCCACTTGCACTAATGTATTATTGGGCAGCCCACTACTACTACTAGAAAACTTCTTGTAATAGGAAATTATTTTTTATCCTGTTTTCAAATATTACTTGCTCAAATAACTCTCTGCTTTAGCAATGTCTGAGTGATTGGCTAGGGTAAATCAAAGAAGGGGAGCCAGTGGCTACTGGCTTTGGGTTGGATTCATCTAATTTCCTACATTTTTTTCTTTGTCAGTTTAATTATTTTTATTTATCCAGTAACTGAATCAAGAATTGCCTTTACTTAGTGTGGGATAATTGCATTTTTAAAAAATAAGATCTTAATTTCTCCAGGCCAGTGGATGGAACAGGAGTTGTAATACAGATTTAATCCCTTTTTTTGATGATCAAGAGAAAACAAACTGAGAAGCATATAATAATTCTCACATTCCCAAATCGGTCAATTATATCCCTGGTTTCCTGGGATCCTAGACCAGACAATGCTGCTATGGAGATAAAAGACACAAATAGACATTCTCCCACAGTTCACCAATAACTTGGCTTTCCAGAATTGTGATTTTGGAGAATGGAGAAGCCAGAAGAAGATAGCACTTTCTCTATCTTGTGCCAAGCAGGTGGACAGAATCTAGTGGTATATACAATTTGCAGGTGCCTCTTCCCTTGCTGCCTCCTTCTGAACCTTTGGTGGAAGATTATTGCTAAACAGAACACTAGGAGTATGAGGTGCTCAAGAAATGACCGCAAGCTAAGAGTGAAAGTTGGTGAGAATAATGCAAGCACTTCACTGGAACATCTCCCTATCCTCTGTCTTTGTTCCATGTAAGGAAACAGCTCCCCCTCAAACACTCACCTTCTACTTTCCCACGAGCAGAGCAGAGTTAAATTGAGGAGAAGCAGTTTTTGCTTCTGAAACTAGCAGAATGAGCCATGGACATCGTCCTATCCAACAATGTCCCCTTCCCCAAAAAAATTGCTCATCGTACTTTAATTACTATCATTTTTATTCCCCTTTATATAAAACTAAATCTGAAAGCAACTAAATCTTTGCCTGGTATAATTAATGCTGGAGTGGGTAAAGATTAAGGGAGAGGTTTGGATATCTGGGGAGGGCTGGGCAACACATCCCCCACTTCAGGGTAGCAGAGGCATGTAGAAAGGAAAATCAGACACTGACTCCATTTAAGACTCATCTATAATGGAGCCATATTGAAATCATGCCCCTAGGCAAAGGCAAGTTTTTATAACTGGGAGAACCTATAAGCAGAAAGAGAATAAAAATATGTTTTTATAACCATAAACCTAGTATTGACAAAGCCCTGAAGAAAAACCAAACAACACTGGGTAAAAGAGTGATTAGCTGCCCGTGGGGATGCTCATTATTCATCACACATTGCACATGGGCACCTAGTCTGGTACCTGCAGGATCCAAGAACTGGGATTCCTTTGTGGGAGAGTATACGCAGGTCCCTGAGCTGTAGCAATCTGTTCTATGACACATGGAAAATACATCATACTTTAGCCCATGTATTGCTTTACTAATGGTCACCACCTCCCTGTCAAAATGTTGCACAATCAACATTTATTAATAAATCATCCATTTCTCTTATTTCTCAAATTGTTAGTTACCATCTTATCAATAATATCTCTGAAATGTCTTTCCCACTCACTCAGTCCCCTTTCACACTGCTACCTTCCTCTTACAGGTACTCACTACCATCCACCTAGACCACAATAATAACCTCCTCATAGATCTTCCCATGTCTACTGTCTCCCTTCCCTGACTCTGTCCTTGTGGAGCCACAGAGGAGAAATGGCACAGTGGGGTGACCACCAGATGTAAATTCAGAGAATCTTGGTTTGAATCTCTGCTCTGTTACACCTAGTATTACCACTTCTTCTTTGGACCTGAATTTTTCCCATTTTTTTTAAATTAGGCAGTTGAATTAGATGACTGCTGAGGTCATTTTCTATGCACACATTTATTTTTCGCTTTAAATTTGAAAAATATTTTAGCTCATCATCTCATTCGATCCTCACAACATTTATTTGGGGTAGATGCAGATGTTATTTACGGATGACAAAACTGAGGCTAAAACTAGCTTTCTTTTGTGCAAAGGCATTCAGCTGGTGAATATATGAGGTAATAATTGAAGTCTTTCTAACTTCAGGTCCGATACTCTACCTACTAAATAACACTGCCTCTCAGTTTGAACAGCAGGTGAAGGAAATGTATTTTTGGCTTTGTTTTTGCCAGAAGACTTCCAGCAGACGTGTTGGCTGTCTTTAAGTGTTATTACACCTGCATGACGCTCCCAGCCTGCCTAACTTAGAACCTGGGTCGTCTACAAGGGTAAGAGCGGAAAACAAGAGCAGGTTTTTCCTCTTCTTCAGGAATATTTCCTTCACTTCTATTATTGAAGGGCCAACTGCAAGGGGGAGTATGAACTTGGAGGTATCAGGAAGTAGCCTGCACACCTGTATATGTGGTTTTATGGGGTTGAAGGTAATTGCTTTAGCATAGCATAGCAAGCAAAGTAGTAAGCACACACTTCAGGTATTTGTTGATTTTAGAGGAATGAGAGGTGCCTATCAGTCAGAGCAGTTGACTACGGATGTGTGGTCCATCACAATGTGTTTAGAAAATGGCCAAAAATGTCAAAGTGAGAACAAGTGGAGAGGCAAGGAACCCTAGGTTCAGTGGATGCTCAGTGTTCCTCACCAAGCATGAGTAGCAAAGGGTGGATAAGGGGTAATATTTGTGCCTTCGTTGCTAGTGCCCGGGTCCCTGCTCCCCATACCATCTTACAACGTTCAGTACAGTATAGTACAGAGCGAGCTACAGCAATCCTGCAGAATTTATCTGAATGGTGAGCATCTGAGCTCACCTCTGAGTTTCTGTTTCAGTCAGAAATTGACAAGAGAAGAACAAGCCAACATACACTTCATGACCCTCATGTTTCTGAGATAGCAAATCCTTTGATATGCCCCATTAGTATCCCCTACTGTTCTTTCACTACATAATAGTCCTCTCTGTTCTTGGGTTCCCTGTAATACAGTCTTTCATGAGGAAAAGAGTAGACATTTCCTTTCCTACTCATCCTCTTCCTCATAATGGCTCAAGATCCTTAGTGCAGGGGTTCTTAATCTTTTGTATCATGGACCCCTTTGTGTTGGTGGACCTTGTGGCCCCTTCCTCAGAATAATGTGTGTGTATGTGTGTTTTAAATAAAATATACAGTATTACAAACAACACCAAAGATTTGTGAAAATAAATGTCATTTCTCCCATCCAAGTTCACAGACCACACTCACCCCCAAAATCTATCCATGTACTTCTGTGAACTATAGCTTAAGAATCCTTGGATAGAGTGCTGGACTTGGAGTTAGGAAGACCTGCGGTCAAATCTATGATTCTAATACTTAATAACTTTATGATCTTGGGTAAGTCAGTTAACCTCTCTAAGACTCAGTTTCCTCATCTGTAAAAGGAGGGGATAGGAGCAGGAGGCCTCTGCATATTTTTCAGCTCTAAAAATCTATAATGTAGATTTTCCTTAAAGGTTTTATAACTATACACTGAAGAGAAACATAAAAGGGTAGGTGTAGGGTCATCAATATAAAATCACAAATGGAAAGTTTAGAGGTTTCCACAAACTTTAATAGTCAATATTATTTCTACTTGTAAAAGTATGAGAAATATGGCTTTAATCTTTGTGCTCCATTTATCTGCCTGAACTTCCCAGTCTTGTCTTCACATTCAGTTGCCCCATCCCTCTCTGGGCTGAATGCAAGAGCAAGCAATAGCTATTGAGCTGAGACATATGGGTTTAGGAAGGCTATTAACAACCCTCCCAGAATCTATGTCTAATTTGAAGAGAAGCGGTCCCAAGTCTGGGGTGACAACTCTTTTCTCCATTCCCTCCATATCTCATCTCCCACCATAATCAGAGGTCTTCCACAAAAATGGCTGCCAGAGTGTGCAGTTTACATTAGTTCATTCAAATGCTCCTTAAATGCAACCTCCTACCTATTAATATGAACAAGATATGTTCATGTCCCAGAGGCAAGAGAGAAAAAATAAGAAGACTATTGTCCCCAAAGCTAGAGGACTAGATAAGGATATTGAATTGATCAATGAGATATTTACTGAATCAATCATAGCTTCTCAGTTAAAACCTTCAAAGGATTTTCAGGCATTAGTCATAGTGACTTGATTTGATTCTGTTTAACCTGTGACCATTAATGAGGTTTCCCCCTGGTGTAGCATGGGTGCCCCCTTTATCATGGAGGAAGTTGAAAAGTTATAGATCATAAAAGACTCCAAAGACCACCTAGTCCACGAGTGTGCAGGAACCACTTAGTACTAGCTCACAGGAGTCAATTCTTAACTTTTCTGTGTGAGCATTTACACCTCAGAAGTTGGTAAATGTTGTGATTGTCTACAGTTAAGAAAGTGAGGCAGTTAGTTGGCTTAGTGGATAGACTTTGGGGCCTGGAGTCAGGAGGACCTGATTTTAAATTTGGCCTCAGAAACTTATTTGCTGTGTGTCCCTAGGCAAGTCACTTAACCCTACTTGTTTCAGTTTCCTCATCTGTAAAATAAGACGGAGAAGGAAATGGCAAACCACTCCAATATCTCTATGAAGAAACCCAAAAATAAGGTCACAAAGAGTTGGACACAACTAATTGACAAAAAAGTGATGGACAAAATGTTACTAATTCAGATTAAACTTAAATGCATATTGTGCAGACATTTTTTCAGAGAATCGGTTGCAAAACATATACCAGCACACCTCTGATCTTATTCAACCTCCAAATAAGGAAGCTGAGACTCAAAGAGTTGAAATGACATTCCCAAGGGCATACAGGTGGCACAGAGAAGCAGACCTTTTGCCACTGTATCAGCAGATCTAACATTGTATATGTGTTCTCCCACTGTGATAGACAAATGTAGGACTCTATTTTAGCTAGAGAAGTCAAATGAATGTGACCCTCCCTCTTTTACCTTTTCAAGTTTCATCCTTTTCTGAGCAGCTCTTTACTGTATTTGGCAAAAGAAGCAGAACCTAGATACATGAGAACATAAAACTGGTGATTATTTTATGACCCTAAAACACTGTCCTTAAACTTGGATATATTTATCACTGTCCAATGCCTCTGAAGGGGAAAAGGAATATGCTCCACCGTTGCCATCAGCAAATGAAAAATGTTCAAGGAAATATAGTTTTAAGCCAAGGGTAAAGTGGCCTTAATCAACAGAAATATTTGTGTAATAATCATTAAAAGAATGGCTTTCACACAGTAAAATTGGCTGATGGATCACACTATTCAAAGACCTCTCCAAAGAAGGTCAGACTTTCTCTCCATCCTTATAGCATGGAATAGAAACATTAAAATGAAATACCCCACAGTTAATAGCTGATGGAGCAAGGTGCAAAGGTGCGGAAGAGGACCCAGATGCCATTTGAAACCACAGCAGTCTCTATTATGGCATACTTTATGTTTAAAATGCATGCTTGAAATGGATTTCATCTTTGAATACTGATAATGCAGCAGAACTTTCCACTTTGCTTAATTCTTACCATGATTGTGCATCTATACCAGGCTACAGAATGAAGAATTCTATGACTAGTTTGTAAGCAAGCCATGATCTAAGTATTTGTTATTGAGGACAGACATAAGAGCACCAATATCTTTTTGAAAGCAATATAAAATACATTCAGATTTCAACTGAAAGACAAATGCTCTGCTATCAATCATCTCCACACTGACTATAACCAAAATATCAACAAAGGTTCTTCAAGTGCAAAAAATTGCAAAATGTCCATCTTTATTTTTTTCTTACTATGAAAAATACCTTGACAGGATTGCCGTCTTTTGAATTAGGGAAAACATACAGCTTATGGCTTCAGTACACACCTTACTTTCTCGTATGGAGTCTCCTAGTGTTCATTTACACATTTAATCCTTACAAATATCAGGATAAAATCTATAGCAATTTGAGAAGGAATGTGTAGAGAAACCAAAAACTGCTTACAGGACTAACTAAATGTCATCTTAGCACATGGCGGAAAAATTCTGATTTTGCCAGATAAGCAGGGAGAAGAGTCCCCCAACAGTGGAGATTAGTTATCTCTGCTCAGCCATGAGGGTCGACTACTTCTTTGCTATTCCTCTTCCATGGATGAGCTTTTTGTTAAATACTGTGTTGAGAAGATATTTAATCATTTATCAGAGTTAAATTAGCATTTGGTTAATGAGCCTTTTTTTCCTTTTGTTTATATTAAGAGGATGTAGCAAGATTTCCCTTGTCTTCAAAGAAATCCTTATTGAGACCCCCTGCCTGTGTGTATCATTGAAATAGAAATAAGTATTTGATTTTCAGAATCTTCCACTTACATATATTAATACATGAATGAATCACTAATAGGTCAATTTGACTATAAAGATTTTATTTGATTATTATTTAGTTTTCCTTTCCTAATTTTCCTCCAATTTTTCCACTTCAAAAACATTGCTATTGTTAGGCAGACTTGTGTTTGTACTGAGGAATTGGTCAAAATAAGGACAACAAAACTGACTTTTCCAGTCACTGAGCTGTAAGTCCCATTTAGTATTGATCCCCAGCTACAGTTACGCACCAGAAAAGCCTCAAAAAGATAGAATGATATATCAAAAGTAATGAGATGAAATTGAATAGTTTTATTTCTACCTTTGTGTTTTTAATATCTAGTGTAGTACCTTGAACAAAGTAGGTACTTAATCAATGGTTATTAAATTTGAGTGTATGCCATTTGGGTTCAAAAGGTCAATTACACAACTATGGTTTGAGTGCCATCTGGCCAAAAGTAATTTATATCAAATGATTTAAATGTTTGCATTGAAAGCACACTGGTACAAGTAGTAAACTCTGAAGCCTTGGGCAAGCCATAACATGGTATAATGGAAAGACTACTGGATTGGGAGGTAGAAGAACTGGGCTCTTTCCACTTACTAGTTGTATGACCCTGAGTAGGTTTCTTGGAGTCTCTGGAAGTCAGATTCATAAAATGAGAGATGTATTATTTTAATACTTGAGTGGATCTAGGATCTCATTGGAGGGGTAATCCCTTCTTTAAAGCAGATAAAATCCACTTTTTGCCATTTCATTCTATATAAATCTTGTCTATGTTCTCTTGTAGATTCTTTACAGAGAAGGACCTTTCCAAAGAGCTGGCAGTCTTCCCTTTGGTCTTCTTGAATTTTGTGACTACAAGAGCAACATTCAGATCACCTATCTTTTATCTCCTGCTTTTGCTGAATGTCCAGCTATCCTTTTATTTCTAATACATTTCCTCTGTGATCACTCTATATATGATATCCACATGTACATTATCATCAGAAACATGGGACAGCCTATTTTCTATTGAACTTTAGATTACTCACCACCTTAACTCTTCAGTCATGTGGGTGTTCCATGACTTCTAACCACGCAGCATTACCAGAACAATTTTTACATTTAAAAGATGATTTCTTCTATTTTTTTGTCCAAAAGAAATTTGAGATCTTGGATCTTCACAATTTCCAAAATGCAATTCAGCCCACTCTCTTCCTCCTATTCAAATCTCAGTTCATTATACATGCCTATTATATGTCATATATACATATACATGTATATACACATATATATACATATATACATACATATTACATGTGTGTATGTATGTATGTATGTATATATATACACACTCATTGGACTAGCCATACAACTACATATAATAGTCCACATAAAGACAATTTTCATCCATTCCCTTCAAGAATTTTTAGGCCAATATTTAGTGAATCCTGATGAGGAGTCCCTATAATGTTCTTAGGCTCGATAGAATCAGCAAAATATCATCTACAAATAGAAACATCAAGAGAACCTCATCAAATTCTAGATTCAAAATTCTATACAGGTTCTAT
The DNA here is from genome assembly GCF_011100635.1 of Trichosurus vulpecula. Lineage (NCBI taxonomy): Eukaryota > Metazoa > Chordata > Mammalia > Diprotodontia > Phalangeridae > Trichosurus > Trichosurus vulpecula. The sequence goes on along the minus strand of NC_050579.1, from coordinate 149,082,461 downwards.
GTAGTTCAAAGTACTCTCTGAGGACAATAATTCTTTATCTGTTGTCATAACAATATTTGGCTAGAGGGACCATCGCTTTAACTCAACTGTGACCCTTCCTCTGTTTGTATGTGTCCTGCAGACTCAAAAGTGGAAAACTTAACTGAACGGTAAGGTTTTAAAATGCTATAGTAGAGCCCCATTAATTCATTTGACTAGGAACCAATTATTTAGAATTCTTATATTTCATAACATACTCAATCCCTTATCTGCTACTAGGAATCTTATAACATAGAACCATGGGATCAAGAGCTTGAAAGTACCTTAGAAATCATGTAGTCTAACCCTCACATTATAGATGAGGAAACAGAGACCATGAGAAATGAAATTACTTTCCCAAGATCACACAAGAAGTACATTGCAGAGCTGAGATTCAAACCCCAGGGCCTTGTCATTAGAAATTCAGTGTTGTTTTCACTACATTTTTGAACCATGATAATAATTGTCCTGTGTACTACCTGTGCTACTAAATGGATCCTGATAAGAAACAATTTTAGGGTACTCTGATTCCTATACTAAGTCTAAGGAAGTGAATGGGGCCCTCAAAATGCAAAAGTCTTGTCATTATTAATATTATTTTAAAACATCATCACATGAAGGTCTTACTTTTTCAACATAGTTTGTCTAGTTGTATCTTATAGTATATACTTAGAAAGGAATGAACCTAAAACATATTTTTCCACAAATGTGTGCTGAATACTTGCTTCTGAAAGTAGAAGTATGTTGGCATGAATTTAAGGCCAACATCTTAATCCAGCTACGAAAATAAGTATTGGTTTGTCTGTGCAGGTCCAAAAACCAATTAGGCTCTATAAGAATCAATATGTCTAATGCAATTTAACATGCTCTCTGACTCTCCTTTCTACTATCTGTAAGTTTAGTTTTCATGAGATTGTATGGTTCTGTACTGTAGGAAGATGCCTAAATGTAATAACTGGAGGTAAATTACTAGGTTCTCTTAGTCAATGGATAAAGCAAATAGCAGAAGTGTGGATGGTTTGTTAAAGGAAATGAAGTCAATGAAAACTTAGTAGGTCAAGCAGAATTTTTGCAATTTCTAAATCAACAAACATTGTTAAGTATTATTCGTTAGATACTATCAGGCAGGGAGGAAGGGAAAACATAATATGGAAATTCTCCATTGTTCTCTCAGCCTTCTGGTCTCTCCTTCAGGAAAACTTATCCACTCCCATGACTTCAATTATTAATTATTAATTGAGCAATCAACAAACACTAATCCAATGTCTCTATTGTGTGTCATGCACTGTGCTGGATGTTGGGGTTAGAAAGATAAAATAAAATTTTCTCTAGCCTCAGAGAGCTCCAATTATATTGGTGGAAATGACATATACACATACAAGTATACATATATACACATACATATATACACGTACATATATACATATACACACATAGATGCACGCATGTATATATGCACATCAGTAATGTATGTGTGCATACCTAAACACATGTACATATGTGTATATATACATATGCATGCATATGTGCATACACATACATAAACACAGGATTTATAATATATGCATATATACAATTATATAGAGAGATATATGCAACAAAATATGCAGTAATTTAGGACCAGGGAGGGGATGAGTGAGGCACTATCGTTCTCTCAGATGCCAGGGTCTCATCCATCTAATAGGAAAGGAGTCACAGGAGGTGGCCCTTGAGCTGAGTGTAGAAGAAAGCTAGGAATTATAAAAGGTAGTTGAGGAGAGAATACATTCCAGGCATGGAGGACAGCCTCATGCCAAAGTACAGAGATGGGAGATGTCATTATGTGTAAGGAATGGCAAGTAGACTAGTTTAGTAAGACCATAGAGTGTGTAGAGGGGATTAACATGTGATAAGTCTGGAAAGTGAGGCTGAAGCCAGATTGTGAAATATTTTAACTTCAAAGAGAAAAAATTATATCTGCTCCTAGAAGAAACAGAGAGCCACTGGAACTTCTTGAGCAGGAGAACATCCAGATCAGATTTGTGCTTCAGGAATATGGTTTTGGTAGTTGTGGTAAGGATGGAGTAGAGAGAAGAGAAACTGCAGAAAGAGATATCAATTAAGAGGCTATTACAATCATTGCAGCAAGATGATTATTAGGGTCCCAACTGAGAATTGGCTGTGCAAATGGAAAGAAAGAAATTAATGCACGAGGGATGTTATGGAGGTAGAATCGGTAGTGGCTGGGCAACCCATTGGATCGGGATGGGAAAGAAAAAGTGAAGAGTCAAAGATGATTCCAAGGTTCTAAACTTGAGTGATTAGACAGATGATAGCATTCTCAAAAGAAAGAAGAAATTTCAATGTAGAGTGTGGGTATGGTTGTGGGTTATGGCACTCAACTCCTTAATTTTGTCTCTTTTGTCTCTCTGGCCTGGTTTGCTCACCCCAACCTGAACTCTCACCCTGGAAAGTTGAGGTTCCCAGCAGCAGAACTGCAACACTCACTACACTGCTACAACTCACTCCCAGGGTACTAGGGATAAACCTGACTTGAGGAACTATACTTCTACTGCTTACAACTGTAACTCCTCCCATTGCTATGCTTCTAATTTAACAAATCAGCCAAAATGATACCTAAAGAGAAGGCAAAGAAAGATTAATTAAAACATGACATTCCATGCGCAAACCTAGGAGGCACCATCCCACAAATATACAAAGAGTCCATGGGGAAAAGTGGGCACAAACTTACAAAACCACATCATCGGAGGCATATGACTAGAACAGATGAGCTCTGAGCATCTCAGAACTCTGGATTACAGGCTTTTACATCTATAATAGATTACCTGACAGTTCACTAATGTGTGGGGCCATTCTTCCTCTGGACCTCTCCACTCTCCTTCTGAGTGTTTTTCTGCTCACTGTTACATGCCACTCCTCTTCTAAGTTTTGAAAGCAGTGCTATGCACATTCAGCAAAATAGAGCCCTCATTTTGTGGACTGCAAAACTTTTCCAGTTCTGCTTGGTTAGCTAGGCTCTAAGCCAGCCTTTCACTTTTTAACCAAAGGGAATTCCCCCAAGCCTTGCATCGGCAGAACTTTTCCAGGATTATTCCCTTGGTTGAGCTTTGATGGATTTCTAGTTCCCAGAAAGTAGTTGACAGTATAACAAAAGATAAAAAGTAGACCTTTTCCTCTCCAATTTTGCTCTTCCAAGCAGCAAAGTGTTTTCCTCCAATCAGCTCAGCCAAGAAACAAGTGGTAATAATGTACAGGTCTTGCTATGACACAACTCTGAGGTTGTTTCTTGGACCTAGTTATAAGAACTCTTTCCTAACCTGCTCAGAAGTCTGGTCTTAATGAACCATGCCATTCTAAAACAAGACCTCTTAATATGAAATATGAAAAGTCAAATGCTACATTTCTGTCAGCCATAACACTATTAGGTAATCTACAGTTGTCCTGCAGTCACCAAATAGTTTTAGGCCTCAGAATCTCTCAGTTATCACTCACGAAATCCTTATTTAAATTATATGTCAAATAGATATTTAAATATAGTATATTTTGGTCATTTTACTTTGAGTTAGTCTCTTCTCTGAGATATTGCTTTTTTTTAGTACCTCTTATATCTTATATCTTATAACTATCCTTGTCTCTGTCTCTTTCTCTAAGCAAAATTGTCCACATCTGGAAAGACTCCCATCATTTATACTTTTTTTAACTGTTTGACATTTAATTGATGTTATTTTACATCACAATAATTTCTAATTATACCCCCAACTCACATCCAGTAAGTCTTCCCTTGTAACAAAGGGGGGGGGTGAAGTTAAGTAAAAATGACTGTTCCCAACAGTGAATGCAAAATGTCATAACCATTGCCCCCTATCTCTTCAGTGAGTTGGGAGAGATTTACTTCTCTCCAATTTACAATGAGAGGTTGCCTCAGTATTGTCTCCAGTGCAAGATTGGCCATTATAATTATAATATTCAGCTTCATTTTACCGTTATTTTCATTTATACTGTTGTCCTGGTTCTGTTTCCTTCACTCTGAATCTTTCCATGTTTCTCTTAAGTGCTCATATGTCATTTCTATAAGAAGTATTTTGCATCTACATAACTATTTATATAAGTCCTGAGCATGCCAAAACTACTCTTCATAACCTTCAGGAATCTGTTTTGTCAATCTTTACAAGTCCATAAGACTTCCTGAATAGGCTTCTCCTGTTTCTCTTCCTATCTCTGTGCTAATTAATCACCACCTATTTAGGAGAAACCTATCCTCAGTCCTCTCTTATTCTTTTATTCTCATGCTCCTCAACTCTACATCACCAATGTTCTGCCACCCCTACTACGTTACCTGAAACCCCATTCTATAATGAACAAATTCCTTCATACTGAACCTCTTTCTCTCTTACTCCTTACATTTACCAATAGTCAATGAGACTTGGCAGACTCCTGACAACACTCCATCTCCAGTTTTCCTCTCAGGTACTGGCTGTACCTTCTCATAGCTCACAACACATCGGTCCTGGTGTAGGGCTGTTGGACCATTCCGTACTCCCCACAATTACTTTCTACTGCTCCCTTTAGCCCCATCATTTAACAACCTTTCCTCCTTTGAAGTCCATGCAGGTTTAAATTAAATTAAATTAAAATTTAAGTGGCTATAGTATACCAACCTTCCGGGTCATTCTCCTTCCTTTGGAAAGAAGGAAGGAAGGAAGGAAGGAAGGAAGGAAGGAAGGAAGGAAGGAAGGAAGGAAGGAAGGAAGGAAGGAAGGAAGGAAGGAGGAAGGAAGGAAAGGAGGAAGGAAGGAAGTATGAAGGACCTACTATGTGTCAGGTACAATGCTAAGCATTTTGTAAATATTTCCAAGAGTTCAGCACCTAAATCACCATCTTTCTCTTTCCCAACTCCTGCCCTTATACTCGGGAACTTTTATATTTGCATAGACACTTCCTCAAACCTCCTCATCTCCCAATTCCTCAGCTTCCTTAAATGCCATTCCATTAGTCCTCACTCCACCTCAGCCACACATATGGATGGTCATATATTAGATTTCACCATTACCCCCAAGTGTGACACTTTTCTGATTAGAAACTCACAATCTTTTTAGGCTTACATTATAGAATTAAACAAATGCCTAAGATCCATAACTTTTTTAATAGAAAATATTGTCTTTACTTTGCACATACCCATATTGAACTAAATTGACCCCTGCCTGTGGTCAAGTCCATCCTTTCAATATTCATAACAGAATGACAAATTTGTCTCTTTCTTATTTGATATCTAAAGCATCTGGCTTTCACTTTGACAATAACAACAATAACAACACACAGGTACTCTGTATTAGATACTTTTTTAAAGAATTCATTCAGAGACTGTTTGCAATTCACTGCTCACCAGACTTGTTAAAGGCACCTGATATTTGAAAGACATAGTCTAATGGACATGACAACCCATTCATCTAGCTTCTCCAAATTCTATTTTATAATAAATTAGATTATCAGGAAGCAAACTATCTGGCCCTTCTTATTTCAGCTTCATGTAGAAATGCCCTCACTGAGTTTCTATTTATTTATGTGCTTTGCTTTCCTTGAGATACAAGAATTGCCTGTCTGAACAGAATTTCTATATCTTCTGGAAAACTGTAATTGAGGATTTTGTTCTTCACGTTACACAGTGCCCCTTGAACAAGGATCCACATAGTAAATTCCAATTCCTGTTTAGTTTCAAGGTAAAAAAATCCCTTTATTTCTGCAGATAAATTTATATGCTGTCTTTTATGAGAAAATATGTGACACAACTCTGGTAGAATTACTCTACCTAATTATTAAAGGGTGGGGGGAAGATTAGAATATGTTGACAATGCCATATTTCTATTCATGTTTATTAGTGTGGCTATTGTAATGTGTTTACTGAAGCCAGCTCAGGAGAGAAGCTTCTCAGAGGAGGTATGATGCCAAAGTTGGGAAGTAATTGGAGTCCTAGATGAGTATTAGCAAAAGGTGTATATTTTTTTCCCATTTTTTTGAGACTTAGCCTCTATATCTTGCCAAGGCTACAAGTACAGGGGCCACTTACAGATCTATGTTGATCAGTACAGAAGCTTTGACCTGATCCGTTTCATCCCCCCTTAGGCAACCTGGTACCTCTCCCTGACCACAGGGTCTCACCCTATTGGTGCCAGACTTAGTAAAGACACTATAGTTCACAACCCCTAAGCTCAAGTGTTCCACCACCAGGCTTAGTCTCCCCAGTAGCAGGGCTTACAGGTGTGTACCAGTAAACCTGGCAAAAAGTATATAGGTTTTATCGATCCTCGTGTGTGTTTGCAACTTACCTCAACTAATAGTGAGGAGCTAAAGGGTAGTCCCACCTGGGAGTACAAGTTCAATAGGGAACAAGTTAGTCTAGGGTAAGCAATGATAGAATAATGATTGACCTTACTGAAAAGCTAAAAGGATGGCTTGTAGTAGTAAAAATATTAATACTATCTCATATCTCTATATTCTTCCAAAGTTCACAAAGCACATCAACCCTTTAAGTAACCCTACTTTATAGATTAGACAAGTGGAAGAGGCTACAAGTTTACTAATGGCTACCAGCAGAAAGATCCAGCCTACAGGATCTGCTTTAGGGGTTTGCCAAAAACAGAAAGAATGTGAAGCAAGTAGTTTCTGATGAGGATAGACATGAAAACCTCTTAGATGGTGATAAGTGGATGCCTATGCTTGAAATACAGAGGAAGTAGCTTTGGAGTTCAAATGATGAAGATTTATTTCTTGTCTGGAGTTAGAAGAGGGTATAGAATAGGTTTTCCAACATCTTGGTCTGTTGGCTGGTCAAGAGTAAAAAGATGACAAAGGTGCTAGAAACTGATACAAGAATTATGAAGTAAAACGTTGATGCAATAGCATATCCCTCTCCAAAACTTCCTTTTAATAGTGAAGTGGGCAGAAGATTCTGGGAAGATGGCAGAATAGGTCAGAAAATTCCAAGCTCTCCAGATTTACACCATGAACGAGACAAAATAGCACCTCAGGGTGAATGTAGAGTAGTAAAAATAAGCAAGAGTTGGGGCAGAACAGTGGTCCTCCTGGGACAACTGGAGGAGATATGAAGAAAAATTCCAGGACTGAGGTTTGGACTTTGTGAAGTCTAAACACCTCCAGGCTAGTTCTGCTGAAAAAGCAAGTGGTGAGCCCTGGGGCTAGCTGGGTTCAGAGGCAGCCGCAGACCCAACCACAGGAATTTTCACCTTCTGGACAGTACGGGAGTTGGGCATCTGAGCAAGGGACAATTGAGGGAAGGATGCCAGCCCCAACTGAGCTGTGGAGACATGGCCCTGGGCAAGAAGGAACCAGTAAATGCCCAGTGAGTGCAGAAGTCAGGGATGCCTCTGACTGTGGACACTTACAGGAGGGGGGATTTCTTGGCTTTTATTCCAGTCCAGAGGGGAGAACTGGAGGAGGATCTGAGGCCAGAGGCACCATCCCACATGCTCCAGGACTAGAGGAGATTATGATAATAAGCTGCTACAAATTTTCTTAAAATGAGCAGGTGAAGGAGAAAACCCAACTATAGAAAGTTACTATGAGAATAGAAAAGACCAGGGTTCATCTTCAAAGGAGGATACTGAAGCAAAAAAATCTCTCCTATCCCAAGGGTAATGTCAAAGAGTTACCCCGCCTTAAAAGAATTCATAGAAAAACTTTAAAAGACTTTAAAAATCAAATGAGACTGAGGAAATTTAAAAAAAAAATAAGAACAATCTAAGAAAAAAACAAGAAGCTTATAACAAGAAAGTCAACCAACTGGAAAAGGAGATCCAGAATCTTAAGGAAGAAAACAACTCCTTGAAAATTAGAATTGGGCAAGGGGAAGTGAGCAAAATTATAAGAGACCAAGAAATAATAAAACAAAATAAAATACATAGAACGAAAAATAGAAGAGAATGTGAAACATGTCACAAAAAAAACTCATCTAGTGAACAGATCAAGAAGAAAAAAACATAAGAGTAATCAAACTACCTGAAAACTATGATAAAAAACACAGAATCTTGGTACAATAATACAAGAAATAATTAAATAAAGTTGTTCTGAAGAATAAGAACAAGAGGGGAAAGGAGAAATTTAAAAATCCACCAATTGCCACCTGAAAGAGATCCTACAAGGAAAACCTACAGGAATATCATAGTTAAATTCTGAAACCCTCAGTTCAAAGAGAAAATATGAGAAATAAGACAAAAACAATTCAAATATGGCAAAGCCACAATTAGAATCACACAAGGCCTATCAGCAATGATACCAGAAGACCACAGGACTTGGAACACTATATATCCAAAAGCAAAAGAGCTGAGGTTGTTGTCAAAAATATCATACCCAGCAAAGTAAGCATAATCCTGAATGAAAAAAATGAACATTCAACAAATTGTCCATCTTTCAGGATTTTGTTGCACAAAAGGAAAAATAACCTGAACTTAATAGAAAATTTGACATACAAGATGCAAAAGAAATATAACTTACACATCAAAGACTAATTACAAGGGATTCAACAAGGACAGACTGTTTACTTTTTATATGAGGAAATGTAAAATGTATGTCTAAGATTGTTATTAGTAATTGGATAATGTGAAAGGAATATTGGGGTAGATCTGAGTATGACATGATTCTAAAAAGTAAAACCATTTATGAAAAGGTAAGAGTAATTATCTTATATAAATGAGGTTCGAGGGGAAGAACTGATACAGAAGAATTAGATGGGGGAGGAGGGCTGGTCCACCTGGATCCCTATTCTCAATGGGAATGGGTTAAAGAGGGAACAATACACATATATATATAGAAGAGCATAAAAGTCTTCTAAATTCAGAAAGAAATAAAAAGCTAAAGGGGTAGGGAGAAGAGAGAGGATTAGAGAGGGATTTTTAGAGGGAACCCTCTAAAAGAGAACAATATATACATACATACAGTCTTCCCATTTTTTTAAAGAAATAAGAGGATGGGGGAATAGGGTGGGGGAGTATAGAAGGGTGTCTAGATTAATAGGAATGGGATAAAGAGAGAATAACATACCTATTTGGAGGGCTATAAAAGTCTTCAAAATTCAGATAGAAACAAAAGGGTAAGGGATAAGGTGGGGGAAGAGGATAAGAGAGGGATCTTTGGAATGGGGCTAGATTAAGTAATACAAGGGCAAGATAGCAGGTAGAAGGAAAGTAAAGGAGTCAGTAGGGATAGAAAATAAGAGATATACACAAATATAAAATAAAAATCAGGAGTAGAATTTATTAGGAAAAAAGCAGGGGTAGCAATCATCTCAGACAAAGTTAAAGCTAAAATAGATTTAATCAAAAGAGAAAATAAAGGAAATTATACTACTATATGTCATCCATATTAATCAATATTGTTTCAGATTATTTAGAATAATTAGATAGTGTAAGGTTGGAATATTACTGTGCTATAGGAAATGATGAATTGGTGGACTTAGAAAAATATGGAAAGACTTGGACTTATTGAGGAAGATGTTATCCACAGTCAGAAAAGCAGAGGACAAACAAGTATAGTCTGATCTTATATAGATGTATATGAATGCATATGTCTATATACAAGTATTACTATACATGTCTAAGTATATGTATGTGCATGTATTTATATGTATGTATAGATATGTTTGTGTGTTTATGTGTGTATACATGTGTGTATGCATGTGTATATACAATAGACATACATATACATATATACATATGTGTGCGTATACATATACACATATATATATATAGATGTGCGTGTGTGTGTGTGTGTGCTTAATTGTATCCTTCTGGGGGAGAGGAGGAAGGGAGAAAAAAAGAACAAAATAAACAGGGTATAGCAAAGAACAAAAGAAAACTTACAAGGAAGCAAAGATGGACAGCTCTGAACACAGTGCGTAGTATTTATTATATAGGCTTTTTTGAAATGCAAATTTATTGCTGTATATTTTGAATCCTCTCTTAAGTTCTGCTGTACACATGGCAATGCTTTTTTTCTTTTTTATTTCATGTTTAAAATAAATTAATAAAAAATAAAAATAGTAAAGTAGTTAATATCAGTCCCACTTCTTCTTGCTTCTCAATGGGATCGACTTGCTAAAAATTTAGACTAGACTAGAAATGAAGCCTTTTTTGGTAAATGCAACCAAAATAAGAATCCAAAAGTAGAGAGGTATTGAGTTTTAATGTTTTAAATGAAAGTGTAAAAAAGAGTGATGATAGTGATCTTGACAAATGAAATTGCCCATAAATATTTGCTCTCATTCTTTCCTATTATGTGACAGTAACATTAACACTTTCATAGTATTGAAGCTACTTAGGTTCCCATGTACAGAATATATGTCCACATGGCTTATATAAATGCATAGATACATAGCTTGCAAGGCATGTTTGGATTTGATCTGAAGTCTATCCTCCCTCTTAGAAGATGAAAGCCATGGGAAGTGCCTGAACCACCACCACTACCATATTAGTTTTGGGGAAGGGTGGCGAATGACAAACAGACTTCAGAAGATCTGTGAGGCTGAACACTATTTTCTCCATTCTCCAAGAAGGGAATCATGATACTAGGTTGAGGACAGGAAAAGATAGATGCAGAATCATTCTGAGTATTGTTCGAGAGGTTCAGGGAGCCCTTATTTGATCCTCTTATTTCTGGGTCAGTGACTTAAGTTACATGGCAAAGAAAAAAAGGATACCTCAGCATTTTCTACTGTGGCCTGATTGGCTTGGACAACCTGGTATAAATTCCATAGATTCAGAAGTGAAGAGTTGTAACACCCTTCAGAGGTCATCTGATACAACCAATGTCCTTTGCTTCCTAGGCCTACCTGGAGCAGGGACTCTGACCCAGAATGAAGTTTCCTAGGTCCTGTCTCCAAAGATGGATTATTTTTATATAAACATCTGAGCTCTTCCCCCATATGAAGAGAAACTATAAATAGATAAAAACCAATCCTTAGATATCAATCAAGAAGCATTTATTAAGTAGTTATTATATTCTAGTTACTATTAAACTCCCAGAGAGAAATACAAAGAATGAAACAACCCCAGCTCTCAAGGAATTTACTGCATGTATACATACATATATATACATATATATATATATATATATATATATATATATGTCTATTCACACACATACACACACATACAAACTCCCCCCAAAATTACTAGTCCACTGATTTCAAGCTGCATCAGATTTCAAGAGAATGGACATGGAAATGGAAATTTGAGACCATAGATCCTTACCATGAATCAAATGCATTTTGGACCCTAAAAGCTAACCAGATATTGACCTGAAAGTTACAGCAAAGTCTATTTTGTGTCCTGTGCATTTCTGAATCCCTTGCCTAACATCCCCGCCAATGAGGATAAACTGGTCTGTGGTAAAAATTATAATATAATATGCTTATGTTGCCACACAGTTTCATCTTAACTCAATCTAGAGCAAAGTTTTACTGTACTTCAATATTATAAAATAGTAGTATCAGACTCAAAGATTTTTGCACATTGCATGCTGACTTAGAAAATTATAAATTAACCTTATCTATGTTGTATTTTATTTCTATGTATTTTGTTGAACATTTACCAATTTAATTTTAATCTGGTTGGGCCAAATTGGAGTTTTACAGGCCACATGAGGAAAGTGGGCCATGAGCTTCACGTCTCTCCAAATACATCTGTGGGAGAGAACGAAAGAAGGAAGGAATAGACAATGGAAGGAAGAGATCAAGGAAGGAACGAAGGGAGGAAGGAAGGAAGGAGGGAAGGGAGGAAGGAAGGAAATAAGGAAGGAAGGAAGGAAGGAAGGAAGAAAAGAAGGAAGGAAGGAAGGAAAGAAGGAAGGAAGGAAGGAAGGAAAGAAGGAAGGAAGGAAGGAAGGAAGGAAGGAAGGAAGGAAGGAAGGAAGGAAGGAAGGAAAGAAGGAAGGAAGGAAGAAAAGAAGGAAGGAAGAAAAGAAGGAAGGAAGGAGGGAAGGAGGGAAGGAAGGGAGGGAGGGAAGAAGGAAGGAAGGAAGGAAGGAGGGAAGGAGGGAAGGAAGGAAGGAAGGAAGGAAGGAAGGAAGGAAGGAAGGAAGGAAGGAAGGAGGGAAGGAGGGAAGGAAGGAAGGAAGGAAAGAAGGAAGGGAGGGAGGAGGAAAGGAGGGAAGAAGGGAAGAAAGAAAGAAAGAAAGAAAGTAATGAAGGAGGGAGAGAGAAAAAAGTGAGGGAAGGAAGGAAGGAAGGAAGGGAGGGAGGGAGGGAGGGAGGAGGAAAGGAGGGAAGAAAGAAAGAAAGAAAGAAAGTAATGAAGGAGGGAGAGAGAAAAAAGGTGAGAGAAGGAAGGAAGGAGGGAAGGAAGGAAGGAAGGAAGGAAGGAAGGAAGGAAGGAAGGAAGGAAGGAAGGAAGGAAGGAAGGAAAGAGAAACCAACAGTGTCGCCAAAGGAGCATGAAACCATTGACCATACCAACTATTAGAGTTTTTTATCTACAACGATTGGAGGGAATACCCAGACTGACAATTTATAGGTCCCTAGCTATAGGCATGACAGTATGCTATTGTGGCTAAAGAGAAGGCCTAGGTTCATTTCCCACATCTACAAAGCCATGTGACCCTGAACATGTCACCTTACTTTTCAGCACCCTGAGACAACTCTCTAAGGCAAAAAGTTGCAGATGTGCCAGTGCACATCGATGGAGGCTATTCCACATAAAGAGCTCCCTAAACTGATGTAATCACAGGACCAAAAAAAGTCTATTTGGGCACCATAATGCTATTTTCTGACATACCAGGACCCATCCCTTCGCTTTCTCTGGTTAGAAAATATGTTGCTGGAACACATATTTTTTTGTCATTAAATATATTGCTATTCCTCAGGCAAACAGAGAAGGATTCAGGGCATGGCCTCTCCCTGCTCCCTCCATTTCCAAACAACGGCCTAGAAGTGAGACTGCTCAATTTTAGCCTTGAGTAAAGGCCACATAGAGTCTGACAGGCATGAGAGATGATGCTGATGATAGTCAGACAGACTGACTTACTGGTTGCTGACTTGACAGAACTAGGAAGCAGGGGCAAAACAGATGTCATGCATCTCATTCATCATGTACATACAACCACAGCGCTATTCTACACTCAAGTATGTGATAATTATGCATCCCAATGGAGACATAAATAGGACGAGGCAATGAAATACAAGACAATTTGGTGTATCAGTTAATCAACAGGTATTTATGAAGGCCGTGTTGCATGTCTGGCAAACTTACCTATAAGGCTACCATTTATCATCTATGTTAATAGGCTGATTTGTAAATTAGAGCCAGTGGATGGAATTGGAAAATGAAAAGTTGTAAGTCAGACCTAAAAATATGGGAATCATCATAAAACTTTAGAGCTAGAAGGAACCTTAAAGACCATCTGCTTCAACTACCTCAGTTTACAAATGAGGAAAAGTTTATCAATTGTTCACATTCGCACAATCTGTTACAAAAAGCCAGGATTAGAAGCCAGGGCTCCATTCTTCCCCCAATGGGTGCTTTTCCCACTGTGCCATCCTTGCTTACCAAAATATATCTTCCAGGCATTTCCCGCTCCTCCCTCATAACACCTCACCTTTCACATACACCCTAAGCAGCTCTTAAGGTCATTCCCTTTTTAATTGTCCCTAATCAGGACTCTCAACATATCCTTTTTGTTTCTCCTGGTTTTTAGGAGGGACTATAAGGAAAAAACAGAGATTTAAAAAACTATTTATTTTGACCCAAGCCTTCATCCTGAAAAACCTGGAAGAGTAACATGAGGGGCTAATGAATCAGGAAAGTGGGGGTTTTAGAGAAAGCGTCAGAAATTCTGATTGAATGTTACCTCTTTCTGAATAAAAACAAATATTTCATGGGATTGCCTAGTTATTTTCTTAGTCACTGCAGCTAAAGTGATGTCACAGCCCCAAAGCAGATTTAAAGTGAAAAAGCAGTGGAATTGCGGTTTTATGATACGCTAAATGCTTCATTTAGGTCTCAACTAAAATAACTCCGATTATTTTCATCAAGGCCTACTACAATTTGACTTCAAAATGCTTTTCGTCTTATCTTTCTCTCCTGTTGTTGCTTGGTCACGTCCAACTCTTCATGACCACGTGTGGGGTTTTCTTGGCAAAGATATTGGAGTGGTTTGCCATTTCATTCTCCAGCTCATTCCTTATTACAGATGAGGAAACTGAAGTAAACAGAGTCAAGTGACTTGCCCAGGTCACACAGCTAGTAAGCATCTGAGGCCAAATTTTGAACTCAGGGAGATGAATCTTCCTGACATCTAAACCTGGTACTACATCCCCTACCTGCCCATTACTCTGCTACCCTACAACTCTTCCCTTATACTACTTCCCTACTCAATAATAGTGTAGCTTGCTTCCTGCCAGCTGGCTTACTTGTTTCCTGGCTATGTTCCATATCTGCCAACATAGTTTTCCATGTTTAGAATCACTCCCACCATTTCCATCTTTAAAAACTTCTTTTAAAATACTCATGCACATTCTCCATCTCTTCTCATAGACTATTGTGTAGAATAGGTATTGGATCAATGCTGAATGAATGTTGAGATGGATAAAGACAGTCCAAGCAGACAGAAGGTATTTTTTCCTCTGGTCAAAGTTCCTGTGTCTTCCCCTTGGTTAGCCAGTGGCTGGAAAGCATTGCCAGGTATGTCAAAGCACATCAGCTTTTGGCTAGCATAATTGATGGTTATGCAAAACAGTATTTGTACCAAGTAGAATACAATGAATAAAATTTTCTTATTATTATCAACTATTATTATTGATAGAATTTTAGAAGATAAGAGAATTTCACAATGGTGCAGAAAGGTTCATTTGCAAAACCTCATTTCCCCCTTAATAGACTTTGGCAGTATTCTGCCTTCCTTTTCACTTCTCCAGACACTCAAGAGGGAGTGGTTAGGGGAGGGTACATGACAATATTTGATTCAGGGTGAAGAATACATAATGAACAGGATCATAAAACTGAATCCAAAGGAACTATGTAGCAAGGAAGAGAAGGTACCCGAGAGCAAAGGCCACATACTTGTTTCAGCATCCCTGAAATAGCTTCTGGTTTGGTTTTTTTTGTTTGTTTGTTTGTTTTTGTGAAGATCTAAGAGCATAGAATACCACCAGGAATTCTGTGAAGGTATTGTCCAGCTCGTTGATGTGATTATTTGGATAGAATTTTAGATTGATTTTTTAATTTTTTTAAATTAATTAATTTATTTTTAGTTTTCAACATTTATTTCCACAAGATTTTGAGTTCCAAATTTTCTCGCCATCTCTCCCTGCCCACCCCAAGATGGCATGCATTCTGATTACCCCTTCTTCCCCCAATCTGCCCTCCCTTCTATCACCCCACGCCCACCCCCTTATCCCCTTCTCCCTTCCTTTCTTGTAAGGCAAGATAGATTTCTATACCCCATTGCCTGTATATCTTACTTAGAATTTTAGATTTAGAAAGAACCCTAGATATCATGAAGCCCGGTTCCCTAGCTCATGCATAAAATCTTTCTCAATATCCCTAATGAGAAGGCCTCACCTCTATTTGACACCTCAAATGACAGGAATCCAACTACCTCACTAAATGGCATATTTTTTAAATATTTTATTTTATTATTAGACAGTCTGAATAGTAAGAATGTAATCCTTCGCAGTTCAAACATTTGTCCTTCTATAACTTCCAACCATTGATTTTGATTCTGAACCCTGGATGTTCAAAGAATAAGTCTGATCTCCCTCCCACATGACGACCCTTCAAAGTGAAGACTGAAATCTCTTCCCCAGATTCAAAGTCCCTAGATGCTTCAAAAACTCCTCATATAACCTATTTTCTTTGGTCTAGTCACCATCCAGGTTGCCCTTTTCTTAACATACCATATGTCAATTTGTCAATGTCCCTCTTTAAAATGTGATACTCAAAATTAACACAATATTTCCAACGGAGTCTGATGTGAGCAAAGCACAGTGAGACTATAATTACCCCCAATCCCAACATTACACTTTTATTAATGTAGCCCAAGATTATTTTAGTAGCTATCAAATCACACTGTTGCTGCATATTAAATGCACACTCATTTTCAGATCCTAAATTGTGTGAATGGCCGGTTTTGGAAACTTCTCATGTTTCAACCCTGTAATACTGAAGATGGTTGTTTTTTAACCTTCCACTGGATAAATTTTATCTTGTTAGATCTGGCCAATTTTGCAGATCAGTTGAGAATGCTTTGGTCTCTGATTCTGTCATTCAACAAATTAGATTTCCCTATCATGCTCCCATACTTCCAACCTTATCTGCCAGTTCTGACCCTCCCTGCCCCCACAACACAAGGAGGAGCTGGGCCATTCTGGTGGTTCAAGGTCAAAGGTCCATAAAGGGTGAAGACGAAATCAGTTCTAGGAAAACAATATATCAGGAAGAGGAAAGGGTAGAGGAGAAAGAAGTTCAGGAAAAGAGATACTCTGGACAAGAGGGTGAAAAATGAACGTGACCTAGAAAGCCAGTAAAGTAAAAGAACAGATGATTGACAAGAGGCAATTTGCTTTACTCGTCTGACCCGAAGTTCTACATTGAGCACCCACACTGACCATCAGTCACTCTTAATATATAGCAGGAACTCTGTGCTGGGTTCAAACATTCCCTCACATCGGAGTCATATGCAGGTCATTATACATATATAGTCTTCACCACATCATTGATAACATTACTGAACACAAAGGGGCCAAAGCAAAAGTCCAGTAGAGATCTTCTTTTAGGTCAACAACTATCTATCGGTTAAGAATTGCTAGCTTCAAGTCTGATGAGTGGACTCCACCTCACTGCTCTATCATCCAGTCCACATTTCTCTATTATGGCCATTATGGAAATCGTGAGGGACATTATCAAATGCCTTGTTACAATTAGGTCTGCAGCCTTTCATTGATCTGCCGCCTAAGAGCCCTACACTTTTGGGAAAGATAAGCGGCCCAGTGAATAGCATACCGGGTTTGGGTTCAAGATAACCTAGCTTACATTCCATCTTCTTTCTAGTTGTTTGACTCTCGATAAATCATGTCACCTTGTCATGCCCTGGGCAACCCCCTAGGATTTATCTAGAAAGTTATAGCCGATTTTTTTTTTATTTTAGTCAATAAGTATATATTATTTGCCATGTGCCAGGACAGTGTGATAAATTGGAGTTAATCTCAGGGAAGGCATTTAGGGGGCACTTAGCATTTTGGGAGACCAAGAAAGACTTTTTGCAGAAGGTAGGATTTTAGCTGAGATGTAAAGGAAACCAGAGGAGCGGGAATACTTTTAATCAGCTAAAGAATTTTCAGAGCTAGGTGATGAAGTGCATAGAGTGTTGGGCCTAGAATCAGGAATATCTGAGTTCAGATCCAGCTTCAGACTCTAGCTGTGTAACACTGGGCAAGTCAATTTATATCTGTTTGTTTCAGTTTCCTTAACAATAAATAAGGATAATAACAACACCTATCTCCCAGCGTTGTGATGAGGATTAAATGAGATTAATATTTGTAAAGAGCTTAGCATGGAACCCGGCACATAGTAGGTGCTATATACTTATTCCCTCCCCTACCCTCTTTCCCATTACTCCTCAAGCTTTGCATTCTACCATTTAAGCTTGCTTGGTTCAGATGGGTTTCCGATGGACTGTTCCTTACATGACTTAATCTTTTTTTTCCCTTACCAGCTCATCTCAATTTCATGCCTAGAAAAGGAAACACCTCTTTGGTTTAAAGAAAAGGGAAAAAAAAAACCCTGACAAGCTGACCAATTTCCAAAGGTGTCAGTCAGGAAGGTGACAGCAGTAATGTGGATTGGCACAGGGTACTGACATGGCTGACAAGATGTCAATGCCCAAGACATCGCAAGTGATGGTGATGAGGACTTGACGACAACCACAGAATTTCTGCTGACCAGCCCTGGGTAGTGCCTCACAGTCTCCGGTAATAATGAAGACAGGCAGATCAAGGTGAAAATGCTAAAAGCACAAGAAAGCTAAACATTAAGCCACAGAATAAGAGACTCCAAAACTCTCCTCTACATCTACAAATACTCTTTTATCATAAAACTCACTTTCCTTACCCATCCAGGGGTTACCATTCCTTGTAACCTTAGTCCATTAATTCTTTACTTTTTTTCCTCCCTGTTTTCTACAATCCTTCTGTTAGAATAAGCCTAGAAAAAAATACCTAGACAGACACTTGAGCAACTGGGTGGCACAGTGGATAAGGTGCCAAGCCTGGAGTCAGGAAGACTCATGTTCATGAGTTCAAATCTGGCCTCAGATACTTCTTAGCCGTGTGACCCTAGGCAAGTCACTTAACCCTATTTGCTTCAGTTTCCTCATCTGTAAAATGAGCTAGAGAAGGAAGTGGCAAACTACTCCAGTATATTTGCCAAGAAAATACCAAATGGTATCATGGAGAGTCAGACACAACTTAATAACAACAGAGTCACTAGTCCGCCATAGTATGGACATTGCAGCAGAGATGGGGAAAAAAGGTAAGGAGGAAATAGATGTACAGAGTAAAAAAGAAACAGAAATCTTCTCCTTCAGTCAGGATGCCCTTACTTTTCAGGCCTGTTAGCCCCATTACCAAAAAAACAAAACCCAAAAAAACAATCAGAATTGAAAAGTTAAAAAGCCAAAATTTTAGTGATTTTGTTTTGTCCCTCCTTGATGGCTGAGGTAGAATGCGAGTTGGGTAGTTTCAGTGGGTACAACCCTTTTCCTATTTTCCTACCAACAACTCTCTCCAATTTATAGGCACAACAACACTCTATTTTCTGAAAACAATTCAGGTATTGCTTTGATCACTTCTTCCAAGACCTACTTTTCTACCTCCATTCTTGATGGGATCATAAGAGTGTAGATTTGGAGCTCAAAGGAATATTAAGGGCTATCTAGTTCAGTCCTCTCATTTTACAAATGGTCTAGAGTGGGGAAAGCACTTGCCCAAAATCACACAAGCATAAGTGGCCAAGGCAGTATTTGAATCCAGGGCCTTTGATGCCAAAGCTGGCATTCTTTCCATCATACCTTGCTGTTTTGTAGAGTCGTAGAGTAGCAGAGCTTAGATAGAGATCGCCTAATCCAACCCTTTCCCTCGGCAGCCAAAGAGCAGAGGCCTAGAGAAGCTAATAACATGCCTAAAGTTGCACAAGCAGAAAGGAAATACGGTGGGATTTCTAAACCAAATATCGTGCCTCCAAACACAGGGTGCTTTCTGTCACACAATGCAGGCTGCCTTAGATTTCATTTCTCAGAACTTAATACTTATAAAATTATCCCAGACTAACTTTGTAAAAAGCTTTTTGAAATCAATGAGCATGTCTCCTATTTACACAAAGGAACAGTAGATTCACCTAATGTTTTATGAGGCTGCCCTGTGAGGGTCAGAATAGAATTTTTATCTTTTTTTTAATGGTGAAATGAAAGAATGACTCACCGAAAGGGGCAGATACAACTGGTATAGATGGAATAAGTATTCACCCCCATGGTGTGACTTCAGGGTCCATGAAACAGAGGAATAACTTGATCTGCCTTGCTAATGCCCGGAATTTCACCATTAGGCATTTAATATTCTTTTGTGTTAAACGTTATGGCTGGGGGGCATACTTTTAAAATTAAATAGTTCTGGGAAGGATAGCTCATTGATACTAACACCTAATATGAGAGTTGATCCCCTTTCTTTCTATAACTATCTGGAAGCGGTTGGAGGCTGGGGCCACTGAAAGAATGGGGGAAAGAGAAGGAATCAGAGACTCTGGCGCCAACAACAAATTTTAATTAGGTTGTGATCAAGGCCGACTGGAAGCAAATGTGCTAACAACAGCAAGAACAACAGCTCACATTGCAGCATCACAAACTCAACAAATCTCAGAATTGGAAGGGACCTCCGTGGTAATCTAACCCAGCCAGATCCTGAACAAGAGTTCCTCTACATTACAAAGGTTCTTAACCATTTTTGTGTCATGACCCACTTAGGATTTAAAAGCATAAAATAAAATATATTGGATTAAAAGGAAACCAATTATTTTGAAAAACAGATATTTTAAAACAAAACAAAAATTTAAAAAAAAACACAAATATGTTAAAAATTAAATTTATGGGCCCCAGGCTAAGAACTCCTTCTCCACACCATCCCTGACCAGTTGTCTGTTTACAGACCTCCAGAGAGAGAGAACCACCACCTTCCAAGGTAACCCATTCCACTTTGCAGTCATTCTGTTTATTAGAATATTCTTCCTTATATTAAATCTAATTCTGCCTCTTTGCAACTTTCTCCATTGTTCCAAGTCCTGCTTTCTGAAACCAAAGAAAATAAGTCTAGTTCCTGTCTATATGGCACCCATTCAAATGTTTGAGGACTCCTCATTGCCCTCGGTCTTCTTTGGGCTAAACAGCTCCTAACTCAACAGGGATGAACAATACCTAAATTTGCTTAACCCCAAAATAGTATGACATACTTCATATGGATTTTGTGAGAAATAGATAATAAATAAAAGGGAAGATATTCCTTCTTGCCTTTTTCTTTAAAAAAAAATCTTCATGCTACTAGGCAGAAAAACATAAATTTACCCAAATCTATTGTTAATATGCATGTGTACCTAGAAAAAAATCTAAAAAATAAAACCCAAAAGAAGAACAAAATTGTGGAATATTTTAAGATTTACAAAGTTTACCCAATTCATCCCTGCTGTCCATCTCACTAAATCACACTGGGCACCCTTTCCCCATAGTCCCAATTTGACTACAAATACTTATTAAGTACCTACTGTGTTGTAGGGTTAATGGAATATGAAGATCTTCCCCATTCGTTAATAGGCCCTTGTGACCATCCCCCCTCCCCCTCCCCAATCATGGATGTTTTTAACATTCGAGTCCATGCACGTGGGCTTTCATGCCTTTCTGCCCTGAGCCAGTCAGGTACCGAGTAGTAGAAATGTATAAAGAGAGAGCAGCAGCAGCAGCAGCAGCTCGCTGAAGAGGGGGAGCCGCCCACAGGAAGGACAATTAACTTAAGACTTTCTTAAGTAGCTGACCTCAAGGAGACCGTGAAAGTAAACTGAGATGGGTGGGGCAGGGCAGGGGAGGTGGGGGGGTGCTGGTAATATGTGTAAATACTTTTCTTGCCCTATAAAGCTTTGCTTTCCTGTATTTCTATAATGATATCTTGTCTGATTATTATATGGGTTCAGTCCTGAGTGAGGAGTGCCTATTATACCTGGAGAATTGATCCTTAAAATACATTTGCATGTTCATAGCAGCTCTCATATCAAATTGGCAATATATATGTACAATAAGAAAGATTTTTTTTAATGACAAAGACCTTACTCTCAAGGTGCTTATAGCACATTTGGTGGGGACATGACAGGTATATGAATCAAGATAATGTGGGAGGAGGGGAGTAGGAGGCAGAAAGGAGAAATCAGGGCAGGAGAAATGTTTTAGGAAAATGTGAGGAAAGAACACTTTTAGCTAGGGGGACTAAGAAAGGCTTCACGGAGAACCTTGAAGGAAGAGAAAAAATTTTAAAGGAATATGTATATTTTTATACATAGCATATTCCAGGACTTCTCAAAAGCACAGTGGTGGGAGATAACAGGTAAAGTTATGCGAATAGTTAGCAATTCAGTTTGGCTAAAACATGGAATGCATTAAAGAGAACAGGGTAAATAAAATAAGACTACAAAGGTAAGGTGAAGTGAACTTGGAAAGGGCCCCATGTGTCAACCAGATGAGTTTCTGTTTATCCTCAAGGCACCAGAGATCCACTTTAAATTTTGATCAGGGACTAACATGGCCAAACCTATCTAAACCTTTGGAAAGTTGTTTTGGTAGCTATGTAGAGTATATCTTAGGAAGGGAAGGCACTGGAGGCAGGCAGACCAGTTGAGAGGCTGTTATTGTAATAGTTCAGGCAAGAGGTGTTAAGAGTTTGATTAAGATTGATACATGAGTTGGAAAAAAGAGAAAGGTGTGAGGGAGGATATGGTAGAGGTAGAATCAACAGAACTTGGGAAATAATTTGATGGAAGTAGAGGAGGGAGTGATAGTGGAGGAATGCAAAGAGTTAAAGATGGCTCTGAAGTTTTGAGCCTAGGTAATCAAAAGGGCATTCCAATAAAATGGAGGAAGGAAGAATATATATATATATGTATGTATGTATGTATGTATGTATGTGTGTATATGTATGTGTGTGTATATGTATGTGTGTGTATA
Source organism: Trichosurus vulpecula (assembly GCF_011100635.1). Lineage (NCBI taxonomy): Eukaryota > Metazoa > Chordata > Mammalia > Diprotodontia > Phalangeridae > Trichosurus > Trichosurus vulpecula. The sequence goes on along the minus strand of NC_050579.1, from coordinate 149,060,186 downwards.
TGTATGTGTGTGTGTGTGTATATATATGTGTGTATATATATGTGTGTATATATATATATATATATATCTGTGGTATCATAGATGTGGTACAGACAGAACAGCAAAAGAGGACTAGTAATTTATGGCCAACGGTATCCACACAGAGATCAAATAAAAACAACAATAAAGCCTAAGGCCTCAATTGTCCATAATCAAATCTGCTAAGTGTGGAGTAATGCTAGGGGGCATAGGTATAACCAAGACTTACGGAGATAGGGTTCAGGATTGTAAGGTGGTTCTGAAAGGGCATACCTTATTCAAAAGGAAAATAGATAAAAGGGTGGTGAAGAGACTCAGGAATGACATTCTGGATATACGAAGTGAAGTAACTCCAATAAGAAGGAAAAGGGTGCATTGTCTAAAGAGACAAATGTAAATGCACAAGTAATCTACCAACTGCCTTAGATTTTAAAAGAAATATGCAGAAGAGGGAAGAGAGACCAAGTAATAGAAGATGGCACGGCCTCTAAAGACAATGCCAGAAGATATAAAACTTGGAATAAGCTGAGGTCACATATCTAAAATATACAGGGAACTGAGCCAAATTTATAGGAATAAAAGCCATTCCCCAATTGAGAAATAGTCAAAGGATGTGAACAGGTAGTTTTCAGAGGAAGAAATTAAAGATATCTATAGGCATATGAAAAAATGCTCTAAATCACTTTTGATTAGAGAAATGCGAATCAAAACAACTCTCCTGTCAGATTGGCTAACATGACAAAACAGGAAAATGATAAATGCTGGAGAGGATGTGGGAAAATTGGAACATTGTTACATTGTTGCTGGAATTGTGAACAGATCCAGCCATTCTGGAGAGCAATTTTGAACTATGCCCAAAGGGCTACAAAAATGTGCATACCCTTTGACCCAACAATACCAGTCCTAGGGCTATAGCCCAAAGATATCACACAAGTGGGAAAGGGACCTATATGTACAAAAATATTTATAGCAGCTCTTTTTGTGGTGGCAAAGAATTGCAAATCAAGGGGATGCCCATCAATTGGGGAATGGCTGAACAAGTTGTGGTATATGAAGGTAATGGAATACTATTGTGCTATAAGAAATATGGAAGATATGGGCTTCATAATAATGTGGAAAGACCTACTTGATATGATGCTGAGTGAGCAGAGCAGAACCAGGAGAACATTGTACACAACCACAGATATATTTATTCTGCGATGACTAACTTTGATAGACTTGGCTCTTCTCAGCAATACTAGGCGCAAAGACAGCTCCAAAGGATTCATGATGGAAAAAGCGAGCTACATCCAGAGAAAGAACTGTGGAGTCTGAATGCAGATTGAAGCAAACTATTTGCTCTCTTTTTGTTCTCTTCTTTTTTGGTCTTGTTTCTTCTCTCTCGTGATTCATTCCATTGGTCATAATTCTTCTTTGCAACTTGACTATTGTGTAAATAAGTTTAATGAGAAGGTTTATGTAGTATCTATATCAGACTGCATGCCATCTTGGGGGGAGGGGAAGGGGAAGGAAGGGAAGAAAATTTGAAACTCAAGAAGAGGTAGAACTAAGTGTTATAAACTAAAAATAAAAAATCTAATTAAAAATATTTAAAAAAAAAAGAATAAGCTGAGGCCAGCAAGGAAAGTCAAGGACAACAAAAGGAGGAGGGGTAGATACAGTAGGGTGAAAAGCAGGATCAAAGAAGGAATGTGATGAATCAGATAATTATAACTGATTAATGGAAGACAGAGCTGCTTTCTCCATCAAGGAGATATCTGGACTTTTACTAGTCAATCAGAGAATATAATTTAAAGCAAAAGTATTTAATGAAATTATATAGCAATAAAATAACAAAAGAATATTTCATCCATGAATCTTGAGTTCACTCACCCACAAAAACAGATATGTGGGGAATACATGAGTCCAGAACTCCTTCACATTCCTAACACTACCAAGCTGTCAGCATCTTCTGGGAATATAATTGTCCTGTTCTCCACCAGGTCTTAACCTCCAAAGTTCTCTACTGGGTGGCATGTCTTTGCTACTCCCTACTAGGCACTATATCTCTGCTGTTCACTGCTGAACATTTAGTCTCCATTCCACCTGTGTTCAGCTAACCAGCTATCTTCAGTATCATCCAATACCCTGTCTAAAAATCCACCAGGAATACGTATGGTTAACAAGCCCTGTCCCCCGTAGGAGAGAGTTATAATTCTTTCAGGTAGCTGTTTCAGCCACTTTTAATATCCACTGTGGGGCACCAAGGTTCTCTCTTTTACTATTTTCACTGAAACCCTTAGTTCTTTCTAAATTATGGTTCAAAAATCATTTGAGTTTTTAATTACTATGTTCCACACGAAGATGAATATCCCCCAATGCTCTAATTTCTCAAACAACATAGCACAGGAGTGAAACTGTGATGAGAAATATGCTTTTAAGTTTCACTAGCATGATGGGGCTGAGGTCCTTGTAGAAGACCAAAAAAGCTGATGATCTTTAAGCAGCTAATTAGCAACTAACAGGTCACTAATCCAGCAAATTATCAAAGCCAAATCTTTCCCTGATCCCTACACATGAATATAACAATAACAAGTCTGACAGAGCTATCAATAAGTACAAATATCTACCTCAGGAGGTGAAGTAAGGGAGAGGTGCACGGGAACCAACTCGAGAACCAACTGTTAAATGCCCAATGTGAGCATGTACGTCTTAGCAATCAAGAAATGCTACAAATCAGAGGACTTGATTTGCTATTTTGCTAATTCTCTAAACTAAAGAAAGCAAGGGGGAGAGGCAGCTAGGTGGACCAGAGGTTAGAGCTTAGGATTTTGAGTCAGGAAGACCTGAGTTCAAATCCAGCCTCAGGAACTTACTAGCTGTATGGACCTAAGCAAGTCCCTTAACCCTGATTGCCTTAACAACAAAAAAGGGAGAAAATTTTATTAGACAGATTGAACTTAAAAGTATGCCACGCAATATATTTTTCCCAGAGATCTATTAAACATTTATCATAACATTGCTGGAGTAGGAGGAGGACATTGCCTTACTGGAGGTCTTCAAGAAGAGCTTAGAGATGACTATTTGTGACAGATATTACAGAAAGAATACTTGGTCAGACACATATTGGAGTGGCTAACCTCTGACATCCCTTCCAGTTCTTTTTGTAATTTTATGAATGTGCCTGCTTCACATATTGAAGAATAGCCATAAAAGGAGGAAAACACAAAAAGCATAAGTAGCAAATAGTCGACATCTTGAATCTTTCACTCTTAAACCAAAAAATGAGTCTGATCATTTACACACCCAAAGAAATAAAGCATCCATCAGTAAAGAAGAAATACTTGACTGCTTCGATACATCACTTAAAAGGAGAAGGGGGAAATGAGCTGTCGTTTCCACATCGTGTTTATTATTGGGGAGAGGGAGGGATTTCCCTTTTACAACCCTACTGACCCTGATCTCAGTGAACCTCTCCTGCAACCAAAAGAATTGTGCTGTGGGGTCATTAGTGCCTAATTGGCACTGCAGCCTAGGCAGAAGTTAGCTTTTCTCCAGCAGTTGCCACCCCTCTTACAATGATTTGCACCTGGTGACACCAGAGCAGCTAATTCACCTTTATGACCTGTCAGTTTCCACCAAGGTCCCTTTAGTTTTGTCTCCTCTGTGATGGGTGTGGGGCCAGTTTGAAAACAAGTGATAATCTAGGAAGTAGTCCTCTAGGGACTCCCTAGTGATTGTATAATCCATCAGAGACATGGAAGGAGTTATATCTATGGGCTGAAAGTGAGCTTTCACTGTGGGGCAAGGAAATGAAATCCTAATGGCAAATAACTCACCTGTTTCTCTTCAAAAACAATTTTGTGTGTTCATTCCCAACCAGAAACACAGGCCAAGGGGAAAAGTGTCATCAGAAAGCAAAAAAAAAAAAAAGCTCTTGGTTTGGCCATTGGCCAAATACTATTCCTGATCCAAGCACAGACATCAAAGCACATACTTTGGAGAGCTGGTAACTGCATTAAGTGATTTGAGTTCTGATAATTGGTTTGCTATTGTCTAATATAAGTAAGAAAAAGAATATCCAAATAGAAGCAATCATGTCCTATTCTAAACATATTTTACTAAGGTCAATACTGAAGGGACAATTGCATGCTCTGGTCTCTGAGTACCCCAACTACCTATGCTATCAATGACACAGCTACAATTTTGGTTCTAAGATCACTGTTAACTAGCTTGAAGATTTCTTAAGGAAGTTCTTTATGCCCACATCCCTACATATACAGTGAGACAAAGAGGTATTACTGATGGGAAAGGACCACTCATCTTCATCTATCAATATGAAAATATTTGGTTTCTTACTCTGTTATACACAGATGCCACAGAAATTATATATAATATATGTATTTATATATACATATATATACATAAACACACACATATATGTATATGTGTGTATATTTATTAATATCCACCTGCACTCACCCAAATATTTAAAATAGCCCTAGCATACCACACATGGAATTGGAATTTTAGAAACAGAAGGGAATTTAGAGGCCTCTCATGTAACCCATACCTGAAAAATAATCTCTAAAACATTCCCAACAACTTTTTCTTCTTTAAAGAATTCAAGCAAAGGTAAGATCATTGCTTCCCAAAACAACCTGCTCCATTTTGGAAGGCTCTAATCATTATTAGGGTATTTTTCCTTTCCTTAAACCTAATTTGCTTCTTTAAGACTTTCCTCCATTGCTCCTTGTCCTGCCATTTGTGGATCAACTAGAATAAATCTAAACCATCTTGCACAGATCAGTCTTTCAAATACTTGAAGATAGCTTCCCCCAAATTATATCTTCTCCAGACTGAATGTCCCCAGTTCCTGACACTGATCCTCATTTCTAACTGGAAACACGAGAATGCCTTCTTCAGAAATATGTAAATTCAATAGAGGAATAGGTCTGAGTCAAAGGGTAATGAGTTCAGTTGGAAATGGTGAGTTTGATATACCTATGATATATCTAGCTGGAAATATACAGCAGGCAGTAGGTGATATGAAATTGTCTATTGGGAGACACTAGATATGGATTTGGGAGTCATATGCATACAGATGAAAATTAAGCCTACAGAAACAGATGAGGTCATCAAGAAAAAGTAGAGATAAAGAAGAGGGCCCAAGATAGAGCTCTGGCATACAATCATGAATAAAGCATGGAGCACTGATGATAATTCACAAAGAGACCTTAATCATCTCTCAGACTTCTTATTTGACAGATTTTTTTTACATGTAGATCCAGAGATGTTAGTTGATTGCCCCAAGGTCACAAAGGTTATAAAGTCTGCCTTTAAATCCAGGTTTTCTGATTCCAAATCTCTCATACACTTACAATCTCCAGGGCAACATTTAAGCAGCCTAACTACTGACCTAGAATCCACAAAATAGCAAAAGAAATATAGACGAGTTTGCAGTACATTGTATGTAGTCTTTATGGGAGATTTATGGAAAGTCATGGACAAGAGCAGCTCAGGATTCAGACAGAGATTGGTGAAATCTGCCTTAGTGGAAGGAAGACCCACGCAAACTAGGTGATAGAACTATTGAAAACACTGAAGTATATGTGATGTAATGATATATTAGACATAAATAACCGAAAATTCGATAATATAGAGAGATTATTGCATAGCATATGTGATATGACTGAGTCCGCTCAAAATGAATGATGACAGCCATCAAACCACTTTGGAGGTTTTCAGAAACCTGGTTTAAAACTGTTTTAAAGAGTCACATTTTTGTACAAGGGGCAGCTAGGTGGCACAGAGGATAGAGACAGGGCCTGGAGTTAGGAAGACCTGAATTCAAATCTACCTTCAGGTACTTACTAGATGTGTGGCCCTGGGCAAATCATTTAGCTGCTATTTGCCCCAGTTTCCCCAACTGTAAAAATAGCACCTAGCTCTCAGGGTTATTATGAGGATCAAATGAGATAATATTTGTAAAAAGTGCTTAGCACAGTGCCTAGCATACAGTAGGTAGTATATAAATGCTTATTCCATCACTCCCTGTCCTGTAAGTTTGGATTTCTTTGATTCGTTCAATGAACAGTTTTGGCATTTAATATGTATAAAGTAAAATGCTACATGCAGTAAGTATAGAAAGATGAATAAGTCACTGTCTCAGTCTTCAAGAAGTACCAAAACTAGTACAAGATATGATGCACAAAGATAATTAATGTTATAAGTTAAAATGAGACAAATAGGATAAAATACAACAAATGATGAGTGATATATTGAAAATGTCTAAGAAATTCAAAGGGAAGAGAGAGCTCCTTCTGCTAGCTGAGGAGAAGGATTGCGATACAAATTTTAACAGCAGCTGGAGAGAAGCTATGGAATGCCAAAACCCTTTGTCTGAGTTGAACATAAGTCTGAAGATTTCAATAAGCCCCAATTAATTTGATAAAGATTATTATCATCCCATTATTTGAATTCATACTGTATATTTCCATTGGGATGGAACCAATTACCATATTTTACATGTAATCATAACTTTTCAAATAGTGCAAATACAGAGTTCAAATGATGCAATTACTTCACAAGATTCCCTATATACATTAACTGGGACCTAGTTGTAAATAAAGTGGGTGAAAAGGTGAGAAAAAAGTAAAATTATTTGTTTCCTTGATAACATAGAGGGGGAAAAAAATGAAAGGACTCGGGAATCATTAAAGTTAAGAATTAGTAAGAAAGGTACCAAATTATACATAGGTGACTATTTTCTTCTAAAGTTTACTCTGCGTATGTTTACTTCTTTCCTTTTCTTTCTTCCCACCCTTCCTCCCTCCTTTGTCCTTTGTCCACATAGAGTATCATACCCTTACCTGCAGGTAGGTGTTCTGCCCAAAGGAATATAAATTTTAATTGCCAAAACCTCGGAAGATATCTTGGAGTTTACAGACTAGATTTCTTTCTTTTTTTACAGGGGGGGGAGGGGAGGTTGGGGAGGCAGGGCAATTGGGGTTAAGTGACTTGCCCAAGGTCACACAGCTAGTAAATGCATCCAGCGTCTGAGGCCACATTTGAACTCAGGTCCTCCTGACTCTAGGGCTGGTGCTCTACTCAGTGTGCCACCTAGCTTCCCCTAGATTCCTTTGTTAAGGACCATGTCTTCAACCCTATTCACTCTGGCTTTCATGGATGGGCCAACAATAGGACCTAGCTCAAGCCCCAGGTGTCATTGTTTAAGCCCAGATGGCTCAGGGTGAATGTAAATAGCAATTGTTTCTGTTTTGGCTAAGGGTCTTCACCTCCCAGATTGATTGTTTTTACTAGGTAAAAGAAGCCATTCTTTGCCTCATTTTTTGCCTATACTTAACCAATGAATGGGCATCACCTCAGTCAAACTGAGACCTGGGAAAGACCTTAGCTTAAAAAGACCAAGGTCTCCCACTTCATCCAGGGCCATCTCCAGTTGTCCTGATCTATACCTTGCCATTGGTCCCAGGTGGCTCTGGAAAAAAAAGTGAGGTTGGTGACTTTTCATGGCCTTCCCTCATTTAAATTCAATTCACTTGCGAGTCACCTTCTTGATGTCATGGCCCTTTTCAGGAACAAAATCATATACCAACTCTGTGTATGATTCATTAAACAAACCGTTTAAGGTTAGTATGTCAATCTATTTTAATAAAGATATTTTAAGATGTTAATTGAAAAAATTCATAGTTTTCATCTCAATATCAGAATAAGCATATGCGTCCTCTTTGGGACCATATACCCTAAAGGCACATCCAGTCTCCTAGTGGTAGCAATTTCCTTCAGTGGTGCATAACAATTCAATCTGTCCATATAAATATATAAAAATGTGCACATATATCACAATGAAAAGGACGACTGGCATTTTACTGCTCCCCAACATTGAGAGGATCATGGCAAAACCTTTTTGAATAGATTTCGGAAAAGTGCTGTCAAATGAACGAATACTCCTTGAATTACAATGTGAATTTTATTCTATGCACTTCTACTTTATGTCTACAATATCACCTCTCCATCTCCAAAGATAACTTTAATTCTTTGTAAAGATTTCCAAAACCTCATCCACTTACCAGTACAAAAATCTTTTATTTTTCTTTTAGGATGATCTAGTGAGAAAACCAATAAACTCTAAAACCAGAAGAGACCTTAGAGGTCATCACATTCTACCATTGTATGATATTTTACAGATAATGAGGCTACAACTAAAGATGACTTAATTTATTTTAACTAAAGAAGGCTAATTTACTTGCCCAGTCATTCATCTACTGAGTAGGATGGCCAGGAGTAGAGAGCAGACTAGAGTTTCCCAGCTACTACTACCGGATTCTCTCCACTTCAATAAACTGACCAGATAGTAATGTCTGGGCACTCAAACACTTAACCTCACTTGTGTGCTTGTTCTTGCTGAATATTCAGGGACCTCTTTAACAAGCTATATGGGACCCCATGGCAAGTCAATGTGGTAGAACTGAAGTTGAATCTCAAGTCCCCTAAACAGCAAGTGTGCTACCTGTGAGACAAGATGCTTCTCTAATGATTACATATGAAATTGTGAGGGAAAGTATACAGGATTAAAAATCCCTGGATGGATGTCTTTATTATTTCCCCATTTACTTTGGGTTCTCTACTTGTGTCTGTCCAGTCTAATTACATTCATATATTTAAATAGCATTTCTCATCTAAATGAATCACAAGTGTTTGGAAATCACACTGATTTTTTTTTACTAATTATATACATAGTTAATTAAAAGGTCACAAACTTCTAACCACAAACACAATTTCAAAAGATGAGTCACAAGGCCAAAATGTAAGGGTTTTTTTCTTTATAGGTTTTTTCCTTAAAAAAGAAGGGCCACAGTGTTATTTTTTTTAGAGCCATTCTGATTTTGTTTGCAAAAATAACATTTTTTAAAGCACCACATGGGGCCTGTGGAAAGATGAAAATAAAAATTCAGAAGGCATTGAATAAAAAGAAACAAAGTCTAAGGCTTTGATCCTAGCAGGCTCTCTCACAGTCAATAGGAGTGTCAGCAACAGTCCTCGGGGACCTGATGAAAAAGCTGCTGCTGGTAAAGCAGAGACTGTGGTTTCATGATTTCATTCATTGGCTTTTGTCCATGGGTCAGGCAGTTAGGTGTGTGGGTCATGGCCTTCACATCAATTAGGTGTAGGGCTCCACCCAATGCCTGGGCAGCTGGGTGGGCAGTCTGATGTGGGGAATTCTAAAACATATCCTCCACCTCCACCTCAACAACAGAGTCATAACTAGAAATTTCCACATCCAAGTTTGAGTACCCAAAAGCCATGCTCAGGTACAGCAGCATTTGGCACACTCTGGGCTCACCTGAGCCTGTCACCATCATCATCATCATCATCACCAGCATTTACATGGGCATTTTAAGGTTTGTGAAGCACCTTTTAAATATTTCATTTTATCCTCACAACAACCCTGGGTGATAGGTGCTATTGCTATCCCCATTTTACAGATGAGGAAACTGAGGCTGACGGCATTTAAGAGACTTATCCAAGGTCACAAAGATAGTGGGTGTTAGAAGCCAGGTTTGAACTCAGGTCTTCCTGACTCCAGGTCCAATACTCTATCCACTGTGCCACCTAGGTTTTCATTTTAATGAAATATCCTTGCTGACTAGATGATATCTGTTGTTTTTACTCAGCTAAAGGACCGAAAGTTCTATCACTGTCTCTAAATTTGGTTCAAGTCCTTGGCAATAAACCCTGGTTATGACTCTACCCAGCAGTCTGCACTGGTTTTCTGTGAGAATCACTTTTTTCAGTATCTTTCACAGATGTGTCTTTGGATGAGATTGGTCATTTTGTTACCTGGGATTGGTAACCCATTAACTAGCAAACAAATTAGCATGAACTAACACAAATTAATTTATCTGATATTAACCTGTCACCCCATATTCTCACTTAGCAGAAAGCAGGAATTTGAAAGATTGGGACCAAGGGTCTTGTACTAATGGGGCACCAGAAATAGTTACAGGCCAAAAAATGTAAAGAAAGGAGAAAGAATTTTCTTTCTTTTCTCCAATGTCATTGGTTGCCTAAGCTATCTATCAGCATCAGCATAGGAAACAATCTCAGTCAGCTGCTCTGTTGACCTGATGCTGGTTCATAGTTAAACCTTCAAGTGACAGGAAATGAAAACAAGGAAGTATTTGACAGTACCCTTGATAGTAGAGATGTTATTGACTAGCAGGTCCACTCCCTCAAGGGATTTACACCATCCCAAGAACAGAAGAACAAAGTATATACCTTCTCTTTTTCAATGGCTACATAACTGTGTCTGGTGGGTCACAGTGGATGAGAATGAAACCTTGCTCTCACTTCTTGTACTTTCAGATATGATGGCCAAGTTCCATTGGCAAGAGTTGTATAGTGGCCCTGGTATCTAGCCAACTGTTAACAACAATGCTGCTACTTGCAGCTACTGTGGCTGTGTAAGGCTAATAACACCAGCACACAGAAAGGCTGCTACCATAGGTCCTTTGATCTGCTTTTCTAAGGAAAGCAACTTTAAGGGGTTAACAATCTTACTTTAATTAAACATACATAGACTATTCACTTAGTTCAGGGAGAAAAGCCAGCACCCTGAACTTCAGAGCAAATACAAACAGAAATTCCAAAGAGGTCAACAGACAGGCTTTTATCAGTCTGACCAAATCACAACACATACATAGTTACCAGAGAGAAAAGTACCACCATCTGGGTTTTCAAAGCTAGGGGCCTCTTAACAATGGCTACCCAGAGTCTCATCTGGTCAAATCACACGATACTCTTCTAGTGAGTGACAGCCCCAAAACAAAATGCCAGCCTCAGATCTTATATACCCTTCTCAGGGTCAGAGGGCATCACAACCTATGGTGAACTAGGCTTTCTTGTTTCTTAAGCAGGTCAAAGACCCTTGATTCAATCAAAGATTCCTTAGTGCTGAGAAGCAGCTCCAAAATAAAAGACAACAAAAAGTCCACTTTGCTTGCTGTTACATATGAAAGGCAAGATTCATCAAAGGTACTTGATTACCTTAGTACTCTAAAAGAGAAAACAAAATGTCCCACCCTAATTACCATAACACCAATGTCCTACAAGACTGCTTCAATTTCTGATTTCTTCTACATCCTAGAACTATAGGGTATTTTCCCATTATCAGTAACAACTACTAGAAGAGATCATAGAATAATAGATTTAGAGATGAAGGACATCTTAGAGGCAGTTGGTGGCACAGTAGATAGAGCTCTAGGCCAAAAGTCAGGAAATCCTGCGTTCAAATCATGCCTGACACATACCAGCTGTGTGGGCAAGTCATTTGCCTCAGTTTTCTCAACAGTAGAATGGGGATAATAGCGCCCACCTCAAGGGGTTGTTGTGAGAATCAAATGAGAGATTTATAAAGAGTCTAGGACAGTGCCTGGCACAGAATAGATACAATATACATGCTTGTCCTCTTCTTTCTTAGGCAACCTATTACCAGCCAGAATTTTTTTTAATAGTAGACACAAATATTTCTCTGTGATCTATAAATGCAAGACCACTTATTTTTTAGAGCATACACTGCGTGGTCAGACTGTGTAGTGGTCCAGGCCTAACTCAGACTGATCTGCAGGTTTAATATCAGAAGGAAAAGAGACTCTTATAGAACATGTGACAGTTAACAAAAGGAGGTTTACTTAATCATAGTAGGGAAAGGACATTTAGAAGGAGTGTAACACTGATTTAGCAGATCACAGCTTCCCTGCCCCAATACCGGTCATGCTCCTGGTCTGCTGGAGGGAGAAGCCTTGACTTTTATACTTAGGACACCACAAAGCTACATCAATGACTTGAGACTTTGTCTCTCAAGACAATTAAATAATTAAATCTAGAGAATGGTTTCAACTTTCTAAGGAAAAGCTAGCCTAGCTTGTATGGGTCAACATTTTAGGATATTACTTTTACCACATAATGCTCTAAGACTGGATCTATCTTCCCTGGCTCACAGTTGTCCAGAGATTGCCTCTGTGCTTCTCTGTATAATTTAGACATTCCTCTCTTCCTGCATGGTTAAACCAATCCAAGAGCAGCCTATCCAGTCTGTGTATGCCCCATTGGAGGCAGAGCCTCTGGTAGAGGCTGTGACTCTGGTCATATGTAAAGGGAGATAGTTGGAATGGACCGGAATTTGAGCAGATAGAGGAATATTGATGATAAGCCTGACCACAGACCAAACCTGCTAAAAAAAACAAAGTGGAACTGACCTACTTGTTCTGAGATTTCCCCCAAATATATAGGGGAGAATCTATATCAAGTAAGTGATAAGCTCCCCTACAGTTATACTGGGCAGCCAAGGGTCATCACAAAGGCACTTAAGTGTCTTCTGCAGAGTTGGGGGAATTGAGGAAGAAGTACCCAGTTTGAGGTTATTTTATACATTTGCTTTCTTTTATGGACTAGATCTCTGATTTCATAGGTACACATGATTCCCAGAGAGGAAACTCCCTCTTACTAATGAATATAAGAAATTATTCAGCATCTTACAGTCTTAGAAAGTCACCTGGGGCATTGAAAGGTTAAGTGATTTGCCCAGGGCCACACAGCCAGGATGTGTCAGAGGCTGGACTTACATCCAGATACTCTTGATTCTGAGCTCACCTCTCTATACACTATGCCACACTGCCTTTTTTAGACATTCTTAGTGTGGGTGATTTTGCATAACTAATAGGAAATTCAATTGAACCACTTCTTTCTAAAAATAAAAAGGAAAATTATAAGAGTAGGTGGAGTAAAGGTTTCAAACTCCCATTCTTCCACTTAGGTGAGGGTGACATCAGGATACAACAAGAGAGACCAGCAAAAGGCTGTGTCAGTGCCTATACAACTTGATTGAAATGGTTACAGTACAGTCTGTTTAATATTTTCACCTTCCAAAATTACTAAAGAATTGATCATATCACCTGAGTTAGGTAAGACAAGGAAAAGGAGAGAACTGAAACCTTGGAACAGGGGTGAGGGCAAAGGAAAGGGCAATGTGGTTCACATGGAAAATAAAAGGGTCCTCTAAAAAAAAGGAAGTATGTACTGTAAACTCCCAGCTGACCTGTACATCATGTTTAATCATGACTGTGAAATTATGAGAAATATTCAAATTACCTGCTTGTATTTCTTAATCTGGAATGCAGTATTTAGTGGAAAGAGCTCAAAGTCTGGAGACAAAGAACCTGGCTTTGAATCCCCATTCTTCTACCTAATAGCTGTGTGATCACCAGCAAATTCCTTTGCTTCTCTGAAACTGAGTTTCCTCATCTGTAAAATTAATGAGTTGGATTAGATGACCTCTAACGTCCTTTTTAGCTCTAAATTCTTTAAATGGTTGTGCAGTATTATGGGCTGAGCAATGTAAGTGGACCATGCTATCCAGAAATTTCCTGATAGGATATGCATCATTCTTCCTAGGATCAGTTCAGATCAAAAGGGGCCACATAGCCAAACCCACAAATAGATGTCTTCAGAAGAGAAGATATAATAACCTCTTCTTCAGGGGACCCCAGAAGAATGAAGACATTGGAGCTCTTCTTCCTGACTACAGTGGGAATCAGGCTCAGAGTGGAGGAAGGACTTCAGTTTAGGATAGCTTAGGAAGTTTAGGGCCACCTATCTTGGGACTAGATTTCACTTATTTCTGCTTCTAAGGGCTTTGAACCATTATATTATTTCTCCTTCCCCTTGAAAATAAATTCTAGAAAATTAAGTCTTGTGGACTAGAGCGTGTGGAAGTAGAGGATAGAAAGGTAATGGGTGATTAGAGAAGGTTAGCTACAAACAAATGCAAACTCAGGGAGCCATGAAGATACTAGTTCCAAAATTTGTAATCTATCAGACTTCTTAGAGCAGGTACTTTTCATAACACGTACAAAATTAAAAAAAAAAACAACGCTAGGTCTGCAGGCAAAGTTCCCCTATCCTGTGACAGCCTGAGAGGAACAGCTGCTGCCCCAGAAATCTGATAGCATTCAGAGAGCCTAAAGTCTAGACTAGGTCTTGGCATCTTTGACATACATACAAAGAAAAATAAAGAAAATTGGATCATTCAATTAAAAATAAGGATAGCAGTGGCACCCAACAACAATTTATTTCTTCAACTGCATTGAGGAGTGAATAAGAAGAAACAAGCTAAAATTACTACATGACAGATTCAAGTTAAATGTCAGGAAAACTATCCTAATGTTAAAGCCTTCTTAAGTTAAATAGTCCTCAGAAAAATCAAAATCAGAAAGACAAATTGTGTATCTGAAGTTCTGTACCGCTACATATATCATTCAGTATATTCAATTCTTGGGGAAATTATCTGATCTTTCCTAAGACTTCTGTTTTATTTTTTCAAAATTTGGAAGAAGAAAAATTTCCTTCTATTTGATATCCAGATAGGGAAGAACTTGGAAACCTCTGATGCATTACAGTTTTCCCAATTGTCTGCCTAGTGTCCCACATGTCAAGCATATGTGGAAAGTACATTTCACTGGCAAGAAACACACTGGATTGAGGATGTATTTTCTTGGATATGATGCCATAACAGCTTACTGATGCCCTCTAGTGGGGAGCTGGGTTTCCTTACTACACGGCAGGGAAAAGAATAAGGTTTGTGTTTAGTTTTCCTCACTCCACTGTCAATTACAGCTTTTAAAAATATTTTCTGCACCTACACATTTCATGGGGAGAAAGATATGCAGTGGATACCAGGGAAGATGGTAGCCAAAAGTCCGTGAAGTTTGGGCAGTGATAGAAGCCTCCGTGCTGAAAAAATAAAATGGAGACCTAGAAGCTATATTTATGGAAAGAATGGATTCTACCAATGTGGGAAAGGAAATGGGCTCTGCAGCTATCTTAATATTATATATAGAAACTGGGAGATGAATTTAACAGTTCTGCACTGCCTCAGTTAATTACTTCATTAGTGGGATGGGCAAAGAAATGGATCTGGAATTTGGAGACTGGCCCTAGAATCCCTGGGATGGCTACTCGTGTGAGTCTTGGCAAGTTGCTTAATTTCACAGGGCATATAGTCCTTATATGTAAAATGAGAAGGTTAAACTGAATAGCCTTCGATGTCCCTTCTAGCCCTTAAATCTAAAGTCTGTGGTTTTGGAATAGGGAGAATTGTTTTTCTTTTCTTTTTTCTTTTTTTGCAGGAGGCTGAGAAGTAGTAAGGGGCAAAAAAAAAAAAACTCAGAGAAAAGGAGATAGCAAAAAGTAAAAAATGAGCTTGAAAAATCCAACCACGGCATCTTCTGGTAGGTAGAAGTGACAGAAATTCAAGATCAAAAGAGAACAGGATGTTATCACTCTCCCATCTATCCAACACTTCCTTTTTGGTGAAGAGAATGGTACATGTTGCAAGAATACATGTGTGGATGTGTTTGTCTACTAACTGTTGGAGATAACTTAAGTAGAGGGCAACTTTATATACCTTAGCCTAATTCAAAAGCAGAACATGAGTTTTGCCGTATTATAAATATCAGACTCTTTTACTCTAATGATAATAATGCTAACATGAAGTGCTTCCAGGTTTAATTCTAATTGGCAAGATGCAAGTATTTCTCCAATTGGGTCAATTCAATGACTCAGCAGCTTTTCAGAATGGATAGTTCACTGGCCTGATCCCTTTCCTTCCAGATACCTCTGTGCAGGCAACATTCATCTTTGCCCCATATGCAGCCTTGTTTCCTCAGAGATGAGCCTGTACCTCAGTTCATCTACACATCTGATTCGTATTGATGGCTAGCTGATGTCCAAAAAACTGTAGGAATTGGGGTTTTCTTTTAAGATCTTTATTTTCAACCAAGAAATGTTCATTTTTCTGTCATGAAATGGAAGTTTAGTCCATATGGACTCAGTAATCATGAAGTTGGACAAGCCTTTTTTGTGATTCATATGTCCTGTATTATTTTTTAAGAGTGGGTGTGGGAGGAAGAATGTATTGCAAACCGGCTTTTGAACCCTTAACTTGCATGACCAGTCTCTAGTGTCACCAAATCTAGTTGTTACCATAACAGCTTGCATTTACATTTGCAATTCTCAAAGCACTTTCCTAGCTAAATACTGAATAGTAGGCAGCAGAAATATTATTACCCCAATTACACATGAAGAAATTAGACTTCCAAGAACTTAAGTAAATTTTAAAAGATCACACTGAGAGTAAAGAGCAAAAGCAAAATTGGACCTCAGGTTAGCTCCAGATCCAGTGTTCTTTTCACTACACCATTTTTTCATCTACTAACTAAATCCATGATTCTAGGAACCTGTGATTGATCTGTCACAAAATACAAATGCTTTTATGTAGGATGTTGGCTTTTGTACCTAAATCACTATGTGACTTTACTGAATCTTTATAATATCTGCCTTTTAACTTTTTGCCAAGGTTAACTAAAACAGGGCAATCAGTCAGGAGAAAGGATTGTTTCCAAGGAAGAATATTATCTTGAGTTATATAAACTCTCTAGCATAACATATAAGATAACTAAGGATGGGTGCAGCTCAGCCAGTCAACAAGCATTTATTGAGTACCTACTATGTTCCAGGCATTGTATCAAGCACAGGGAGTTCAAATACAAGCAAAATGGCAGTTCCTGCCACCCAGGATTTTAAACTCCAATGAGGGAAAACAATACATTAAAAAAAAAAAAAAGAGCTGGGCTGGGAGAAAGGAGGGGGCAGAGCAGAGGATGAAGATAGCCAACAGGGGCATGGTAGAGAAGTCCAAAGTTCAGCCTGGCAGGAAATGAAGACATGGGTGGCCTGGGTACTTTCTTTAAATAGAGATTCTGGGAGGAGCCTCCATTCCTCAGAGGGAGGGGTGGAAGTTACTTTCAAGATGTGAATTCCAGGGCTGGAGCGCACTTCTAGGTTAAAGAGATTTCAGTGGCATGGTAGATTAAGTAGGGAGTGCAGCCTGGAGAGGAGTGAATAAAATAGGCTTTGTTGTGTCTCATGAGGGAATCAAGGATTGACTGTCCTTCATATCATTATATCAAGTAATTTTCAATTCAATTCAATTTTCAAAAGTAAAATTTTCAATTTTAATTTGCATGCAAATAACTATTGCTTCTAATTGGAGGCAACATAATACAGTGGATAAAACTTTGACTTTAGAGTCAAGTTCCAAGTCCTGGCTCCAATGCAGCCTGTGTGATCTTGGACAAGTCATTTAATCTCTTTGGTTTTCTATGAAAAGAGGTTGATTGGAGTATTACAAAATGTAAGATGGATAATTTTAATTACATTAAATTTTAAAAGTTTTACACAAATGCAATCAATTCAACCAAGATTAGAAGGAAAGCAGAAAGCTAGGACACAATTTTTATAGCAAGTGTTTATGAAATTTGTAAGAATACAAATCATTCCCAATTGATAAATGGTCAAAGGATATGAACAAGCAGTTTTCAGATGAAGAAACTAAAGCTATCTATAGTCATATGAAAATGCTGGTTGAAAGTGCTGGTTTAAGAAGCATTGAAGGGTTTGTGAGTAAAAAAAGTTTAAAAAGCCTTGCAAAGTCTGAATCACTATGGATTAGAGAAATGCAAATTAAAACAACTCTGAGGTACCACCTCACACCTATCAGATTGGCTAATATGACAGAAAAGGAAAATTATAAAAGTTGAAGAAGATGTGGGGAAATTGGGACGCTAATGCATTGTTGGTGGAGTTGTGAACTGATCCAACCATTCTAGAGAACAATTTGGAACTATGCCCAAAGGGCAATCAAACTGCATACCCTTTGACCCAGCAATACCACTACTAGGTCTGTATCCCAAAGAGATCATAAAAAGCCAAGAATTTCATCTTAGTCATTTATTTTGACATACCCTTTCATCAGAAAGAACTACTTTTAAGTAATGTCATAATCAAATTCATATTTCACCTCCTTTCACTTCCCCTTGGGCAGGGAATATCTCAAGAAATTGACAAGGAAAGGAGGAAGGGACATTAGAAGTCAGAATAATCAGTACTTCACTAATCATGAGATATTTGTTTCCTAGAATTTGGGGCTATAAGGTATTTTAGAAAACATCCATTAAAAGTACTTAATTTCACAGAAGAGGAAACCAATGCCAAGCAAGGTGATATGACTTGCCCATGGCCACATAGGTTGTAAGCAGCAGTCAGGATTGGAACCCAGATCTTCTGAGTCCAGATTCTGAGGTTCTTGAATTACCACAGTAAATTAAACTCCAAAGAATATTTATTAAGAGTGTTGTGCTGGGAGGGGTACAAGGTTTAAATAGATAAGGTTGGTCTTCAAGGAACTTAGGGACACAATAGCTCAGGTTTATAAAGCCCCTTAAGGTTTACAAGGGCAGCTGGGTGGTGCAGTGGAGAGAGCAGAGTGCTGGCCCTGGAGTCAGGAAGACTCCTCTTTGTGAGTTCAAATCTGGCCTCAATTACTAGACGTGTGACCCTGGGCAAGTCATTTAACCCTTTTTTCCCTCGGTTTCCTCACCTGGAAAATGAGCTCGAAAAGAAAATGGCAAACCACTCCAGTATCCTTGCTAAAAAAAGTCCAAATGGGATAACAAGGAATAGGATTAAAATCACTGATAAACAAAAAAAACTTACCAAGTGGTCTCTTTCCAACAGCCCTGAGAGTGGTGAACTACTACTACTATACAGATAAGGAAACTGAGGCTGGCAGAGGTAAAGATCACTTTCCCAAGGTCACTGAGGCACAAAATATCAGAGCCATAATTCTAATCCAGGTTTTCAGCCAGTTCTAACCCACAATCAATATGCTTAAGTAAATAGGAATATTACAAAATATGACATCAGTATAGGATTTTTTTAATTACTTATAAAACTGGGAAATATGTAATGCAATCCTACTTCTACAGAAGACCTTCTCTTTTCTAATTAACATTGTTTTGAGAATGAATTTTATTACCAAAAAAGTAAGGAGATTAGATTACTCAGTATAAAAATAGAGCGGCAAAGCACTATGACATAATTGGAACCAATATTCATATGCTCTGAATAGGCATATTAACTTTACATTTCCAAAAGGAATCAAAATTTAGAAAGAAGTTTGTGCTAAGGTAAGCCAAAATAAAATCTGAGATCATTTCTTCTAAAATCATTTCACAGCCACATCCCTACTCTATGATCATACTAGTTCTTGACTCTTTCTTACTACTGTCCACACCTTAAAACTGTCATCGTGGCCAGCCATAGCTAGGTGGTACAGTGGATCAAGAGCTGAATGTGGAACCAGGAAGACCTGAGTTCAAATCCTGCCTTGGGCACTTACTAGCTTTATCACCCTGGGCAAGTCATTTAATGTCTGTCTCCCTCAGTTTGAGGATAATAGCACCTCTCTCCCAAGGGTGGTGTGAGGATCAAATGAGATCTTTGTAGAACACTTAGCACAGCTTGTTTCCCTTTATTCCTATAGTGAGATTTATGTCCCTCAGTTATCATTTTAGTCAAATGTAGACATGGAACCCCTTCCTCCAGTTAATACAAACACAGAAATCCAAAACACCTCAATCAAATGGTTCAGTTAAGGTTTTTAACTTAAGTGTTAAGGACTTTTCCTGCAATATCACTTTAAGGTGTGAACATATCTTTGAGAGGCTATAGGGTTTTGGTCATTGGAAACATTGTGTGATTGGTTGAGAAGATCAGGCCACAATTACCTATGAAAACAATAAAGCAGTTTGTTATCTGCCAGTCCAATAATGAACTGGTCCAGTCATGGACTCAATGTTTAGACATCATTAACTCCATTTTCAGAATTGGAGTTAAGTGAATAAGATAAAATTAGTTTTTGTTTTCTTTTGGGGGTGGGGAGTGGAGGGTTAGGGAAGGTGGTAAGAGTTTCTGCATTTAACAATACATCCAGTTGGACTCAAGAGTCTAGAAGAATAAGAGTCAAAACATCCAGCAAAGAGGAGAGTGACACATGGAGGAAAAAAGATTCCTTTTGCAAATCTGAGTCATCAATTCTTGTGTCTCTGTAGTGAAGCTAGAAATAAGAGACTTTTTTGCCTTCTCACAGTACAAGTTCCTCACAGTACAAGTTCCTCACCAATAAAATATACACAGCTGGAAACAGCTCCCCCCCATTCCAGAAAACTTATGAATGGTTACCCAGATCTATGAATGTTGACTGATCATGCATCACAAGATGGGGAGATGTGGTCCCATTACACTTGCATTAATCCCAAAGCTGCATCTCAATAATTTCTACCCATAACTATTCATTTTGCATTTTGGGACAAGCAGAAAAAAATCAAATCTCTCTTCCACATGAGAAAGTTTCAAACATTTCAAGATAACTAGCATATCCTCTTTTAGTCTGCTTTTCTTCCATCTAAATACTCCCATTTCCTTTAGCCAATTCTTTTATGGCATATTTCCTTCATCACAATCATCACTGTCCTTCAGATGGTCCCAATTTGTCAGTAGCCTTTCCGAAATGTGGTACCCATATTTGAACAAAATGCTTCAGATATGTTCTGACCAGGGCAAAACACCCCTAGAATATCATCTCCCTCTCCCTACACATTATATCTCTATGAATGCAACCTAAAATTGCCTTTTCTTGTCTGACCAAGTCTCAGTGTTGATTGATATGGACCTTGTTTTTCACTGAAAATTCCAAATATATTTCACACAAACTGTTGTCATCATGGTTCCCCAATTGTATTCATGTAGGTGAGCCTTTGAACTCAATTAAAGGACTAGGAAATTTTCCCTATCAAATTCTATCTATTTAAATTATGCCTATCATTCTAGCCAGTCAAAATCTTATTAAATCCTGACTGTAATCTAACTTGATAGCTATATCTCCCAAATTCAAATTCAACAGATATTTATTAAGTGAATACTCTGTATAAAGCATTGTAGTAAGCACAGAAAATATAAATACGGGATTGAAATTGTCCCTAACTTCAAGAAGTTTGTATTTTACTGAAGAAGATATGACATGTATGCAGATATTTTTAATAGTATTTTATTTTTTCCAATTACATGTAAAGACAATTTTAATATTCATTTTTATAAAATTTTGAACTCCAGATTTTCTTCTTCCTTTCCTTCCTCCCATCTCCCTAAGATGGCAAGCAATTTTATATAGGTTATGTATGTGCAATCAAGTAAAATATATTGCCGTGTTAGTCATGTTGTGAAAGAAGAAACAGTTTTTTTAAAAAAAAATACAGTTTTCAAAGGGAAAAAACATACAAAAAGTGAAAATTGTATGCTATGATCTGCATTCAGATGCCAATATTGAGGGTCTTGAAGCAATCAGAATAATATTATCTACAAACTGAAGCACCTAGAATATCTCATTATCTCTAGGGAATGTTATCTTATCTCTGGACCCTATATATGTGATACTTTATGACAGTGGAGAACTGTAGCAGGTTATATACTTGTTTATATACTGCCTTTCTTGATGATAATAATCGAAGAGTTATTTGACAGTTTTCTCTGTGATTAGATAGGTAGATAGATAGATAGATAGACAGATAGATAGATGGATAGATGGATAAGTGGGTAGATATAGATATATCAAAATTTATCTTACATAACCTTAATATGTCCATGAGGCACTTCTTCTGGGATTAAACTTGTTTAAATTTGAGTTTTGCTCTAATGTCAAATGACTTTTTAAAAAATGTACAAACAAGAAACATATCAGAATATTTTGTTCTTTATATTTTTTAGTTAACTATGTGGCTGTGGATCTACAATGTGCAGTAGAAAATAATTTTAAGAGCCTACCTGTTCCATTTCTCATATTTTCATCAATGTCATCCTTAACGTATATATAGATCATTCTCATAAAGATAGTATCAAGAATCAAGTTCTCATAAAGTAAATACATTGATTGTTAGTTATTAATGTTGATTACCTTTGGGAAGATAATATCATCTGTGATTTTTTTTCACTCTTCTCTTATCTTCACCTCCCAGAAATACCTTGTAAAATGATCTCTCACTTCCTTGAAGATTAATGACAAGGAAATCCAAAGATTTCCTTGATGTATACTTAGTCTAATCCCATTACTCTTCCCAATCTTGTATCTTTACATGCCAATTCAACTTCCCCAAATGGCAGATGAAGAGGTTTTTGGTTCAGTTGTAATATTTCTATTGTCACTGATGATAAAAAATGTATCATTTTTTAGAAGCTAACACATCCCTTCAATTTTTTTTAGCTATTTTTTGTTTTCTTATCCCTTTATCTTTTGGTAAAGTAAAACATTCATAGTATGATGTTATTCACTTGGGTTTAGGTCAAGGTTTCTATAGATTTGGTTTCACTTCCATTTCTACTTCCTGCCTTATGGGGTGAGACTGTTCCCAATCTTCCAGCAGTTTCATTTTTTTTGCAAATGAGCTTATAATCTAAATCAATATTTCCCTTACTTGCAATCTCTTTCCACATGGCAGGGAGAACAAGTCTTATATTCCTAAAGAGGTATCTGAGTTTTTTTGGCCTCATCATTTTGGTAATATGTCAGTCGAACTTTTGTAGGAAATGGTAATAACTAAAGTTTATATCTTTGCCCTTTTCTATTTCCCCTTTTTTCAACACCAGTGGCTTCCTTAAATAGGTTGAGTTGAAACAGATGCATTGGTAAGTAATGTCTCCTAATTTTTTATTTTCTTTCTTATTTGATGTTGATTTTACCTTTTATCTAACTGAGTGATTGATTGATGGCATACAGACAGATGGTTTTGATAAGGCTTCCATATCAATTAACAGTCACCTCCTGGATAATTAACTTCATTTATTGTGATGTTGTTTGGTACTTGCCATGTCTATTACCTTCTGACTCTCCTCTGTAGGAAAAATGTCAATGTACAGAGCTTATTGGTAGTCCATAAGCCTTTGGTCTCTTTAAGTTCTCAAACCTTGGGCATATTTTCCAACATTCCTTTCTGTGCCTACCTTCATAATTAATCCCTAAGTATCATGTTATGTTGACTTGGTTTGAAGGATCTGGTCAAGTTCTTCATAGAATTTTTCTTTCTTTCCATCATCTACAAAAGTTGCAGGTGAATAAGCTTCAATCATTATAGTGATATTTTTTTTGCTTATGCTCACCATGAGCAATTCAAATTGAGAGAGCCAGTTGTCCTATAAAGTAATATTTCTTATTGACTAGAGGCTCAGTCTGAAACCAATTGTGCCAACACTTTCGTTTGCCTCTCCACCGTAAGAATACAAATACAAGTATCGATCTACTTATACCGTCCAAAAAAAAGACAAGAAACTAGAGTTAGCCTGCTCTTGGTAAAGCCATTCTGACTCTTAGAAATCACTGCTTTCCTTTCTAAGTTCTCACATGCTATCCCTTTAATAAAGTATTATAGAATTTTGCTAGAAATCAAAGTCAAATACATTAGTCTCTCTAAGGCAGGTCTCTGATCTGTAGAAATGGGTATAACAATATCTTCTTGGGGTTTTTTGTGTAAAGAATTTCAGTTCAACAAGCATTTACTGTGTACAGATCAGGGTGATGTAGTGGATGAGAGCCAGCCTCAAGATCAGAAAGACTTGGGTCCAAGTTCTGCCCCTGCTGCTATCTGTGTGACCCTGGACAAGTCACCTAAACTCTTAACGGTCCCAGACAACTCTCTAACACTATATTGCAGAGAATGTGCATATTTGCATTGGTAAAGAAAGCTCCTCGCTGGGAACTCCCTATACTAATTAAATCACAGATACAGTAGAAGTCCCATACACGCACAAATCCCATCAGCTTGGTTCACTGATGCAACCTTTCCATGTGGAGAATATTGCCTTGGAAAGACTATAATTTATAGAATGTAGATAACCACCCCATTTACTCATTTGACTTCATTTGGTGACATCTTCACCCATGAAGACCAGTGAGTGATCATGCACTGGAGGGAATGGAGTCAACTGACCTTGGGAGTTTTGAAAGGTTGAGAGAATGAGCCATATAAGAATCCACAAGTCAGAATCCACAAAAGGTTTTACAACCAACACAACATTGATGCCCTGAAAAACAAAGAGAAGTCTTTGGGAGTAACATTTAGGGAGTCCAGCCCAGTTGTAGCTGAGAAAAGGACTCCTCTGGCAAAGAACATTGTTTTTAGACCTTAACTTGATGAGATCGATGCTATATAGTTACTAAGTTAAATTACGTGTCTATTCCTCCCCAGAATCTAAGATGGTACAGCAAAGAGTATGTCCCCAAGATATTGAGGAAATGCCTTTTCACGTGTGTTCTTTCTATATCTTTGAAGTAATTATCCCTTTGTAAAAGGTAATTAATTTTGAATAGTTAAAACTAATTAATGTTAAGTAGTTAAATGAAATTGAAGAGATTCTAGTCACAAACTCTAACAATAAGGAGAACATAGCTAGTGGGCGCTCAATGGCAGTAGAGGAAAGATTCTCCAACCCTTAGAGTACCAAAATGGCAACATAGCAGGCCTGTTTCTGAGATACTGAGCCAGAGTATAATTACTATACAGGTCTCACTTCATCCCTTTACAACGCACTGTGCTAAGTGCTAGAAATTAATGTATTTAGGAATGTAAATGAAAACATCATGCAAATTAAAGTATAAACAGCATTTGACTTCCATGTTATTAGTCACTTTGACACTTTCCACAGTTCCTAAGTATCGCTACCTGATAATCTAGCCATATAACCATGCCATGAGAATTTTCTATAAGGTACAGAAGCTCTCTCAGACTAAAGATTGGACACCAATTCAATTCGACAATGATGAAACGTTTGTCCTGTGCAAGTTATTGTATACAAAAGCAAACATAAAACCATAAATATCCTCAAACTTACATTCTAAGAGAGGGATACCACATTTTCACAAATAAATAAATATGAGATAGGGAGTGAAGAGGTGAAGGGATTGGTCAAAGCGTTCTAGGAAAATCTGAGGAAGAAGAAAATACAAATGACTGCAGAGACCAAGGAAATTTAGACAAAGGGGTGACACGAGAACTGAGGAAGAAAACTAGATAGCAAAAAGTCATTCTAGGTAGGGGAGATGGCTTATGAAAAAGCACAAAAATGTGAGATAGAATAGCTAATAGTTTAGTTTGACTGAAATAGATTGCACTAAGGGAAACAATATGAAATAAGTCTGAAAAGCTAGGATGGAGCCAGACTGCACAGGGTCTTAAATAAATCTAATAATACCAATTATGTTTTTAACAATGGGATGTCAAGTCCTAACTTCATAGGGTATTTCAGAGTAAGGTGAAATGAGGTAATTTCCAAAAGGAACCTCCACAAAAGTAACTTTTTCATGAAAAAGAAAGTGAGGCCCAAAGAAATTAAGTGACTGGTGGCAAGTAGTGGAGCTGAGATTTAAACTCAAGTCATCTTGCCTCCAAGTACAGCACTCTTTTCACATGAGCATGAGGCCTCCAATGCCCAAACAGTAGATCAATTCACAGAAGCTATGAAAAATAAGCTGTGGCCACTCTAGTCTCTCAACCCTGTATTAAGATTCTCCATCTAGGAAAATAAAATCCAGGCAGCAGAGACATTCCAACCAGTGTAACTAGATCTCTTTTAGCTTTGGGTTTTCTTTTGCCGTTTTTGGTTGATTTTGTTGTATTTGAATCAAATTGATCAGTGAACTGTGGAGTTAATACATTAATTATTTCTTTTCCTTTTACAATTCCATTATTTAGGCTTGTGATCCACAGAGACTTCTCTTTGGAGAATTAATGATGGATAAAGGCGGCACTGGATGAGAAGGGGTGGAGGGGGTTATGATTTGCATTGGTATAGGGAATATTCACAGCAAAGAAATCATGGTCTAAGTTGACTTTTGTGCACTGAACACTCCATTCATTCCTATTTGACATGTGCTGACACCCCAGCCACCAGTCTTCCTTCCTGCGGAAGTCCTGCCAATCTCACCCATTCAGTAGCCATCATTGGAGTAAGCTATATCCCAGCAGCTCCAGATGGAAAATAGGGGCAAACAGCTCCCTCCAGAGCATTCACCAGTTCTGGGCCATCAATCAGCCTGCAGCTGGGACTGAAGAACTGGTCAATGACAAGGCCAGCTTCTTCCTGCCAAAAGCTAAGTATGTTTCCCATTTCAGTCCATGGGGAGGGAAAGGTCTCACCAACTCATCTTTTATCACCCATTCAGACCGCTACATTCAAACAACCCAACAAATTCAGGGTGACTATGAACATTTTCATTTTTTAACCCTCTAATTTTCATTCTTCACCTAAGAAAATTAAGTAGAAGCAATATAGCAGTCTAAATGGTTACGACTAGATCTATTTTGCTTTTCTCAGGGAAAGCCAAGTCTTTTGATTTATTTGGTCTGTTGCTTTATTTTGTTCTGAAAAAAAGTCAATAGAAGATCAATTAACCGTAGAGAGTAAATATATTAGACTCATTGGACTGTTCATGTCTCTTACCCAGTTAGAAGCAGTGGGCCCTGGCTTGGGAACTGAAGCAGTGGCAAGAACCTAGTTCCTTTTTTCTGTAAGTAGCAGACATGGCAGGAGGTGGCCCTTCCTTGAGCCAAGATCAAAATTGAGAGTGAACAGTTGGCTTACTCTGGCAATATAGCATTGGCCCCCTGCCCACCACGGGATAGACATCCCCTGTACTGTGTGCCAGGAAAGCTCCGCTCATTTCCACCGTGTGGGTAGCTGGGTGGGGAAGTTAATACAGGGAAAGTTATGAGGGAAAAAATAATAAACTGGATAGCATCATCTCTTCACCTACAAAGATAATGGCGTTCAACTCAGAATACTCTAAGCATCTTAGTAGCATTACTTTGGCTAAAAAGATAAGGCATTGGCCCTAGAACAAGAATTCTGTTATATAATGTTACATTATTTTCAGCCAGATATTATCACCAAGTTCTCTAACACAACCCTATTCTCAGGAAACATTCTCCCTAGACTGCTAAAGGACACACAACACTCTCTACTGCACCCCTAACTTTCTTTGAAAATAATTGGTAAACTCTCCAGAGCCCTGTGAATAATCCTCTCCCAGCTCAGTAAATTGCATCTCTGTGTTTTTTTTTCTAGACTGATAAGAAAAATCAACCCAGCCACAGATAAACAGCAAAAATCTTTACCTCCTAACTCTCTACTTTTGTGTCATAAAAATACACACACACACACACACACACACATCCCTAGACTCCCATCTGAGTCCTGTAATAAAAACTGGGAAAACAAAGTGGGATGACCAAGAAAAAGTGATAGAGACATGTTGCCATAGAAAGAAAATTAGAGTAGCAGTCAGAGTTCCAGTCTCAGCTTTGATGGTCGCTGATTGTGTGACCCTGGGCCCATCACATCTTCTCAATAGGCATTGTTTTTCCTCATCTGTAAAATGGACTAGATTATCTCTGAGGTCCCTTCCAAAACTGATATTTATTGATTTTGTGAATAAAATTTTAGGTGGTTCATGATGTGATGTGGAGGTGAAATAAATGGCAAGTGAATCCAATAGCTTTTAATTCTAGAGCCTTCCCTCGATTGATTATTTCTATTTATCTTTTCTATAGCTTGTGTATATGTATATGTATATATATGTGTGTGTGTGTGTGTGTGTGTGTGTGTGTGTGTGTGTGTGTATGCGTATCTAAATATATGTGATTGCATGAAGTCTCCCCCATTAGATTTTGTAAGCTCCTTGAGGGCAAAGGTTGTTTTGCCTTTTTTTTATCTCCAGTGCTTAGCACAGTGCCTGGCACATAGTAAGCACTTAATAAATGGTTGTTTGGAACTGCCAAAAG
Organism: Trichosurus vulpecula; assembly: GCF_011100635.1. Classification (NCBI taxonomy): domain Eukaryota; kingdom Metazoa; phylum Chordata; class Mammalia; order Diprotodontia; family Phalangeridae; genus Trichosurus; species Trichosurus vulpecula. Next base: position 149,032,383 of record NC_050579.1, on the reverse strand, counting down.
AAACTTGATGAGAAGTTTGAATTTTATACAACAAGAAATAAGAAACATTTGCAGGAAAGAACAAGATGAAAATGAAGTTCTCTAGAGATTATGATATGGGGCAGCTTGGTGGCACAGTAGATAGCGAGCCCTGAAGTCAGAAGGACTTGGGTTCAAATTCAGCCTCAGACATGTACTAGCTGTGTGCCCCTGAGCAAGTCCCTTTAACTCCCAATTGCCTCCGAAGGGGGAAAAAAGAAAGACTATTCCAACAGCAGCATGTTTATTCTTTAAACAAATGAGCAAGTCATTGTCCTAGGCAGTGAATCATAGAATCAAAAAATCTCAGACTTGGAAGAGATCACAATCTCTTCTTGCTCACAAATTCCCTCTACAACTCACTCATGCAGTCAAGTCATCTAGCCTTTGTTTAAAGACTTCCCTTCCAGAGCCCATCCCGCTTTTAGATAGCTTTCGCTGTTAAGAGGTTTTCCCTTATAACAAACCTAAATTTCCTTCTTGTAGGGCATACAAATAATGGTTCACTGCCCTGATGGAATTCTCTGTTTGGGAGGGGACCTAAGAAAGAAATACATTATTGATTAAACATAAGGCAAAATGTGGTAAGGGTGACTCTCATGAACTAAAGTTCAGCATTAACTCTTTCTGAGTCAGAACTAGAAAGCATTTGGTGTGGGAAGATATAAAACATGAGGTAATGTTGTAAACACATAGAATCATAGATCTAAAGAAGGAAAGGACCTCAAAGTTCATCTAGTCCAGAAGGACAAACACTCTGTGGAAAAGCATTTTGAAGTGTAATCTGCATTATGAACATTTTCCTTGTCTCTTTTTTAAGCCTGGACAATCAACAAAACAATAAATCAAGCCCTGATTTGTAACATTTCCTGGTTTCTGAGATATAAACATTCACACTGAAAATTTAACTATTGGCTCTTGAGTTGTTAGGAGCTGGTTCAGTCATGCACTTCATCAAGTCCAGCCCCCTCATCGTACACATGAGGAAACTGAGTCTCAGGAAGAGTAAGTTACTTGTCTAAAGTTACACAGGTCATATCTGAAGCACAATTTGAACCCTGACCTTCCCCCTAATTCCACTGTTGCCACTGAACCACAAAGTCCCCTTGACCTCTAGAACCTTTCTCTACACAAATAGTTTAATACTATGCAAATGCTTAAAAATATTTGTCCACAGCCAAACATACCGCAAAACAGCTCATCTCAGTTAATTAATTGAATCAAACAACATATAACGTGAGCAGCTATGTGGCACAGTAGCAAGAGTACCCTGGAGTCAGGAAGACTCATCATCCTGAGTTCAAATCTGGCCTCAGGGACATATAAGAAGTCACTTAACTCTGTTTGCCTCAGTTTCCTCAATTGCAAAATGAAATGGAGAAGGAAATGACAAATCATTCCAGTATCTTTGCCAAAAGGGGTCATGAAAGTGTTGAATGCAACCTAACGACAATATATATTATAATTAATTAAATATATTATGCTCAGGTAAGTCACTTAACCCCTTTTTGCCTGAGTTTCCTCATCTGTAAAAATAGAACCCATCTCCCAGGGTTGTTGTGAAGATAAAAGAGATAATAACTGTAAAGCGCTTAGCACAGTGCCTGGAATGTAATAAGCACGGTATAAATGTTTGTTAGTCACCATGATAATTATAATGAGTAGTATTATTATTCTTCCCAAAACTAAATAAAATGAGTTTTGAAATAAAATGCATACATATCAAAACCCAATATTGCCAGTGGACTTTCAGAATCATATGAGCATCTCACTTAAGGGTTCAGTGTGCCTCTCTAGGACAGCTATACAGAATTTGGAGTGTAATAATTTTTTTGATTTATATAATAAAACAAGCAGTTCTGTAACATGGGCAATTCTCTGTCATTTGTTCTTTCCATTTAAAAAAAATACTAAGCAAAAGGCAAGTTTTTATTTATGTTTATCTTAACCTGTTGGGGCAGCTAGATGGAGGAGCGGATAGCGTACTGGGCCTGGAGTCAGGAAGACTAACTTCACGAGTTCAAATCTGACCCCAGACATTTGTTGTGTGACCCTGGGCAAGTCATTTAACCACATTTGCCTCAGTTTCCTCATCAGTAAAAAGAGCCAAAGAGAATGGCAAACCATTCTAGTTTCTTTGCCAAGAAAACCCCAAATGGGGCCATGAAGAGTTGGACACAACTGAGTAACAAATCTCAACCAGTTAATCCATAATCCACAAAGATTTTTGAAGGGCTATTATGCTAAGTAACGTGAAGGGACAAAAGTACACAATCTCTAACCAGAAGGATCCTCTGAACTGGATAATACAAAGTGTCCCAAAACTCTCAGTGCAGTTGTAAGCTTTAATAATTTCAGAAGTCTAAATACTTATAAACCAACAAAAACTATGTTTTGTGAGTTTGAATTTATTTTGTACTTAGGTTTGTGAATTTTGAATAATATACTTTAATTTTAACACAACAGAACAAATTGTAAATTATACGATGTATCTGTAACAATCTCTGGATGACATTCTAAGACCAGTGAATCAGTGAAGTGGGTGCTTTTGTTTGGCCACCTCAGGCATCTGATCTATTTTCATTAGACTTTTTCTAATGGAGTTACATCCAAATTATCATATGTGCAACAAAACTTCATTCTTTGTGTAATCCTAAGGCTAGGATTAGAAATGAAGTCTATAGCCACTGAGCAACAACTAATGAAAGTTGTATCAAGTTGGAAAATTGACTAGAGACATATACCAAAAGTTGCTGATTATTTGAATGAGAAATATATTTTAAAATTGTAAATAATTAACCTTTCAGACATTATTTTTCTAAGTTTTTAGTGTTTATACTTCTAAAATTAAAGCTTTAAACAGCACTAAGACTTTTGGGGCTCCCTGTATAAACTATGGGGGTTAAGTAGGACAGCTACATGGAACGGTAGATAGAACACTGGGCCTGGAGTCAGGAAGACCTGAGTTCAAATCTGTCCTCAGATACTTAATGGCTATATGACCCTGGGTAAGTCACTGAACCGTATTTGCCTTAGCTTCTCATCTGTAAAATGATCTGGAAAAGGAAATGGCAAACTATTCCAAGTATTTTTACCAAGGAAACCTCAAATGGGGTCACAAAGAGTCAGATCCCACTGAAAAAACTACTAAACGATAACAACAAATATAAATGATAAAAACAAATGGTAGGAATAAGTACAAAATTTTCTCTCCAAAATAAGACTTAAAATGTATACCCTTTAGGAAAGGAAATCATTCCTTCCCACCTTCAGGGGGAGAGTAGATGTTTGTTTGTTTCTTGCCATACAGAAAAACAGGATTGGAACAAGGTAAAGGTCTTGCAACAGCTGTCTCTACAAGCTCTCTGTACACCCTATTTCTCCATTTACTTTGTCAGGGCTGAAACTTTACAAAACCCAGGCAAAGTAGAGCAGAAACATGCCCATGTAAATTATTGAAGTGTTGCTGCCATTTTCAGAAGCAGCTGGGGCAAGTCTGTCCATGAAACATTAACATGACATTTCTGAGTTTTGACAGGTCATTTGGCAGAGAATAGACAGATCCTTTTGAGGGAAGAGAGAAATTTGTTCAGATCAAACCCAACAAGCCCAATTGCTGATCTGCACAGGGGATCCCAGTAAAGAACAGGAAGAAAACATGAAAATTTAAAGCACAACAGTGTAAATAGATTAGACTTGATTTGCTCAATATACTATGAGCAGTCAAGAATAGAGACACTCCAGTCTCCTTCCCTTCTCCTTTTATTCCAATAAGAAAAAAAATATGTTATATTGCCTTAGTCATGCTCATGCTTTAGTGTATGACTCTGCTACTTTACAATCTTTGGTGTACTTTAGTGAACTAACATATTTATTCACTGTAATTAGCAGATGGGGCAAAAAAAGAAGTGGTTACCTTCATAGCTAGAACTAAAAGGATTAAATTTTGTGTGTGTAATAATCAGTTTTCATAGGATTCGATATTTAGATCTGGAAGAGACCTTAGAAATCATTTTACCCAACCCCCTATGTGTACATAGAGCAGGTAACTAGTACAGTGGATAGAGTGTCAGATAGTCAGGAAAATGAGTCTTCCTGAATTCAAATCTGGCCTCAGACACTTACTAGCTGTGTGATCCTTGCAAATTAACTTCACCTTGTTTGCTTCAGTTTCTTGATCTGTAAAATGAGCTAGAGAAGAAAATGGCAAATATCCTGATATCTTTGCCAAGAAAAGCCCAAATGGGGTCACGAAGATTTGAACACAACTGAACAACAACAACTATCTTGTACATGTGAGGAAATACCAAAAAGTTACAAAGGCAATGGGTTGCAGAGGCAAGATTTGAACTCAGGGTCTCTGACTCCAAATCCACTACTCTTTTTCCTTTGGACCATGCTGCCTCCCTTGCAAAATTAATTGTAGTCAATGATAGCCTTTCATATAGGTAGGATAATTTGAGGGACATTGATAAAAAAAAAAAAAGGCTCTCTATCCCCCAGACATCTTGGCCACCAGTTTACCTAACATCCTCATGCTCAAAGACAACAATCTCTTTTCTTTGGGGATTTAGTCACTGAGTATCTAGGAGTCCCTCTTTTTAAGTATTATCAATAATGATATTCATGTAAAAAATGTGACATAAAACACACCACCAAGGATATGTGCAATTAGGAAAAGGGGTAGGTGTATTGGGAATCAAGATGGGCTCTAAGCACTTATTCAACCAAGTGCCCTTGAAGAGTTTGGCCTTTGTTTCCTTGATTAAATCAGGAGTCTTTGATGACCTCCTTGCCTCAAGGGAAAGCCTAGTTTACATGGGTTTAAGTGACATGTTTGTGACATCAGAGGCTTTTAGACCACGTGGGTTTAAGTCGAATTTGTGCGACGATTTTAGGTCATGTGGGTGAGTCGTATGTGTGACGCACCTTTGACCCTAAACAAGATAAATAAAACCAGAGGTTGGTTTTCTTTTTTCGGAGCTCTAAACCACAGCAGGAGTGGTGCATGACTCTGGGCCAGCCGTTGTCGAGCTCCCGGCTGAACTCAGATGTTGGTGGTTTTCTTGGTAACTATGAACTGTATTTGGTCTGTTTGTAATTTGTTTGTATTTGCTCTGAAGTTCAGGGTGTTGGCTTTTCCCCCTGAACTAAGTGAATGATATTTGTATGCTGGATTAAAGTAAGATTGTTAACCCCTTAATGTTGCTTTCCTTAGTAAAGCGGATCAAAAGAACCTGGGCTTGCAGCATTCTGTGAGTTGGTTGTTGTTGGTTTTACACCCTCACAGCAGCTGCTAGCTGAATTGTTGAAACATTAGGCCAGTCATATAGTGAGGGTAAAAAATATCAGATGGATAGTTCAAGCGTTGGATTAGTGTGTGTTAATATGATTAAAGATCTTCCCCCACCATTCATCCCCTTAATAGGCCTCAGATGGAGCTAGTTAAGGGAAGCTTGATTAGGGTAGCCTTATTTGTAGGAATGCCCTTACCCTTTTGCTAACTAGGTGTGAGGTCACAGGCCCACACCCTTCTGCTGATTAGATGTGAAACCCTGGGGCCCTAAGAAGGGTGTTTATATCCTGATGGTAGCCATTAAGCTCAGAGACTGAGAACTGGAAGAGAGGGATAGAAAGAACTGCAAGAGCTCTCAGAACTGAAAGCTGCCAGAACTTTGGGAGGAGAGAACACCAGCAAGCAGTCAGCTAGAGTTTGTGAGTGAGTGTTTATGGGAAGGCCCCAGCAGAGGCAAAGGTTACGGGATGGCTTGGTTCCTTGCTGCAATATTGTGTTGTGATTTCCTTACTGTTATATTGAAGTGGACTTACTGGTTTTAGGATACAATTTTTGCTATGTCCAATTGGAATTATTGGTTTGGGGATTTGATCCTCTGGTGTCTGAATAAATGTTTTATTTTTTCTGCCTTCTATATAGAGTTTCTTATACTCTGCCATATGAACTATACAGGCATATTTATGGTCACCATCAATATCGTGAATCTTGCCTTACTGATACAATTAGTAACCAAAAAGTATTAAAAGAATCAGAGGATGTCTTTTGGCATGTTGGAGATCCTTTATGCAAGGTTTTTGGAAGAATACAGATAAAATATTGCCTGCAATCCTTTGCAATAATTATCATAAGATTAAGGACAACATATACAAAATGAGAAGGTATGGATGAATTGTAATGTACGCTAGAGAAAGTAGTATCCATGTAAATGAGATCATGGATCCAATTAGCAGGCACTTATTAATCATGTTTTCTTGTGCCAGGAACTATACTAAGTATGTGAGATACAAAAAAGGGGGAAAAGTCCCTCAAGGAGCTTACGTTATATTGGAAAATACAGTGTTTATATATCTATCTTTAGACAGATATGGAAAACGTTGTGTGCATACATATATCTACATACACACATATAAAATATATATGTGTATATATAAATCATGTATACAAAGAAGATGGAAGATAATCTTAAAAGAGAAGATGCTAATAGCTAGAGGGATAAAAAAGAGACTGTAGCAATTGTCTTTGTCATCAAATACTGAAAGAAGTCAGGGATATTCTGAGAGGTGGAGATAAGGAGGAAGGTCACCGCCAAGTATGGAAAATAGCCAATACAAAGGTATAGAGATGGAAGATGTAGTCTATGTATAAGAAACAGTAAGTAGGCTACTGTGGTTGGACCATAGACTACATGGAGAAAAGTAAGTTGTAAAAAAACACTGGAAATATAGGCCAGTTTGTGAAGAGCTTTAAGTGGCAAACAAAAGAGTTTATCTTTGATCCTAGAGGTGACATGAAGATACTAGAGTTCAACAAGTAGGACACATATATGGTCAGACTAGTGTTTTTGGAAAATTACTTTGGCAATGGTGTATAGGTAGATTTGAGTAGGTAGAAAATTGAGTGGCAGGAAGACCAATCAAAAGGCTGACAAAGTCTAGGCAAGAGATGATGAAGGCCAGAACTGCGTTGGTGGTTCTGTGAGTGAAGATATTTGGGAGATGTGAGGGGAAAGATAATGAATTCTCTTTTGGACACATTGAGTTTGAGATCTCTATGGGACATCCAATTTGAAATGTCCAAAAGATAATTGGTATAGTGAGACTGGAGCACAGGAGAGAGGCTAGGGCTAGATATATAGATCTGGGAATGACCTACTTAGAAATAATTGAATTCTTGTGAGATGATGAAATATAGATATATATATGAGAGAGAGAGAGAGAGGGAGAGAGAGAGAGAGAGAGAGAGAGAGAGTTTAAAGAGAAAAAAAAGAGGACCTAGGACATATGCTTGAGGAACATCCACAGTTAATAGGTGGGGCATAAATGGAAATCCATTAAGGGAAGAATAGTCACATTGGTAGGGAGATAAACAAGAGAGATCTGTTTCACAAAAGCCAACTAAGAGGATAATGCATTCAGGAAGAGAAGGTACTCAAGTGTCAAATACTGCAGAGAGGGCAAGTAATATGAGGACTGAGAAGAAGCCATTAGATTTGTCAGTTCAGAGATCATTGGTAATTTTGGAGAGGATAATTTCAGTAGAATGATGAAGTTATAAACCAGATTGCAAAGGGTATAAAAAAGAAGTGGTTGTACCGTTGGGTGTAAAGAGATTTTTTCAAGTAATTTAGCTGAGTAGAGGAGAAAAAATATAGGATAGTGAGTGGGGGAATCTTGTGAGAGCTTTTTAAGTATGGGGCAGACAAACATTTGTCTGTAGGTAGCAGGGGATAAGCAAGTAGGTAGAAAGAGACTGAAGATCAGAGAGAGGGAATTATAGTGAGGTAAATCTGGAGAAAACGGGAGGAAATAAGGTCAAGGTTATATGTAAAGGAGTTGGCTTTAGCATGGGAAAGGCCACCTCAATATCAAAGACTAGGGGAAAGGAGGATGTAAAGTGTAATATCAGAGGGACATGAGATGAGGAGAAGGGAAGAAAAGAGGTATCTTAGAGAATGGCCTCAATTTTATTAAAGTGAAATACGAAGTGAGGTCCTTAGCTGAGGGTGAAGAAAACATATCATGAGAGGCTTGAAGAGAAAAGAGATGGTTTGGAAAAAAGTACAGTGCTGAATGGGATAAATTAGATTAAAGAGAAACAGAAATATTGACTTGATGCAAATGAAGGTTCAGTTGAGATTTAATCATGTTAATTGGTAGCAGACTCAAGTCCAACAGTTTTGTAACTTCATCTACCTCCATCCAGTGGCCTGTGTGTAGGAGCAAAGGAGAATTGTGGGAACAACACAGGGTTGAAATTTGGCATAGACCAAATGAACAAGAGTTTCAAGAATAGAAGATAGTATACCAATTAAGGGGTCGAGATTAGGAAAGTAGGTTGTGTGTTCGTCCTTCATTGTCGAAGAGGACCATGACATCAGGGAATGATGACATGACTTGCAGTTGACTTGGATTTGAGTGAGGGAGAAAGTAGGAGAATGTAATCAAAGCAAGAGTAATAGTTGGGGGTGTGGGAAGGAGTGGAGGAGTAAAGATGCAGAATAATTTAGGAAGAGTAAGACATAGAAAGATTTGGAAAAATGGAAGATTATGATCTAATTAAGGAATTTGAGAGTTCTTGAAAATAGAAGTAGCATATCAGTGAGTTATAGCAAGATCAAAAGTGTGACTGCATATAGCTGAAGAAGAGTAGAGATCATGGAAGTTGAATAGATTGAGGAACTTAGAAACTCAGGTATCTGAAGGACCATCAAAATATATTTCAGAATCCCCTAGGACAACAACCACTAACAATTAAACAACATCAACAACATTTATATAGAGTTTTAAGGTCTGCAAAGAATTGTGCAAGGATTATCTCATTTGATTCTCACAAAACCCTATTAGGTAGATACTATTATTATCCCAACCTTACAGGTGAGGAAAATAAGGGTGACAAAGATTAAAAAGGTGGGAGAGGAAACTGTGATTCAGGTCTGAACTTATTGTGAAAAGGGGGAGAATAATGAAATTCAATAACCCAGCATTTAATGAACTCAAACACATAAATTACTTAGAAAAAGACTTCTTATTTGATTTAAAAAAAAACTGCCAGGAAAATTGGAAAGTAGTTTGGTAGAAATTGCATTTAGAACACCTTATACTGTGTTCTACAATAAATTCAAAATAGATGTATAAGTGACCTGAATATTAAATAGGTATATAAATGACCTGAATATGAAAGCTCATACCATTAAAAAATTAAGAGAGAAGCAGGTCATATACCTTTCACAGTTATGGACAGGAAATGTATTCTTAAGCAAACAAGGGATAGAGGAAATTATAAAAAATAAAGCAGATAATTTTGATTACATGAAATTGAAAGGTTCTTCACAAACAAAATGAATGCATCTAGGATAAGAATGAAAGTGTGAAAGTGGAAAAATATCTATGCCCCAAAATTTCCTGATAAGAGAAATTTGTCCAAAGCACACAAACAATTAACATAAATATGTACAACCAAAAACCAAGGTTCAATAGATGTAACTAAAGAATATGAACAAAAAGTTTTCAAAAGATTAATGACAAATTATTAAGAACCATATTGTAGAATGCCTCAGGTCACTAAAAATAAGAAAAATTTAAATCAAAACAAACTCTTACCATACACCCAGAAAATAAACAAAGAAAACCAAAAAAAAAAAACCCAAGAATGGGCCAATGTTGCAGGGATTATGAAAAGATAATGAATTGTTGATGGATGTGTGAATCAGTACAATCATTCTATAGATGAATTTGAAATTAATCAAGTAAAGTGAATATCAGGTTCATATTCTTCAACCTAAAGATTTTAGTGCTAGGCATATACCCAAAGAGGTTATTTATTTTTTGAGAAAAAAGGACCCATACATACCAAAATATGCATACTAGCACTCTTTGATAGAAAAGAACTAGAAATGAAGTGAATGTCCATCAATTGGGAAATGGATAAACAAATTATGACACATTAATTCCTGGAATATTATCATTACATAAGAAATAACAAATATAATAAACACAGAGAAGCATGAAAATACATAAAGCACTTGATGCAAGATGAAAGTAAGGCAGAGCCAAGAAAATAAAATATACAATGTCTACAATAATATAAATGGAAAGAACAATCATAAAACAATTGAAAATGAATGTTGCAAAATTACAAAGAAGAAGCTTGATGCCAAAAAAGTGATATAAAATGTGACCTCCTCCAACTCTTGCAGAGGTGGAATGGTCCCTGATGTAGAATATTGCATATATTTTCAGATTTTAAAAAAATGTAATTATAGGTTTTGCTGATTTTCCTTTACTCTTTTTATTTTAGAAAAAATATTCTTTGTTATATCGGTTGACTGGCTGGGAAGGAAGAAAGGGGAAGACCGAAGAAAAGGGCAAATTTAGTAGGTGAAAAACAAAATATATCAATAATTTTTTTTAGATAAAGAGGGGGAAATGTGGTTTGGGAGGTTAGGGAGTAGAAAGGGCATGTTGGAAAATGACAGCCACCAGGATCTATATTGGATGATAAATGTAGAGAGTAATTAATAAGAAGTCGCCAAGTGATGGTGGTAGAGGGAGAGCCTGCAAATAACCCAGGGGAGCAAGGAATATTCCCACACCAGAAATAGAGAAGGATAAAAAGAAGTACATCCAATATTGGGGGGCGAAAATAACAAAGAAGGCAGTGTTATCCATAAGGAACCAGGTCTTGCTGAGGGCCAGAGGATGGAAGGAGTTAAAGAACTTTAAAATAGTTTGTTAATTATGTCTCAGGAGTTCCAGAGGGCAACTGAAAGGGGCAAGCCGATTTAGAGAGGAACATTGAGGACTAGGTTTGGGGTGGATAAGTATAAAGGAGAAGACAGCTAGAATTGGGAGTGGGGGAATTGCTATTTGGCAGAGGACTTTCAGCATAATTTGGATAGAGAGAGTAGTAGGGAGTAAGAGTACTTAACCATTGGTGAACAAGTCCAAGGAGAGTATTTCTGATGGTTAACGATCTCTTGATGAAGTCACATCATTAGAGGTTAGCCAGCTTCTGAGCTTTACTGAAGGTAGTATTGCTTTGTCTTGGGTGGGGGCGGGGATTTCTTGTCTCATAATGCCACTTCAATGCAAGTAGGAGTAAGATATGGTGATGTTGTGGCCCCAATGGCCTCAAAAGCCTAGCAGGGAGGTAAAAGCTGCTGTGCTCCAGGGAAGTACCCAGCAAGTCTAAGTAAAGCCTACCTAGGAAGACCTAGTCCTGCTGTTGCTCTGAGAACTTCTGGAAACCTAGCAAGGAACCCAGAGGTAGATCCATTCTTAGATCCATTAAAGAATCAAAATAAATATAAATTAACAGGAATGGATGTAGGGAGGAGAAGAACATTCTCCTCTAATTCTTTAGCATGAATTGGTTGATGAAAGATTCATTTTCTGGCTAATGGCCAGTTTCTTTATAAAATTTTATGCATGCACATACAAAACCAATCCTGCCATCCTCTATTAATATAAAGGTCTCATTAATTTTATCTGAGCTGATAGAAGTAGCGAAACTGAGATCTTCATAGAAATGGATGTTAGTGTATTTAAATCACATGACATGTAAAATGTCTTGATGCTTTGGCATAAAAATGGACATTGTGTAGTCCTTGAGAGTCCCCAAACTCCAAATGTTAAGTGTAAGTTAAAATTGCAAAGTAGTAGGATGTTAATAGATGTTCGATTATTAAATGTTAATGCTCCCTAGGGAGAAGAGTTCTTTTTTTCTCCATAACCCCTTTGACTAGCCCTTGTAATTAAGAATGTAAGAATCAATGCAATAAGGAAGATTGGTGTTCCATTGAGCCTAGTCCTCTACGATATCAAAGCAAGTTTTGTGGAAGGGTATGGTTCACCTTTGTCAGGGAAATAACCTAAAAATCCATGCTTTAGTGATTTTTTAAAAAAATTAACCTGTGATTTCGTTAATGTAGGTATCTCCTACTAAGGCAGTTCATCCTATCAATGCAAAGTGACAATTTTTTTGGAACATTGAAGGATTAAGTGATTTGTCCAAGGTCACACAGCCAGCATAAAAATTATAATAGTGAGTAGAAAACAAGACAGCACAAATGAACCAATAATGTATTGTGATCTGTTTTTATTAGTGGCAATAGTGTTTTTACAACATGATCTTTACAGCATGTGAAGGAATAGAAATGGCACTTAAGAAAATGAAATCAAGAAGCAAAGTTAGTATACATACCAAAGAACTCTCTATTAGAGGGGACAGTTTTCGAGGAACTTGGTGACTGACTTTCAAGATCTTACAAATAGTTTAAGATTCTGAGAGAATAAAAAGATAGTAGTTGCACCCAAAAAAAAGAAGACCAAGAAGAAATTAGGAATTATCAACCTAGATACAAAATTTCTCACCACTATGAAATACATCTTCATGAGTTTGGTCTATACATCAAGGGTATGCTTAGTGAAAAAGAAAGAAAGAAAGAAGAGAGAGAGAGAGAGAGAGAAAGTAAGGAAGGAAGGAAGAAAGAAAGAAAAAAAGGAGGAAGGAAGGAAGGAAGGAAGGAAGGAAGGAAGGATGGAAGGAGGAAAGGAAGAAGGAAAGAAAAGAGAACAGGCAGGATTTCATGAGCCATATTTTACTGCTGATCACATTTAACTGTGAGAAACTGAAATGTTTATGTAGGGAAGCCTTTGAAAAGATGGCATGTTCGTTCATACTAAAAACACTAAAATATATTTTATATACACATATAAAATATATTTTATTTATGGCTTTTGTCTTCACATCATGTTTATTTGAGGGGAAAAGTTTCCCTTGAAACTGAACCCCACACTGTGACAAACAAAAACAACCAGATCAAATCTCTAATCCACTGGCTGCATCTTAGTAGATCTCTCTTGTGAAAAAGCTTTTTAATTTTTTAGAGTCAAAATATTCTCTTTTTCTTTAGGATCTTTTCTATCCTTTGGGAGTTCTTCTCTTAGTCAAAATTGTAGAAGGCACCTAATCTTCAACTCATCTAATTTTTATACAGTGTGAACTTTAATACCCAGGTGATATATCTACTTGTCACTTACTGTGGTATATGGTGTAATATATTGGTCTTAGCCTGATTTATTCCAAACTGCTTTCCAGTTTTTCCAGAAATTTTTGTCAAAATACTCCCCCCAATAATTTATGTGCTTGTATTTACCAAATATTGGACTGCTGGTGTTAGATTGATTCTGTTTATTGTTTATTAATCTATTCTACTAATCTACTTTTCTGTTTTAACAATTACCAGATAGTTTTGATGACTATTTCTTTAAGTATAGCCTGAAATCTGGCTATGTTCATATGTGTTTTTTTTATTCCTTTCAGAGTATAGATATTTTGTCCTTAGAAATGAATCTTGTTTCTTTTGTTCCTTAGATTGTTTTAACCTAGGAATGCCCTTTTTGTCTTCTCAATGTCCAATAGTCAATGTGGGAAGGATTTTTTAATAGACAATCAGCAAATAAAAAAATACTCACTCACCGACATTCCTGTCCTTATCTAGCCTTAGCTATGAGAAAACATTTCATTTCTTAGTTTTTCATTATAGTTTGAAAGGCTTTACCTTTCTGCTATTTGGTTAGTTCATAAGTTGAACTCATCTCTGGATTCATTTAAAGGAGTGGCTCAAATTCTTTCTTCTTACTGAAATGCCAATTATTTTCTTTTAGGTTCAGCCTTACAGGTTATATTATTTTTTTGAGTGTCAGCCAATCTCCCGTGCTCTTCTGAATATCACATTTCACTTTTTCTTATCATTCCCAGTAAGCACAGAATAATTTTGTACCATTCTGATTTGGTTCTATTTGGAAACTGAAGAATTTTTTTCTTGTTGCTTGCAAAATGTGTACTTTGATGTTATAGCTCTAAAATTTTACTGTGATGACTTTTGGTGTGTTAAACTTGGCATTCCTTTCTATAGATTCTCATGATTTTTTACTTGATTTCTTCCAATATTTCTGTGGAATTTTTCTGTATGATTTCTTTTGAAATGTAGTGTTCAGATTTTCTTTATGGTGATTCTTTTCCTGAAAGACATATTTTCCTTCGATTTTCTATTTTCATTCTATGAAATTCCAAAATCCCCTTATCTGACCATAATCAATTTGTTTTCTACCTCTGTAACTTCCTTTACTAAACTCTGTTTTTCATCCATGCCATAACCTCCTATGACCCTGTACCCCCAGTTCTCTCCAGGTCATCATCCCTGCATTAGCCAAACTCTATTTTTTTTCCATCTTAATCCCTTGGAGAATTAGTTCAACTTTACCCTGTCCTCTTCTCTTGAATCCCTAGCACTCATCTGATTTCTGATTGTACTCTGCCAACCTCTGCCTTGTATCATTCCCACCATCTTCTGCCTTTAACCCTACGCATGTGCTGCTGAACAAAGTGGAGAAAATCATACAACTGTTCTTACTGAGTCCACTAAAAATTTGTTATACAATCTCAGCTGGGCCCTTAGTGCTGCTAGGCACCTACCTCCTTTATCAACACACTACCCCACTTTCCACAGTAGCTCCTTGTAATGACAATGTGACCTGCAGCTACTGTGGAGGTGTAAGGCCAATAACACCAGCACACAGGAGTGCTGCTAGCACAGATTCTTTGATCTGCTTTTCTAAGGAAAGCAACTTTAAGGGGTTAACAAGCTTACTTTAATTAAACATACATATATCATTCACTTAGTTCCAGCACCCTGAACTTCAGAGCAAATACAAACAGAAATTACAAACAGAGAAAATAACACAAATCAACAGACAGGCTTCTGTCTGACCATAGCAATACATACATAATTACCAGAGAGAGAAGCACCAACATCTGGGTTTTCAAAGCCAGCGGGGCTCATTAACGGCTACCCAGAGTCTCGTCTGGCCAAATCATGTGACCACTCTTCCAATTAATGAGCCCCGAAGCAAAATGCTAACCTCAGAATGTATATAATGTTTCCAACCAAGGACTCTGGATTCAATCAAAGACTCTCAATTCAAACAAAGGCAAGACTCAATCAAAGGCACTTGATTGCCTTAGTGCTGAGAAGCACTCCAAAAGAAAAAAATAGCAAGAAGTCCCACTTTGCTTGCTATTACACTCCTCCAAATATTTTCTTCAGTTGTTCAGTTGTTTTTAATTAAGGCTGATTCTTCATGACTCCATTTGGGGTTTTCTTGGCAAACATACTGGAGTGGTTTGTTGTTTCCTTCTCCAGCTCATTTTACAGATGAGAAAACTAAGGCAAACATGGTTAAGTAACTTGGCCTAAGCTAGTAAGTGTCTGAGGCCAGATTTGAACTCAGGAAGCTATCTTTCTCACTTCAGGCCCAGCACTCTATCCACTGTGCCACCTGACTTCCCCTGGAATATTTTCATTCCCCCTCCCTCCATCCTCTCAACTAAGAATGTTGCCTCTTATTTTACAGCACAGTAATTCACCATGAAATCCATCGTTTCTCTTCTTCTTCATTTCATATCACTCATATATGCCTTCTGCCATTATTTCCTCATGCATCCCTGTCTCATCTGAATAGTGGCCTTGCCCCTCACCAACACAAACCCCTTTACCTGAACAAGTAGTCTCATTTCACCCTATCCTCTCCAACAGATTTCCCCCTCTATCATCCCCATTCTATAGTTTATTTTCAATCTCTCACTGTCTACTGACTCATTCCTTGATATCTAAAAACATGCCCATATCTCCTCTATCCTAAAAAACTCACTTGATCCTTCCATCCCTAGTAGCTTTCATCCTATATCTCCTCTGTCCTTTATGGTTAAACTCCCTGAAAAGGTCATATACTAAAGGTACCTTCACTTTCTTTCCATTCACTCTCTTATTAACTCCTTTCTTAATCTGGCTTCTGATTTCCTCATTCTACTCAAACTGCTCTCTCCAAATTTGCTAGTGATCTTTTAATTGCCAAATCCAATGACCTTTAATTAATCTTCATACTCCTCAATATCTCTGTGGTATTTGACACTGCTGATTGCCTTCTTCTTGATATTTTCTCATCTCTAGGTTCTCCTGCTACCTATTAGACTGCTCCTTCTCAGTCTCTTCTGCTGGATCTTCATTCAGATCATGCCATCTAACTGTAGGTGGCTCACAGTATTCTTTTCTGGGCCCCCTTTTCTTCTCCTTCTAAACCACTTGGTGATCTCATCAGCTACCATGGATTTAATTACTGTCTCTATGCTGATGATTCTCAAATTTATGTACCCTACCCTAAATTCTCTGCTTACCTCCAATCTCACATCTCCTCCAACTGCCTTTCAGGTATCTCCCACTGAATGTTCAGTAGACATCTTAGACTCAACATGTCTGAAATGGAACTTTTTATCTTTCCCCCTAAACTCTCTCTCTTTTCTAACTTTCCTATTACTATAGAGAGTACTACTATCCTCTCAGTTTCCCAGGCTTACAACTTAGGTGTCATCCTCAACTCTTCACTATTTTTCGCCCCTCCCCCCCATATCAAATCTGTTGCCAAGACCTATAGATTTTACTTTTGCAATGACATCTCTTGAACATATTCCCTTTTTTTCCTCTGAAACTGCCACCACTTTGGTTCAAGTTTTCATCAACTATTCCCTAGCAGGAAATAGACTGCTGGTAAGCTTGCCTGCCCCATCTCTCCCCATTCCGATTTATCCTATATGCAGCCACCGATCTGAGTTACCTAAAGCACATGTCTGACCAAGGACCTCCCCCCTCCGCTCCCCACACTAAATAAACCACAGTGGCTCCCTATCACCTCCAGGATCAAACACAAAATCCTTTGTTTGGCCCTTCAAGGTGCTTTATCAACTATCTCCCTCCTACCTTTCCAGTCTTCTTACACCTTAGTAAGCCCCGCCCATACCCTTCAATTCAAACAGTCCTCCTTGCTGTTTCATGAACAAGACATTCCATCTCTCAGCTCAAGGCATTTTCTCTGGCCGTCCCTCATGCTGGGAATTCTCTCCCCCTTCTTTTCTGACCACCAACCAACTAAAATCCTTTATTTTACTGGAAGTCTTTCATAGCTCCCCTAATTCTAATACCTCCCCTCTCTTAATTATTTCCTATTTATCCCATATATAGCTTGTTTGTACATATTTGTTTACTTGTGGTCTTCTCTATTAGATTGTGAGCTCCTTGAAGGCAGAGACTGTCTTTTGCTCTTTTTGTATCCCCAGTTCTGAGCATAGTGCATGGCCCATTACAAATATTTATTATGAATAAATGTTTAATGACTGACTCACAAAAGCTAAGAAATGGAAACCAGGCAGATGTCAATCAGTTGAGAAATAGCTAAACAAATGCTGGTACACAAACATAATAGAATATTAGCGTAACATGAGACATAAAAATTCAGAGAAACATGGGAAATGAAGAAGGAAATACTATATGTGTGACTACAACAATGTTAACAAAAAGAACAATGTAACAAAACTGATGTCTATGTTATTATAATGACAAAGCTTTGCTCCCTGAAAAGAGATAAGGAAATGCAAATAATTTCTTTCCTCAGAGAGGTGAAAACTATGGGTATAGAATGTTGTATACAGTATGAAACATGGCCGATGTTTCAGAAATTGTGATTAGCTTTTTTTTTTCCTCTGTTCCAAAGGAAGACTCACTGGTGAGGGAATTTGAAAGGAAAAGTGTATCTTTGGAAGTGTCTGTGATGTAAAAAACAAAAGGCATCAATAAACCTTTTTTAAAATAATGGTGTAAAACAACATGACTCAGTAGTCCAAAATGCAGCTTGGAAGCCATTTCTCAAACAAAGTCTTTCCCACGCACCTGTTAAAATTACACAATATTCTGTGACAGATGTAATTATGGAGATAACTTTGTTCAGTCATGCGCTTAGCATTGACATCCAGCATGGCATGAAACAGGGAGACATATGCTCCTCTAAGGTATATTCACTGTCAGAGAGGAGGCCCAGCAAAGAATCAAAACAAAAGGAAACCTAGCCCGATTGATGATGAGTTTCATGTTTGCAGGTAATATTGTGCTAATTGCATCTATCCCCATAGTAATGCAAAATAGATAGGTCTAACAATTAACACTGGAAAAAATAAAGTAGCTGAAAGTCACATAATAACCGGAGTGTGACATTCAGCTGGATGGAAATCCCTTTGAGATATTTCATCAGCTTTGCAAAGGTGGTACAGATGGATGATGGCCTGGCCCAAAAGTAAGTAGGAGGGAGATCTAATTTTGAGAATTACACAGAGTGAACAATACCATAAAATCCCCCTTATTTTATAGCGATATTTTCCCAGTCACTTTGTGGCCACATAGGAAACAGATTCTCAAAAGAAGGTTGCAAATAACCCAAAGGTCATGTCAAATAGATTGCATCATGTCACCATTTTTTATTTCCTTCAAGAAGTGGTAAATGAGACATCAATAAGGATATGTACGACTGGAAAATCTGTGCTAGACATACAGTAAGAATAAAGGCAACAGGTCAATAGCTTGAGTACTTGGTACTTGGGAGATATGAGAAAAACTAGAAGATGGGAAGGTAATTTATGTAGGGTTGATCAAAATTTGTGAATAATATAAGGCAGAGTAGCATAGTGGGAAAAGAGCCAGACATAATCTTAAGGGGAAAAAATATTCAAATTCCATTTCCACCACATAAAAGTAATGCAATTGGGAGAAAATCATCTAATCTCTCTCAGCCTCAATTTCTTCAGCTGTAAAATGAGGACAATCATTCATGGGGTGCCTAACCTCCCGAGGTTGGTTGGAGGTTCAGATGAGCTTATGGATGCATCATGTTTTGCAAACCTTAAAGTACGACATAAATACTCACAATTATTATTAAGGAAAATCCATCAGAATGAGATATATGGAACAGTTGCTTGCAATCTGCATCGGGGATGTGAGTTCCAACACAGAAGAAGTCACAGATGCATCAGAGTATCAGGGTATTGTTTCAACTGTCTTCTACAAATGTGACAAACTTATTATAATAATGTAAAAAGAAAATAACTATATAAGTCAAGTTAAAATCTGATTAAAGCAGGATTTTTCTTCATTGGAGTTATCAGTGGAAATCGGTCTTCATTCTGTTATTAGACTAATCCCAAGAAGATTAGCATCAGGTGATACAACCAGACATGGATCTCCACTGACCTTAGAAAACAGAGCATCACACCAAATAAATGTAGAAAGCTAAATGACTTTGCTAAGACATAATTCCAAAAAAAAAAGAGATCTCAAGATAAAAACATAACATAGCTCACCTTGTCCCACCAGGCAAAAAAAAAAAAAAACACCAAAAAAGGAAGCCATGTTAACCTCAGAAAAAGGTAAAGGACACAGCAAGTTAGGTGGTGATTGCTTAAATGCCACTCCTTGCAACTGTCATATAAAGGAATTCAGTAAACAGGAAAAAAAAGGATTCCATCAGTATATACCCCAGAAGCAACTGAGCCCTCTGCAAATCCTTTAACTCCCCATAGTAGCAAGATGTGCTTTGCTACCATGTGTATGTAAATACACACAGGTAAATACAGACTGTGCATATATGAATTATAAATGCATGAATGAGCATCTGAGTATCAATGACTTTCCTGTGTGTATTTGCCTGTTGATACTAAATCAATTAAGATTCATAATGAAATAGTAAATCTTTACGAATCATAATTCTGGCCAGTTGTTTTGTCCTAATTTGGTCTTTCCTCTGAGCTTGTGTGTTGATTTGCATTGCTAAAATTTGAGTATTGTGGATTTCAAATCAATACATAAAGAAAGGGATGTAATCCCTCCATCCTACCTATAACAACCAACACCCAAACATCCCTTTCCTCTAATAACTGATTATGGATTTCCAATCTATGAATTCATCTGAACTTTTCTTGATGTTCCAAGTATTTTGGTCATCATTTCTCAGAGTTATAAATGCCATAACAGGGATAATTCCCTCTTCTCTAGCATTTTTAAGGCTAACAAAACACCTCCCTCACAATAACCAAGTGAGATAGTTAACCACAAAGATTCTAATCCACATTTTAAAAATGAAGAATTACTAGTATTAGACACAGGAAAAAAAAACCCAGGTCTTCTTATGTTCTTTCCCTTTACTCCTCTGCCATCCCCTCCTCCCAAGGCATAACCAATTGTCTCTCCACTACAACATTCTCTAAGTTTAGTAGCTGTTGTAGAGAGTTGGATTACCATGAACTTACATTAAATTTCCATACTTTAAAACTTCAAAGGGTTCTCCCTAATTCTGACATTCCAAAATTTAACAAATAATGTTTCCTGACCTTCACAGTTTTCTAGACTTCAACCATGTCCCATTCCAGTCTTCAACTTTCCATACCACAGCACACTAATATTTTTCTGTCCTCTTTCTGAAATAATCTCCAACCCCCCCCCCAGTTCACTGTAGTTGCCCTCCTCTGTAACACCTTAGCTACATAATATTTAAATAGGAAGAAATATCAAGGTTCATCTAGTCTAACCTATACTTAATGAAGAAAAGATTTTACAATGTCCTCAGAAAAGTGAGATATTATAGACTTCTGATAATTATTTAATAGGAATCAAAAGATTTTCACACAAATCTCAACCGTGCATCAGATCTTTATTTTTTAAAATAAGATCATACATTAGGACATTAAAAACCTTAAACAAATGTAGAAAAGCAAAAATATTATATACATCCTTTACTGACCACAATGCAACAAAATTATATTTTAAAAAGCCACTGAAAAAATCAACTGGAGATTAAATAATGAAATCCAATGAATTGGTGGGGCAAAGAATAAATCATAGAAATGATGGATAATTCATTGATAATTTCATTGAAAATCACGACAACAATGAGACAACACACCAAAATTTGGGGGACACAGCCAAAACAATTCTAAGGGGAAAATTTAGATTTCTGTGGATACTTCCATTGATTAAAAAAGAGAAAAGGCATCAGTGAATTGGGAATGCAACAAAAGAAACTAAAAAACCAATAATAGAAATCTTTAAAATCAAGGAAGAGATTAACAAAACTGAAAAAAAAAAACAAAGAAAACTAGGAGCTGTTTTTTTAAAACTAATAAAATAGATAAACCATTCATTTAATTTAAAAAAAGAAAGAGAAAACCAAATTACTAGTATCAAAAATAAAAGAATTCACTACAAATGAAAAAGAAATACAGCATATTGCTACAGACTATTTTGACTACCTATATGCCTTCAAACCCACAATTTAAATTCAAAAATTATTACTTATAAAATAGCCAAGTTAACAGAACAAAAAAAATAGATTATTTAAATAATCCATACTGAGGGGAATAAATTGAACAAATCATAATCGAATTCCCAAAGGGGAAAAAAAACTAGGAACAGATGGATTCACAAGTGGCAAAAGAGAGTGGGTGGATATAGAGCCAAAAGGCATGGGGATGGTGATGGGGTAGTGGAAGAAGGAGGCAGCAGTAGAGAAGAGAATGGGGAGAGAGAAAGGCACAGAGAATCATTCAAGTAACTATGGATCTGAGTTGGGAGTATTCAGTAGCATGGACCCAGTAGAGATGGAAAAATGCTCTGGAGTCAGGAGTTTGAGGTTTTATTTTCATGTGGTTTTGGTGGGGGGCAGACTAACTCTCATCTGTCTTGGGGTTGGTTTATCAACATATCAAAATCATCTCAAAGTTGTCAGGAAAACTTTTAAGTTAACATATCCACCTCATTTCAAAGTTATCAATAACATTTGGTGCTCTGCTGATCTTATTGCAGATGTCTGGAGCTTATCTGAAATTTACATATCATAAGACCAAAAGTCCCTAACAGTAAAGCCTAAAGGGATTCCCCTGATTCAGTTCATATTTACCAGGATGTGATTTTTGGATGATACATGATACAGTTTGCAAATTATTCTCTTTTGATCGCTGAGGTGGTCTGTACATGACCCTTTGCAATCTTGTTCAGCTATTCAGCCATGTCCAACTCTTCATGACCCCGTTGGACTACAGCTGCACATGGGGTTTTATTGGCAGAGATACTAGAGTGGTTTGACATTTTCTTCTCCAGCTCATTTTATAGATGAGGAAACTGAGGCAAACAGGGTTAAGTGACTTGTCCAGGGTCATACATTTAGTAAGTATCTGAGGCTGAATTTGAAATCAAGTGTTCCTGACTCCAGGTCCAGTGCTCTATTCACTGAGCCACCAGCTATCTTCCTGCTATTGTTACTTTATATGGGCTACTTATAAACTTACTGTAGTTACTAGAAGGATAGGTGGTCAGGAGGACTAGAACAATATACAATTTTAATACAAAAAATAAAAATTATATATTATATCAATAAAGACAGAAAAAGCTTTTGCCAACATCCATTTCTGTTAAAAACAGAAAATATAACAATAGTGGATACATAGATATCTAGAGAGAGAGAGACATTCATATATGTGTATATATTCACATAAAAATTCACATACACACATATATAATGTACATTTATATCTTCATTACATATAATGTTAGCTCTTGGCTAGATAGAAATAGAGATATCTAGATAGATAGATAGATAGATATCCAAGTACAATAATTACATATAATGAGGATAAACTAGAATCCTTTCCAATAAAATCAGGGATATCTCATGGTCATCCTTTCTATGATGTCATGGTCCTCTTCAAAAACGAAGGACAAACACAACAACAACAACCTGATATCATGCCAAACATGTTGGCTATAACAGTAAAATAAGAAAAAGATATTGAGGAAATAATGAGTAAATAAGAAACAAAATTTTCACTCTTGCAGATGATATAATAGTGTATGTGAAGAACCCTAGAGAATCAAATAAAATATTAATCAAAATAATTGATAACATCGACTTGTAGGATATAAATAAATCCTCATAGATCACACCTCTGTGAAGGAAGGGCTACTATTATCATCACCATTTTATAAATGAGGAAACAAGCAGAGAAAGATCCAATGACTTGCCCAAGGTCACAGATGGAAAGGCCCTGTGGTCCCTAGGATACAGCTGTGAAGCAAATTGTAATTCATATTCTTTAACAGTCTTTCCATCAATAAAATCAAATCCATTTCTGATTTTGAACCATTTGACAGTATCAATATTCTGCATGGTAAGAACTATATTTTCTGGGTCTTCAACAGCTATGATACCAAAGTACATGCAGAATTAGTTGTCAGGCTGGATTTCCATAAATGTTATTCTTCTGGAAGTTGGATATGGTGTCTGGGCTTGAAGAAGAATGGATGGTTTTCTAGGGGTGTTGATTTTATTTCTACAGTTCTTAGGCTTATCTATCTATTGGGGGCAGTGGTTTGGCAGTTGGCATTGGTAGTGGTAAGAATAGTGGATACTTTCCCAAGAGCTGTTTTCTTTAATAAAGGCTTAAGAGACCAGGCTAAAAGTAGGGCTGGTTATCTGAGCATTGCTGTTTCAAAGGCACTTGGGTTTATCTATACATTGGTGCCAAAAGGTTGGCAATTTTATTGGGGATTCTGGACCCCTCACCCGCAAGGGATACTCCACTCAATGATGGAAGGTGGGATTGTATTGGCCATGGAGGCAGTGGTTTGACCTATCAGAAACATTCTACCTCCTGTCTCTTCCTCAAGATACCTGAAAGCTTCAGCTCAGTTAAATCAGTACAGTTCCATTTATAAACAAGAGTATCAACATAGAATTCTTCTTCCATCTGGACTTTGTGCACAATATTTTCCATCACACTATGAACACCTTTGGCAAGTGTATGTTTCCTTGTTTTATGCCTTAACTGAAAAACAGAAGTGTTGACAAAATTATCTCTGTGATTATAGCTACAAAGCAATGTTGTATGAGCATAACAGATGCATTGGAGATATCTTGCTTGAGGTGAACCATTAGGCTTCATTTTGCTCTACCAAGCCTGATACTTTTTTGTCCGGGTCAGGGAGAGGATAAGGGGTTTGAGGAAAGGGAGTTAGCACCTACAGTTCATTGAATATAGGTAACACCTCCCACTGGTTTAAATCAGCAACTGTCCTGAAAGTTTTAGTTTTAAAGAGCTTGTGTTATTAATAAATAATAAAGCTGGTTTCTTCTTAAATCTCTACAGATCTCTGTTTAATCTGTGATGGTGAAAATGTGTTATTCTATAAAAATCATTAGAAAAAAATTGCTGCATTAATACACTATTAATGGAGTTGTGAATTGGTACAGCCATTCTGAAAAGCAAATTACTAAACTATGTATACCCCTTGACCTAGCAATACTGCCACTAGGCCTAATCCCTAAAGGATTCAAAGAAAGAGAAAAAGTACCTTCATGTACACAAATATTTATAGTATCTCCTTTTGTAATGACAAAGAGCTAGAAACTAAGAAGGTGACCATCAGTTGGGGAATGGCTAAACAAATTATAATGTAATAGAATACTATTGTGCTATAAGAAATGATGAAAGGGACAGTTTCGGTGGAACCTGTATAAAACTTATTTAGAGTGAAATGTGGAAAACTAGGGGAATAATTTATATAACAACAACATTGCAAAGATAAATTATTTTGATAGACTTAAGAATTGTGATCAACACAATGACAAAAAAGAAATGATTCCAAGGGACCCATAATGAAGGTGAGGGACCTAGGTAGCACAGAGGATAGAGTACTGGGCCTGAAATCAGGAAGATTCACTTTCCAGAGTTCAGATCTGGCCTCAGACACTTACTAACTGTGTGATCCTGGATATGTCATTTAACCCTGTTTGCCTCAATGTCCTTATCTGTAGAAGAAGGAAATGGCAAACCATTCCCGTATCTTTGCCAAGAAAACCCCGAAGGGAGTCATGAAGAGTCAGACATGACTGAAAGGACTGAACAGGAACATCATGAAGTATGTTTCCTGCCTCCCGACCAGGAGGTAGGTGATAGATACAGGATACAAAATGATACACATATTTTTAGATGTGGCTAATACAGGAATTTATTTAGCCAGACTATTCTTATTTGTTACAAGGGATTTGCTTTTCTTTTTTTTTTCTTTACAAATTTGTGAGGGGGTGGTATTTGGGGAGAGAGACAAAACAAATGCTTCTAAATTGGGAGGTTGGGTCGTCTGTGTTCTTTTCATATCTTTACTAAGGATACCTTCAATAACACCATTCTCATAAAAATCTTAAGGAGATGAGAAAGTAGGCATATTTGTTAATAGACTATTCTAGACTATTCCATTCTTTTGTAATCTTCTCCTCCCTGCAATATCTTGAAAGTATAAGCCTGAATGTCCTTTAAATCATCTTGTCTCCAGCATAGATTTCTTCTGTATATTTCGTAGGGCCAACTGCTTGTCCTCATTTCTCCTTCTTAAGTGCCTTTTCCATATCCTCTTATGGCAATACAGTTAGCTTCCAAATATTGTGGTTCATTCCATTGTTATCAAAGATCAGGACAGTTTATTATAGAAACCCTAAGTCTGTCTTATTTCGCATGTATTTGTGGTGCTTTCAGTTTCATCTATCAATGCTGACAGGATGATCTGGCTTAACTGGTTCTCATGCCAAGATGTCTACAGGCATGTAGATCTCTTTTTTAGTGCTTTTCAGTGCTTTGTGGAGCAACCCCACTCAAAACCATCCATTATCCTGTTCCATTATGTATTGCAAAGGAACTGATATCCTAAATTGAATATATAGTCCCAGAAAACTGAAGGCATGTGTGACTTTTTTTTTTACACATCATTTCTTCCTTATATAAAAACTCAGGTAGGAAGAGAAGCAAATAATATATGAAAGAAGAAAACAAATGGAATTTTTGATTGGGAGAAATTATACAGGGTGTCCCTAAAATCTTAGCAGCTTAAAACATTTAATAGCTATTAAAGCTTAAAACTACATTAATACATTTGAGATACCTTGTATATCCACAAAATAATCACAAATGCAACACCAGATTATTCAAGTCCCCAAGAAAAATAAATAATCGCATATGTAGAATGAGTGAATCATTGCCCTCCGGAGTTCCTAATAATAACAACCCAGGTATTGTGATTCCATTCTTAAATATTAATAGTCAGGCAAGTGATAAGAGGGATCAACAATCACTACACTGTGACATTTCTCACAGGCTACCTTCATGTAATAACTAACATTTTAATTTTTTATATTATTAATATAAATTAATTAATTAATTAATTGAAAGTATTCATTTAGTCAATAGCATTTATTAAGAGTTTATTGTGGACCAGACACTTTGTTAAGCACTAGGATACAAATAAAGGCCAAAAAAACCAGTGCTTGCCTTAAAGGAGCTTACCTTGAAGGAGACAGTGTGCCAATAGCTACATACTAAGAGGATATACCAGATAAATGGAGATATTCACAAAGGTAGGGCAATAGCTTTGGATGGGCGGGGGGAGGGGGGAAGGTTTCTTACAGAAGATGGGATTTCAGGTGAGACTTGACAAAAGTCAGAGAAAATAGGAGGCAGAGATGGGGAGGAAGAGTTTTCCAGGCATGAGGGACAGCCATTGAAAATTTATAGAGTTGGGGAATTGGATGTCTTCTATACAAGGAACAGCAAAGAAGCCTGTAGGATCATAGAGCTTGTGCAAGGGAGTAAGATCTTCTCCAAGGAACAGCAATCAGCGGTTATGAATGTGATGGAAATTACAGTCCTCCAAGAAACAATGGATACAGAGGAGGTACGGAAAAACTTCTGTGAAATGATGTATTCTGAAACAATAGAGGCAATAACTGTGACAATGTAAATGAAAGGAACAAAAATCAATCAAAATTGAAGGTTGCATAATTACAATGTTTGGGCCTCCCCCACCAAAAAAAATATGAGAAGGAATCTTTTCCCTGTTCTTCACAGAAATGGGGGACTATGGGTATGGAACACTGAAAATTATCGTCAGATTTTTTTTTTCAATATTGGTTACTTTGGCTGAGCTGTTTTTCCCTTGCTTTTGAATTTTTTTGTTATGAGTTTTCTCAGGGTGGCTAGGTGGCGCAGTGAGTAGAACACCAGCCCTGGAGTCAGGAAGACCTAAGTTCAAATCTGGCCTCAGACGCTTGACACACTTACTAGCTGTGTGACCTTGGGCAAGTCACTTAACTCCAATTGCCCTGCCTTCCCCCCTCAAAAAAAGTTTAAAAAAATAGTTTTCTCTCTATGAGAGTGGAAGGCAGAATGATACATTAGAAAATATAGGTCACTTAAAAATAAAAAAAAACCAATTAAATTGCAGCATTTTTAAAAAGAAATCATTGGTTACTTTGGAAAAAAGTAGTTTCAACTGACTGATGAAGTCAGAAACTAGATTAAATGGCAAAGGGTTGAGAAACAAGTGGGAGGAGACAAAGTGGAGGGAGGCAACCAGGATAAAGAGCTTTTTCTTGGTATTTGATTATAAAACAGAGTATGGGACATCAAGAGACCAATGGGATAATAAAGTCAAGTGATACTATCTCCAGGATGGGGGAAGATTCATTCTTGATTAATGAAAAAGCACTTACTGTGTGCCAGGCACTACACTAGGGACACAAGTTTAAAAAAAAAACAATCTCTGCCTTCAAGCAGTTTACATTCTAATATGGAGCAGAGGGGGCAAAATATATAGGGGAGTGATGGTAAAGAAAGAGTAAAGTCATATGGTTTGTGAGTAGACCCATAGGTCAAGAGAATGATATGCCATTTTCAGAAATGATAGTAGTAATAATTTGATTGCTGTTCCCAATGGGAGGGGAGGTGGAGAGGCTCAGGAGACAAAGCAGGAGGGCAGCATGGTTGAGTAACTGAGGCCAGCCAACAGTGAAGAGTACTCACCAATCAAAAGAGCCTGTAGGCCAGAGCTGGAGCTCTACATGGCAGGAAAATGGCTTGATTGGTTGGCTAGAGTCAAATGTTTTCCACAGGGTGGGAGAGTAGGGGACAAGGGAAAAAGAATAAATATTCATATAGTGCCTATTATGTGTCAGGCACTGTGCATACAAGAGAGAGAGAGAGAGAGAGAGATTGAGAGAAAGAGACAGAGAGACAGAGTCCTTGACCCTAAGAAGCTTGTAATCGAACATGGGAAGACACACAAAAGGAAACTGAAGGGTGTTGGGGGGAAGAAAAGATGACGAAGTCCAAAGGAGAGCAGCCGGGTGTGAAATGAAGAGATAACTGAGCTGGTACCCTATTTAAATGGAGGTTTTAAAAAAGAGCTTTCCACTCATATCAAAGGAGGCTCAGGTACTGATGAGGCATGAGTACCAGGACTGATTTCATATTACAGGATGATGATGTTACAGGGACCACGTTGGAGAAGTCTAAAGGAGTAATACTACATGGGAAATGCATTTACTTTGTCATTTTTGTTTTGAAAATAATACTGTTCACAGCATATTATCCCAAAGAATACTGGAGGAGAAGGAACCAGTTCCATAGACTTTACTAGACAAAAACAGGAGGACCAACAGAAAGCATAGGAATACTAAACCATCAAAGACCTTATCTAGACAACTAACAAAAGAATGAATCGGACCATTCATAATCAAACCCAATGGAACTGTTAGCTACTCAATGGAGAACTTCCACCCATCTCTTCAAGTGAAATTGAGCATATGAAGGACGATCCTGATGAATTCCAGTGATATAACAAGATAAACAATACCAGAAGACGGGCGTGTAGGACACGTACTTGAGTGACATTTGGGGGAGGGAGGAGTGCTAGGAACATTACAGAGATAGAAAAGTGGGGTAGAGTTAACCGAATAAGAAGTTTTATTTTTGGAAGGAAAGTTAGACCTGGACCATGCCTGTGTAGCGAGGGTATTCCCTGTTGCCCTTGCTCCGACCTATGAAGGATAAAAAATTCAGTCCCCTGGTATCCACAAGAAAGGTAAGGAAATAACATACATGTATTGATTCCTCCTAGATCCCTGAAAAGGCAGCTAGGTGTAGCAGTGGATAGAGGGCAGGGTCTGGAGTCAGGAAAACTCATCTTCCTGAGTTCAAATCTGGCCCTATGGCACTTACTAGCTATGTGACCCCTAGGCAAATCATTTTATGCCGTCTGTCTCAGTTTCCTCATCGATAAAATGAGCTGAAGAAGGAAATGGCAAATCATTCCAGTATCTTTGTCAAGAAAACCGCAGAATGGGGTCACAAAGAGTCAGACACAACTTAAAACGACTGAATAACAACATATCCCTAAATACCAGGAAACTCTAACTTTCACTAAAAGGCCATACTTTGGAGAGGGACATACAGAAAGACAGAGAGACAGAAACTGAGACAGACAGAGAGAAGTTGGTTATGAAGAAAATGGAAAGAAAGATGGAGAAATTCAATTGGTTTTAAGTTAGGTAAACTCTTGTCACTACTCTATTTCATTTGTGTAGGAGGGTATAAATTATTCTTTGGGTTGCCTCTGAAGGCTGAGTCCTACGTCTTGGCTCTATTTTAAATGGCTAATCTAATTTTAGTCCATCTAATAGTCTAGTTTTAAACAAAATGATAGGGATCTCAGTGACTTTAGGCTATATTTTGCATCAGGAAATGACTAAAATTAAGTTTCAAATTATTTAGTCTCATTATTTAACTTCGACTACTAAATAATGAGTGAAATAATCATGTCCGGTGGAACAAGAATCTGATAGCGTTTAATCCGTTAATAATTATAAAGGACTTCAAGGGCACTAATAAAAAATGTTGTTCAAGGACATGGAATTATTCACTAGAACTCTTAACAAAGATACAAAAATAGAAAAATTTTGAAAGTAAGTTGCATTCCTATATGCTGCTTTTGGAACCAGGGGAAGATAGGCAATTACGGTTATTCAATACCAGACCCATTTTGTAGTTGGTTTTTTTTTAATAATTACCTTTTCTCTAGTGCAAAACAATAGATTTATAGAACTGAAGGTACATACAGCTATGTTGCATAAAGCCTATATTTTTACTTTCTCTGTTCTAAGGCCTCAGGTACATAGAGAAGTAGGTAATATCATATGGGAAAGAGAAACAAACAAAACTGATTAGAAGATATTCTTGGTAACTCATTAATAGAGTGCCATATGCAAAGCCCTATTGCTTACTTTATGATGCAAATAAGCATTTCATCTCTAAGTGCTTTACTATAATGACACACCCCAAAATGCTGGTAATTAGGATAATTACTTTTGCCAAAGAACTGAACATATGCAAGATTGTGACGGAGTGTGTTTATAATTATTCACATCAAGGGAAAGTCAGTGTTTGAGTTCACTTGAGCATTGTGAGAGACGGCACCCTGGTGGGATTAGACATCAGTTTGGATCCTTCTTTTTGAGGTCTTCTGTGCCCCAGTTGGTATCGGAAGGATCCCCCATTGTTGTTGTTTCTTCTTGCCTTGAGGAAAGCTGCCCACCCCACACCCTCCATACCCCCCCTCTGTGAGTCCTTCCATCACTGCAGTGAACCATCTGGACAAAGAAGGCAGGATGAAATTCCCTTTGGAAGTTGTTAGTGCTGTCCCACAGTTGGCTTCCAAGATCTCTAGAGATTCAGCCTCTTCATTGACTTTCTCCCCAACAGGAAGGTGATTGCATCATCTCCACAATGCTGTCACTTTCTGCCACCTAAATGAATCTCAGGGATACGAAAAATCTGCAAAAGGCATTCAGAGGTGTCACTGAGACAGTATGAGCTGCTGTCCTCAGACTCCTTCCTAGGTGAGGCTGGTATTGGCTATGTATACATTATAGCAATATTTTAAAAACTCTTGACATTCTATGGAAAAGAAGAAAGTTAGAACTCATTAGTATCACTTGAAATATATTAATAGTGGATTCTACCAAAGCATTTAGATAAAAGGTCTATAATATTATAATAAAAATGTATTACATATATATAATATATGCACACATATAATATACATATGTATACACACATCTATACATACACATATATGACATATATGTGTATACATGTACATGTACATATATACATTATATACAAAGAATCAGAGTTGAAGAGAGATCATCTAGTCCAGCCCATTCGTGAACAGAAAAACCTTTTACAATATCTCCAACAAGAGGTCATGCTGCTTTACTTGGAGACCTTTGATGATACAAGAACTCACTGCCTTTTGAACTCTACCATTCTCCTTTTGGAAAGCTCTAATTATCAGGAAGTATTCATTATAGAGATAAAATATGGTCCTTTGCAATTTTCATTGATTGCACCTAATTCTTCTTTCAGGAACCAATGAAAAAGGATGATCCCCACCCAAAATCATGAGAGTACTTTGAAGGGCCAGTTTGCTCATAACAAGATACCCTTGATTGAAAATTGAATTGTCCCTTTAAAGGGAAGACACTTTCACTGGTCCTAAAATCTGACAGTGATTAGAATGTAAAATTTCAGAATTAGAAGAGACCTCAGTGACCATCTGTTCCAATCCATACCCCAAAGGAATGCCCACTATAACATCCCTAAATGATCCCTAATATCTTTTGAAGACTGGGAAGACTACTTCCTAAGCAGCCTGTTTTATTCTTGGGTAGCTCTAATTGTTACATCAAGCCTAAATTTACCTCTTTGAAACTTCCCCTCCACCAATCCATTGCTCCTAATTTTGTTTTGTTTTTATTTTCATTCTGGGGACAAATAAACTAAGTCTAATCAGTTCACTATGTGACAGTCCTTTAATCGCTGGAAGACAGGTAACATGTGTCCCTTGAGTTTTCTCTTCTCCTGGCTAAAAATGACCAGTTCTGTCAACTATTCTTCATATGATGTGGACTCAAGGTCTTTTATCACCCTAGTTACCTCTCATCTTGTCATCAATGTCTCACCTACACTTTGGTTCCTAGAATTGAACATGATACTTCAGCTATGGTCTGACCAAGACAGAATATAGAAAGTATAAAACCATAAGATCATCTATTTAGAGTCAGAAGGGACCTTAGTGGAGTACAAACCTTTCATTTTTAGATGAGGAAACTGAGGCTCAGAGAGTCAAAATGGGTTGTTTGGGGATACATACTAGCAAATGACTGAGGCAGAATTCAAACCAAGATCTTCTGTACCTTTTCATTGACCACCACACATTAATGGAATGTACTCACTCTTCACCTCTACCTCATAGAATCCCTCTTTTCCTTTCAAGACTCAGTTTAATGATGACCTTCTACATAAAAACTTCCCCACGCCTCCAACCACTAATATTCTCTCTCCCTAACTATCTTGAATTAAATTACTTTATATTTATGTGTATTTATTCTCTTTATATTTATTATGCATATACTTATACACGTACTTATGTCTGCCCCATTATAATGTAAGTTCTTTGTTGGGTAAAGATTATTTCATTCTTTGTATTGATCTCTATCTAGCATATTGCCTTGTACACAGTATATACTTAATAAATGCTTGATTGATTGAGTGAATCTTGCCTCCAAGTTTTGCACTCTCTCTGTCACAGTATTTTCATGAGGTATGAGGTAGCTTCAGGAAGAGAGGGCAGCAAACAGAGAGACTTGAGCATTTCACCTAACTAGTCTAGAAGTAGTGGGCAGGATTGAAAGACAAAAGTCTTCTGAATGGTCTGTTTTCTGGTCTCTTTTCTTTTCTCCTAAAGGCCAGGGAAGCAGGGGAGCAGCACTGCACCTCACTTTCTTTGTCAGGAGGTTGCTCCCTAGGAGCCCAAAGGTAGAGAGAGTTCTTCTTCACTTTCCCTTCATGCTCAACCAGGAAGACAGAAGAGCAAGCATTTGTCTGTTTCTCCAATCTTAGCCCCCTCCCACCAATCTCTCTCTCTCTCTCTCTCTCTCTCTCTCTCTCTCTCTCTCTCTCTCTCTCTCTCTCTCTCTCTCTCTCTCCTTCCCTCCTTATTTGTATCTCTATGCTAGAATGAAGTTCCATCCTATTCAGAGGAATACTTGTGTGTTTTTCATATTCAAATTTGCTATTAAGAAAGATATTTCCAGCTTACAGAAGTTATTTTTATGGATTTGTAAATTTATAATGAGCTAGAAATTTCCCCAAATCCACATGCTTGCTAGTTCTTTTTTTGGATGATTTTCATTTCATTTTTTTTTAGCAAGGATTTCTTTTCTTTCACTTTCACCCCCTCAACTTGAAAGAAAATTTTAAAAAAACCTGCAACAATTAAGAATCATTAAGAAATAAAGGAAATAAGCATTTATTAGACACTTACCATGTGCCAGGCACTGTGCTGAGTGTATTACAAATACTATCTCATGTGATCCCCGCAACTTATCCTCCCCATTTTATAATAAGGCAGAGGCTAAGTGATTTACTCAGGGTTATGTAGCTAGTAAATGTCTAAGACCAGATTAAAACTTAGATTTTCCCACCTATAGGTCCCACTCACACTCTATCCCCTGCACTGTTAAAAACGTGTGTCTCATTCTACAACCTGAATCCATCACTCTATCTCTCCCTTGTTTATTCAAATTAACTCTCATTCATCCATCATCCTATGTTCTATTTCATGTATGTGTGTGTGTATACAAAGACAGAGAGAGAGAGAGAGAGAGAGAGAAAGAGAGAGAGAGAGAGAGAGAGAGAGCACTGGTGTTTAATAGAATTTGTAGAGAAGATTATTCAAAAGACCTTAAGCATTTATCTATCTGTAACAGTATTGGTAGAGAACTGGGGTGGCAATTATAACATTCCTGATGGAGAGACACACAGGTAGCATTCCTCATGAAGTCCAGTTGTCTAATGTTTATAACATTGCTGGTGAATCATTACAGTACATTATGGTACCTTGAACATAATGGGTGCTTAATATATTTATTGAATAGAATTGAATTGAATGTGGTCTCCAGTTTTAAGAGAGAAACGATTTTTACCAGTTTTTAAGCAAAGAACACATCCAACTACAAAATAACGTAGCCACACAATTTCCATTAGGGTAATAATAACAGTAGTAACATTTGCTTCTTAAGGTTTGCTAAACATTTTACATATTTTACTGCATTTCATCCTCACAACAACATTCGGAGGGGAGGGCTATTATTATCCCTGTTTTACAGATGAGGACCCTAAGGCTTAGAGATAGATGTTAAGTGACTTAACCTGGGCTCAAACAGCTGGCAAGTATCTGACACAGAATTTGAATTTGGATCTTCTTAACTTCAGGTCCAGCCCTGTCTCCACTACACCACTGAAGTGTCTCTGGAGAGAGATAGGCAGCTCCATCTCTACCTTGACAGGTTCACCCTATCATATACAATTTTTTATTAAGGCATAAGAGATAAGGTGGTATGAGGGTTGAAGAGAAAATTGAATGGTATAAATCTTAGAAAGAATTTCATAGCCACTCAGAAATAAATTGAAAAAAGTCACTCATAATAAGTGGTCACCACCTCCAAATTCCCTGGGAATATTCCAATTCAAATGGCCAGAGAGAACACTGCAGTGGAAAGAGGGTTTATAGTAGAATGAATCCAAGAGAAGTTTACATTGATTTAAATAGGAGTGAAGTCTGAAAGTGAGCAAATATCTTAGGAGATTAGTTAGTGCACACTTTTAAAAACATTGATTTCACCATTCTTAATTTTAGACAAATATTGACTGCATTTTAATGCTTCAAGGCCCAAGTGAAGATGAAGTGCCAAGTGTAAATAGCTTTAGGGAAGAAGGAATGTTTTGTCCATTAGGAAGCTAGTGTGATCTAAATACAAGAACTACAAAGAATGGCATATAAATATATATGTATATATATATATATATGTATATACACACGCTTGCTGTTTCTTGAACCTTAAAAGCCTTATAAAACTTCCCTAAATTATAAACCCCTTAGTAACAGTGGCTATGTGTTCTGTTTTCCCCCGTAGTGCTTCAAGCATTATAGGCATCTAAAAATTATTTGTTGAATGTATGAAAGTGCCTCCAGTGTTCTCCTTGTGGATCTTTTAGAAAAGATTCAGGCTAGCTGAAATGCTACTAAATAAAATGAGTGAAATTGTGATTTATGATAGGAGTAAAGTATCCTTTAAAAAGACTACATCTGGTTATTATTTAATTAGTAGCATGGCAGGGATTTTTGTTTGTGTTTGTTTCTTGTGTTTATAAAATAAAATTATTTTCCGTCTTGAAAGTATACTTCGGTAGCGTGAACCCAGTGTATTGGCCAAAACCAAAGTGATTACACCTGTTTCTCACCCCTAACATCTTCAAATAAGCATGAGAGAGATATTATGATTACAAATTCTTGGTCCCCAAGTCAAAATTTCAAAAAAATATCCTTTTGCTTTTCAGGCACTGAAAAATGAAAAGGTCTCCATTGTGCCCTTATCTCAATCCCAACACACAATGAAGGCAAGGTTATATAGGGATTATTTTTACCTGTAAAGAGCAAGCACAACTTGCGGGGAAAGGACCTAGAGAGAAAGCAGAAGCTAGACTTCTAATCTCCCTACAGAGATTATTCAAGGCTGGGAGTCTAGTTAGGTAAACCCCCGCCCCCCACCACCTAATGAGGAGATCCAGGCCACCCAATAGCCCAGTGTCAGGAATTCTTGCAGCACTAGAAGGAAGAAGGTCCACAGAGCGAGGAAGAAAATCAGAGGTGAATAGTAAAGAATATCAAAGTCTAAAAAACCAAAAGTTTAAGAGAGAAATATTAAGCAAAACCTAGCTTAGAAGAAGACAAACCAATAGAGATGGTGACAGAAACAGAAAGGAGAATGAGTAAACAAGAAAGAGTCCAAAACACCATGAACAAGCAGTGAACTATGAAAGAAAAGTACTCAGCCAATACTTTCCCAGGTGAAGGCAAGGAGGGGCACGGAGCATTCCCAGAGGACAGCTAGGTAGCTCAATGGATAGAGTATAGGACTTGGATTCAGGAAGATCCATCTTCCTGAGTTCATATCTGGCCTCGGACACTTAGTAACTGTGTAACCCTGGGCAAGTCACTTAACCCTGTTTGCCTCAGTTTCCTCAACTGCAAAATGAGCTGGAGAAGGAAATGGCAAGCCATTCCAGTATCTTTACCAAAAAAAAGACTTAAATGGTTGCAACAACAACAACATTACTAGAAAATGGGGGAAAGTCAAAAAACACGTTGATATATCGAACCTATGGGAAACAAAGGTTCTCACAACCACCAAAAACTATAATCTTTCACTAGAGAGTGCTGAAAACACATTTTTCTGCATTTTGTTCTCTATAACAAAGCACTAATTTTGATAAGATGACTTTTTAACATAGCAACCATGAAATAGTCCACAAAACAAAGGAAGAGGAAAGACAGGGGCACCAATGTCAGAAGAACTGTTCTCAAGGTAAAAAAGGGAAAAAGGCAACCCGCCATTGCTAATCTCCCTTTCCACATGGTTAAACCATTCCCCAATGTAAAGCACATACTTTGGGTGAGTCTCAGGTTCTGATTTGACCTCAGTACTCCCACCCAAAGCATCTTGGCTAGCCTAGTGCTGCCTGGAAGCTGGAGAGTCCACCAGCTATGGTAGCAGGGGACATTGGACACTTGCTTGGCCAAAGGAGTGCTGGCGAGAGGAAAGGTGACTTAGCCACTTTTCCATTTTTTAATTCCCTCAGGGTAGATGACAACTATTTTCCCATTTTTTCAACTCCCTCATTACACACTTGAGAGGGTGTTTTAGCACTTTCTGGAGTGGATTCATGAACACTTTTTGTGAATACTTTCCTCCTTTTTGTGGATATAAACATGCAGCATGGCACTTGTTTTTTCTGTACTGTTCATAGCAACCAATGTGTAGGATTTCACAAAAATGAAAATGAGGTTACTCATAAAATCACACAAGTTCTCGAAGTCACAAAACTTAAACATGCAAGTGTTGAGGATTGACTGTACTTACTTAAAAAGAGAAATAGATACACTCCCCAAAGATCATGAAACAGCAACAAGAAGGCTATTGCTACGATCCGAATAGGTGGTAATGAAGGCTTACATAAGGGTGGTGGGACTGAATTGAAAAGAGGGCACAGATATAAAATCTGTTGCAGGGTTGAGGAAAACAGGTCTTGACTGGATAGGAAACATTAAAAAAAAAAGAATTTAAGACAACTCCATGGTTTTAAATGTGGGAGGTCAGGTGATTAATGGCAGTCGTCAGAAGGAGTCACTTTGGAGGAAAGAAAATAAGCTTGGTTTTGGACATGTTGAGCTTGAGCTTCCAAAGGGATATGCAGGTAGAGATCAGAAAATTACAGAATATCAGAGTTAAAAGGGTCCTCAGAGACCATCAAGACCAGGGGTTCTTAACCTGTTTTTTGTGAAATGTATCCTTTTGGCAGTCTGGTGAAATCTAAGAACACCTTCTCAGAATAATACTTTTAAATGCATAAAATAAAACCACAGAATTACAAAGGAAACCAAATGTTAATGACGATAGAGATGTCATTTCTTCCCATGCAAATTCATGTACCATCTGAAATCTATCCAAGGCCTTGGTCATCTGTGGATTCCAGGTTAAGACTCCCTGATTTAGTCCAACTGTCTTGTAGCCAGGGGAAAAATGAAACTTCTCCAGCTCAGAAGCTATGTTAGAATTGTGCCATAAACTACAGAGAGATGTTAGTTGGAGCTGTGTGATCGAATAAGATTAACAAAGGAAAACACCGAGAAGGAAATGGATTGAGGAACACCCATGTGAAGGGACTGGGAAGGGACCAAAGAATCATCAGAGGATTCAGAGGAATGGAAAAGTGTCCAGAGGTGGGCAACTAGGATGGTGAAGGGACTTGAGTCTATGGGATATGAGAACTGATTTAAGGAACCATGCATGTTTAGCATGGATGAGATAAAACTCAGTGGGGACATGACAGCTGCCTTCAAGCATTTGAAGAACTGTCAAAAAGAGAAGGGACTAGATTTGTTTTACAGAACCGGGAAAAATGGGTGGAAGTTTCTAAGAGACAGATTTAGACCTTATGTTACAACAAAACTTTCTAACACTTAGAGCTGTCCCAAAGTGAAGTGGAATGAGCTGACTTGAGAAGTGGTGGGTTTCCCCTCCTCAGAGGTCTTCATAGAGGTTAGAGTCCCAGGGTGGGAAACCTGCGTCCACAAGACCATATGTGGCCCTCTAGGTCCTTGAGTGCAGCCTTTTGACTGAGTCCAGGTTTTACAGAACAAATCCTTTTAGGAAGGGGTTTTGTTCTGTGAAGTTTGGATTCAGTCAAAGGGCCGCACTTGAGGACTTGGAGGGCCACATGTGGCCTTAAGGCTGCAGCTTCCCCACACCTGGGCTAGACAGTGACTTGTAGTTGATGTTATGGTAGTGTTTCCTTTCATATAAAGTTGGTCTAGATGGCCACTGAGATCCTTTAGAGCAATTTGACCTCTTCACCTCTGACAAAATGATAACTATGGGACATATTAAAAAACAACCCAGTGAGTAGGTGCTGTCATTACACTCATTTTACAGATGAGGAAACGGAAGTATAGAGAGGTTAAGTGACTTCCCCAAAGTCATACACCTAAAGAACGTCTGAGGCAGCATTTCAACTCAGGTCTTCCTGAGTCCATATCTCATATGGATTCCATATACCTCATGTACCACAGCCACTGTACCACCTATGTGCCTCTAAAGCAAAAAACTATGAAGAGAAGCATGCCATACGTCTGACTTTTGGAAGAAGTCAAGCACATGCATTAATTTAAAAAAAAAACAGAACTAAAACAACACTGGACCTTTTATCAACAGATACTAGAAGGAATACCATTTTGGATTTAGATAAAGCAGTATAGGTTTAAAAAGCTTAAATCTGCATTAAAGTATACTTCCTTTCTGTTAAAAATCAATAAACTATGAAAGTGGAAAGTGATATGTGAAATCAGTTCAAATGACTATTACGTAGTTTGTCTTAACTGTTTACAGAGACTGTACTTTGTTGGAGAGGATGAGGATATTATAGTGTTCGTGGGGAAGTATCTTTGTGCCAAAATAAAATGGTGCAATGAAATAATGAATCCATTAAGCAAGGTTTAAAAGAGAAGTTAAATACCAGAGTTTCAAATTTCACAACAAGAAAAATTTCATATTATGGGAGCAAACTTTCCTCTCCTTCCCCCTCATCAATGCAGAGAATAGTAGTTGTGAGCCTTTGATATTGTTCCCTTGATAGAAGTGATCTAAAATCACAGAATCACGGTTTATCATATTTGGAAGGGACCTCAGTGGCCATTTAGTCCAAACCTATACTATACTCCCAATTACAGCATATCTAACGGCATTTTTAGGTCATTTTGCTGGTGGCTAAATATTCAAAATCTCAAAGAAAATTGTAGTATATAAAGGATAGTAAAATAGTAATATGAAATTACATAAAAGAAATCAAATGTATAAAATGAGATTAAATGGCTACTGGAATCTACATGTCCAAATTAATTTTGCAAATGACTAGAAAAAGTAATATGAGAAAAGTACTCTGGATTACAAGAAACAAACCCTCATATCCTTTGGAAAGGAAGGAGAAAAGCAATAACAATAAAAATTCATAGTTTAAAAAACTCAAAAAAAGTGTTTCCTCATAACAGCCCTGTGACATAGGTTAGAACTTTTACAGATGTGGAAACTGAGGCTCAGAGAAATTAACTGGCTTGTGAACAGCATATGTCTGACCAAACAGAACCCAGATCTCTCTGGATTCTAGGTCCAGTGCTCTCCTCAGTATATCATGCTGACTCTATATACTAAATACACCAAAGTTCTGGTGTTTGCAGAGAAAACAGTTAAATTTGGTGAAATCAAGATGGAAATAGCTTCTATACCTTAGATTTGTCAGGGCAGATCAAAATACCTATAATGGAGGACATTAAAATGAACAATCTTGAACTTTGATGGAAAGAAATAGAACAACACACCAAAGGATCTGTGAGCTCATAAGTGCTCCAATAATGCAGCTTGCACTTCATCTATCCCTACCCACACGTGTGACTCTTCTCCATAAATCCATTGTGAGGAGCAGTGGATCCCTCTAGTTCTCCTGACCTCTCCTGACATTGCATGAACGTCAAAGAAGGATAGGGGCTGGCCTTTGATTATCACTAGCTCTTGCTACACAATCAATCCTTTTTTTCCTTATGAAATTGTTTCCACTGCTTCCCTCTTTATAGAGTATGGCCAATGGCTCACATCCATGATGTACCTCTCCATTACTGCTTAGGCGATTCTCAACTTCAGTTCTTTGGAGGTCGTAGTATTTCATGACTTGCAGAAGTCTTGTAACATAACTTGTGGAAAATCACTTTGTTAGCAGAAGGATGGAATGGAATGAAGAGACACTTGAGGTAGAGAGATTGAATAGGAGGCCAGTGCAATAGTCCAGGCAAGGAGTAATGAGGAAATGAGGCAACTATATGGTACAGTGGAGGGAGAGCTGGACTTGAGGTCAAGAAGACCAGTGGTCAAATCTGGCACCAGACACTTTCTGGTTTTGTGACCCTGGGCAAGTCTCTGAAACTCTGCCTCAGTTTCCTCATCTGTAAAATGAGTATAACAATAACACCTACCACCCAGAGTTGGTGTTGGGATCAAATGAGGCATTTGTAAAGCACTTTGTAGAATTTAAAGTGCTATACAAATACTAGCTATTATTATTATTATCAATTAGCTGGGGATTATGTGAGCAGTGAGAGGAGGATAGATACAAAAGTATATGGAGTTAGAAATGACAGAATCTGGCAACTGATTGCATACATAAGGTGAGGAAAATTGAGGAACTGAGGATAATACTGAGGTTCCGAAAACCTTGTTCCATAGGTAAACAAGTCAAGTTTTGCTAATTATCTCATTCCAATGGAAGACACCATGGCATAATATAAAGAGAACTGGACTTGAATTATCTCATAGGATTATCAGCGATAACCTCCTGCTACTAGGAGACTTTGTGATGTCATGGAAAGACCACTGAACTATGAGTCAAGGATAGTATTTCAAGTTTGAGCTCTGCCACTAATTTATTGAGTGACCTTGAGCAAGTCTTACCTCCCAGATGGACTTCAATTTATTCATCAGTTTAAAAAGGAGGGACTGGAAGTATATTAAATTATTCCCAAAGTCCCTTCTAGCTCTAAAAGTTTATAATTAAAGATGGATGACTTTCTCCTGAAGGCTTAATTTTCCTGTAGACAATGGTCTATCAGAATCATATCAGTGCTCTACTACTCCCTACTTCCTCATTTATCTTATCCTCAAAACAAAATAATTTGGACTGGCTAAAAACATCAATGCCATTGGCATTTTCCCACTCTCCCAGTAATGTGTTTTCTATTCTTAAAACTCCTTTGGTGCCAAGACATTAAGTCTATGCAGATAGGGGTGACTGCCATGATTTAACCAAATAATGTTAAAATGGAAAAAAAAAAGGAAAAATTTACCTGAATCATTTAAGATGTCTGTCTTTTTATCCTTAGGTCTCTTCACATCATTAGAAATCTATTTATACTGGTAGTCTGAACCTTTAGAGTATAATTCTTCTTGGACAGCAAATTAATTTATACCCATAAAACCAAGCAGATAATAAAGTACAGATCAACCATGTCTAGGCTTCAACAAAAAGTATCCGTGTGATTTAGATATCATTTAGAAGTTAACACAAAATCGATATTTGACACTTTTAATATATTTAAATTATATGGTTGTAAAATGCATTAGGGATGTAATGGAAGAAAATAAAATTATTCTAAGCCTCCAAATTAAGTATAGTCAGCACCACAGACAACATATCATTTTCACCCTATTTCCTGTACTAAAGTTTTAAAACTGTGTGAATAGATTTTGTGTAATTTTTTTATGAGGCTTATAATTTAATTCTACTATGATCGAAGAACAGAATTATGATTAGTTGTCACTTTTGAGAGTTGAAATTGGCTGTGGTTTGGCCTGCATTACTAATTCCTCTGCAGGACCCCTTTAATTTTTTTAAAATTAATTTACAGAAGGTTATTCATGCTTCTTTGAGGAAAAGAGTAGTTATAGAAAAAAATATTTTAGTTGTTTCACGAAATATAATTGAGCATGTGGGAAGATATTCAGTATGCATCCAATAAGTAAAGTATAAGTCTGTTATTAGAGAGCTCTATATTTGGATAAATTTCTCATACTTTTAAAAAATTTATATGTATTTATAGAGGGTGGTTCTCTAAAATCACAGAATCATGGAATTTTATAATTAGAAATAGGCTCAGCAGCCACTTAATTCAACCTCTATTCTAAAAAAGAATCTTCCCTGTGACATACCCAATAGATGATCATCCAGCCCTCTGCTTGATGACTTCCAGTGAGGGAATGGGCTATATTCACTAAAGCCCCAAGTCCATATTTCATCATGGTGTGAATGTCACCATTCATTCTCAAAAGCTATGATAATGAACTGTTGTAAAGCTAGAAAGGCTTTCAGTGAAAGCTTCCTGATAGTCTTTGTTTCATCTAAGGACCAGTTTAGGTAAGTTAAGAGAAACATATCAAGGGAGGCTTGGTCCCAAAGTAGTAAATTGCTGAGGCTCCAGCAACTCATGAAGATATTTTCCTGAGGCAAGAAGATATTATCATTTGCAGAGGTGGAGAGAGTATCTACACTGATGGATCTGAAGATACTTAAAATTTTGAAGAATACAAGGTGATAATTAGTAAATAACCCTTTAGTCATCAAAAGAAATTAAAATTTGATAAGAAGGTAGCTTTTCTATACACTACTGGGTATCATTTTCTGTTCTGTTGATTATTTCCAATTTATCCTGTATGTAGCTTATTTATACATAATTATTTACAGTCTATCTCCCCCATTAGTTGGTGACCTCCTTTAGAACAGTGACTACTTTTGCCCTTCTTTGTGTCCCATGAACATAGCACCATGCCTGGCACATAGTAGGCGCTTCATAAATGTTTATTGATTGACTGCTTGACATTGCTAAAGGTCTAGTCTAAGGTTTTACTCTGTCATCAACATCTCTAATGTAATGATAATATTTCCAAGCACAAATTTTTGAGACCATGTGAGCTGACACTCACTTGGTGACCTAGACATGGGAGTTTAATGGTATCTCAATCACTTTTATTCTGTAGTCTTTAAAAATGGAAAGGGCTTTTAAAATAATTATCAGGTATACAAAGACAAAAATGAAATAGCCCTTGCTCTCAAGTAACATATTTTTGGGGCCATCTCATTTAAGTCCCTTATTTTGCAGAAAAGTAAACTAAAAGCTAGAAAGGAGAAATGGCTTGTCCATGGCCCAAAGGTAGTAGCTTGGCAGAGAAAAGATCTGGACCCATGCATGTCCTCTGGGACATGCTCTTTCCACTAAACTACACTCTAATCAGTAGATCTTTGGCAGCAATCTGCTGAAAGCCTTGAAAAATGATCAAATAAAACACAGTTCTGAAATAATATAGATTGCTTTGCTATGCCTTGATTATTTAATAGATATACCCATTACCATGCATATAACCTTATGAATAATCTAGACTTTGTGGTAATATTTCTAAATATACAGACCACAAAGCATAACTTTAATTTTACCTTCCTTGGCCTCTAAACGAATGGCCAACCCTTCCTCTGAAATGAGAAGAAATTCATCGACAATTTAATTAAAGATATTCTTATTTATATTTCATCATTTCTTTAAGATTGGCAGGAACTCTAAAGGGATTTGGCAAGAGCCAAGGAAGCATGTTCAGGTGGATAAAAAATGACTTTTGAATTGACTCAACCTCCTTTACTTTTTTATTCTTTGCTTCCAGTTTTGCATTACAAAAGAAGGGGGAGAAAATGGCTTGTTGAAGACTGAGTGCACATGCTAGATTTTATTGAAAAATCACTTCTGTCTGACTCGAGTCCTAAAACTAAAGGTTTGAATTTAGAATATTTTAAAGCCAAATGAGAAACTTTCTGCATTATTCATAAATGGAATAACCAGATAATCGAAGAACCATTTCTCCTAATGTTTTCATGGTATTTTCTTAATATAGCCCTGCTTTTCTTCATCTGCATTATTCCATTTATTCCTTCTTTTCTTTGTTAAAATTAGAATACTGTGCATGTGTCATATACCTTGTGCCTGAGAAATTAAAACTCAAGACTTCTTATTCCTTCCTGACACCATTTTTAAAATGTACCTAAATAGGTTTTATAACTCATTTGCAATTAGTACTATTATCTAATTGTGAGCACTAATATTTGACATCCATGTTCCTGCAGAAAGAAAAAGAAATTCTCT
This sequence comes from Trichosurus vulpecula, assembly GCF_011100635.1. Classification (NCBI taxonomy): domain Eukaryota; kingdom Metazoa; phylum Chordata; class Mammalia; order Diprotodontia; family Phalangeridae; genus Trichosurus; species Trichosurus vulpecula. Next base: position 148,988,182 of record NC_050579.1, on the reverse strand, counting down.
AAATCATTTGCAAAGCTGCTTTCTGTCCTAATGCAGGGCTTTTTTGAGCTTCTTCTTTAAGTTTATTCTATAAACTACTCACAGAAAAAAAATTACCTAAGTAAATCTGAAGGAGGCTGTTAAGAAAACTCCCTTTAAGTGAACTAATACTTTTTAGGAAAGAATCAGGTTCCCAAAAGATCACAACAGTTTAGAATTCTGGACTAAAGCTAAGATGAAAGTAAGTGAGGCTAAATGTAAAGACCTGTACTTGTGGCCAAAATATCTGTTCTCTAATTATAGCATGAGCAAACCTGGCTAGAAAGCAGTCAATGCGTAAAAGGCCCATTGGTTTTACTGGACTATATCCTCAATATGAAACAGCAGCAAGATGTTTTAGCTTAAAAGTCTAATGGGGTCTTTGCCACTATTAATGGATGCTCAAAAGGAGGGAGGTGATAAATCCAGTGGTGAGATTCAGCCAGTTCACACCAGCTCGGCAGAACTGTACCTAATTTTAGGTTGAGTTTGGCGAACCCATTGTTGGCGGGGACGGGGCCTGCGCCCACCACATCAGTGGCAGTGGTGGGGCCTTGACTCAGTTCCATGGAGAACCAGTTGTTAATTTATTTGAATCTCAACACTGGATAAATCCTAGTGTACTCTCATGCTTAGACCACATATTATCCAGAGTACTGTGTCTAGTTCTGGGTACCATATTTTAGGAGAAACATAGATGTTGAGACATTTCAGTCATGTCTGACTCACTCGGGGGTTTTGGGCAAAGATTAACTAGAGTGGTTTGCCATTTCCTTCTACAATTCATTTTATAGGTGAGGAAACATAGGCAAACAGTGTTAAGTGACTTTCCCAGGGACACATAGCTAATAAGTGTCTGAGATCAGATTTGAACTCAGAAAGATGAGTCTTTCTGACTCCAGCCCTGGCACTCTATCCATCATGCCACCTAGCTGCCAGGGCAGCAAAAAAGAACAACCATGACACTAAGGAGATTGGATCAGATGTTTATCCTGGAGAAAGTAAGACATGGGGGGTAACATAATAGTTATCTTCAAATATTTAAAGGCCAAGGGCTGGTATATAGAGGAAGGAGATTTACTTGTTCTACATGGCTCCAGAGGGCAAAGCAATGAGCTTTGGGTAGAAGCTTAAAAGAGGAATATGTTTTCACTTCCTCGCCTATCGTTGGATAAGAGGAATAAAAATTGGGCAAAAGTTGAGCAGATTGGCTAATGTGAGGCATTTTTTTTTCTCCACCACTAGGTCAACCTTCTTTGACTTTAAGAAATGAATGAAGAAAATAATAGCAACACATAGAATAGAAACTGCATGCTACGGTAGAAAGAACCCTAGGTTTTTCATATGAAAGACGTTGATTCAAGCACTGATTGAGCAAGTCAATATCCTTATTTATAAAACGGAGGTAACAATACTTCACTAACTATCTCACAGGATCATTGGGAGGAACCATCATGTAAGTCTGAGTTAATATTATTTTCCCTTGACAAATGATGTGGCATTTACTTGGAACTGGAGGATGGGAAATAGGTTTTATTCCTATTTTTAAGAACTGAAAAAATACATATTATGGTAAATAAATGCACATATATACAGTCAGTGATGGTAAGGTATTTATTATGTTAAGTGCCTTGAATTCACTGCATTTAAGAGGACAGTTCCTAGCACTCTGCTTTATAAACAGCTGGAGCTCAGTCAATATTTGTTGATTGACTTGACTGCCTCTACTGCCCTCCTCTGTTTGTAAATGATTTTCTTTACTGAAGGACAGAATTGTGTTCCAGTGAAACTTTTTGTTCAAAGACTAAAAGGGTTCAAACTAACTGAGGGAAGAAGATGAAACTCCAAGATGCCATGACTCTCTGCTCTTGACCTAATTTTGAAGCCTCTGTGTAAGTAGTGCCATCTAAACTCAGACTGAAGCTAACCTCATGCAGGGCTCTCAGCTTGGCACACATGTGGCTTTCAGTCCCTAGTTTGCTTGTTCATATGGGCTAAATGTGTAGGCTGAAAAATCAGTGGCTGCCTTTTTTTTTGTTCAGACTAGAATGGTCAGGAAGAATTTAAGATGAAAAAGATCGTGAAGCCATGACTGCATAATGTGAAACTATCTGTAATATTGCATTAAAAAACACATTTATCAAGCAAATATCTTCCTTGTTCTTAATTAACGGAATAAATGAAACACTAAGAATCCACACTTTGTTTGAAAAGTGATAAAAGTAAAATGTTGCATTGGTGACATCAGGGAATAGACGTCAAATGCTTCAAGTTCATCCCAATGATGCTTTGATCTCTGGGCATTGCAATGGTTATTTTCTTTCTTGATCCAGTAACCTTTCAGGAGGGAAGTACACAATTTTAATATTTGTATGTGTGTATGCATGTATATGTGGATATATGTACATTCTACACATATATTCTCTCTATATGTATATATATATATGTATATATTCGAGAAATAATCCAATGTGAAGCCATTCCATTTCCCCAACTTTACTTTTTGTTTTGCCTGAAGCAGCAATAAGTAGCCAGACACCAAAATAAAAGGCTGCTTTTCTAGAAACCATATGCTAAACTATGGAAAACATTATCATGGTATAGCATATGCTCTGCCAGCCCTAGGACACAGATGGGTCTTGTTTCCTCTAGACAGCTGCAGCTGGGAAACAGCATTGCATCCTCCCATAGCTCCCTTTGGGTCATCAAGAAATCTGAAGAGTTTGGGTCCTGTTATGCATTTCCTAAGCCATGATGTTATTGGGCAGACATTCTTTTAGCACTGGAAATTGTGAATGGGCACAGCATGGTATTTCCCACTAGCCTTATGGTGCACGTGTCCTCCCTGCTCTTTGGTGCCCTTTAAAGCTGGCCATATCCATAGCCAAGTATACAGCTCATTAGTCACTTTGCCTTTTGATTTGGATTGCAAGGTCCTAAGCTCCTACAGTTTTTAGAAACTGATCCAATACCCCTTCAGATCCCATATAATGTCTGCAGTTTTCTCTTCTCTTCTTAAAGGAGAACTTAGTGGAGCTCATAATGTTTCTTGTCTTACTAAAAATTCTTAGGTTTGTGTCCAAAGGGCTTTAGAAGAACCACACACAATGATTTATTCCTCCACTCCATCCTCCCCAACCCTCAAATAACCGAATTACATAAATAAAACATTATGTAAAAAGTGCTTTGGTACAATTTATGAGGAGTGAATTTCACAAGAGCTGGCTCATTGTAAAAAAATTCAACTTATCTTTTCCTGATCCTTTTATTCCTTAGAAAGAGAGAAATTTATGTCAGTTTAAAAAAATCTATTACTGTTTCTCATAACCGAATCCATTATTTTTCTCCATGATCCATCAGGTAAAAACAAGAATAATAGATTACTTTGGCAGAGCCTTGAACATAAAAGTCCCCAAGAATCAGATGCAATAAGTTAAATGCATTTTAGTGTGTACTATAATTGAAAATGATAACCTTGCTTTTCCATTTTGAAGTCAGGTTTTAAAGAAAAGTTCATAATTGTTACCTGTTAACTAAAGAACAAATTACATAGTAGTTGAATTTGAACATATGGATGATTTCAGTTCATGCCTATAGAAAATCAAATAGGTTTGTACTCTTAAAGTCTGCCTGCAATGTAGGTCATTTTGTTTCCTTTGGTCACTACAGTAAGATTTTAACCTTTTTTCTGCCAGAGAGTCTTTAGTAGGTCCCTCAAATGTTCTGATTCAAAATGATCAGAAGGTTGTTAACAAAGAACTAAAGCTGGCCCTATGCAGCTATCTACCATTCCACCTCATTCTTCCATCTGTGTATTCTATGATTCAGTGACACTGACTTTCTTGCCATTTCTTACACAAAATACTCCATTTTCCCCATGCTAAGCATTTTCACTGGCTGCACTTCATGCCTGGAACCATCTCCTTCCTTATCTCTGCCTCCTGACTTCTGGGGCTTCTTTCAAATTCCAGATAAAATCTTACCTTCTACAATAAGACTTTCCCAGTATCCCTTAACACTACTGCCTTCTGAGTTCTTATTGGACTGATCAGCCACAGTCAGACACACTATACCTTGACCGTGCTGTCTTTGGTCCTCTTCTAGTACAAAGGACGAACAAAAATCTCCATTTATTCTGTACATATCTTGTTTGCATTTAGTTGTTTGCAAGTTGTCTCCCCCATTAGACTTTGAGGTCCTGGAGGACAGGGATTATCTTTTGACATTGTTTGTATCCTTGGCACTTAGCACAATACCAGCACCTAGTAAGTACTTCATAAGTGTTTATTGACTGACTGACTGCTCTTATCTTACATATTATCCTTGCTCATGGTGATGAGAAACCACAGCATGATCCAGTGAAAAGAATGCTAGATTTCAAGCCTGGGGACCTGAGTGAAGATCCTGACTCTTTTGTTTCTTCAAATGTAAAAATAGTTCCATCGTATGACATCTAAGGGTTCTTCCAGTTCTCTGTGATCTTGTGCTCTTATAGTTGACCTCCATGTGGCTCTACACACTCACTCTGGTGGAAACTCCTGGATGGTCAGCCCTCATTTCCTCCTAGAGAGGAAACCAAGATCATGCTCACAATTTCTTTTCCATTTACTTGGTGTATTTTTCATGGCATCCTGCACTCACAGAGTTCTCAGTGAGAGTATGAGTAAGTGCTGCTAATTGCCAGAGAACGAATAGATTTTAATAAAGAATTTGAATATTGAAGGTCACACCTTAAATGAAAATAGGAACCAAATCAGGTGACTTTCACAGCTATGCCTGGGGGGCGTGGGAATTCTTAACCAAACCAAAGAGTAGAGTAGAGTACAAAAGAGAAAATGTATAACTCTTATGGCATAAGATTAAAAGTTTCTGGGCAAGCAAGAATGAGAAGAGAAGTAGTCAACTAAGAAAAAAAATCTTTACATCATTATCTCTGACAAATGTTTGATTTTTAAGATTTAGGTGCTTAATCAGTATTTGTTAATTGTGTAGTTGAATTTACATAAATAGATAAGAGCAAGTCAACAAGCATTTATTAAGCACCTTCTAAGTATCAGGCACTGCACTAAACCCTGGGGATAAAAAGAAGGGCAAAAGACAGACCCTGCTCTCAAGGAGCTCATAGTCTAATGAGGAAGGACTATGTATGAATGCAAACAACTATGTACAAATAAGATATATACAAGACAAATTAGAAATGATCAATAGAAAGAAGGCACTAAAATTAAGGAGGGCTGGCAAAGACTTCCTGTAGAAAAGTCGAAACCTGAAGAATGCCAGGAAATCCAGGAGGTAGAGATGAGAAAGGAGAGAAGAAGAGAGAATTCCAGGCATAGGGGATATACCACTGAAAATGCCTAAAGTCAGGAGATGGAGTACCTTGGGAAAGGAACAGCAAGGAGGTCAGTGTACTGAATTGTAGAGTAAATGGTGCTAAGGTAAACATAACCTAGGAAGGCAGGAAAGGGCCAGGTTCAAGGGTTTTATAAGTCAAACAAAAGATTTTACATTTGATCAAGGATGTAATAGGAAAACCTGACTTATTACCCAGCGGATGAAGGGTTGAAGGATATAAACAAACAGTTCTCAAGAGAATTGTACATTATTAAAAACCATATGAAAGATTGCTCCAAATCACTAATAAATGTAATAAAACTAAACTAATAAAATGTGAGACCTGTGGTCCCACTTCACAACTACCACATTGGCAAAGATGACCAAAAATGAGAAAGTCCATGTGGGATGGGCTGTGGATTATATATAAATATTCTGTTAATTGATCTGTGAATCAGTCCAACTAATCTGCAAAGCAATTTGTAATTTTGCCCTTTTTAAAAGAAATTATTCGGGCTAATGAATAAAAAGACCTACTTTTTCTTACCAGAAAATAATGGCAAAAGCTACAACATAATTTAGGGCCAAAAGATTAGGAGAGAACTAGAGACAAATAGCACCCTCATTGCCAATTAGTGGTAATTTCATTTTTTTCTTCAAATACAAAAAGTATATTTTTCATGAAAATATAGAACTCCCCAGGAACTCTGGGACATATGAATTCTTTGCCTTGCTTAGATGACCTCTTTTTTCCTAAACTAGTTTGATACCTATTTCTCAAACCTCTTGAGTTACAGTTGTTTCTTATATATACATCAGGGTAGAATAACTCATCAACTTTGCAGTATGATTCTGCACATTAAGAAACTTAAAGTAATGTTGATTATTCTCATATGACACATACTGTAGGTATATAGAAATCTCCCCATTTCCTTTTACAAAATGAGAGAGATTTAAATTCTTTTCCTCAGCAGCTGCTTCATTTTTCTGCATAGCACAAAAAAAAGTGCAATTACTCCCAGTACAATCAAGACATTTAATATGGCTTTACCATCATTGTAGTTACAGAATATTTTAAAAGAGAAGAGGGGGAAAATCTCAAAGCACAGGTCCTGCTGCGCAGCAAAGCAATCATATTCCTTCATAATAACAGCCGGATGAGATTCAGCGATCCAAGGAATAGTGAATAACTGCATTAATCAGCAAACAGGAAAATGCTGCCACAGTTAAGAGACTAAAAATCGACCATCATCTGTTGATTCTTATGATCAGTATTTGAACCAATAAATAGAAATATCTTCAAAATGAGAAGGGGGGAAGAATTTATTTCAGTTTATTTAATCTTGCCAGGCAAGGAGCTGATGGGAGTATTACTTTTGCACTGTCCTGCAGTGTTGTCCAGGCAAGGAAATGCAGATATAATCATTTCTATAGCACATGGTCAAAGTACCACAAAATGGAACCTCTTTCCTCTCAGATTTCAAAACTAAGTTGATTTTGCAGTTGGTGGTTAAGTTGTGTTTCTGGACCAATCATTCTATTTGTTTATTCTTTGATGAATATCCATTGTCTCATCTCTAGGTTCATCTAACAAAATTATTTGCATCCAAGTAAGAGGAAGAATCTGATTCATAATAATAGTCCTCGAGACTCCAGCGCAGTGATTCAAATGTTGGCCGATCTTTGGGTTCTACATTCCAGCACTGTAACATGATGTTGTAGAGTTCCAATGGACAGTTATCTGGTTGAGGAAGTCTATAGTTTTGATCGAGCTTCTGAATTACTTGGATACCTGTCATTCCTGAGAGAGAGAGAGAGAGAGAGAGAGAGTGAGAGTGTGAGAGAGAGAGAAACGTGACCCTAATAGTTGAAAACAGTTTTAAAATTACTTTTTGACACTTTTATTCCATGATGAAATGAATAGAGTTGGCCTTAGAGTCAGGAAGATTAGTGTCCAAGTCCCACATTTAATTCAAACTCTGGACAAATAATCCTCAGTGAATGTGTGTATCACATGATCTTCCTCCTAGACCATAGGAATTAAACCAAACCTTGCCCTTGGTAGTGACTGTTTAAATATATTTTGTTAGCAGAGGTTGAAGGAGCTATAAACTAGCTCATTCATCCAACTTATCAATATCCCATATTATATATTAAGCTTCTATATGCATATCATGTGTATATATAATATGCATATAGTATATACATATACATAGGCAATCCCATACCTCCCCCTTCTAAAGCTTTACAAAGCATCCCATTAATATCTACACAGGTGATCTGCAACAAAAGAGCAAGTTTTTGAATAAATTACTCACCTGGATAAGGCATCTTGCCATAAGTAATGATTTCATAAAGAAGTATTCCAAATGACCACACATCAGACTTAATGCTGAATTTATGGGATCGAATGGCTTCAGGTGCTGTCCATTTCACTGGAAGCTTTATTTCTGGTTTAGATTCATAGATATCTTCATTTTCTACCTGTTAAAACATTGATAGAGCCAACCCAAACTGGAGCATTCCTCTTCCCCCACCCCACCATCTTTGTTTTTCTATAAACTGTCTCGTTCCAAAACTACATGGAAATGGAGTCTGCCTACCTTTTGCCCGGTCGAGAGTTATGTTGGCAAATGTAATATCTGGCATACATTGTTACAAAATTCCATTAGGAGTCACCATCCATGCATTTAGCCAGTGCCAAGTGAGCACCTACTAAGTGCAAGTCAACATGCAAGGCACTAATAAAAGGATCCTGCTGGTACAGTGGGCCACCTGGCAAGACTGACTTCACATCTAGTCTTCAATTAATAGAACAAATGACAGCAAGAATTGTCTGCTGTTTTCTGATTTACTGATGGTATTGAAGGGCCATTGACTTTGATAATTATCACTTAACCACTTTCTAGGACTAGAAAACAGACTCCAAATGATTTAAATGCCTGCGTCCTCTCATTTTGGTTCTAATTAATTTACGTAAAGAGAGCATGATAGATTCATGAGAATTAAAGTGGTTATTTACTTGTAGCCAAACGACTCACACTACAAGTCTATCAACTAGGGAAACATGTTGGAAGTCACAAAATTACACTTCGAGGAAAAATAAGATTATCTAATATGATTTTATCTCTTATTTCTTATTTCAGCCCTGCTGAGACACAGCATCAAGTAATATATCAGAGCTGGAGAACCAGAGAAGACTGACCAAAATGGCATAAACTTAATCAAAGACGGGGTCATTCACTTCAAAGAGAAATGGCATGCACTTGTAAAAAGAAGAGGGGCAGTGCTGCACATAGTAAGTGACCCTGCATTCTTCAACCAAAGATTCAATGACATATGTATCTCCTTCCTGCATGTCCAAGTAAATATAACTGTCTTTGTGTTTACGTATTTATATGCATGTATGTAAAATGAGGGAAAGAGGAAGGAAATTTTAGATGAGAGTATTTAAAAATATCAAAATATCTGAATGGAAAATTAAAAGCTTTAGTCCAATACCCAGTTAGTTTTAAATGTAGGTGTTTAGCATAATTTAATAGCCTAAATATGTGTGTGTGTGTGTTTGTGTGTGTGTGTGTGTGTGTGAGATGAAGTCAAGGGAAGGGGGGAAGCTGTAATGGCATTCAGGGTAGGACTTTTTTACTGTTTTCTCTTTTAGAATGCTAAAGTAATCAAGTGCCTTTAATTACGTCTTGCTAGGGGCTAAGCCCCAGGCCCACACCCTTTTGTTGATTAGGTGTGAAGTCTTCGGGCCCTAAGAAGGTTATATAAACTCAGAAGTTAGCATTCTGTTTGGGGCTGTCACTCACTGGAAGAGTATTGTGTGATTGAGCAGAGGAGACTCTGGGTAGCTGTTGTTAAGGAGCCCCCGGCTTTGAAAAAACCCAGACTTTGGTGCTTCTCTGGTAACTATGTATCGCGGATAGAAAGGCTTGTGTTTATTTGCTTTGTTTATATGATTTCTGTTTGCAATTTCTGTTTGTATTCGCTCTGAAGCTCAGAGTGCTGGCTTTTCCCCCCTGAGCTAAGTGAATGGTATATGTATGTTTAATTAAAGTGAGACTGTTAACCCCTTAAAGTTACTTTCCTTGGAAAGACAGATCAAAGAACCTGTGCTGGCAGCCCTTCTGTGTGCTGGTGTTATTGGCCTTACACAGCCACAACAGCGGCTAACAACATTGTTTTTACAGAAGCCTATCTATATAATCAAGACTTGGAGAGAAATTGTATGTATGAAACGGTAGGCACACTATAGAATATCCAACCTAAAAGTGGGTGGAAAGTGAGAGAACAAGAAAGTGGCCTACTTTAGTAGCTAGCCCAGTTTTTATATTTTTATATTTATAGTTTATTTACATATTTTACCAACTTATTTACATATTTTACCAATATTTTCATAAATTGGCCTATATGCTTCTTCACAAACTATGGTCTATCAAGTCATACTTCCATACTGTCTAAAGTCTATTAAGGTCATGCATACAAACATCCAAAAAAAGTCATCTTTCCCTCAAAAGAGTACCTCTAACCTTCAAACCTCAGCTCACATTGGAAGCAAAATAGCACCTTCTGCCTCCCAATTTACCCTAGATCTCGCTGTTACCCGTTTAATTTGGGGTACACATTTATAAAGGCCAAAGGAAAATCAGAAAAATATTCTTTCATTTCTTTGACTAGATAGTCATCTTCCCAATCTAATTGCCTTGCCTTCAAAAAGTGCCCCTCTCCTCATTGTCTCTTTCCCTCAAACCTATTGTTCTGATGTAAGCTGCCCCTCAGGTCAGGTACCTTCCTAATAAGCAAGGCCATAGGAAGCATAGCATATTATCATATTATTACACTGCTATGTGGCTATGCAAGCTTCTAGCAATTTTGACAGATTGACTTTATACAAATATGCTATCAACAAAAATAACAACAGCTCCCATTTACGTAGCTCTTTAAGATTTGCAAAGTGTTTTCCAAATATTGTTTCTCTTGATCCTCACAACAACCCTATAAGGCAGGTGCCATTATTATCCCTATGTTTGCAGATGGGATAACTTTGACAGAGAAAGGTTAAGTAATTTGCCAAAGGTCATACAGCTAAATACCTGAGATAGGATTTGAACTCAGGTCTTCCTGATCCTAAGTCAAGTACTTTATCTACTGCTCCACCTAGATGTCTCTAAAACTTTACTCTCTAAATAAGCCCTGGTTCTCAAAATTGCTTTTTTGGATGACTCCATCAAGCTGTCATTCTCAGACTGTAGTCTGAGTGTGACTGCAGGCGTGTAAGATCTCTTTATGCGGTCCACAAGCTAGTCTCTTGCAGAACTGAGGTTTATAAAAAAAAGTATACATCCACTTTCATTCTTGGCATAAATTGACTCACTCAAGAATCTAACATGGAATGCTCAACAAAAGCAGTACCAGTTTTCAAAAAATTGATTTTGTTGAACTCATTTTTTCTTGGGCACAGTAGACTGGCATAGTTGCTCTATAGGGTCATTTGTACCTCTTGAAATGGTGCATGGACCAAGAGTTTGAGAAATACTGTTTTAAGGAATGACAGTGAGTCCTTGAATTCCAATGCAAAAAAAAAATTACCAATGTAAAGATCCAACACCCAAATTTACCTTAAAAACTCTTGCAAGTCCAAAGTCTGCCACTTTGTAAACATTGTGTTCACCAACAAGGACATTTCTGGCAGCTAGATCTCTGTGGATGTAGTTCTGGGATTCTAGGTAAGCCATTCCTGAGGCAACTTGGGCTGCCATGTCCAGCTGTTGAGGCAGATGGATTTTGGACCCAGCATCATCTTAACAAGAGAGAAGGGGAGAAAGGTTAGAACAGTATGTCAAATAATTATGCTGTTTCAATAACTTCTGTTTATCTGAATGTCTGCAGTTTCATTAATGGGGATTAATGCTTATAGGATTAATTCATGAATTAGTAAACACAAACCAATTCAGCAACTAAAATCTCAAGAAATGATAACAGGATAAATACCTTAATAAGTTCGAGCATACATTTACTGCCAACTAGTATGACAGTGCTCCTTATGCTTTGTCGTCTACTGTTCTGAAGAATGTATTCCCACCTTCCTTAATAACTTTCAACCCAGGCTCAGAGACTTCCTCTTCCCCTTCACTGCCATCATAATTATAGACTTCGATATTTAAATCAATTGCCATTCTAACTCTGGCCCAATTACCCAGACCACAGACCATGTACTGGAGGAAATTTGAGTCTGGGGCCTCACAGTACTACCTTTTCTGGAGCACTTTTTTAGTACCTAGCTAAGCTTTATTTCACCTCCTCACTGACTGCCTCCTGCATACTCCTCTTCCTCCTCTCCACTCCCCCTCCCCAATCATCTTCCTATCTCCACTTCTGGAAAGTATAAACTAATATCAAATAAATGCTACCAATTTTCTCAAATGATGAGAGTCAACCGATGGCCCCACACATGTATACTATGATGAAGAAGAGATTCACATCCCTGTCTATTAAGATCCTTTTTATCCTTTAAGGATTAATCTAGGTCCCACCTTCTCTCTAATCTTCCTAGTTAGAATCAATCAGTCAACAAGCATGTATTAAGCGTCTTCTGTGTGTCAGGCACTGTGGTAGATGCTAGGAATACAAAGACAAAAAAAAATAAAAACCATCTTTGCTCTCAGGGAATTTATATTTTGTTAGGGGAAACAGCATCCATATACCAGTAGATGTAGAATAAATAAAACATAGTTATATATAAGGTAGTTTTAAAGGGAAAGTATTAGTAGTTGGAGGGAGATAAAGAAAGGCTTTATGTAGAGATGCTTGAGCTCAGTTTGAAGGAAGTGAGAGATTTATGAGACTGATTGAAGAAGGAATACATGCCAGGCATAAGAGATGGCAGGAGATGAAGTACCATGTGTGAGGAAAACAGAAAAGGCCAGTTTTGCTTGATTATAGAGAATGGGAAGGGGAATAATACATAATGATGTTAGAAAGATATGTTGGGGCCAAGTTGTGAAGACCTATAAAATCCAAACAAAAAAGGTTTATATTTTATCCCAGAGGCAATAGGGAGCCACCGGAGTTTATCGAGTAGGAAATTAATATGGTTAGATCTGCACTTAAGGAACATCGCTTAACTTAATGGATTGGAGTAGAGAGAGACAAGACAGGGAAATCAATTAGGAGAAGATTGCAATTATCCAGGCAAGAGATAATAAGGGTTTGAATTAGAGTGGTGACTGTGTGAATAGAGAGAAGGGGGAAATGCAGAAAAATATTGTAGAGGTGGAAATGACAAGATTTGGAAAGTGATGCCATATGTGAATTCAGAGACAATAAAGATAAGATCACAAACCTGAGAGACTGGAAAAACAGTGGTGCCACTGACAGAAAGAAGGAAGTTCAGTAAAGGAGAGGGTTTGAGGAGAAAGATCATAAGCTCTGTTTTGAAAATGTTGAGTTCACTAGGGTATGTTGAGATCGCTAAGAGCAATCCCTCTCTCAAATCTCTCGTGCCTCTCTGTTTGACTCATGCACATAGAATATTCCAGATTTATTATAGTTATTTGTGTACTGTTTTTATCCTTCCTACCAGATTGCTCCTTGAGGATGGAGAATGTCTTGTATCTTATTTCTTCTTGTATCCCTAGTGCCTAGCATTGTGTCTCTTAGGTAACAGGTGCTAAATAAATGTTCGTTGAATGAAATGAGAGTAAATTTAATCTCTCCCCTGCTAGAGGTCAAAGCCCTTAGTTTTACACATGGGGGATAAACTCTAAGGCATCATCTGATTTAAGCTTATCTGTAATTGCCTGGAGTTGTTCAAATATTGACCTTGCCACCATTCTGAGCCACAGAGAAGGCCCTTATTACTTCCTTAGAAATTAGCTATGAAAAGCAAAGGAGCTATCTGAGTTGTTGCATGGGAACCCTGATGTCTCAAGGATATATTCATTCTGTTTCTAGCCCTGGGTGTCTAATGGGTGTATAGATGTTCCTTTTTAAAGCCTGATATGCTTTTTAGTAGGCTGTGTGCTCCCTTAAGGCCCTGAGATGCCTTCAGCATGTGTCATCTCTAATAACAAACACAGCTTCTCCAGCTACCCATTAGTAGGGCCTAAGGACAGAACATAAGTTTTCTTACCAAGGACAGGTTGGCCCAAAGGCATAAGGTATAGTGTGTGACTTTCTGTGACTTTGTTAAATGAAGTTGTTTATCCCCTGAGATGTATTTTAGTTACCAAAAGGTTATTAGATGAGAACATCAGGCTCACAAATAGTTAGAAGATATATTCCTCTTCTCCACTTCTTTTATAAGATTATTTTTAAATCTACAAACCCTTGGGACATGAATAAACAAAATCCAACATGTGCTTGTTCATTCACAGGAGTTTCACTGTGATATGAGGACTCCGTGACTGGCCAAACTATTCCACTGAATGAGAACTATTACAATATAATGAGAAGAGCATTGGATTACAAGTCAGAAGAGCTAGGTTTTAGACATAGCTCTGACACTGACTAGCCATGTGAAGCATGAAGACTTTCCTCCTGTTCCTTCCAATTGCTCTCTCATTAAACTACCTACTCTTAATTTTTACTTTATCCTACACACATACATATGTATGTGTATATATATATATATACATATATATACATATATGTATATATACTCCCTGCCCACAATATGGTTACAGATAAGTAAACTGGGGGGCAAAGAATGGTTGAGAGACTAAACCAAGATCTCAAAGCTAGTCATTCAATGACAGGTTCTAAACTAGAAGCAAAATGTCATCACACAGTGGCTATACTCCTGGGGATGTATCTATCTGTTTTGAGTTAGGCTGGTCCTCTTCCAATAGGCATATAATCTGTCACTAGGTCTGCACTTAAATAGCCTTCCAGAACTTTCATTCCCACTAACATAGCCTTGAGGAACACCAGGTCAGTTCACCACTAGGTAGATAACTAGAACTACAGTGGAAATAGAGCACCCATTACTAAAATTACTTCCATTACAATCCTCCTCCAAGAACATCATCGTGATAAGGTTGAAAGAGGCCTAGGGGAAAAAAGAGGCCTAGAATCAGACTCAGAAGAGCTGGCTCTGACATTTATCAACTGTGAGACCATGGGAAAATCAATTAACCTCTCTGAGCCTCAATTATACCCCTTGTGCAATGAGGACAAGGCCATCTAAATCACAGAGTTGCTGTGAAGAATTCCTTTCTAAACTGAAAAGTACTATATTGTTAGCTATTATTATTACTATTTCATTTATCAATGGGAACTAGCACATTTAAAGAGAAATTACAAAGATTAATGATGTCAAACTCAAATTGAAATGAAGACCACTACACCACATATAAGGATCCCTGTGGGCTCCATGTTGACTTAGAAAGCCATATATTAACATTATCTATACTCTATTGTATTTTTATTTATCTTGTTAAATATGTTCCAAGTACATTTTAATCTAGGTCAGGCTATGTATTTGACACCTCTGATTTAGGCGGTAAAAATAAATTAATAATGCCATGGTGCCTGTCCATCATCACCAAGGCAGAATGATACTGTTCTGACTGACAATCACTTCTACTTTGTGATATTTGATCCAACAAAGAAATAAAGGCTTATTCACTTATTCACTTAGTCCTGAATCAGTGTTAGGAAAATAAAGCTTATGTTAATTCATGTGGAAGTAATCTGTTAATCCCTTTCTCCAATGATAGCTCAGACTAGAGAGACCATCAGTGAGGGAGTCAGACAGTCAGAAGTTTTGGACTTCTGGAAGTCCAAAGAACGTCCAATTCAAAAGAATGCCATAACAAGTGACTTTTGAGACCCATAAATTCATGGGCCAATGGAATCATGGGATTACAGATTCTGAGCTAGAAGATACCTCAAAAACCATCTAGTTCAACCTTCTCATTTTATAGATGAGGAAAATGAAGCTAAGAGAGGTTGAGTGATTTGCCCAGGATCACCAAAGTACCAAGTGAGATTTGAAGCTGGGTCTTTTGACACCTAATCCAGCATACCTTCTACTGTACTATGCTGCTCTCAATGTTTAGAACTTCCCAGATTTACAAACAGCAAAAAAAAAAAAAGAAGGAATCTTTTAAAAGAAAAAAAAATTATCTGCCCTCTGTTCTGAGCTGTGTCCTTGGGAATATCTCTAGGTTTACTTGAGTATCTGCCTGTGAATTTCAAAAGAGAATGGGCTTGGTGGGGAATATGGGCTAGGATTTCTCTTATAGAAAAAGAAATATCTGCTATTCTCTAAAGAATAGTTTTACTAAATTAAGTAACAAGGAGAAAAATAAAACCAAGCTTTTCATATTTATCTTCTATGTTTTGGAGTATAATAAATTGGACATTTGCTACAGATATTGTTTGGGAGGAGGTTGGGTTGAACTCGCAATATGAGAGCAGCAAATACCCTTCCACTGATGCAAATCAGCAATTTATCTTTACCTTCTGGTCTTGGAATGTTACCTGAGGCAACAAGAGGTTAAGTGTTTTGCTGGGCACAGCTAGCCATGTGTCAGAAACACACCTTGAACCCAAATCTCCTGCTTTTCTGCTGTCACATTCCCATTCATCTGCTAGTGGCATTGCTAAAGTTTTTGAATAAATTTCTCCTATTGTGGAAGAATTTATCCCAAGAAACATTAAGCAAAGCTCAGGGACTCTACAATGATGTTTTGATTGAAAAAAAAAGCATATAAATGTTCTCTTACCTATCAGATACAAAAGCTAATTCAGGGAATGGTGGATATGAAAAGATTTTCACTGACAGCTATAATACCTGCAGGAAAATCAGTAATATACATTTTCCTTTCTAGAGACTGCCATAGCCCAGGAATTACCTAAGTAAACCTTAGCACAAGCTCCCATTATAAGAGCCACATATCAAAACTGAAATAATTGTCTATAAATTGGTGACGATTTACATCTGCAGCAGGAAAATATTTTCAATTATGCTCCATTACTCAAGAATGTGTCAGTTTAATAATATTTCTCCTCCTGGGCAACCCAATCAAGTGGCAGATTCATTTTAAGCTAACTTTGTTGAATTAAAAATTCCTTGATTGAGAAACGGTTGTTTCTATTCAGAGTCTCTTCAAGACTTGTCCTGACAGGTGAGTTCCAGATCAGGCTCTGAACCTGGACAAACTAAGCCTTAATTATCCAACTGGGAATGCTAATTGTCCAATAGTCCCTACTAAAGCAAGCACAAGTTGTCATCAGTTTAGAGTCTTCTTCTGAAGCACTGCCTAAAACAAGTGATTTTTATGTCCAAAGGTGCTGCTCTGAGGTCACTCTATTGTGTTGAGTATACTTTGGAGTAGCCCCGAGAGTCCCAGAATAAATTATACCCCAGAATCCATTCCATTTTTGAGAGGACAGGTCAGACTACAAGATAACCACTGAGATTCCTTCCTGTGCTGAGCTTTGGTAAGGACTATATTTGTCCTTTCTTTGTGTCCCTAGCACTTAGCATAATGCCTAGCACATGTCCAAGTTTTTTATCAATATTCCAGAAGGGAATGTTCTCTATTTACTGTGGGATACCTCACTGTTCTATGCCCTAGATCCTCCACAAAATTCTAACTTCTGAGAGTAGAGACTCTATCATTTGCTAGGGGCAGTGTTTCCATGGCACTCATCATTTGGCAGGTATCTGGGTTCTGATTCTGTTCAATTTTGGTAGCTCCATGCAGGGTGGCCAGATGGTTTTTTTGTGTGTTTGTAGTCATTAAGTCAACAACATTTGTTGGGACATATATTATTCTGTAGCAAGCTAACTTCATCACAACCTATATTCTCCTCCTTTAGTTTTGTAGCTTAATCATACTGCTTCCCCAGATCATGCTAATGTCAGAGGAAGGTCCTTTCTCCTTGGAGATTTTGGCTCTGAGGTTTGATAGATGGTCTTTCTTCCTTCCTGAATTCTTTATTGTCCCATGATGGATTTTGAAAAAAAAATGATAAAAAAACTATCTTCTCCAGCTATATGGTGATACTATCAAGTCTTTGGCTATTACAACCTCTAAGTATTCCTATTTTCATGTACTTTATGTAGCTCAGTTTATTATAACATTCATTTGTAATATGTACCAAAGTCAAGCAATGCTTTTAATCCTTTTTAGTATGAAAGTTTGGAGAACGGATGCTAGGAATCAAATAATAGCACAATATCTTCTTTTTTGTTCTGAATTTTAAGACATTTTCTGACAATAGCTGAAGTAGAAAAATTAACAAGCATGCAATATAGTGAACTATAGCCCAAACAAAAAAAAACACAAGAAATTTTACATCTCACTATCAACCAATATTTAATATCCCTTAGCTCCTTTATCTAGTAAATATCAGTTTATGAATTTTAATACTTAGTATGAACATGAAGTGTATTATGGCAGTGGGCTCCTATCCACTCCTATCCAATTCTTCAATGTCCCTTAGTTCCCATTAGTAGTAAATATCAGTTTATAGATTCTAATATTTAGCAATAATGTGCAGTATTTCATGCCTCTGAGCTCCTGTTCTTCAATTTCCCATTACTTTTAAGTACTCTGATGTGTCTATTGTGAACTATTTGGTTTTTTTTAACAGTATAAATATTTTTTCTCCTCCCTTTGAGCACAAAGTACCCATCATCTCACAGAGTAATTGAACCACTCAGTGTTAAGACATCCATTGTCACATATGTGCAGATAGTAAATATCCTTTGGGTTTTAAAAGACCTGCTAAATTGGCATTTATGGCACTACCTAAAACAAGTTCCTTTTTTCTTCCTGCTTTTATAAAGTCTTTAGCTTACTTTGGAGATAGACTTGCAGACTTCCATGTCTCATCAGTTCTGTAATAATATAAATTGGATCCTCTAAAGTGCAAACAGCATAAAGCTGGATAAGCTTGGGATGTCTCAGGTTCTTCATTATCTGTGCCTCCCTCAGGAAGTCCTTCCGATCCATTGAACCTGAAATAAAAAGAAGGGGGGGAAAATCACTTGATGTTATTAAGGGCATTCCTATCTGCACAGCAACCTTGTGGGAATCACCAAGATTGCTTTCTGCCTTTTTGTAAAGTGAGAACAGCAGAGCCACAAATCTTTAGAGTTATCAAAGGAGAGAATCAGTTCAGATGAGGAAACCTAATAACAGGAACGTGTCAGTGCATCAGGGCTATGGTGTTTATAGGTTATGACCCACAGGTGGACAAAGGTTGATTTGAGTCCATATGAAAAAGAGAAGAGGAAAAGAAGACAGGCAGCCTAATTGATAAAATGTGGCACAGGCATACATAAGCACTGTTAAATGTGCAGAAGGGAAAAACACTGAATATTTAATTACTGCAGCAGAAGCTTTTACGTCCAAAGGCAGAGGAAGACTGACGACTGCATCAGAACCATAGATACAGCCACTATCCTTTGCATCCACACTGTGGGAACAGCTGGCTAACAAACCTAAGCAGGATCACTTTTGCTATATTTATTTTCTCAATTTGAAGGAGGCATTGTATTCAAGTCAGGTAGAAGGGATTTTTCAAGTCCGCCACCAAAACATAATTTTGGTATGCAAGCAGCCACAGCAATTTTATACAATGGAGAAGAAACTAACTCAGAATGCTTTCTCCTGAGATACTGATCTTATCATCTTGTTAAAGTTGTCAGAGTGCTAATAACTTGACCAAGTGATAATGGAGACATATCCTAGGCTATCTTAAAGCATAGTCCACAATTAAATTGTGCTTAGATGCCCCCATTGTGACTCTCCATGGAAGAGGACATATGGTTAAAGTCAAATGAAATCAAGGATGGGAAAGGATCCTAACATGAATTTCTTAACACAAGCAAAACCCCTTTTCTTTCCCTCAACAAAGCAAGCATTATTACCCACTTACTGATAAAGAGATGATGGACTCTGAGGGCAGATTGAGACTTTTTTCTTTTTGGACATACCCAATAAGGAAATTTGTTTTGGCTACATTATAAAACTTCCTAATAGTAGTTCTATTTTTTTTCTTACTTTTTAGGGTTGGGTGGGAGGGGAAGAAGATAGGTCTTCCTGAAAATAAAATTAATTTTAATTTTTTTAAACTAAAAAGTAAGCATTATTGTTATTCAATTTGTATTTTCTTTCTTATACCTTATTTTAAATCACAGTCCAACAAGATATGACTGAATAACTTGTAAAACAGGTTAAGTACCAGTGATCATTGACCATTGACCATCAATGACCATGATCATTGGTGTTTGTAAGAATCACTATGGACAGGGCTGATGTAATTTGAGTGAGGTGGTTGATATTTCCATAACAATGTTTTACCAAATGGGTGAATGCTCTCTTTTGAGTCACAATGGCTCAAAATAAAGTTTTTGGGAGGGCACGTTAGCTGTGTTGAAAGATTTAAAGAATTTTCATATGGGGGAAAAGTTAGGTATGTTCTTTTTGGCTCCAAGGGGAAAAATCTAAGCCAATGGGAGAAAGTTATGTTTCAGCTCAATATAAGAAAAAACTTCCTAATGAATTATTATTACATGTGTAAGGTATTTTTTTTACCAAGATAGGAACACTAAAATTAATTTTCAATAAGGAAAGAATACTAGATCCACGAATCAGAAGGAACCTCAGAGGTTATATAATGAATTCCATAGTGGAAGTATAACTCTCCTCCTAGAAGTGGTCATCCAGCCTGTGCTTGGAGACCCAGAGTGATGGGGAATTCACTAGATCATGAGGCAGCCTATTTATTAGGAAGTTACTGCAGAGAGAAAACTTTTTGAATCTATATTGAGGATGCTCAGGTAAGATTTCTTGGAGTTGTACTCCCAAGATATCTGGAATTCATTCCTCATGTATCTTTTTGTCTGTTTTCTCTGGTTCAGAGTCTTTGATAACTGGCATGATGGAGGCATTTTTTTTGTCCTCGGGTTCCTGAGAGCATAGAGGTCCCTGAGCAGGGACTCATTAGTCTTCACGTAGCAATCTATGGTTGGAAGGAATTGAGAGATTGGTCTGAACTCATCAGGTTAGGAAGGATAGCTGCAGATGAGATTTGACCCCAGATTGTTCTAATTAAAATCTCATCAGAGAATATAGTTCTGATGATTTCTTGAAGCCCCAGTTTCTACTGGTCAAGTTACTATTTTCTCAACTATAATAAAGCCAATCTACTGAGATAATGGCTCTGTATCCATTTTCCACCTATTTCTCCATAACCCCTTCTTCCTTTTTTTTTTGATTCTAGTTCCACCATTACTACATCATGTGAAAGTCTAATTTATTAGCATTGCTTACACCTAGAATTTCAAAGAGGCCTACAAATCACAGCTAAGGGTTCTCCTTATCTGATAGTAAGTGTGACTATACTCAGATTGGTCAATAGACAATTAAAAAGCTGGGAGGGATTGCTAACAGGTTGGAAGAAAGAACTGCAATCTATAGAAATCTATTATGCTAGAAAGTTTCATGGAATATAAGAAAATAAAAGTGAATAAAGATAAACACCCAGTCATACATCTTTGTAAAAAAAAATCCTCATCAGAAGTAAGAGAAAGAGAAGTGTGTTTACATAGCTGTTTCTCTGCAAAAAAAAAAAAAAAAGAACTGTAAGATCAATATGTATCAGCAATGGGATATCACAATCAAGAAAATTAATGCAATTGTGGGTATCATTAAGAGAGACATGGCATTCAGCACAAGGGAGATTAAGCTGCTTTTGTACTCTGCCTTGGTTAGATCACATCTGGGATATCATGTTCAATTCTCGAGCCATATTTTAGAAAGAACACTCATAACACCCTGTGGTTCAGCTGTGTGGACGATCCATGCTGTCTCTAATTGTAGAGTTTATTAAAACTAGGAGCAATCCTTTCAGGAAGTCCATCATGCTGTCTGTATTCAGGGAACTTTTAAAAGTAATTGGTGAAGTTCTAAGGACAGGGAGATGGAATCAGCAACATAGGGTTTGAACACCAGTGTGCTAACAACTAGGCAGCCATAGCTAGCTGATACAAGCTGTTAGTTCATGATTCTGCATCTTGGTGGAAAGCAACATTTGCTCTTTGAGGGTTAATGAATCACTTAGTATTGGTGAGATCAATGGGACCCTAATCCATGGAGACATTGATCCATGGAGCTTTCCGTGGTAAGAGCATTACGACTTCTAGTCAAGCAAAAGCAAATGTAAACAACCATCCTATTATATTGCCTGAGGTTAGAATCATGGCCATGGAATCCTAGAAAATTATAATTCCTGCATCAAAATGTTAGTGATAATCAAGATGAGTTAATGACATTGAGAGGATGATTGCTCCTTTTCTTCCTCCAACCTGTGGTTCAGTCTGGCAGAGGCTAACTAGCAATAGAGCTAAAGAGACTCAATATCAACTCATCTAGTAATGCGGCATTAAATTTTCATTTTTGCCCATCAGAGCTACTGCAAGGCTTTATTCCAAGGGTCATCTTTATTGCTTGGTCGTCTGCTAAGCAATAAATAGCTACTGAGATTGATTAATGGTCCAAAGGAAATGAAAGCATTTAACCAATCACCAAAGCTATTTACTGCTATTACACCATAAATCAATAACTATGATTCCTATTGGAGTGAAAACTGTTGCATTTTGTTTGTTTATTTATGTGCTGAATTATAAGAAATATTCTTCTTGGTGTTTTCTAAAACTCTAGACAGTCCTTCCTTTGGGAGCACTTATATAATGATGAGAGAGAGAGAGAGAGAGAGAGAGACAGAGACAGAGAGAGAGACAGAGAGAGAGAGAGGTCTAATAAAAAGAGCACAGGATTCAAAGTAAGCAGCTCTAGGTTTAAATCCTTATTCTGATACTGACTATGTAGCCTTGGATGAGTCACTTAATTTCTATGAGTTCTAGTTTCCAAACCTATAAAATGGGGTTTTATAATAATTGTACTACCTACTTCATGGGATTTTGGGAGAAAGATGCTTTTAAGAGTTAAATGTTAAGCTATTAGTAGAGATAATTGTTGTTCGTCCATCCTTTTGAAGAGGACCACTGACATCATGGGTGATGTCTTGACTTGAACATGGATTGTATTTAAGTGAGGCAGAGTTGCACAAAGACATCAGCCTCACTCTGTCTCCCAGAGTCATCGAAGTCCAGTGGCAAGACAAAAGTCAGTATGACTGGCAATGGCCCAGGATGCAATGGATGACCTTGGCACCTTCAGTGTCTGATCAAGCTCTAAGCTCTCCATATCACCAGATTCATCCACCTTCATGGCTGTTGGAACAAATTGTTCTCATCCAACCATTCCAATGGGGGAAGTCTTCATATGGTTGGGATAGACATCTCCCTTAGTCACCAATGGCTTTGAGGCCTGTTGATTACTCTCAACCTGGTTTAAGCCCATATGCTAAGATGGCTTTGCCAGGGTGAGGTATGGCCACTAGATAATGGATAACTGGGAGGGAACTTGGAAGTCATGTAGTTCAACCTCTTCATTTTACTCAAGGAAACTGAAGCCCATTGAGATAAAGTATTTTGCCAAAGGTAGTAAGTCAGATCCTCTGACTTTTACTATGTACAAAAATACAAACATCTGAAATGTTAGCTGGTTTGGAAGTGATTAATGAAAGGGATTATGATATTTTATTTTGATATCCTTCAGGAACCAAGAGGGAAAAAACTAACAAATAGCCAGCAATAGCTCAGATAAAGTATGTCTTCACAGCCCAGGAACATTTTTTAATACCTTGGAGCAATCAAGTGACTTTGAATCTTACAATGTTCTACCAACTTCATCAAATTAGCTAGCCCTGTTTTGAGTGAATTCCTTTGGGCAGACACTCAGTAATTCTAAGATGTGGCAGTTTTTGTCATCCCCTATAACACGAAGAGCACTTTAGTATCTTCAGTTTTATCAGGATGGGCATTCTATCCCCCAAAACATATCACAACCCTAATATAATTTATATTGTCTTCAAGAATTGCTCTGACTCAAATACATCCTCCTGAAGCCAATCAGGTAATGAACCTCTCCACACCTTGCTAGACTGGTCCACAAACTTACAATCCATCACTGGGCCCAAACTCAAAGGCTTTCCAGCTTTGGCAGAATTTGCCACAATTTGTGCTTTGCTGGCATAACCTTTAAAAACCCAAGATTACCACCAAGTTATGATAGGACATGGACCATAGTGGAATATGTGAGAATTGCCTGTATACATACAACAAACTAGTAATGATGGCATGTTCTAATTCTAACATTCTGAAGGCTGCCTTATGCTCAGTATTTATGGCCTGTATGAATGACTGAGGCCCCCAGAAGGTCTATTCTTGACTATATTTTTTTTATCATACTAACATACAGATACCCAGGGTGTCCCCTGTCTTAATACTACTTTAAGCCATTACAGCTTAATTTAAAAATTTTTAAAGGTATTTAAGTTTTAATAGCTTAAAAATGTTATGATTTTCATGATATTCTATATTTATTTAAAAGATGACTAAAGTTTTATTGTTACTATTCTGTAGAATTTGACTCCATTTGGTACATCATGTATGAAAACCAACACTTCCTAGAAGTACCAGAGAACTCTTTGTACTCCTACCACATCAGGCCATTGCAAGAAGAGCCTTAAAATGATATGCAACTATTAACTATTGGAAGAGGTAGAATTACTTTTAGTATAGAAACACCCTGCTTGGTCTCTTATACAATTGCCATCAAAAGAAATTGCCCCCCAGGCTGATTTCTAATCACTTTCATTTTTTCTTTAAATAGGCAAAGCAAGATAGAAAAAAGAAAGGAATTTCTGGTATTTCCAAACAAGAAAATTACTTGAAAAGCCCACTGTAGCCTCCTGGCTGCCTTCTCTCTACCACTCGAAGCACATAAATTTGGTTAAGGAGTCATTCTTTATATACTTTAAAGGTTCTACTTTCTCAAATATCAACAATTTTTTTTATTATTAGAACCTAGAAAAAAGAGCCATTGAGAAGCTAAGTCTTAGCATCTCAAAAGAGATAAGTATTTTATTTTTAAAGTCTCGAATCCTTATATAGTCTTCTAACTGCAAGAGAATGCCCTTATCTTTGTGTTCTGAAGCTTTTGATCTCAAGATAGTACTCTGTGATCTATATGTTTTCAGTGTTTGATTCTCCACTACTAGAAGGCAGAAAGTATGGCTTTGTAGTCAGCTTAGAACCATGTACATACAGTACTGATATACTCTGTAAGGCCCTCAAAGAGTAATGATGGCAATCAACGTCTATCACTTAAATTATCATGGCATCATACCTGGTTTTAATGTTTTGACTGCTACTGGAGTAGTATTATTCCATAAGCCTTCCCACACCTCACCAAACTGGCCAGATCCTAATATTTTCAGAAGTTGCAGAGAGTTTCGATCTATTTCCCACTGGTCCACAGTCTTATATGACAAATCAAAAGTAGTTGGCACTTCTTTCTGTTATAAAGAATATATGAAAGAAAAAATTTCACATTATTTCACCGATTAACACATACTGTTAAGAAATGGAGAGATAGTCATGAGGTAGAATTACAGAGAGTTCATTTCAAGCATGATGGATGGTGCGAACAAAAGTAGAGAGAAAGGAGAGGACAGGATAAGGGCAGGCAATGGAATTCAGGATAGTTTGGTTGGGATACGGATTACATAAATGGTAGTAACATGAGAAAACACTGAGATCATTTAGGTTCGAGCTAGAGTATAGAGGGTCTTGCACACTGGTATAGGAGTTTATACGTTATTCAGGAGGTAATGGAGAAGAATACAGTCTTTAAGTAGAGGAAGTCATATGAACAGAATGTTGCTTCAGAAAAAATGATTCCAGCAGTGATGTGGACATTTCTGGAGAGGAGATGGATTGGAGGCAGGAAGAGGTCTACTAATACAGTCTAAGTAATATGAACTAGGGTGGTTACAGTGTGAGGGAATAGATGTGAGAAATATTAAGGGGGTACAATCACAGGACTTGATAACGACAAATGTGAAAAATGAGAGAGAAGGAAGAATGCAATGTTACAACTCCAAGTCACAGGTGGGATAGTAGTCTTATAGCAGGAAATTAGAGAAAGGAAGATTTTGGGGGAGACAACGAATTCATTTTGAGACATAATGAATTTGTGGTGCTGGTTGGACTTCCAGGTCGAGCTAGCCAAGAAGCAACCAAAACTTTGGGACTAAAGCCCTAAGAGAGATTTTAGGACTAGAGACAAAGATTTTGGAGTTATCGGCAGAGAGGTGGTAGTGGAAGCCATAGAAGTAGATGAGATCATCAAAAGAAGTATTAGAAAGAGAAAAGAGAAAAGGTCCAAGACTGAACCTTGGGAGCAGTACGCTTAAAGGGCAGGAGGAACATGAGTGGCTAGCAAAAGAGACGATGAAAAAGCAGAGAAGACTAGAGAAAAATGAGTGCACTGTATCACAGAAAGCCAGGAAAAAGTGAGGAGATAGAAGGAAAAGGTTGGAAACAGTGTTAAGTACTGCAAACAGGTTGAGAAAGAAATTGTATTTTTTTTAATAAAGATTTATTAAACAATTTCAAAAATAACTATTTCAAGCAAAGCATCAAACGGGTGGTAAGGAACTAGAAGCAGCAAGAGCAGAATACTCTTTCTAGAATTAAGGGGAGGAGTAAGTTAGCACAAAAACTTGAGGAGGATATCATAGTCAAGGTAAGATTTTTTTAAAGATAAGGTAGGTCTCTGGAGATGACAGATAGATAGATAGATAGATAGATAGATAGATAGATAGATAGATAGATAGATAGATAGATAGATGATAGATGGATAGACAGACAGACAAACACATACATACATGCATACATACATACATACATACATACATAGTAAAAGATACTAAAAGAGAAGAAGAGATTGAAGGTGCCTAAAATAAGGAGAGGATTGATGAAGTTCACATGGAAGACAGAAGGGAATGGGGGAAGAACACAACCCCTGCCCTCAAAAAGCTCACATTCTAATGGAGGCAAAAACATATAAGTAACTATGTAATATAAGATATATAAAATACATATAGAATAAAGGTATTCATAAAGGGAAATGACTTAGGTAGGTAGGGTCAAAACTGAGGCTGCAGAAGATGGATTTGAGCTAAGTCTTAAAGGTAGACAGGGAAGTTTGGTATCTGAGGTGAAGAAGGAGAGCAAAGAAAATACCTTGTAGTCTGAAAGAATAAATGAAGAAGCTTGAAGTTCAATTCAATTCATTTCAAATTATTCCTTAAGTGTCTGCAACCTAAACTGTTTAAAATGTTGGTATGGCAGTGTTGCCAAAGTCCCTTCTAAGTCTCAAATTGATCAATTCCTCACCCCCACAACTGTCCCTAGTTGAAGGTCAGTTAGAGAAGAACTACCTAAAACGCTACTTTATTTTCCAATTTTGTAAACCCAAGGGCTAGTTTTACTCATCAGAAGTAGAATGAACTGCCTTATAATACAGTGAAGTGGATCTAACCTCATGTATACAAATCCTCCATAATTTCACATATTTTATAGAGGAAACACTATGTAAACAACAGAATAATAGCAGAGATATTCAAGTACTTCTAAAAACCACTCCCCTCTCCAGGCAAATGAAAGAAAAAAGAGAAAGAATTTCAAACACCTTGCTGTCAAAAACAGTAAAATGATGCCTGTAAAAATTCAAGGGAACTTATAAAGTGTCTACGTGTTTAATATTCTGGTATACAGACTCACGGTAAATTACAATCTGAAATTCTGGTCTCCTTCGGACCCTTCATGGATGGCACTTCATCAATGCCTTAGTTCAAAGGACCAAACCAGTGTTACCTGTGATATCTGCCATAAATCGTCAGATGGTACTTCTTTTGGTTTGACCTATCTTATGACAAACTGTCATATCTGAAGGGAGGAGAGTCATAAAACAGTAATTAAACCCCTTTAAATATTGATTCATTCAATGTACCTTTAGGCATGGTTTTCCAAGTTTCACACAGAGGCCATCGCTTGTCTTGGTGTAGTAGTCCACAAAAGCATTCAAGGTATCAAAAGTTCTTCTCCGGGTAAGGAAAAAGCCTCCCTCATCAAGTCTTCTCACTCGGTAGTGCTTCACAATTTTGCCATCTAAAACTGTATCACAGACACACACATGAGAGGTTTCATTAATGAACAGAACAACAGATATAGAAAGAAGTTTATAGAAATAAGTTCATAACCAAGACTAGTGATTTCCTTAGCTCTAAGAACTTTCATCAGCAAGATATGGAAGCACTTTTCTATGACCTAAGTAGATAAATCCTATAGAGCTGCCGCGGCATAGAGAGGGTAAGTAACTTGTCCAGGATCACACAGCTAGTCAGTTTCAGAAGCAGGACTAGAACCCAGCATTTTCTGACTTCAAACCTAACACTCCGTCAAACACTATACATGGAACCATTCTGCTTCTGACCCAAAATTACACCAATATGAAATACCACACCTGGAATGATTTTAACCTAAGACCACTAGATTAAGAGACTAGGAAAAGCCTAACACTTATAAATCAGACTTTCAAGATATGTATGGGGCAACTAGGTGGCCAAGGATGGAGCACCAGTTCTGGAGTTAGGAAGATTTGCTTTCAAATCTTGCCTCAGACCTGCAAAGTGACCCTGGACAAGTCACTTGACCCTGCCTCAGTTTCCCCATTTGGAAAATGAGCTGGAGAAGGAAATAGCAAACTGCTCTATAATCTTTGCCAAGAAAACCCCAAATAGGGTCTGGACACAACTGAAAAAAAAATGACTGAACAACGACCAAGATATATGTTTAAAGTGAAGAGTTCGCTTAAGGATCCTACCCTAATCTAAGCTTCCTAATGAGAAATGTAGCTCATCACGATTGATTTGGTTATGGCAAATCAATATAGTCCTGCTTGCTTATCCAGTGTAGGGACAAGTATAAAAGCACAGGTCTAAAACCCAGGATTTGAAGGCACATCTGTACTTTCCAAATAGGATGTAATTACTGGAGCATAAAGGAAAGAACCCTGGACTGCACATAAGGAATTTTGATTCTAGCATTGACTCTGCCATTAAACTAGTCATATAATTTTGGGAATCACGTTTTTCAGCCTGTTTCCTTTTCTATAAAATAGGAATCATAATTCCTAGAGTAACTAAATATATATATATGCATACATATATATACACACATATATGTATATATATATAAACCCCCCAAAATAGGTTGTTGTGAGAATCAAGTGTGAGAATGCATGCAAAGTACTTTGAAAACCTTAAAGTGCTATATGTAAATTTTAGCCATCATTATCCTCCTTATCTATAAACTGAAAACTCTAGATTAAGGAATTCTGAAATCCCTTCCAGCTCTATAATTACATGATTAACTGGGTTCTAAACCTCTCAGTTCACCATATATTTCACTTGCTTCAAGGACCTGCAATTTCACACAATCTCAGAATCTAAAGTGACCCCAGAGGTCATTTAGTCTAATCTGAATTATATCCCCCAAAAGGGTCATTCAAGCTTCACTTGAAGACCTCCAGGGAGGGAAAACTACTTCCTTTCTGAGACAGACAATCCTACTTCTGGATAGCACTAAACATTAGGAGGTTTCTCTTTAATTCACACCAAATTGTTTTCTCTCTGAATCTTCCATCTTTTGGTGTCAAAGGCCAAAAGCAAATATAATGGCCCTTCTTCATGACAACTAGTCAAATATTTATAGATTCTTCAAGTAATATCCCCATTAAATCTTCTCCATTTCCATCAGATGATTTTTATAAGGCATGCTTTTCAGATCCTTCACCATCCTGGTCACATTCCTTTGGATGTATCCCTTTATATCAATGTCTTTCCTAAGATGTGGAGTCCTGAAATTAACCCCATGCTCCAGATGATATCCTACCAGCTCATATTATATCAAGACTATCAGCCCCCATGTTCTAGAGACTATAATTCTATTAAAACAGCCAAGACCAATAGTCAACCAGCAGCAACTTATTAAATGCCTCCTATATGCCAATTCTTGTGTCTGGGGGTACAAAGACAAAAGTGAAATAGTCTTTGCCTCCAAGGAGTTTACATTCCATATTATATTAGCTTTGCAGGGAAGCCTCAATATCACAGTTTTGATTCACATTGGCATTGCAGTCCACTAAAATCCTCAGGTCTTTTTCACATGAACCTCCCCCATTCTGTATTTATGAAAATGACTTTTCAAGACACAAATGGGTGTAGGGATTCACACTTATTTTTGATGAATTTCACTTAATTAAATTCATTGTTGTATTTCCTCCCCCAATCCAGATCAGACCCCCTCTGCATGTCTTAGAATATAATCTTTGTTAGGTGCTACAGTCACCCCCTCCACAAAAAAAAAAACCCTCATCACTCTATATAATGATCATGTCACTCTGATAAATGCTGCTTGGTTTTTTCTTCCCTCACTTCAATTCTGACTTGATTTTAAATTCCATATCTCAGAAACTTTTCATGAGCCTGTCTACAAAGGGCAGAAGCCATTTCCCAACAACAGGATTTTGAGATGAAATATCAGCTTCTAAAATCATTGCTCCAAAGGCAAATAATTGGTAGTTCATTATAATACTTTCAGGACTAACAGGCTTCTCTTGGAACTGCCCTTAGCGTATGTGAAAGGGGAAAAATTAGTCCCAAGATATAAATACTATTATAGGATGGTCTCTCATAAAGGACCATTTCTTATTTCTTGATTTATTAGACCTAGTACAGCATTGACTATTTCATTTATAACTGGCATCATGGGCATTTATATATGGCTCATTAAAACAGTCGATCCAAATAAGACCAAGCTTTGACTATAATAAAAAAGAGAGACAGAGAGGGTGAAGAAAGAGACAGAGAGAATTTAGCAGAAACTATGGGAAAATGCAATAGCCTTATGCACATGATGAAGGCATTTTTAATATCTGTCAAATGCCTCAGTAATAATACCTGTAGCACACATGATGCTTTGTATTCTGAAATTTTTATTGGTGAATGCACACCACATCCAGCAAGGAGGTTCTCATTAAGAGTGAAGTCAGGAGTGTAAAGCAGGTGCCAGAGGAAAAGAAACCCTCTCTCTTCTTTATTTCTGCTTTATTCTGATCTTTATTACAACAGCAAGCCTATCCATTCTTTTCCAACTGTCAAAGGATAATAATGTTTGCTCCATTCTTTTCAGGTTGCTAGGGGCTGCTGTGAATTCATATTGGTTAAGTACTTTGAGATAATCAGATT
Organism: Trichosurus vulpecula; assembly: GCF_011100635.1. Classification (NCBI taxonomy): domain Eukaryota; kingdom Metazoa; phylum Chordata; class Mammalia; order Diprotodontia; family Phalangeridae; genus Trichosurus; species Trichosurus vulpecula. The sequence goes on along the minus strand of NC_050579.1, from coordinate 148,957,585 downwards.
TTTTAAAATGCTAACTCTAAAGAATAATTGAACAAGCCATCCATCAATTCGAGGCAGCAACATAGCTGAATGGATTGAACTCCTAGGCCATGAATTCTGAGCTTTGATCCAGACTTCTCATTTATGCTTCTTGACCAAAGGAAATATATTTCCCCTTGTCAAGTGATGAATCTACCAAAACAGTGGTTGAAAAATCAGGACATACCACATACAAAAGGTGTGAGGAAAGCCAGGCCTACATAAAACCATCCAACTAGACAAAAGCCTAAGTGTTGTTGTTTTTTTTTTTTCACAAGAATGAATTGGCATTGCTAACACAAAGTTGTATTTATACAGTTCTGATGTATTGTTGTTATTTCAGTCATGCTAGATTGACCTAAATTCATTTCTATTATGTTGGTGGCAGATTCAGGAGATCAGGTCTCTCCATGCCAAATTTGTCAAGAACAAAGACAAGTGAACATAACATATATTATGATAGGTATATGTGTATGTAAACACACACACATCATAAAAACAAATTATTGGGCTTCTTCCTACTGTTTCAGAAACCTCTTCATCCTAGAAGATCACTTCAGCCTTAGAATTCACATCTCTGAAGTACCTTATGAGTCTGGAGCATCCCCCTCTGTTTGAATGGCTCCTCCCAGAACCATCTTTTGAGGAAGGCAACCAGGCCAGCCATCTTTTCATTTCCCACCAAGCTGCACTCTTCATTATGCTCCCATGCTGAGTACCTTCTTCCCCTCTCCTTTTCAACATCCTTCTATATATTGTCTTCTCTCGTTAGGCTATAGGGAAGCTATGTGGCACATTGGAAAGAGTGCCAGGCCTGCAGTCAGGAAGACTCCTCTTCCTGAGTTCAAATCTGGCCTCAGACATTTACTAGCTGTGTAATCCTGGGCAAGTCACTTAACCCTGTTTGCCTCAACTTCCTCGTTTGTCAAATGAGCTGGAGAAGGAAATGGCAAACCATTCCAGTATCATTGCCAAAAAAATCCCAAATGGGGTCACAATGAGACAGACATGACTGGAAAATGAATGAACAACAACATCATTAGAATGTAAACTCTTTGAGGACAGGGGCTGTCTTTCTTTTTGTTTATATTTATATTCCTAGGACAGGGGCTGTCTTTCTTTTAGTTTGTATTTATATTCCTAGGACAGGGGCTGTCTTTCTTTTTGTTTATATTTATATTCCTAGTGCATGGCGTAGTACCTTGCATAGAATAAACACTTGTATAAATACTTGTTATGTCAGCATATTCAAAATCAATTGATCCGTTCAGTAAAAGATAGTCCAAATGATTGACAAAATTCTTCTATGTAGAAATCGATGATACTAAACCCTTCTTTGATCTTAAATTTCCTCATATGGAAAATTAACATATAATGATTGGATCACCTTCCTTATAAATTTGTTGTGAGGAAAGTACCATATGAAGGACTGCTGCTGTTATTCAACTCATTGGTGTAGCACCATGTAGATATAACCTCAGATGGTGTTTCTGTGATAAACTGTATTTACCACAATATTGACACTTGGTTGAAAAAGCATGGTGCTAGTGTGCTAGGAGGCCATATGGCTCAAGGATAAAAATGCAAAAAACTGATACACATGGTAAAAACAAAATATTGGATTATGTCTGCTTGAAAACAAAACAACAGGTCAATTTAGTGAAAAATGTGAGCCCAACTGGTTGACATGATTAAGATAAAACACATGACTGATGAAGAAGATAGTGTATTGATTGGTTCATTTGACAAACTTTTATTAACCATCTTTTTCGTGGAATGAATTATGCTAAATAGTGGAGGAGATTCTAAGGTCAAAAAAATTACATAATCCCAGGCCTCAAAGAACTTAGATTCCACTAGAGGGTAGGTGAAGATTAGAATATACATACACAAACAGATACATATAATACAAGGTGGGATACACTGGGGCCAAAGGAGAGATCTCAGCAAAAGGTTCAGGAAAATTTGAAGAGAAAGAACACTCAGCTAGAGGGAACAGAGAAAGTTTTATGAAAGAGCTGAACTGAGAGAGAGAGACAGAGAGACAGAGAGACAGAGAGAGAGAGAAAGAGAGAGAGAGAGAGAGAGAGAGAGAATAGATTCTAGAAGGCAGAGATGAAAACTGAGGGCATTACTGATACAAAGTGGAGCTCATTCAAATGAACAGAGATAGGAAACACCAGATCAAGTTTGGGGAACAGTTTGTAGTCTGTGTTGGCTGAAACATAGTGTGTATGAAGGAGAATAATGTGGAATGAGGCCGAAAAGGCAGATTGGAAGAAATTGTGGAGAGTCTACTAAGTTATAAGTTCAGATCTGTGCCTTGGGAAGATGACTTTGGTAACTATAGAAAGGATGGATTATTAGGGGAAGAGACTAAAGGCAGGAGGATGAACAAGTAAGCCATGATGATAATCCAGACAAGAGGTGACAAGGAGGTGAACTGATGTGATAGCAGTGTGAGTGAAATGACAGGAATGGATACAGGAGATATTGCAAAATGAACATGTCAGCAACTAATTGGAAATGGGGGTGGGGGGAGAGGAAAAAAGGGAGAGGGAAGAGTCAAAGAGAGTTTCAAGATTTCTAACCCATGTGCCTTTGAGAATGTTGGTGCCACCAGTAAAAATCAGGCAACAGGGAAGATGGGTATCAGATGTGGACTTTTGCAATTTACTAGTTGTTTATCTTCAAATAACTTAACTTGCAGCGAGGTACAGTGGAAAGAATACTGGATTTGGAGTCAGAGCTCCTGATTTCCAATCCTAACTCTGCCAATCACTATGTGACTTTGGGCAAATTACGAACCCTTTGGCTATCAGATTCCTCATCTGTAAAATGAGAAAGTTGAACTAAATGACCTGTTCCAATGAGAAATCTATGAGCCTATAACATCTTTGAGTCTCAGTTTCTTCATATGTAAAATGAGTGTAATAATACTGGGATTACCCACCTTAAAAGTTTATTATAAAAAAAGCTCTAGGTGAAGGACTACTGCTGTAACTTAGCAAATTTTCATTTTTCAACTGATTGCTGTTGCGTCATTATTAATACCTGAGAATAATCCATTTCCACACAGTGTAAAACAGTGACTTCCTTGACTGAGCACAGGAATGGAAATCAAGAATTCATGTCCTAATCTTATTCTGCCAGTGATTTGTTCTTTGACCCTAGGCAGGGAATTTCATCTCAGTTTTCTTATCTAGAAAATGAGAATGATGAGAATATCGGCCTGTGCTCACAAGGATATTTTGAGTGTTATCATTCACAAAGGGTTGTAGATTTCCCACTGAAACTGTATGGTACAGTGTTTGCCAAATCGGCCTCATCAATAGCTGAGTTGATAATGGGGGAGCCTTTACACAGCAGCATTCTCAATGATTTGCACAATAACAATACTGTGACTTGATCGCTATCACAAATCTGAAGCTAAGAAGTGATTCATGTTTCTTTGTGACAGCCCTCCCTACTGCAATTGGCAAACTCACTTATCTATTTGATTATTAACTCTCCATAAAGCTCCCGTCCCATCTAAATTATCAGACTATTGTAGGGAGGACCCTGGAGCTTCACTACGGTGAAATCCATGGATGGTTACACTAATAGACTTTTGTGGATTCCATGCCATCTCACCTTACATGTAACTTTCCATTAAAGTTGAGTTTTATTGGTGCTACGGCAACAAAATCCCTCTGGGATCAAATCCAAGACATAGTCACATCGTATTGAATTTTGCTTGATAGGAAATAATGAATGGCGCAGCAACAGCAAGGTTGGAAGGTAATTAGCTCATTAGAGGAAACATGACAGCTGCCTTTAACACAGAAGAATGGGAATAAGCTATATTACTTTAGGCCAATGTTTCACAAAGTGTTGTATGAGGACCTCTGGGAGACCCTAAAACCCTTTCTGGTTGTCCAAAAGGTCAAAACTATTTTCATAATGATACTAAGATAATTCAACTTTCGATGTGCTAAAATTAGATATAACCCACATAAAGAAAAATTCTTTAGGAAGCCCTCAATAATTTTTAAGATTACAAAAATGTCTTGAGAACAAAAAGTTTGAGAACCACTGCTCTAGACATCAGAATCTATGACCCGTGGATGAAAATTACAAACAACAACAAAAAAAGCAACCTAGATTTCAGCTCTCCCCTCATCTCTGCCTCACGGCTTTCCTGGCTTCCTTCAAATCTCAGCTAAAGTCCCACCTTCTGCAAGAAGCTTTTTGCAGTCCTCCTTAATCTTATTGTCCTCTCTCTGAGATTATCTCAAATTTACACTGTGTCTCTCTTGTTTGTACCTAGTTGTTTGCATATTGCCTCCCCTATTAGACTGTGAGCTCCTCCTTAAGGGTAGAAACCATTTTTTTTGCCTTTCTCTGTATCCCCAGGCTTAGCACAATACATTGTTATTGTTAGTCATTGTTCAGTCGTTTTCCAGTCATATCGGACTTCTTCATGACCCCTTTGGCAGTTCTCTTGGCAGACATACTGGAGTGATTGGCCATTTCCTTCTCCAGCTCATTTGACAAATAAGGAAACTGAGGCCAACAGGGTTAAGTGACTTCCTCAGGCTCACATAGCTGGTAAGCATCTGAGGCCAGACTCGAGCCAAAGAAGAGGAGTCTTCCTGGTACTAGGCCGGGCATTGCATCCACTGTGCCACCTCACTGCCCATAGCATAATACATTGTAGGTGCTTAATAAATGCTTCCTGACTTGTTGACTTAGAAAAGGTGGAATAAAATTTCCCTAGGGGTTGGTGAATCCCCCTCCATCAGAGGATTTAATCAGAGATTGGGTAGTCAGTCATCTATCTGAGATTCTATGTAGAAAGGTTTCTTCCCTGAACAAGTTGAGTGGCCTAAATGACCTTTAAAGTCCCCTCAAACTGTATTTATTTCAGATAGTCTTAGCCACACTTAAATGTGCACAGTAGGTGAAAAGTGTTGCTGGGAAATTAAGTCCTCTGATAGGCTTTTGATGATTTCATTAGATATTCTTTATAATTGGTTCCACTAAACCCATCCACTCTCCCCTTTCCATTCTTCCTCTTTCTACTTAACAAATAAATAAAACTAATGCTATTTCATAAAATACAGTGTGGAGAAAGGAACAAAACTAAGATCTTCTGGCTCCCATCTGATACTCTGATTAACTGTCACATGGGCATGAATCATATTCAATAATAATTTTTATTTCCTTACATCAACTAGTAATATTACTCAATAGATGTCCTTTGACTAAATTTTCAAGGCTGATGAGAAGATCTAATTCAGGTATTTTACCTTCATAAGACTACATCTGGGATATTGTATTAAGTTCTGGACATTTCATTTTAAGAAACACATTGACTAACTGGAGTTTGTCCATAAGAGGAAAAATAGATGAAGATAGAACAGACAAACATGCTGCCATAAAAAGATATGGAATAGGGGCCAGATCTGTGATTTCACTGCTGTAAGGAATTCCTAGGGGAAGAAACTTCATTTATCAATGTAGGTCAGCACCTTTTCATAAACTTTCAGTCTTAGAAAGCTCTCTGGGCAAAGAGAGATTAAGTGCCTCACCCAAATTCACAAAATCATATTACGTCAGTGTAATGGCAAGCAAAGTGGGACTTTTTGCTGTTTTTTTTCTTTTGGAGTGGTTCTCTGCACTAAGGCGATCAAGTACCTTTCGTTGAGTCTTGCCTTTGATTGAATCAAGAGGCCTTGACTGGAAACAGCATGCATACTCTGAGGTTAGCATTTTACTTTTGGGCTCATTCATTGGAAGAGTGTTCATGTGATTTGGCCAGGCAGGACTGTGGGTAGCCATTAAGGAGTACCCCTGGCTTTGAAAACCTAGATGTTGGTGCTTCTCTCTCTCTGTTAACTATGTATGTATTGCTATGGACAGTTAGAAGCCCGGTCTGCTGATCTGTGTTATTTGCTCTGTTTATATAATTTCTACTTGTAATTTCTGTTTGTGTTTTCTCTAAAGTTCAGGGTGCTGACTTTTTCCCCTGAACTAAGGGAATGATATGTGTTTGTTTAATTAAAGTGAGATTGTAAACCTCTTAAAGTTGCTTTCCTTAGAAAAGCAGATCAAAGAACCTGTGCTAGCAGCCCTCCTGTATGCTGGTGTTATTGGCCATACGCCTCCACAGCAGCAGCAAGCAACATTATCGTTACAGTCAGAGACAAGACTTGAACCCAGGTTTTCTTGGCTCTGAGGCAAGCTCTCAAAAAAAAAAAAAAACCAATCCTGCCTTTCGGCATTCAATTGCTATCATTGGATGGGTTGATGGAATTGAGGATGTTTGGCTTAGAGAATAAAAGACTTAGGGAAGGGAAAAAGTATTTATTAAGCTTCTACTATGTGCCAGGCACTGTGCTAAGTACTTACAAATATTATCTTATTTAATCCTCACAACCCTGGAAGGTAGGTACTATTAGAATTCTAGTTTTACAGTTGAAGAAACTGCTGCAAACAGAGGTTAAATGATGTGCCCAGTAGCAAATAGCTAGTGTTTGAAACTGGATTTGAATTCGGGTCTTTCTGAGCCCTGGTCCAGTGCCCTATTCACCATACCACCTAGCTACCTTGGGGGAGGGGGCAGGGTATAATAGCAGAATTTAAGGTGTTATCATATGGAAAATAACTAGGGACGAAAATTGAAGAAAAACAGTTATAAGCTTGTGGCAAGGACAAAACTCCTAACAAAAGTTAAAGGGGATACCTGGGAAATCAGTAGCTTCCGCATAACTAGAGCTCTTCATTCCACAGCCACTCGTGGATGTTCTAGAGAGGATTCCTATTCAAGTATGGTCTGTGTGTTCCCTTCTAACTTGGACTACATGAAGAAAATTGAGTGTCAGAGTTCCTTATCCTGACCTCTTCAACTAAGGCTATTTTAGTATAAAATATCTGCTTCAAGAGATTTCTTTACATTTCCAGCTTCTACCCCATTTAAGTCTTCCAATCCAGATGATGAAAAATCTTTTAAAATACTTTCTACTCATGTAATTACTCTCCTTCAAATAGTAAAATGATTCTCAGATCTAAGTATCTATGCTTGCTTTGTATTTTATTCATGTACATTCTTACATCTTTCTCATAATGTTTGTGTCTGTGCTTTGGGAATGGTCAAATCCTCCATTCTTATGTATATCCCCATAGAGTTTTGTATGGTGCTATGCACACCATACAAATGTTACTTGCTACTTATCTAATTAAGAAAAACAGGAATACATTTCATCTTTCCCTCTTTTTCTGTCTTCTTTTTCTTCTATTCCTCTTCCTCTTCCATATCTTCCTTCTCCCAAAGCACTTTTAAAACATCCATTTGCATGCTGTACAGTTCTAGCTACTGGACAGGGAGATTTAGATAGAGCTCCTGCCCTCCTGAAACAAATAGAAAAATAAATCCAGTACCTGCCATGCCTGAGCTTTTAAGACAACAGAAGCATTTCTCAGATCCTGCTGCCTAGCCAAAATCTCTACTAACATAATACAAAGTATATTTTTTAAAATGCATCAGGAACAAATGCTTGATGGAAGGAATGTTGACAAAGAGTTACATACTAACTAATAGGATACATGCATTATTTTAATGCCCTTATAAAATTGTCATCACTAATTTATCAAATTGGAATTTGTTTAATTCATTTTGTATATCATACATATACATTACTTGCTGCATGACAGTCACTACAAAAGATAATTTCTTGAAGTTGGGAAAATCTGGATTCTAATTCTCCCTCTGATACATACTAGGTATACAATTATGTGAAAGTAATTTAACTTCTCTGAACTCCAATTTCCTCACATGTAATAGGGGAATTATCATACCTATATCATAGGTTGTTATGAGGAATAAATGAGATAATGTATGCAAAGTGCTATGTAAATGTATGTCAGTGATTATTCATCACTCTGGATTCTTCAAGTATCAGGAAAATTGAACCTTTTAGAAGTCCTATCATTAATTTTTGTAAAGAAGTTGCCCATTTACAGGAACTTTATAGACACATCCTGGGTGTGTCCTGATTTAGAGCTTTAAGTAACTTTTGCCTTTTTTTTTCTTCACTCAGTCTTCAATCTAATCAGCCTGAGCACTCCCTCCAAGGGTACATTCCTACAGCCTCATCTTGTATGATTCTTGTATATATATTTCTGTATAGCCTCAAAACAGGGCTCATCATTTTTTCTACATAAAATCTTAAATTTAGCTTGAATTGGATAGCTCCTTCCCATCATGCAAATTACTAAGTCATAATTTCTATGGGAAAGCGATTCACAAAGTGTGGTCCCAGGACCCCTAGGGATCCCCAAGACCTATGCAGGGAATGCAAAAGTTCAGAACTTTTCATAATAATACCAAGATGTTATTTGCCTCTTAAAATATTCCTTCTTTTTCCAACTACATATCTATATGAGGTCAGATTTTCTCCATTTGTTTCAATTAAAACAACAGATTACAATAGATTTAATATAAAAGCAGATGTGTGAATCTAGCTGTCTTTCTATTAGCCACATATTAAAAAGATAATCAAATAATATGTGAAATACCATTCTCTTCTTTCTTGTTTTGTTTTGTGAAATATAGTTATTTTAATAAAATATGTTATTGTCTTGTGAAACAGTTATTTTAATAAAATATATTATTTATTTTAACATATTATTTAAATAACTCATTGTTCTAAATTAATTAATATTTTTATACTACATCAATTTTCAATTCTATTGCTGTAAATATGAAGAGATATAACCAGGGGTATGCTAGAGCCATATTGACCTGGCTCACAGAACCCCCAAGAGCCTATTATTAAATCTTCAGCAAGGGCATTTATAGCTTAAAAAATCAGCAAAGCCACAAACCAAGGCTTAATTTCTTATTTTGTTTACTACCTAGACTTAAGAAAACTATGGAGAAAATGTTAGTAACATAAATTAAACTTAAAAGTATGCCATGCGTATATTTTTTCCAGAAAGCCTGTTGTTAAATATTTATCAGCACACCATGATCTATATAACTCACATAAACAAAAGCTCTTAGGGGTCCACCATAATTTTTAAGAATGTAAAGGGTCCCTGAGACCAAAAAGTAAAACTTACTTGGAGGAATGGCATGTAATTTCCTCAGAAAAACCACAAGAGGGAGCCTTGGTATGATTGAAATGGATCTGAGTTTGAAAAAAATCAAAGTTTTCTGTTGATTTATGAAAAAAACAGAAGCAACAAGAAGAAAGGTGACTCATGTTTTCGACCCCCACATTGAAGGGTCTTCTTGTTACATTCAGTATTTTTGAGGGAAACTGAGTCTGCTATCAATATCAAAAGTCAAGTTGAATGGTTCAGTATCTCAATATTATCTTATTCTCGTTAACAGTAGTTTAAAAATTGTTTAGGCAATTTATTTTTAGGTACAAGAGGCCTGACATACAAATCTTCTGTTATTTATTGTTCTAGTCCAATTGGAAATCAAGAGATAAACCATGAGAAGCCTCATGGAAATCACCTTTCTTCCTCCTGTTTTGGGAGCTCATTGACCTTCACGTTCATCATGCAACCCATCTCATCCCACCCTGCCCCAGTCTCACCCCTCTTACTTTTACATACTACTCTAATATCTGGGCTCCCTTCCCCTCACTTTCTCTTCTTTTTGCTCTTCTCTTTTTATTTCTGCTTTCCCCTCCCTAGTTTACAAGAATCAGATTTTATTTTGCATTGGTCCTTGTCTTTTCTTACCCTACACTACATAGTTGCAAAGACAGTTACTGTTTCAAGGATGCAAACCCTAAGATACAGAAATCTTATCGAACTTAAGGAAGATTGCATAGAAAGTCGATGATACGCGAGTCACTAAGAGTAGAATACTTATCTCCTGCGTCCATTCAGAGGCATTAGCCACTGTATGTAAATAAATGATGGCAAATCTAGGGCCTATTGCTTAACCTCACTCAATCCCTAGCAAATATTTCTAAAAATAGAACCATGCTAGCAGGACTTTTTTTAAAAATGTTTTTATATCAATCTAGCATATTGTATTTACTTTAGTGCTTGGTCTGTTATCATTGCTATTTATTCAAATATGGAGGTGGTACAGTAAGTGAACAGAATGATTTTTATTTCTCTCAAAAACAAAACCTGAAATAGCTTTGTGACTCATGCCCTATCCCTAGTACAAAAATCAACAACTTCTTTACCAAATCAGAACAAAGTTCACAGGATATGAAAACAGAAAAAATAATAATCTTATAATTTACTATCTACCAATTGAAATATAAAACATCAGTCAATCAAACATTTTATTAAATGCCTACTTCGTGCCTGGTACTGTGATAAGCACTGGGGATACAAAAAGAAGCAAAAGACAGTCCCTGCCCTCAAGGAGCTCACAATCTAAAGGGAGAGAAAACAAGCAAATATGAACAAACAAGCTACATATAGGATAAATAGGAAATAATTAAGAGAAGGAAAGCATTAGAATAAAGAGGCGTTATGATGCAATTGAAGAAAAAAGACAGAATTCCGAGTTCAAATCCTAGCTCTGCCACTTAATTACTATCCTTGACTGACACAGAGCAAGTCATTTATCTTTGGCAGAGCTCATTTTTCTCATCTGTAAAAAAGGAGGGGTCGAACTAAATGGCCTCTGAAGTCCTTTCCAGTTCTAAATCTATTATCATATGATATTCTACTTGTTTTGATGTGGCAAGGCATAGTGGTTACAATGCTTGTGTTAGAGTTAGGAAGAGTCAAGTCATACACTTGCTAGATGTACAGCCATGGGAAAATCATTTAACTTTTACGGGCCTCAGTTTCCCCATTTGTGAAATGAAAGGCACAGACTAGATAGAATCTGACATCTCATCCAGCTTTAGATTTATGAATGAAAGGAGCAGACTAGATAGAATCTGACACCTCATCTAGCTCTAGATTTATGATTGCTATCATCCATGGATCCATGATCTCAATACTATGGGCACTTCCTCCAACAGTGAACATCACAACTTCTCCATTCCTTTTTAAATGTTATTTTTTTATCTGAATTTGTGATTTCTTTCACCAATTTATGTCATCTATAACATTGCAATCTTAGAGAGCTGCCCAGGGCACCAAAAGCATAAAAGTCTTGCCCATGGACACACAATTAGTATGTATGGCAGGACTGAAGATCAGTTCTTTACTCCACAATCAGCCCTCTATTCATTTGGGCTGTGGCCTTTCAACCACTCCATATTCCATATTCCCCTATTAGCTTGCCATAGACAATCTACCCCATGCACTAGAACTCTAATACTAAGTTTTTAATGTTTCATTCACACAATCATAATACTTGAAGCTATCCATATATTATATCTTATTACTATACAATAGGCCCACTTCCTTTTTCTGTCATACACGCGCTCAATGATGTCTTTTATACAGCTTCTAGTGTGCAAGATATCATTGGTACTATGCCACAACCCATATAGATATTTGTCATACATCTTCCTATTGCCCTTTAGGCCAGTTGCAATTTTATTTTTTGAGATTGCAAAGATTCATGATTTATAGCTATATAACATCACTGAAGAATATGAAAAATTTTTAAAAAGATGAATGTTGGTGACAAGGAAGAGTTGGAGTTACTGAAAGTGTTGAAGAAGTTCAAAGTATAATCCAGCATTTTTATTGTTCACTTTTTTCAGTTGTGTCTGATTCTTTGTGACCCCATTTGGGGTTTTCTTGGCAAAAACTCTAGAGTGATTTGTCATTTCCTTCTCCAGCTCCTTTTATGGATGAGGAAACTGAGGCAAACAGGGTTAAGTAACTTGCCCAGGGTCACACAGCTAGTAAGTGTCTGAGGCTGGATTTGAACGCAGGTCTTCCTGACTCCAGGCACAGTGTTCTATCCACCTATTTGCTCCCCAATCCAGCATATTTCCCTCCTCTACAATTCTGAGCCAAGATCATTGTCCATCTTCAGTTTCTGTCCAAGAGCTATGGATTGAGAGATTAATTCAATATGACACCAAGCTATATGGTACAATCTGGATAGTGTTCATTCTGCACCCACTTGGTTTTGCCCATGGAGATTACTAGCCCACTTTCTTTTAGGAACACTGAGGAGGTCTTAGAGAATACTAAAATTTTATATAATCAGAATAACATGTCCATGAATAGAAGTTTTTGATTACCCAGTCCTACTGTTTTTACTCTTTGTTGACTGAGGGAATTGTTTTTTTTTACTTTGTAGAGCAAATAAAGTTCTAATGACTCTTTTCCAACAAGGCATCCTCTGTAAGTTAAGACCATAGACTACTTCTTGATAAGGGTGAACAAAGACATGATATTGCTCAGTTATCCTCTATTGATACCAAGGAAGGGATAAAACAGGGAGATGTGCTTCCCAAAGGTGTTCACCACCACTGTGGTGATGTTCTGTACAAAGTTCTAGCGATAGAGAGACCTCCTAGAGACGACAAGGTTCTTTGATTTGCTGGTCACTGGACGAAGGTAGCTCACATCTAACATAATAACAACTGAATTCATGTTTATAGATGGCCCACTACCCTGTGTTATTTTTGGCAATTCATTGCCATCACCGAAGAAACAAAAGGGAATCACACAGAATATTGAATCATTTTGCATTTTTATCTGTTGTAATTAATCTGACTGCTGCTAATGAGACTTTCTATAACAAAACTCAAACTTCCTTTAAAAAAATGCTTCAACCTTCTGAATTTTTTGGTGAGTTTCCAAACTCTGTGGGACCTCTCTATAAACTAACCTAGAGGTAGAGCTCTCTCTTATGATGATCTATATGATTATCTACTATCCCAATTTTATAAATGAAATTAAGTGACTTGTCATACAACTACTAAGTGCTGATATGAGATTCAAACTCAGTTCTTCTTGACTTCAAGCCTAGCATTCTATCCTGTATGCTGGCCTTAAGCCTCACAGATCTTTCCATTTGTACATTTGCAAATTCATATTCATGTATTTTTACATATATATGTAAATACATATACACACATATATATTATAAAATAAAATGGTAGCCTAATGTTATGGAGTACTTATTTAAAACCCTTGAAATATAATGTATCCTTATCAGCTTTGTTATGAAAAATTGGGCCCACTACATTATTCACAATAAAAAAAGTCCCTTGCTATTATAAGCAATGACATTCTCAATTAAGTTGAACACAACTAAATTATGGCTTTAATTAAAAGGCATTTTCTGAGATAGCACCAACATGTTTAAAATTTAATATATTTTGGACTAGATGCTAGGATCATTAACATGAAAATCTCTTTCTGCAGCATGTGCACTTTTTGAAAATAGCAGAACATCTTTAACCCATCTCAAGGAGTGTCCCAGATTCCACAAGTTCTCACTTGTAGCAATAATTCAAATAGTAATTTCCCCCCCAATCAGACATTAACTTGCACCTATTTGTGGATAAAGAATTTTGTTTACATTCCTCGGTAATAGGAATAGGGCCACAGCATCACATTACTTACATAAAAAGTAACTGGAGAATTCAAGGGCCTGGAAATTAAATATAAAGCCTTTTACCACCATGCACAGACGCCCATGTAGATCAAGTCAGCATTTCTTGAAATGTTGCTAAAGAAAGGCAGAGGCTCAGTGACCTCTGTGAAGTGACTTGCTGGTCTTGGTCCAGTCCCTGGTGAATGGATGGAATGCACCACTACACTTGATAACCTTTTCCAGTTGTCTTTTGAACAAGAAATTGATTACTTAGAAACAACTACAGTTCAGGCAGAAAGATGGTATCTCTAAAATAAGCATGAAACTGAGCAGACAGAAGAATTATTTGTGTTCTTCCACAGACCCAGACTCAAGAGGTTTGAAAAGGCATGGGGCCCTGCTCCTTTTCACTTCTTGATGGCTGAGTCCTTTGAAGATGGCAGTGCCAATTCTGCCATCATTTGGGTATCCACTACCTGCTGAGAACTATTCACAGAAACTATTTAGAGGTCCACCTGCTCTTTCTGAAACTGGAGTAAGGAGTCTCTCCCCTCTTGTATAAAGGTTTAAAAAAAACAAATGACAAGGTCTTCTAGGATGCATTCTCTACAGTTTCTACCTGCCTTATGTACATTCCATATCCACCCTAAAAGAATAGATTCTTTGTGGGCAGGGATTATGATTACATTTCATCTTTGTAATCCCTGAACCTGGCATAGAAAATTTTGTGGTAACTAAATTTGGAACAGTGGATTTTTACCACTATTAAAAAGCACAAAGCATCATGTACTAGACTGAATATGTAAGTACTGAGGGGCATGCAGAATGTTCCCACATTGGTTGCTCTCTCCTTCCCCACGCCACACTCCATGAAGGCAATTCAATATATAGTTACCTTGTGTAATGTACTGTGCTAAGCACTGAAGGAGATGTGATTCAATAAGATGGTCTCTGTCCTCATGAAGCTTACAATTTATTAGGGCATAAAAATGTATAAAACAATTATTGTACAAACTATAACATGACAGAGGTGGTTAAGGTGGTGCAGTGGATAGAGAGTCAGGCCTGGGGCCAGGAAGACCCACATTCAAACACAGCTTCAGACACTTACTATCAGTGACCTTGGGCAAGTCACTTAACTCTGTTTGCCTCAGTTTCCTCATCTGTAAAATGAGCTGGAGAAATGGCAAACCACTCCAGTATCTTTGCCAAGAAAACCTCAAACAGGGTCATGAAGAATCAGATACAACTAAAAACAACTGAATAAGAAGAGTATGATAAGTACATGAGAGAAGAACAAAGTTATGCATCCTATATTTAAAATACTATTAACAGGACAGTTGTACACAAGGATGAGTGGGCTCTGAGACTTGTCCTCTTCTAGAAGTCAATCATGGATGAGAAACACATCTCCCTTGATAAGTCATCAAGGCCTGGGCAACCATTAAGCCTCTGGCACCATGACAAGTACCAGGATGACAGAAAAGGTATACAAGACAATCTCAAGGGTGTGAGGTAGAATCTTTAATTTGCATTTCTCTTATTATAAGTGATCAGAAGCATTTTTGTTACAAAGGCTAGTTGAGGAGAAGAGGTTAATGAGTAGTGATAGATATGCAAAAAAGAGCATTAATGTACAGAAGAAAACAAAAGTGCAGGTGATGATGATTTTGTCATTGTCTTCTTAAAAGTAATTTAATACATCTATGTAAATATATCTATTAAATCAAATTTATTTTGACAGAAATTAACGAATTTAAGTAAAAAATTAAATTATATCTATATATACGCTTCTTTTGAAAAAGTAACAAAGTTCAGTTTCTTAGGGAACTATTTGTATTTGTTGATAATTGCTAGGTGCACAATAAATAAAATTTGAAAATAAAAATATAAGGCATAGTTCCAACTCTCAAGGAGTTTATAATCTAGTGTAGAGAAAAGACATACATAATGAGACAGTAAACAAGACAGCATAAAATAAGGTGCTATATTGTGGGAATAGAGAACTACTATTAATAATTAAAGCACATATTTGTGTAGTGCTTTAAGGTTTACAAAATGCCTTACATAGATTATCTCACCTTATTAGAGAATAAAAATATCTAGGGTGAGATGCCAAATTATAAAAATGTTCTCACTGTTATTTTTAGTCCCATCATTCCTTTACCCATTAACCATTTAAAAAAATTCCTCTACTAACGAGGTGCACCTAGTAAAGAGAATAGTACTTTGTTGCTAGGGTTACCAAAATCAAAACATTATATGGCCATAATATGACAGAGAGGCAGTGTGGCATGATGGGTACAGAGCTAGGTCTGGAGTCAGAAAGACTTGGGTTCAAATCCTACCTATGGTACATACTAGCTGTATGAACACGGGTAAGTCATTTAAACGTTCAGAGCCCCCAGGCAACTGTCTACATCTCTGAGTTAAATGTAAGTTGCAGAGCTGCAGCAGTGGAAGGAATTTTCCTACCAGGAATTCCCATACCAACAGAATCACAAGTCCAGACACCAAAATACGGCACATCCAGAAGAGCATACCCAGTTTCTCCACTAAGATTCTGGCCATTTGGCTACTGTACTTGAATTCTAATGCTAACTCTGTTAGGTTCCCTACTATTTTGTGGTTTATTATGTTTTTACTTATAGAACTATTACACTGTCAGAAGAGATATAATTTGGGCTTTGGTGTCTTTTCAGGAAAGTTCATAAAAGGATAAATTCTAGCCTTCAGTGTTCATCTCAGTCAGGGCACATTTCACACAATAATAAATAGCCACTGAAGGCCAAGCATCAAATTATTATTAGCTGTAATGACAACAATTTTCTTTTAATACTGTGATTGAGACAATTCAATATCCCAAACAACTGACACATGGTTCGAATTTTATGCTTTACTTCAGAAAAGAAAAACAATTTACTGCTAGTGACAAATAAACAGTGGGAACACTAGCACTACCTGTCACACTCCTAATGAAGATCGATCCTCTGGCTATCATAAGTAATGTGTAATATCCAAAAAGATCCATGATAATTTACAGCTAATTAGTGTCTTACAGTTATGAAAACTGTCACCATCCAATCTCTCTTGGTGGATCTACTCAAAAATGCACAATTGTCAACAGCCATGCAAAATCACAATCACCCAATTAGCACTGACCCTGACCTCAGACTCCCACCTCTCAATGCCAAATCAGTCATCAATAAATCATGCTTCCTCATAAAGTTTTTCCATGACAGCTGACCTACTGTAGACTTCCAAAGAATAAAGACAATGCTTCTAAGGAAAAGTAATGGGGAAGAGTCGAAGAGATAGAGAAAGGATGAAGTTAGGTTCTTTTATCGACATAGCAGTCAACAAAATTGAAAATATCGATTCTGACTGAATTCATAAGAGGTACATCTGAAGAGCATTAGTGGTGATCAGCTGTCATGATAGATTCGTACATACATATAAATATACATACGTATATGTATAATAGGTACATTTTTATACAAAGACTCTTTTGCTCTCTCTTTGGCACATCTTTATGTCCAATAAGGAAATATGCCATTCCAGAGTCCTGAATGATATATACTCTGGCTCCTAGTGAACACAAAACAGTCAGATCATTTGTTTAAAAGACTCTAAATGATCTGCATTTATTGGAAAGGCTCTCAAAATGATATGCAGGTCTCGAAGCAAGGTCTGTATAAGCTTTCTAAATCCGTAAGTATACTCTACAGTATTATCACAGACTAATAGCACTCCATTGACAATATTCTAATAATTGAGTCCTTTGTCCTAAGTCCTAGAGTGCTGTTGGTTTTTGTTTTTCTTGTTTTTTATTCCACAATATCTTCTTAGGGGATATTTAAACTACCCACTGAAGCCTGGGCACGGATCACAGGAATTATTTCATGACTGCTACTTTCACTTGGCTTCTATCCAGGAAATATTAGTCCATCTCTTTTTTCGAACTAACTGAAAACTTTTAATCTGGCTTTTGGCTAGGATTTGATCTGTAAATATTGGCACAAGATAGAAAAACAAACATAGCTGCATTTAAATAAGCAGTTCTGTGTGAGTAATGTGTTGGTATCATTTCAGCATAGAGATTGACCAGTAATATTTTATCCTCTAAACAAAGCATCTGCCTCCTGTTAATACAAGTATAATCAAAATGAGAAAAGTGAATACTATCATATAAATCAGTATGTTTCATATGCACACTCTGGAACTATGGTTTTTGAATTAGTATGTGATTTAGTGGAAAGAGCAGTGAACTAACAATCTAGAGATATTAGTTCTAGACCTGACTTTGCCATAAATTAGTTCTATTCCTATGGAAGTAACTCACTAAACTTTGGAGAGACATGAATTTCCTTATCTGCAAAATAAGAGGAATGATCTTAGATAGTATCATGGTTCCCTTCAATCTTTAACGTTCTTTTGCTGTGAATTTGAGATGGAAATGAATCACAGAACCTCATAACTCTTGTTCACTCACGGAGAAAGAATTTGTGGAGTCAATGCTTGAGCTCCTCTGAAAGAGCCCTTATAGTAGGAATACCTTATTTGAGGAGTTCTTTGAATTAAAATTTTTTTAATCAACAAAAATCTGCCTTATCTCCATCCATCTGCCTCCCCTCCAATTAAGAAAGAATAAATAACAAAACCCCTATTATGAATATGTATATTCAAACAAAACAAATCCCCTCATTGGCCAAGACCCAAAAAAAATGTCTCAATCTGTACTCTGAGTCCATCACCATTCTCTCAGGAAGTGGATAGCCTGATTCATCATGTGACTCCTCTGGAATCCACAATGGTCATTCATTTAACCAGAGTTCCTAGGTCTTTTCAAGTTGTTTGTCTTTACAACATTGTCACTGTATGAACCACTCTCCTTATTCTGCTTACCTGATTCTTCATTAGTTCATAAAAGTCTTCCCAGGTTTCTCTAAAACCATTCACTTTATCATTTCTTACAGCAAAAGAGTATTTCATCACATTCATATATCATAATTTATTCAGACAATCTTCATAGGTGGGTACCCCCTCATTTTCCATTTCTTTGCCCTTCAAAAAATGCTATAAATATACATAATGTAAACATACATCCTTAAGGTTTGTTTTGCTTAGGATTAATCCCTCCCTTAATTTGCCTTCCCTCTTACTCATCTCTGTCTCTTCTCTCCCTTCTCCCCAATTTTCCTATTAAGGGATAGGTATGTTTATATACACCCCTCCTGGATCACTGTCTTGTCATGGTGGAGGGATTACACACTTTAATGAAACCATGAGCTATGCCATGTAGGGTTACCAAGACACATAGGTCATAGTAGAGAGTTCTGACAAAAAGTGATCCACTGGTGAAAGAAACGGCAAACCATGCCAGTATCTTTGACAAGAAAACCACAGACAGCGTGGAGAACAAAAAGGCCTGGTTTGCTACGATCCAAGGGGTCATGAAGAGTTGGACGCAACTGAACAATAACAATATTTATGTACGTAGCAGTGTGTATATGTGGTGGGGAGAGAGGGTGTGAGTATGGATGGATAGGTGGGTGTGAGTGTAAATTTTTCCCTCTTTTGACCAGTTCATGTGAGAGGGAAGTTCAAATATCAACTGTACCCCCTCTCCTTTCTTCTTGTTTGTATAGACTTCTACTTATGCAGCCTGATTATGTGACATCATTTCCGCACTCCTTCACTCTTCTCACCCCACCAGGTTATTCCTCCTCTCTTCACTTGCCTTCTTCCTTTAAGATAAGAGAAACATAACAGAACCACTCCCAGGTCCTCAGTCTAATTAGGCTTCCTTTATGACCATGATGATGACGACAGAGTTCATATTCCCATGTTAGAACACAAACAATTAATCCACATTTAGTTCCTTATGATGACTCACTCTTGACTCCTGTGTTTGAACTTCTAAGTTTCTCCATAACTATGATCTTTTCATCAGAAATGCTTGCAAGTCCTCTATTTCATTAAAGATCCATTTCCTACTCCCATTAGGATTATTTGCTGGGTAAATTATTGTTAGCTATAAGAATAAATTCTTTCCCTATATCTTATTCTAAATTCTTCATTCTTTTACAGTGAGAGCTATTAAATCATGTGTGATACAGACTGAGGCTCCTCAGTACTTGAATGCTTTCTTTCTGGCTACTTGTAGGATTTATCTTTGACCTGGATGGTCTGGATTTTGGCTAACATGCTTCTGGGAATTTTCATTTTGGGATTTCTTTCAAGAGGTGAGCAAGAAAAAAAGAAGGGTAGGGGCCAAGATGGCAGAGTAAAAGCAGGAACTTGCTTCAGCTCTCCCCCCAAATCCCTCCAAATACCTATAAAAATGACTCTAAACATGTAATTCAGCAGGATCCACAAAATGACAGAGTGAAACACATTTCTAGCTGAAGACAATTTGGAAGGTCGACAGGAAAGGTCTGTTGCAATGGGCAGGGAGAGGAGTGCAGTCCAGTGTGGGCCATGCCAGTACAGACTGGGGCCCCAGCAAATCTGGAACAGGGTTCAGGGACTGAATCACTGGCAACTGTGGTGGTTTCCAGACTTCTAAACCCACAAATGCCAAAGACAACTTAGAAGGTCAGTAGGAAAGGTCTTCGGGATCTGGGTAAGAAAGGAGCCCAGTCTGGCCCAACCCCAGAGTGGAGAGAGAAGCACAGTTGGCCAGCAGTGGAGGCAGCAGCAGCAGCAGCTGCTTCCAGAGCTCTTGGCCCACAGACAGCGGGAGGATCCAGAGGCTAATCGCAGGGGGATTGCTGGGATCTCTTTACTGGAGCTAAGATAGGATTCTCTTACTTTGTCCTTCTTGGATCTGGGTTGCAATCCTGGATGGTGGTCCTGGAGTGAGTAGTAGTGCTGGTATGGCAGAGCTTGTGGCTGTGGTGGAGAGGAAATCCTCCTCACAGAGTGCTTGTGTTCACTGACAGACCAGAGCACAGGTCAGGAAAGGAATAAACACCTTTCCCTTGATCATACCACCTCAGAAGAACTGAAAATTTACAGGCCCCTAGAAGTATCTCTGAAAAAACCTGCACAAAACCCTTGAAGCTTGGGACAGTACATCTTCCACACTGGAAGCAGAGTCCTGCCTTAACAAAGATAAAAAGTCAAATAATTGGCTGAGAAAATGAGCAAACGATGTACAAAAACTCAGACTATAAAATCTTACTTTGGTGAAAAAGAAGATCAAAACATACAACCAGAAGACCATAAAGTCAAAGCTCCTACATCCAAAGCCTCCAAGAAAAATATGAATTGGTCACAGGCCAAGGAAGAGCTCAAAAAGGATTTTGAAAATCAAGTAAGAGAAGGAGAGGAAAAATTGGGAAGAGAAATGAGAGTGATGCAAGAAAATCATGAAAAATGAGTCAACAGCTTGCTAAAAGAGACCCCCAAAATACTGAAGAAAATAACACCTTAAAAATAGACTAACCCAAATGGCAAAAGAGTTCCAAAAAGCCGATAAAGAGAAGAATGCCTTAAAAAGCAGAATTGGCCAAATGGAAAAGGAGGTCCAAAAGATCACTGAAGAAAATAATTCCTTAAAAATTAGAATGGAGCACATGGAAGCTAATGACTCTATGATAAATCAAGAAATTATGAAACAGAACCAAAAGAATGAAAAAAAACCAGAAGACAATATGAAATATCTCACTGGAAAAAACAACTGACCTAGAAAATAGATCCAGGAGAGATAACTTAAAAGATATTGGACTACCTGAAAGCCATGATCAGTAAAAGAGCCTAGACATCATCTTTCAGGAAATTATCAAGGAAAACTGCCCTGATATTCTAGAACCAGAGGGTAAAATAGAAATTGAAAGAATCCACTGATCACTTCCTGAAAGAGATCCCAAAAGGAAAACTACTAGGAACATTGTGGCCAAATTCCAGCGTTCCCAAGTCAAAGAGAAGATATTGCTAGCAGCCAGAAGGAAACAATTCAGGTATTTCAGAAATACAATCAGGATAACACAAGATTTAGCAACTTCTACATTAAGGGATCGAAGGGCTTGGAATATGATATTCCAGAGGTCAAAGGAACTAGGATTAAAACCAAGAATCACCCACCCAGCAAAATTGAGTATAATCCAAAATGGATATTCAGTGAAATAGAGAACTTTAAAGGATTCTTAATGAAAAGATCAATGCTGAATAGAAAACTTGACTTTCAAATACAAGACTCAAGAGAAGCATGAAAAGGTAAACAAGAAAGAGAAATCATAAGAGAATTGTCAAAGTTGAACTGTTTACATTCCTATATGAAAGAGAATATTTGTAACTCATGAGATCTTTTTCAGTATTAGGGTAGTTAAAAGGAATATAGATATAGATAAATAATATCATATATATTGTATATGTGTGTGTGTGCGTGTGTGCATGCATGTGCATGCATGTGTGCATGAGTGTGTGTGTGTGTGCGTATGTGTATATGTGTGTGTGTGTAGACACAGGGTGGGCACAGAATGAGTTAATATGAAGGGATGATATCTAAAAAATAAAATTAAGGGGTGAGAGAGAGGAATATACTAGAAGAAGGAGAAAGGGAAACACAGAATGGGGTAAGTTGTCTCACATAAAAGAGGCAAGAAAAAGCTTTTACATTGGAGGGGAGGAATGGCAAGATAAGAGGGAATGAGTGAACCTTACTCTCATCAGATTTGGCTTAAGGAGGGAACATACACATTCAATTGGGTATGGAAATCTATCTTATCTTACAGGAAAGTAGGGGGGAAGGGGATAAGAGGGGGCAATGACAGAAGGGAGGGCAGATTGGAGGAGGGGGCAGTCAGAAGCAAACACTTTTGAGGAGGGACAGGGTCAAAGGAGAGAATAGTATAAACAGGGGGGTGTAAATGGGGGTGGGATAGGATAGAGGGAAATATAGTTAGTCTTTCACAACATGACTCTTAAGGAAGTGTTTTGCATAATTATACATGTACAATCTATATCAAATTGCTTACCTTCTCAATGAGGGTGGGTGGGGAGGGAAGAAGGGAGAGGATTTGGAACTCTAAAAACAGATGTTAAAAAACTGTTTTTACATACAACTGGGAAATAAGATACATGGGCAATGAGGTATAGAAATCTATCTTGCCCTACAGGAAAACAGAACAGAAGGGGATAAAAGGAAGGGGGGAGGTGATAGAAGGGAGGACAGATGGGGGAAGGGTTACTCAGAATGCATGCCCTCAGGGTGGGGAGGGGAGAGACGGGGAGAAAATTTGGAATTCAAAATCTTGTGGAGGTGAATGTTGAAAACTAAAAATAAATTAATTAATGAGAATACAAAAAAAAAAAGGAAAGAAAAAGAATTATCTTTCCACTTTGCATCCTTGTTCTAAGAGGTCTAAATTATTTTCTCTAATGTTTAATTTTTAAAATTACTTAATATTTCATTTGTTTACTATTTAATTATTTTCTTTAATGTCATCAATTTTCTTGCTAAGCTTCTTTTGTAGTCATGAATCTCAGGCAGTCCCATGATTCTTAACTTTTTTTTTTCTCTTTACTCTGTTTTCAAGGTCAGTTCTTACTATGAGATACCTTCCATTTTTTTCTATTTTTTCAGCCTTTTGACTTTGTTTTTAATATTTCTGGTTGTCTCATAGAGTCACTAGCTTTGATTTGATACATTCTAATTTTCAGGAAGTTTATGCTAGGTCAAGATTTGTACCTCTTGTAGCAAGTTGTTAATTCTCTTTACATATCTTTCTTCCATATCTCTCATTTTCCTTTTTTTCCTCTTCATTTGCTTTTGGAAACCATTTTTTATCTCTTTTTTGACTCTTGCTTCATGTCTTTCAGGAATTCTAGTTGAGTTTGTGCACTAGGTAAGTTTTCCTTTGAAGTTTTGCTTGTAGATGTTTGGAGGTCATTTTCTGTGTGTCTTAAGCATCCCATCAGCATTAGAGCTTTTTAATTAGTGGGATTCTCTTTTTTTGTTTATTTGCTCATTCTTCCAGGCTACTTCCTGTCTTCAGACATTACATCCCATGGCAAAGCAGCTCTAAACACAATGGGAAGTACTTGACTGAAAATAACCACCTCTCCTATGATACGAGCCCTGGGCACAGCCCCCCTCCTCAATTAGCCTTGGATCTGTGACCCAGAACTGAGTAGTAAGAAACAAAGTGGCCAAGTGATATTTGTTCCTGTACCCTACACAAAGTTGGGTTCCTCTTTGCTGGATTTGGAATCTCTTGCCCTGCTGCGCAACTTCTCCCTGCACTAGAATGTCCCATATGACTATTCCTGGCTATACCACCATCCCCAGCGTACAAAGCCTTCTCTGTCTATTTCCTTAAGCCTCCTTAGGATAGCAAAATGACTATGATTTTTTTTCATAGATTATCCCTGAAAAGCTTCCTTTTTGTTCTCAAATTCTATGAATATACGAACTTCAAATAGTTACTAGAGCAGAGCCAAGAGGGTAGAATAACAAGAAGTACAGCCAAACTTTCCAGACACCTACACACCCCAAAAACTCTGATCAGATCTCCAAAAATGTATCACACTGAGTCCTTATCAGGAAATGCAAGAAAAAAGATCATAGTAAGTCATTTTTCTATCCCAGGAAGTTATAAGGAGACAGATGGAGAAATCTCCAAACTGGAGATAGTGGTATAGCCAGGAACGTGAAGCATTCAGTGCAGGGAGAAGTTGTGCACCAGAACACAATTGGAGACAACTGGGTCCAGATAACAAATAAGTATGATTTTAAAATATCTAACTCATGGCTCAAAGCAGAAGTGATTTCCTAAAATTTAGGGGAACATTCATGTTGGCACTGAGCAATCATATAGGCCATAACTTCTTGTTCTCTTCCTCTTTTGAATTATAGACATGTAGATAAGAAGTGCTTAACAGGCATCTTTATTTGCATCAACTAATATTCATTGAATACTTGCTATGTGCATCCCAATAAGTTTTGGGGTTACCAAACTGTATTTTACAGGATCTCTGCCTCTTTGGCATTTATAATCTAGTTTGGGAGTAAAGATATGGAAGGATACATGCGCTGTCCAGAATTTAAGCTCCTCAGGATAAGAGAAGCTCCTTGAATGCAAGGATTATTTTTTTTTCCTTTTTTTAGTCTTTCTTTTTAGTCTTTTTGTCCCCACAGCATAAATATAGCACCTTCAGAGAGTAGATACTTAATGGATTCTTTGTTATGTTTGATTAGGCTAGACCAACCTCTCTCTATCTATGTTCCATAATAATGTAAATAGAGATTCCATTGAAAAATTTAAGTGCCAGCAAGCTTCCCTCTAAGACTAAATAACAAATTATTACATATTAAGCATACTTATCATGTATAATAATTTTTCCATTTGAAAATCACTTTAATTTTCTCCATTCTCTTTGAAAATTTCCCAACCTTTATCTATCGCAGGACCATCCTATAACTCCAAATTTACCTCAAGACTTTAGCAGCATTTATGAGTCCTGCCAAGATAAAGTATTCTGTGTCCAAATTACTTTAGGAAAAGCTGGTACACAAAGTAATTTCTCTGAAATTTAAAAGGAAGAAATGATCACAGAGGGCAGATGGTGTAGAAGAGATGAATGTGACTTGACCTCAACTTCAGAATCGTAAAATCATAGATTTGGGGCTAGAATTGACCTTAAAGTTCCTCTCATTTAACCCCTTCATTTTAATTTTTCTTCCTGTCTCATGGAGTCATGTGACCCATTCTAACTGTCCAGGAATATTTTACAGGGAGTTTATCTTTTGGAAATAAGAAAACTGAGACCTACAAAGGATAAGTAATTTGCCCAAGGTCACACAAGAAATAAGTGGCATAGGTAGGATTCAAACACAGACCCTCTGGCTCCAAACTGTAGCAACAATGCTACCTGCTCCTGCTGTGGCTGTGTAAAGCCAATAACACCAACATACGAGAGGACTGCTAGCACAGGTTCTTTGATCTACTTTTCTAAGGAAAGCAACTTAAAGGGGTTTACAATCTCACTTTAATCAAACATACATATATCATTCACTTAGTTCAGGGGAAAAAGTCAGCACCCTAAACTTCAGAACAAATACAAACAGAAATTACAAACAGAGAAAGTATAAACAGAGCAAATAACACAAATCAACAGACAGGCTTCTGTCTGACCAAAGCTATACAAACATAGTTACCAGAGAGAGAAGCACCAACACCTGGGTTTTCAAAGCCAGGGGGCTCCTTAATAGCTACCCAGAGTCTCCACACCAACACTCTTCCAAAGAGTGAGCTCCAAACAAAATGCTAACCTCAGAGTATACATACACTTCTTCAGGGTCAGAGTGCTTCACACCTCTCGAGGGCTTCACACCTCTGGAGGGCTTCACACCTCTAGAGAGTTTCACACCTCTCATGATGTAATTAGCAAAAGGTTGTGGGCCTTCCTATAAACAAAGGCAAGACTCAGTCAAAGGCACTTGATTGCCTTAGTGCTGAGAAGCGCTCCAAAATAAAAGACAACAAAAGTCCCACTTTGCTTGCCCTTACATATATCCATTACCTTTTCCATCATGTCACACTGTTTATTTCAAGAAAGGATATTCCAAACTGATGCAAAACATTTCTAAAAAGTACATAATTTTGAAAACAAAAATCATATAAACACAACAAAAGGAGAATGGGAGGAGGGAATCCCTTCTGTTCCTTTTTTTTTAGCAGTATAGCTACATACACAACTAAGTTAACAAAAAGTTGTGAATATGAGAAGCTATGGAATAGTTAATTTCCCATAAGTAATGGGATTACTTAAATATATTCAACTACAGTATTTGAATTCATATTCTATTTACTGTTCAACAGTAAGTAAGCACAAAAAGTTAATCTAAATTGTGGCCATACCAATTTGATAATTGTGTAGTGTCTGACTCCTACATTTTCTCTTCCTAAGAGGTACCTATAGAGTAGAAGTGGGTAGATGCACCTGAACACATTTTTTTCATTTTCACATCTTGACTGCATAGAACTAATGTATAGAAGTTATGTTTTGAAATTATTTGTTCTTAGCCATAGATTGAAATCCTTCACTAATTCTTGCATCACCCCTAAGAATTATTACAATATACTTAACTTCATTCCTTTTACATCAGTAGCAAAAAGAACATGGTTTAAATGAATGAGGTCAAGAAAAGTTGGATAAGGCTGAAAACAACTGAACAACAAAAATAAATTACCGTGCAACAATTACAGTGCTAAGCACTGGGATGTCAAGAAAAGGGGGAAAAGTCCTTTTCCTCAAGGAGCTTATATTCCAATGTAAATAGCTAGGTACATACAAGATATGTGCAGAATAAATGGCAGAGGAAACAGCATGAGCAGCAGGGGAGACAGAGCAATGCCTCCTGCAAACATGAGATTTGAGGTTAGTCTTATAGAAATGCAGGGAAATAAGAATTGGAGGTGTGAAAGAGTATTTTGCTAAAGTGTAAGTGTGATTATGTCACACTCATATGCATACTTAATAGATTCCAGTGGCTCCATTCCAGTCAAAGGGGGATAGCCAACCAGTGCAAAAGGCAAATAGAAAGGAGATGGGAGTGCCAGGAGGAACGGCAAGTAAGCCAGGATTGCTGGATGAATGAATGGAGCATGAGTGAGAAGTAAGGTCATTAAAAAGGTAGGAAGTAGCCACTTTATTAAGGGCTTTAAATGCCAAATTATTGTTGTTTAGCTGTTTTAGTCATGTTTGACGCTTCATGACCCCCTTTAGGGGATTTCTTGGCAGTGATACTAAAATGGATTGCCATTTCCTTCTCCAGCTCACTTTACAGATGAGAAAATTGAGGAAAACAGAGTCAAATGGCTTATCCAGGGTCACACCGCTAGTAAGTGTCTGAGGCCAGAGTTGAACCCAAGAAGACGAGTTTTCTGGACTCCAGGTCCAGCGCGCTATCCCCTGTACCACCTAGATGACCTGAAGACTTTGGAATACCCTGTAGTTAATGATTAACCCTTCCCCCGTGCATTCCCCCAAAAACCTCCATACCTGAAAGGGAGAAGTCTCCTTTCTGAGTTTCACTTTCTCTAATTAGGAAGGCACCATTCTGGTTTCCTGGGTATAGTAGTTGTTTCTCTGCTTCTACTCGCTTGATTGAACCAAAGAACCACCTATAACAAGAGATATGCACATTTTAATTATCCAGTAATACCTGTAGAAGCATAATACTCTGCCTTTCAAAGGAGAACAAGATACTTAGTAAGAATGAGTCTTGAAGTTTCAACTGTGTTTTATGGTTTTTGTGATCTTTATGAAATATGCCTAGAATGAAAATTAGCAACTTGGCACACAGATGCCAAAGGTAGTAAATTTGGGGGATTGAAAACAAGAGGTGTGGCTGCTATTGAGATCCCAGGTAAAAGTGCAAAGTAGGTGAAATTTTCCTTCAGTGTTCCCTCCCTCCTTTTCTGGATCCTCCCCAATACGAAGCACCGCTTTACTCCTTTCTCTCCCCTACCTCCAGTGTGGCCCTTTCACTCCCTAAAAGTAGCCCCTTATCAAAGTGCTCCAAAATTCACAGGATCTTGGAACTAGAGTTGGAAGAGATCTTAGTGACCTTCTATTCCAAACACCTTATTTTAAAGATGAAGAAACTAGGACCTAGAGGGTTTAAGTGGCTTGCCTGAGGATACAGAGATAGTAAGTATCAGGGATAGAATTTGAACCCAGGTACTATGATTCCCAAGGCAAAGCATGCAAAGCAATTTTACACCTTATAGCTCCACGTAGACATTAGTTCTGATTACTGAGGAGGCCACCAAGCTTTGATGTTCTGAAGAGTAATTTGGCAGAAAAAGCACTGAAGTGGGGCGGCTAGGTGGTACGATGGATAGAGCACAGGAGCCTGCAGTCAGGAGGACCTGCGTTCAAACCTGGTCTCAGACATTTATTAACTGTGTGACCCTGGGCAGGTCGCTTAACCCCAACTGCCTCCAAAAAAGCAAAACAAAACAAAAAAATGAAAGGACTGAACTTAGAGCCTGAAAACCTAAAGCTCCCTTCACTGAAAATATGATACTTGTATTACCTGCAATATAGAAAGTGTTATCGGTATTGAAAGGAATCATGCATGAGGGGGCTAAGCAGTTCAACTTTTGTTCTGCTTCTGACTCGAAATTTTTTAAGACCTATAAAAATGTATGCAATCCTTATTATTAAGTTCGACAACAAATTTTGGTTAAAAATCTATAGAGTACATAGGGGAGTATTGGGTATTGAGGGAAATACAAAATTTAGATAAAAGAGGATTCCTTTCCTGGTGCCTTTGTCCTGGATAAGCTGATTCCTAAGGTACCCCATGTTTTCAGTTACAAGAGAATGATAAATATACCTGATTCTCCTCACATTGTGATGTTTTCTATTTTCTTTCCCTCTAACCTGTTCAGTTCATTCCCTGATTTCTCCTCCTTATATTCTTCTTTCTCACCATCTATTTTAAGTCTGGAAGCATATTTAGAACCTCATTTTAGATCAACAAAAATAATAAGAAATAATATTTTCTCAAGGCTTAAATTATTTAGGGTTTTTACTCTTTAGTTAGGGTGAGGGGTAGGGTTCAGTTATAATTATTAGGAAGATTTACCTTAAATCCATTCTAATTCTTATGTTGATGAAAAGGGCTTGCTTTGGTTTTGGGGGGAAAGAAAAGGAACAAAGAAAGGATAGGACCACTGCTGATTATTGATGCTAGCTGACAACAAAGAGAAAGCTTAGAAGCTCACCTCTTATTCTGCTTCTGTTTTATCTATCAAAAAAGATCTTTGGCCTGGGAAGGACAAAAAGGTAGATAAATTTTACATGGTTATAAATTTGGGAACAAGAAAAGAAGTTAGAGGTCATTTAGTCTAACCTCTTCAATTTAGAGAAAAGGAAGTTGTAAGTTAGAGAACATAGTGATTTGCTGAGTTCACATAAGTGAAAAGTAGCAGAGCTAGGATTTGAACTCAGGTTTCTTGATTCTAAAAATAGAATCTTTTCCACTTCATAGAGAGATGATACTCAAAGTAAATACAGAAAAAAATCAGAGAGCAGGTGTCATCAAAGAATTTTAATTACCAGGCCCAAATTAATTATGTCTTAGTCTTTGAAAGAGTTGGCAGATGGGATCCTTGAGCTGCTGTCAGCAATCTTTGGACAGCCTATTGATGCAGTAGATAGAACGCCAGACCTGGAATCAGGAAGCCTCTTCTTCCTGAGTTCAATTCTGGCCTAAGATACATACTAATTGTATGACTCTGAGCAAGTCACTTAACCCTAATTGCCTCAGTTTCCTCATCTGTAAAATGAGTTGGAGAAGGAAATGGCAAACCACTCCAGTATCTTTGCCAAGAAAACTCCAAATGGTCTCACGAAGAGTGGGACATAACTGATATGACTGAACAACTGCAGCAATCTTTGAATGGAGAATAGGAGAAACAAGGAAACAGTACTCAAGAAGGGCAAATGCTCCAATTTTCAAAACAATAAAGGAAATGGAATCTACAAGCTATAGGGTAGTGGGCTTATTTTTTTTAATTCTTGACAAAATTCAAGGATATATAATTAAAAGGGTGGTTAATGAATATCTGAAAAAAGAATGACTATTCACAAAGAGCCACCACAGCTTCATCAAGAACAGGTCATACTATTTCAGTGGGTGAGGGAGAGATTGATGAGAGGGAGGGAATTTTTAAACTCAAAATTTAAAAACAAGTGATAATTTTTAAAAACTTTAATTAAAAAAAGAATAGGTCATACCTGACTAATCTTATTTCCTTTTTTTGACAAGATTGTTAAATTAGTAGATTAGAAGAAAGCTGAAGCAAAGCATCTGGTAAAGTCTTTCATGCTATTGTTATGGAAAAGATGTCAATATATGCTAGAAGAAAGGAGAATTAAATGGGTTCCGAATTGGCCAAATGACTAGACCATAAAAAAGTCTATCATTAATGGCTCAATGTGAACCTGGAAGGGATTCTTCAGTGAAAAACCTCTGGGATCTGTATTTGGCTTATGCTATTTAATGGCAGATATAGGGCTCAAAAATGACTTGAAGGGCTAGACCATTGAACCAAATAGAAGAGTGAAATTTAATCATGATAAGTGAAAAGTCACATTTCTCTTCCAAAAAAAATCAAATTCACAAGAGCAAGGCAAAGGAAACATGCCTAAATAAATGTTTTTTGACTGACTTAAGGACTTTCATAGCTAGAAAAACAGTCCATATTTAAAAAAAACTAGAAGTTTTAGAAGACTGCAAGCTTAGTATGAGTCAACAGTGAGATATGGAAACCTAGACTAATGCATTAAAGTGAGAACACCACTGTACTTTGCCCTGTTGAAACCACATCTAGAATTCTGTATTAAATTCTTGGCACCATATCTAAGGAGGGACAATATGAAGCAGGAGGGTGTCCAGAATAAGGAACAGAATAAGCCCTTACTATGTGAAGATAAGGCACGAGAACTGGGATATTTAATCTGGAAAAGAGAAGACTCGGGGAGGGGGGTTTTATGAGAGCTTTCTGAAGAGCCATGGTATGGAAGCAGGAATAGATCTATTCTTCTTGGTCCAAGAAAAGAACTAGAAGAAATGGGTAGACATTGTAGAGAGACAGATTAAGGTTTGATATAAGGAAAATTCTTCTAATGTTTTCATAGGACTAAGAGTCATGGAACACTTGTCTCAAAAGAATTAAAAACGAGAATCACCTAAAGAATGATGAAAGGCATATAATAGGCATGAGTAGCCTCACATGGTCAATAAATCAATCAGTAAATATTGCAAATGAGAAATTATGAAACACAGTGAGGGACATTTGAAAAGAAACACATGAATGAAAAAGACGGGCTAACTATGGTGGCAAAATCAAGGAATAACCAATTAATGTCTTAATGTTACACTAGTATCCTTGGGGTGTCAAAAGAAACAAAGAAAGGCTCCCAGCAAGTTGGGTTGGACCTCTGCATCAAATTCATGGGACTACATATCCAAGAATCACAGAAGATGGTAGCCCTGAACAGGCTGCGATATGCATCATTGAAGGGCATACCCACATGGCAAGGATCACAGATTTATTCCAGAATTTCAGTAGAATAAGAGAATCTTCCTAACAATTAAAGCTATTAAAGGGGGATGGAATGCTATGGGAAGTGGTGGATCACCCCTAAATGGAAATCTTCAAGGAAAGACTATAGATTAATACTTACTTATTAAATTTGTTGTATAGGGAATTCTTGCTCATTCAGGAATTGGACTAGATGATTTCTGAGGCGCCTTCTAGCTCTGACACTCTATAATTCTGTAAATCTGCCCCTCTGTAACTTCTTCCCATTCCTCCTACTTTTGGTCACTAAACCCAAGCAGAACAAGGCTAATCCTTCTTCCTCATGATGGCCTTCATATATCTGAAGATAGCTATCATGTCCTACCCCACTCCCCAGCTCCTCTCTTCTCTAGATGAAACCTATGGATATTTTTAATTTGGAGTGAAGGAGTGATGTAGGGTAAGGTATGCCTCAAGAGAGGCTATTTGAATGAAGATGTTAGAGAATAATTGACTTTAAGTATGGCACAACCACTTTTATTTGGCATAGACCTCTGATTTTATTGTTACAGGGCACTCCCACTAAGGAAACTCCCTCTACCAATGCAGATAAACAATTTGTTTACAACTTATTATCATCTTATAGAGTTGCCTAGAGGTGTTAAGAGGTTAAGAGAGTGTTCAGTCACGTAGCCAGAACTTAAATATAGGCTTTCTTGATTCTGAGTCCATCTCTGCTTCCTACCGTACACTGCATTGGCTATAGTGCTGGACCTGTAGTCAGGAAGATAAGTTCAAATCCAGCCTTATACACTTACTGTATGAGCTTTGTGATCCTGGGCAAATCACTTAGTCTCTGTCTACCTCAGTTTCCTCTTCTGTAAAATGGGAATAATGATAGCACCTACCTCTCAGGGTTGTTGTGTGAATAAAATTGATACAAATACTTGTAAGCACTTTGCAAACCTTAAAGCACTATATCAATGCCAGTTGTTTTTGTTACTGTTGTTAAGTACAGAAGTTGGACTTTTACATAAGTTTCCTTGACTCTAAATCCAGCACTCTAGTCACTATACCATCAAGTCTAATTACAGGATGTCAAGGAACATCTAGAGTTGACCACATATTGGTTGGCTGGTTGGCTGTTGTCCATTGTTCTCAAAGAGGACCAAAATGACATCACTATGTTGGGGTCACGGTACAGTGTCCAACTGTGGCTGATCAGACCAATACAAGCTCAGAAGGTTCCACCATAGGTCAGGTATAAATAGTGTATGTGAATATTTGGGATGGAGATATCTCTAAATTTGTGTACCTCATGTTTCTACTGCAATTCTTCTTTGCTCATAGAGCACAGCACCTTCTTTAATGCAGTCATGCCTTGGGAAGAGCTATGTGTGACCTTCAAGCCATGGGACACCAAGGATCACTGTAAGGAACACCAGGAGTACTGTAACAGACCTCCAGCTCCAGAACCCTGGGCTACTGGCTGCTGCATTGGCCATGGGACTTGGAATGAGCAAAGAAGAGGAATGGAGCTGGAAAAGCATGGGACTCCCACAAAAAAGAATCTGCATGGTGCTATAGAAGAGGGAAGGGCAGAGACCTGTTAAGTGTGTGTAAGTGAACATCTCCACATTTCCCTTCTCTTACTTAGTTCAGTCCTTAAGGAAAATGCTGCCCCGATGACTTCAATTCAGCAAGTCTTTATTGTGGACTGCTACTTTGGGTCTCTAACCTATTCTAGGCACTGAGATGAACACTTCCTAACAGTGCTGCTTAAAGGTGGAATGGACTACCATGGAGGCAGTGGGTTTTCTGTCACTAGAGGTTTTCAAACAGAGGCTTTATGGCTACATGATGCAGAAAAGAAAACTTGCTCAGGTACAGGTTGGACTAGATGACTTTCAACTCTGAGATTCAATCATTTTACAGTCATTTTCTGTTGCATATCCAGCACTGCCCTACCCCACTAAAAGATTATTAGATAAATTTTTATATTATTCATCTCTCAAGGCACACAAAAATAAATACCTGTTCATTGAAAATCATAATTTTATTTATAAAAAGCTGCAAGTTTCTATTTTTAATATTTTCAAGAGCAGGGATGGAGAACCTGCAGCTTTGAGGACACATGTAGCCTTCTAGGTCCTTGGGTGTGGCCTTTTGATTGAGTCTAAGTTTTACAGAACAAATCTCTTATTAAGGGAATTCTGTCTGTGAAGTTTGGATTCACAGGGCCACACTTGAGGACCTAGAGGCCCACATGTGACCTCGATACTGAAGGTTCCCCACCCCTGATCAAGAGGGTTGCTCACAAGTGTGTGTCAATGTATACCTCACTTTACCCAATGTAGACCACTACAAAGTTTGTATAAGTTGAACCTTTATAAATCAAGTAAAATACTGGTCTAAACGCAAGCTGCATTTTTTTTTCACCAAATTTAGCTCCTATGAAATCTAAGTACTGACTATAATCACTCTTTTAGTGAGAGAATGGCAGTAAAAAAAATGATGGTGATAGCAACATTGAACTAAAAAAGTAATAAAAATCTTTATTTGAATTTAAGGATACGCAATAAATATAAGATAATAATCAGTGTACAGCTACTATTTAAAGACCTCTCATTTTAGGGGTAGGAACTATATTTGAGGGTAGCAGATACTTGGACCAATTCTCTAAGAACAAATGTATTAGCACTAAGAAATAGGGCGATTTAAAAGAATAATAAGGAATCTCATTATATAACAAAGACTTCTTTTCTAATGTAAATGATCTCTTCTATCACTACCTTCCATCCATACATATAATTGCTCTATTTTTTAACTTCAGATTTTTGTACATAATGCCTTTTCTTAGACAAAGACCCACTTATTTTAAATCTATAATATTAATGAAAAGGTCATAGCTGTTGGACAGTATCATAAGTTCACTTGTCACCTGGAATTCACTTAGCTAAGTTTCCAACAGGAAGAAACAAAACAAGAAGAAAAAAGTCCCAAATATTTTTGTGCGTAATTTAGCAATATATCTGTGTCCTTCATTTTCACAGATGACTCAACTGTGGTTAATTGATATTTCGGATGGGTGTGTGTGATTAAAAGGACTAATAGAAGAACAATATCCCACACTATAAAGATGTGAAGAATCATTTTTACATGCAACTTCAGTTATTTGCAAAGATGCAACTATTTTTAATTCAACCTCTTTGATTCACAGGTGGCCCAGGCTTATTTTTCAGGAGCTACCCCAGTTTTGATTGGCAAACACTAGGCTAGTCTCTCTGCTGCCTTAGTTTCTCTCTACTTTCAATCTCATATTGTTTATGTGCAGTAAAAAAGTTAGAATGTCTATAATGCAATGAATATGAACCACATTATACTTAGAAACAAGGGTGTGCAGGTGATGGGGACTAATTAGCGTACAGTCTCAAAACACATGAGGAGAAATTTAGATTTGACAAGAGACCACTGACAGCAACTGGGATTTGTCACCTAAATATCAATCAATTACCCAGCTTCATGACATGGCCACCCACATACAAACTGGAGACACGACCCTATTTATACTTAACAAAAATAATTTTCACAGTTACTTGAGAAAAGCATGGAGTAAACTGGAGACTGGTATAATAGAAAACAAAGGTTTCAAAAATATTGAGAATGATGGAGTTGCTGAAAATCTATGAGGACAAGACAAAAATAATTAGAATTCAAATCTATAAAAGCAAGGTGAAAAGGAGAAATGATTGAAGTCTGTAAAATCAAGAAGGGCATGGAATGGGTGATAAATTTTCCCCTGACTATTATAAACATTAGGAGCACTCCATGGAGTCGCATTCATTTAAAAAATTTATGTATTGAGCTACTTTAATGTGCATATCAACATTCACGACATGGGAAAGCAAAACATCAATGATGTGGTTCCTTCCATCCAAAAGTATAATGGGAATCATAAGATGTACAAATGTGACTAGGCACAGTGCCTGGCACATAGTAAGTGCTTAATAAAGGGGTTTTGTTTTCACTTATGTACTCATTCACATGAAAAGCTAATTAACAATACAAGACAGGTTCCGCACTATTATCCCCAGTTCTGTCCCTGAATGGGTCCACAGTTTGAACTCGTCCAGCTATGTAACTGATTGGTTTCCGTGAATGAGTTGGTTGGTACTGTCCCCCTTGGGGAATGAGGATTATGGAGGTTGAAGTTGGGAAGAAAGACCTATAGGTCCAAAGACTGATATCTGAAGCAGAAACCAGGGCAAAAATAAGGATCATGACAAAGCCTAAAGGGGATATTAACGTAAGGCCCAGGGTCAGTTGCTAACTAGGTAAGCAGTAAGGTACCAACTTTGACAAAAAATTATCTGAATTCAACTTTATTGAGTCGTTCTAATAAATAGACTTATGAGTGATTTGATGCCTAGTTGTATGAAG
Organism: Trichosurus vulpecula; assembly: GCF_011100635.1. NCBI lineage: Eukaryota > Metazoa > Chordata > Mammalia > Diprotodontia > Phalangeridae > Trichosurus > Trichosurus vulpecula. Next base: position 148,921,603 of record NC_050579.1, on the reverse strand, counting down.
CCAGTACTATCCTCCAGCTTTTTCAACTGGAAAGCTTCCACCACTATCACATTCATTATATCCCATGGCAAAGCAGCTCTAAACAACAATGGAAAGTGCACGATTGAATATAAAATAAGTGGCATGGACCCTAAGCAAACCCTGTTCACCTGAGTTTCCTTATCTATAAAAAGGAGCTAGAGAAGGAAATGGCAAACCACCACAGCACTTTTGCCAAGAAAACTCCAAATAGGGTCACAAAGAATCAGACGTGAGTATGAAACAACTGAATAACAAAGTAAGGAGAAGAAGAATAATAGAGGAGGGAAAACTCACTGGCTAGCCACAAAGAAACCAGGATCCATAGAAGAGGTAAGATATTTAAAGAATATTTGGGATGGATAGGTGGAGAGTAGAATAGAGGACATTTCAGATGTGGGAAAAAAGTGTAAGCAAAAGCACAAAGGTGGGAATGGGCAAGACCTATTTGGTAAACACTTTGTGTTAGATAAGAGTGAGGGGTAAAGTTGGGAATATAGACTTTGGATTTCAGGGAGACAAGAGTTGAACTTTACTCTCTAAGTCATGGGGACCAAGACAGAGTATCTGAGGAAGGGGAAGGCATGTCCAAGCACTATGTTAAAAAGATTGATGTGGAACAGTAGACCAAAGTTAGACTAAAAAAGAAAGAGAGTAGAGATAGGAAGATCAGATAGTAAGCTAATGCAGTAACTGAGCATAAGGTAATAAGCATCTGGCCTAGAGTCATAGCTGTGGGAATTGAAAGGAAGGGATACTTTAAGATAAATTGCAAAGAAATAATTGGCAGAACTTGGTGATTGATTAGATCTTGGTAGTGAGAGAGAGAAAAGGATGAAAGATGATTCCAAGATTTCCAGAATAATAGCACCATTGTCAGAAATAGAGATATCAGGAGGGGTAGCTGGTTTGAGGGGAAGATGATAAGCCTGGTTTGATTTGTGGACATTCAGGTAGAAATGTGCACATGACCCTAAATACCTTCAATTGCTTTTGGAAAGTCCATCACTCAAAAGAGCATTTTCTCACCTTAGGAACTTTTTTTTATTTTTCCAATTACGGTATACTTCCCAAGGGGGCAGTGGGTACTTTGATCTTGGCTACGTAATTAAAATTATAATAAGGCTTATGCCATAGGCATGATTAACTGGGCTAGAGATTTAGGTTTAGCATTTTTTCATTAAAAATCCATGTCTTTATTAAAACATTAATGTAAATACAAAATTATAAATAATTATCAACTCAAATGATCAAAGGGTAAGGATCAAATGAGATACTGTTCTATAACATGCTTTTAAAGCCCATGTAATGCCAACAATTAATAGCCAAATAATAAGTTTAAATACTAAATATGTAAAGTAAATTTTTAGACTAAAAATAACAAATCATTTGGTACCTTTCTCACTAATCCTTAATTGTTATAAATGCTTAATCTAAAATGGACCGTATTCCCCAGACCTGATTAGAATATTTCTCTCTAATTTACCTTGAATCCTAGTCTTTCCAAATGCTTTCTAAATCCAAATGCTTTCTAAAATGCACAGCCATAGGACCAGTTTGGCATCAAGAAATCTTTTGGTTATTTTTCTTTAAGTGGCAGCAGCTTCCCTCCAACACCTGTATAAATAATCTCTCCACTCTAATTATATCAAAATTTATTCAAAACCTTAGTTTCCCCTTATGATAAGTTCAAAAGTTTATCATTCCCTTTAATTTCCTTATACCTTCTCATACAGCCAATGCAGAAAGACATTACAGACATATAGTAGTATAATACTTCAAGCAACATATCTCAAATTTTTTGGTCTCAGGACCCCTTTACACGCTTAAAAATTATTGAGGACCCCAAAGAATTTTTTATGTGGGTTATATTAATTAATATTTACCATTTTGTAAATTAAAACTGAAAAGGTTTTTAAAATATTTATATACTAATTCATTTTAATAATAATAATAATAAACCAATTAAATGTCAACATATTTATGAAAAATAACTATATTTTCAAAAGCAAATTTTGAGAAGCATGGCATTGCTTTACATATTTTTGCAAATCTAATGTCTGACTTAATAGAAGACAACTGGATTTTCATATCTATTTCTGCATTCAGTTTGTTGGGATATGTGGCTTTGGTTGGAGCATATAAAGAAAATCCAGTCTCACACAGATATGTAGTTGGAAAAAGGTGAAGTACTTTAATAGGCAAATTTTTAATAGTTTTGACCTCACAGATCCCCTGAATGGGTGTCAGTGATGCTCAAGGGTCCTTGATTCATACTTTGAGGACTGCTGCTTTTCAAAATGTAAAAGCTGCACTGATTCATATTGTTCAGCTGAGAGCAACTTTCCATTCCACTAGAGGGGGGGGGGGGAGAGAGAGAGAGAAAAGGAGGAAGGGAGGAAAGAAGGAGGGAAGGAAAGAATGGAGGAAGGGAGGAAGAGAGGAAGGAAGGAAGGAAGGAAGGAAGGAAGGAAGAAAGGAAGGAAGGAAGGAAGGAAGGAAGGAAGGAAGGAAGGAAGGAAGGAAGGAAGGAAAACTATTCTATTTCCAACAGGTATATTCCTTCCATAGTTACTGGCTAGGCGTTTCTATAAATGTACATATAACTTTTCTCTTAGTGTCTCCCTAGTAACTCCTTTAGTATCCCTGAAAATACCATAGCTTGCCCTTGTAAGAGAGCACCACTTTCTTCATTCCAACTCACCAGTCAGTTCCTTCTGAGTAGTTAGCATAAGATATTGAGAAAAAAGAACATAGGGTCAGAGATTGAGCCTTAGGGAATACCCACAGTTAAGGTGCAAGAGGAAGAAGAAGAAGAAAAGTAAGTCAATACAGCTTTAAGGAAATATCTTCAGGGCAAGCAAAAGGAAGTACTTTACACAATAAGAAACACGACAAAATGTAAGTGATTATACTGGCATTTGTCTTGTTCTTTTGTCTAGCTTGGTTATAATTGCAGCAGATATAGAATAATAGAATTAAAGTTAGAAGAACAGGAAGTAAAAAAAAAACTTTTTCTGTTTGTTATAAAAGAGATAAGCTTATTGCGAGGAAGGAGAAATGCTATGATGGATTTGACTAACCTACAAGGAAGAACTGATTGGTGAATTGGAAATGAGGAATACAGACCTCTCTTTCCAAGGCAAGCTGTTCTACAGTGTTTGATATAATACTCAATAGAGTAGAAAACAAAAAATGACTCAGGCCTAGACTATGGCTAATGCACTAGTGCCCTGAGCCTTCCATCTCCTGCTCAGTGCAACATGTTCCCTGAGGAAAAACTATGTGGGCCAGGACAGGCATCTTATGTCTGCCCCAGAGCAATCACTTCCATCTATACCAGAAGAAGGCATTTTCCAACTCCTGCTTCCAGACCAGTTTCCCAAATAGTATGTGGAGAACCTTCATTGCAAAGAACAACAACCCTCCCTTCAACTTCAGGTGTTTCATCTCCTTCTGCTCCTGGCCTCTGAGCATTGAACAGTGGCACCTTTCACTCAGTAATGAACATTCTGAACTCCTGTAGATCATCTACTGCTGAAATCCTGCTCAACACCCCCTACCATGCAATTCCTCTTTCCTGCTCCCCTCAACCCTCCCATCCCAAAGTTTCACCTTAACTCTATCCAGCCCCTCCACTGTGCCCTCTAGAATGCCTGTTCCATAGGCAACAAACTAACCTTCATTTTAAATCTATTCCTCTCTCTCTCCTCCTTATTGAAACCTGGCTGTTCCCTGATGACACAACGTTCCTGATCATCCTCTCCAGTACTAGCTTCACCTTCACTCATTGTCCTCAGCTCACTGGTTGAGGCAAAGGAGTTGGAATATTCCTTGCTGCCCATTGCATTTCCAGGTTCCTTCACTTCTTCCTTCTTCCTTCACTCAGTAACCTCTCTTCCTTTGAGGTTCATGCTATTCACATCTACCACCAAATCAAAATCCCGGTAGTAGTTGTCTACAAACCCCAGTAAACCCCAGGTCACTTCTCTTCCTCCCTCAGTGACTTTGATACTTAGCTTGCAAATTTTCTCTCCTCCCCAACTCTTGCCTTCCTACTAGGGGGACTTCAACAGGTTAATTTTCCCTCAAATACCCTAACTACTCAGTTCTATGCCCCATGCCTAGAACTCATTCCCTCTCATTTTTCCCTCAGAATCTTTTTAATTGAGATGGAGCTAAGGTACCATCTTCTACCATAAAGCTTTTCCTAATCCCCCCAAACTGCTGTTGGCCTCTCTTCCAAACTTCCACACTAAACTATTTTGTATTTATTCTCATATTTACTCTGTGTATACTCATATATGTTCTTCTAGCCATGGTTAGAATTTTTGAGAGCAGAGTCTGTTTTATTCTTTGTATTTATATCCCCAGCACCTAGTATGGTACATGGAAAATAGTTGGCACCTAGCACTAGAAAAACCAGAATTTTAAAATATCGCAAAGAACCAAGATGTGTCAATTGATTCAGAACCTTTTTTATCCACAAGACAAAGCAAATGAATAAAATAAAGAGAAATTTTTGATTTCAAAGTAAAATTGTAATATTTTGAGTCAATTTACCCATGTGATTCTTCTAGTGAAATAACTGGTTGCTGATTGATCGATTTTTTTCTTTATTTTTAATTTATGGCATAAAACAAGCATTTCTACAACATAGTATAATTTTCTTTAAAAAAGGATGATTGCATATGAAACTGAAAATCTATTATGTACAACTTGCTATTCCTTTTAAATATATAATAAAGTTATCATGTAAATTTCTTTTTTTCCTTTTTTTCTTCCCCCCAAGGCCTAGAGATAGCTACCATTAGACACAAATAGATATATATGGATATATACATATATGTAAGTATGTATGTATGTAAAATTATTCTATACATGCTTTTATGTATCAATTCTTGCTCTGGATACAGGTAGATTGATTGATTTTCAACCTAGACCAACGGACTCCAATTTGATTGCTTTCCATATCTAATGCGACTATATTCATATGAACATAGAGGGAAAAAAATCAAATTTGCTTTTCCTTACTTCAAAGTAAAAATTTTGCATTCCTGAAAACCTATTGATGGTTTTTGATAATGTGACATTAAGTGATTGCATCCAGTGTTGGGAGTATAACAGGTAGTAATGCTATACTTAAGCCAGGAGGAGACATGGTTTGGTCATTTAATAAAGTTTCCTTTTCATCATTTACAGTTAGCTTAGAAGGAAAATACCTAAGTAAAAGCAGTAAACTTTGTAGCCATGCTTTATTAAATGCAAGATAAAGAAATAAATGTTATCATGGGAGGTACATATTCATAAAAGTTTTTAGGGAAGGTTGGGATTTTATCTGAACCCATTTTCTTGTGAATGCAATTGCTCACAAAAATGTAACCAAAAATCTATCCTGTTATAGATATCATTTCCAGGTTGACTACTGAATCATTCTTTCCTTTATGGCCCACTCTCCATTAACTTATAAAGCTATTAAGGTAGAAGTTAATATTAACCTGCCTGGATAATGAAAATTTAATTAATAGTTTTGACCATGTCACTCTTCTGTTCAAAACTCTTCACTGGCTCCCTGTTGCCTGTCAAATAAACTCAAAATTCTTAACCTCTCTGGGGCCCCATTTTCTCATATGTACAATGGAAAAATAGCTCTTACAAGCCTTTCTCTCATTGGGTTAGTGAGGGGGAACAAAGAAGAGAAGAGAGGAGGAGAAAAAAGACTAAAACAATGACAGGCCCAAGGAGATGGCTGGGAACAGTTGCATAATTTGTATTCCTAGAGTTGGTAGAATCCTTTTACCAGCTCTGCCCCATCAAGTCATGGACTCACAATCTACTGGGACAGAAGGTGTCCAATTCCATACCACTGGTGACACAATGAAATGAAGAGCTGTCGTTATGACTATGACCAAACATAATCACAGTAACACAGTAGAGTAAAGATGAATGCCTATATAGTGAGCATGTTGCTACCACAAAGGAATGTTTTGCTGCGGCAAGGAAGTGTGTCAGACAAACCACCATTTCACCAAAACATACTATTTCCCTTTGTGGTGTTTTCTCCCACTTGCAAATACAATTTCAAATTCATCTGTTTTCATTTTGAATAAAAAAATATGTCATAGTGGATGTGCGTCCATAGTCATTCAAATGGGACAAGCATAATGATCCATACTGTAAAAAGAGTGGATGAAAAAGAGAGACAATGAGAAAACATTGTACTTAACATTAAGAAAAAGTTTTAATCTTACATCTAACCATTATAACCATATATAACCATTATATTTCCATGAGTAAGTCAGCTAATTTCATTTAGCCTCAAGTTTCTCATCTATAATATGGGAATAATTGACCTGTATAAGCTACCTCACATGGTTATAGTGAGAAACTATCATAGAGCTCTCTGCAAAAATTAAAAACACTAGTCAGATTCAGCGGCTATTGTTGTAAAAGCAAATACAGCCAAGATTATAGCATTTGTTTTGAAGGGCAGTCCCGCTGAAAGAACATATATGACAGAAAAGAAAGAAAAACAAAACTAGAATTAAACTGGCCTTATAGCAGTTACATAGCATTTTAAGGTTTGCAAAGCATTTTAAAAACATTATCTCATTTATTCTTCACAACAGCCCTGGGAGGTAGATGCCGTTACTATTCCTATTTTTCAATTAAGGGAACTGAAGCACATTGAGGTGCTAGAAAATGTCTGAGGCTAGTTTTAAACTCAAGTCTTTCTGACTCTAGGTCCAGTATTCTAGCCATTGTACCACCTATCTGTCTCAAGAGTTTACATTTTACTGTTTAAAAAAAATAACCCACAAATAGAGGAAGACTTTCAATACATTGGGTATATCCTTGAGAAAGTGGTGAGGAATTCCCAGGATAATCAAGTAATCAATAGACCATTGTCATCATCTCTCTTTTACATGTCACTTCAAAGGTTTACAAAACACTTTCCACATATTACCTCATATTCTCATAAATGAGAAATTTCAGTATGAATTATTAGTCCTGATACCAGTATCTATAAGGATAGCTAGGTGGTACGGTGGATAGAGTGCTATACCTGGAGTTCCATCTTTCTGAGTTCAAATCAAATCTGACTTCACACACTAGCTATGTGACCCTGGGTAAGTTACTTAACCCTGTTTGCCTCAGATTCCTTATCCACAAACAGAGCTGGAAAAGGAAATGGCAAACCACTCCAGTATCTTTGTCAAGAAAACCCCAAATGGTGTCACAAAGAGTCAGACACAACTGAAAAACAACACAATACATCAGTATGTATATCTTGGAAAACACTATAGTGGGCAGATCGTCTACAAGCTATGCTAAGAACTATAGAAGAGGAGAAGATCCAGTCGAGATTACATTTAGTGAAGTGAACAGCATTTTCAATGATGCCATGCTGCTAGCTCCCACAAAAGCCAATTAAAACACACACACAGAGAAAGAGAGAGAGAGAGAGAAAGAGAGAGAGAGAGACAGAGAGAGAGAGAGAGAGAGAGAGAGAGAGAGAGAGAGAGACAGAGACTATTCTTCTGATGATATTCTATGGGCATTTTGAATCATGGAGTACCATAATCTCAGAAGAATAAAAATTGGAGGTCATCCAAAGAGCAACGGAAGGACATTGAATGGTGAGTGTAAATAGGCTGCAGCATGTTACCAATGATAACCTTCAAAGAAATAGCACATAAAAAAAGGAATAACAACAATATAGATTTGATATTTCCCCAACAGAAAAGTGCTCAAATGATATGAAAAATTTTCTGAAACCACAAATGCAAATTATCAACAACCACATAGAAAAATTGGCCCAACCATTAAAGTAAGAAGAGTGAATATTAAAACAACCGTGAGGTTTCCTCTTATAACCAGCAAATTAATAGATCTATATGAAGAACATATATGACCAGAAAAGGAAATAGATAGGTGATGTAGTATGAAAGAGAAAAATGGACAGCCTAAGGAACCATGGAATATTAAAATTCCACTCAATCTCACAAATATTTATTAAATTCCTTCCATATTGCCATGTGCAATACACAGCACAAAGACAGAATGGAACAGGCCCTGCCGTTATGAGCTTATATTCTACGGCTTAAAAAAACTCATGGAGGAAGAGTCTTGAAGAACATTGGGTCAATCTTCTATGACAGTTACGAACAAGAATCATGCAGGATAATCAGTCAATCACCATTATCCATGTTCACATAGCAATCTAAGGTTTGCAAAATACGGTGTAGACTTTACCTAAATTTAATGAAAAAGTATGAATGGTAGAGAGAGTTAGTAAAATGAGATTGATTCAGTATCAAATCTATGTCCCAAAAGCTAAAGGAAAATACATTTGTTTCTACCATTGGTGCATTCAAAGAGATAAAATGCAATTACTCCTATACTGTCTGTAGAAATGAATTAGATCACAATATATTTTAAAATATGCCTTTCAATCTCTTTAGTGATTAAACTTTAGGAGCTTAATACTTTTTTCCTCAACATTTATCATGTTATCATTGCAATAGCAATTTCAGAGTTTAAGATATACAACCAAAGTTTCCTATATAAAGGGAAATGTTGTTATCCCCTCTGTCACATATAACTTTAATGCTGATCATGCAACTAATGAATTTTAGTAATTCAATTAATTTTATAATGTTAATTTCCAATATTTCTGGTGAATTAAATTGCTCCATGCATTTTTATTTAAGCCACTGAGCCAGCTTAAAAATATGAAGAATAATATCTGTTCTTTAATTTTAAGAAATAATGGCAGAATTCTGGCAAGATGAGAAAATGAGAAATTGCCTCTCAGTCTAATTCTCACCCTCAACACTTCAAAAGAAAAGAAATGGGATAATAAATAGAGAAGCTAAAATTATTGTATAAGAAGAAAAGTAAAGAAACATTCATCTACAAAGTAGAGGTTTCTGGAGGAATTATAGATAAGTTGCTGATCTGCATTAGTGGAAGAAGTTTTCATAGTGAATTCCCTATACTCTTGAAATCACAGATTTGGATCCCACACCATGTAACCCTCCTAAAAACAATCATCAAAGTTATTTGGCACTGGCTAAAAAATAGGAAGGAAGGTAAATGAAGCAGACTAGATAAGACCCAGAAGCAAACTAAAGCAGTAGCTTTACAACAAACTATCACTACTGGTGAAGGAAGGGATAATTCCTTATTTAATACATTCAACAAGAATTACTAGGAAAACTGGAAAGCAATTTGGCAGAAAATAGGTTTAGACCAGCATTTATATCATATGATATAATAAGCTCTGAATTGATGTGACTTAAACATAAAAAGTTACATCATTTTTTAAAAAGTAGAGAACAATAGGAGGTACCTTTAAGAACTATAGTTACAGTGAGACTTTATAACCAAGAAAGAAGTAAATTCTCAAAAGACAAAATAGGCAATTTGACTATTAAAAATGCAAAAAGCTTTTCATCTTTAAAAAAATTCGGTGCAACTCTAATAAGAAAAACTATCATGGGGAAAAATCTTTGCAAAAAATGTCACAGACAAAATTCTAATTTTTCTGATATACTGAGTCATTCTTCAGTTGGTCAAAGAATATAAAAAGTTTGCCAAAAAAAGAAAGAAATACATGCTACCAATAATCACATGGAAAATGTTTCAAAACATTAAAATAAGAACAATTTAAGCCAAAACAACCTTAAAGTTTCTTCTCATACTCAGCAAATTGGTAGAGATGCTAAAACATGGAAAATAATCAATATTGGAGGAGCTATGGGAAAGCAGAAACACTTGGTACTCTCTCTTGGTGAAGTTACAGTTATTAACAAAGGCAGCCTTTCTCAGAACCAATTTCTAATTATGGGGAAAGTTATTAAACTGTTCATACCTTATAACCCACCGGTTGTACTCCCAAGCATCTAGCCAGATCAAAGACAGAAAGAATTGTCTCATATGTCCAAAAATATTATTCATAGTAGTTCTTTTTTTCAGGTAACAAACAACAGGGGGGAACAATTGATGGGAAGGGACTGAAGGAATTGTGGCATATGAATGTGATTAAATATCACCGCACCATAAGTAGGAACAAATAGGAATAATTCAGAAAAACAGGGAAAGACTTATATGAACTGATGCAGAGGGAAGAAAGCAGAACCAGGAGAACAATATACAAGGTGTTCTAAAAGTCAGTATAGTTTTAAGCAGCTGAAATGAGTGGAACTACTAGAGCTTAACACTTCACTGACTTAAGCTACTAAAGCTTAAAACTGGACTAAGAATGTTGGAACACCCTGTACATAATGACTGCCAGTCAGTCAGTCAGCACATTTATTTAGTGCCTGCTATGCTAAGCATTGTGCTAAGTACTGGGCATAAAAAAAGGACAAAAGACAACACTGGTTCTCAAGGAACTCACAGTCTAATGGGGGAGATAACATGCAAAGAACTATATACAATAGAGATACATACCAAATAAATTGGAAATAATCAATAAAGGAGAGGTGTTAGAATTAAGGAGGATTAGGGAAACCTTTTTGGAGAAGGTGGGATTTTAGCTGGGACTTGAAGGAAACCAGAGAAACCAGGAGACAGTGATGGGGAGAGAGAGTATTCTAGGCATGGGGGACAGCCAGTGAAAACGCCTAAAGTTGAAAGATAGTTTCTTCTTCAGCAAAAAGGACAGTGTCACTGGATCACAGAGGTAGTGGTAGGATGTCAGATATAAGAAGACTAGAAGTGGGGTGAAGTTTTTTTTTAATTTTGGGAATTTTATATTTTATCTTGGGGGGGGTGATAAAGAACTATGTGAGTTTAACGAGTAGAGAGTTGAACCTAAACTTTAGAAAAAATCATTTTGATAGTTGTACGGAGAATATATTAGAATGGGGAAAGACTTGTGGCAGGCTGACCAATCAGGAGTGTAGTCAGACATGACATTGCCGTCCATTGGTTTTGTGGAATTGCTTTTCTTTATTACAAAGGAGAATTTTGTGGGGGAGGATATGTTGGGAAATTATTGTGTTGTTCAAAAAAAAGTATCAATACTAAAATGCATATGTGATCTCATCAATTTGAACATTACCAGTGAGGCAGATCACGATCCATCCAGGCCTGCCCAGCCTGTGGGATTCTTGGACGTATCTTCCCATAAGTTTGACACGGAAGTATGTGTAAGGTACTAGAAAGCCTCCCTTTCTCTCTCTCTAAATTTTATAAGAATACCAGTGGAGCACTTGAATTGTCCACATGATATCCCTCTCCTTTACCATAAGACTCACCTATTTTCTCTTCCTATCAGACTTCCTTGATTACACTTTTGTATTCCTATTCTTTGAATTTCTTCATTCACTACTCACACTCACCAGAACCTCCCCACTCTTTTTTCTGTGATAACCATTTTTAATTTTTTGAAAGCTGTGTGTTCCTTGTGTCACAGCCATACAACAACACTGGTAATATACTGATATTAAAAGTTGTGACTACTTCCAGGAAATCACAGGGGCTCTGAAATTTCCTGAAGGCATTAACAAATATTTTTAAAAGAAAAAAAGATGGCACCAAGGCTTCAAGTCCATCACAAACTGCATTAGTTTTATGAAGCTATTATCCTAAGCCTGTATCCTAAGAGTGAGTCAGTGGTATTAAGCTTATACTTATATAGCTATCAGAGATTTTTTTCCTATCTTCTGCCTTCTATCTGGTCTTCCAGAAGAAGGAAGATATTTTTTTTTATCTTTTATTGCTTGTGCCATTCATATCAATGCTTAATGAGATGCCATCTTGTAGCATCACTTCATTGTTCAACTATCTTTCCTATACAGTGAGACTTCAAGTGCCTTGGAATCAAAAGATCATGCCTCACATTTTTTGGAATTCTCCTTAGAATTTAGCACTGTGCTAAGCACATTGTGAAATGCTCACTAAATCTTTCTGACACTATAGCTCTTATGTAATATATTTTTGGAAACCATCACTCATCAGTATACCCTGAGCACTAACTGTGAACGGTAAACACCACAGAGGAAAAATAAATAGGTCACAGAGCTGAGAATATCATTGGGGCAAATACATTCACCAAGGAAGCACCAGAAGACTATGCTCCTCACATAGGTTATGACTGCTTTTTTATCCCCAACATTCTGGTGAAGTGGAGGAAACAAGTACTATTATTCCCAAGATCCAAATGAGAAAATTGAGGCTCCTTCTCATCTTTCATATATAGTTAGCTATCCAACGTTGCTGATGAAATCAAGGGAAAGTATTTGGCATCTATCCCCTCTTCTTCTCCTCATGACCACCCTATTGCAAACTATCATGATATCTCATGATTGCTCTGCCTCTCTTCATTTTCTCCCCTCTAATGCATCCTTTATACCAAGATAACATAAATGTTCTTTATGCATTGATATGGTCCTGTCACTCCTCCAGTCAAAAATTTCCAGTGTTAATCTATCACTTACCACATGAGTGAATGCATAAATGGATGGATAGATGGATATATATAGATGAATGAATGGTTAAGGAATTTATTAAATGCTTACTATACATGAAACATTATACTAAGCACTATGGATGCAAATAGAAAAGTAAAATAGTCCCTGCTCTTAAGAAACTTACATTCTAATAGGGGAAAAACAAATTATAATGCTTATTTAATGTCATTTCCACTGATGAAATCACATCAATTTCTGATGTTGAACCATTTGAAAGTGCCAAGGACTTTGGTGACAAGAACTTTCTTTTGGGAAGTCTTCAAAAGATTAAGCTATAACATCTATAGGAATAGTGGCCAAGTTGAATCTTCATATGGATGCTTCCCAGGATAATAGTAAAGGATACTGAGTTGGAAGCATTGCTATTCCAAAGGCTTTTGGGTTCAGACTCTGGAGCTGTCTCCATTAAGGTCTGAGGGGAAATGTGGAGCAAGATGGTTATGTTGATTTGATTGGGTTGCCACCATGTACATGGTAGTTGGTTGGCATTTGAGAATGGCTGGCCCCTCCTCCACAGAAACCACCTCCCGAGATGATGACTGTAAAGACTGGGCTAGAAGCAGGACTAGTGATTATGGGAGGTGCTGACACTCCTAGAACTCCTGTGTCTATATGCCTGTTGATGGCAGTTGTTCAGAGGTTATTGTTGGTTGTTAACAAGGCAAGTAGGCCCCTTCTCCACAATGAAAAAAAGGGAGGGAAATAAAAGCAATCCAAGAAAATTAGGAAAAGAAAGTTAACCAATTAGAAAAAGAGGTCCAAATAAATATTTGCAAGCAATAAGAAAAAAAAACAATTTTTAAATGCTGCAGAAATATAGTCAAGATTTCTCAAGACCTAGCAGCTTTTACACTCAAAGACTAGGTCTTGGAATATTATATGTTGAAGAGCAAAAGAAATGTGGTTGCATCCAAGAATAACTTACTCTGCCAAGTTGAGTATAATGCTAAATAAAAAAAAAATGGGCATTTGATGAAATGAAAGACTTTCAAGCATTTGTAGCACAAAGACCAGAACTCAATGGAAAATTTGATATAAAAGATCCAGAAGAAATATAAGGAAAACATTAAAGGCTAATCATAAGGCATTCATTAATGTCAAACTGTTTACTTATTACATATGTGAAATTGTTATCAGCATTCGTAAAACTGTCATCATTGCTAAGATAGTTTGAAAGAAAAGTTGAAGCTGAGGTATCTGGGATGGGGGTGATTCTAAAAAACAAAACTGGATAGGAAAAAGTAAAATTGTACTATAAAAATGGGGAGTAAAAGAAAGAGCGAATACAAAAGAAGCAAATAGGCGTAGAGGCTGGTAACGTTGGAACCTTACCCTCATCTATGTACATCTGGAAGGGTGTAGAAGTCTTCTGAATATGCAGAGAGGTGAGAAATCTGGGGGACAGAGTGGGGAAGGGACTTCTAGAAGATGTCTGCATTGGGGTTTAGGAGGGTAGGGGAGAGGACGGGGAGGACTTTTGGAAGGATGTGTGGACTGAGATTGGGTATGGGGAAGGGGATGGGTGTATTCCTGGAGGGGTGGGTGAAGTTGGAGGTGGGAGGGTAGGGAAAAGAGATAAGGTAACAGGGATAGGGTAAAAAGAGAGACTGACTATTATAAATACGTAGCATTCTCTAGGGCAGGGGAGGGGCAGAGAAAAAAGAAAAACAAGAAATTCACTCGATCACTTTTCTGTATATTTGGAGGGAGTAGCAAGTTGTACATGGTAGATTTTCAGTTTCATATGCAATCAGCTTTTTGGTTCTACTGTGTTTTAGAAATGCTTGTTTTGTTCCATGAATTGAAAATAAAATATTTTTTTAAAAAGAAAGGAAAGGGGGAGAAGAGTTACAACAGTATATCAGAATGAAAATGAAGCCCTTGTGTGTTTAAAAGTATAAGGGAGGTAGTAGCTTTTTTCATAGATATTTTAAATCTTTATATGTTAGAAGATTTAAACCTGGTTGTCTTCAACTTCAGACAAAGATGTTTCATTCCAATGTGCTCTATCTGAATTTTCTATTATTAATTGACTTGTCTTGTCTGTATAGCAACAGCAAAATGAACCAGAACCATAAAATATGCTTAGTTTTGTTTAGTGTTCTCCTGCAAAATTTGCTTAGCTTGGGTGATTCAAGCTGATTGGATTTTATAGTCTCAGATAACATTAGCAGTGGTCAGATAAACAAGGACTAAGACTGCAAGGTCCATAAAGGATAAGAATAAGGTCTTTTCCCCTGTGCTGTGCTTCCTATAGTATTGTGCATACAAGGACAACTAATGCAATTGTTTTCATCAAGATTAATTAATCAGATAATCTTGCTTGTAATAATTGCTCAGAAGCACCCAAACCTGAGTTCCAAGATGGAAGGATGTCCTTTGACTAGATGCTCAGTAACTGACAATAAGCATAGAGCATGATTCCACTACAACTGTTTAGCCCTATCATAAGGATCAAAGGCATTAATCTACAGCCAGCATTCTGCATGCAAGTAGTGACAGAAAGCACACCTTTTGTTTTCAGTGACAACATGCTCTTTGTCAGGAAACAGGGAGAAAGCTCCACCCCAGAACTCCACTAGGACTTTTTTTTAGCCCTACAGATTTGTTTTTTGCTTAGATGAAATATGAGAAAAGTATATCACATATACATCAAAATTTTACCAATTCCTGCTAATTAGGGCATGGTCCAGTCAAGATAAAGGCAAGGGAAAAAATTTAATCTGAGAAAAAGAAAGAGCAGTATAGCAAACAGAATCAGCCTATAACATAGGGAAGTCCTGGGCTCACATTTTACCTCTGACATAAACTAGCTGTGTGACCCTGGATAAGTCACAGTATCTCAATGTTCCGGGCCAGTGGTATCAAACTCAAATATAAAAAGGGCTACTAAGCCAGGCGTACAGAACCTGTGGGCTGCACATTGACTTAGAAAATCATATATTAATATTATTTTGTCTTGTTCTGATTTTACTAGCTTTGCTAAATATTTCCCAATTACATTTTAATGTGGTTCAAGTCACACTTGGGAATGTTGTAAGCTGCATGTTTGACACCTGTGATGTAAGACATCTTCTATGACTTTCAGTTGTAGAGAATGTACCCACCCACGTTGATAGGTGTTTCTCTACCTGGGAGTTCTCCTTTACTAGTGAAATCACATGTCTGGTCCCTATCTCTAATTTTAGAACATTTTTGAGAAAATGCTGTTCCATAATTTTCAAATAATGGCTTGGTCAGACTCTTTCAATAAGATCTGTTTTCATGATTATATCAGAACTTCAAAAGATCCCTAATTCCAGTAGTGTATATACTCCCTCCAATAATGCAGATTATAATAACTCCTCTCTGCCTTAATAAACAGTCTTCATGGGTTATTGTGGTCAAAAAAAAAAACACTAGCTGCCTAGGGGTCAATCAATAAAACTCTCTGAACTTAGTCAGGTTGGTCCTTAGGCGCCACACAGATAGCTTGTTGTTGACTCCTCACCCAAAGCCTTTCTAATTTTATAGAACATTATTATGATAAGATCATAGGATCAGAGACTTCAAGCCAAAAGGAACCTTGCAAATCCTCAAGTTCAACCCTTTCATTTTATAGATGAAAAAACTGGCCCGGAAAAGTTTAAGTGATTTGACCAAAATCACAAAGCTAATCAGGTACTAAGCCAGGATGTGAACCCAGGTCCTTAGACTCAAAATCCATTACTTTTCCTGCTATACTACATTGCTTGACCCTATCAGAGCTTATGCTTCTTAACTCTAGTCTTTAAGAATATAGGATTCTTACAGGGGATGTGATGACATATGTCAGAAATAATAGCTATGGGGGGAGGCTGAGGCTAGTGGATCACTTGAGCTCAGGGATTCTGAGCTGTTTCAGGACTAAAGTTGATTGGAGTACACAAATTATAGGATTAATACGTTGAAGAGGGAAGAAAGAGGAAGCACTAGGCTGCTTAATGAGGGGTAAACCAGGATTAATATGATGAAGAGGGAAGAAAGAGGAAGCACAAGGCTGCTTAATGAGGGGCAAACCAGCCCAGTCTAAATCCTGCTCTGTCAGGACGGGGATCAGGCCTACGAGCATTATTCCACTTCCAATACAGGATAGGGATAGGGAGGGAGGGGGAAACAGAGAGATTGGTGGTGGGGGGGGGGGGAGAGGCCAGATCTAATAAATTATTTGTCATTTATATGTCATTTATATGTAAACTGCTCATTTAAGAAACTTTAGGATGCCTGAAAAGTTTGCTTGAATTATAGAATGTTAAATCTAGAAGAGATCTTCTAGATCAGCAGTTCTGAAATACTCTTAACAATTATTGTTAACTCCCAAAAGAACTTTTGTTTGGGTTAATAGTCTATTTGACATTAAAAATATTATTATTATTATTATGAAAATAATTTTAAGCTCATGGAACCCCTGAAAGAACCTGCTGAGAATTGATGTTCTAGATCATCAATCACTATGCATTTATCAAATATCTACTATGTGCCAGGCACTGTGCTTCTAGTCTAGTGGGGGAGGGGATCATGGAATGCGGGGGGGAAAAAAAAACTTTTCCTTGCAATGCTGGAGCTCACCAAGAACGTCCAGAGGGCTCCATAAATAAAATCGTAATAGAGGAGATGCATACAATACAACAAATCCTTCCATATTATCATCTATCAGTCACATACAGTGCAGAAAACACCCAAAGATTGGTGTTAACAGGTCATATCATTGAAAAATTAGTTCCCAGTTGACTGACAATAGGTCACTGAGTTTGTTCAGTAGCACACATAAACAATGACTCAGGTATTATCAAATCATATGGAAGAATATATGTAAAATAATTGTCCATTTATAGTTTTAGTTGTTTTGACTGTGAATGCTTTCACAATGTTCATTACAGGTAATGGGTAAAATCAGGAAGTTCAAAAAAAAAGAAACCAAAATAACTTAATAGCTTAACTCTTAACAATGAAATAAATATCTAAATACTTCATGTACCAAATCTGAAATAAATACTACGGTTTGGCTTCAACTGATTCTAAAACATTGTGTGATATCATCATTTTTTTTAAAAGATAGATGCATGGTTCCTGTAAAATTTAAAAGAAGCTTATACTCCCCAAAAGCAAATTTTAGTACTTTATTTTTAAGCAAAAATGCCATAAGATGAAATAATTAAACAAAAAACTATCTTCCCTCATAATGCAAAACCACTTCATTATCACCCATCATCTTTCACTTTCAAAAAGAGCTGGTTCTCCTTGTTAAAGCTACACTACACCCTTCCACTTGTGTCCTTGATCCTATCCTTTCCTGAATCCTTGAGGAACTTGTTTATTAATATTTATTATGCTTGATTACTGCTTCTACTACAATTTCTCACTTTCTACTAGGTCCTTCTACTTTGTCTAAAACATATCCAGGTTTCTTTTTCCAAGAAGAAAATCCAGACCCTGTCATTTCCTCAAGTTATTATTAGTTCAATCCATAATTCAATAAGCATCTATTAAGTAGGTGCTAAGTACAAGGCAGTGTGCTAGGCATTAGAGCTACATAGATAAAAAGGAAGCAATCCCCTTCACCTCAGGAAGCTTACCATTCTACCATCACCCTATATCCTATATCATTCTTTCCTTTCATTCCAAAATGAATAAAGAGTAGTCTACATTCAGCTGCTTCAGCATCCTCACTACCCACTGACTCCATTAGCCCTTGTAAATGCCCCAATTCCTCCACTAAAACTAATCCCTCTAATGTCAGTAGTGACTTATTAATTGCCAGTCCTGATTTCTCACAGTCCTCATCCTCCTTGGCCTTGAAGAAGTAACTGACACTGCTGGCCTCTACCTCTTTCTAGATAATTTCTCCTGCTTTTGCTTCCAACTCTGCTTTCTTCTATCAGGTTTCTCCACTAGTTTTACTACTTTTCCTCCATGTTCTTTGTTTGCTCATCATTCTCCTCAAAATCCCTAGATATAGGTGTTCCCCAAAGTTTTCTCTTAAGCATTTTATAGCAAGTGTCTCTGACAAAGGCCTCACTTCTCAAATATACAGAGAACTGAGTAAAATTTATAAGAATAGGAGTCATTCCACCATTGATAAATGGTCAAAGGATATGAACAGGTAGTTCTCAGAAGAAATCAAAGCTACCTATAGACATGTGGGGAAAAAAAACTGTTCTAAATTACTACTAATTAGAGAAATGAAGATTAAAGCAACTCTTAGGTAACACCCCACACTTACCAGGTTGGCTAATATGATAGTGTAAGACAGGAGCTTTTGGACTCGAGCTTCTAGCAGGTTCACTCTTGATGCAGGAAGCCAGAAGGACAGCAATGGAGACATGATTGGGATTAACTAATTTATTCTTCTCAAGGGGGTTCCTGATAATGGGAGAACCAACTCCTACAGTATCCCCTAAGTCTCAACGGGGGCCAGTCAAGACAAGCATGCACATTCCACAAATCCCCCTAAGTCTTGATGGGGGCCAGTCAAAGGTAGCACAGCATTCACATTCCCCACTTACTGACCAGTGTTTACTTGATTAATAGAATAGCACACAAAGAAGGCGATTGGCCAGCAATAGCCTCACAAATTTACATTAACTTTAGCAATATCATGGTGACTTAGCACAGAGCATGTACAGTGTACTGTTTACAACTTAACTCAAATATTTATATTATCTATTGTTATATCTCATTGCATAAGTACAGTGAGATTGTTTACAACCTATGATCCTGGGAACTAGTAGATTGTTCATGACCATGGATCCTGGGAACTAGTATCTTAAAAAGAAAACAAATTCGCCTTATATACAGACAGAAAAGGAAAATGACAAATTTCGGAGGGGATGTGGAAAAATTGGGACACTAATGCACTGTTGGCGGAATTATGAACTAATCCAAACATTCTGGAGAACAATTTGGAACCGCACCCAAAGAGCTATAAAACTATATGCACCCTTTGACCCAGAAATACCACTACTAGGTCTGTATTCCAAAGAGATCAAAGGAAAAGGAAAAGGAAAAGGACCTACATGTACAAAAATATTTATAGCAGCTATTTTCATAGCAGCAAAGTATTGGAAATTGAGTGGATCCCCATCAATTGTGGAACGGATGAACAAGTTGTGGTATATGATTGTGGTGGAATACTATTGTGCTATAAGAAATAATGAGCAGGATGGCTTCGGAAAAAAATGTGGGAAGACATATATGAACAGATACAAGTGAAATGAACAGAACCAGGAGAACACTGTACACAGAAACAGTAATATTGTATGATGATCAACTGTGACTTAGCTATTCTGATCAGTAAAATGATCCAAGACATTTCCAAAGGACTTATGATGAAAAATGCTTTCCATCTCCAGAGAAAGAACTTACGGCATCTGAATACAGATTGAAGCATATTTTTTTCACTTTATTTTTCTTGCTTTTTTGCAATACAGGTAATATGGAAATATGTTTTACATGATTTCATATGTATAATTGATATCACATTTCTTGCCTTTACAATAGGTGGAGGAGGGTTAGGAAGGAGAGAATTTAGAACTCAAAAAATTTTTTAAACAAATGTTAAAAATAAATCATTTTTTAAAAAATAAAAGGAGCTAGAAATTCTCTCCTAAATTTTTTTTTAAATAAATAGGAGAGTGAAAATCATTGTGAAGCATCTCTACAGAATCTCAGAACATGAAAGTTAGAA
The DNA here is from genome assembly GCF_011100635.1 of Trichosurus vulpecula. Taxonomy (NCBI): domain Eukaryota; kingdom Metazoa; phylum Chordata; class Mammalia; order Diprotodontia; family Phalangeridae; genus Trichosurus; species Trichosurus vulpecula. The sequence continues at coordinate 148,901,398 of NC_050579.1, read as the reverse complement.
GGAATCTCAGCACGGGCCATCTCATCCAAGCTACACCTGAGCATGACAACAAGATGGTGCAGTGGATAGAGTGCCAAGCCTGGAGTCAGGAAGACTCATCTTTATGAGTTCATATCTGATCTCAGAAACTTATTAGCTATGTGACCCTGGGTAAGTCACTTCACCCTGTTTACCTCAGTGTCCTTATCCATAAAACGAGCTGGAGAAGGAAATGACAAACCACCGAGTATCTCTGGGGGATCATTAAGAGTCAGACGTGACTGAAATGACTGAATAACAATAACACCTGAGCAAGCATCCTCTCTGTAACACACTGGACAATTCGCCAACTAGCCTTTCTTGGAATTCCTCTACCTAGTGATGGTGAACCCAGGAAGCCCATCCCACTTTTGGATAGATTTTTTAAAAATGTTTAAAATTCTGCATCAAACTTAAATCTGTTACTTTGTTACTTTCAATCCAGTACTCCTAGTTCCCTATTAAGCCCACTGTCTAATCCCTCTTCTACATGGCAGCCTTTGAAATGCTTGAAAGTAGTTATCACTGTTCCCCTAAGACCTCCCTTCTCCAAGTTGGATATCCCTAGTTTCCTCCACCAATCCTTATATGACAAGATCTTATGGTCACTCACTATCCTGGTTGTTCCCTTTTGGCCATTCTCCAATTTATCAATGTCTTCCCTTAAATGTGATGTCCAGAAATGAACACATTATTCTAGATGTGGCCAGAAATATGTCTTCCTATACTCCTCTCCTGACTCCCTAGATTTCATGGTCACAATGTGATGAAGCACCATACTGGTTAAGGTGTGGGTATCTTCTTTCCCCCACCATCTCCTGTCTTTTCAGTTCTATTTTATACATTGCTTCCTGAACTGGAATATAAGCTCCTTGAGAACAGGAACCAGATTTATTTTTGCTTTTATTTGTATTCCCAAATTTTTATGCTATCTGACATATAGTGAGCACTTAATAAGCTTTTTGACCTGGCCAAGACAGAGTACAATGGGACTATTAAGTCCCTCTTTGCAGATAATATGTGTCTTTTAATATTCCAATATTCCAATTAGCCTTTTATAAATCTCCCATGTCCCACTACTGAAAAATATTGAGTTTACAATTCACTTATAAGCTACAGCAGCAAAGATTGCTCCAAATTAAAATAATTACGGATAGCAAATAACAACATCCTTCTCACTAAGAAATCTGTTTGTGATGTTAGGTATACAATAACATTGATATGAAATTATAAAATTTTCAAAAACAAGCCCTAGCTTCTTTGGTACCATTAACTAGAGACATTAAAAATAAAATTTTAATATTTTGTTATGAGAATTTCACCAAACTTTTAAAAAATGTGAATGCTTCTACCAGTGCAAACCATTTGGAAACCAAAGTCATAGTCCCCCTCTCCCCTTCCTTTGGCAGATGAAGATGCTAGCTACAGAGAGAAGTGATAGATCAAAGTCACACAGTAAGTTGGTGGCAGTCAGGGTTAAAATCTAGATTTCCTAACTCCAAGCCTAGTGAGGTTTTCCCCTCTACTTCACCCTATTTTTAAAAATAATTTAAGAATATTCCCCCTACAACTTGGATCAGATTTGTATTTATAAATCTGCAATGTTGGGGGCGGGGAAAGAGTTTGCTAAGAATCAATGTTGTCTAAGTAATTCCAAATTCTTAATTGTTGTTGTTCAGTCATTTCATCCATTTGCAACTCTTTGAGACCCTAGTTGGAATTTTCTTTGCAAAGATGCTGGAGTGGTTTGCCATTTCCTTCTCCAGCTCATTTTACAGGTGATGAAACTGAGGCAAACAGTATGAAGTGACTTGCCTGGGGTCACACCGCTAGTAAGTGTCTGAATCGAAATTGGAATTCAGGTCTTCCTGACTCCAGGAGCACTGCTTTATCCACTGCTTCACCTACAGAGTGTAATTTCTGAGGTTTTGTTCCAAATTTGTATCTGACACTAAGACTCTTCGAGATATTGGAATATTAAGCTGAGAAAGGGCTGCAGAGATAATACCATCACTATTAGATGTTTTGCCTCCAAATAGCCAACTTCTTTAATTATCATGGACCTTTCTTCCAAACTGCAGAAAGGGCTCTTAATGCTGTTTGGACAAAAGTAAGATAGTCTATTAAGGAAGAAATAAACTAAGCTATACTTGTAAAATCAATACATTGAGCCTTTGGAATTAAATGGGGTGAGACATACAGCAAGAGGTTTAGAGAGCAACTGCTAAAATATTCAAGGGCAAGAGAGACTTGTCATGTGATAATCATAAGATCACAGATTTAGAACCGGAAGGAACCTCAGAGATCATTTAGTCCAATTCTATTCATTTTAAAAAAGAAGAAACTGAGACAAGGTGAAGTGACTTTCTCATGGTCACGCAGGTTAGAAACACACAAACACACACATTAAGACTCCTCAGTTCAAAGTGAAATATATGATTAAAGTCTTGAAATCAATCAAGGGAAAGGGTAAATATGGACTTTTGTTCACTAAATTCAGATATATTAGAAGTAGGCAACATCCCCTTGAAACTGAAAGAGGTAAATCTGGTATAAATAAAAAAGGAAGCCCTAATTTATAGAGCAGGGAGAAAATTTGGAGAGTACTGAAATGTAATGTAGACTGAAAACAGAAATGGTTTCAGAAAATATTTAGATAAACTCACGGAAGATAGGTCCATGATACATAAAAGAAGTAGGCAATTTGGAGGCAAAACCCTTAATGATGAGGTTACTATCTCTGAGGATAGCCAGGCTGTCTGTCCCCCCAATTCATATTCCTGAATTCTATATTTAGAGCTAGTACACAACTCAGATGGCCTTAAGAAAGTCAGTCACTTCCACGCCGTGACATAATAAGACTAGTGAAAGTTGGGCACAAAATGGGCACTTAATAGACACACCTGTTAACTAACTGCTAGTTACATTAAATTAGTTTGGGGTGTTAGTTTTCTCCATTTTCAATTATTTTAATATAAAAGAATACATATGGAACTCATTCAACTCAATTCAACAAGTACTGGAGGCTAGGCATTGAGGAAACAAAGAAAAATATGAAAGCAATCCCTCCCCCTTCACCTAATATTCTACAGGGGGAAACACCACAAACACAGAGAGGTCAATGCAAAGTCATACCAAGAAAATGCAAACTGGGCAACTAGGTGACTCAGTGGTTTGTCCTTCATTCTCATTTTCAGGAAGATGATGACATGACTTGCAACTGAATTCGATTTGAGCGAGGGAGGGCTGTGCAAAGTCACCAGCCTCACTTTCTCCTCCAGAGCCATCTGGGTCCGGCGGCCAGATATCCATCAGGATGACTGGGGATGGCCCAGGATGCAATGGGAGACCATGGCCCTTTAAAGTTAAGGGTGACCCACTGGATAGAGCACTGGGCTTGGAATCAGGAAGACTCATCTTCCTGAGTTCAAATTCAGCCTCAGACACTTACTAGCTATATGAGCCCAGGCAACTCACTTAATCCTGTGTGCCTCAGTTTCCTCATCTGTAAAAGGATCTGGAGAAATGGCAAAGCACTCCAATATCTTTGCCAAAAAAAAAACCTATCCAAATGGGGTTGCAAAGAGTTGGGCACAGCTGAAACCAATGAAACAAAAAATGCAAAGCAACTGAGGGATGACGTGTTAACTACTAGAGGATCAGGATATCAGGAAAAGCCTCTTGTAGGAAGTGGCACTTGAACCAATCCTTGAATGTAATTGAGGATTCCCCAAGATAGATTTCCCATCACTTTGGGCTTCCAGTCATAAGGATATGATAGTGTAACTTTCAATGTTCAAATTAGAGAACTGAACTGAATAAAAACACTAATACCATTTCAATGGTTTCATTCAAGCATTTTTACTTTTGAGTGAGATCCTCGAGATCAATGCCTACTTAGAAATGGATTCTTTCTAAGAATCAGAACTAGTGAAAAACATTACAATAGAAAGGTCATTTTCAGGAAAATATGGTGCAAGTTATTGATTTTTTTAAACCAGAAATCTAGTCACCCAAATATTTATTTCTGGATCAAGTAGAGAACTATTATTTAAAAGAAATAGATCATCAGAAAATATTTCATGATTGGTCTATACGACTTATGTTGTATTTATGTATAAGTCCTGAGCCTTATGCAAAATTTGGCTTTCATGGCACAATGTATGGCAGAGAGTCTAGGAATAAAGGTCTTCATTGGTTGTAATTCTCTGAAATTTGTTAGTATTATTTCTGTCTTTTAAAAAATAGCTAAAAGTATTATTTATAGAAGGTTGGTCTGACAGATGGGGAGATTTTTCTTCTTGGTAATTTCTATATACATTTTATAATCTTCATACCCAGCATATGCAATTAACTGAAATTGAATCTTCAACACTGTGTACATGTCACTTAGCAAATCCCTTGGTGATAAAGAATAAGTGGGTTGTCAGAATATGCTCAATGTTAATTTATTAAGCAGTGGCCTAATTTAAACTGTCTAATTTTTTTTCAACTACATAATGCCAGTCACTATGATCACCCACATTTCCTTTTCAGAATTCAGCAATCCCAATCAAGATTTACTATCAGGAAGCTGTGAAAAAAAAAATTTTTTGCCTTAACCTGTCCCTCCCTACTTCTTTTTTCTAGACACTCCAACCTCCAGTTGTCTTGTGCTCAAAACTTTCTCCTCATCCTAACCTCATAAAAATAAAGCTGTCTCATTTTCCATCCCATTGGGAACTTACTCTTTGTTAAGAAACTGATAAATTAATCTGCACTGATTTATGACTAACTATGCATGTGAATGTATTGCTCTTTCTGAAAAGCTTTACATATTAAAGTAACCTTCTAGAGATAATACATTAACCACCTCCCTCCCAAACCCTCCAACCCCAACAAAAAAATCTACTTCTTGCAATTTCAAAAGGATTACACATTTAGAGCTGAAAGGGACCCAGAAGAGTTTGTTGCCCACATTCATAGTTAAAGAGAATTATAAATTTCAGTTGGGAGTAATGAAAATAAAGATGCTATTTTTTCCCATCCAGAATCGTAGATACCTTGAAGTCTATCCATAAACCACCCCCTAGTTAAGATCTAGCCTAATCTTACCTAATATCATTTCACAGAAGATAAAACTGAGCCCCAGAGAACTTGTGATTTAGTCAAGGTCACACAGCTAGTAAATAGCAGAACAGGGAAGCAGATTTAGATCTTCTCATTCCAAATCCCCAAGTGGATTTTTTTCAGACCCCATGGTAGCCCACTGGGTAATATATTTTGAGACAGGTAGATAAATTGGGAACCCTATGAATTACAATAAGTGGCCAACACCAACTTTGTCTATGTGCATAGCAATCCCTGTTCAAAATCCACAGAGACAATAAAAAAAGTACAGCCACAGGGGAGGAGAAATTAAATACCAGATCCAAGCTGTCTGTCTGCAAACATGGTTCAACTTTAGCCTGAGACCGAGTAAAAGAAAAACATTCACTTCAGGAAACATTCCATATGAAGCATTTACTTACTTGCAAGAAGAGTTATGTTAAATCAGTAGTAGTATTTCACCTCTTGACCTTGACAAAAGTATAACTAACTCAGAATTTCACAACGCAATTATTTTTATAGTGCTATTATTCATAAAGGAAACATTAAGACTTAAGAATTATTCAAAATATATTGGCTTGCTTTCCTTTATCAGTCATGGGCATGTGAGTAGGGCAGCTGGGTGGTACAGTAGATTATTATTGTTCAATCGTTTTCAATCATGTCTGGCTCTTCATGACCTCATTTGGGGTTTTCTTGGCAAATATATTGGAGTGCTTTACCATTTCCTTCTCCAGCTCACTTTACAGATGAGGAAACTGAGGTAAACAGGGTCACACAGCTAGTAAATACTTGAACTAAGATTTGAACTAAGGAAGAGGAGTTTTCCTAACCCCAGTTCTAGCACTCCATCCACTGCACCACCTTGCTGCCCCTGGAACTGGAATCATGAAGATGAGTTCAAATCCTACCTCAGACAATTAATAGTTGTATAGTTGTATAACCCTGGACAACTTAGACTATGTAAGCCTCAGTTTCTTCATATGTAAAATGAGGATAATAATAGTACTTAACTTTCAGGATTATTGAGAGCATAAAATGAGATATTGATTATAAAATGTCTCCCAAAGCTTAAAGTGTTATATCATGTTAATGAGTATTATTATTATGTGCATTTTATATTAATTTTAATGGCTAGAATGCCCCCCTTTCATCTTCAACTTCTAAAATGTTAATCATCCTTAAAAGACCCAGCACAAATGTCAGATTATCCTGGAAGTCTTCACCAATTAGCCCTAGTGGAAAATATCTCTCCTTCCTATTAATGCACATACCATTGTATACCTCTCATGCATTTACTATGTTCTGTTCTATGCTATGCTTATTGCCTGATGTTGAGATGAGCAGCAGAATAAGCATTTATTAAGTGCCCACTATGTGCCAGGAATCATAAAGGAAACATTGTGAACAGTTCTAAGAACACAGTATAGTATTTTACATACGGTAGGTGTTTCAAAAATGTTTTGATGGGAGATACTAGAAGGATTTGACATGGGGGAGGAGAGAAAGGGATACTGTTAAAAAGGGAGAAGCAGCATGGTGTAATGAAAAGAGCATGGAACTGGGAGTCAGAGGACCTGGGTTTGAATCCCCTCTCTGCCACTAGGCCTGTGTGACCTAGATCAGGAAAAATAACTTCACAGGCCCTCGTATGAAAAAGATGAGTGTTGGACTGAATGACTCCAGAGGTCTCTTCTAGCTCCAAAGCAATGATCTTAGGTTATATAACCTTTACTCTGAATCTAGGTTTTTTTATCTGTTAAAGTGAAGGAGTTAGACAAGATCAGCAGTTCTCAGAGTGTGGTTCAGGGGGTCAAAGAAGTTAAAACTATTTTAATAATAATATTAAGATAATATAAAAATTTCAATATATTAAATGTCAATAAATCCACATAAACAAAAGCTCTTTGGGGAGGCTTCTCAATAATTTCTAAGAGTGTAAAAGGTATCAAGGCCAAAAACTTTGAGAACCATGTGACTAAATGATTTTTGAAAACCACCTTTCTAGCTCTAAATCTCTGATCGTTTTAATGAATGAATACACTTGACCAGCCCTGATGCAACTTTTTTCTTTCTACCCACAAAATAGAGTGGCTTTACCTTCAAAATGACAGAGCTACCCTTCCCCTCACATTGGCCTTAGCTTTCCTGATTCAGCTTCCACTTCCCCAACTCACACACACAAAACAACATGGGGTAGGCTCAGAACAAAGCTATCTCTAGGACCTGATTGCCCCGACTTCCTTGACAAATCTTCCTGGTCACCCAGGAGTATAAAAAGTCCCAGCCACGTAGAATCTGTGCTTCTCAAACTTGGTGGATACCTAAGACCACTGCAGTCACCACACCCCAATGACCTATTGACCAAATGAGTTTCCACATGGAGACAAGTGGAGCTATATCCAGAGAAGCTAAATGCCAATATATCCTTGTGGCTTACCCTTGCTATGTCAGAGTAAAGAAAACCCCCCTTTGTTAAATGTTCATTGACTTGAGGCTCATTTCATCTCACAGTTATGGCTGAACTATGAGGATATTAGCATTAGAGTTGAGTCTCTAACATATGTTCATTCTCTTGATCTCTCTTCTCCTCTCTCTCTCTTCCTTCCTCTCTCCTCTCTCCCCCCATACACACACACACACATACATATACATATATGTATTATATTTATATTATATATATTATATAATATATTATGCATAAAGGCAAGAAGGTCTTCAAGATTCTACTTTCATAATATCCCTTATGTCCATCCCCCAGATCAGGCCCTCATTACCTTTCACTTAGATTGTACTATTTATGTCACTGTATCTCCAGTGTCTTACACATAGCAGGCAGTGTTTTATGAATTTTGGTTGAAATAAATTGAACCATCGAGTAGCCTCCTTAACTTGCTTCCCAAAAGAGGCCAATCTATGTGTGAGCATCATAAGCTTAAGCACAGAATATAAACTCTTTTTTTTCAAGTGGGAAGGCCCTCTTTAGAAACAAGGTTTTGAGGCCACAGGCATGTGGTTTAAAACATTTAAAAGTTAAGAATAATGAAAGATCAATGTACACCTATTCCCCAAGGTAATATGACTATATCTTGGCAATGCAAACCTAGTCATGTCATTGCCCAGCAAGGTATTTTCCCCTAATCTTCTGTCATCTTTTTCCATAAGTAATCTGGTAACAACATAACCCTTTTTTCAAATTCTCTCAACATTTTAAACGCAAGTGAACCGTGTCAGACCCAATATTTGCCACCAAAGAGGTTTGTTTAGTAGGACCTGGTACGTCCTCCTTGCTTAACTCCTACAGTGCCTTTTAGGTAATACCACACAGCATAGCGTTTGATTACAAAATTATCTCAAACTGTTTTCTCATTGTTCTTAGGATCATAGGATCTAGAGCTGGAAAGAATACCAGAAGTCACATATTTCAACCCCCTCATTTTACACACGAGGAAACAAAACCCCAAGAAATTAAAGGATTTGCCCAAAGTCACACAGGTAAGCATCGGAGGCAAGATTTGAATCCAAGTCCTCTGTTCTAGAGGAGAAGGGAAGGGAATAAGCATTTCTATAGCACCTACTACATGCCAGGCATTGTGCTGAGCTCTTTTACAACTATCTCATTTGAGTCTTACAACAGTGAGGTAGGTTGATATTATTATCCCCATTTTACATCTGAAGAAACTGAGGCAATCAGAGGTTAAATGACTTGTCCAGGGTCACATAGCTAGTATGTGACTGAGGCTGGATTTGAAATCAGGTCTTCCTGATTCCAGGTTCAATGTTCTAACCACTGTACCCACCAGTTGCCTCTGACCACCCATACTGACCTCTCTGGGCTACCTCTACTTCCTATTCCTATTCATAGTTTGGATGACTGAGGGACAAGAACTCCCAACGTTTCCGAATGTCTTACTCCTAAAATGATGACTCATAAGCCCCTCCACTCCCCACTGCCATCCTTTTGATAACACTTTTTATATCTGTATGTACGATTTTTCCATGTTATCTCCACTATGAGTTCCTTAGGAGTAAGAACCATGTTTTTGCCTTCCTTGTAGCACAGTGACTGGCACATGGTAAATAATTGTTGACTTACTAGATCCTGAAACAGACATCAAATGGCAGGGACTTTTTAGGTTTTATTTCTGCAACTTCAACATACAACAGGGGCAGCTAGGCGGCACAGTGGATAGAGCACCAGGCCTGGGGTCAGGAAGACTCGTCTTCTTGAGTTCAAATCAGGCCTCAGACACTTACTAGTTGTGTGACCCTGGGTATGTCACTTAAACCTGTTTGCTTCAGTTTCCTTTTCTATAAAATGAGCTGGAGAAGGAAATGGTAAATCCCTCCAGTATCTTTGTCAAGAAAACCCCAAATGGGGTCACAAAGAGTTGGGCATGACTGAAAAAGATTGAACAACCACAACATATAGCACTATGCCTTGCATATTAATTATTTGACAAGTGGTAGTTGAAAAGAATTCGGAAAAGAATACACCATAAATATAGTTCCTTGCCCTCAAAAAACCTATTGCCTAAAAGAAGATGAGAGATGCTAAAGAAGCAATAATACAAATAAAAATATGATAAGTACATAAGAGAAGTACAAAAACATTCTAGATACTCAATAAGAGCCTGTTGAAAAGAATTAGAATTGAAGAATACCTTGAAGGACCAAGGTGCATCAATTGATGCACTGCAGTTTGCTCTGTCCAAAAGGTAGAGGAAATAACGTTAAGGATGAAATTTTTATTTCAAAGTAAAATAATAATGAAATGTTTACATTAATTGATGCACATGGTCCTTTTGGTGTTGATTAATAGATGTCCTCCACCAAGTGTCTATTCTGGAAAACTGAATTCTATCACCACAGCCATGATATTTTAATATTTTAAGGATCCATGCTTTCATTAATGTGAATCCTCTGCATGAATGCAGATTGAAAGCCTTTGAAAGTTGCTACAGAGCAGATTTCAGAAAAACCTGGAAAGATGGATGAACTGATGAAGTAAGTGAACCAGAAGAACATTGTGCATAATAACAACGACATTGTGCAATGATCAACTTTGATAGACTTAGCTCTTCTCAAGCAATAGAATGATCTAAGACAATTCCAAAAGACTCATGATGAAAAATGCTACCCACATCCAGAGAAAGAGCTATGGAGTCTGAATGCAGATTGAAGCATACTATTTTCTCTTCTTTTTTGTTTTTTCTTTCTTGCAGTTTTTCCTTCTGTTCTGATTCTTCTTTCACAACATGGCTAATGTGGAAATATGTTTAATATGATTGTACATGTATAGCCTATATCACATTGATTGCTGTCTTGGGGAGAGGGAAGGGGAGGGATGGAAGGAGAAAAAAATTGGAAGAACCAGAGAGGTAAGAGTAGAAGCAAAAAGTCCTATTAAGAATTTATGATCATAGTCTATCTAGGTGGATGGTAAAGTACTTTTGGATTTTAAGATTATAAATTTTAAATTTGGAAAGAATTTTGAGGATCACATGGTCTAATCCATTCATTGTCAAAGTGAGGATTCCAAGGCCACAGAAGAGGTAAAGTGACTTGAGGAACTGAGTGACTTGCCTGAAGTCATTCAGTTGGTGAGTGCCAGAGGTAGAATAAAAATAAGTCTATACCATATCACTATACAAATTTAAACAGATTTTATAGTTATATTCCACAGATTTCTCTTTTGGGGAGAACACTGTGTTAAATACATCAAGGCCTAGAATACTACATCCATAACTATACCCACAGAAAGGCATTAACCTACCAAACTACACTGAAAAATCAAGTGGAGAAAAAATGATCATTGCCCAGATTATGACATGTAGTTGGATGAGAAACCTTTTGAGTCAGCCTATCAAGCAATACATGAAAGAGACAGAGACAGAGAGAGAGAGAGAGGGAGAAAGAGAGAATAGGTATCAGTTAGGTACTATTTATAGACAATTAATTAAACCTAGAAGTGAACAGAAGATGCCATGATAGTAAAATACATGGTGCTTTTGATGATCCCAAGCTGCTCCTTGTTACAAAAGTTCATCTTTTCAATACCATTATAATTCTCATAGTGATCCTAGTGAAGAAGGTAGGTGGTACAGTGAATAGAGCTGAACCAAGAGCCAGGAAGACCTGATTTGAATTCAAATTCTTAATGACTCATAAATTTAAACTCTGTTTACTTTCATTTTCTCACCTCTAAAGGTTTGTTTTAAGGATTAAATGAGATGATATTTGTAAAGCATTTTGCAAACCTTTAAAGGCTACATAAATGCTAGCTATTATGATTGTTGAAGTGACCGTCATTCACAGAACATCATTCTATTCGGTGAATTACAGGTAAATGTAACTCAAAGGACAATGGAAAAATAAATGGTAGGCTTAAGTGAGTCTAGCAACATGTTCTCAATGATAACTCACCTTTTATATCTTTACTACATCATCCAGGACATGGATGACCACAAAAGAGAGCATCCTGTCACGTAGCAAGAGAGTGGACAACAGAGAGCCCAAGAGGCACAGTGGTATACGTGAATATTAAAAAGAACTAGAGGAATATTTCCAGCACATTGGATAGAACCTTCAGTAAGTTACTATGTAGGGAGGGGAGGAAGAAAGGGAAGGGAAGGGAAGGGAAGGGAAGGGAAGGGAAGGGAAGGGAAGGGAAGGGAAGGGAAGGGAAGGGAAGGGAAGGGAAGGGAAGGGAAGGGAAGGGAAGGGAAGGGAAGGGAAGGGAAGGGAAGGGAAGGGAAGGGAAGGGAAGGGAAGGGAAGGGAAGGGAAGGCAAGGGAAGGCAAGGGAAGGCAAGGGAAGGCAAGGGAAGGGAAGGGAAGGGAAGGCAAGGGAAGGCAAGGGAAGGGAAGGGAAGGGAAGGCAAGGGAAGGGAAGGGAAGGGAAGGCAAGGGAAGGGAAGGGAAGGGAAGGGAAGGGAAGGCAAGGGAAGGGAAGGCAAGGGAAGGGAAGGGAAGGCAAGGGAAGGGAAGGCAAGGGAAGGGAAGGCAAGGGAAGGGAAGGCAAGGGAAGGGAAGGCAAGGGAAGGGAAGGCAAGGGAAGGCAAGGGAAGGGAAGGGAAGGCAAGGGAAGGCAAGGGAAGGGAAGGGAAGGGAAGGCAAGGGAAGGGAAGGCAAGGGAAGGGATGGCAAGGGAAGGCAAGGGAAGGGATGGCAAGGGAAGGCAAGGGAAGGGAAGGCAAGGGAAAGGAAATTAAATTAAATTAAACACTGGACTACATGAAAGATACAGCCAGAGAGAGAGAAAGAGAAAGAGATGTGATGATAGTCCAAGAAATCACTAAAGATAACTGCCCAGACTAATTAGAACCAGAGAGCAACGTGAAAAAAGAAATCCACAGATCATCTCTAGAAAGAAATCCCAAAATGAAAACTATCTGGAATGTCGGTGCTGAAATCCAGAGCTTCTAGGTCAATGAAAAAAAGAAAAAAACTACAAGCAGCTAATAAGGGGATTCAACATATATAGGGTAGTGATGGCCAGGTGAGGATATTTTGGTTTGGTAAGTCACAGGAATAGTGAATGGAGCCATAGGAAAATTGACCAACCTTTCAGAAGGAATGGTATTATTTATTGAATCAGAATATATATGTGCCTCAGCATGTGTTTGTGTTCTTATGACAAAAGGTGTGTGTGTAGGAGGGAGGGAGTTTACAGGACAGATATGAGGAAGATAGTCAAACTGATTAGTTGGACGAAATGTAAAACATGGTCAAATTGGGGTGGGGGTGGGGGGTGGAGAACCTGCAGCTTCCAGGCCACATGTGGCTCTCTAGGTCCTCAAGTGTGGCCCTTTGAAGGGCCACACTTGAGGACCTAGAGAGCCAAACGTGGTCTTGAGGCTACAGGCTCCCCACCCCTGAGGGTATGGTCTAGGCCTAGCTAGCTATAGTAAACTTATGTAAATTTATACTTAATCACTAATCAGGATTGAGTGACTCCAGTGAGGGAGTTCCTAAACTAAGTGGATTAAATGTCCCAGGGCATGATCTCCAGAGGTTTCCTAGTCTGGTGGATGAAGTGGTAGGTCAGATAGCAAGAGGATGACCAGAATGGATGACTGGAAGGTGAGGCATGATCTGGAGGATATAATCTAGAGCCAACTAGACAGCTCATAGGCTATGTGAGTTTGCATCCACTTACCAATCAGGACAACTCTTACTGAGAGTGGGAGCAAAGGATAGAAGTTGCAATGAGGCAAATTTAGGCACGATATAAGGAAAAACTTCCTAACAGAGACATCCAAAAGTAGAATAGGCCACCTCAGAAGACAGTAAGTTCTTCTCACTGAAGGTGTTCAGATGAAGGCTGGATGACTAGTTATTGAATATGTTGTTGAAGAAATCCTTAGTCATGAATTGAACTAAATAGCCCCTTAAGTAGTTAACAACAGGGATAGGATTCACATCTAAGTCCTCTGATCCAGGTCATTCCTCTAGTATGTAGCAATAAATTAAAAAGATAGCTTGTGCTATTTGCCACCTGTGTGGCCTTGAACAAGTCACTTTCCCTCTTTGATCCTCAATTTGTTCAACATAAAATTGAGTTAGACTAGATCTCAGCTCTAAATTCTATGGCATACTGTAGTTCATCTAGAAAACATACAAGAGAGAATGTATCTATAAATCCTAAAGGGCTTGCTAAGCAATTGGATATGATGAATGAAAGAAACAATTTAGTCTCTTCCTAATCTTCAGTTCGAATGTTAACTCCTTTAGGGTAGAAAAATGCCTTATGGTTTTGTTTTGTTTCATTTTATTGTTACTGTAATGCCCATCAGTGTACAGTGTGAGCACAGAGGAGGTACTCAACAAATGGCTGAAGAACTAAGAATTACTCCCCCAAATCCATATAATCACCAACAAAACTGTACTTTCAATGAAATTCAAACCATACTTCAGTAAGAAACATTCTAGTAATATGTACTCTGATTTACTAAATTACCTAGTGGCTATTTGGAAGATAGAACCACAGCCCAGTAAAGGATAGCTCTAAAGAAGGACTTAACTCTATAAGCTGGCATAATGGATAATCTGAATTTGAGCTCATAGCACATCTGTTTAATAATGCATTTCACTACACGAACAAAACCAGTGCAAACAAACTTAAAAGTAAAGCAGGAAGCTAGAAAAAACTATTACAGCAAATTTCTCTGATAAGGTTCTTATTTCTCAAATATAAAAAGAGCTGAGCCAAATTTCTTTTAAAAAAAAAAGTCATTCCCCAGGTGATAAATGGTCAAGGGTATGAATAGGCAGTTTTCAGCAGAAAAAAATCAAAACTATCAATAGTCATATGAAAAAATGTTCTAAATCATTATTGCTTAGAGAAATGTGAATTAAAACAACTCTGAGGTACCACCTCATGTTTATCAGATTGGCTAACATGACAGAAAATGAAAATGACACATATTAGAGGAGAGGCATGAAAAATTGGTACAACAATTTGGAACTTTGCATATTCCTTGACCAATCAATACCAATCCTGGCTCTGTATCCCAAAGAGATCAAAGAAAAAGGACAAAGACCCATATGTACAAAAATATTGATAGCAGCTCTTTTTGTGGTGGCAAAGAACTGGAAACTGAAGAGATACCCATCAATTGAGGAATGGCTGAACAAGTTGCAGTATATGAATGAGATGGAACACTACTGTGCTATAAAGGAATGACAAATGGGATGATTTCAGAAAAACTTGGGAGGATTTATATGAACTGATGCAAAATGAAGTGATCAGAACTAGGAGAACACTATGCACAGTAAGAGTAATACTGTAATAATAATCAACTATGAAAGACTTAGCTACTCTGATCAATACAATAATACAGAATAATACCAAAATATTCATGGTGAAAAAAAATATTAATCCATCTCCAGAGAGAGAATTGAGGAATTCTGAGTGCAGATTAAGGCATATTTTTTACTTTATTTTTCTTACTTTTTGCAACATGGTTATTATAGAAATGTTTTGCATGACTTTGCTCGTAAAATGTGTTTCATATTGCTTGCCTTCTCAATAATGAAAGAGGGGCTAGAGGGAGGGAGAAAAATTAGAACTCAATTTTTTAAATGAATGTTAAATTTTTTAATCAAATAAAATAAAAACCTAAAAATAATGTATTGCAGCATTTGAAGGGTAAAAAACAAAAACAATAAATATGAGCTGCTTTGCTAGATATGTATAGTACTTAGCAGTTATATTGCAATGCATTTTCAAAGCACTTCATATGCATTAATTAATATTGCTTGCTATAAAAGTCCTGTTAATTATATCACACAATCATTTGTTATTGATAGTAACATTTGATTTCTTTTGGGGGTAGAAAGAAAACTATTAGGACAAGGGCAATTTTGTGTGGAGAAGCTAAGCTGGATATGTATAGAGAATTGGTGTTACATATTTTTAGGTTGTCATTCTTTTTACATATTATTTTTATGTGTTTAGCTATTCTTTTTACATGTTAAATTACAATACATGACATTAAGTTCTTAACTAAATGTACAAGAGAAAGAAAGAAGAACCTGCCAGTTAAAAATGCAAAATGACCACTTTTTAGATCTCCATTCCCTCTGATATGTGTAGGATCACAAGAAAATATACCAGGCACCTGGTGACTTAATATCTCAATTTTGGGGAAAGTGCCAAAAAATATCACATCGAACTCATAGAGTCTCCCCGACTTGAACCCTATTAAAAATGATTATCTGAAATAAAAAGGAAACTGAGGACAAAGTTACCAAGCCATCTATGATTTAATTTGCAAAGCTAGTATTTACGTACCAAATCAGGTCACCTGACTCCTCAGAGGTCAGAAACCAAGAGTGAGTTACAAAGATGATTTTCATAACAAAAAAAGAGGAATTGGAAAAATTACAGAAATTTATTTTGAAAATAATTCAGCTGGACAAGGCAGGTCACCTGACTAGTTACCTTCTCCCAGACTTTCATCATTCTATGCCAGACGTCCTTTCCTCCGGGTGGTACCTTTTGTAACATAGAAAGTGCACAGGGAAAGAGGAAGTTGTGATCAGTGGTTAGCAGTTAGCCCCCATATTCCTTAGCAGAGTCCATCAGCTTAGACTCTAGCTAAAGAAAAAGAAAATGGGGCTGAATTGAACCTCTGACTAACCTTTCTCCAGCTGCCAGAAAGGGGAACTTAGCCTCTGGTCAATCCTGCTTTCTACTTAGCCTTTGGTCAACCCCCTTTTCTAATAGAAAGGGGAACTTAGACTTTTGAAAATCCTTATAATCTTATGATTATTTTATTCTTGTAAATTATCTGCTGCTAAATGATTAAGTCTTTTCAATCTACCTATTCATTAAATCTATAGGTAACCTAGACTTAAGAGACTATCTGTTAGTCTGGTTTAGTTTAGGGCTAGCTCTTCCTAAAGAAGGGAGACCAATCCTATAATCAAACTACAATAAGTCAAAGCAACCAAAAAGATTTCTTTTCCAACCCTCCATATTCCTGTATAAGACCTTGCCAGTCCTCAAAATTTAAAACATGAATATATGAGATATCTCATTAATGAATCAGCTCATGATTCTGGACCCCACAAAAGAACCAGCAGAAGCTAATTAAAAAGTCACTTTTCCATCTAAAACCCAAATGGCAATAATAATTCTTCCCAAAAAAACTGACATTGTAGAATTTGCTATTTTCAATAACCATTCTTATAAGATGTATTTATAGATGAATAATATGCATGGTAATCCAGAAGACTTAGTACACTTTTAAACTATTAATGCTTACTAGAAATCCCCAATTAGAGAGGCAAGAAGAAACAACTAATCAAAACTAGCATTTCCTAGTCAAGCACCATGATTCAAGTATCACTTTAATCCTTTAAAACTTTGAAGCTATTTAAGCTTCAAGCTATCTGTAGCTATTAAAGCCTAAAACTGCTAAGACTTTTGGGACATCCTGAATGGATAAATGGATGTAATACACAAATTGCACTCATACTTGTATTTATGTGCACATGTATATGCATACATGCATCATATATCATACCTTTCTATGTCATATATACATGCATGATGAGGGTAATGATGATATCTTACATATATTTGTATGTGTGTATATATGTGTGCACATATAATATATACATATATTATTTTATATATGTGTATATGTGTTTATACACACCTACATAGGAATTCTTTCTGCCACCAAAAGAAATTAAATATATTGGCCTGGATCAATAACTTCACTAGTATAAGGAGCTCCCTATAAATACTGCTCTTTGCCTACTGTATAACTTAGAATCTTAGAGAGTTGCCTAAAGCACTGAAACATTAAGTGACTTGCTCAGGGTCACGACAGCCAGTACATGTCAGAAATAGGAAGTAAACTTGGGTCTTCCTAGCTCCAAGCTCCATTCTCTAATCATTATGATTTCCCATATGGGGATTTTTCAGAGTAATTTAACCTAACCAATTAGGAATGTTCTCACTATAAACCCTGGAAGATAAGGTCCTTCTTTCATTGTCCACTTACATGCTGGAACGACTAGAACAATAATATATAGGGATTTGTAGTTAAGATTTTTTGTTTTGTTTATTTGCTATATAATCTGATTGCTGTTCAACAAGTGAGCTTGCTCTATTTACCTTTGATGCTATAAGTTTTGAAATTATTTGTTTCTTACAAACCAGTATTTAAAATGTTGGTGATACATATGAAAGGGGAAGGGATATATTCATTCTCTTTTGTACAGAATTCAATTCTAATAGATTCAAATTCAGTTTAATCCTTAGAAGATAATAAACTTTAAGAACATTCCATATTTGCCCTTTTTTCTATTTTCTAATAATAATAATTGTAATAATAATAACTGTAACTGTTCTCTACCTAGCAAAAGATATAGATTATCCACACAAAGTATGGTTTTAGAAACAAATTACCTAATAATATTAATTGTGAATCCTCATTAGATGCTGTAATTTGTTATCTACCAAAGAATCCTTTGGGGCAGTTAGGTGGTACGGTGGATAGAGTGCCAAGCCTTAAGTTAGAAGATTCATCTTCTTGAGCTCAAATCTGGCCTCAGACACTTTCTTTGTGACCCTGGACAAGTCATTTAACCTTATTTTCTTCAATTTCTCATCTGTAAAATGAGCTGGAGTAGAAATGGCAAACCAATCCAGTATCTCTGCCAAGAAAACCCCAAATGGGGTCACAAAGAGTTGGACACAACTGAAATAACTGAGTAACAACAAAAAAGAACTATTTGCTCCCTCTGTTACACCATATTTAATTGCTATCAGATTCTGGACAAAATGTAACAAGATCCTAAATCCAAAAAAGCAAAGGCAGGAAAGGACACCATGTAGCTCACAAATGAATGTTCTTTAAGTGGCAACTTTCCAACTCAACCTCTTTAACAAGTTTGTTCTCAAGCTACTTTCTTTGGCCCTGGTGTACTGGCTTTCAGTTTGTGTAACTAAGCTAACCGGTCCTGAATTTTTATGTTCTAACAACTAGTGAAAAATAAATATGAAGCAGGTGAATTTGTTTTTCTATGGTTTATGTTTAAAGTACAGAATAGTAATCAACAAGGATTCTTAACAATAAGGTTTCCTAGAAATGTGTTACTTTCCTATAAGGTAGTAATTTACTACAGTATCCTTTGCTCCTGGTTGTATTTTCTCAACTTCATCTCAGCACTCCATCATCTTCTCTATGACTTTCTTTTAACCTCAACACTCTTTACTAAATTCTATTTCAGTTTACCCTTCTAGAAGAAGGGTGAGTATTGTTTGATGAGTATTGTTTAACATGGATTATGTGATTAAATGTTGTAGTTTTTTAATAGATAAGCAACCCAGCAGAAAGAGGCAAAGGATCAAAGGATTTTGCTTATGCAAAGGTCTTTTCCAGTTTAGTTTCTCTCTCTCTCTCTCTCTCTCCCTCCCTCCCTCCCTCTCCCTCTCTCTCTCTCTCTCTCTCTCTCTCTCTCTCTCTCTCTCTCTCTCTCTCTCTCTCTCTCTCTCCCTCCCTCCCTCCCTCCCTCCCTCTCTCTCTCTCTCTCTCTCTCTCTTTCTCTCCCTCTCTCTCTCTCTCTCTCCCTCTCTCTCCCTCCCTCCCTCCCTCCCTCTCCTTCTCCCTCTCCCTCTCCCTCTCCCTACCCAGAATGTGCTTTAGGTCATATAAGCATAAGGGATCTAGTTAGTCAGTACACATTCTTACTTTCCTCCTGCATTAATTAGGGCATTTACCATTGCTTTCAATATTGTTAAAACTGGTATGTTTTTAAATGGCACTCCTAATTCCCAAGCCAAAAGCATTTATTTCCTAGAGTTGTAGAAATTAACAAGGGTCTGTTAACTAAAGGCTTTGGGGTGGGGGGGGGCGGGAGTCAACCTGAGATTTCATTTGTATGAAACTTACCTTCACAAGGAAGCTAAAGATGGAGGGGAGGGAACAAGCATTTATTAAGTGCCTGCTGTATTCCAGGTACTATGCTAAGTTCTTTACAAATATCTCATCTGATCCTCACAACAACCCTGTGAGGTAGGAGCTAATATTCTCATTTTACAGTTGAGGAAAAAGAGACAGATAGAGGTTAAGTGACTTGCTCATCCAACAAACAAACATCAAAGGCTGAATTTGAACTCAGGCACCTACTCTACAATTTGTAAATCTGGTAATTTGCCTGGAAAACTAATTGGTTAAGTAACTTCCCTAGGATTACATAGCCGGAATGTTTCAGGGATGTACTTGAACCTAGGTTTAACCTAACCACAACGAGGGATCTTTATTCAATATGTGACAATACCTCTCCTTTCAAATAAATTGGGATAATTATATCCTTAATCCTGAGGACACCAAACCCTTGTACATGTAATACAAGTGCTACCTATGTACACAGTCTTTGAAATGTAGTTTAGTATATTGCTAGATTTTTTTAACAAAAGGACAGAACTTTTGAATGGGTGACCCCCCCTTACAGAGAGAGAGGGAGAGACAGAGAGAGAGAGAGAGAGAGAGAGAGAGAGAGAGAGAGAGAGAGAGAGAGCAGCTACCTCCCTTTATGGGTTGGAAATTGGATGTTTCCCTACCCCTCCACTCCCCACCTGCCGCGCGCACGCCCACACACACACACACACACACACACACACACACCCTTACCTTCTACACTACAATCTGATTACTGCTTGTCTTTTCTATCAACATTTGATTGAATTAGAAACCTGCTGGGAGGCAAATCTGTGATCAAAGTGGGAGAAAAATATTTTCTTTACATTAATGAATTAACTTCTGTCAAATAACTGTATTTGCTAATAAAGTAATAAGTTTATAAATAAGCTAATAAGCAGATAATATTCTTAGGGAAGAGCAAGACAGTCTCTATTTTTCATCAGTTAAGTTAGAGATGGCTTGTGAGATAAATATCAAATCGCCTAACTAGAAATTAAGATTCACAGATACGTTGTTCATATTAGTATGCCTTGTCCTTTTAAAGAAAATTAAGCATTTGAAGTATGCAGAAGCAATTTTCTCTGTTTTGTCTCTTCACATCTACATCTTCTATTTATGTTTTTAACTCCTTATGAAGGTTATTATGGGTATGTGAGTATGGGTATATACTAATGATGAAAATCACATTTCTTTAATCATTGAATCAACTAATATCTGATCATTTCCAGTTTATTCTCATAGAATGAATTGGGCATACCCACAAGTATTACTGATTTATCTGAAATCTTAGAACAAATAAAATCTTTTTGAATTATGGTATCAGAGGTCTTGTTCAAATCCCAATTCTTCTATGTACTACCTATATGTCATTGGGCTAGTTACTTAACTCTTTGAGTCTTCAGCTTCCTCAGCTATAAAACTGAGGGGGAAGTTGGACTGGATTATCTCTCAGACCCTCCTTTGAGCTCTAAATCTAAGAAATTATGGGGAATCAGCATGGTATGATTGGTTGGTTGTTGCCCTTCACGCTCAAAGAGAAATAAAATGACATCACTATGTTGGCATCAAGGTACAGTGTGTCTGACTGTGGCTGATCAGACCAACACAAGCTCGGAAGCCTGTACCACAGGTTGGGAACAAATAGTTCAAATGGACATTTGGAGTGGAAATGTCTCTAAATTTCCACATCTCACCTTTCTTTTGAGCTACTACAATTCTGAATCAGCGTGGTATAGTAGAATGGTGGACATGGGTCAAAGGACACCTAAGTTCCAAATCTAGCCTCTGAAACTCTGAAGCTACTTGTTTGCCAATGAGAAATTCACCTCACCCCTCCACCCCCGCCCCAAACCTCAGGTTCCTAATCTGTCAAATGCCAAAAATGCATGTACCATTTATCTCCTAGGGTTGTGGTGAGTATAAATTGGATGAAGCATGCAAATCATTTTACACACCTTAAAGCACTAAATAAAAATTGACCAAAGTTACTATGACTAAGTCAGGATGAACTGAATCTATGAACTCATTTCCTGATCCTTGAGGCCTCTTGTTTGACCTTGTTGTTCATACCATTCATAAGTCTTGAAAACATCTAAATCACACCTATAAACTGTGTTCAGACAGTTTGGGTCAAATTTATACAAGATGAATCATTCATTTCCGCATTCCTAACATCACTGATTCAATTCAACACAATAAAGTCAGTTTTTATTATAAATATTATAAGTATAATATATGAAATATAAATATACATATACATACATATACAAATAAATGTGTATTGTTTACAAAAGTATATGTTATAAATATAGATATTATTATAAATGTTATATATTTATTATAAAGTTTTATTTTTATCTTTTAGTTATGAAAAAATACTCAAATTATGCCACTAGGCTGACCAAGGAGAAACTAATTGATCCAGATCAGAAATGGAGGTCAAAGTTCCCATGGGATCAGTGAGAGCGTTAGGCCTATAAATGTATGGTTTGTGCAAGAAGAGAGATGACAAGTGCTGTTAACCCAAGACAGACTTAACAGTAGAAAATGAGTTTTTAAGGTCACATGTAATATCAAGCACAAAAGTTAATGACATAAGTAAAACAAAAAAAATTCTCATTCCAGAATCTGTATCTTTTCTAACCTCTCATGTTCTCTCATTTCCCACTCACCACCTTATCACCATGTTCTTTCACCTATGACTTCATTCCTTTGTCCAACAAACATTAATTGAGAACACATTGTGTACAAATCACTTTATTACAGCTAGGAGTGATAAAAAGTTGAGATAAAGCATGGGTCACAGCCCTCCTGAGGAGGTGATAACCTAATACAACAGAGACAAGGATGGCTTCAACACATATAATATGGTATGTAAGTGCATTATAGAGGATGGTGGCCTCAAGGAAGCCCTCATAGTGGAAGTGGATTTTTAAATGAACTTTAAATCATACATAGGCACTCAGCAGGCAAAAGGGGGAAGGGAGAACCTTTTCAATTAGAAGAGTCAATCTGAACAAAGGAAACACGGATGACAGAACACACAGCATGTTCAAGGGACAGAGAGTAGCATAATTTAACTGGAGTTTAGAGTGTATGGAGGGGCATAATCTAAAAACAGAGCTGGAAAGGTAAGGTACCAGAATGTGGATGGCGTTGAAGGCCAAGGAAAGGAATCTGTACTTTGTTCAGGAGTCAATAGTGTGTCACTGAAGAAGGCAACAGGGAATCAACTAATCTCTCCTAACTACAAACTCACACATATTCTTCATGATTTATCATCAGCTCATTTCCTTGCAACTCGTGATCTCTCCTATACGTTCACCTTGTTTTCCTCACCCACTATATCTAATTTTCCATGATTTTGTTCTAGATATCATTGTTCCTTTTTCTCATAAAACTTTCCCCTTCCATGAAGCTAATCGTAAACTATTTCCTTCTCTAATTTCTCCCAGTTGTTTATACTTAAATTCTTCTCTTTTTAAGTTCCCATTGAAGTGTGGGTACATTTCATGCCATGTCTCCCCTTCTGTCTCTTTAGGGAGATAACAGTGAAATGCAAGTACTGGGAATCTTCGAGCCCAAGTTCAAATCTTGGTCCACTTATTTACTACCTGTGTGAACTCAAGCTCCTTAGGCCTTAGTGTCCTGATTTATAAAACAAGGAGTTTGGATTAGATGATCTTTAAAGTCTCTTCCAACTGTAAATCTAGGATTATTGGATCCTTCTTGTTTGACATCTACCTGCCAGGTTGGGGTCTTTGGTTACACTGAGATAGTGAACTCTTCCCTCAGAATCTAGAAGTGACTAAAGAAATAAATGATTGCCAGCCATAGAGGCACATCCCTATAATCCCTGGTGGTAAGGCTGGTGGAAGATTTGAGCTGCTATGGGCTAATATAATTGAGAATCCACACTAAGTCTGACAGCAATATGTTTGGGGGCGGGGGAGGATGAAGGGGAGGTGAATAGGCCCAGGTCAGAAATGGAGCAGGTCAAAACTGCTCCCGTAGGATCAGTGGAAGGAACAGGCCTGTGAGTGGTCACTGCACTTACCACATAGACAAGATAAGGAGACCCAATCTCAAAAGAAGAAATAAATGAGCAATGAGCACTTCTCTATTAAAATGAAAGAAAGGCAAAGTCAAGATAACACCTTGTGCGCCCTAAGCAAGATTTGAAAAGTGTCCCTTGTGAGTTTAGCCTTCATCAGAGGCCTCATGTTCTCTCTATTCACATGAAAACTACCACAACATAAATATACCATGGGAGGAGGAATTTTCTAGAATTTAAAATACGCAAATATACAAAAAGGGCATTTTAAAAAGTGTATTTCATTGCCTCTCATGGCCTGTCACACACTAGGTGGCTGCTTACCTCATCTAGCCCTAGAACTGACACTTAAATTACTTGTGTGCCTTCCCTGAAATCTCCAGAAAACCCAAAGGTTCCCAAGGAAGCAATAAAGTCAATGAGTTGGAGGAAACGGGGGTAGTAATTACAAAAATATTTAAGAGGGAAAAGTTTAAATCAAGGAAAGGTTAACAGAGGAAAGGCAGGTCATAGAATCAGAATAATGATTTAGAATTAGAAAGGGCCTTGAGACGTCATCTAGTCCAACTCCTACTTTGTACAGATGAGGAAACTGAGGCCTGAATAGGTCAAATGACTTCCCCAAGCTCACTCTAAAAGTGGCAGAACTGGGATTCTAATTCATTTTCCATTATTTCAAATTCATCCCTCTTTCCATAATACCACCCTGATAGAGAGGGGGCACAATGGAGGTAGGGTACAGAGACTGGTGAGAAACCCTTAAGGCGTAAGATTCAGCAAGCTGTCCCCAGAGAAGACTGAAATAAGAGAACGGTCTTAATCTACATTACTGCTCTCCAGAGCGGAGCTGACCTGAATGATTCTAGTTCAGGGGTGAGGAACCTGAGGCCTCAGACTGTCTAGGTACTTGGGTGAGGCCTTTTGACGGAGTCCAAGTTTTAAAGAACAAATCCTTTTATGAAGAGGATTTGTTCTGTGAAGTTTGGATTCATTCAAAGGGCCACACTTGAGAACCCAGAAGGCCAATGTGGCCTTGAGGCAGCAGGTTCCCCATCCCTGTTGTAGTTGGATAGCAGAGAACTATTAACAAACGGGAATTAGCGTATACCTCAGAGACAGTAGCAAATAATTAGTAACAGTCCTAATTAAGTAAACGATTATTTGCTTGGTAATTTTTCTAGATCTCAACACAGAAAAATAGTGTGCATTCAGTAAAGATCCCAGCTTTGAGAGTAAGTTAAAAAATATTTACTGTCAGAAGAAATTGAAATGATCTATGGTGAGCCCCAATTCATGTACAAACCAAGACATTATCCCGTGACATCATCGGTCCTCTTCAAAAATGAAGGATGAACAACGATCTTGTTTCTGCATTGTTTTTTGCTTGTTGCCTCCCCTACTAGAATGTCCTTGAGGACAGGGACTGTGTTTTTGCCTGTCTTAGTATCCATAGGGCTTAGCAAAGTTGTCTGGCAGTAAGCACTGAATAATGCTTTTTGACTGACTGTGATCTTTGAGTAAAGAATATATTCATTTTCAGTGTAAACCCTAAAGCACCTCAAAATATATCTACTATAACACCAAAAAACTATTGTGGTGATAGCATGGGTGATGAATACCATGTTCCCTGTGGTATATAGATATAGATATATAGATACACATATATACATATACACATATACACATATATACACGTACATATATATTAGAATTTTCAATTCCCCTCTCAAAAAATCTGCATTAGAAATAGAGGATAAGTACATATAAAAACAAAACCAAACCCCTCCCAAAATAATCTCCACCTGAATCAAAGGAGAAATAACCACATGACATAGTGGAAATATCACTGCCTTTGCATTAATAAATAGGGCCTGGGTTCAAATCTTGTATCTGTCACTATCTGAGTGACATTGGGTAAGTCTCTTTACCTTTCCTGAATTCATTTACTTATCTATAAAATGAGGGTATTGAACTAGATGGCATCTGAGGTCCCTTCTAACTCCTAATCTATCATCTCTGACACATGGAGAATGACTAGCAACAGAAGCAGAATTAAGAAAATTTGGCATTAATACTAGTCCTGGTAGTATTACAGTTTCCCTCTTTTGTACTCCAGAAGCAACTAATTTCAGACAAGTGGGGACAGGTGACAAGGTGATAAAAGAGATAGCACCCAGGAGTAAGACGCTGCCTCAATCTTTAATTTTAGTCAAATGAACAATGCGCAAGGTAAGGAAGATCACATGCTTAGTAAATTAATTAATGTATCCTAGTAAAATCTCAGTGTCCCATTAATCTCTAAAGAAACGATGATGTAAACCAAGGGCTAAAGGTATAGGATTCAGCAAGCTGTCCCCAGAGAGGACTAAAATGAGAGGAAGGTCTCTATTAATCTACATAACTGCTCTCCACAGGGAAATTGACCTGAGTGATTCTAGATTTAGATAGCAGAGAACTATTAACAAATGGGAATCAGAATTTACCTCAGAGACATTAGCGGATAATTAGTAACAGTCCTAATCAAGTAAACAATTATTTGCTTGCTAATTTTTTCTAGATCTCAACATAGAAAAAATAATTTGCATTCAGAAAAAATCCTAGCTTTCAGAGTGAGTAAGTTGAAAAATATTTACTGTCAGAAGAAGTTGGAATGGTCTATGGTGAGCCCTAAGATTTAAATTAAGGTATACAAAAAAAATGCCAATTGGGACCTGATTCTATGAAATGAACTTTATAGATTGCACTTTGTTTTGCTGTCACTTTAAAAGCTCAGGCTAATAATTCTTTTACTTCAGACTGGTAATTACCATGCTTTGGAAAGCTTCCATAAGATTTTTAAAACTGACGTACATAAAGCATTTAAAATGCATTTTAGAATTTGCACCTGGATATGAGATTCCAGTCCCATTTTGCTTTACAAGGGAAATGCTGGAATTGTTCTGTGCTATAGCTTTCAACAAATTCAACAAATATTTATTAAACACCTGCTAGGATCAGACCTCTAGATGAGGATGCTGAGAAAGACACCACCTTTGGTTAAGATAAAGTCTTTACATCTCCCCTCACTCCTTTGTCAAGGTGGGGGTCCACAGGTGTAGAATATTGCACATACTGTAAGACTGTTTTGATCAGGTTTGCTTATAATTTTTGCCTCTTTTTTCTTTCTTTAAAAAATATCTACATTATAGGGGATAGTAATCTGGGATGAAAGAGAGGAAGGGATATTGGGGAAAATTTAGGCAATGTAAAAACAAAAGATATCAATAATTATGTTTTTTTTAACCACAAAATCTTCCAACCAAACCCTTCAGTGTTCTCTGTCTAGATGTGGGAGGTAGCTCAGAATAGTTTTCAGGGTGCCTGCCAATTGGTCTGCAATGTTTATCTGTCTAACCAAACATCAAAATGAAAAGAATACTTGGTCTTGAGTATATAAATGCACTCAGTGACTGCAGTTAGGGCCAGCTTTCCTGTCTAGCTCCAACACATCAGGCCACAGGGGAAAGGCTCAGAAGGTAGAAAAAATGTGGCTATCTCACTGCTGCTTAAAAAACTAAACTAAAACTAAAGTTTATTGGCAAACAAACCAACCACAAACCTCCCGACCAACCTACTGGCAAAACGGGCGAGGCAGGCCTTCTGACCTAACCAGTATAATAATGCTCAGATTTAATTGGGGTTTTTTTGTGGTTTCTCTTCCTCATTCATAACAGTTTATGGCACCAATTTTAACCAGATACACGAACATATTTAGTGGTGTGCTGCCCTGACAGCATTATCTCCAGTATATAAAATGTAATCAGTGACGTGGGGGATGACCTCATAAAAATTATCATAACATTCATACTTTACAATTCTTCACCAAACTACCCTTCTCCAACCTTATTATACATCACTCCTTTTCACTCCTGGTCAAACTAGTCTTATTGCTCTCCCTTACAATCAGTATTCCACCTCACATCCCCTTTCCTTTGTTGGGATTGTTCTCCATGCCTGGCATATACTCTTTATTACCTCTGCCTCTTGGAATCTCAAGTTTCCTTCAACCCTTCTTCAAGCCTTTCCTAATATGCCCCACATTCTTATAACTTCCTTTGCCCATTACCTTATATTCATTTCTATATATTTTGTATATATTTTATATATACATATATGTACACATGGATATATGTCTGTGTACACATATGAATACATATATAGATGGCTAGATAGACAGACATGTCTATCTTGAATTCAGAGATTATTTTATTTTTGTCTGTGTGCCCATCGCCTAGGACAATAAGTGGCATACAGTGGGTATTTAATGTTTATTGATCACCTTATCAATTGATCACCGTGAAACAACACTTAATAAAAGTTATCCTTTCCAGCTATCCTTTTTCAAGGTCATCAGGGTTAAGTGACTTGCCCAGGATCACACAGCTATTAAGTGCCTGAATCTGGATTTGAATTCAGGTTCTCTTGATTTCACTGTGTCACCTAGCTACCCTTTCAGTTATATCTTAACTATACTAAAAACTCATCTTTTTATAATATTTACTTTATAGTTACAAAGGAATTTCAAATTCATTAGTTCATTTGATCCTTATAACAATTAAGCATAATTTTTATAAGACATATATCTACTGTGGCAGAGGTCTAACTGGGAACTAGACCTTGTGACTCCTAGTCCATAATAAGTGCTACCTTCATGAAATGATATTATGTACAGCTTATTATATGTGAAAATTTTTTTTAAAAAAAAGGCTTAAAAACTGAAACTGGAGAAGGGGAAAAAAAGTTCCTCATCAAGCATCTAAGCCACCTCAGAGAGGTATAAGTACAACCGAGGAAGAAAAGCACAGACCAGTCATTCATAGGAAATAATAACTCACAAAGCAAACAAAAAATAAACCTTCATCATTCTTCCTTTATGCATTATTGTACAAATGTCTGAGGTCATTTGTACAATAATGCATAAAGGAAGAATGATGAAGAGGATGAGTCAGGAGTGTTATACAGCAGCCAAAACAAAAGCAAATATAATCATGGTCCGTGTTCAGAGGCTTATGCGTCCAAAAATAAGGAAGTGATCGTTTCTCTGTACTCAAACCAAATCTGGAGCACTGTTTTCAATTCTGGCCACTAAAGTATTTAGGAAGAGCATTGATAAGCTGGAGATTGTTCAGAGAAAGGGAAACTTTTGTCCTCGGAGAAGGCCCTATGGTATGGTAGATAGGGCACTGGACTTGGAGTCCAAAGACCTAGATTTAAGTCCTACATCAGACACTCGCTAGTTTTGTGACTCTGGGCAAGTCCTTAACCTCTCTGTGCCTCAGTTTTCTCAGCTATAAAATGAAGGAGTAAGACTTGATGATCGCTAAGTTCCCTTCCAGTTCTAAATCTATGATTGTATGAGTCCATGTCATGTGAAGATCAAGTGAAGAATGGGAATGTTTAGCAGGGAGAAGAGAAGTCTGAGGAGAGATATGACGGCAGTATTCAAGTTTTCTGAAGGGCTATCATGAAAAAGGAGGCTCTGTTTGGCCCCAAAAGGAGAAACCCAGAACAGAAACAATGGATGGAAGTTGCAAAGAGAAAAATTTAGACTGTTTTCTGGAAAACTTAAAAATGATTTTTATCTATCTGAAAGTGAAATGGGCCTTCCACAATGCCTAATAAGTCCCCCTCACTAGAGGTCTCAGAGCAAAGATTGGGGAGCCATTCCTTGGGTATGTCGTAAAAACGTAATCTCCCCAATAAAATGTAAATTCTGTCTTGCATTTGTTCTTGTATTCCTAGCACCTAGCACAGTGCATGGTAACCAAAAGGTGCTTGATATTTGCTTATTGGTGGAATGATTGATACAAAAGACTCCTTTTGGATATTAGATCTTTTGAT
Organism: Trichosurus vulpecula; assembly: GCF_011100635.1. Lineage (NCBI taxonomy): Eukaryota > Metazoa > Chordata > Mammalia > Diprotodontia > Phalangeridae > Trichosurus > Trichosurus vulpecula. Next base: position 148,871,915 of record NC_050579.1, on the reverse strand, counting down.
GTTTGATTCCAACTCCAAAATTAAGTGATTTTTTTTTTTTTTGTGCACGAGGGAGGAAAATTTGACCTCAAAGAAAGTAATGAAATTTGATGGGGTAGGAAACATGACTGAAAAAAAATCATTTTTAATAGACTAAAAACTCAGTATGAGACAATAGTACTGCTTGGCAGCTAAAAAAAACAATAATACAATCCTAGGACATAGCAAAAAAGGCATTGTGTCCAGAATGAGGGGGGAGATAATCCTGCCTTGGCCAGACCATGTTGGTATTATGAGTATTCTGTTCAGTGTACATTTTAGAAAAACTCCTGGAAAGCTTTATTGTTGTTCAATCATTTTTTCATTCATGTCCAACTTTCTGTGACCTGATTTGGGGTTTTCTAGGTGAAGATACTGGAGTGGTTTGCCATTTCCTTCTCTAGTTCATTGTACAGATGAGGAAACTGAGACCAATAAGGTTAAGTGACTTGTCAAGGATCACATGGCTAGTAAGTATCTCAGGCCAGATTTGAACTCAGGAAGAGAAGTCTTCCTGAATCTTGGCCCAGTGCTCTATCCACTGTGCCACCTAGCTGCACCCAAACATATATTACACTGAAAAGTACAATGACCCACCACAACTCCAAAGGATTTATGACATAAAATGTGCTATCTACCTACGGGTAAAGAACTGATGGACTCAGTACAAATTGAGACATTATCTTTCCTTTCTTCATTTTTTCTTGCTTTTTTAAAAAATATGTCCTGCCTCCTCAATTGGTAGGAGAGAGAATTTAGAACTGAAAATTAAAAATAAAATTCTATTAAAAAAAGAAGCATTCCCATTCAAGGAAGAGTTGAAATAGATTGGTGGTTCTCAAAAAGTGCCGAAGGACCCCAGGACTGCTCAATGCCCTTTCAGGGGGTCCACAAAGTCAAAACTATTTTCATAATAATACTAAAACACTCTTTGCTTATTAAAATATTCCTTCCTTTTCCAACTACATACCCATGTGAGGCCAGGTGTCTTTTTTATTCAACCGAAACAACATATTGCAACAGATTGAAAGCAGAAGCAGTTATTAGAATCCAGCTGTTTTATATTAAGCCAGACATTAAAAAGATTTGCAAAAATGTGAAAAATGCTGCCCTTTTCACTATTTTTTTTGTTTTGGAAAATATAGTTATTTTCATCAAAATACATTATTTATGTTAATGCATTGATAGGCTTATTATTACTTTAGTAATTTTTTCAAAATTTATCCATTTTAATTTCTAGTAAAATAGATTAAAAACTCACATAAACAGAAGCTCTTTGGGGTTCACAATAATTTTTAAGAATGTAAGGGAGCCCTCAGAACAAATATATAACATATATATGTAAGTATATATATATATGCATACATACATATGTATATGTGTTTGTATTGAAAGAATGATAAAAATTAGAATTTGATATCAAGACTTCCATCTTCTTTTAGTCTTTGTGTAGTGGATTGCCTCTTCTGGGACATTTGAAGTTGCATAAGATTTTTTTTAATCACCTTTAATCAAAATATTTATGCTGTCTCAATGAATACAAAACTAATACCATTGAATAAAAAAAATCAATACAGACAAACCTGAATTCAGTAAAATTAAGGGAGGCAAGGATGAATTTTGTCAAGTTGAGCCCCTTTGGGTTACATAACACCAAATAATTTGTTTGACTGAAGTTTTCACTTTTTAATTGTTTTGACATTTCTCAAAACAGAACCTTCATATGTGGGAAGGAAAATAAAACTAAGACAAAATATTTGACTGCATTGGGAGGCTGACTTGCTGAATTAACTAGTTTGACGATGTATATAACCTTCCGTTAGGGTAATCAGAAGCTCTTATGCTCTGTTTTGGTTTGAGAGACAGTGATTTCCCCTTCATTGCTCATCTTCTGATGGTCACTTAACAGAAAGAAATTGATCAATACTGCAGCCTTTGCTGGAGAGAAGATGGCACACTGAAATTCAACCATTATCAGTAACATCTTTTGTATTATATACTTGTTCTTGGAATGGGTTAAAAATGACCATGTAATTACCATGTACTAACTACATGGTTTCATTTCAGGTTGTGTGTTGAGATAGCTCACAATTTGAAATATAGACAATCAAATTTTAAACAATTATTAATGTGCCTTTAATTAAACTCTGAACTTCTGTACCTGTTCCTTTTAAATAAGTTTCAAATGGTCCCTCCACTCATCATTTTTATAACTTGTCATTATTTTAATAAAACTTAATTTCAGTGTTCCTATCCATTAGGCAGTTAATTATAATTATTGCTTAATAAATAATGACAACAAGTCTTAACAGTAATTTCACTTTGCTAAATTTGTCAAAAACTGAGTGATACAGGGTACAGAAACTATGGTTCTATCACGATGGTGTAACTCATCGTGGGGATGAGCTTTTTTGATAAAAATAATTCTTTCAGAATCACCTCAGGCATTTGTGACAATTGTCATTTCCATTTCAGGCTAAATAACAATCAGTATATATGCATATAGTAATATTTCATAGCTCTTTAAGTAATGCCATATTTTTATAATAAATGTTAGTAATTAATCTCCTGGAATCTAAACATGTTTTCAGCTGATTTAAATTTCTCTTTTGGCCTACAAATTCAAATTCTTGGATTTAGTCCAAAAGAGTTTAAATTATATTCAGGAAAAAAGTATTAAAGAAAATGTTTCCCTTTAGGATCTAGCTGCTTATGAATGTGATCCTCCCATATTTTAAAGGGGTATCTGGTCTTTGGTTTTGCTTTGAATTTATCTCCACTTAGTATTCCTCGAAAAGTAGTACAAAGGTCAGGTCTAAAGAGATCTGAATCCATAATAAATGTGTCAGTGACTGCCACAGGTTATTTCTTAGTGATCCCAAGTTGTTTAACAAGGTGATAAAAATCTGTCAGCTTAGGCCGAGGTTTGAAATAACTTGCTTTATTTACCCCCAGTATCCTGACTCCTGTTTTCACAATGCCACTCCTTTAGTGAGAGTTACTCTGAGTCCAAAAGTAGTTTGGGGAAGTTGAATGTATTGAGAAAGAAATGTACTGATAGCATCAGTGAAAAAAGCTAGACACGTTGAACATGGGCACTTCTTGAGGAATGCTAAATTCACAAATGGAGGGAGGAATCACCAACTAGTGAAACCTGAACTCTATTCTTCATTTTGTTCACTTTGTAAATCTGTTTATAACATTGGTTTTAATGTGAACGTCACTCAGAATCAGGGAGCACCCTTTTCTCAGTACTTAAGTCTGATGAACTCTTAGAGCCTATATTTTTGGTTTTATTTTTTAGTTGGAATGGAAAATACATACTGGAATTTCTCTGGCTATCATAAGGATGGGTGCTTCACTGATGAAAAAATTAGTTTCTAAGACCTTAATGTTTTATCACAAAATCCAGCACGGTCAGAAAGGGTAAATGGCCTATAGTTTAGAAATTGTACAGATAAATCATAGTAAGGGTTTGAACTGTAAGCATGGGCTGTAATAAACAGTGCAGGTGACAAATCTTCTTTCCTTTTAACTCTGATTTAGGATTTATTAGTGCTATAGTCCAAAACATGACTAGAACAGAAGGAAAGGAAAAATGAAAACAGCTAAAGACAGAAAAGCTGCTAAAAACAGAAAAACCTTCCCATGAACTGTTTGGCTTCTCCCACTACACTCCCAACAAAAGACACAAAGAAGTCTTGGTTTCTAAGTAAAAGTAGCTTATCTTTTCTCTCTCTTTAGATACAAAAGTAAATGAGCTCTGAGGCTTAGACAATGAACCTCAATCAGACTTCTTTACTTCTGAAGATGAATTCTGTGCTTCAAGTACAGAATGGATAAACATCAGGTAAGTGGGGAAATAAGTGACTCCTTCATGTATGTAAACCAAACTAACCCCTACTTCCTTGCTTTGATTTCTGGGAGCCATTCACTAGGCATCCTCCTGAACACAGAGTGGACACTTAATATGTTCTTGTTTACTGATTTAAGAATAAGAACCTAAGCAAATCAAGTGTTCTTCATGACTCAGAGGAGTTACAACAGCTCATAAAAAAAAATTGAATCCAAAGACTACTGTAGAATAATTTTTGACCCTGGAATTTTTATGCATCCTTGGAATAAACAAGTAGAAACTGAAGATAAGCAGGTGTGTTTCATAAGAACATTACTGAAATTCCACAGAAAGTGAACAGATAAGATCGGTTGACAAGATTATGGGGGTCAATGAATTAACAAGCATTCAGCGAGCTCCTCAGGCACGAGGCTAGGCCATGAGGAAAGAAAGACACACATACACACACACACACATACACACACACACACACACACACACACACACACAAACATACAAAATCCCTTCCCTCAAGGAGTTTATATTCTGTTTGGGTCAACCCATAAGGTAAGTGGTCAGCTTCAAGTACTGGTCTCCTTGGCTTCCTCAATGAATGATTAGATGAACACTGACACCAGCTCAGCCACACTGCACCCAAAACCTGGGCACTAGACTCTACCAACTTTTCATTCTGTTGTGGTTCAGATGCTGTCATATAGACACACATGGATACAAACTCACTAACAGTAAGAAAAGGCATATGGCCTGACAGCAGAGTATTTGATTTTTTTCTAACTTAGCTAAGCAATGCTCTGCTTATATGACACTATTAATGTTCATACTGATTTATGACAGGCAGACAATTAGTTGAATTTTCTTTTAATAAAAGCAAAGGACTGAGGATCATTATTCTTGGTTCTTGATTTGTAATTACTGGGTCCTATTACCAGATTTGTAACCTTTGACTACACCCTCAACAATACTGAGAATGAAACTTTGATGTATATCACCTAGCCAGATCTTGGCAATGAATGTTTCAGATTTGATGTGGCCAGAGGATAGGGTGGGGGTAGCCAGGATGGGCTGAGGGCATTGAGGATAGGGAAAAAGGGAGATTATTTTATGAAGTTAAAGACCAAGCAATAAACTTAAATTCAAAACCACAAACAATATTATACTGCAGAGAGGCAGCGTAATAATAAAAATATTCCATACATGTATTTTCTTGAAGCATGAAGCAGTAGATAGATAACTGCTCCTGATAAATGGTAAATAAATTTATCATTATCATCATCATTATGTGGAATAGTAGTATGCAGTGCTTTACAATTTACAGAGTGCTTTCCTCACAACAACCCTGTGAGGTGGATAGTACAAATGCTATTATGCCACAATACTGGTGAGGAACCAAGGTCACAAAGCCAATAACCTATAGAACCAACAGGTAAACCCAAGTCTTCTGACTTCAAATCTATTTGGTTAGATTACTTGATGAGAGTTGCTCAGGAAAGGAAAAGTAGTTTAAAGGCAGAGGAATGATCCATTAAATTGCTATAACTTTTATCTACCATATTTCCCCATGTATAAGATGCACCCTTTTTCGAGAAATTTGGGGTCTAAAAACTGGGTGTGTCTTATGCAGTGGTTGTAGATTTTTTTACTTGCATTTCCTGCTTTTTTGAACTTGTCGTCTTTGAGCTCATTGTTTCACATTTCTTATCGGTATATTAAGTTACATTTTGCCACATTCTGCCCAGAAATGGCTCAGAAAAGATTTTCATACAGTGCTGAATTCAAATTAAAAGTGATCCAGTTTGCAAAAACGAATGGAAATCGTGCTGCTGAATGTGTCTGGTCCTCCTCCAACTGAGAAAACGATCCGAGACTGGCTACAGGAAGAAGAAACCCTACTGAAAACGCCACGGCAGAAGAAGGCCATGAGAGGCAAGTCAGCAAAATGGCCTGATTTAGAGAGGGAATTGAAGATATGGATTGAAGAGCAAAGGGCATCTACAAAGATGATTCAGCATGAGGCAAGAAGAATTGCTGATGAAAAAGAAGTTACTGATTTCAAAAGAAGACAGAATTGGTGCTTCAGGTTCATGAAGCGAAATGGACTAAGCATGTGTATATGCACCAGATTTGCCCAAAAGATGCCTGAAAGCTATAAGCAGATGAATAAAACTTGAGTTCAATAACTTTATGTAGTACATTTTTTTCAAATTTCGGGCCCCAAAATTAAGGTGCATCTTATACATGGGGAAATATGGTATAAGTCAAAATTTATATTCATGTCTTTTCTATTGTAACCCTGGGTGCAACGTCATTTGCATAATTGTCCCCTCTTTGGTGGGAAGTTAGGAGACGATAGATACTTGGCCTTCTGGCTTCCAGCTTGGAGAGTGGATACTCAATGTTCCAGTCTCTTTTCAGGAAAGGTCTCAGGAGGGAGGGGAAAAACTTGGAAAGAAGCCAACTTAGAGAGGAACCAGTACATCTAAAAAAAGCTTCTTCCCAAAGTCTTTCTCTCTCTGCAAAGACCACTCCCTAAAGAGAGCCTAGAATCTTGAGTCATCTCTCCAATTTCAAAGCCAAAGAAAACTCTCTATTCTTCCAGTTCTCAACAACTCCCTCCTGCTCATGCAGGTGAAAAGCATAATCACTCTCCACCAGTGAGGTGAGTTATATGCAAATTAGCTTGAGCTTCAGGTTACACTATTAATTTAAAAGAAGCTAATAGCTTGAACAGATTAACATAGTATATCTGCTGGGAACTAACAAGCATAATATTATGTTATTTGCTCAAAAACAGATATAATGCCCAGAAAAAAGAAAAATAAAAAAATGATTTTCAATGCAAGATGAATAGAACTGGGAGTAAGTCACATGTAAGGCAAGTTCTCCATCTTTAGAGTCACCCAGATTTGAAACTTCACAGTCATCTTTGACTCTTCACTCTCTCTCACTCCACATAACCAGTTATTGTCAGGCCTTGTATTGTCAGGCCTACTCCATAAGTCTCCACTCTCCACTCACACAGCCAGCGCTCCAGTTCAGGCCCTCATCACCTCTTGCCTATACTTTTTAAAAAAATTGTTGAATCATTTTATTAATAATATTTTATTTTTCCCCAATTACATGTAAAAACAATTTTTAACATTTTTTTAAGTTTTGAGTTCCAAATTCTATCCCTCATTCCCCTCCCTGAGATGGTAAGCAATCTGATATAGGTGACACGTGTACAATCAAGTAAAACATTTCCACATTAGTCATTTTGTACAAGAATACTCAAACAAAAACAAAAAAAGAAAGTGAAAAATGATGTACTTCAGGCTGTAGTCAACAACATCAGTTCTTTCTCTGGAGGCTTTTTTTCACCATGAATCCTTTAGGATTGTCTTGGATCATTGTATTGCTGAGAATAGCCAAGTCATTCACAGTTGTTCATCATATAATATTACTGTCTCTGTGTCCAATGTTCTCCTGGTTCTTCTCATTTCACTTTTTATCAGTTCATGTAAGTCTTTCCATTTGCCTGCACTTTTGCAATAACTTCCTAGCTGGTCTCCCTCCATCCAGTTTCCCCACAATATTATCAAAGTGTTATTTCCATAGCAGAGTTGTGATCATATCCCTCAACAAGCTTCCTAATGCCTCCAGGATCAAATACAAATTGTTCTGTTCAGTATTTACAACTTTTCCTAATCTCTCTTCAAGCTACCTTTCCATCTTTATTACATATCACTCTCTTTCATTCACTCTTCACTTCAACTAAATTGTTCTTCTTGCTGTTCTTCACATAGGACCTTTCATCTTCATCCCTTTGTACAGGCTACCCCTCATACTTGGAATTTGCTCCCTCCCCACTTTTCCCTCTGAGATTCCCTAGCTCCATTCAAAGTTCAGCTCAAAGCTACTAGTGCCTTATCTCCAAAATTAGCTCATAGTTGCTTTTGCAAAGTTTATTTGTAAAAATAAATATTCTCATAGTTATGCATGTTGCTTCCATCGATAGAATATAAAATCCTTCAGGTCAAGAACTATTTAATTTTTTATTTTTATGTGTCTTCAGACGCTAGCACAATGACCAATATGTTGTAGTAATTTAACACATGCTTATTGGTTGACTAATAAAACAATAAAACAGGAGCTATCCTTTAGTCAAATTTGATGAGTATATAGCCCAATAGCAACATAGAAAGGAATTACAGTAAATGTACATAAAAATATAGTAAGGTGGAATTCATGAATATTAAAAAACTATTCATTAGCTTAGCAGAAGTACTGTCTTATTAGAACTCAGTGTTTCTTAGTTTTCACAAGATACTCATTCACTTAGAGTCAAAAGTCATTTTGGTTTTCATCCCAAGTAAATCGATGTTAGCATATTCTGAATTGAGTATCTTTTATGAGTGAGTATTCACTTTCCCGAAATCCCTATGAGACAGTTCAAGTTTAAGTATTATGAACATAAATGGGTAATTTATTATTTTCTTCCTCAGGCATGAAGGCAGTACATGGACTTTTGGAAAACCTAATGGTTGACAAAATAAAAATTATGTCAGATCAAAACCAAAAAGGATTTCTATGATCTGGAGCCTTCTATGGAAAATAAAATGTCCTTAATTTAGTTCTTATGAGGAAGGTAACCTGGGTTCATGTTCAAAGATAGTGACAGACTGTTAGAAGAAAATAAGTAGCTTACATAAAACAAAAACAATAATAAAAAATTCTATATTTTTAAGCTGTGGGGTTACCCAATAGAGTTTCAGGAAGAATCCTAAAGGGAACATGCTGTAATGATCCAGACTAGTAATCAAAAGGCATGGGAATTCTATCAAGAACTAGTTCAGAGAGGAAAGGTCAGTAGCTATGGACAGATGGAAAATAAGCTTTCTGGACTATAGGGGCCTCCTGAGAATCAAAAAATAACCACAGATGTATTAGTATGCCCATCTTATTTTTTTTAGTAACAAATAGAATCTGAATTACCAGGCCTAATGCCATTACTACTGAGTATTTTACTTTGCACATTATCGGTTTCTGGATTGACTCATTTCCATTCACTTGACTCCATCAACATCTGTCTTTGAGTGAAGTCCCTACACTGGATTTTTAAAAAGGAGGGGTAGGTGTATGGGGTGGACTAGCACCTCTGTTGTGAGGGCTTCCTGAGCCTTTTTCAGAGTGGCTCATCCACCTTTGGTATTCATCTCTCACCTAACTTTTACCCATGCCTCAAAGAGGTGGTAGCACATGTAGCAGCCATACCCTGTGAACTAAACCAGATTAAGAGGAACCAACAGGCCTCAAACCCCTCAGTGAGTTAGGGGGATGGCTACCCCAAGCATGTGAAGACTTCCCCCTGGGAGAACAATTTGTTCCAATGGCCATGAAGGCAGCTGAAGCAGGTGCTATGGAGAGCTTCGAGCTTGGTCAGACATCAAAGACACCAAGGTCATGTACTATATCTCAGGCCATCGCCAGTCCTCCTGACTTTTGTCTTGCCACTGGACTTTGATGACTCAGAAAAAGAGAGCGAGCCTGATGACTTTGTGCAACTCAACCTTACTAAAATTCAGTTTAAGTGTAAATCAATATATCACCCCATGGTCCTCTCCAAAAACAAAGGACAAATAACAACACTGGATAAATGTGTGTATATCCACCCGAATTCTCCTGAGTTCTAATACCATATCACCAGTTGCCTATTGGACATTTCAAAATGTATGTCTCAAAAGCATTTCAAATTTGCCATATCCAAACAGAACTCATTATCTTCCTCCAGAAATCTCCTTCAAACTTTCCTAATTCAGTCAAGAGCACCACCATCCTTATCAGATAGGTTCACAGACTCAAAGTTATCTTCAACTTCTTTCTGTTCCTCACTCCACATAGCCAATCATTTGCCAAGCCTGGTTAATTCTACCTCCCCATCTCTTTTCCCTGCTCACACAGCCACCTCCATGGTTCAAATCCTCATCGCCCCTCACCTAGACTATTGTAATTGTTCCTAATTGCTCTCTTTGCCCTAAGTCTTCTCTTCAGGCCATCTTCCACACAGCTGCCAGAATGTTTTTCCTAAAAAAAAGCTGAGCACATCACACCCCTGCTCATCAAACTCCTGTGGCTCCATATTAACTCTTGGATCAAATACCATCTCCTCTGTTTGACAATTAAAGCCCTTTACAAGCTAGATCCAAACTACCTTTTCAGCCTAATCATACATCTTCCCCCTTTGTGCACTCTTTGGTCCAGTCAAACTGGCCTTCTTGCTCCACATGTGTCATTCCATCTCCTGTATCTGCTTCTCTGTGCCAGCTGGTCCCTATGCCTAGAATATACTCCCTTCTCAACTCCATTTCTCAGAAACCCTAGCTTCCTTCAAAGCTCAGTTATAGTGCTACCCTCTAGGCCTGACCCTTGCCAGCTCCCCCACCCATTACCTTGTATTTATTGTGCATAACTTTTGTAAATACTTATATGTGTACCTGCCTTCCCCAATAGAACATAAGCACCTTGAAGGCAGGGACTTAATCACTTTTGCCTTTATATCCCCAATACCTAGGGTGGTGGTGCCAGGCAAGTAGTAGGCACTCACTAAATGTTTGCTAATCAACTTCATCTCTCCCCTACTGATAACTGCAGTTTCTACCATCCTTTTTCCTAAAATCCAACAGCTGAATTTCTACTTTGAAAAATAACTAATTGCATTCATTCACTTAATTTCATTTAGGTACAGGAGTAGAGCTAACTAAAATTACATATTCCTAGAGATGGAAAAGACCTTAAAGATCATGTGAATCAATTCCAAATTTAAGTTAACTAGTCAGGAAAGTGCAAGCCTCACCCTTTGCTCGTCTTTATTTTATTCCAATTTCCCATTAGAGAGACAATGTTGCTTTCTTACTACAGCTGCACAATTTTCATCATAACATAAATGGATCCCCGGTGGCCTCTGCTAAATGGACATTCTGTATGAATCTATGCGGTTGGTGGGCCCTAAGCCACAGGCTTCAAATCCTGAGCTACTGTGAGTAAGGAGCAGAGACACTGGGGAGAACAGTACATTGCCCTCCTTATATTCCATTTCCCTCCCAATGCCATGTCTGTTTCTCTTCTGAATGCAGCTCAGTGGTTTCATGGGGAGCCCCATCCTGCAGGCTGTTTCTTTCTTCCTTTAGGGAAGTGGCAATTCTGTTTGTTGGAAATCCACAGTTGTGCCTAAATGGCTGGTTTCCAATGACTATAGTAAAAGTACAGAAAAACACAATACTAAATAACTAAATCCATGAATTTTTTTGTCTGAATCTGGTAATTCCCCTGAAAAATAAGAACCCTCCACACTCCCCCAAATGTCACTTGCTACACTAGCCTGGCCTAACACTGCAGAAAGTGATGTGACGTCAGATTTGGGGTTTATTCATTTACCCAAAAAGACTGTGAGATCTACTTAAAATTACTGAAATTGGGGCTTGGATTTGTCATTCTAGTAAGTTCTATGACAAGAATCTCATAAGATAACATGCAAAGTTCCATCCTACCACTTTTGAGAGGCGATGGGGTATGGTAGAAACAGTGCTGGTCCAGGAGTAACGAGACCAAGTATTGAATCCCAGCTCTAATATTGAGTAGCTGTGTGACCATGAACAAGTCACTTGACCTCACTGAGTCTCAGTTTCTTCATCTGTAAAATGGGGATCATAATACTGTAACATCTACCTCACAGTGTTGTTGCAAAGATCAAATGAGATAATGTATTAAAAGCTGCTTTGCAAATCCTATGTCATTATGTAAGCTATTATTATTCCATCCAAATGTTAGTCTCTTGTTAAGATTAGGCTCATAGACTCAAAGATTTAAAATTGTAAGAATCCCTAGAGGTCATTACCCAATGCCTTCATTTTGAAATGAAAAGATGGGTGGTGCAGAAAAGTTAAGTGACTTGCCCAAAGTAACATGGGTAGTGAGTAAGCACCAACATCTGAACTCAGGTCCTCTGACTCCAGATCTAGTTCTCTTTTATCTGCATCACACTAGTGTTGATGTAAGACTAAGTAAAAGTTATTTCACAACTGAATGAATTGTAAAGGGCCATTCCTTTATATCGATAAAAATGCACCCAGATATTGTACACGTTTCCAAATAAATAATCTACCTGGTTTCACTCTTATGATGGGATAAGGAGGGTTGTAGCTTTCAATTATTTCTGTCCTGCCTGTACTTCCTCATACTTTCTAGGCAGGTGATTGGAAAGGGGGTGGGGGGGAGAAGGGGGAGAACAGAGAAGGAGGTAGGGGAATAGCCTGGAGAAACAAGATGAAGGTTTGTGCTACTTACGGCTCAGCCTGGATGCTCTGATCCTCAGCCACATAGTTCGAAGGAATATAACCCTGGAGTTGCTGCCCAGGGCCATCTACCCTCTTCTCCAAATGCCTGGCAAACCACCAGCCCTCATGGGAAGAATCCAGGACCTGAAGTTTGTCTCCAGCTTGGAAGCTTAGATCTTCTGCAGTCCGGGCCTGATAATCAAATAGGGCCACAAAGTAGCGGCTATGGCCCCTTTCTGGCTCTGGGGTCTGTCGCTGGCGTGGAGGAGTGGGTGGGGAGTGGGCATGTGGGTTCTCAATCACGACAGGTTTATCCACTTCCTGGAATAAACAGGGAAGGCAGGGCTCCAAATAAGTGCAGTATTTCAGACATAAGTTTCCCATGATTTGGGACCTGTTGCTTTGCCTTTTTTTTTTCCCCACTGGGGGTAAAGGACAGGGGGAGAGCTTTTCCTCCCCCTCCCAAATCTCTCTGATCCACTTTCCCTGCCCACTCCGAGCACCGTGAAAATCAACACCAGCTTCCCATGCTTGGTTAGGTTTGCCTAACAACTTCTGGCCGGCCGGGAGAAACTTTCCCCAGAGAAACTGCCTTTCCGTAATAGCAGCTGCTGGCTACGCCAGTGTAGGACGCAGAGAGACAGGAGAGCCCTCTCTCCTCCCTGCGGGTATGGCTTTTTTTTCTTCTGAGTCCAGGAATGCAATAAGAAGATCTTAATTAGGCAAACGCCAGCGTCTGAGGAGAGTCATCTTGCTTTCATCCTAAAGAAAAGTTAAGCAGAGGAAAGGGTAACTCCAGGGAAATCTTCTTCCTTCTCCTTGGGGCCCTGGTGTTGCCAGAATCTCTTTCCCAGTTTCAGGTCGGCTCCTGTAGTTTGACCAGCCCTGACCCCAGCAGCTCCTTCCTTCTTGCTAATGAATAACCAGAGCTCTGAGCCCGTAGCCTTTAACATCCTGAGCTATGTGCAGACTGAAATAATTTCCTCTTACTTCCTGGTTTGCTTTTGTCTCCTTTCTGTATGGGATTCCCACTCTCCTTAGCCCTCCCTTCTCCCAGTCCTGAGTTGGAGGTAGGCGCCCTCACCAGGGAGTTGACCTGCTTCAACTGCCACTGCCAAAGAGTAGCCTTGCTTCACCCCTAACCCACTACAGACAGGACTTCTACCTTGCTGCATTGGGTGCTAATGTGAAAACTCCACTGAGCAGTTTGATGTTCCCTGCCCCTCCACCCCCCACAAAAAAAAAAAAAATAAAGACAGGGACAACGGTATCTATCACAAACAGGAGCAAAACTATAGATTTAGAGCAGATCTGGCATTTGTTCTTGGAGAAAGAGGCAAAGTGGGAAGGAAATACTTTGTTCCCTTCCTTTTTTCAATGTCACGCTGGGACGTTAATAGCCCCAAAATAAAAATCACCACCTGGGACAGCACAGTACCATCTTGAAACAGCTACCTCCTTTCGAAGAATCATAAAATCATCAACTCAACTTTCTCTTTATACAGATGCTGAAGTAGAGATATAGCCATCCAGAGGCATTTTATTTCCTACCCCCAAGCACAATTTCTGCAAATCTGACCATCACACACACACACACACACACACACACACACACACACACTCCTCCATAAACTCCAGGAGTTCTTTATTACCTCCAAAAGGCAATTATGAAATTCTGTATTTGGCATTTAAAACTCTTCACAACCTGGTTCCTTCTTAGCTTTCAAGTTTCACTTTACAACTCTTAACATCTTTTACAATCCAGCCCCACTGGCCTATTGCTGTTCTTCATCTAGCACTCCATTTCCCAACTCAGCACATTTTCACTGCCTATGCCCCATGCCTAGAATCTCTTCCCTCCTCTCTTCATATCTACCTCCTGGCTTCCCTTGTCTCCTTCAAGACTCAGCTGAAAAAAAGCACCTTCTTCAAGAAGTCTTTCCTAACCTCTCTCTCTCCCCATCCCACACTCCCTCTGAAAATGCCTTCTTTCTTTCTTTTCCCCTTCTTCTTTCTTTCTTTCTTTCTTTCTTTCCTTCTTTCTTTCTTCCTTCCTTCTTTTCTGTTTCTTTCTTCCTTTCTCTCTCTTTTTCTATATATGTATAGATATGTATAGATATAGACATAATACACATACATACTTCTGCATATTGTTTTCCCTATCCAAATGTGAGTTTTTGGAGAACCAGAACTCTGTTTTTGCACAATACCAGGCAAATAGAAAGAAAGCACTTAATAAGTGTTTGTTGACTGATATAAATAAGGAATAGAATATAATAAAGTTATTGTATAGCTTCATATAGAAGGCCTTCCTGTTAAACTTTAATCTTAGGACTTATCCATAATTCCTTTAGCTTAATTTATACTTTAAATCATAGGCTTAGAGCTAGAAGAAAACTTAGAGGTCATCTAGTTCCCAACTCCCGTATTTTACAAATGAGGAAAATGAGGCCCAGAATAGTACTAATTCTAATAAGTTCAAGGCTCTGAATTCAGTTAACTTTCCTTTATAGCTACCCCCTGGCTCAGCTATGTCATAATTGTCATAAGCAGAATGGGGCAGGACAGCAAAAATGGATCAGAAAACATCTATCTCCAATACTAGCAAAACGACTCAAAGCCCAAACCCTACTACTAATTGACCAATCTTTTTATGCAAGGAGATAAACAACTAATCAATCAATAGGCATTTATTAAGTTCCTACTACATGTCAGGTGCTGTTTGGGCCCTGGGGACACAAAGTTTAAAATAAAATGGTCCCTGTCATCAAGGAGCTTATATTATGATATCATGCACAAGTATAAATATGTTCAAAATAGTTTTTCACAAAATATATGCATAATAAATACAAGGCAATTTGAGGAGGAAGAACTAATAGCTAAGAATCAGGAAAAGCCTCCTATAAGAGATGAAGCCTAAACTGTTTCTTTACAAGAAACCACAGAATCTTAAGTAGTGGAATGAGAAGGGAGTGAAAGCCAGGCATGGCGGGGGGGGGGGGGGGGGGGGAGGTGACCCAAACAAAGTCATCCCATCCAAAGATGAGAGATGGAATGTTAAGCATGTAGAACCACATGAAGGCCAGTTTGGCTAGACTGAATAGTGTGTGAAAGGAAACCATTTATAATAAGACTGGAAAGGTAAATTGGGGCTAGTGGCTGAGATCTGTGACAACATCTATCCATACATAGTCTGTGTAGAATAATGCCTCACTTCAGATTATTAGATCTTCTGAATTTCTCCAATTCATTCTCATGGTCAAAGTGTAAGTAACACATTAGCTGGTATAAAATAGCTCTAAAGCTACATAAAGAACTGGGACTGAATATGTACAAAAAAAGTATATTTATAACAGCAACTTCTGTGTGTGTTAGAGATGAGCCTTCTGTGTATGTTAAGAATGTCAGCACTCCATTAATTTGGCTCAATTCTAGAACTAAATGAGACACTCATCAGGCATCAAACAGTTAACAAGAGTTTTACTTAGCCCTAACATAGAATACAGTAGCACTTAGCTCAGGTAGATATAGCCTCACTCATCTCTATATGGAACCAAGTCTTGTCAGCAAGGTGTAGATGTTTCAAGTGGTACTTCAAACATCCACCAAGTCAGAAGGGCACTAACCCTCATGGGATATTACCATTTATGTCCTCCAGTGACCAGAAAGCCAGGAAGTTCATCAAAAGAAGCACAGCTTGAGGTTCGCCCCATCCCTGAGCCAATAAGTTCTGACTGTCACCTTAAAGGGAAAATCGAACCTTACCCATGGAAGATGGGAGAACTTTGGTAGATACCGGTCCTATCACATACCACCCACATTGGCAAGGTCCTAAAGATCTTCTAGAGGACCTTTTGCCATTTAGATGCTTTCATGGCTTATATTGGACAGTCTTCCTAGCATAGGACAGGTCAAAAAGAATAAGAAAAAGAAATTACATCCCCCCCAAAGAAAGATGTGAAAAACAGAAGCCATAAATCAAAGGCTTTTCCTTCTTCCTTCCCAAAGGACCAAGTCTCATACCTCAACAATCTGACCCATGTAGGGACCAGATCTTTGCAGATTATGCCAAATCTTCACAGTTCCCAGTGGGTCTCCTGGTTTAAGATGCTGACAATAGGCAGGAACAGCACCAGAAACATCAGGGCCACAGTTAAGATAATGACATTTCTGGAATAGTCAATAATTCTTCATGACACATCAGGATCATCTATTGTAAAGTGGCTAAAAGGTCATAAACCTTAGATCCTTTATCCTGGGATCTAAGTGGATGCTGAGGCTCTCCCAATACTACCACCCACTCAATATTCTCTGGCTCACCCATTAAACTACCCTCTTTTCTAAGAGCCACATCAGGGAAATAGATAGATAGACAGACAGACAGATAGATAGATAGATAGATAGATAGATAGATAGATAGATAGATGATATATGTATATAATACATGAGAAAATATGTATACATTATACAATATACAAATACATGATATAAAATCTTTGCCTTATTAGAGGTCCCTGATGAGGGTCTGTTCCCTTCTTCCAGAATGGCTAAATAAGGGTTCTCCCTCAGCTTCAACCAGGAACTCTGAGTTCCTTGCCAAGTCAACTAAACCATCCTCTTTAATATATAGTTAATATATATTCACTATGGTTATATCAATGACAGTTTCTCCTCCTCTGTGTTTTATAAAGCAAGGCACCTCCCAACAATACCACCCTTTGGTCCTCCAAGTTCTTCATGAGAAGAAGTTATCTGAACCATAGTAGAGGAAAGGAAGCCTAGCAATTGAGAGGCACTTGAAAGATTTCTCCAGGTTATATAGCTTCATCTGCAGTGTAAAGGACTTTGAATCCAAGGCAACTTCACCAAAAAAGTAATAAGGAAGTGCTGGAGGGGGGATGACAAGAATTGTGTCCTAAAGCACCCCATTCTTAACACATAAGCTTTACCAGAGATTGGATTCAAGAAACCACTGCACTGTCTCTGCCCTTCCTAGAGTGGTATCAGTTCATCACAAACATGTCTTCTGGGAAGCTAGACTGACTGACTTAGTCTGTCTGATGCATGATGATACTACTATTGATTAGCAAGGGCAAACCTTTTTCCCTAGGATAAGAGAGTGCCACTTTTCCATTTGGGGGAAGGTTAAAGTTCAGTTGGGTTGGGTGGGCACAAAGATCTCAGTTGGGCAGGAATGACATTATGAACCTCAATATCCATATTGACAATGGACTCATTCATCAACATCTGCACTCTCTTAATGACTCTAATCTGGATGTCTAGCATATAATGTCTCTGATGGATGCTGGCATGCCCCACAAACAATTGCCTGTAGCAGAAGACATAAGCAAAATTCCTCCATTGGTCCTTTCCCTAAAGAGGAATATTTTGATTGTCCAGTCCTTTCTCTATAGGTACCAAACCACTTGACCAGTCCCATGGCCACCACCTAGGAATCAGTGTAGATGAAGATCTCTGCTCCATTCTTCAAGATTCTCTTATATGCCAGCCATGTAACCCGGAGCTCAGACCATTGGGAAGACTTCTCAGGATGCCTATTCCCTCTGGTATCTCCTAGGATTAGTGCTAGATTAATGACTACTAAAGTTGCAGATACCTCTTTCATAACCGATAAAGCCATTGGTTAACCAGGTAAAACAAGATTCCTCAGCAGCCAGGTCCTTACAGATGGGAGACCATTGGGCTAGTGGAGGCAGCAGGCTTCCAGGGCTCTGACTGGAGGTTTCAGTCTTTGACATGGTCTCAACCTCTTTGTGAAAGGCATTAACACCAGAGGAATCCTGGCAAGTGTGATTTTTGAATTACCACATCTATTTAGCAGTAGAAGCTTCCTATGCCCTTCACATCTTTTTAGAGGGACCATTTTACATCACCCAACTCATGAAGGGTAATTCTGGATAAAGGGTGATCGAATGATGTTGGATTACTTGTTGAGTAGAAACTGGGACCCAGTAACAGATAAGTTACGGCTTTCCAAAATGAGATAGTGAGGAACCACTTTGATCAACCTGAAGCTCCAGAAACACAATAGATGTCTATTCTACCCACTTGGTACATGCCAAAAGCTCTACTCAGCCTGGTTTATACCGAAAGTGATCTAGAAACATTGGCCTCTGCAGGGTCATAAAAGTACATAGAGTAGGACCTTTTAAAAAATGCTTCTTCATTGATTGGATGATTATCTCCTTATATATAAAAAAGACTGATCAACCAGTGGTTGGGCTTGGGCTTTGAATTGCTTTGACCCTGGTGGAGATAGATCTTTTCTGATCCATTTATGTTCTCTTATCCCACGCCTTTATGACATTTATAACACAGCTAAACCAGAAGTAGCTATAACATGCTGCCTCTGGCCATGGAAAGGAAAGTTAACTGACCCTCATAGGGATCTAACCCATGACCTTGAATTTATTAGAATTAGTATTAGTCTGGGCCTCAATTTCCTCATCTATAAAATAAGGTAATTGGAACTAGATGGCCTCTAAGGTTCCTTCCAGCCCTAAATCTATGATCCTATGTATGACTTAAGCTAATAAGGAATTATGTACAGGCTCTAAGATAAAAGCTTAACAGGAAGGCCTATTTAAAGCTACACAACCACTTTATTACATCCTATTCCTTATTCTATAAAGAAAACACGTGTGTATAAATGTTAATATATGTTTGTATATGTGCATGTATATGTGTGTATTTATTATATATACATAGGAGAGAGACTGTTAAGTAGTCTTCTTTAGATATTTTAGGGCTATTACTTGTTCTGGGCTCAATTTGAAAGAAGCAGACTTGTAGGTGACTGGATATATAGGGACCACCAGAATAGCCAGGTTAGGAATGTGTGTTCTCCAAAACCTGAAGAGTCAAATAAATCTCTGGGCTTCCCTCTTAGATCATGGGGAAGTGAGATTCACAAACTTAATCCTGTCTGTATCTGATATTCTGAGTTTTTTCCTATGCATTGTATTCCCTAAAACTTGATTGAGTGTGGTTTTCTTTCCTAGCCTCTTTCCTCTGTGGTTTGCCTTCTGAAGCCTCCCCTGAATGATCTAAATGGGGCAGTGGTTTAAGAGAATGTTTTAGAATTGGATGGGTTGAAGGGCCCCTACTGTCCTGTGCTGAATTTCCCTGGGCAGTTTTACTAGCACACCCATGAGCCCGCCATTGACTGCTTTCCCTGTCTGCTTCATCTTTTAAGAGCCACACACAAAGCTCTCTCTGCCCGCCTAGCATGGTATCAGTTCTGTGACTTATTCCTCCACTCCCAGAGTATTTATTCACACTGACAACATATTTGCCCAAGCTGCAGCTGTCTCAAACTTCTGCTCAAATTTCACCACGTGATCAGCATGCACACACCTTTATAAATCTATGGCAGGAAAGACTCATAGTTAAAATGTGAGGACATTCTGGTGAAGCTCCACCAGCAAGGTGGGATCTAAGTGCCCCTGAAGGAGGCTGCTCAGACAGTGGCAGGCTGTGAGAGGGGGGAGGAGAAACATACAGGGCTATGCTGGTAAATGTTTAACAATCCCACCAAAATGCATACAGGGTACACATTTACGTTTAATCTTTATTATTACTATTTTTTCCAACATTTTCTTAATTCTAGACAATCAAGAAAATAATGAATTAAAGCCTGATTTGTAGCACTTGCAGATTTCTGAGGTTTAGATGCTCATGTGGAAAAAATTTAAATTGGCTTTCTTTAGCCAGTTTGAGCTGGTTCCAAAACACCTCTGCATACATAGATCCAATCTCTCAAACCCATTTCCTTTAGGAGCTTCTCCTCTTGCCTTGCAGATCCCCATCAAAGAGCAGGCTACAACAAGAATTCATCTTTATGGGGCCAGATGAGAATAACTTCCTCCTCCAATTTAGCCAACTAAAAAGTGAAAAAGGATGGGTCCCTTCCTAAGCTTCCTATTGATTTAAGTGATTCTGTAACAATTAGTCCTCAGGAAGATCCTCAAGCCCATGGAATTCTGCTACAGTGTCTATATGTTGGTTCCACTAGAGCAAAGTAGGCCAAGGAGAGTTAGTGACTCATCAGGTTTCAGTCAGAAATCTTTCTGTTTGAAGTTCAAACTTCTATTTGGACTCCTCAGTTCCTTGGTGGTAAAAGTCTAACCACCTCCTGGTCCTTTAGCATAGGAAATTCGCCCTCCTCCCAGAAGCAGTAATAAGATGTCAGGGCCTTTTTTTAAATCAAGTTTCTTCCTCATTTCCACTATCATTCTCCTGTCTCACAGTTCCAATATCAGTACGTCAAAGCAAAATCTCTGAGTCAGAGTTGCAAGGTCACCAGATCCATTTTCTGCTCCTCAGTCTTCAATGCACAGCTCTTAAAAGCTGAGATCTCTCTCTCTTTCTAATTGGTGGATGTGCTGGGCCAGTTTACTTTAAGTCCTATTATTCTATCAGTAAAGCTTCTGCAGGATGGTCAACAACAACCAGGAAATGCTGGCCCTGGCTCTTTCTTGACATCTTCCTCCAACACCCACCTAGCTAATTGATTTCCATGAACAGGTGCTTGCTCCCCATCTCATTCAGAGGACTCTCATACGCCACTAGAAGCTGTTGACCACAGGGTGCCATGGTCCTATCTGGAAATCTGATTACCCTACCTTCCATATTCACAGTTACCTTCTTCCAACTTAGCTATGATGTAAAGCACAAAACCATTTCATCTCAATTACCAACAAAGCTAATGCCAGCCTCCTGTTTTGACATGGGGACAAAATGAGGTACTCTTAGTTCATTGAACAGTGAACAAATGGAGGTTTACTTAGTCCTAACAGAGAAAGACCATAAAGTAGCAATTATATAGAAATGTGTCTGGTAAGGAGGTCATGGTGGCTTGTGGGGTCTCATACATTCCTCAACTCTGAAGAGTGCTGAGCACAAATGGGTGAGATATTTTATGACCCCTAGGTAACCAGGAAGTTACATCAACATTGCCAGAGGCTATCAGGAAGCTGCATCAAGGAAAGCATGGTTTAAGCCTTGCCCCACCACTGGGCCAATCAAATCTTGGCTTTGTTACCTTTTAGCAAAAATCTACCCCAACCAATGGGCTGAGGGGTGAGTTCTGGGAGATGTTAGTACCATCACACTATATTTTAAAAAAGAATTTGACCATAAAAAGCTTCTATGGTGGCAGGGAAGACCAAAATATAAATTCAGAAGAAGACAATAATGTGAAAACAGCTACAAGCAAAACCTCAAACAAAAGATGCTAATTGGACCAAAGCCCAACAAGAATTCCTACAACAGTTAAAGAAAGATAAGAGTGGTCAAGGAAAAATTAGGAAAAGAAATGAGAGTCATATTAGAACATTATGAAAAGAGAAGTAACAGTTTGATAAAAGAGACACAAAAAATACTGAAAAAAAAAACCTTAAAAAACCAGAATTGTCCTAATGGTAAAAGAGACACAAAAATTCACCGAAGAAAAAACCCCCTAAAAAGCAGAAGTGGCCAAATAAAAGAAAAGGTACAAAAGCTCACTGAAGAAAATAATCCCTTAAAAATAGAATTAGGCTAGTGAAAGCTAAGGATTCCATCAGACACCAAGAAAAGATAAAACAAAGTAAAAACAATGAAAAATAGAAAAAATGTGGAAGTATCTTATTGAAAAAATAACTGAACTGGAAAATAGATCGAGGAGAGATCATTTAAGAATTATTGAGCTACCTGAAAGCCATGATCAGAAGAGCCTAAACATCATATTTCAAGAAATTATAAAGGGTACCCTGACATCCTAGAACCAGAAGGTAAACTAGAGATTGAAAGAATCTACCAATCATCTCCTGAAAGAGATGCCAAAATGAAAATTCCCAGGAATATTACAGTCAAATTCCAGAGCTCCTAGGTCAAGGAGAAAATACTTAAGCAGCCAGAAAGAAACAATTCAAATATCATAGAACCACAATCAGGATCACCCAAGATTTAGCAGCTTCCACATTAAAGGGGAAGAAGGGCTTGGAATAGAAAACAAACATGGGAGCCATGGAAAAACCAAATGTATTGTGGCATTGAGTCAATTCAATAAATTTAACAAATACTTGAGAAACTTGGCCTGGATTTCATGCTTGGGCATACAAAGATGAATAAGACTTGATCTTTGATCTCATGGCAGATAAAGCAGGGCCAAAGATAAATTTAACAGAAATTTAAGAGGTACAAACAAAGTAATATAATAAAGTCAAGAAGAAAGTGAGGGTGTGGTAAAAACCTGAGGTTTCCTAGCAGTGAGTGCCTTATCCTTAAAGGATGAATATAATTTCAGCTGTTATAGACAGGGCCATAGAAAATGGCATGAGCAAAGGAAGTAGAGGTAGAAAAGTATGTCTTGCTCTGAAAACACTGAATGGTCTAGTTTGGCAGAAGCTTAGTGTAGATTAAAGACAGCCTCTAGAGAACCTTGATTACCAGGCTAAAAACTTGGACTTCTGTAGGCAATTAGGAGTCAGAAGAATTTCAATCATGAAAATGGTATAATGAAAGCTGTGCATTACACATAAGATCCTGGCAGTGTTTTGTAGAATACAATGGACAGCAAGAAACTGGAAGCCTAAAAAGGAGTTAAACAGTTACCTCGATCCAGAAAATTATTCCCCCATTAGATTATGGGTTCCTTGAGGGCCGGGACTGTATCCCCAGCACTTACCACAGTGCCTGGCACATAGTAGGCACTTTAAAAATGTTTATTGAATGATTGGCATAGAGTAGCTGCTTAATAAACACTTAGTGACTGGATGAAAGTGTTACTGATGGACTAAAATAAGGTGGCTGACATGAGAATAGAGATGGGGAAATGTGAAAGATACTACAAAGATCAGACAATAGAACTTGGCAATTCATTGGACATAAATAATATGTGTCAATGGAAGAATCCCAACCAAGATCTTCTGATTCCAAAGCTAGCATTGCATAGATCTCCTTCAATTTAATTCAACAAATATTTAGCTGCCTACTGTGTTCAAGGTATTAGTATAATAGGAGTTCGGCGTACCTAAGTCAGCATCACCCACATGGGATACAGAAGAATTTACACGTCCAGAAATTGGTCTGCCACTGTCTGCCCTTTAACACTGCCTGCCTGAACACAGTTAGAGATTTTACTTTCTTCGAATCTGAGGGTGAAGGACTCCTTCACTCACCGCCACTGAAGTGGTAAAGGGGTTGGGCCCTAGGTTCTTCTGTTCCCCCATTTTAGAGAATTTGATCCTAAGATAGAGAGGTAGGTCTTTGGATTTTTTCCATCTTTCATCCATTTCACTTCCAGGTGCAGGGAATGGAGTCTCCAGTCCAGGAGCTCAAACCATAGGGATATGGGAGTCCAGCATGAAAACCCTGGATATCTAAGCTTGTATCCAGAGATACAAATTTTTAACTTGAACCTGGTGGGACTACTGGTGTATAGGAACTGAGGCAGGCTATAAACCTAATCAATAAACTCCTTCTCCTTGGCCTCTAGTGTCACCTGCTATAAGTGAATTCTTTCAGTCTTAGACAGAAATGCAGGAAAAAGCACCCACTGTACTCAGGCAATTTTAAAGACACAGACAGTTCTAGCTACAAAGCCAGTGGGAAAATGCTATTCTCAACCACATGATAGGCCAATTGAGAATGTCTATGCAGGCACCACTCCTCCAGTCTTCCTGAGGCAGGTCCCCAACATCTCCCATGTCTCTGATACCATTTTAGATGGTCTAGTCATGCCACTCCAAACCCCCAATAACTATATGATTAGAATGTGGGAAAAACAAGAATACAAATAACCACTGCTTCTTCTAGGCCTGGGGGAATGAAATTCTTGCCCTTTCCCTCTCAACTAAAGGGCCCCTTCTCAGTTCTGGGCATATACGTATATGTGTATATACATATATATATATATATTCACATAATACTGGGAACTTGGTCCCCAAAAAACAGTAGCATGCTCTTTTTTTGCCCTTTGGTACTTTATACCCCCACTTCAGTGCCACAGGAAAAACTATTTAAACCATACTTGAATTTTGGCTCATGCTTAGGACTTCCTCAAAATGGAGGAGTAAAAAGGTACATGGTGTGTAGATCAAGTATGGGACAGCTATTTATTTCTTCTACACCAAAAAAATACTAAAAGAAAAAAAAACCACCCAAGATTTATAAGCAATCAATGACAGCAACACTGAAACCTGAAGCAACAGAAACATAATTCTTGTTATACTTATTGGGGACCTAAAAATTAAATTTCAGCACATGGAGCCGTTTATGGGACTGAATTTTCTAAAGAATTCCCTCTAAGTCCATGTCTTGTCAAGCCAAGTCAGGGCTCCTGCCAGTAGTCAACTTCTCCAACATATAAATTCTTCCTGCTTCTAGGCAACTCAAGATGAGGAACCCAGGAACTCTGACCTCTCAAACTAATGAGGCTGGTTCTAATCCATAAATGTTCATTTCAGTATCGCCTTTTGTTCACCTATGCTCAGAAAAGAAACACAAAGCAGAAATAGCAACCAGAAGCTCAAGATCCATACTTCACTTACCAAGCCTACTCCCTGCTTTAGCTTCTATGTGCTTGACATGCTTTCAGAATGAGGGGAAAACATTGGTTCTCCCCAACCCTTTCTGGGAAGTCCAAGGAAGGAAAGCTACTTGCCACATATTCCAGAAATAAGAAAGAAAATGAGACCTAACGGGTCTCTCCTTTTCAACTGATGAGGCACCTGGACTCACCACCACTGTCACAAGGCTGAGTAGGCCAAGGCTCCATAAAGAGTTTGCTAAATAATTCCAAAATGCCAAATACTTTCAGCATTTAGCCATGTTTCGCCAGAAGCTGCCAGGTGAGTTTAGGTGATCTATGATGAACAAAGATAAAAGCAAAATTGTCTCTACCTTCAAGTAGTTTATATTATACTGGGGAAATGTCATATGTATGTGGATAAGTAAGCATAAGAGGAGCAAGACATACTTAATAACCGAAGAATTAGGAAAGGTTTAATGTAAGAAGTTATCTATGAGCAAGCCTTAAAGGAAGATCATGATTCTAAAATGTGGAGGCAGAGAGGGTATGCATTATGTGCATAACAGATGGTTTGTACAAATGTGTAGAGGTGGGAAATGGAGTATCAAGTTTCAGGAAAGAGAAAGTAGCATTGATGGTCTTGCTGGAACATTTGGTTTGTGGCATATTGACCATAAGGACTTCTTGGTAGAAATCTCCAGACAATAGCCAGAGCTGCAAGTATGGAGCTCAGAAGTAAGTTGGGGCAGAAGATGTAATTTCAAAAAGTCATATCAATAAGGGTGATAGTTGAAGCTGTGGAAGTAGATGAGTTTACCAAGTAAGAAAATATAGAGAGAGAAGAAGAGACTGAGGGCAGAGCCTAGGAGGCCCTCATATTTAGAGGGTGGGAAGACAAAGAAAGACTAATAAAGGGGACAGAAGTGATCAGTATAATAGAAAGAGAAATGAAAAAGTGTAGTGTTACAGAAGTTGAAATGGTATGGGTAATCCCATTGCCTCAGAAAAATCCTATTGTTATCTCATAACTAAATTATATTATTTTTTAAATCCTATAAGAAATGAGAATGTTGTAAGTTTTTAAAAGTATATATAAGGATTATCCCCCATATCACAGAATTTCATTTCTCGCATTTCTATTATCATGCAGATACTCGATGTTATATAGAAACAAAGAAAACTCATTTACTAAATTCCCAGATTTAGAGTTTCCGATGCCCTTGCCAAACCAATGGGCAGTGCTTCAAGAATTTCCTGTCCAGCAGGACTTTTTCCCCCTTGATACATAAGTAGTGCATTTGGCATATTTTGTTGTGATATTAGATTATCTCAAGGTAAGTACATTCAGGTTTGTGCTGTTCACATTAAAGACTATTGTTTTGCTGTCTTCTTGTTTCAATTTGTGCTTCCAGATTTAAAAAGAAAATAAATTAATGTATCCTGATAAATGGTCACTAACAGTGAAAATAAAAGTAATGGTTTAGGTAACTAGAAACAAAATCTACAACAAGCACTATAAATAATAAAACAGATGTTCTAACTAGAAAATAAAAGACCCAGATTTTTAATAAGTACCTTAGAATGAAATTTCATCAATGTGCACCCTACAAAGAGAGAAAGCATGGCATAGTAGGTAGAAGATTGGCTGCAATCAGTTACAGCTAAGATTCAAACCAAGCTCTTTTGACTCCCATCCAGCACGCTATCTACTCTACCATGCTGCCTTTATGCAAAACCCCACAAATCCTACATTCATCAACTCACAGGACTAAGGAGTTGCCCAATAGGGATTTAGTACTGCAGCAATAAATTGAGGGGGGGGGGGTAAATACTATGGATGAGCCAATCACTGACAGTTAAATTATATTGATAGAAGCAATTCCTGGAATAAAAAGTGGGGTCAGGTACAATAAGACATGAACAATTTTGAAAACAAGTCCCACAGAGCTGCAAGCCAGTGCTAGCTAAGTCCTCTAGACTGCCTACATTCATGAAAAAGCCAATATTTTTTAAAGCCCAACATGTCTCTGCTTTTTATCTTTTCCCAAATGTAGAGTAGGATTCACCTATGAAATTTGTTTTACAGAAAACTTTGCTAAAATGCATCTATTCAATTAAGAAAGTGATGAAAGAAATAGTTGTAGATGATGAAGGATTTTCACTAGATAGGACCCACATTTTAATAGAGGAAGATCATAATGAGTGATGGACACATTCTTTTGAGCAGGGAACTTAAGATGTAATGAACATACACAATGGAAAGAAGCTACAAAATGACTGGAAAGAAACTACAAAATGACAGTAGTGAACAGTGAGTTAAATAGAAATCACTGTAGATAATATTATGTAACCATAGCACCAAACTCTTTAATGGAGAAAGGGGAAGATAGAGTATAACTGACTGCCACTTTAACGAGTATTGTAAGATAGACACCACAATGCATCGCTTATTTTCCTTTGTGTATAATGTTTTATAGGAAACAATTTTTAAATTCATGTGACAATATTTATACTGCACTTTTCAACTTAAATGTGTTCATAAATATTAATCGGTTCCCACAACAGCACTGCTAGGTAGTTGAGAATTACCCATAGTTGACAGACTGAAAGCTTAAAATGATACTTGGCTAAGATGCCAAAAGCTGCAGAGGGAATTAACATGAGAACAAATATAAGAGCCAAAAAATCCCCAGTTTCCAGTTTACTCTTCAGACTGAGCAAGTCTCCACATAAGTTTTTATTTCCTCTTACAGCAAAGAGTGCTTAATTAGCTTGTGCTCTGGTTTCTGTCATTTCTGCTGACAACAGAAACACTAGAACCATATCCTTGAAGCTAGTTCTATCATGAAGATACACTGGCAAAGATCAGATGGTCATGAATATAGAACTGGAAGGCACCTCGAAGGCCATCTAGGCCATAGCCCTCCCCCCTCTTATAAAGCAGGAAACTGAGGCTAAGGTGGTACACAAAGTTTCACAGATAGTATCAGAGGATGGATTTGAACCTTCCTCTGATACAAGAGGTGGTGCTCTCTTCTTTGCACCAAAAAAGTCAGTAATCGGGCTGATAGATGCCTTCTCCACCAGAGGTATCATTATATTTCCGATGTATAAAATTCATTTCTCCTTAAAAAGTACTGGTTGAGTCTTTCATCCACTGTTGAGAAGTCTACATGACAAAGACATGCTTCACAAACCCCTTTATGTTAGGGGAAGAAAATCCTGCTTTTTAGGAATAATAAATGGAGATACTAGTGCTTCAGGGGGCACATTGTTGCATTCTGCAAAACTTATACTGTAATTCTTTACCTTCAATTGGTAATGCTCTTTTCATGTACTTATAAAAGTGATGGAGAATTATTGATTGCCATTTGCATATGACATGTAGCTTCTCTTCAAGTATTCACATATATTTCTTTGCTTAGTTGTTTATAGCTCATGATAGGAATTGAATAAGTCTTATTTCTACAGTTCCTCAAATCCAAAAAGGTCATCATCATCATCATCATCATCATCATCATCTGAAACATGGGTATATTTGAGGGGGTTTTTTTCAAACTGTATGGCAGGCATCGATCTGGGTTCTGGCAATTGAAAAAAAGAAAACAACAGTACTTCCCCTCTAGAAGCTGACTTCCTAATGTAATATGTAATATGGGACAGGTTATTTTGGAGAAAAAATCTTCTAAAAGTCCAGCTGAAAAATGCCATCTGTTGTAAGGGAGCATTACGGAGCATTGCAAATTCAGGTGAAATGCAAAGTCTTTCCCTAGGAATTCATAGCTTCTGAAACACAGTGAATGATTGGGAATGGAAAGGAGAAATGCCAGAGTGTCTTTTCAATAAATTTGTCACTGCATTGTTAGAGCTATTGCAAAAAGGTTGAAGGTGACAGGATCTGAGACCAGTGGCATTGCCCTCAAATACAAACAGAGGGCCCAAATTCCTCTCCACCTCACCCTACCATCCCCTTTTGAAAAAAATCTCAAATATGCCCATGTTTCAGATGATGATGATGATGGTGATGGTGATGATGACAGCTAACATTTATACAATACCTACTTTGTGGCAGGAATACTGTGTTGTGTTTTCCTAATATTATCCCATTTGATCCTTACAACAATGCTGCTAGGGTGATTCTATTACTTGTCCTAATTTTATGCATAAAGAAACTGAGGCAAATAAGTTAAATGACTTGCCCAGGGCCACAGAGCGAGTATCTGAGGCAGGATTTGAACTCAGTTCTTTTTTAATTCAGGCCTGGAGCTCCATCTACTGTGCCACATAGCTGCCCCAGTAACATAGCTTAAAGATAAGCTATATTAGATAGAATTTGCATATCTCTAATAATAATTACAACAATTATACCTGGAATTTATATAGTACTTTGGGGCTTGTCAAGCGCTTTATATACATTAGCTTATTTGAGAGCTTGCTCAGGGTACAGGGTAGGAGGGAAAGGAAAGGTTAAGAACAAAGCCACGATCCTGAACGAGGCAGGTATCCATAAATATATTTCATATACTTTGATCCTAGGTTTGTACAATTTTCATCTCATCTCTCTTTACTCACTCTCTACCATTATACTGAAATATACCAGACATCACAACCAACTCTCCTATCATACTCTAGCCCTTTAGCCAACCTATGGCTTCTTGCAGCTTTAAAAAAAAAAAACAGAAAATGAGAAAATCGCTTTTTGTTTTCAAATTTATTTTTATTCTGAACTTAAACATCAAAAAAGATACTTCTAAACACAGAGAATAAAGAAGATTCTGTATGAAACTATGAATCTCTACTTCATACTGTATAAGTATGTAATGAAGTGTTTACTTTCAAATTATGAAATAAATAGAATTCCAAGTATGTGATAAATTCTACCTGTTAGTTTTGAGCCCATCCTGCTTTTCTATGCTTCCATCGAAACTTTCTGTTCTCATCTATGTATATTATTTAAAAATATTACAACTGCCCCCTTTTTCTTTGGCATCACTATTGATAACTTTCCTTTCTCCCCCCCACCCCACCCATCCCCAATCCATTAACCAAAACAATGAGGAAAAAGTCAACTAAAACATAAGCAAAATTTCTATTTTCATTAATTTATTAATATATTTAATATATATAATATATTTAATATATTATTAAATATATTTATTTATGTAATATATTTAGTGAAGCAAAGCAAAACATAAAGTCAAGCAAAAGAAATCCACACAGTAGTCACGTCCAACAATTTCTCTGTTCTTTGTGTCCTCATCAGTACTTATCACAGTGCCTGGTTCATAGTAGGTACTAAATGAACACTGGTTGACGGATTAATTGCTCACTTCTCTTGCAGGAGATGTGCAATGTGCTTCATGATAAGTTGTCTGGAAATATGACTGGACATTGTTTGATCAACTTTGCCTTTCAAAGTTGCTGGTTTTTTCTTTACAACAAACTGTGATCCTAATTATGCTCATTTCATTCTATGTCAGTTGACACCACCCAGAACTCTATGAAATCATTTCTCCTAGTATAATAATATTCAAATATATTTCTATATCACAATTTGTTCAGTCATTCCCATATTGTATGTATTTCATATTGCAAGGCACCTCCTAGATTCTAGTTCTTTTCTTTTTCTGCTCTTTAAATCTCCCTTTCAAGGTCAAATAGTCTGTTTTGCTTGTTCCCCCTCTTAACCTGATCCAAGATCATCCCCACTTGTTTCCCCATTGAGTTTGTCATATTTCTACACCAACCTGTTTGTGTAGATTGTGTGAATGTGTGTAACTCTCCTATGTCTGTTTCAGATAAGAGTGAGGTTCACTTTCCCACCCCTTCCTCAACATCTGTATTTTCTTCTCATGTATACCAATTATTAGAAATAAAAGTAAAAATAATAATAACTTACACAGCATTTACTATGTGTCAAGCACTGTACTAAATTAATTTACAATTATCTCATTTGATCCTCACAACAGCCCTGGGAAGGCATATGCTATTATTATTATCCCCATTTTTCAGATGAGAAAACTGAGGCCAACAGAGGCTAAATGACTTGCCCAGGGTCACACAGCTAGTAAGTATCTGGGGTGGAATTTGAACTAAGGTCTTGATGACTCCAGGCCTGATGCTCTATCCACTGCACAACCCAGCTGCCAAATAGCAAGATCCCCCTACTTCCTCTTTTTTTACACTAGTACATCCCTCCTTTTAATTTTCCCATCTCCTTCCCATCTTCAAATCTTTAGAACAAAACCAATCTAACTCTTCCTCCCTCTCCCAGGACCTCTGTTTTTTTTTTTTATTTAACTCCCTCACTATACATTGAAGACATTAATGTTCCAGATACTTGTTTCTTCTACCCCTTTTAAAATGCTAGTACTACTTTACCCTACAGCTCTTCTAATGGCTCAAATAAATTTACATTTCTGGATTTCTCTTGACTCTTGAGTATGTATATCAAAGTTCTTATTCAGCTCTGGTTTTTTCATCAGAAATGCTTCAAATTATGCTATTCCACTAAAGATCCATTTTTTTCTGGTAAGGTTATAATTAGCTTTGCAGGGTAATTTCTTCTTAGGTTATAATTCTATCTCTTTTGCCTTTTGGAATTTTGTACACCAACAACTTCAGGAAAAAAGTCCAAGTGCTCTCTGGAGAACTGGAATTTTACCTGTTTAAAGGTGAGTCTATAAGTTTAAGTGGCAAACATGACAAATCAATTATAAGTCAGTTCCAAATGGTCCATTACATTTGATTGTTTTCATTCTCCTCCTGGCCTCTCTCTCTCTGCATCTTTGTTTACATGGTTCCTCATGTCTGGAAAAGATCCCTACCTTACTCCCCAAGTCTGCTTTTTTTACAAGTTCTAGCTCAGATGTCATCATTTCTCTGATCTTTGCCAGACTAAAGTAGTCTCTCCTTTTTCAAACTTATTATAGCAATTTGTCAGAACCTTCCCACTGTAACTGTCACAATCTACTTTTTATCAGATTTACTTGTATTAGTGCTATTTCCTCCTTATTAGATTAAAAGTTATACGAGGAACAGAATTTGTATCATTTTATCTTCCTATTCCCCAGCACTAAGCAAAAGGTCTAAAAAGTGTTAAATTTGTTGCTTTTTCAAAGATTGCAATAACTTGAATCTTGTCATAGGATTTGAATCTGAGAGGGCTCTTAGAACAGAATATAGACTATCAGAATTGAAACAGTCTTTAGAATTTACAACCAAGAGTTCCAGAGGTAGGGGAGGAAAGACCCCTGAATATAGAACCCCAAATGTCTACTACTTCTGATGCTTCTAAATAAGCTCTGAAGAGTTGCGATCATTCTCCTATCAAACTGTACCCAGAAAACTGGGAAGGGAATTTCTTCATGAAAACCACAGCATATATCCCCAATACTGCAACTCTCTCATCACCTTGTAAAGAATCCACTGAAACTGATCGCATTTCCAGGGAATTTGGCAACCTCAACAACAAACATTTTGGGAAATGACACGTATGAAGAAAAGCATAGCAGGCTTCATTTGCTAAGATCTATGCTATGGCTGTCTACAAAAGTCAACTGAAGAGGAAATTGTTGAGTACGTTTTTAATTTAATCAATGAAGAGAACCAGGTTGGATGGTTCATGCCTCAAAGTATATGGAGGGGTGAATGTGATTCCAATAGCCCAGTTCACTTATATTTCTTTGTTCTTTGACGTTTTAAATTATTTAATTTTTTCCTGAAAATATCCACATTTCCAAATTACTCTATCCTGTATGTTTCTCCACTTTTACCTATGTTCATTGTTAATCTTTTTCATTAAATGTTCATGTTAATTTCCAATAAACTGAAGTGAGATTTATCTGAAGCTTTTATAAAGATATGGTTTCTTTACCCTTTTAGTATACGTCCATTTGATTTGGTGTGGATTTATAATCATATTCCCTGTTGTTATATGATTTTGTGAAAAGGTAAAAGATTCCTGAATGCCTTGACTTAAATTATCCTAGGACATTTGGTGCTATAATTTGTCCTTCCTTCTGTTCTTCATTTAGTTTGTTTTCAAAAACTAAGCACTCTTTTCTTGATTGTTTAGATTTCCATTGGTGTGCTTACTCTCGTCTTTTGCATTTTTAAAATACTAGAATGGAAAGTGTGTTTTATTTAGTTTTTTGTCTTCATAGAAATCTTCATCAACCAAATGGAATTTGGTAAAAGGAATGGAATAGTCCATGAAAATTATTATGAATTCTTCTTGGCTGATGGCCTGATATGTCATTAGCAGTCTATTTTAGAAGAAAGGATTTTTTTTTTAAATCTAGCTGTCTTTGAAAGGTCATACTCATTTTGTTAACAACCATATACTTTTCCTTACTATTAATCTGGTAAAAATCATCTGACCTTGGTTACGTTTTACAGATACTCAAGCATGTATATTACAGTCATCATGCAAAAGTTCAGTGCACTTATGTTGCTGAATAATAATAGCCTTCCTGTAAATCTCTGAGCATGGAACTGTTGAGAAAAACTGTTGGTTAGAAAGAAGGCAAAAAAGTTAAGGGATTATTAAGGTGGTCACAGACTGTTTTCCTTTTATGATATCAGTATCCTCAGGAGATAGTCTTCTAACTAAAAAAGAAAAACTGTTCAACTCCCAGTTACATCTGCCTAGGTTATTTATATCTCAGGCTGCTCACATGATGAATTTATCTAAAAACCAGTCAAGGGCCATTTCTCAGGAAGGTTAATATGAGAAACACAGCACCAGGATTTTATCCCCTACATTTTTTAGAATGACTTGAGCCACTCTTCCATCACCAAGAATCATAGTAGGGACTGTTTGCTATTCTGCTTTATCTGTCACAAACCTCAATGTAAGAAAGAGTAGAGGGAAGAAATAAATGACTCCTAAGGTCTCAGGAAACAGGGAACATCTTTCAAGACCTGACATTATAATATCCATCCACTAGATTAGAACTCTTTGCAATTTGCCAACACAGAATAGGTTGTATTTGTAAGACATGTCCCTTTGGGGTTAATTGGTTCCCAGTTCCCACTATCCCCCATGCTACTTCCTCCCCACCATGGATTCTATCCCTGCAATTCAGATTGCTGTCACCAGGTGGATAATGGTGCCAAGTAATGTCATAATGATTCAGGAAGAAACTTCTGGGGGTTACAGCTCTCAAATCCACCTGTTACTATTGCAGACAAATGAAACAACATTAAATAAGACAAGTGATTTATTAACTCAATTGACATTTTACTACCATTGAAAGTAAATGTTATTGGAAGTGGTGTTAAATCACATCTATAAATTTCATGGAACCCTTAATATTTTTTAAAGTTCCTATGACTACCCACATAAATTCAGCTTTGAAGAAATGAAATTTACCACTAGGCCAGTTAAAGGCTGACCTAGGCCATCAGACATTTCTTTGAATTCTTGGCTTGGTCTTGTTAGGAAAAAAAATAGGGTAAACATGTTTAAGTTGCTTGATTCTAATTAAATTAAGGGGTTCTTGACTGAAGACAAATATTCATTAGTTAGAGTAATTCATCTATTGCTGAAAAAGTCATTTGGGAGTTTTTGTCTAAAGCCTCTAAATTATTAATACAGACAGCACTCAATTTATGAAGCCCCTCCCTCACAAATATCCCTAACAACCGACTCACCTTCCCATCATTGTGACTGGAATTCCTCTTTTTTCCCTAGATTCTTGAGATGCGAAGGATCATGTCCCCTCCCAAACACCAGTGAGGGAGATCCTGCGCCTTCTTATGATGCCTGGGACCTTCCTCTCCTTGTTCTTCTTCCTGATGAAATTAGGATTGATTCTCCTACCGTGACCCAGTGAAGGAAGAGAGGGGAGAGGGTCCTATTGCCATGGGTAGGGCTGCGCTGGGGAAAGATGTGTTCTTGCTAACCAGAGCTGACACAGAGAAACAATGTTATAAAAGATGGTTACTTAGATTCAATGATATGGAGGAATGTCAAGGCCCTGGTAATTCAAGGAAAACTGGAAACAAATCCATAAAGTAATCCTGTATCATTCCTGGGGAGATTCTAAGATGCTAAGTAGAAATCAAAGTCAGGTTGTTCTGGACTGTCAGAATGAAGACAATAAGGGAGAGCAGCATCAAAAAGGCGTGCTTGGTAAACACAGATATCAAAGATAGGTTTAATAGGTGGCACAAAAAAACAGGACTTGGAGTCAGAAAGACCTGAATTCGGATTCTGATACTTATTAACTATATAATCCTGGGCAAGTCACTCTCAGCTTCAGTTTCGTCATCTATAAAACAGGGATTATAATTGCACCTGCCTCACAGAGTTGTTGGAAGAACTAAATGAGTTAACATGTGAAGTGCTTGGCAAAACTTAAAGCCCCAAATAAATGCTATTAGAAATCACAAATTGGGGAATGGCTGGACAAGTTGTGGTATATGATTGTGATGGAATACTACCGTGCTATAAGAAATGATGACCTCAACGATCTTAGGAAAACATAAAAAAACTTGCACAAAACAATGAAGAGCAAAATGAGGAGAACCAAGTGAACACTGTATACAGTAACAGCAATACAACATTGAATGAATAAGTCATATTAACAAATCCAAATTAACTATAAAGGACATGCAAAGAAAGATGCTATCTGCATACAAAGAAAGAGCTGATTAATAAGGGATGTTCCTAAAATCTGGACACATAGCTAAAAATGCATATTTTCAAGAAATGAAATGAATGAAATTTTCAACAACATTTTATTTAATTGAACAAATAACATCTTCAATTCATTTGTGATACAAAGGTTAATGTGCTTTGCAAGATTCACATGAACTCGATGCAATAACTCCACATTGCCATCAATCCCATATGTGTCCAGACCTTAGGAACACCCTGTGGAAGTTTATATGGAATAATTTTACATATACTAATAGTAGCCATCTTTACGGTGGGGTAGGGAAGTAAAAAAAAAGTAAGTTTACCCAATAACATCTTTAAATGTTTACATAATAGATTTGCAGTTTTATGTGCAATCATCTTTTTTATTATACTATGTTATGGAAATGCTTGTTTTATTCTAAAAATTTAAAAAGAAAATAACATGAAGATGAAAAATAGAGATTATAGTATACTCAAGGTGAGAATTATTTGCTCTGAGGCCTCTAACCCTCAGCTCGCTTTTAACTGAAATTGTCCCCACTTCTGGGCACCACTGGGGATCCACTGTTACTCTCAGATCGAGTAACTTAAAAATGACCTTTTAAAAAACAGCTCATTCCTAAACTGGTTAGTACCTGAGAAGGGCAACCCTAGGCAAAATTATAGAGCAGGTTTAATTTTAATATCATGCCATTTTTTGCATTCCTCACCGTTTTGGAATCATAGACCGTATCATCTCATATGACCTCCTCATTTTAGAGACGTGGAAACAGAGGCCAGAGAGGTTAGTGGTTTGCCCAAAGTTACCCTGCTTGTATTCAAGGCAGGATTCAGGCCCAGGTCCTTTTATTCTAAATCCAGATGACCTTTCAAAACACCATACTGTACTGTTCTTTCTTTCTTCCATTCTCTTCTTTCTTATCCTGACTTCTATACCTCGGGGCTTCCAATGCTCTTGTAAATCTCTAATAAACTACAGTTATCCCTTCCACATCATGACTTTCCCCATAAGTAGTTTCAATATAACACGGGTCAGCATAAGAAATTAAATGGGAATTTGGGGGGAGTTTTGGGGAAACTGCAGATGACACATGAAGGCCAGCAGACAAACAGAGCCTACAACCAAATGTTTAACCAAAATTTACAATAAGGTACTGTAAACACCCCGTAAAGGAAAAAGAAAAAATTCAAACATCTCTGATACAAAGAGAGGGCCAAAATATTTTACATGGATTTTCTACATCCTGGGGTGCCACATCCCTAACCCCTGCGATATGGAAGGGATAATTGTACACAGACACACAGAGATAGACAGACAGACAGAGACAGAGACAGAGAGACAAACAGAGAGACAGAGACAAAGAACAAGAGAGAATGAGAGAGACAGAGAGGGAACTAGAGAGAACCTGATTTATTAATTCACACTAAAGTATTGGTGACTTCATGTATGAACCCTGCTAGTTCTACTTAAAATTTTTATTATTTATATATTATGTTACCCATATTTACATTATATATGTGTGTGTGTGTATATATTTAAAGAGATGGTAATATTTAACCCCAATAGGTGGAACAGGGGATAGAGCATTGGACCTGGAGTCAGGAAGACCTGAGTTGAACTCCAACCTCAGACATTTATTGGCTGTGTTACTCTGGGCAAGGTACTTGCCCTCTAAGTCAGTTTCCTCATCTCTAAAATGGGGGTAATAACAGGACCTACCCCAGAAGGTTATTGTGAGGACAAAAGACGGCCATATTTGTAAAGCACTTTGCAAACTCTGAAGCACTATGTAAATGCTAGAGTTATTGTTATAACTCTAAGCAACAACTTCCTAATGGAAGAGTTTCAGGCACGGTTACCTAAACTGTAGAACTGTCTGGGGACCTATACAGAAGACAGAAGCAGGAGCGAGTAGCAAAATGAATACAAAGTGTGGCAAGAAAAGTGTCAGGGGTACTAAAGCACACAATGAGCAAAGGCTGGTGCACAGAACAAAGGACAAAAAAGGGACAATGATATCACATAGCGGATTTTGATTCTGTTTTCTCCACTAAGGAAAATAACCCATGGATTTGAAGAGCACAAAGCAAAAGTGTCTGTTAGGTTGCTGATACACAAAATATGTCATGAGACAGTAAGAGAGGCCGTAGTTGCCACAGATGAGTGCATCACCTTGCCCCCAAGAAGTGGAAGAACCTACAGATGTGGAATGTCATTTAGTGATCTTGAATATCTGTAGACAATAGCTCGAATACCACCATGCTAAAGAAGAGTAAACATCCCAATTTTCAAAGGAAGGAAGACAACGGAGCTTGAAAACCAGAACCCTGGAAGTTTGATTTTGATTGCAGGCAAAAGCTAAAACATAGTTGCAAGAGTTGCATGTGTAAAACATAGTTGCATGTGTAAAAAGATACACTCTCAGGTTTTTACCAGCAGCTGCTATTAGCGGATGTTTCAGGCACAGCCCCAGGACCCACCCATAAGATTAAGTAGTGGGGCCGGCACACACAAACTTGTGCAAGAGGACACAGCAGTGAGCTACACCAGGAGTAGGATTTAAAGCAAGAAAAGGAGACCAAAGTGGAAGAAGGGAGAGAGGAAAGAATGGTTGCCATGGTAGCTGTGTCTCAAAAGCTACAGTCTGTACTGCCTGCACAATAGAGTTATCAATATTATCCTGCTTCTGCTTGGCACTAGACCTGATGACTCAGTGTGGTAGAGTCAGGCTTGGGATCTCATCTTTCATGTTGGACACTGAGAGCCT
This sequence comes from Trichosurus vulpecula, assembly GCF_011100635.1. Lineage (NCBI taxonomy): Eukaryota > Metazoa > Chordata > Mammalia > Diprotodontia > Phalangeridae > Trichosurus > Trichosurus vulpecula. Next base: position 148,833,781 of record NC_050579.1, on the reverse strand, counting down.
GGCTGAAATGCCTTATCTAGGAACAGGTGACACCACTAACAGAGACATTGAAATGCAATGGCCTCTGGGTGTTTCTTTGTTATTTATTATCATTATTATATTATATTATTTATCATCATTTGCAGTAATTAGCTGTACATAATAGATTTGCAGTTTCATGTGCAATCATTTTTATTAATAAATTAAAATTTAAATAAATAAAAAATTATAAATTGATTTGATGAGCAAGTCTATTTGTCCCTTAAGGAGACAATAGTTCTAATACAGTTCCTCAACCAGAGATACGAGACTCATAGCCCCATTTACCTGAGAACTCAGAGTTGGGATCATGGGAGGAGGTGCTTTCAGGTGGTGAATATATTTTCTGTATTTTGTGTTATTTGTTGTTTGATCCTTTCATGGTAGCACAGTGCTATTTCAGTAGAAATAGTGTTAGACCTGAAGTCAGGATGATCTGAATTTGAATCCCATCACAGGTACTTACTTAGCTATGTCACTAACAGCAGGTCCCTTAACCTCTCTCAGCCTTAATTCCCTCATCAGTAAAAATGGGGAAAGTAATAGAACCTACCTCACATGGTTGTTATGAGGATCAAATGAAATAATATTTGTAAAGCATTTTGAAACACCTCAAGGTACTATGTAATTCTTAGCTACCTGTCTGTCGATGTATGTATTTACATATCAATCTATCATTTATCATCTATTTAATCATCTAATAAATCTATCTATCTATCCATCCACTATCATTTATCATCTATCAATCCATTTATTTGTCGGTCCAAAACAATAGGTGACAACAAATTTTAACTGGTTCTTATCGGGGCAAATTAAGCTCAGAAACATAATGGTACCTAGTTCTAAACCCAAAGCTAGGAAGATACTTGGGTAGCAGCTTAGGACACTGTTTTTGTTGTTGTTTAGTTACTTTCCAGTCATGTCTGACTCTTTGTGACCCTGGTTTTCTTGGCAAAGATACTGGGATGGTTTGCATTTCCTTCTCCAGCTCATTTTACAGATGAGGAAACTGAAGTAAATACAGTTAAGTGACTTGCCCAAGATCACACAGCTAATGAATGTCTGAGGTCAGATTTAAACTCAGAAAGATGAGTCTGTCACTCTAGGTCCAGCACTCCCTCCAATGAGCCCTTTAAGATACTTACATATTATTAAAGAGATGACTAATGAACATCTAGAAGGGAAAAAAAGTAATGATAACAAAGAGCTGAATTCTTCTTTCGGCTTTTAACAAAGTTGCTAGTCTAGTAAATCAGGAGAATTTTATGGTATCATTTATCTGGATTTTAGCAGAATATTTGACAATCTATCATGCTATTGTTGTGGGGAAATGGAGAGAATATGGTTACATGAATTTGAAACTTGTTAATGGGCTATCCCAAAGAGTAGTAAATTATGATTTGATAGCAGTCATCTTTGGTGCTCCAGAGATTTGTGGTTCACCCTGTGCCGATTAATATTTTTAGCAATGACTTGGAATAGATGGAATGCTTATCAGATACGCAGATGACACAGAGTGGGAAGAGATAACTAAGACATTGGATTCACAGTTAGCTCTTGAGGGATGGAAATGGGAGCTGGGCTAGTGGTTACTAGAGCAGTTGAAGATGTGCAAAATGACAAGAAGCCCAGAAGCTGCTGAAAAATGGCATGGAGTGAATGGAACAACATTATTAGATGAGTTGAATCTGAAGAGGAGAGAAGCTGAAACTTAATCGCTAGAAGAAAAGCATAAAGTTGAATCTCTCTGGCCAATCTTCAAACTTCATTACCAGAAAACTTGACATTTTTTAAAAATAAAACATTTTTCTTAAAGCAAGGCCACTAAAGAAGATTATGCACATAAGAACTTGATTGCCAAGTGGCACGTTATGAGAATTTGTGCTGTCTCCGTTGCATCCAGAATCAAGATGTAAATTTTGAAACCAACTATATATGTAAGGTTCCACAAAACAAGTTATAGTACAGTTTGAGATCTGATATGGCTAGACCACCTTCTTTTGCATCTTTTTCATTGATTCCCTTGATATCCTTGAGCTTTTGTTCTTCCAGATGAATTTTTTATTTTTTTCTAGCTCATAAAATAATTTTTGATAGCTTGATTGATATGGCACTGAATAAATAGATTTAGGTAGAACTGTCATTTTATTATGTTGGTTCAGCCTACTCATGAGCAATCAATATTTTTCCAATTGTTTAGATCTGACCTTATTTGTATGAGAAGTATTTTATAGCTGTGTTCACACAGTTCAGGCAGACTCCTGAATATTTTATATTGACTACAGTTATATTAAATGATATTTCTCCTTCTATCTCTTGCTGCTAGATTTTGTTCATAATATATAGAAATGCTAACGATTTATGTGGGTTTATTATCCTGCAACTTTGCTAAAATTATTAATAAATCCAAAGAGTTTTTTAGTTGATTCTCTAGGATTTTCTAAGTATAATATCATATCACCTACAAAGAGCAATAGTTTTGTTTCTTCAATGCCACTCTAGTTCCTTTAATTCATTTTTCTTTCTTATTGTTATAGCTAAGTAAAATATTAAATAGTAGCAGTGATAATGGGCATCCTTGCTTCACCCAATTGTATTGGGAAGGCTCCTAGCTTATCCTCATTACAGATAATGCTTGCTGATGGTTTTAGATAAATATTACTTAACATTTTAAGGTAAGCTCCATTTATTCCTGTTCTCTAGTGTTTTTAATAAGAATGGGTGCTATATTTTGTCTGTTTTTTGTTGTTGTTGTTGTTGTTGTTGTAGTTTTTGGTCAGGGCAATTGCGGTTAAGTGACTTGCCCAAGGTCACACAGCTAGTACATGTGTCAAGTGTCTGAGGCCACATTTGAACTCAGGCCCTCCTGACTCCAGGGCCAGTGCTCTACTCACTGAGATACCTAGCTGCCCCCTGGGTGCTGTATTTTGTCAAAGGCTTTCTCTGCATCTATTGAGATAATGAAATGATTTCTGTTGGTTTTGTTATTGATATGGTCAATTATGCTAATAGTTTTCCTAATATTGAACCAGCCCTGCATCCCTGGTATAAATCCCACCTGGTCATAATGTATGATACTTGTAATATATTGCTGTAATTTCTTTGCTAATACTTTATTTAAAACTTTGCATCAATATTCATTAGGGAAATTGGTTTATAATTTTCTTTCTCTGTTTTGACTTTTCCTGGTTTGGGTATCAGCACCATATTTGTGTCATAAAAGGAATTTGTCAGGACTCCTTCTTCACCTATTTTTCAAACAGTTTATATACTATTGGGATTAATTGTTCTTTAAATGTTTGGCAGAATTCCCTCATGAATCCATCTGGTCATAGGGATTTTTTTCTTAAGGAGTTCATTGATGGCTTGTTCAACTTCTTTTTCTAAGTTTGGGCTATTTAAGTATTTTATTTCTTCTTTTAGCCTGGGTAATTTATATTTTTGTAGATATTCTTCCATTTCATTTAGATTGTCAAATTTATTGGCATATAACTGGGGAAAATAGTTCCTAACAATTGTCTTAATTTCCTCTTCATTGGTAGTGAGTTCACCCCTTTCATTTTTGTTACTAGTAATTTGGATTTCTTCTTTCCTTTTTTTAAAAATCAAATTAACCAATGGTTTATCTATTTTATTGTTTTTTTTATAAAACTAGCTTCTATCTTATTTATTAGTTCAATGATTTTCTTATTTTCAATTTTATTAATCTATCCTTTGATGCTAAGGATTTCCATTTTGGTTTTTAATTGGCGATTTTTAATTTGTTCTTTTTCTAGTTTTTTTTAGTTGCATGCCCAATTCATTGATCTGCTTTTTCTCCATTTTACTGATGTAAGCAACAAGAGATATGGCTGCATCTCATAAATTTTGGTATGTTGTCTCATCATTTTCTTTAATGAAATTATCAGTTGTTTCAATAATTTGTTCTTTTACCACTAGTTTTTTAGGATTAGATTATATAATTTCCAATTAATTTTTAATCTCTCTTTCCATTGTCCATTATTGAATGTAATTTTTAATTGCATTATGATCTGAAATGGGTGAGTTTACTATTGCTTCTTTTCTATGTTTGGTTGTGAGGTTTTTATGTCCTAATACAGGGTCAATGCTATACCATTTGGTGCATATGTTTAGTATTGATATGACTTCATTGTCCATGGTACCTTTGAGCAAGATATGGTTTCCTCCTTTATCTCCTTTAATTTGATCACATGTAACCATTTTGACACTACTGTCCTCTTCTAAGCTTATGCCTTGATCCTCCCTGTTATAATAACTTTCTATATTCTAGCTCTTTTTGCTCATTTTTTTTCCATCTCTTTTTATGACTTGGTGTTTTTATGTGAGAGTTGTGCTCTGGTCCTGCACTGACCCAAGCTTTTTGTGCTGGAATTCTGGGTCTTATTGCTGGCTTTCACTTTAGGAACTAGCTGCTTGCTTTCTCTGAAGAGCTGGCTTTCCTTTTGGCTTATGGGGGGGGGGGGCCTTGCTGCTGGGTTGCTATAGAAACAGAGTCCTTCTGGTGGCTGACCCTGGAGGAATAATTATGTTGCTGGTCTGCCTCAGGGGTGGGCCTCTGCCCCTGGCTTACTATGGAAACAAGATCTCTCTGCTGGTAGGCCCCAGGGGAGGAGTCTTGCTGTTGGTCAGCCCCGGGTCAGGGCTTCGCTACTGGTCAGAAATGATGTCAAGGCCTTTCTGGTGGCTTGTGCTGGGGGTAGAGTCATTGCGGTGTGACCTTGCTGCCCTGCACAGACTGCTCCATTGCCTAGAGCTCCTGCTGGTTTGCAGGAGGGCAGGGCCTCAGTGGTAGATTGCCCCAGAGTCAGAGCCCTCCTGCATGCTCCCTTCTGTGAGGCTGGCTGCTGCTGCTCTTGGACCTGTTCCTCTCCTTCCCCAGTGAGACAGACCTTTTCTGCCAGGCTGGTAAACTGCTTCCTTGCTCCTAGATCAATTCTGAGGCAGTTTTCTAGTTGTTTGGAGGGGAATTTGGAAGGGCTTCAAAGGGTTCCCACCATCGTGGCACCAGAAGTCTGATGATTAGTATTTATACAGCACTTTAAGGTTTACAAAGCACTTTTACATGTATTATCCAATTTGGTCCCCACAACAACACTGGGAAGTTAGTGACATTATTATCTCAGTTTTAGGGAGGAGAAAATTGAGACCAAGAGAGACTAAGTGACTTACCCAGGTCACACAACTAAGGAAGTGTCTGACATAGGATTTGAACTCATGTCTTCTTGACGCTAAATCCAGCACTCTATTCGCCGTGACACCTAGCACCTTTCTTATGATAACTTACTGGCCACAGATTTTGCTGTTGTTCAATTGTTCAGGTGTGTCTAACTCTTCATGACCCCATGGACAGGGTCACGCCAGGCCCATCTATCCTCCACTATCTCTCAGCATCATCCAAGTTCACATTTGTTGTTTCCATGACACTATCCATCTTATCCTCTGCCGTCCCCTTTTTCTTTTGCCTTCAATCTAAAACCTGCTAAATATTGGAACATGACTGCAAATGATAGACTGTGTATTAATTAACTATGAGTACTTGTGGTGTTAACCGGTGTAAAAATAAAAACTATAAAGATCTGACAGTCTAGAATGTTGGTCCAAATCTACTAAGATATAACATAATAAAGTCCTTCATTTGGATTCAAAAAACCATCTTTAACATAACAAGGAGTGAGAGGTCTGACTAGAAAGAAATTTGGAAAAAAAGAAAGAGAGAGAGAGAGAGAGAGAGAGAGAGAGAGAGAGAGAGAGAGAGAGAAAGAGAGAGAGAAAGAGAGAGAGAGAGAGAGAGAGAGAGAGAGAGAGAGAGAGAGAGAGAAAGAGAGAGAGAGAGAGAGAGAGAGAGAGAGAGAGAGAGAGAGAGAAGACCTGATAGTTTAGGGAACTAAATTTCAATATATATTAACAATGTGATTTGGGAAACAAAAGAAGCTAAAACAATCTTAGGCTGTATTAAGAGAGGAATCGTGTCTAGGAGAAGGACGGTAATAATCCCCTTGTACTCTGCCCTGGTCAGAGTTTAGGTAGGAAACTAAACCAAAGTTGAAAATAGGTAAATCACCTATATGAATCACCTATGAGATATCTCCCTTATGCTCACTTTTAAGCACTACCCCTACGTAAAGCTAAATTCTCCATATATTTAGAGAACCGTATTCACAGAATTTAAAAATTAGAAGAGATCTCAGCAGCCGGCTAATCAAACCCATACTGGTTTTGCCCATATGATCTCATTTTATCTTCACAATTACCCTGTGGGAAAGATGCTATTATTATTCTAACATTTCTACTTTCCAATAAGGAAACTGAGGCCCAGAAAAGTTAAGGGATTTGTTCAAAGTCACACAACTGCAAGGCAAAATTTAAACCCAAATCATGCTGACTCCATGTCTGAGGCTCTATCTGCTATGGCATGCTGCCTCTAAAAGAGGTTCAAGAAAGTTATAAACTCATAGATACTGATCAAAGCAGAATGGATCTGGGGCTAGAAGGGACACTGGAGACCAATGAATCTAACTCTCTCATTTTGTATAAGAGGAAGTTAAGGTTCTGCCTGAGAGGTTAAAGTTACTTAAGCAGGATCACACAACTAATACATGTGTGACATGGAGTCACACTCAGGTCTTCCTGACTCTCAAATCCAGTAGCCTCTTTCCTACAATGTAGGAAAGCAGCATGGGGCCCACAATACTCCAGGGTGTCCCCAGAAATCAGATTAAAATGTAAGTGGGAAATCTTTAACAAAATAAATTAAAATACAATAGAATATAGGTAGTATGAATTTTTTTAAGTCAGCCCCATAGAGGGCCTTAGGTTTAGTGACCCCAGTACTATTTGAGTTTGATCATAGTTCCATGTCCTATAATTTAAGCAGAATGCTTCCTTTTTTCTTTCTTTCTTTTTTTCAAAACAACTTCTAATGTCATTACTGTAGGGAGTTCACATTGCAACTTACATTCTTATAGATTTGCTTAGGACATTGAAAGCTTAAGTGATTTGTCCAGCATCACCTGGTCAGAAAGCGTTAAGAGAAAAGAATTGAACCCAGGCCTTGACTTGGAGGCCATCTTTTTTCTTCTAAGTCATGCTATTTTTCTGTTATGTGAAGAATACTGATAAGCTGAAGAGCTGTCGGATGAGAGCAAGGATGATGAGAAAAGGCTTCAAAAATGTACCAAATGAGGATTGGTTGGATAAAATGGGAGATATTTCGCCTGGGAAAAAAAGAATGGATGATGAGGGGGTAAGGGATACATAATATCTCATAATAGCTGTCATAAAATATTTAAAGGGCTGTGAAATACTTGACCCCAGAGAGCAGAATCTGGTGAAATGGGTGGGAGTCGCAATACTTCCTATTAATTAGAACTGTTCAAAAGCAGAATGATCTACCTTGCTCTTCCTGTGTGGAAAGCCATCCCTGCTAAGGAAAATCTAAAAGAAAATTTCAAGACCATATTATTTACTTGCACTTCTGTTGTAATCTCTGAGAAAAATAAGAAACGTGTCTATTAGTTAAGGTTGTATAAAATAGAATGTAACCAGAGCTCTCTGAGATTAAAAAGGCCAGAGAAACTGAAGAGACTAAAGAGAATCAATTTTTCTTTGTTCTTGCTCCACCAAAGCTGCCCCTGACCCTCAAGCAAGAGAGAGAATTGATCTCCACCAATGAAGGGAGATTCCCACACCAAGAGACCTTGGAGATCCAGTTACAATGTAACTATAATAGGAAAATATAACATTGAAATAAAAATTGCAGTTTGGCTCAGAGGAACAAACTCTAAAACTAATGATGTCAAAAATAATTGCTTTTAGGAAAATAAACAGCAAAACACCATAAATGAAACAAACTAACTCCTTCCTCTTTCTGCATGTTTCCAATATCTACCAAAAGGGGGAAAAGGATAATTTTTAAAAGTCTCTTTTGATTAAAAAAAAAAAGATTTTAAAAAGAAAATTTACAGAAAATATTTACCTCTAAATTTATTTTAAAATTCATTTTTAAGTTCTATCTAAAATTGCTAAGGTTAGAATAAATTCAATGCAATGTAGATACCTTGAATGAATGCAGGGATTGAGGTAGGATAGGATACTAAATCCATTTAAGAAAATTAAGGTTTCAGATAAGCAGGATGGTTTTTAATTGAAAAATACACCAGACAGCATGTTATTTTGGGAATAACGAAGGTTTAACTGAGATGATCCTTTTCTTCCAGAAACTGCATCCAAATTTCTAGATCAATGCAAACCCTAAATGAAATATTTTGTTTGGTACTTATTACATTTTCTAATTATAGTCGGTTATAAACAGATTTTGGCAGAACCAATCACATCAAGCTGCCAAGATCAATTATTACCTCTTTGTTTTAAGGATTATGTCCTACAATGTATTATTGTGGTTTGAAGGTGACCCTAGATTCTCAACGACCATGCCAGGGAATGTGCAAGTCAAGTATGACACATCTGTGAAGGCTTCAACTAATAATATTTTACATTCTTATGAAGTTTGAACTTGTACAAAGTGCTTTCCTCACAACAACACTGTAAGGCAGTGCGTAAGAGTGGGAGTTGATACACTCAGTCAATGAATCTTCCCCATTCTACTTAAAGGTTCACCCTGAAACCTTTGTCAGGTGAGAACACCTCCCCTCCACGAGTCAGTTAAAAGGTATAAACAAAGCCCAGATTGCTCTACTGAATCAGTCAAAAGCTTTAGGTTAGCTGCCAAAGTCCTAGATCAATTTCAAAGTCCTTGAAAGTCATTGGATGAAATAGAGTGGTTTTCCACAGGAGGAAGTAAATCCAGATTGGTTAAGAAGAGCTGGTGGGTCTTGTATAAGATAACAAGCTAATTTGGAACTCAGACATTTGAGCATCTGGAAGTTTAGTGGTGGAAATTATTCAAGCCCTTGAGAAGAAATTGTTTGTGGTGGGGAGGAGAGGAGGGAGAAGAGTGCCTCCCATACCCCTTGACTGGAGTAAGATATTTTAAATTTCACAGGGTCAGAGAATTTTGCACTTCTTTATTGGCATCCTAGAAGCATCCAAAGAACAGGACAGCAGTGACTGGTGGAAACTTCATGAGTGCTCCATAAGAGGAGAAAAGGACTTTCAGCAACCAGAAGCTGTGAGTTATCCTTTTGCTCTCTAAGATTGAGCTCACTTTTCCCTGGATCCTGTATGTAGTGGTGGAAAAGTATATTTCAAATTATTGGGGAAGGGTAGCAAGAGATGTTTTGTATCAAATGTTCTTATTATATTACCTTATTAAATTCCCCTTTCTAAAAGCAAATTAAATCTGGCTGACTGATACTAGTGGATAATCATTGCAGGTGGGGGTGGGGTGGGGTGGGAGAAGCAATTGGAGGAAGCATATGACTAGGGACTAGTGAGTATTTGAAAGACAACACCCCCACCCCCACCCCAGCCTCTCAGAATCCTCTAGACCTTGAGAAGAGAAGTAACTAGCCCTGCCCTGGGGAACCATCCTGAGGGTTCAAATGGCAGTTGGGAAGTAGGGAGGGCGGAGCCTGTGTTACACTAACATTGACTTCATTCAAGAAACTGAGGTTCAGAAAGGATAAGTTAGGCTAGGCAACAATGAGTGTCAGATCTAGGACTTGGGTCTTCTGACTCCAAGGCCAATGTTCTTTCCACCATACCACAATTCAGCTAATTGACTGCTACTTGAGGACTGCCTGGCTACATCTATGTTAAGTAATTACCAGAAATTTAGTTACCAAGTGATAGAATTTTAGACCACTCGTGAAAACCATCTACTAAGGCACTGAGGGATTACAATCTAGGTTGGTAGAGGAAAAATCCCAAAATGGCAAAAGCATAGGCCCTTTTCTGCATTGGAGTAAGAAGTGTAAAGCACTTTTGAACATTTCTAGCAGAAAATTCTTACCTGGATACTTTAATGGGTCATTCCACTATATGTCTGGCCCATCTCCTTTTCTGCTCATACATCTCCTTGATGACATACTTCATACCTCTTCTCCTGAGCAATGACTTGTTGGTCAATAACCTACTCACACCCACCATGTGCTTCTACATTGCCTCCTGGGCAACCAGCAACTCTAATTCTTCAGAGACCATGGCATGTCATCCTTTGCAATCATACCGCATCTCCTGAAGAATACTGATGTTAAAAGGATAGTTCTTTGTCACAAGGAGAAAGTTGGTTATCATTAAAATCACTGCACAGCTTCCAAACGACAATTTGCCTTCAGTCTCTTTTCCAATATATGCATTGATGGATTAGCTCCATTACTTGTCAGTCTAACTGTACATCATATACCCTGGACAAGAAGTATTTTTTATCCACCTGGCTTTCCCCAGCATGGCTAGTTAAACCAAACTCTTGACTAATGACATCTCATCTAGCAGACTCTGAAATGTTGCGAGTAGGAGGGAAGGTGGGTCTTGACACAACTTGACAAAACATCATCCAAAGAGAGGAGCATCCAGAGGACCATATGATCCACAGGGAATTCCTCTTTGACTTGAATTCTACACTTGATACCCTCCATAACAGTGGCAAACACGCTTTGCATGCATAGAGTCCACCATACTTTTACAAGATAATAGATTACCATTGGCCAGTAAGGGGCAGGTATTGTTGTGGTTGTTGTTATGATAATGATGATGATGAAGATGAAGATGATGTTAATATGAGAGAAATAAATTATAGTATCTCATAGCTGATAGGAGACTCCAGAGGTGAGCTGATCCACCTAACCTGAATTTTTATTTCACTCCACACCTAAAGCACCAGAGATTTCAAACAAACAAAATATGCCTAGAAATAAATGAGAGAAAAAAGATACCAAGAGAGTCTGCTAAATTTCCAAAAATGGATTCTGCTAAATTTGCAAAATTGGGCTAATAGGTAGAAAAACACTATAAAGCACTAGGAAAAGCATGGTAGATTTAATGTAATTCTCTAGTTTTCTCCATCAAACTTTATAAAATGTGGACATTAAAAGTAAATATGATCAGAGTCTCTGTAACACAAGTTGTTTTTCTGATCTTGATAGATGACCATAATGTTAAAAAGAGGGAGTGGCAGGGGTGGAGGGCCCAAATCCCAGGAGTTTTAAAATACCTTTGTGAGATCTCTGCCAAAAGATCCTGCAAGTGTCTCTGCCTCTGCCAAGACCCGGTATCCCTGTCAGTGGAAAGAGTCTAGGAGTTCAGAAACTATTTAAGAACTATTTAAATCTGGGTAGGCTGGTCAAATTGAATGGGACTGAATAGATAGATATGAGCTGTCCAACCTTAAAAGAAACAAGAAGCTTCCAAGTTTGTTTTTAGAAAATAAACATTATCAACTTTGTCTGCCTGACTACAGAGAGATAGGGTAGAGTTAAATCTTGGATCCCATCCCTGTTAGCTAACTGCCTGTAGAGAGGTCTTCGATTCTAACCCTGGCTTTCAGAACCATATTCCTTCTCTTATTTCTCTGATCTGTTCCTCAGTTCTCTGGTGATTGATACTGACCAAGCCTCATCCCTCTGTATTTAACCCCTTGCAATCAAAAGACCTCAACTGGCAAAGTGGGTCTGCTAGCCCCGTGTAACCATTCTTATATTTCAACAAAGGCTGAAGAATGCTGCTAGTGTTTTAACCATTATTGGTATTCACAGTAAAAAGAATAATCAAGCATTGCTTCCATATTCAGGTCTCTTTTTTCCTGTCTTACTGGTACCAAACCAGTCCTTTGTATAGAAACTAGGCAGCCTTTTTACCATCCCTAAATGTATGTCATTAACTGTTTTTGTTCTACTGCTTGTGGTAGAAGAAAAGCGATCAATGGTCAGGGCTGGTCAAGGTCAATACAAGTTATATAGGGATGGGAAAAGGGGAAAGAATACAATGACAGGAGAGCAAAGCAGTAGCCCAAGCAAAGGGAGCAAACAAAACCTGCTTACATACAAAGACACATGGTCAATCTAAAAAAGAACATCTTGGTAGCTAAGAAAAACAACAGAAGGATCAAGGTAGAAACCAGAAGTCAGGAAAGCTAAAGAATTAGGAGCACAGAAAGCTCAGGTAGTGACAATGAACTGGTGCATAAAATAGCAAGGGCCTCCTCCTGAACTCTCCTTTCCTTGTGATGAAAAGGTTAGGGTAGGCTGGTACCATGTGTTCCTTTGTATTTGAAAGGGAACAGTCCTTTAGAATCCAGGGACCTGACATGTTTTACCTTCTCTAAGCCCATTTGGTTTTTGATGGACCACTATACTAATTTTTCAAGGATGCTTCAATTCTCTATCTTCCAAAAGGAAGATTAATAAACTAAGTATCATTGTAGAACATAAGTATACCTTTGTTTATTAATTTAAAATGACCAAAAGACTAATAATCTCCATTAGAATAGATTCTTTATGCTGCCTTTCTAACCAAACTGAAGTTGATATACTAATAACTAACTATTCTTTCTTTTTTAAGATCCTCTGGTCAATTGCAAATTCATTTAATAGTGACATGGTCTATACCGGTTCCTATGGAAACATTTTTATTCCAAAAACTCTTTTGTTATCATAAGTCTTTACTTCTTAATATCCGTACATTTTAAAAACTGGCTCTTGACAAAAAAGGTGAATCACAGTCTGAACTACTATAGATATGATCAATATGCAAAGGCCCACTCAATTAACTTCTTGGGTAAAAGGTCAGTGAGCATGCATCTGGGTAGGCAAGGTCACTTGTGTCTGCACATACAGCATGGCCCACTTGTCTTATTATGATTAGTTACTGACTGGTAGGGGTGGGGAAATGTTCATTTTAATAGCATCGTGCAATTATTTCAATTATTAAAGTCTTGGCTGTAAAGATTTGTTCAGTTGAGAAAAGCCTGGTATAATGGATAGCAGGTCAGAATCAGGAAGACCTGAGTTCAAGGTTTGCCTCTGATATATACTAGCTGTGTGACCATAAACAAAACACTTAACCTCTCAGTGTCCCAAGTAAGACTTCAGTTACAGATAACTTGCCACTCTGTATTGGTGTTAGGAGTTTTGAATTTAGTTAAATTATAGGTCTACCTCCACAAATATCTTAATCACACAAAAATTTTAAAAATATGAGGCTAATTTGTAAAGGGATGTCAAATACACATAATGTACATTACTTAGTTTTGCTCTCTAAAAAGGCAGTAAATCAAACACCATATTTTCCTAAAACTGATAATAAAAATGAACAAGTTGTTTGTCTTCTCAAAGGGGAAGAAAACATTAGGCTTTGCAGCCCCTCCATTGCTGAGACCTAGGATGATAGAGTTTGGATACTGATCCTCGAGATTTAAAAAGATCGCAGAGAATTTGGAGGATTTCAATAGAGAAGAGAAAAAATTCTTTGTTTATGGTTTTGAGTAATTTTGATATATTATTAACTTCTGGTAATAGTCCAGAACTTACCTACTAGACTGATTTTGATTCTGGAGGATTAATCAGGCAATAAAACAAACTGTATTAAATGAGGCAGCGTTTGTTTTGATCATCCATATGTGCAGCTGAGGTATTCTCCATTATACAGCCACTTCTCACATCGTGTATATATATACATATATATGTGTGTGTATTTATATATAAAACACATATACATATGTGTTTATGTATGTATATGTGTATATACATACATATTTCATTATTTAAAATTAAGTTCTTTTTTCCTTGACTTAGAGAAGAGATAACCAAAAACTTATCTCTTTTACAAGAACATGAAACCAGAGTTTGAAAAATTTGAGGGAAAGAACAAGCAGATTCAGAAAATAAGCAGTCACAGATACTCCAAGATAGGCATTAATGAACACACTGATGAGCATATGAATGAAAATCTCCTTATAAAAATGGCGTAAGAGTTTTTAAAGATGTTTTCCTAGTTGAAAATCACTTGCAAAGGTTTTATATTTATGTGTTTTGAAATTGCAGCCATCAGGAAGCATTTAGACAATAATAAAATCAAAGACAAGAAATCACGTGGCATCTAACTTTATTCTATATTTCCATTTTGCAACCTTTCAGTCAGATCTTTAATTTCAGGGTTAGAAAAGTACTGAACACTCCAAAGACTGTAACAACAATGTTGCTAGCAGCTGTTGCTGAGGTGTAAGACCCAACAAGACCAGCAACAAGAGCTGCCAGCACAAGTTCTTTGATCTGCTTTTCTAAGGAAAGCAACTCTAAGAGGTTAAAAATCTCACTTTAATACAACATACATATATCATTAGCTTAGTTCAGGGGGGAAAGCCAGCACCCTGAACTCTAGATGAAATACAAATAGAAATTACAAAACAGAAAGTATCAATAGATCAAATAACAATAGTCAACAGACAAGCTTTGCCTAATCAAGACATTACATACATAGTTACTAACAAGAGAAGTGCCAACATCTGGATTTTCTTCAAGGCTGGGGGGCTCCACTGGCTGCCAGGAGTCTCTACATGAACACCCTTCCAGTGAGTGAGGGTCTCAAACAAAATTCTAACCACTGAGTTTATATACCCTTCTTAGGGCCCCAAGGCTTCACACCTAATCAGAAAAAGGGTGTGGGCCTGGGGTTTTACACCTAGTTATCAAAAGGGTGTGGGCCTGAGGCTTTGCACCTAGTAAGACTTAATCAAAGGCACTTGATTACTTTGGCATTCTAAAAGAGAAAACAGTAAAAAAGTCCCACCTTAATTAATATTACAAGGATTGTCTTAAATTTCTAATTTATTATCATTGATAATTCTGGAGAATTAATAGTAACTAATTTTTTATATGGTACTTTAATGTTTGTAAAACACCGTATCAATATTATCTCACTTGATCATGCTTTTCAAAATATGTATGAGTGTGAGCCCAATTGTGTTAGAATATAAATTTTAAGGGGCAGCTAGTGAGTAGAGCACTGGTCCTGAAGTCAGGAGGACCTGAGTTCAAATCCAGCCTCAGACACTTGACACACTTACTAGCTGTGTGACCTTGGGCAAGTCACTGAACCCTAATTGCCTTGCCCCCCCCCTGCAAAAAAAAAAAGAATATAAATTTTAGAAATTTGTCTGAAGGTGAAATGAATTACCCGTTACACAACTACTTTCAGAGGCAGAATTCGAATCCAGGTTTTCCTGACTGCAAGTCTTCAATATACTATATACCCAACATGTCTGTATCTATATTTAAATGCAACTCACTTGTGTGGATCTATATTTTATTTTTGTGATCACAGAAATTAATTTTAAAAGATTTAAATAATGTTTGCCATAGCTAGGTATCACAGTGGATAGAGCACTGTGCCTGGAGTCAGGAAGACCTAAGTTCAAATCTAGCCCCAAACACTTACTAGCTCTGTGACCTTGGGCAAGCCACTTCATTTTTGTTTGCCTCAGTTTCCTCACCTACAAAATGGGGAAAAACCTCCTATGGTTTTTGTGAGGATCAAATGGGATAATATTTGTAAATCATTTAGCATAATGCCTAGCACATAATAGGCTCTCTCTATATGGCAGCTATTATTTTTATTAATTAAACAACTTAATATATAGGTACCTATGTACCTATCAGTCCAAGTTGGCAAATTTTCATATTTTACCAGTCTTCAGCATAGTTTGAGTTAAGAAACATTGGTCTGTACTGGAATTTGCTAGCTTATTGATAAGAATATCATGCAAGATGAAATCAAAGGCTTATTAAAGTCTAGCTAGATTATATCAATTATTTCCTCTCTGTCTTGATGGCCTTTTCCTATTACAAAAGTTAATTAAATCAGACAGGCACAATTTGCTCAATGTAAAATGCATGTTCCTAGTAACTTGGGGTTTTCCAGCTGATTATAAATTGATCCCTATCTTCCTAGGGATCAAAATTAAATTAAGTGATCCATAAATATAAAATTTCCCTTATCCTCCTCTTTTAAAAGATCATATACATTTATAATTTTTCAATATTTTCTCCTCCATAAGTTCTCAATATATGGTGATGGTTGGAGGAGACAACCAGATAACCTAAGACAGTAAAACTCAGTCCATGTCACAAAAGGAAAGCACGTTTGTATTCAACATGTTGCTTGCCAGGTTAGCTTTTCAAGGACAGCAACATGAATTGTTTAAATAGTGCTAAGAAAATGAGGGAGGGATAAAAGGAACAAAGGAGAAGAAATCTGTTCATGTTAGAGTGGTTGTCATTAAGATGAAACCAATTCAAATGGAGACCAATATTAGTAAGAAAATTCAACCTTAGGTCAGGAAGCTACAAAATCCTTTATTATTAATAAGAAGGAAAGCCACTTTGGGAGGAGAGGAAATACTTATAGGCACACGTAATATGTAAAAATCTGAATCTATAAAACATAATGGGGGGAGATCATTTGCATTTCAAAAAAAAAAGTCCTACCAAACAGTATAGTGAAAAGGGGTACTGATCTACAAATTAGAAAACCTGGCTTCCTTCTTGCTGAGGGGGATGGAAGCAATAGGAGGACATAACATAGCTCCTTGGGAGACATAACTGTAATGTTGAAAAGGGCCAGCCAACATTTATCCAAATCATCAAAGATAGTCCCTTTCTCTGATTAATGCAGGAACAAATGACAAAGCCACAAACTTGCTTCAGTAGGTCATAAGGATTTAAAGTTAGATAGGACCTCAGAGGCTACCTAATCCACAAGGTTAAGTTACTTACCCAAGGTCACACAAGTAGGACATGACAAGGGTTTCTGGTGGCCTGATTCACTACTAATCCACACATGACCTTTGCCTTACTCCATTTCTAGCCTGTTCACTCCTTCAACCTAGTTAACACATACACACACACACACACACACACACACACACTCATTGCCTGGGGCCCAGAGCTTAACATATTGATTTAAAACTTATGGCAGAGACTTAACTGACTTAGCCCACTACAATTCAAAATTCCTGAGCTCAAGAGATCCACCAAGCTTAGAAGGATTAGAGGTGTATGCCACTACATCTAGGTGTACGTATTCTTCTAGATAGGGAGTATAGAGAGACACAAACAAAAAGCCAAGGACTGAGCCTCAGGTTTGCTAATATTTAGAATTTGGGAGAACTAAAGATATGAAAAGAAACCACAATATTTAGAGTTTGGGAGAAGTAGAGATAATAGAGGAGACTACAAAGGAAGTGGGAAGAGAACCGGGAGATATCATTGCTTATATGCCTCAACTGGTTAGTGTCCTAAGGTGTTTATCAAAATTGTAAGTCATGTGTGTTGACACTTCTATCCTTGGTCTTAAAGTATTTTTTTTTATTTCACTGTCTATATTAGGCTATCCTTGCCCATCTAAACGAATTTTTTTTAAAAAAAAATTTAAGGAATAGAGCAAATTTTTACAGAATTCATCATTTTGCAAAACTCAGCAAATGCCATTATGATATGCTAAGAATCTCAAATGAAGAGAAAAATAATCAGTCAAATAAACAACCTTTAAGTTGAGAAGAGATGTATCAGTAGAAGTACATACTACATCAATACACTGACTTTACAATGGCACAAGGCTAACATGTGGACCTAGATTCTTAAAAGAAAGTATGTATACATATGCTCCCTGATGTACTATAGTCGGGGGTATTTCAGAATGAGTTCATTTAGACAGAATCAATATTTATGTGAGGCCATCTTTATCCAGTAATTATTTCAACAGCCAGCCAATAGGATTTCAATTTTTGGATACAGGAGTAGACATTTGGTCAAGATGCAGATTATTATCTAATGTACAGATACCAGGACTTTGAGAGAACTAAAAATGAATGGTTTTCAGAACAGCTACTAGAAATTATGGCTTCAGGAGAATGCTGTCCATGTCATAAATCTGTGAGATATGCAATTTAATTTATTAATAACTGAAAACAGGGGAATCAGAGATTTGGAGAAAATGCTATATTACCTCCTGCCTTGGGATAAAAGCTCACTTGAAGCCATTCAACAACTCACAGGAGGAATAATATTAGTAGCTCATATTCTTACTGTGCTTTCCTAGTTACGCAGCACTTTCCATATATAATCAGAACAAACCTGTGTGATTGGGGGGAGGGGGTAATTATTATCATAACTTTTGCAGATAATGAAACTAATGCATATCAAGATGAAATAACCTGTTTGAGTTCACGCAGGTAGTTAGTGGCAGAGTTGGAATTTGAACCTTTGAATTCTAAGTCAAAGTCCACTGTTCTTTTCTTGACACAATGCTGCCTCAGAACAAACACCGTGGTCGTGGTTCACAAGATCAGAGTTTGAGAGTTAGATGATAATTTAAGGGTCATTTATCTAAATCTGTCATATTAGAGATAAGGATACTGAGGCCTGGAGAGGTTAAGTGAATTAATACATGGCACAGCCAGAATTTGAACCCAGGTCTTCTGACTCCAAAATCATCACTCCTTCCATATCAATATCCACTCTTCAGGTTACATGGATGTTAGAAATGGAAATAGAGACAATGTAGTGGAGACAGCACTAGATTTAGGATGAAAAGAGTTGAGTGAGTCACGTAAATCTTTTAAACCTCTTAACCTCAGTTTGATTATTTGCAAGATATAAACTGTAGAGTTAGAAGAAACTTCAGAAGCCAAGTTGTCCAAACCTTACTTGAACAGTAATCTCTGATACACATCCAACAAGTGGTCCTCAGTTTTCATTTCAATAGCTCTAATGATGGGGAATCCATTATCTCCTGAGGAAATCCATTCCAACTTTCAGATAGCTCTAATTATTATGAATTTTCTTTCCCTTACTGAGAACCTAAATCTCTCTCTCTGCCACTTTAACCCACTATTCCTACCCAAGCAGAACAAATTTCATTCTTCTTCCACATGACAATCCTTCAAATACTTAGAGAACTATCGAGTTCCTTCTCCACACCCTCTGACTTCTCCCACACGGTCATCATTTCCCCAGGTTACAAATATCCACTTCTTTCAACCAAGCTTCATTTGGTGTGGACTCAAGGCCCCCCACATACACATATACTCACACTGCTAGTATGAGATTTCCTTTCATTTAAACTTCATTTATCATGTAGCCACATAATTATTTGCATTAGAATGGGAGCTTCTCTAGTGCAGTATCTTATTTTTTTTACCCTCTTTGTATCCCTAGGGCTTAGCACAGTGCCTGGGACATAGTAAGCCTTTAACAAATGCTTCATGACTAACTGTTAAGCAACGCAGAAATGGAAGTTATTCGTAGTAGACATACTAAGAGAACAAGTTCTAGAAAGAAACAGTCATTTACTAATAACAACTTGGATTTACAGAATTTTTTTTACAATCTTAGGGACTGCTGAACTGAAGAGGTGTCCATACCAGTGTGTACTTAGTTGGCATTCGTGCCAAGGTAATCCGATCTCCACTGTCCTACTGTTTCCTTGGTTCTTATGGCACTGTCCTTTTGCTTTCCAGGGATGAATGTGAGTGAGAATGAATTGATGGGAAATGGAGACAATGCCAAAATGCAATTCCATCTCCTTGGGAAACAGGTAGCTGCATATATTTTTTTTTCAATATTAAAGGTAAGAAAATGAAGCCACAAAGGTTTTCAGTGACTTACTTATTGTCATATAGAAGTGACTAAAAGTCAGATTGCCTGAACCGAATAGAGTAAGAACTAGCATTCTGTGTCATTTCTCAAATAAGGGTTGAAATTAAATGACCCATATAAGGTCTTAGTTTAAGAAATAGCAAATTAGGTGTTTCTTTTTGTACCTTCTCACCTCCCTTTCCAGGCTCCCCTTGTAGTTTTACTAAGTCTCCTTTCCCCTGATGGACAGGAAGTATATGCCTCTCTTAGTATTCTTTGGCTGATGATCCCTGGCCATTTCATTGTCCTAACCAGACATACCTTTCCAAAAGTCCCCATGCTCCAAAATTATCACTCTGCCTCAATCTTGCACTTCATCAGTATTGCTTATTTTAGCTAGGTAATATGGATTTTTAAAAATCTGATTATTTGAATATTAACTGACATTTATATTTTGTGTTAAGGGTTACAAATTGCTTTGGATACATTTTCAGAGAGATGATGACATGACTTGCAACTGACTTTGATTTGAGGGAGGGAGGGCTCTGCAAGGTCACCAGCCTCACTTTCTCCTCCAAAGCCATCTGGGTCCAGTGACCAGGTATCAACCAGGATGACTGGAGATGGCCCAGGATGCAGTGGGAGACCTTGGCCCTTTTAAGATAAGATCTTTTCAGGTTCTCACTTTGAGTGAGGCTATGTCCATCCAGTGAATAAGGCAAGTTACTTCACCCATTTGCCTCAGTTTCCTCAACTGTAAATGGGAATAATACACCTACTTTACAGAGTTGTTGTGAGAATCAAATGAACTAATATTTGTAAAGTGCTTAAAACAGTGCCTGGCATGAAGTTGGCACTATACAAATATCTGTTCCCTTCCATTTTCCCTTCCCAAGAAGATAACCACCTATCAGTTTCACAAGAGCTAGGTAAAGGAGGCAGATATTATTTCCATTTTACAGATAAGGAGTAGAGTGATTAAGTGATTTGTCCATGGTCATACAAGTGTTGACTATAAGATCCGAACACAAAATTCTTCTAACTTCAAGTCCAACGCTCTTTCTGCTACATGAAGTGATAAGTACTAACTTGTGTATAACTGAGAAGGCTTACTTTTGCAGGAGGCATTTGAGTATTAAAGTTAAAACAAGTACATCCTTAATTGGCAAAATGTGTAGGAAAAGATTTTTTGGCAAAGAGGGTTCTCATGGTGTCCTTTATCTAGTCCTGGACACCCCCATGTCCAATTATAGAAAAAGGAAGCATGGCAAAGTAGATGAAGTACTGATCTTAGAGTCGGAAAGACATAGGTTCAAATACCATCTTAAATATTTGCTAACTGTGTAACCCTGGACAAGCCTTGAGCCTCACTTTCTTTATCTATAAAATGGGAATAATATTCTCTGATCTCCATAAGTAAAGGGAATTCCTTCAATACAAATTCTCTCATTTGGGATTTTCCTATATCAGTAAAATCACAGTTCCATTAAAAAAAATACCCATAGCACTTACCTCACAGCATAGTTATGAAGATCAAAAGAGATAATGTATATGCTTTGCAAATATTAAAGTACTCTATAAATGTCATCTATTACTATTAGATTATTACTCATTTATTTATTCAGGATTTCAGAAATCCATTCACTTATTATATTATTTATATATTATTTATATATATTATTTAGGCACTTGAGTCATACAAAAATAAATAACATCCTTGCCCCCAAAGAGCTTACCATCTAGTTAGGGTCAGCAACCTGGCATCCCAACTTCCACAAGTTTTACAACCTCTGCCATAGTTTATTACTTGACACCACCCCCTCCTCCTCCCACCCAGCCCCAAGAAGGTCAGATAGACATATCTCAGCAATATGGTAATCAATAGTGTAGCAAGCCTTGAAGTTTTATATAGCAAGCGAAGGTCACTTAAGAAAGAATTACAGATGGGGCCCCAGGTTTTAAAAGAAAAGTATGAAGTATACCTTTAAAAAAAAAACTAAAATAGCGTTGAGGGATTAAGTCATAAGGTTCTTTTATCAAATCAACAAATGATACTAAAGTATTTAACTAAGCATATTAAGCCCCAAAGAAACAATTTTTTTTTCTTATCCACAAAAGACTTTAAGCTTAGTATTCTAAGCTCAGCAGACTCTTAACAGCTACAGGATGCTAAAAGTAAGCATTGGCCCTAAATGACTGAAGACATCTTTTTAAGTTACAACTAATGAATTTTAGGTCTAAAAAGTGATCCAGGAAAAAGAACTCTTACAAAAAATTCTTACATCACAATTTGAAAGAAGGTGGGTATTGATTTTTCTGACCTAAACACACAAATATTACAGATAAAACTGTGGCATGCTATTGGCAAATATACCATAAATTGCCTGCTTGACAAATGTAAAGCTTGAAAGCTAAAATGTTGTGAATGGCTATTTTTAGTTTCTATATATGATTTCCTCCTTTCCATACTTTTTCTTTAGGGTTTTTTTTTGTTGTTGTTGTTATTTTTAGGCCACTAGGAGGTGTATGAAGTCAGGAAGAACTGAGTATGACTCTAACCTCATATACATCAGCTGTGTGACCCTACTGAAGTTATGTGACCTCTGTCTGCCTCAGTTTCCTCAACTGCAGAATGGGAATAATAATACCAACTATCTCCCATGGTTGTTATGAGAATCAAATGAGATAATTTCTGTAAGGTTCTTAGCATAGTGCCTGGCACATATTAGGTGCTTAATAAGTGCTTATTTCCTTCCTTCTTTCTCCAAGGTCAGAGGAATATTAAAGAGAAAAAAAAAACAATAGGATAGTCACTTTGCTACATTATTTAGTAAAAAGTAACTTTAGTCTTCGGGATGCATCTACCTAAACTAAATGCTGTTTGGGCAGATAAGAACGTTTCACTCATTAGAGACAAACTCAGCCCTAGTTCAAACAATTCCAGTGGGTACAGATAAAAAAGCCAAAGAGAAACACAGATAAAATTCTATTTCAATGGATAACCTTGCAAGGTCTGGTTCTATATTACTACTTACCGTGTTCCATGTGAATAATGCTTTGTTGAGCTAGATTTGATAGAGTATAAAGGTTATATAATAATGCCTTTACCAATCCCTGTTCCTTTAAGGGTCAGGCTTCCTCATGAAATCATGATTTTTAAAAATCAGTTGTGGTACAATTGTATTTCAAAACAATGCAAGGTATTCCTTGCTTAAATGGAGTGACATATTCATTTAGCTCATTTGCAAAGCACTGCTAAAGGGGGTGGAGGAAGGTTATGACCTACACCAACGCTCACAAAAAACAGAAAAGTCATTAAAGGGAAAATGAGCCTACATATAATTTGGTGTGAAATCCAACTAAATTAGACTATCCTAAAAGTATTTGTAGATAAAACTGAAAGGGAGAGAGGGTAGAATAAAAATGCAAAATAGAATGGATCTGCTAGCATATATCAACTGTTAGCACTATGGTATATGTCAGTCAGTCAACAAACATTTATTAAGCATTTACTATACTCTGGGCACTGCACAGGCAATATCCTACATGTTATATGATGAAATACTTGGCACAAAGTAAGCACTTAACAAATGCTTTCTTATGCATATATTTTAATGCTTTTTTGTTCAAAAAGTGAAAATGACTCTCAAAATGATAAAGTTAGAAAAAATAGTGATAGCTAATGAAGTATTTATAAAAAAATGCTTGCTAGAATGAACATAATTTTTAAAGCATTTGGGAATTGTTTTTTTATAATCTCAAAGAAGGAAATTTTCCAAAAGAATGGGAAAGATCACATTGGGTATTTTTAAAAAAATCATCAGAAAAAGTATTATTAGATGTTATTATCATGATATTATTACTGTGAGTCATTAGTATGGGTCACAATCTTCCTGTGTCTTCCTTAGTAGTCTTTTGTAAGTGAGCTTCAACTCTAAACTGGTGTTGCCAATCACTCGACACATCTCTCTGCTTAAGCAAACAGCAGTTTTCATTGCAATCAAATATATTTATATCAAAATGATCAAAAAATAATAAATTTATTATGAAGGCTAAGATTGATGACGGCATCATTGAATAATCTTTATATTCTATTAAATATCTGGATCAGCAAACTATTATTCATATAAGAAATATTTCTGTTTGCTCATCTCTGTAAAATATTTATGAAAATGGCCAATTTATACCATAAGGACAACATTGATGCAAACATAAGAATCTTATCCAACAATTTTCTATACTAGACCAAAATTTTAGATGCACTGACAGAGAGGTACAGAAAATTGAAAACTGAGCTATGTTTATTGTCTATTGATTTTGGGAAAGAAAAATGAAGGTTTGAAGGCTTTTCTCAGAAAAAAAAAGTGTTTCATACACACATCAGAATCCACATTACAGACACAACTACAGAGGCAACTGTGTTCAATAACCCTCCGAATGTGACATAATGTGAAGGGTTCACCAAGGTGTTCATTTCTATTTATAGATGATGTTATACTAATTGCCATCAAGTCCCAGAGCAGTACAGAACTTCCTCAGTGAAATGCACAGTAATTTGAAAGAAATTAGTTGAACTAGCCATCCTGAAAAAGTAAAGTTGATGAAGAATCCATTTGCCTAAGTTATTACATGCAACTGAACATGTAACTGATCAGATCAATTTTGTGTGTGTATATCGGGCAATGGCTAAAGACGGACAATGAATGAGACCTAGCATTGTGTAGTGGGATTGAGCTGGACTGTATTAGGAAAATGACAGTGGTTTCTTTATTATGAATAATAATATGGCTTCTTTATTCAGAGGTTGTTCATCCTTCATTTTTGAAGAGGAACAATGACATCATGGGGTGATGTCTTGATTTGCAGATGAACTGGATTTAAGTGAGGCAGAATTACACAAAGAGGTAAGGCTTAGGTACAGGCCTTACTGGCTCCAAGATCATTTTTTCTTTAATATGAATACTCCCAAAATAATGCCATAGGGTGATGTATATGGACACCAAGTTCCTAAAAGAATAAAAATGACCCAAAAAAGGAAGACAAAGAGCATTGGGAAAATGCACAATGGGTATAATATGAATGATGATTTGTGTCCCAAAAGGGACATAAAAGATATTATCAAGGATATGTATGACTTGGAAAGGAGGTGAGCCAATCTTGGTGTGAAAATAAGACATAGCAGATGAACACTACAAAGGGTTTGTTGAAGTAGCCAACACATAAAAAGAATTTTAAAAATTTTGCATAGTGAGACCCTCTATGGAGAATTTATAGGAAAATATGGACAAGATTCACATAGGATGAGAAGGCAGCAAGAGTTTGTAATTTGTATCAATGAAGGGAGTCAGTATGAGTACCCATACCAACAACATCAAGAACTTATTAAACATTAGAGCAAAACAAGGAATTCTTAAAATTTCATAGGCTTTGAAAACATTTACATTGATATTTTCAGAACTGTGGTTTTGTTAATAAGGTTAGTAAGGAATACTTTTCTCTCGCATTAGAGTCTAATATTTGTGGGTGGCTCATAGCTAGTGGATTATCAGGGGTTTGGATAGAAAGAGGAAAAAGGAGGCAAAAACGGAATAGGTGCTTGCTTCATTTGGCATCTTCTCTTAAGAACAAGAAAATATTTAAACTCTTACATCTGTAAACAAATACTCACTTATGGGAGGCTATAAAAATAGTTTTCGTTTAAATTAAATTTGAATACAATGAGATCTGAAGGCCTAAGGTGCTTCAGAGGTCATACCAACCAACTCCATCATTTTACAGGTAAGAAAACTGAGAGACAAGAAATTTAAGTGACTTGCCCAAAGTCACATAGGTAAAATCAAAGGCAGAAATTGAACCCAGGTTCAGTGCTTTGTACCATATTGGTACAATGTATGATTCATAGACAGCCCATCAGTACAAATACGGGACAGACATTGTAGATAGGCAATTGTCAAGCTTCAGAATTGAATAGGAGGAGTGCAGGCTAGATTTCCTTTAGAAAACTGCACAAGGCTTTTAATGACCCTAAGTGTTTCCCAGAGATAAAGGCCTATTTTAATATTAATATTTGTTGGAGCAAAAATAAAGTTAGACATCATCCCCCAGATGGAAATGGGAAGGTGCACTGTTGTATGATTATGCTGCAACCTATTACCAAAATGAAATTCGTGTAGGAGAAGCTGCATAAAGATTATTATTGGAGAGATAAATGCCCAGAAAAGAAGTAGTAAGAACAGGGGAAAACAAATGGTGCTCCTTTGGTAGTCACACAAAGCCAAGAATTCTAGCACATTTGGTTGGCTGTCTACAGCATATTTAAGAGAGGAACAGTCATGCAGAGCCTTGTTGTAAGCTCATAATAGGATTAAAAGAGAGGCAAGTGGTCTTTTTTGCTTCCCATTTGACTGTCCTTTGACCAACTGATATAGGGTAGAAGCAACTGAATATTAATTTCTGAAAGTATTTTAAATCATATCACATGCTCTAAAGGCCTTGTGATATAGTTGATAGGTCTTAGAGCCAGAAAGAACTTCATTTAGTTCCCACCTCTGAAACATGTTGGTATGTGATCCTGTTCAAGTCACTTAATCTCTTACTGCTCTAAGTAGCTTTCTTGGACTATAAGATACAGAGAACGTGACAACTGGCATAGATGGAATTTCCTCATCCAGAAGCTCCATGTACCAATAAAATCCAAGGTCCAGTCCCCGCTTCAGTCTCTGTCAATGTTCCAGGAGTATAAGTCAGAAAAAAAGTAGTGGTTTATAGGTCATCCCCTGACCTACCAAGTCAATATCTCCTCTCTCCATTGACTAATCCCAAGAACAGATCCAAAATGTATCCGGGAAAATTTGCATGCTTTTGCATGTTCCTAAAAAGTATGGCTCAGTGGTGACATCAGAGATCTTGTATGAAGCATGGCATCATGTTAGTTAAAGAGGGAGCAGCAGATTGGTGAAGCAGATAGGATGGAACACAACTCAAAGTGCTTTCAAACAGCTTAGCTATTAACTCAGTGTTTTATTTTTAGTTTATTGCTCTCCATGTTTAAGTGATAAGGAAATGCTGACTTCAAAGGGCCAATTCAGTCATATAATGTAACACGTCAATACACAATTAACCAAATGTTATAATGGATACTAGAATGTTCAGACATAAAAGCAGAGGCTGGTATTAGGTGCAGTAATGCCTTCCAAACTCAAGGGGGAACTCTTTACAGCAAGAACTGAATAAGGCAGTAATTTGAGAAGAAAGCAAGATCAGCACCACCCAGGAAATGAAGTCAGGATGGGTAGATTCCCCTCAAATGCCAGTCCTTTCAAAGCATGGAGGTCTCTATACATATGTGAGTTACCTTTGGGGATGGCGTGATGCTGGGAGACAGATGCAAAGGATGGCATGGAAGTTTGGACCAATACTTTAAATTTTCATATTTTCTTAATTTCTCTCTCTGTTCAGAAAGGCTAGAGCACTGATGAGCATGTATTTCATCTGTAACAACCAATGTTCAGTCAGAGTGTATCTATACACAGGTGAGATTAGTTCTATCTTTATATCAGTGTTATTTTTTTTTAATCTTCCATTTGTCCTCCATCTTGAACTAGGCTTCCAAATTGATATCTATTATTATTTCATGTTTGACACAATGATGATGGAATTACTAGACCTTCTTTCAAATTCTATCCAG
Organism: Trichosurus vulpecula; assembly: GCF_011100635.1. Taxonomy (NCBI): domain Eukaryota; kingdom Metazoa; phylum Chordata; class Mammalia; order Diprotodontia; family Phalangeridae; genus Trichosurus; species Trichosurus vulpecula. The sequence goes on along the minus strand of NC_050579.1, from coordinate 148,806,526 downwards.
TCTCTGTAGATATTGAACTCATACCTTTAAGAACCTACTTGAATTCCATCTTCTTTGTGTAGCCTTTTCTGAACAATTGTACCAGCAAAACCTGATCTCTCCCTCTTCTGGACTCCTGCTGAACTTTCCTTTTGTATTACTCATTTTGCATTTATCAGACATTGTCTTGTATTGTAGTTATTTTCCTCATGTGTGTATGTACCTTATCTTCGAGCCAAATTGTGATTCCCAGAAATCAGGGGTTATATCTTATATCTGGTACATCCCTCATAGCAAAAGCGCTGTGCTTTGTATATAGAAGATAACATTTTGCTGGTAATTGTCAAAATTCTACTGGTGATATGTCACAAATAAGGAACCTTAAGATTTACTCTTGACTCTGCTTCTACTCCCCATATATGCTTTGTAGTCTTTCTCTTCTGTAGACCTTATATCTATCACTCCTCTTTATCTTATCAGCCATATCTCAATTTGGCCCTCACCACTGGAGGGCAGTCCTTCTACTTCTTCTTGATTGATATCCTGCCATACTCTTCACAGCATTTGTTTCAAACCCCTTCTTTCCTCAAGTCACCTATATCACCCTTCCCCCTTCCTTAATAGAGGGTCTCATTTCATACTGTACCAAGAAATTCAGGTCATCCATGTGAGCTTCCTCTTCTCAATTCTGTACAGCAAAATCCCCATAATGTCATCTATTTGTTTCTCCTTTGTTCCAGTCCCTTTGGAAGAGATAGCCCTTCTCCTTGCCAAGGCCTACTCTTGTACTTTTGCCCTTGATCATATCATCTCCTGTCATTCCCTTTCCCCACAATTTTCCTTTTTTAAAAAGTCCATAGGCTCCTTCCCTATTGACTATAAACATGCCCATATGTCCATCATTCTTAAAAAAGCAACTTAACTTGACCCTAAGATCCCCTCAAGCTATAACTTTCCTCTCCTTTACAGCCAAACTGCTAAAAAATGCCAACTTATACTCATTTCCTTTAATTTCTTGCCTCCAACTTCTCAAATACTTGGGATCTGATTTCTAACTCTACCACTCAACTGAAACCGTTCTCACCAAGGTTTCCAATGATCTCTTAATTGCTTAATCCAATAGCCTTACCTTTCTTGACCTCAGTGCTGAATTTGACACTATTAAGCACCCTCTCTTGGATATTCTCGATACCATGAGTTTACATTACACTATACTCTCCTACCCGTTTGGCTATTCTTTATCTCCTTTGCAGGATCATCAACCATGACTGCCTCCCCACCTCTATTTACGGTTGTGTATGACGTAAGTATCTCTATGAAGTCCTCAGGAACCTGAGTTACATGGTCAAACAATAAGTTTGATTGGTAGTCTGATGGAACAGACTAAATGGCCCAGTTTTGTAATTCTGCCCTAGTCATGAAACATGTAAAAGGCTTAGGAATAGAAGAGAAAGAGAAAGAGACAGAGACAGAGAGAGACAGAGACTCTATAATAATAACCTAGGAGGTAGGACTTAGAATTCCAGATCTGTTCCAGATAAGTTCACTATCTCCTGTGTTGATACTCTTTATTATATGGGATGGCTTTCTGGGAGGAGGAATGGAAGGGACACTGAAAGAAACCATGGTGATGTAAAAAGCAAAAGACATCACTAAAAACTTTTCTTTAAAAAGTCTTATTAGGGCAGGTAGGTGATGCAGTGAATAGAGCACTGGACCTAGAGTCAGAAGGAACTGAGTTCAAATATGGCCTCAGACACTTGACACATACTAACTGTGTGATCTTGGGGAAATCACTTAACCCCAATTGCCTGGCCCTCCAAAAAAATTTTAAAAATCTTATCACTGGAAACAAAGGAAAGAAGAAACAGAAAGATATCTCATGTTTTTCTGTCATCTTTCTTACCTACTGCTTGAATTATCCTCTTTTAAATACCCCACTGCTATCCACATTAATATTAAATCCTTTATTTTCACTTTCAGAATCCTTCACTGGTTTGTTCCAGGCTACCTAACATCTCCAAGATTCCCTTAATCTATATACATAATACCAGAGCATATATTTGCTACTTGCTTCTTTCTGATTTTGAAATCTGCAATGCTCTTACTTGTCTACAGTTCTACTTCACTACCTTCAAAGAACTCCTGACATCCCACCATGAAACTTTTACCCCCAGAATAGAAGCAGGTAACCTTACTATTTCTTAACCTCACTGTAGTGATGAATATGCTAGCTGTTTGTCATCACTCTAAGGAAAACTTGCACATTTAGTGGGTCATATTTCCTCCTTTCCTTTCCTTACCTTTCAAGCCTCTGCTTGAAAAACCAGCTGTTTAGAAAAGCTAATTAGTTCTTTTCACAGTCATTAGGGAGAACTAAAAATGAAAGGTGACAGACCAGGAGTTGAGAGCTGGGAAGGGTTTCTGGATTAGGAAAGGATATGTGAAATGAAATGGTAGGTCATGTTTTTTGCTGGAAGTGAATTTTCAGGGATGTGCTGGAGCCAGTTCAAGTTCTCACAAGAGCCAATTATCAAATTTTCAGCATGAGCATTTCTGTCTTAGAAATCATCAAATGCTACAAATTCGGGTTTGATTTACTGTTCTGTTGATTGTCTCTAGACTTAAAGTAATGGAGAAAGTATTAAAATAATGGAGATTATAACTTAAAAGTATGTCCGTGCTCTTTTTTTTTTGTCAGAGAGCAAGCATTTAAACATTTACTGCCACACCCCCTGATTATTCCGTTGGAAAGCATTAAATTTTGCAGCTAGTCTACTTTCCTGAAAAGCAGACTTGGACCAAGATATGTCCTGTGGATTATAACAAACATATTACTAGAGTGAAATGACAGAGCTCCTCTGTGTGCCCCAGGCTGACCATGTGCACTGACTTAGCACTGAGGTACTTGGTTACTTTGGAACAATGAAAAAGCAATCTTTATTGACCACTTAGCTGAAAGAGCCACTGCCTCAGTGGATCCTTAAAAAGGGAGTTATCTGTCCTCAGTTGCTCTTTTTATCCTGACTGCAGATTGTTTCAAAACTATGCAAGTCTATCCTTACCCCTACCCACCCCAGCAACATTGCATCTGAGAGCAAGGGATTTCAGCTAGGAAAGCTTGATCCTAAGCCTCTGGCTAGTTCTGCATTTTTTTTTCTTTGTCTCATCATAGAAAACCAAAGAGCAATGGATATAAGATGGATATATCTTATTAGTTCAAGAGGCTGGAGATTTTTGCTCTGTCAATCATAACCATATCATAGTTGCTTATCAATCGTAGTTGTCAAGGGGAAATTTTTACAAACAATATTCAATATTTAGAATGTAAGCTTAGTACCATGACTGGCACTTAGTAGGTGAATAATAAATGTTTATTGATTGGCTGATTATTGCAATTAGAAATTGTTTTATTCTTTATACTTGTATCCTTACTGCCTAGCACAGTTCCTGGCACATACTAGTACTTAAGAAATATTGATTGATTAATTGCATTCAAGAATAGAGGCAGGTGATACAGTAGAGTCAGGAAGACCTGTGTTAAAATCTAGTCACTTACTAAATCACTGTGGTTTGTCCTTCATTCTCAAAGAGTACCATGGCATCAGAGAGATGATGACATGACTTGCAATTGACTTTGATTTGAGGGAGGAAGGGCTCTGCAAGGTCACCAGCCTCACTTTCTCCTCCAAAGCCATCTGGGTCCAGTGACCAGGTATCAACCAGGATGACTGGAGATGGCCCAGGATGCAGTGGGAGACCTTGGCCCTTTTAAGATAAGATCTTTTCAGGTTCTCACTTTGAGTGAGGCTATGTCCATCCAGTGAATAAGGCAAGTTACTTCACCCATTTGCCTCAGTTTCCTCAACTGTAAATGGGAATAATACACCTACTTTACAGAGTTGTTGTGAGAATCAAATGAACTAATATTTGTAAAGTGCTTAAAACAATGCCTGGCATGAAGTTGGCACTATACAAATATCTGTTCCCTTCCATTTTCCCTTCCCAAGAAGATAACCACCAACAAGAGGATAAGCCCAAACCCTATCCTTGGTTGCCAGAAGACATGGACCAGGAAAGAATTGTTTGGACACAGCAGAGTTAAGTTGAAATTTGTCAGTCCTGCCAAATGCTTTAGATTTGATGGCTTTAAGTCTCAACCTTCTGGGAGAATATAACAGTAGCTTAAGTCTTGTTAAGAGTGCTTGTGAGAGCCTTTTGTGTTAAGTGTTTCTCTTGTACATAGAAAATAAATACCTGTCCCCAGTCAAACCTAAGCTTTAAGTAATTTTTCTCCTGAGCATGTGTGTGGGATTGTAACAAACTGGAGTGGGGAAAAAAAAGAGCCTTTGTCTAAGTGATCAACCCCTTCCCCCTCCAACATCCCCCAACACCCAACAGAACTAAACCAGGTCAACATATGTATGATCCAAAGTTAATAGGGGATCCTTAAAGGAGAGGAAGAGGGTGACACAACATGGCCCCATGGGAACAGCAATGCCTATTAATTGTTAGACTTATAAATCCAAATGATTGATATCCTTCAGAACCATTGCCCTTGGGAAATTATATATTTATTCCAATGATACTGTAATTGTTGAAAAAAAATTTTATGTGATTAAGCTTAGCTTTGGGGAAGAGATGAAATGATGTGCACCCCCCCTCCTTTTATTGGAGTTAAGGACTATGGATGTATAATGTTGCATTTGCTTTCAGATTTTTAATCTTTGCTATAAGAGAAGGCTTGTTAAGCAGGATAAGAGAGTGAAAAAGGTATATCCTGAAATAAACGTGATATAAAAACAAAAGGCAACAATAAAACTTAAAAAAAAAGCTTGAGAGGGGGAAAAAGCATATTTAAAACTTCTGAAATTGCCTTTAGTAATCTCTCGATGACTCCCTGTTGAATAACAAATAGAGTTTAAACTCTCTAGGTTGGCATTCAAATGACAATCTAGCAACTCCATGATTGGGCACCATGCTTCCAGCTTTATCTCACAATGCTCTATTTCACAAGTGTTAATTCTCTAAATTACCTGGACTGCCTGCTACCTAACATTCACACTCTGTGCCATCTTACTTGTCCAGCATCACAGAGACTCAGACTGTGTCGTGGGTAAAAAACAAAGAACAACAACAACAAGAAAAGAAGGCATCGACAGACAATTGATCTCAACCTAAAAGGACCTCAGAAGAAATTGGAGCCTGGAGCATTGTATCAGTAAGGCTATAAACATATCAATGATAATCATGAATATGCCTATGTGGTTCCGTATGGCAAAGTATGAGAGACTCTCCATATAGAAGGTAGAAGAAGTAAAACATTTATTCAGACACAAGAGAACCATATCCCATAACCAGGCAATCTGCTCCCACAACCAGTTAGCCTACTTTATCCTAACAGCAAGGAACTTAAAACACAATATCACAGCATGGAGCCTCACCATCCCAAAACCTCTCCGACCCCCTGCTGGCGTCTTCCCCAAAACAAACTCACAGTACAGCTATTACAGATCAGCTGTCTTTACCTCAGCTCTAACTATCATGACAGCCATTAACAGCCATAAAAGCTCTCTCTCAGCATTTCCTGTGACATAACTTCCTTTTCCTGTCAGGAAGATCCTCCCACCACATGTGACTTAGGGTTCCTGTGATGTAAGCAGGTCACATGGCCTATTAATGGGTGGGAAAGATCTTCAAATCTAAATTGCTATTACAAGCATGTGGCTAGATATAAAAGTAAATACAAAAATAAACACAAAAACACATAGACCAGTCAAGTAGAGTAAATTGAGATTACTTTGCCTAGTTCTACACTATTATCACACCATATGCCAAATTATCTAAGGCTGACTTATGCCCAATACCCGGCCCTTCTTGGATTTTGTAGTGATTTTGTTTTGATCTGGCTTCCACTTCAAATATTACTTCTCATCTCCCTTCTACAGCCAGGACTCATTGATCCGGCTAATAGGGATTTTAGGGAAGACTCTGAAAAGACTTTAGTCTAATCCCAAACCAGTCATTTTTGGTACTGGTTTGCTTCTACATTGATTCTTACCTTCTAGTAATATGAATTCCATTTTGTTGTATTTTTTTTTTACCTTTCTCTACCAAGGGCTAGAAAGAATAGCACATTGCCTATATAGGCTTTTGCTTATTATTTCTCTACATCTGGAATGTCTAGCTTCCCAAGTCCCAGTCCTCTCTTATTTTGGCCCACTGACAACCTATTTGTCCTTTAGTTTAAACTCCATCTCTTCTATGAAGTTATTCCTGACTCTCCTTTGGGAATACTCCTCATCCCACCAGTTCTTACATTGACTTTATTTGTAGCTTTTATGTATTTATCATGTATCATTTTGTGTTATAGCTATTTCTATAAGTTTCATACCCCATTACTAGAGTAAGCTCTGTGACAGCAGGGATTGAGTCTGAATTAACCTTTGTATCTCCCCAGTACCTAACAGAGAGCTCTGCATAGTATACATTCTTAATAACTACTTACTCAAGTTAATTTATGGGTCAGACATAATGTCCTATCTCATTAATTTAAAGCCATATCCCAGTTGGGATCCCCCAAAATACTGTTGTGTACCTTATTCACTAGATTTGCCTCTTAATGACTTTAGGCTATTTTCAAAAATAAGTTTTAAATTTAGATTATTTCCAAATCTACCCTCAGAGAATGGAGATTCACTAACACTGAAGATATTTTAAGAATTGCTGCTAGCTCTGAAAGCATTTCCAAAAGAACTCCAAAAATGTCTGGTGTGATAGCAATGTCGCTGGAATAAGTATAGCTTCTCAAGGTGACTACTTTGAAATGGACAGCCCTCTGGTTCTGTCTACTTTTATAATTTCTGCTCATAAAAAACCATCTGGTGGGTGGGTTTTATGTCATTCTTTATGTAGATATAACAGCAGTTCAGTGGTGTCCAAACTCTTTTGATCACATACCCTTTTAGTAACTTTTTGATAATGTGACTCCATTATGTTTACATTTACTTATTTAGAAATTATATACTTGCAGTATTATACTGATCAGTATGTATATCATAAATGCACAAAAAATAGAAATAAAAGGATGAGATAAAGCTGAAATAAAATTTTTAAAATAATTTATGTGCTAAAATTATACTTTTTGCTTTCACTATAATTATTAGAATGGTATGTTAGTGAAAGCAATTTTACTGAATATACTTAATCATTTTTGTAATTTTTTTTATTTAACACCTTGGGACACATCAATTTATGAGTCTATGTCTAAGGTCAGCTTGTTTTAGTATTTGGTTTTAGTGGCTGGCATAGCTAAAAACCCTGGGCAAATCACTGAACCTTGTTTGCCTCAGTTTCCTCAACTGCATAATAAGCTGGAGAAAGAAATGGCAAACCACTCCAGTATCTTTGCCAAGGAAACCCCTAATGGGGTCACAAAGAGTCAGACATGACTAAAACATGATTAAAATGACATAGCTGAAAAAGATATCTCACAAAGCTATTTAGATCCAAATGGAAGAAGTACATTATTGACAACCAGTAGCTTCCTTTTGCCTTTAGAATAAAATATAAACTCTCTTTAGCTGTGAAAGTCCCTCACAACCTGTCCCTGACCTATCTTTCCAACCTCCTTGTACAGAATTCCCTGTCACACACTCTGATTGAGCCAAACTGGCCTTTTCTCTATTCCTCACACATCATACCCCATCTCCTGTCTCTGCTGACCTGCCCTAAGGTTTGGAATTCACTCCTTTTTTACCTCTCCCTCATAGCATCCTTCTCTCTTTAAGAAGCAACTTAGGCATGATCATGAAAACTTACTTTCCTGTTCCCCCTCTCTAACCAATCCAAACTCCTAGTGCCTTGCCTCCCAAAGTACCTTGTATTTAACTACTTTGCTTACGTCTATAATTACTGACTGTATATTTATGTTGTATGTATTCCATATTCACTTCTCTCCCCTTCACTCTCAGAGAATGGAACCTCAGTAAGGATTGTTTCCTTCTTTGTAATGTGCCTAGCAACACACAGTAGGCATTTAATAGATACTTTTTTGATTGACTGGTTACATTTAATAAATCATGACATTCATTTTTCAGTCTTACCTCCCAATTATGCAAAGTTTTTTGTTGAATTTCAAGTAGCAAACTTTTATTTTCTCTGACAATCAATTGCTCTTGCAAACTAATCAAGTGTTACTTTTTAAATTTTTAATAAATGGATTCAAAACCCACTATAACTAGATTTTTACCATTTTGAGCATATACCCAAACATCTACAACTTTGAGTCGTGTATAAGTTCTTCTTTAAATTATATTTTCAATTAACAACCATTCTTCCTCCCTCCCACCCCCTCCTTCTGTCCCTGCTGACAAACTAAACAAATCCAAACCAAATCCATGTTAACAATATGCGTAGTCAAAACAAATTCCTACATTGGCCATATCCAAAAATATGTATCTCTTCCTGCAGATTCAGTATATTACCACATACTCAATGCAGCTAAGATTGGAAGGAAAACAGTTTAATACATTCCTTACCCATACCTTTTAACTATCTTGCCCCTCATGACACTATATAGAACTGCTCCTCTCTCACTGCCTGTCAAAAATATATACATATATGATATATAATATTTAAATCATAGACATGATTTTTAAAAAATCTTTAAAAGTAGCATTTGTGTGTATGTCTGTACTATGTAGGAATATGAGAATAGGAGATGGGGGAAAATAGTAATCCTATCTTTTTGCATAAAGGATTTTGAACTTATTCAAGAAATGAAATGGTTACTTCATGCTCAAATACTGCCACCTTAAGGACAAAATAAACTATTCCATCTGAGACTTTTCCCATGGATACCTACGCATAAGCCTAATTTTTAAGTGTCAGAAAGATTAATTTTTAGACATTTGGCTACTTTCCCATTTTTTCAAATTACTGGCTAGACATTAACAGTTCTCCATTAAATGCCTTTTATAGGCTAGAGGAGACATCTGTAGTTCTGTGATTGTGAGGCATAAAAGCTAATGTGCAGATAGTTAACTTGTAGCATAAAATCTGGTTTACTGAGAGGTATGTGGCACACACGGCTATCTGGTATGGAGCCACCATTTTTCATTTGAGAAGAATTGAGGTAAGTACATCCTAACAAAAAGTGAAAATATAGATGTATGTAGTTTTTTCTGTATCTATATCTATAGAGAAATATACATATTTTTTCTCCAAAAGAATGATTGACAAAGATGACAACATTGAAATTACAGAACATTAATCATTGGTAATATTACCTATGGTAGTGACTAAACATTATTTCATGGATGATGAAGCTTAAAGAGAGGTGAAGGATTTGCCCATGGTCACTACAGAAGTGCTGAAGAAAGGATTTAAATGGACATTTCCTCACTCCCAAACAATATTGCTTCTATATTACTGCATGGCCAAATATTGCCATAGGATTTCAGCCATAGGAATCATCAGGATATTGATTAGAAGCAGTGACAATATGGTTATCTTTATATTTTTTTGGTCCTGGGATTTCATCATTGTCGAGAGAAGTAGTAGTATGGTATATTGGATCAACAGGTCAGCCTTGTGATCAAGAAGTCTTGGGTTCAATTCCTGCCCCTGACATGTACAAGTTATGTGTTGTTCAGTCATTCTTGAGTCATGTCCGACTCTTTGTGACCCCTTTTGGGGTTTTCTCGGCTGAGTTACTGGAGTGGTTTGCCATTTCCTTCTCCAGGTCATTTTACAGATGAGGAAACTGAGGCAAACAGGGTTAAGTGACTTGCCTAGGGTCACACAGCTGGTAAGTGTCTGAGTTCAAATTTGAGCTCAGGAATATGAGTCTTACTGACTCCGTGCCTGGTGCTCTATGCACTATGGCACCACCTAGCAGCCCCACAAGGTATGTGACTATTGGCAAATAATTGAACCTCTTGGTGCTCCAGGCAACTCTAAGTTGCAGATGAGTTGTTGATATTCTTTGGGGGAAAAAGTTGCCACACTGGGAGTTCCCCATACTGATGAAATCATGGGTCATGACTCCAAACGTATAAATATATTTGTATATAGTTAAATTTGTTAAATTCCAGTAGTGCAGTCATCAGTTACAAACCAGTCGTAAAATGATAATTAATTAGAAGTTAAAGGTCTTGTGGCTATGAAGTACAACCTTATACTGAATAGAAAATCGATAAATAACAAATGTGATAGCTTAAAATTTCTAATCATAGAAGGAATCATCTTGGTTCACTGAGCTGCTCAAACAAAATTGTAACTTGAGGCTCATGTCAGACAGGGATTTTTCAAATGTATGTTACTGCTGCAGGGAAAAAAAACTGTCTAATCTCTGACACAACAAATCCTATCAGAATCAAATCACACTGACATAGTTAACACCTCACCTCAGAACCTGAAAGTAATTGGTATCTATAGAAAATTGAACTGTTGGTTGTCAGTTGTAAGAAGAGTGAAATTTCATCAGCCAGTGTGGTCTGGGTTTATGTGAGGAGAGAATAAAATTTCTTTATTTGAAAATAAGCATTATAAAGCAAGCAAAGTGAAAGTTCCCATTCAGGCCCAGTGTTTTAGTGAATTTCTTTCTCTTTAGGATATATTGCAATTACTTGCTTTCTGCCATCCTACCGCCAACAGTATGAGACCACGATAACTTTTGTATCTGAGAATCAGAGGAATTTAGAGAGCTAGAAGAGACTTTAGAAACTATATCATTCTACTCTCTTTTCACAGAGGAAAAAATTAAGTTTCCAAGAAGGCAAATGTTTCACCAAGGTCATGTAGCTGCCTGGGCTTAGGTTAGATCCAGGATGTAAATCCAGATCTTTTCCTGCCAAGTCCAAATTCTTTCCTTTGTAACTGTGAACCCTAAAATGGTGTGTGCCCACCTCCAGGGGTATGCAAGATAATTTGTTTGAATGTATGGACAAATATATTAGAACTGGGAAGAGCACCACAAATGTTTGGGGTGCTTACAGTCACTGCCTCCCTGGGCTCCTCTCTTTCCCTTGTCTTTGCTTGAAGCAGGCTGTGCTAGTTAGGAATTGATTCCCTTCCTGATCCTAACCCAGAAGGGCGTTTGCCCACCCCCTCTGTAGCAAGGCCTCATAAACCCCCTGATTCTGTTTTTTAAAGGTTTTTTTTTTTTACTGTTAGTAAATACAACAGCGTTTTAAAATTAAATCTATTGTTTACTTGATGTTGGCTAAATGGCATAGTTGATAGAGTGCTGCACCTGGAGCGGGGAAGCCTTGAGTACATATCCAGCTTCATACACTTCATACAGCTGTTTGACCTTGGGCAAATCACTTCAACTCTATTTGCCTCCATTTCTTCATCTGTAGAATGGGGATCAAATGAGATAATAGTTGAAAAGCACTTTACAAACCTTAAGAAGGTGTATGAATGTTGGCTATTATTATTTAAATTTTGTTCACACTGAGAATAAATGTTTTATGACGCACATGAGTTGCTGAGGTGCAGGATGGAAGTATCTTTGGATGACTTTCACAGGTTCATGTAGTCATTAGAGGAATCTTTATCTTCCCTCATTAGATTGTAAAATCCTTGAGGGCAGAGACTATCTTCTGCTTTTCTTTGTATCACTAGTGCTTAGCATTGTTCCTGGCACATAGTGAGTACTTCATAAATGTTTATTGATTACAGACTAACAAATTAAATAGCTATTCATAGTAGTTTTGTACATATGCTTTGAGATAGACAGAGAATCTAGCCTCTTGGAGAGATTTTCCTAGTTTAATCCAGGGTGGCACCTGAGCCAATTAAAGAAAGTGTTTCTGCAGGTCTAATAATTTATGGCTAGGTGGCACAGTGGATAGAGTACTGGGCCCGAAGTTAGGAACACTCATCTTCTGAAGTTCAAATCTAGCCTCAGGCACCTACTAGCTGTGTGACCCTGGGCAAGTTACTTAACCCTGTTTGCCTCTGTCTCCTCATCTGTAAAATGAGCTGGAGAAGGAAATGGCAAACCTCTTCAGTAGCTTTGCCAAGAAAACCCCAAAGGCGGTCATGAAGAGTCAGACATAATTGAGCAACAAAAACAACAAGAGACTACCTTGGAAGCCAGAGAAATGAAGGATTAATAAAGACAAGCCAGTAAAATCAAGTGAGGTTGTCACTGAGAGCACGAAAGACACCTTGTACCCAAAAGGGCTTAAATATACAATATGTTAATATAATAGTACAAGTATATAATTAAATATAAGTAAATACACATACATTGAGATTGCACATTCAAATTTCTTTTTACTAATGGATGCACAGGAATATTGGAAAATATCTGTGACACATCAGAATAGGTGAATCTAAAAATTCAAAGGCTGTGCATAGATGGTGAATAGTGTGAATTTTAAGTTATATGCATAATGAAAATTTTAGAAGTTTTACTTAGCTAGTAAGTATGACTCTCACTAAGGCAAGGAATAGAAGAAGAAGGGGTGGAAAAAAGTAGAGGTAGAAGAAACAGGTGGGGAATGATAACAGGTGACAATAACAAATACTGGAGTGATAGTTGAAATCTTAGAGCATTCTGCCCAATGGAGGATAATGGTAGTAAAAATCTCTAAAACAAAAGTGATGACGAAATTGAGACCCTGTCTCCAAATCACTTCACCTCATTTTCCTAAAGGCTCAAAGATTCCATAGATGTTGTTCGAAGAACTATCAGCTTTGAAATGCTACGGATTGCTAGGACTGCTCCTTTAGCAAGAGTAGCCCCAATTTTGTTACTTTTGTTGTTGAGTTGTGTTTGACTCTTTGTGGGCCCATTTGGAGTTTTCTTGGCAGAGATACTGGAGTAGTTTGCCATTTCCTTCTCCAGCTCATTTTACAGATAAGGAAACTGAGGCAGAGTTAAGTGACTTACCCAGGGTCACAATAGCCAGTGCCTGAGACCAGATTTAAACTCATGAAGATGAGTCTTCTTGACTTCAGGTCTTGCACTCTATCCACTGCTCTGTCTAGCTGTCCTAGTAGCCTTAAAGCAAGGTCTAATCAAAAAGCAATTACAATAAAATATAAAGTATCAGTCTTACTTTTGTAGCTTTCCTCTGGTTCATAAGTGTGGGGGTCCTTGCCTGGGTACCCACTCAGCTATTAGGACACCCCAACTAGAAATGCATTGATTTAATTGGCTACCTGAAGTTGGTCATCTCTCTCCAATATCTGATTTGCTGTTTCTGAGTTGCAACTAAATTGATGATTCAAACTTACTTCTCTCTCCTTTTTTAATACTCATTTTTATTAATTAATTTTGTTTTCAACATTCATTTCCACAAGATTTTGAGTTCCAAATTTTCTCCCCATATCTCCCCTCCCCCCACCCCAAGACAGCATGCATTCTGATTACCCCTTACCCCAATCTGCCCTCCCTCCTATCACTCCCCCTTCTTTTATCCCCTTCCCTTCTATTTTCCTGTAGTGAAAGATAGGTTTATATATCCCATTGCCTGTATATCTTATTTCCCAGTTGAATGTAAAAACAATTTTTAACATCCATTTTTAAAACTCTGAGTTCCAAATTCTCTCCCTTCTTCCCTCTCCACCCACCCTCATTGAGAAGGCAAGCAATTTGATGTAGGTTATACATGAGGAGTCATGCAAAACACTTCCATAATAGTCATGTTGTGAAAGACTAACTATATTTCCCTCCACCCTATCCCTCCCCCCATTTATTCTATTCTCTCCTTTGACCCTGTCCCTCCTCAAAACTGTTTGCTTCTGATTCCCCGCTCCCCCAATCTGCCATTCCTTCTGTCATCGCCCCCTCCAACTCCCTCCCCCCACTACTTTCCACTGGTAAGGTGGATTTCAATACCCAATTGAGTGTGTACATTTTTCCCTCTTTAAGCCAAATCCAATGAGGGTAAGGTTCACCAATTCCTTCTCACCTCCCCCCTCTTCCCTTCCAATGTAAAAGCTTTTTCTTGCCTCTTTTATGGAGATAATTTACCCTATTCTATCTCTCCCTTTCTCCTTCTCCAAATACATTCCTCTCTCACTCCTTAATTTTATTTTTTAGATTATCATCCCTTCATTTTCAGTTCATCCTGTGCCCTGTGTGTGTATACAAACATACATATGTGCATATATGTAATATATATGATATATATATATCATATATATATTCATATTTCTTCCAACTACCCTAATACTGAGAAAGGTCTCATGAGTTACAAATATCATCTTTCCATGTAGGAATGAAAACAGTTCAACTTTAATAAGTCCCTTCGATTTCTCTTTCTGTTTAACTTTTTATGCTCCTCTTGATTCTTGTATTTGAAAGTCAAATTTTCTATTCACCTCTGGTCTTTTCATTAAGAATGCTTGAAAGTCCTCCATTTCATTGAAAATCCATTTTTTCCCCTGAAGTATTATACTTATTTTTGCTGGGTAGGTGATTCTTGGTTTTACTCCTAGCTCCAGTGACCTCTGGACTATCATATTCCAAGCCCTTCAATCCCTTAATGTAGAAGCTGCTAAATCTTGAGTTATCCTGATTGTGTTCCCACAGTACTTGAATTGTGTCTTTCTGGCTGCTTGCAATATTTTCTCCTTGACCTGGGAACTCTGGACTTTGATTACAATATTCCTAGGTGTTTGCTTTTTGGGATCTTTTTCAGGAGGTGATCTGTGGATTCTTTCAAATTCTATTTTACCCTCCGGTTCTAGAATATCAGGGCAATTTTCCTTGACAATTTCTTGAAAGATGATGTCTAAGCTCTTTTACTGATCATGGCTTTCAGGTAGTCCAATAATTTTTAAATTATCTCTCCTGGATCTATTTTTCAGGTGAGTGGTTTCTCCAATGAGATATTTCACAGTCTTCTATTTTTTCATTCTTTTGGTTCTGTTTTATAATTTCTTGATTTCTCATAAAGTCATTAGCTTCCATTTGCTCCACTGTAATTTTTAAGGAATTATTTTCTTCAGTGATCTTTTAGACCTCCTTTTCCATTTGGCTAATTCTACCTTTTAAGGTATTCTCCTCAGTGGCTTTTTGGACCTCTTTTGCCATTTGGGTTAGGCTATTTTTAAGGTGTTATTTTCTTCAGTATTTTGGGGGGTCTCCTTTAGCAAACTTTTGACTCATTTTTCATGATTTTCTTACATAACTCTTATTTCTCTTCCCAATCTTTCCTCTACTTCCCTTACTTGATTTTCCAAATCCTTTTTGAGCTCTTCCATGGCCTGTGACCAATTCATATTTTTCTTGGAGGTTTTGCATGTAGGAGTTTTGACTTTGTTGTCTTCTTCTGGTTATATGTTTTGATCTTCTTTGTCACCAAAGTAAATTCTATAGTCTGAGGTTTTTTTTAATGCTCTTTGCTTATTTTTCCCAGTCAATTACTTGACTTTTTAACTCTTCGTTAAGATAGGACTCTGCTTCCAGTGTGGAAAGTGTACTGTCCCAAGCTTCAGGGGTTTTGTGCAGCTGTTGTCAGAGATACTTCTAGGAACCTGTACATCTTCAGTTCTTCCAAGGTGGTGTGATCAAAGGAGAGGTGTTTACTCCTCTCCTGGCCTGTACTCTGGTCTATGAGTGACCACAAGCACATTTTTCTACCTTGGAAACATGAGGAGGATTCCCTCTCCACTGCAGCCACAAGCTCCACCACACCAATGCTCTTCCTCACCCAGGACTGCCACTCAGGACTGTGACCCAGATCCAAGCAGGACAAAGCAAGAGAACCCTGCCCCAGCACCAGCAAGAGATCCCTGCAATCCCTCTCTGATAAGCCACTGGATCCCCCCACTGTCTGTGGTCCAAGAGCTCAGGAAGCAGATACTTCCACCACTGCCACCACTACCACCACCCTGGGGCTGGGGCTGGACCACGCTCCTCTCTCACCCAAGTCCAACAGACTTTTTCTATTGACCTTCAAAGTTGTCTTTGGCATTTGTGGGTTGAGAAGTCTGGAAATCGCCACAGCTGCCAGTGTTTCAGTCCCCTTAGGCCTGCTCCAGGTTTGCTGGGGGCCCCAGTCTATGCCAGCATGACCAGTGTTGGTCTGTGCTCCTCTCCCAGCCCCATGCAATAGGCCTTTCCTGTCGACCTTCCAGGTTGTCTTGGGCTGGAAATTTGTTTCACTCTGTCATTCTGTGGGTTCTGATGCTCTAGAATTTGTTGACAGTTATTTTTTAACAGATATTTGGAGGGGTTTGGGAAAGAGCTCAAGCAAGTTCTTGCTTTTACTCCACCATCTTGGCTCCACCCCCTCTCTCCTTTTTTATAATCAGAAAAGGAATTCTAAATACTCAGGTGAATACTTTATCCTTTACCTTAGAAAATAGAAATGAAACAGTAAGAGTCAATATCTTTTTATATTTTTTTGAGATAAAAATATATACCTGATCCTGGTTGACTCTAGTCAGTTCTGTCAAATTTTCTTTCATGTTCTGAAGAAATGTCTTTGGAGTTTAAAATATGATAATTGAATTTCTTTTGTATATACTGTATTTCAAAATTAGCTTATTATTTAACATGCAAAAGTGACCCTATTGAAATTACACTAATTTCATGGGAAGCATATTAATCTTTTAGACAAAAGATTAGTTTTTAGTATTTAAAATTTTTTTCTTCAATTAATAAGAATTTATTTTCTTTCCATCTCACATTACCTTCCTCAATGAAAAAAAGGATAAAAATAAGTATCAAGTATGCATAGTCAAGCAAATGACTATGGAATATCCCCCACTGGCTATATCCAAAAACAATTGTTGAATTTTATATCTTGAATCCACCATCTCTTCTAGGAGGTAGGTAGCATTCTTCATCAATAGTCCTTTAGAACAGTATGTTGGTCATTGCACTGATCAGAGTTCTTCAATCTTTCAAAGTTGTTTGTTTTTATAATGCTTTTATATTGTTTTCCTTGTTTTTGCTCACTTCACTTGGCATCAATTCAAAAATCTCTTCCTAGGTATTCTCTGAAATCATTCCTATTTATCATTTTTTATCGCTTAATAGTATTCCATTACATTCAAATACCATAATTTGTTCAACCATTCTTCAGTTAATGGTCTCTCTTTAGTTGTTACCACTACAAAAACAGCTTGATACAAATAATTTTGTATATATGAATCGTTTTCCTCATTCTCTGATTTACAGGTTTATTAGTAGTATTATTGGGTCAAAAAGGCATAGCTCCAAATTGCTTAATATTCTTCTTTTCCTGCAACTCCTTCATTTATACTTATCATTTTCCTTTTTTTTTTTTTTTTTGGCAACTTTGCCCAAGGGCATTGTGAGGCTTAAATGAGATAAAAGATATATCACATTTTGCAAACCTTCAAGTACTGTATAAATGTCAGTCATCATTATTATTTTTATTAGCTTAAAATCACCAGAATGGAGGTCTGGTGATGATTTAATTCACTGAGCCATCTACCTCAATCCTGCTGATCACAAGCACTGTCAAGCAAGACAGGTGGGCTGGTAAACATTTAACAACCATGCTCCCTGAGGAAAAAAAGGATTTGCACATTTTAAGTTTAATCTACATTATTAGCACCTTCTTAAATCTAGAGACATTCAATAAAACAATAAACCAAGCCCTTATTTGTAGCTATTGCCAAATTCTGAGGTATAATTGCTCACACTGAAAGTTTAACCATCAACTCCCTCAGGCTGGTTAGGGCTGGTGCCAGAACACTCCTGACTTTGCCAATCTGATGGCTGTAAGATGGAACCTCAGAGCCATTTTTATTTGCTTTTCTTTAACTAGTAGTGATATGTAGCATTGTTTCATATGAGCTGTATTTCTTCCTTTGAATACTGTCTGTTTTATTATCTATCAGATATATGGATGGGAAGAATTTATGAATAAACAAGAGATAGAGAGCATTGTGAGATGTAAAGTGGATAATTTTGATTACATTAAATCAAAAAGATTTTGTACAAAGAAAACCAATGCAGCCAAGATTAGAAGGAAAGCAAAAATTTGGTGGGGGGGGGGGGAAGGGGAAATATTTATAGACAGTTTCTGAGATAAAAGCTTCATATCTCAAATATATAGAGAACCTTGAGAAATTTATAAGAATATGAGTCATTCCCTAACTGATAAATGATCAAAGGATGTGAAAAGGCAGTTTTTGGAAGAAGAAATCAAAGCTACATATAGTCATATGGAAAAATGCTCTAAATCATTATTGAAGAAATACAAATTAAAACAACTCTGAGATACCATCTCCCAGCTATCAGATAGGCTAAAATGATAGAATAGGGAAATGACAAACATTGGCAGGGATATGGAAAAATTGGGACACTAATATATTATTAGTGGAACTGTCAACTGATCCAACCATTTTGGAGAGCAATCTGGAATTATGCCCAAAGAGTTTTAAAAAAAAAAAACAAACCTGTGTATACCCTCTCACCCAGAAATACTACTATTAGGTCAGATTCCCAAGGTGATCAAGGAAAAAGGAAAAGAATCTTTATGTTCTAAAATATTTATAGCAGCTCTCTTTGTGGTTTCAAAGAACTGAAAATTGAAGGGATGTCCATTAATTGGAGAATGGCTGAATAAGTGCGGTACATTTTGTGATGGAGTACTACTGTGCTATAAGACAGGGCTGTCCAACCTTAGGTTCTTATTGAAACAATAGACAATATATTTTGACTTGCCATTTTAGTGAAAGCTCTGTGGTAGTTCAGCTTCATTTACTAAAGCATTTATGTAAATTTCTATGCTTGTAGGCAGGCCGCATAAATCACACTGTGGGCTGCTGCATTTTGGACAGCCCTGCTGTAAGAAATGGTGAGCAGACTGATTTTAGGAAAACGTGAAAAGACTTGCATGAAACAATGCAAAGTGAAACAAGCAGAAACAAGAGAACATATACAGTAACAGCAATATTGTTTGAAGAGTAACTGAATGACTAAGTTATTATAAGCAAGATGAATATTCAAATCAACTACAATGAACCTATGAAGAAAGATGCTATCCATCTCCAGAGAAAGAATTGATATATGGAAGTCTGTTATTGTATGGTTTCACATATATCTGTGTCAAATGTTAGTCTTCTCTAGTTCAGGGTTGAAGGGAAGGAAGGGAGACAGCTCAGAATATAACAAATAAAGAAAGAAAAAGGAAAAAAAAGAAAATTTCATTTTATTTAACCATTTATTAATTGGGAACATTAGAAATTTGAATAGTCCTTCATATATCTTGGAATTAAGACTTTTTTCAGGAAAATTTGCTGCAAAGGTTTTTACCTAGTCAACTGATTTCCTTCTAATCTAAGCTGTATTTGCTTTGTTTGTACAAAAACTTTAACTTTTTGTGTAATAAAAATTGTTCATTTTATCTTCTGTCATTGTCTCTGTTTCTTATTTGGTTATGAACTCTTCTCATATCCACAGATCTGAAAGGTAATTTCTTCCTCCTCTTATTTGTTTATGATGTGATTTCTTATATGTAAGTCATCTAGCCATTTGAAGTTTATTTCAGTGTATGGTGTGAGGTGTTGTTCTAAAACTAATTTCAGCCAGACTCCTTTTCCCAGCAGCTTTTGTTGAATAGTAAGTCCTTACTCCAGTAGACAAGATCTTTGAGTTTAATCAAACAGTAGACAATTAGGTTCATTGGCTTCTGTGTGTTTAGTATCTAATCTATCCCACTGATTGCTCTATTTTTAAGCCGGTGCTAAATTGTTTCAATGATTATTGCTTTGCAGTATAGTTTGAGATTTGATTTGTCTAGCCCTTCTCACTTTTAAAAATTATTTCCTTTAAAATTCTTGACCTTTTGTTCCTCCAGATGAATTTTATTATTTTTTCTAGTTCTATAAAATAATACTTTGGTAGCTTGATTTGGTATAGCACAGAATAAATAAGTATAAATTGTGTTCTTTTTTTTAAAAACAAATCTTATTTGGATAAAATGAGATCATATATATGGACATATGTATATATACATATACACGTATATAACACATAGCTTCACAAACCTTAAAGCATTATAAAAACTGCTGGCTATTTTTATTATCTTTAATATATTGGCTTGACCTTGTTGTTGTTCTTGTTCAATCACTTCACTCATGTTCAACTCTTTGTGACCCCAGTTGGGGTTTTCTTGGCAAAGATACTGAAGTGGTTTGCCATTTCCTTCTCCAGCTCATTTTACAGATGAAGAAAATGAAGCAAACAGAGTTAAGTGATTTGCCCAAGGCCACACAGGTAATGTCTTGAGTCCAGATTTAAATTCAGGAAAATGAGTCTTCCTGATTCCAGGCCTGGTACTCATTCACTGTGCCCCCTACCCTACCCAGGAGCAACTAATATTTTCCCAATTATTTAAGTTTGTCTTCATTTTTCTTCTCTACTCTCTCTTTACAAAGAAAACATGAGTGGTGAGAGAAGTGTACCTAGCACCAGTGTTTTATAATTGATACAATCAGTTCCACTCCCCTAACCTTCCTGCTAGAGATGGCAAATATTTGTTTCAAAGTTTTTCTGTTCTTCAAATTCTTTTCTAAATCTTGATCAAATTAGCATTTTAATGACAGCTTAGTCTATTAGAGGTTCTTAACTTGGGGTATGTTAACTTATTTTTAGAATATTTAATACCTTTACAATCACTTCTATTAGCATGTAACATATGCCTTCCAAAAAGCACTGCACTGTGTGCTAT
This sequence comes from Trichosurus vulpecula, assembly GCF_011100635.1. Classification (NCBI taxonomy): domain Eukaryota; kingdom Metazoa; phylum Chordata; class Mammalia; order Diprotodontia; family Phalangeridae; genus Trichosurus; species Trichosurus vulpecula. Next base: position 148,785,869 of record NC_050579.1, on the reverse strand, counting down.
GCAAAATCCCACAATCAAAACCACAGAGATTATGAGGGAAATGGGGTTAGCGGCCAACATTCAAAAATTTTGTCAGTGATACATTTTTTAAAAAGATAGGAATCAAATAAAAACAACAGCACAGTTTTATGCATGTTAAATGGTTAAGGAATGCATAAATAGCTCTTTCCGCCATCTTGCAGCGCCGCCACCATGGTGCGCGTGAATGTCCTGGCAGATGCTCTCAAAAGCATCAACAATGCAGAAAAGCGAGGAAAACGCCACGTTCTCATTAGGCCATGCTCCAAAGTAATCGTCTGGTTCTTAACTGTGATGATGAAGCATGGTTATATTGGAGAATTTGAGATCATTGATGATCACAGAGCAGTAAAAATTGTTGTGAACCTCACGGGCAGATTAAACAAGTGTGGTGTAATCAGCCCCAGATTTGATGTTCAATTGAAAGATCTGGAAAAGTGGCAGAATAATCTCCTACCATTCCATCAGTTTGGGTTTATTGTGCTTACAACCTCAGCTGGCATCATGGACCATGAGGAAGCAAGATGAAAACACACAGGAGGAAAAATCCTGGGATTCTTTTTCTAAGGGTGTAAAACAAACATACAAATAAAATGCTCCAATGGGAAAAAAAAAGAAATGCATAAATATTACAATAAATAATCCTTAACCATGGCTTGTTCCTGGCCCTGGGCTGCCGCTCTGCCTGTATTGCTAGTTCCCAGGTTTGAGGGCAGGATGGCAAAGTCTCCTACAATTTGAGAGTGGAGATGGTTGGAGCATCAGAGGGGCAGAGAAGGGCTACCCAGCCCTCCTCCACACAAAGCTCCTACTGCTGCAGAAAATATACAGTAAATATGGCAGTTTCTCTCAACAAAGACCTGATGTTTGCTTATGGAACTGGGTGTTAGATGGGGGGGGAGGGGGGATGTAGTGCAGTTTTCTCCATTCATGATGGAAGAAATTGTACAGAAACAACCTCAAAATTCAAGTTATGCTCAAAACATTCCCTAAATTAGTCTTGAGGAAACAAATTCACATTTCCAAAATGCACTATAGCAGAACTGACTGTATTTCCATATGACTGGTTTCTTTAAGCATTTTAGAAACACTATTCTCAGAAGAGGTCTATAGACTTCATCACATGGCTAAAGAAGTCCAAGACACACACAAAAAGTTTAAGAACTACTGTCCTAGATAAAAATGTAATTGTTTGTAACTTCTTTTTATTTGTATAAATAAATTATTATTTATTTATTAGTGTAAATAATGGGGTGCAAAAGAGAGGAACTGTTAAGTGATCTTGAGATATTGCTTAAGTGAATTGCTGGTAAATTGGCCTACTAGGAGCTTGGGAGTGTAGGGAAGAAAGATACAAATTTATTAATTGTAAAAAACATTCCAATGAAGGTAAAATTAGGGTCTAAATCTTTTGTTCTTGGTAAAATGAGTTAATTGACATGGTTATCTAGGAGGAGAGTGGGTTGCTGGGTCTAGCTAGCTTCCTTCTCCATTCTCTCCCTCCTCCTCACAGGAATGTGAAGAGAAACGTCTCTATTGGGGTAGAATCTCAGGTGGTAACAAGAAAGTAAGTCATGTCTGGCGAGAAGAAACAAACTCTTGCCAGTAACACCCACATTCCAACAGTAGGGACAAGAAGGAATGAGTATGTCTCCCTTTTGTTTTCACCTTCAACCTTAAAACCCAGGCAGTACAAAAGTTATACTATAAACTATGCACATAAATTATTCTCACACTACTTTTATAAAAAACTCAAAACATTAACAATATGGTCATTAAGCAACATCAAATAGTCCTTATTATACTGTCCATTACTTCACCAATGTAAGTTTCCTAACCCAATGTCATAAAGATTACTGAACTGAATCATTATTCCACAAATTGGTCAGGCACAGAAGTCATGAACATCTATTTTTAAAATTATTCCAGGAACTTATTTGTGAGTTCAAAGAGATAACATCATTTCTATTTTATTCATTTAAAAAATACAATTATGACAAGAACTCACAGATTTTCAGAGCTGTCAGGAACTGCAGAGTTTAATCCAATTTTTATTTTACATATAAGAAAATTCAGGCCTAGCAAGACTTGCCCAATTTCCCACAGCTAGTTAGTCAGGATTATAATCCAGGTCTCCTGACTCTTGATGGATTAATTAATCAATCAACCAACAAGCTTTTATTAAACACCTAGTGTGTGCCAGGTACCATGTTAAATCCTGGGGAAGCAAACACAAAAATGGAACAATCTCTGCTCTTGGGGAGTTTACCTTCCATCACTGTATATCACTATCGCATTCTTAAACACACAGGTAAATTGCAGAAAGTTTCTCTGCATCTCAAGTGGGCACCAACACATTTAAGTCTATGTTCTCACTCTCTCAAATCCCATAATCAATCTGTGGCCAAGTCCTGTTGCTTCTAACTTTGCAACATCTCTCTTATGTGCTCTCTCCTCTCCTCTGACACTGCCATCCATCACCTTGGTGCAGGCTTTCAGCACCTCATGGCTAGACTATTGTAGTAACCTGCTGCTTGGTCCTTGTCTCAAATTTCTCCCCTTTCCAAGTTCTCCTCCTCACAGCTACCAAACTAACCTTCCAAAAGGGCAGATCTGATGATGTCATGCCTCTCCCAGTCCCTAATTAAATAAATTCCAGTGGCTCCCTATTCTAGGAGCCAATAGAAAATGCTTTGTTTGATTTTAAATCTCTTCATAATCTAGCCCTGAAGAGGTTAAAGAAAAATGATGATGGTAGGGAACCATACGTTCCTAGGGGTGCTCAAGATCCCAAAACACCAACACGCCGGGTCCTGCTGAAAGAATGCAACTCAGGCCGTCTCAGCCAAGGAAAAAGACAAAGTTTATTAAGGATTCACCATATTGGGTTGTCTTAAGGAATCCCACCCTTTGTGACGCCTGTTTTCACAAGCGGGGCAGATTCAATCTAAGCTGAAATAGATTGAATCTGAGGACCTTCATGGAGGCAAGATGGAGATTATATACAGAAAGATTGTGGGAGGGATTGAGGGGTGGTCTGGGGTGACTAGAGGAGGGGTTTAGGGAGGGACTTGAGGAAGAGTCTAAGGAGGAGCTTGATGGGACTGGGATGAAGTCAGACCTCCGGATAAGGTCAGACTCCAGGGTGGGAAATAGCTGAAGGCCACCTGGAAGTGAAAGACAACAGGCTAGGGTAATGGGCCTAGGGTATAGATATTTTGATCAGGATTAAAGGTGGGAAGCAGTTGGACAATAAGAGCAAGGCTAGGTAGAGATTTGGGCCTAAAGATAATGTGAGGTTGTAGCCTCAGGCCAAGGCAGGATCAAGCGGGAAGATTCAAGGAGAGTTCAAGGGGGTTCCCAGAGACTGTACTCCATCAGATTCAAGGGGGCTCCCAGAGACTGTGCCCTCATCAGGCCCCTCCTTTTTTGTTTTACTTTTCTGATCTTACGCATTATTCCCCTTCCTGCGCTCTCTGATCTGGTGGAGTCGTCCTTGTTTTTCCTCACACATGACTCTCTATCTCCTAACTCAGTGCATTTTCAGGGGCTATCTCCATGATTAGCAGTCTCTTTCTCTTTCTCTTCGGCTCTTAGCCTTCCCAACTTCCTTCAATATCAGCTAAAACCCTACCTTTGGAAGCCTTTTTCCCATTCCCATTAATTCTAATGCCTTCCCTCTAAGATGAAATCCAATCTATACGGTCTATATCTTGTTTGTACACAGTTGTTTGGGATGTTATGTGTGCTCAGGGAAGACTAATAGTGAGGGCTCCTTTCTACCCAACTCTCAGCTATGTCTCCAAGAAACTGTAGCATGCACAGAAGGATTTTTTTTTTCTGTTCTTCTCTTTTGGGATGCTAAGGCTACCAGATGACTTTAATGAGTCTCACCTTTGTTTGAATGGGGCAGGTAAAGTGGGATCTTTTGTCTTGGAGTGCTTCTCAGCACAGGGGCTGTGCAGAGTCACTGATTTGTATATGATGTGGTGCTAGAGGAACTTTCCCACACCCTAAAGTCAGCCCCAGCCCTCAGGGTCCTGAACAGGATATAAGAGCTCTGAGGTTGGCATTTTGCCTTTGGGGGTACACTCATTGAAAGAATGCTGGTAACAAAACTCTGGGCAAGCTATTGAAACAGCCCCACCCCCACTTTGATAACGCAGATGTCAGTGCTTCCCTGGTAACTATGTATTGCTATGGATACACTAGTTTGTGTTATTTGCTCTGTTTAGGATCCCTTTGTAATTTCTGTTTGTATTTGCCCTGAAGTCCAGGGGGCTGATCTTTACCCCCTAAATTAAGTGAATGATATATGTATGTTTAATTAAAGTGAAATTGTTAACCCCTTAAAGTTGCTTTTCTTAGAAAAGCAGATCAAAGAACCTGCGTTGGCAGCCCTTCTGTGTGCTAGTGTTACTGGTCTTACACAGCCACAGTAGCTGCTAGCAACATTGACTATTTCAGCAGACAAGCTGTGGATATTTTGTGAAGAAATCAGATCCTAAGAGTGGATGGCAATTTCTGATGTAATACAAAGCCAGATTTTCACATTATACTGTCCTCTTGGTTCTTCTCTTCCAACCCCGCCTCCCCCATCTTTGTCTGCCTCTTTTTCTTTCTGCTTTTCTCTCTCACACCTTCTGTTTTTGTGTCCCTGTTTTCCCAAAGCTTTTTGATTTATTGTCTTGCAGTGGAAACAGTTCTGGAATTGATAGAAAACAGGGATTCATCTCTGACACATTACCTTTGTTAACTTTTAAGTCATTTCACCTTTCTTTAGGCCTCACTTTCCTGCTAAGGTCCTTACTACCTGCAAACTGAGAAGCCTGTGAGATGCAGTTCAGAGTCAAATAGCTAACTGTTGGACTCCGTTAATGTGTGATAGGATCCTTCTTTTTTTTCTGCGTGCTCTTCTTTACACAGGGTGCTTCCTTTCCCTGACTGTGGATTTTCACTGGCTGTCCTCCCTGCTAAGAATTCTTCCCCCTTTCACATGCACCTCCAGGAACCTCTGGCTTCTTTCAAAACTCAGCTTAAATCCCACCTTTTCGCAGGAGGCCTTTCCTGGTCTCCTCAATTACTAGTGCCTTCCCTCTGAGATTACCTTCCATTTGCACTATCTTGGATATACATTTTTTTGGTATGCTGCTTTCCCCATTAGAATAGGAGATCCTCAGGTGCAGAGATGTGTTTTTTGTCTTTCTTTGTATCTTTGCTGCTTCTTAGCACAGGCCTGTTTTGGCCTCTTATAAGGCTTTAAGCTCCTCGAAGGTGGTACTGTCCTCCAGAGCCTATTTTGGGGCACAGAGTTCAAATTCCGGTCCAGTTTCCTCAGCTGTAAAATGAGGGATGATAATGGCACCTACCTGACAGGACTGTGAGGATGGAATGAGATAATACCCAGCGGACGACAGCACGTCAATACTGTCCAAGGGCTTTCTTGGCAAAAATACTGGAGTTGTTTGCGATTCCGTCCTCCAGATTTAGCAGGTGAAGAACCGAGGCAAACAGGGTTAAGTGACTCGCCCAGGGTCACACAGCTAGCCAGTGTCTGACGCCGCATTTAAACTCGGGTCTTCCGGGCTTGAGGCACGGCACGGCACGGCACGGCATCCACGGCGCCACCTAGCCGCCCTCCCCCCTCTCTAGAGAAGCTGGATCTACTTCCAGCAGGAATGGACCGATAGGTACAGGGTTCAGGTTTCCGCAGGGAGCCCCGGGCACCTGCCCCTCCCCACTTGGTAGAGCGGGTGACTCAGCCTGCGGCCCGCAGGAGCGCAGGACTGGACAGTTTCCCAGAGGGGGCGGGACGTGGTTCCTCCGGGACCAATGGTGGAGCTCGCTGGGGCCGCGGGAAGCCAGGAGGCGGGGCTACGGCCGCAGCCCCGCCCCCTCGAGTCCTCACCCCCGGATCCGCAGCAGAGGCTGCTGCTGTGCACGCTTCTGGTCCCGGGACCTCGGCGGGACTGCGAGCCCAGTTCTTTCTGTTTCTTCCGCCGTCCTCCCCAACCCCTACCGGGCCATGAGCCAGCACTTCTCCCTGGCCGACTGCGACGTGGTCGGCTTTGACCTCGACCACACTCTGTGTCGCTACAACCTGACCGAGAGCGCCCTGGTGAGTGGCGTGCGCCGGTCCCCCCGCCGGGGTCCCGGGAGGTCACCGCGATCCGAGCCGGGCTGCGTGCGCCCGGGAGAGCCCCGGGAAGCGTGGAGAGGGATGGGCCGGGCCAGGCGGGGGCCGGGGCAGCGCTAGCCCCGCCTCCTTGCCTTGAACTTGAACTTGGGTCTTTCTCCGTGGGCGCTTTGGTTTTGCTTTGTTAGGTGCGAGCTTGATTTTCCAAAATCACAGTCACGGAAATAGAGCGTAGCACTTTTGGCCTGAGGAGTTAGTAGCCCAAGTGGCCACTTCCACGGCCCTGTGACTGTGGGCAGGTCACTTTCCCTTTCTGAATCTTCATCTTCCTTCCTTCCCTCAGCGATTGCACCGGATTATAGCTTGTTTGTACATAGTTACTTTAAGTGTAGGCGGCCAGGTGGTGCAATGGCTCGAGTACCGTATCTGTCACATCGGAGTTCAAATTAAGCCTCCGGCTCGGCGAACGTGGGCGAGTCACTTAGCCTCTATTTGCCTTAGCTTTCTCACCGGAAAATGGGGATCTTAATAGCTCCCTCCCAGGGTTGTTCTGAGGATCAAATAAGATACTAATGGTAAAGCCCTTAGCACCACTCCTGGCCTATAGTAAGTGCTGTATCAATGTTATTATTTTGTCTCCTCCATTAGACTGCGAGCTCCATGAGAGCAGGAACTGGTTGTTTTGGTTTTTTTGCACACCTTTATAATCCCCAGCACCATGCCTGACACATAGTAGGTCCTTAAATGCTAGTTGACTGACTCACTTTTTCTTCTCTATAAAATGGGGGAGGGGGGATGGTTAGCCTTAACTTGCTCACTTCACCGGGCTGAGTTGTAATAAACTGTAATGTGTTGTACCACTGCAAGGCACGATTGTTAAACAGGATCTTCCTTGAGCACCAGGTTGAATAATCTCCTGAAAGTGAATTTATTTGTGTCCTCACAGGGAAGCTATATTACTTAAGTGACACCAGGGAGAGCAGACGAGTTTTGACAAAAGGGGGACAACTTTTTCCCCCAGGAGGAATGATTGTTGTTTAAACTCTTTTCTGGCTAAACCATTTTTTACTGTTGAATCTGTGATTTTCTATGTGTAAGGAAACTCCCACCGTGGAAGCTTTCTCCATCCCGACTCCAAAACAACTAAATCATCTCTTACCTGGAACAGAAGGAATTCTTAGGCATTTTGTTCTCAATGCCAAGCTAAACATTGGGGGTCACAGAGAAAAAATTGAGTCGGTCCCTGCTGGCGGATGCAGCTTCTTTGTCCCTTGCTAAAGATAGATCTGATTAGCACAAGCCTCTCCTGAGCCAGGTCAGGTGTGAGCAGAAGTTAGGTCCTTCCCACCAGAGAACCTGAACTTCCTCTCTGTTTTCCCGGCCGTGGCTGTTGCTGCTGCTTTGCTTCCTTCCCTCTAATAAGACACTTAGCTGAATCATTTTGCAAGAGCAAAACTTAAGGATCAAAGGTTAAGCAATTTTTTTCACCACATTTTTTTTTATATTAATTAGTTGAGATGGAAGGGAAGGGGGAAAAAAATCACATCGTGTGGCCTGTAAACTATATAGTTTTATTTTCCTTTTAAGTTTGTTTGGCAATTATCTTTTCCCTGTGTAATCTATTTTACTATATCCCACTTTCTACTGTCAACTTCAAACCACCAAATAATTGGCTATTTCCAACTGGATGCCCCTGTAGGTCTTTGCACTGGCCATTCCTCTCCTCTTTTCACCCCCCACCCATACCCGGAATGCCTCACTTTCTTACATCCACTTTGAATCCCTTATTTTCTTCAAGTTCAAGCCCTACTGTCTTTATAGCGAAAGTGTCTTTCCTGATCCCATCCTCCAATCCCCATTCCCCTCCCCCAGCTCATATTGTCTCTCCCAGAGTTGTATGATGATTAAAAGATTCAAGACATAGTTTCTGGGTAATTTAATTGTTTTATTAAGGCCAGCAGGTTATTAATAGAAAGATGATCATTTGGCTGTCTCTTAGACCAAAGATCCCTAATGGCAGTGAGGTCACAGTTCATATGCCCTTCGTAGAGTAGATGTTCCTGAGGTATGGAAATCAACTCGGGATGTTTAACATAATGGGAGGTGTGGGCTCCATTAAAATGAAGGTTTTGGGGTACTCAAATCTTGGTCAAAGAGACATCAATTTCCATAACACCTATCTTGATAACAGGGAGAATCAATCTTTCCCCACACCTGTCCAAGCAAATGCAAAGATCCTTTAGCCCAAACTTAAAATTTCTGTTACTGTCTGATTAGCTCTTGGCCTAGGTAAATTTTTAAGAGAGATTTCCCACACTGATTGATTTCCGGATAAAGAAGTGGAAAAGGGGAAGCCAGAAATATTAATTTCTCACAGTTGCTTTATGTTTATTTTGCAGATATACCTCACATGCTTATTTATGTATATGTTCTCGTTCTCTTTCCCCCATTAAAATATTAACTCCTTGAGGGCAGGAACTGTTTTTTGGTTTGATCCTGCTATCTCATCTGCCTATCATAGTGCCTAACTGGTGCTTAATAAATATTTATTGATTGAATTCTAGACTGAAAATTAAGCTTATGACTAGGAAGAGATACAGGATAGTGACCGGAATCTTGAAGACAAGACATCTTCCTTAATTAAAATCTGGCCTCAAGCACTTATTAGCTGAGTGACCCTGGGTAAGTCACTTAACCCTGACTTGCCTCAGTTTCCTCACTGGTAAAGTAAGCTGGAGAAGGAAATGGCACTCCATTCTGATACCTTTGCCAAGAAAACCCCAAAGGGGGTCACAAAGAATCAGACAGGATTAAAAGGACTGAACAACAAAGGTCTAGGCCCATGGCTATTCTGGTTTATTGCAAATGGGGATCTAGAGTCCAATAACTATGAGAATTTATCATTTATTAACTCTTTGAAGAGCAAGACCATGCATTTCTTATACTTATGTATCTCCTTTGAACATCGTAGATACTCACACACGGCTGATTCACTATAGTAAATGCCAAATACATGTTTATGTAGTACTGAATTTTGCTGTGTGGTTGATACAATATGGGTCTTTTATCAGACTCTTATTTAGTAGTCATCATATGGAGAGTCAAAGAATGCATAATAACAGATTAGTTAGTGCCAAGAGCAGCTTAGTTTTGGAAAGCTGGTTGAACAAGCAGTTCGTATGAGAGAGACTATTTCGGCCTCATAGCATCTTAGCTCAAGTGCCATCTAGGCTGACACCCTCATTTTACATATGAGGGATCCCATCTGTAAAGTTAAGTGACTTATCTAAGCTCATGCAGGTAAGTAGCAGAGGCTCCAGAGTCAATGCTGTTTATACTATACCATACCTCAGTTACTTTATCTGTAAAATTATCTTAGCTTAGAGATGTCAAAGGTCCCTTCCAACTCTGACTCTATGGCTTGGAAATTTTAGTTGACTGCTCATTCAGTCTGTAAGCAGTCTGCCTCCAAAACTAATGTGATTTTGGTAGGCAATACAATGTCAGGAGCAAAGGAAGTAACGTCCCTGTTGTACTTTGCTCACTGGCCATACCATAGGATGGATTATTGTGTTCACTTCACATTTTCCAGGGAACATTGAAAAATGGGAGGTTTCTGGCAGAGGACCACCTCTACAAGGGGCATGTAAACTCCTTGAGGGCATAACCAATTTCATTTTTGTCCATGTTTTCACCCAGCACATGGCACCTAGGTGTTTAATAAAAGCCTGTTTATCGATTGGAAAGAGCTTTGGGCCTCAAGTCAGAAGACCTGAGTTCAAGTCTCACCTCTGACCCTTACTTTCTCTGTGATCTTTAGCAAGTTATTTAAACTCACTGAGCCTCAGATTCTCCATTTATAGAATGGGGAGCTTGGAGTAGATGGCCTTTGAGATCTCTCTAGTTGTTGATATGTGATCTTAATGACAAAGAAGAGCCTGGAAAAATATAATTAGGATCATTTGAATGAACTTCTAGGGATGGTTCTATTGGAATAGAGAAGACTTTGGAGAGACATAATAGTGGTCTTGAAGTATCTGAAGGTTTGTCACCTAGAAGAGGGATTAGAGTTATTTTTGTGTAGCTCCAGGGATGGAGCTAGGACCAATGGATGGAGGGTTAGAGGGAAGCAGCGTTAGGCTTAATAATGGCTCGTTGCCTGACTATAATTAAGTGCTTACTGTGTGCCAGGAACTGTGCTGAGGATATAAAGAAAGACAAAAACAGGCCTTCCCCTTCAAGAGCTATCATTCTAGCGGGGGAGAAAACATGTAAATAACTATAAGCATTCTTTCTATATGTGTACGTGTATACATAAAGTATATGCAATATAAAGAAGTGTATGTTTTTTAAAAATTAATTGTACAAAATAGAATGCACTATGTCGAGTTCCACATGACTGAAAGTGTTTAGGTAGGAGCTGATCTCTAATGTTCCTTGCAAGGCTAGGATTCCACAGTAAGTAATAATAGCTTATGTTTATATAGTAACTGACCCCCTAGGTAGGCAATGCAAATAATAGTATCTGTCCAACAGATGGAGAAATAGGCTGAGAAGTTGTGACTTGCCCAACATGCAAATGTTGGGACTAGAATCTCAATTGAGTCCCATTGTCTTTTTTAAAATTTTATTTTTTTATTCTGATGTGAGAGACAGTATGGCGTATGGATAAAGAAAACTAGCCCTGAAGCAAGGAAGACATGGATTCAAGTCCTGTATTTGATATATACTGACTCTCTAACCCTGGACAAGTTGGTCAGCTCTCCAGGCATCTCTCTACAACTGTAATTTGCAGAGAAATTGTGGACTTGCTTTGATAGAAAAAGTTCCTATGCCAATAAAATCATGGGCCCAGTCCCTATTTATATTATTCTGTACTATAAAAAAAGATTAGAAGAAAAGCAGATCATATACCTTTCACAGATATGGATAGATGATGTATTCTTAACCAAGCAGAGGGTAGAAGCAATTACGAAGATAAAATAAACTATGTGGATTATATAAAACTCAAATGCTTCTGTACACTTAATGCACTCTAAGTGATTGAATGGGAAAAAAACTCTTTGTATCAAATTTCTCTGATAAGTAAGAGTTTTTTTGTTTCCAAGATTTATAAACAAATAATATCTGTAAATATGTAATATATCTACATTTCATATATAAATACTAGTATGTAAAACCAAAAGCCACTCACCAATAGATAAATGGTCAAAGGATATGAACAGAATATTCATAAAAGGATTGCAAACTACTAACAACCACATGAAAGTATGCTTCATATAACTAGTAATAAGAAAAATTAATATCAAAACAGCTGAGATTTCACATCACAACCTCCAGTTTACAAAGATGACTAAAAAAATGGGAATAGCATGTGTTCGAGGAGATGTGGGAAAATTGACAGACTGGTGCATTGTTGGTGGAGCTGTAAATCAACACAACCATTTTAGAAAGATGAACATTTCCTTATACAAAGCAGATCAGAAAAAAAGATTACACTTCTAGTTGAGAATCTATGCCATCTACAGCTTTCTTCTTCCTCCAAGTATATAACAAATTCAGAATATATATTTTTTTTTCTAAAATTGTCCTGTTTGCTTATGTTTTCTATTGACTTTGTAGGTGGTTATAGTCCATGAGTGCCTCTGATGGTTATGCTTCTATGTGAAGCCAAGAGACACTTGTGGCTCTCCAGAATATATGAGACACTAACAGATATATCTTCAGGCAAAACATAATAAAAGACGTTTCCTCTGAGACCTGGAAGCATTTTACTTATCAAGGTTTAGCACAATGTGGTTTATAACTTATAACAGGGTACATGACATAATGCATAGAGGGGCAGACTGTTGACCAGAAGATGTGTATTTGAGTCCTTCCTGTGATACTTAACTAGCGATATGATCATTTAATCTCAGTGCTGTATACTGCTTGCTTATCAGTATCAATGCTGAGAATTTTCACATTGAAAGTTCCTTACACTGATGAAATTACAAGTCTAGATTTAAACAAAGCAAAAATTTGAATTCTTTATCATGGCTCTTTGATACAAGACGTTAAGTTCTTAAATTTATTCTCACAGGAGAATTAAACTTCATACTTTCAAATCAGAAATTAAGTTTTATTTTCAGCAAGTAATTCCATGCATCAATTCAGACTTGAGTATTTAAAGATGAACAATTTTACATTTATTATGCTGTATTTTTCTTCCTCATTTTAGCTTATCTATAATAGCTTTGCTCAGTACTTGGTAACAGAGAAGGGATATGATAAAGAATTGCTAACTGTACCTACAGAGAGCTGGGATTTTTGGTGAGTTTTTTTTTTTAATACTCTTAATGAACCCTTTTGTATTCTATATGAACATTCCTCTCCTTTGCTTGCGTAATTTTGTACAGTGGCAGAAAGTGTGACATGTAAATTTGTTCCAACTAATCTTTAAACCAGTCTATAATTTCATCTACAGACATTTCTTAGTTACATGTCCAATAGAAATTTTTGTTGTTAGAAATAGAAATGCTTAGAATACTTGTGCAATTAGCTTTTTTTTTTATTTGAGGTATTTACACGTAACCTCTTAGTTGACCTCAATTAAGAGGTTGTAAAGAACTTTTTTTAATTAAATTTTTCTTTTCAGTTGCAAATTCTCTCTCCCTTCACCCCACCCCTCACACACTCATTGAGAAAGCAAGAAGTATGATACTCATACATATGTAGTCATGCAAAATACTTCCAAATAAAGAATTATTTTTGACATTTAAATGTTTAGAAATATGGGTTTGCTTCTAAGTTAACCTCACCATAAGGATCAAAAGAGAGGAGCAGAGATCACATGATTTCATTCAAGTACTTCAATTAGTACATTCAGTTGACACATATTTCATGATGAATGTTCATTTGTTTAAACTTTAAAACCTCCTTGATAGCCTGATTTGGAATTAACATGTTTGGCTTCAGTTTTTTAAAACACTAAAAACTATTATGCTGCTTTAAATCGTCCGGCTTAACATTAATGGCAGAAAACATTCCCATAACCCTCCAAAAAACCGAATAAGCTCAGCTGTGATACTGGAACAGTGTTTTTCAGTTATATTAAATTCAGCAAATGTTTAGTGAGTCTAATCTCACTTGTAAATGGAAGAAACAGACATTTTACTGCAGGAAATTACTGATTACAGGAATTAAATTCTGAACTAAAATAAATAATATACTTCCAAAGCACTGTCATTTTACTAAACTCTCATGACAGTTTGTGGCTATTATTCCTACCTCCCTTTTATGCTAGAGAATAATGAAACTTTCCTCTCCATTCTCCTGTGTCTCATAGCTCTTCTAAAATACCAAATAAACATCCTGTTTGGTCTGTTCTTAATAGATAGTAATAACGAATCTGGCTCAGAGGTGGAGGTTTAATAGCCTGACCTAAAATAAAACTAAATAAATTTCGAAGAGCATAGAAAGTACCTTAACAATTGGACAGTAATTTAAGTTCAAAGGAGAATTTTAAAATCAAGAAGTAATAACATCATTTTCCCCTAAGTCTCATGTTTTTTAATGTAAAAAGTTAAAAAAAAATAACTAGGCTATGATGGCATTCGTCCATCCAAATAACATTGGGACAAGTCATATCCTCTCTGGACTATAGGATTGTCTTCTACAAAATGATGGGTTTGTACTTGATGCATTTGGAATAAAGTCCTGTCTAATTCATACATTTAGTGGTTCCACCTTTTAGCAGTTTAGTTGACCTCCTGTGGCTTATTTATCCCTTTTGAGGTCCTGCAGCTTGTTTGTTGTCACTTTTTTCTGTGTTGTACTTATAGTTAACATTCTTTCTTTGAAAACGTCTTCCTCTAAAAGTTCTAACTTTTTAATGACCCAATATTTTATTCACTCTTCAGATACATAAGCAAAGTAAAATACCCATTTTAGTAACCAGTGTTTCCATATTTTAGTTGTAAGGGCTTGGCATTGGATCTGGAAGAAGGAAACTTTATTAAACTTGCAGCTGATGGAACTGTTCTGAGGTAAGTTAAAAAAAAACAGTTGTTTGGTCAAAATAACTTAATCTCTCAACTATCTTGATTTTAACAAAACTTATTAAATGTAATAGTGTTTCAGTCACTCAACCTTCAAGCCTTTATTGAATACTTAAAAACATCGACCTATCTGCTATAGTCACAACCATTTAAAAGTTTTATTTTAAAAATTTATATTTGACAAAGTTCTGAACACCAATAAACATGAACATTTCTATATGCAAAGAAAAACATAGAAAGTTATTGTTTGTGCAGCTGAATCTTATTTCATGCAACTTGGGTTTTTGTTTTGTGAATTTAATACATAAACAGTTCAACATGTTAGTTCTAAAAGCTGCCCTGCTTGTCTGTTACCTTCTAAACCTCCTTCATCTTTCTTTTGTGCATTTTAATGCTTTATTCTTTCTTTTTCTTTCCTTTGTGCCTTCCTTTCCTTTCTCGTTTTGTTCTTTTCCTTGTCTGCCACCCCACCAACAAAAACATGCAAAAAAAACCCCACCTCTATTTTAAGTAATTAACATAGGTATACAAAACAAATCCACTTCGACCATGGCCAAAAACACAGATCTTATTTTGTACCTCTTGTTTATCATACCTCTGTCAGGAGGTTGTTCTCCTGGTTCTGCTCACTTCACTGCATTTGTTCATATAAGATTTCCCAGGTTTTTCTACATCTGTTTCCATTACATTCATAAGTTGTGCTGCTGCTTATGGCAAGTAAAATGCAACACAGACAAAATGAGGCATGTTTTTTCTGTGGCAAGATAACCATTTATTAACAAAAATACATATAGCTGTAGTAAAGTGGGGCTCACCGTCCTCAGTTGGGTCAGCTACTTATTTGGCTGGGGCTGGAGGTGGTGGTAGTTGGGAAGCTTAATCATTAGCTGCA
This sequence comes from Trichosurus vulpecula, assembly GCF_011100635.1. Lineage (NCBI taxonomy): Eukaryota > Metazoa > Chordata > Mammalia > Diprotodontia > Phalangeridae > Trichosurus > Trichosurus vulpecula. Next base: position 148,770,784 of record NC_050579.1, on the reverse strand, counting down.
GCTGGGGAAAGTGGGTTGGCCTTCAAGTGTAACTAATCAAGCCCCTCTCTGATAATTAAGGAACCAACTGCTTCTAGTAATCTTTTTGGTTAGAAAAGCCATCCCCTTGGGGAGACCAAACCACTCCTACTTTCAGCATGGAAAGACTAGGGCTGGAGAGGGGGCAGGCAGAGGGGAGAAGGTTCAGCTTGAACCTGTTTCTGTTTACTAGTAAACAAAACAGGGGTCCCAGGTTAAACTGGTTTTTGAGTAACTGCCCCAGGGTCTAGGAGTGATCTTACTACTCAACCAGGCTTTTAGTTCAAGCTGTGAGAGACTACATTTTTTTTGATGCTGAACTGAGAAATGGGGTTTGACAAAATGGGGAATAGTAATTTGCAGAGTAGAATTGATTATTAAATTATACAGCATAATTTTAATTTTCCTCATCCCTAGTTGATGAGCACCCCTTAGTTTGCAGTCCTTTGCTACAACAAAAAGTGCAACTATGAATATTTTTTTCATAAAGGTTTTTTTCCCAGTACCCTGTTGAGTGAGATTTAGAGAGAGAGAGAGAGATGGAGGGGGAGAGAGACAGAGACAGAGACAGAGACAGAGAGATCTGATGCCTGATTTGGTAGGGCAAGACCTTGAACTCCACTTGCTACAATGGGTTTCTGCAGTGTTATGAGACTCCCTACTCCCATTCAGGGAAACCTGTGGTCACAGGAGCTGGCCAGAGGAATTAAATGAGGCATTTAGGAAAGCAACCCATGTGGAGTTCAAAATAAAGGTGAGATTTACATCACGTGAGATTTAATGATCCAAGGTGAGGTCCCATGTTGCCACTTATACCCTGGATGCAGAATGGAACCTGTGTTTCTAGAGAGATCCCTGAATGTAATGGACCTTGTAGGTAAGGGTCTGATATGCCAGGGACCCTAAAACCTTCTGTTAAATCCATTAATTCTTGGTTAATGTGCTTCTTTTTCTTATGGTCAAGTGTTTTAGTGCTCATGACTGTGATGGTGACCTGAGAATGGGGATAGAACTAGTGGTAGGGGACATTAGCAGCTCCCTTCACATAAGCTGTTACTGTATGAACCCAACTGGGTAGATTCTCAGTCTGGGGAGCAACCGAGATTTTTACTGGTCTTCTGTAGCTCTAGAATTTGTTTAGAGTCATTTTTTACAGTATTTGGAGGGATTTGGGGGTGAGCTCAAACAAGTCCCTGCTTTTACTCCGCCATCTTGGCTCTGCCCCCTGGTCGAGAGCCCCATCTCATTGTGAAGGCCTGCCTAAGACTCTTAGCCCAACAAGAAAAGAAATAGCCACTGCCCAGAAAAGAACGCTTATCGAAAAGCAGCAAAAGCTTCAAAAGGAGGGACGTAAATTTAAGACTACAGGACTATGGGTTGGCCCAAACGGATTTATAGTACTCCCTAAATAGATGTCCCTCCCTATGATGGAACACCTTTATTCATTCAGCCATTGGGCACCCAACAAGCCTGTGGTGGCTGTGAAGAGGGAATCCTCCTCACAGTTCCAACGCAGAAAAGAGTGCTTGTGGTCACTCACAGACCAGAGCACAGGCCAGGAGAAGAGTAAATACCTGTCCTTTAATCTTACCACCTTAGAAGAACTGAAAATTTACAGGTTCCTAGAAGTATCTCTGACAACAGCTGAACAAAACCCCTGAAGCTTGGGACAGAGCACTCTCTACTCTGGAAGCAGAGGTCCAAAAAGCCAATGAGGAGAAGAATGCCTTAAAAAGCAGAATTGGCCAAATGGAAAAGGAGGTCCAAAAGATCACTGAAGAAAATAATTCCTTAAAAATTAGAATGGAGCAAATGGAAGTTAATGACTTTATGAGAAATCAAGAAATTATGCAACAGAACCAAAAGAATGAAAAAATAGAAGACAATGTGAAATATCTCATTAGAAAAACCACTGACCTAGAAAATAGATCCAGGAGAGATAATTTAGAAATTTTTGGACTATCTGAAAGCCATGATCAAAGAAAGAGCCTAGACATCATCTTTCAAGAAATTATTAAGGAAAACTGCCCTGATATTCTAGAACCAGAGGGTAAAATAGAAAGTGAAAGAATCTACCTATCACCTCTTGAAAAAGATCCCAAAAGGAAAACTCCTAGGAATATTGTAGTCAAATTCCAGAGTTCCCAGATCAGGGAGAAAATATTTCAAACAGCCAAAAAGAAACAATTCAAGTACTGTGGAAACACAATCAGGATAACTCAAGATTTAGCAGCTTCTACATTAAGGGATTGAAGGGCTTGGAATATGATATTCCAGAGGTCACTGGAGCTAGAAGTAAAACCAAGAATCACCTACCCAGCAAAACTGAGTATAATACTTCAGGGGAAAAGGTGGACATACAGTGAAATAGAGGACTTTCATGCATTCTTGATGAAAAGATCAGAGCTGAACAGAAAATCTGACTTTCAAATACAAGATTCAAGAGAAGCATGAAAAGTTAAACAGGAAAGAGAAATCATAAGGGACTTATTAAAGTTGAACTGTTTACATTCCTACATGGAAAGATGATATTTGTAACTCATGAGACATATCGATAGATAAATAGATAGATAGAGGGTACAGGGTAAGTTGAATATGAAGGGATGATATCTAAAAAATAAAATTAAGGGGTGAGAGAGGAATATATTGGGAAAAGGAAAAAGGGGGAGATAGAATAGGGTAAATTATCTCACATAAAAGAGGCAAGAAAAAGCTGTTACAATGGAGGGAGAGAGGGGGAAGGTGAAAGGGAATGAGGCAACCTTACTCTCACTGGATTTGGCTTACACACTCAATTGGTTATCTTACCCTACAGGAAAGTAGGGGGTAAGGGGAGCTTCATAACTGGCAAAAAAAGTAGCAAACATTACATTAAAGTTTGAGGCCTACTATAAAAATCTATCTTATCTAATAGTATCCCTATATGATTTATGTAAAATATCAAACTGAGTAATACTGATTGGAATAGAGTAGGGGTCCAAATGAATTATTTCTCACATAAATAACTAATGACTGTAGGCAGAATGTAGTAAATCCAGAGGAAAGGCACACATAAAATAATGAGAAATATAAGGAGAGAAAAATTACTCCTATTCAGAAGGATCAGTGAAGGCTCAATGAAATGGTTGGTACCCGAGTTGGGCTTTGATGGAAAGGAATATTTTAGCAGGCAGAAATGAAAACAGCTCGTTTGGGGTGTGTGGTACAGAGTTTGCAAAGGAATTCTAAAGCAGTGGATCCTCTCCTTCAGAGTAGCAGATTCAGAACTCAAGAAATTTGGAGAAGGATGAAGGAATATAACAATCAAGACAATGGTGAAAGAACACTTGAGAACTCTATGAGCTAAGTATTTGATTTGGAAGACAAAATGAGGAAATAATCTCAGAATTACTGAGTTCCTCCTCCCCTCCCCGCCACCCAATAAACAAACAAATAAAAAAAAAAGCCCTGTATGCTTTAGGAAATAAAATAAGAAAATTGCTGAGAACTATTGGAGTTAATGGACAAAGAACCATGTAGTAAAACTTACAGGAGGCCTCTTAATTCGGAAAACAGCACTTGGATTCATTAGATGCTCAGGAACATTCAAGTTCATATAATAGCATGGTGGTTATTCATTGTTTTTCAGGTGTGTCCAACACTTTTTGATCCTATTTGGGGTTTTCTTGGCAAAGATAACTGCTGGGATGATTTGCCATTTCCTTCTCCAGCTCATCTTACAGATAAGGAAATTGAGGCAAACAGGGTTAAGTGACTTAAGTGTCTGAGTCCAGATTTGAACTCAGGAAGATGAGTCTTCCTGATGTTGTAGGCCTGGCAGTCTGTCCACTGTACCACCTAACTGCCATCATGGAATGGTTGGTACCTGAATTTGGCCTCCACAGGCCTAGGGTGGGCAATCTGATAAATCATTGTTTTCATGAAGTGGTCTGTTATCTTTTTAGAAGTCTCACTTTTATCTTGAGGACCAATTGGAGAACATTTATGATAAATATCTAATGTATCCAAAAAAGGGACCCTGGGAGAAAGAAGGAAGTAGGGAAGGGGCAGCAATGAATATTTATCATAATTAAGCACCATAGACAAAAGTCATTCAGACTTAAGAGAAGGCTCAGTGAGGAATAGGGATCCTGGCCCATATTCGTGTTTGGGCTGGGCAAAGGGGGAGGCAGTTTCTGACATTTGAAAGTCTCCCTTTAACTGAAGGTCTTAGAACATTTATTAGCAAAGCTCTGGAGAGAAAACAGGAAATATTCTATAGGAGATAGGAGTAAAATGGGAAGATAAAAAACAAGAGGTGGAGTGGATCCAGAACCATTCTTTTCTGGCCTGAGAAAGGGAAGAATAAAAATAACAGCCACAATCTAACAAAGTTGCATCAAGGAATCTGAATTTAGGCTGGATAGTTGGTGGGAAAGGGGTGATGTCTGTGGGAGAGTATTGAAACCAAGATTTTGCTAGCAAAATATATTGTAGAGACTTAGTTCATTTAAAAAAGAAATATAATTTAATAGATATTGAAGATTATAATTATATATTATATTACACATAATATATTGTATAACATGGGTATAAGTGTGATTTAACATTAGGAAATATAGCTTAGTAATAAGAAAAAGGTGTGTTTATGTAAATAGAATAAGAATTTTTTTTTTAACAAAATACAGTTTTTGTTTCTTAAAAATGCTAAAAGCATAGGACTGGAAGGGCTTTTCCTTATTAAGATCAAGTACACTTATCTAAAACCAAAGACTAACATTTTGTAGAAGAATAGTTCTCTCAATAAGTTTGAGGTGAAGCAAAAATAGAAGTCTTCACTATTCTTTGCCATAGTACTAGAAATGTTAGATATACTAGTAAGGCAAGAAAAAAATTAATGAAATAATCATTTGTAAGGATGAGACAAAATTATCCCTATTATAATTGCCTAGCTCGTAGTAGACGCTTAATAAATGCTTGTTCACCTGACTGCACATGTTGTATGATAGTTTACTTAGGAAGTTATAGTGGTTCAAAAAAAATCTATTTGAGACAGCTAATAGATTCAGCAAAGTGACAGGATGTAAAATATGCCACAAATCACTAGTACTTTGCATATTAATTATTAACAAAAGCCAGAAATAAGAGTTGAGAAATTACACTTAAAATAATTCAAGATGCATACAGTATCAAGGAATTAACTGTCAGTAGGGTGAGAATTTATGATAATTTTGATTTCATAAAATGAAAACTCCATTGCAAAAACAAAATCAGTGCAGGTAGGATAATAAGGAATGATGTTCGACTGGGAAAAAGATATTTGCAGAGACATCTAGATAAGAAGACTGGCATCCTAAATCTATAAGTAATAGATAGAAGTTTATATGATTAGGAGCTGTAAATAAGTGGTTAAAAAATATGAACAATTTCAAAAGAAATAAACACTATCATCAACCATATGAAAACTGTTCCAAATTACTAATACGAAAATCAAAACAATTCTCATGCATTACCTTAAGTTTATAAAATTGACAGAAAAAAATGGAAAAGGTGAGAAAAGTCAATGGTATTGGGGCTGAGGAGAGACAGATACACTAATTCACTGCTGGTAGAACTTCAAATTAGTCTGCATGTTCTGGGAAATAATTGGGAGTTTTGCAATAAAGATTGCTAAATTGTTTATACTCTTCATCTGTGCTTTTTATTTTCTTATCACAGTCTGATTTGTGTTGTACTTATTCATATTTGTGTCTTATCATCCTCCCAAATTGTATATTCTTAAGGGCAAGAATCACATCTTATTTATTTTTGCATCATTCTCAGTATGGGTCATAGTGTTTTGCATATAGTATAGTTTTGCATATAGTAATTAATAAATGTCTGTTGAACTGAACTAAAAAGACATGCAAGGAACGCTTTTGGTGCCAGCAGCAAGGAATAACTGGAGGGACAAAGGGCTAGGGGTGAAGTCCACTTGAGCTACTACAGAATTTTGCTTATCTCCCAAAAATAGGGCAAGCCATGGTACCAAGATGATGACTTCTGAAGAGCTCATGGGAATATTTGGAAACAAGAAATGGAAATACTTTACCGACGCTTCAATGGCTTCTCGCACAGGTATAACATGTATAGCTCAAAGACCCAGTGGTGCAGGGAAGGCTAACTTTCTTTGGGCTTTGGTCTCCATGCATAACAATTATAGGCCCTAGGTAATACAGAAAGCAAGCATTGGTCTCTTCTCTTTCTTGCTTAATGAGAAGGGGGTGCCTACTGTGGTATAATGTCAAGAGTACGTGGCATGGTCTCAGAGGACCTGGGTTGGAATCCTATGTCTGCTTTGTACTAATTGTATGATCTAATGCAACTCATTTAATTTCTTTGGGGTTTACTTTCCTCTATAAAATGATAGAGGTGGTATCTAAGGCCCTTTCTAAAGTTTTAGATTGAATAATGTGTGCAGTAGTGGTATATATAGTGTTCTAGGAAGTTAGAGGAACTCTGTGCTGCTAGTCCTCATTTTAATTTTTAAGGCTTTCCTAATTTTGCTTTTTTTCCTGGGATAAGAAGGACTAATAAAATAGAGATATTAGGAACCTCACCTAATTTACTTCACAAATAGTATTGTAAAGTAGATGGAATGTTAGAGGTGGAGTCAGAAAGGCCTGGGTTCAAATCTTCCCTTAGACACTTACCTAGCTGTGTGGCCCAGACAAGTTCTTTAACCTCTCTGGCCTCAGTGTCCTTATCTGTAACATGAGAGAGCTGGACTCAATGATCTCTAGAATCTCTTCCAACTCTAAATCTATGGTCCTATGTGATATTTTGTCTTTGTTATCAGCTCTTTGGGGAAGGTAGGTGGCACCAGTGGAGTGAGTGTTGGGCCTAGAGTCCAAAGGACATATTTCAAACGTGACCTCACTTACTAGCTGTGTGACTATAGCAGCAAGCACGCTGTCACACCCCGTATGACCGCTAGCACAGGTTCTTAGATCTGCTTTTCTAGGAAAGACTGCTCAAAAAGGGGTTAACAATCCTACTTTTAATTACATTCACTAGTTCAGGGGAAGGGTCAGAACATCAGAGAAAGTACAAGCAGAGAAATTAGTATAAAGACCCACAGGGCTCTTAACTGCCTGAACCAAGGCAATATTGCTATACACTTTACATGCACCACTGGATGGAGGGAGCCCTTACATCTGCACAATTAGGAAGCTTTGAACATAGTAGGAAGCTACTCAGAGTCTCAACCAGGTAATCACAAGATCCTTCTCACAAGCTAACTCCCAGAGCAAAATACCAACTCTTGAGTATATATACAGTTCTCAGAGCCAGAAGGCATCACAACCCTTATGACTCAGTGCCTAATTAGAAATTAGCAAAAGGTGTGAAAGCCTTCCTACAAGCAAGTGTCACCTCAGCAAGCTCCTCCTTAGCAAGCTGCAGTGGTAACTAAGGTGGGAGCATTCTTACTCTTTTAGAATGCTAAATTATTTAAGTGTCTTTGATTGAGACTTACTAGGTGCAAAGCCCCAGGCCTAAACCCCTGCTACTAGGTGCTAAGCTGATGTAGGTGTGAAGCCCTTGGGGCCCTAAGGGGAATTACTAAGACCAGAGCCAATAGTAGGAGCCTACTAAGTTCTGGTGGCTCAGATGATGTTTGATGACAGCTAAAGAGTGTATAAAAAGAGACAACAGAGCTATCTGTTTGAGGCTCTCACTCCTAGAGGAGTATTGGTGTGGGACTCCGGGCAGCTGCTGTAAGAGCCTCCCAGTTCACCCAGATGTTGATGGTTTCTTGGTAACTGTGAATTGTATTTGTTCTGTTTATAATGTATGTTTGTAATTTGTTTGCATTTGCTCTGAAGTTCAGGGTGCTGGCTTTTTCCCCTGAACTAAGTGAATGATATTTGTATGTTGGATTGAAATAATATTGTTAACACCCTAATGTTACTTTGCTTAGTAAAGCAGATCAAAAGAATATGTGCTAGCAGCATTCTTGTTGTTGGGCTTGTGTTGGTCTTTCACGCCCACAGCAGCTGCTAGCCGATTTGTTGCAACACAGGCTTGCTCCCCCAGTGGACTCTAGATGACTCAAGATGTATCACAGCTGTGGGCTGGGCTGGAGCTCAAAGCAGCAAGCCTATTAATGGACAGGGAAGATCTTCCTATCCGAATAACATTGCAGGGACCCTTGGCAAGTTGCTTAACCCTGTTTGCCTCAGTTTTCTATATCTGTAAAATAAGCTGGAGGAGGAAATGGCAAACCACTCCAGTATCCAGGAAACCCCACAGGGGTCATGAAGAGTTGGGCCCAACTGAACAATACCACTACCAGCTCTTTAAAAGTTAAGTTCTTGACTCCCTTAACTTCTTTCTACCCCTTCCTTGATGTACTTTACTCTCCTTTTCTGTTGTGAATCAGCTTAGGATGATAATTTCAGAGCTAGAAGCTACCTTCACGACCACCTTTTTGTTGATAAGCATTTATTAAGTACACATACTAATATGTGCCAGGCACTGTACTAAATTCTTGGAGTATGTCTTGTCCAGAATCCTCATTTGGCAGATGAAGAAAACTGAGAAATTGTGACTTGTACAAGGTCACAGGACACAAGGTAGTTTTTCCCACTGTGGTCATCAAAGTATAGTGGGAAGAAGTCCAGAGACCTGAGTTCTAGTTTTGGCTAGGATGAGCTGTATCAAATTGGCAGGTCACTAAATCTGAGCCATAGTTTCTTTATCTGTAAAATAATAAGGTTCCATAAAAAAGTAAGAATTATTTTAGTTGCTATCATAAACATTGACTATTTTATTTTTACTTTAGTACATTTGCCTTATTTGCTAGTGTTTCTAAATTTGAAAGCATAATATTCCTACTCTTCCAATTTTAGTTTGTGTTTGAATAGCTATTTGAGGAATTAGGTGTCTATCAGTTAATATGCTACTGAATTGTAGGCACCGAATTGTGCCTAATATATCGTTTAAACAATCTTCTGGAGTGGCTGGGGTGAAGATTTTAATAGCTGAACTTGAAAGTTTTTTCCCTCCAATAAAAATTCAGCAATCCAAACATTGTCATTTGTTTCTTACTGATAAATAGTTATCACCTTTTGGAAGCATAAAGTTTATGTTTTGAGTTTGGATGAAAATGTCAGGAAGAGTGTCCTAGCCATAATAACAATAATAAATATATAATACATTCATTATATTATAAGAGCATGTTATAATCATATAACAATACTATTTCTAAACTGTTAATTTCTAAATTGATAATGATAAAAAGTTACCATTATTAGAAAAATTTTAAATAAATTAGTAGAAAAAATAGATTTCACATGATGGCTTGATACATAGGGTTTTCACAGATCAAAATTCAAGATTGTAGGAACTAAGTTTGTTGGATGAGGGGTTTCTAGTCATTCTGCTTGTAACTGAAAATATCAGTGACCCTAGAAGGGCTGTTTCCTTAAATTAAAATTTTCCTTTCTCTTAGAAGAGCTTCACTTATGGCTTCTTTTAAATGTATTTCATATTAACTGGACTGTTGTCTGCAGAAATAATATCTTAAAAATGTTCCCCTCTTCTGAACTTCCCCTTCTGTAGATTTAAGTGTTGCTATTGCATGATTCCCACAAGGTGTCACTCTTTCCTCAAATTAACAACTCTTGCTTAAATATCACCCCAGTTATGGCCTTGTAATGATTCTGCTTATCTCTGGTGAATGAATTCAGGATCATACAGACTTCGAGCTGAAAGGGACTTGCGAGGAGACTATCAGTTTAACCCCCTTTATTTTACATATGAGGAAACTGAAACCGGGGGGGATTTTGACTTGCCCAAGATTTTATGGATAATGATTATCAGAGGTGGGATCTGAAGCCAGAACCTCAGCATCAGTGTGCCCTTTCTACTGTATCACTATCAGAACTGTGCTGGGATTAGTTATAGGATTTGCTTTTTGGGGGTGAGGTAAGGATTTGCTGGATTAATGTGCTTTGTGGTTAGATATATTATAGTTAAGTTTTGCTAGGTGGGTGATATCTACCAGTTTAGAACCGCAGAATAATAAGGAAGATAGAGTGCTTCTGTTCTGAGGAATTCTATATAAATCTTTGCCTTCATAAAGCTTATATCATTGATAAATAGATTGAACCTCAAAATTCCCCACGAAATTCTTATATAGTAGTAGCCACTAATAGTCATATAATGCTTTGAGGTTTACAAAGCTGTTTACATATATCTTATTTGATCCACATAACAACCCAGTAAGGCAGGTAGTGTTATTATCCCCATTTTATTTATGAGAAGATTGAGGCAGACAGAGGTTAAGTGACTTGTTAGTCTCCTTTGCTGGCTCCTCATCCACATCATGGCCCCTAATTGTGGATGCTCCGTGGGGCTCTTTCTCTGGGCCCTCTTCTTTTTGCTATGGTCTCTTCACAACTACAGCAGCAGTCATGAGTTAGACCTTTATCCCTATGCAGGTGAATCCCAGATCTGTGTCCTCAGAGTTCCCCAACCTTCAGTGCAGTATTACCAATTGCCCATTAGATGTTTCAAACTAGATGTTTCAGAGATATCTTAAATTCGACATGCTTAAAACTGAACTCAACAATCATTCCCCCTAAACTCTTCCCCAACTTCCCTTTTTCCTGTCAAAGATACTACCATGCTTCTCATGACTCTGGTTTGTAATCGAGGCATTATCCTAGATTCTTCCCTGCACATATCCAGTCATTTGCTAAATCTTGCTATTTGTTATCCCTCACATCAAAGTCCTCTCCAACCCTGCACCTACAGTGCTTATCACTTCTTGCCTAGATTATTGCAATATCCTCCTAATTGGTCTCCCTGCCTCAAATCTCTCACTGTTCTAGTCCGTTCTACACCCTGTAGCCAAAATAATTTTTTAGGTGAAGATCTGATCTTATGACTTCCCTACATTTTATTCTAGAGGCAATAGAAAGCTCTATTGCCTCTAGAATAAAATATAAACTCCTCTGTTTAACTTTTAGAAATCAATACAGCCTTCTGCCAACCTGTTTCTTTATTCTCCTTGGATGTGACTCCCCTGCTATACTCTGCAGTCCAGCAGACTGGCCTTGTCTCTATTCCTCATTCCCACCAGTCCATTTGCTGTACCTGTACCTTTCCACTGGCTACCTTATACACCTGGAAAGCACTTTTTCCTGAACTCTGCCTTATAAAATGTGACCCAAGTGTCATGTTTGGCTTGAAGCCTTTCTTAATCTTTCAGCTGCTAGGTACTTCGTAAAGGACCTTATATTTAACTACTTTGTATGTGCATATGTATGTGTATACACAGATATGTTATAAACAAATTAAACACATGTATTTCATGTATACACATATGTAATGCATTTATTAACCTTGTATATGAAATAAATAAAAACTATGTATCAATAAATAAAAGCCTTTCTTGATCCTTCAGCTGCTAGGTCTCTCTTATAGGATATATTTAACTACTTTGAGTGTGCATATGTGTGTATACACATATACATATTATAAACACATCAAACACACACATTGCATGTATATATACATGTAATACATTTATTAATTTTTATTAACTTACGTTTATTAACATACATTTTTATAGGTACTTGTTGCCTCTATTAACTCAGCGTGAGTAGGGCTCATTTTCATTTTACGTACTTGTATCCCTCCCCAGTGCCTAGCAGAGTGCCTGGCACATAGTAGGTGTTTAATACTTATTGGTTGACTTACTTAGGGTCATATCTATTAGACAGGATTGGAAATCAGGCCATTATGATTCTAAATACCATACTTTATTCACCATGACACATTTTCCATTTATGCTAATTATTTCATGTGTTATTGTTAAAGAGACTGAAGCACAGACATTGTGATCATTTTTGGTTAGTATAATTGAATCACCTAACTAGAATTAAAACCTATGCCAGCAGATAATATAAATTCAGCCCCTCATAATCCCTTTTAAAACCCTAACCCTGGTATTCCAAAAGTAAATGTACTGTGCTTTTATGTTTAAAGAAGGTGCCTCTTAATGACATTCTCATTAGAGAACAGAGACTTGGAGTGTTAGCGGTTTGGGGTTTTTTTGTTTGTTTTTTTAGCAGTGGCAGTGGTTTACATTAAATCTTTCACACATCCTTATTTCTGTCCCTGTCATCAATAAAACAAATTTGGAAGATGAGTGGAGAGAAGAATAGTAGTGAAGATTACTCCTGAAGAACAAAATTTTCTTGGTGCAAGAAATACCTTACTGAGGGGTTTAAACCTGACCTTGATCTAAGTGTTCTAACTCGTGAAACTAAAAGTTAGCAGAGAGCTAAAAGGGAGGGAAGGTATAGGTATATGGTTGTAGATTTCATAAAGGTGTAGTTGACTCCCAAATTAGCCCATCCAGTGGGGCCCGAAGCATATTGGAAAAAAAAACTCTGGTGGATGCTATCTAAAGAATGCTTGGCTCAAATCCCAACTTTATCATTTGCTTTCTCCAGCAGGCCACTTATCCTCCTTGGGCCTCAGTTTCCTTATCTGGGGGGATTGAACTAAGAGGACCTCTAAGGGCCTTTCCAGTTCTAAATATTTTCTCCTAAGGTCCTCTCAGTCTTAGCTTGAAGAGCACAGACATCTAACCTTTAGAGTGCCTTTCTCCCTCAGTGCTGCCCTTCTTTGCAATGTCCTTGAAAAGAGGAGTGAGATAACATGACTAATGTGGAAATATGTTTTACATGATTACACATGTGTAACCTATATCAGATTGCTTGCTATCTTGGGGAAGGGGGAGGAGTAGGAGGCAGGGAGAAAAAAAGTTGGAACCCCAAATCTTATAAAAATGAATGTTGAAAACTGTCTTTACATGAAATCGGAAAAAATTAAATAACTTTTTTTTTAAAAGGAGTGAGATTGTTCAATTCAGCCTGCTGTTTGCTTAATGTTGTGCTAAGTAGTGGAGAAGGTCCCTGCCATCATGAGATTTGCTGTCTAGGAGGGGGATATGCACATACAGAAAAAACTAGTACAGCATAAAACATAAGTCCCTAAGAAAGGTGTAAGCAGAGTACTACATCAGGTTTGAAGAGGGAACGACATCACTACTTGGGTGAATCAGGGGGTTTAATGTAGGAGGTGACATGATGGTTAGGATTTCAGAAGTCATTCTAGACACAGGGAGCAACATAAGCAAGAATCTGGTAATGGCGAACTACTTTATGGAGGTAAGAGGAAGAGTCTTTTGGCTGGAGTGTCGCATATGAGGTATCATATCAGTTAAAGCTAGAAAGTTAGGGTGGCACTAGATTTTAGAGGGCCTTGAATGCCAGGATAAGTAGTAGATCATTCCATCTTTAGCCAGTAGGAACTCAATGAAATATTTTCAGCAGAGAAATGACGTGTCCTTTTTTTTTTGTTTGCGTTTCTTTGTATCCCCAGTGCTTAGCACAATGCCTAGCACATAGTAGGCAACTAATAACTGCTTGTTGGCTTGATTAGATCAATAAGGTGGTTAATTCAAGCAGTGTGAAGGATGGTTTAGGTTGGGGGAGAGAGTAGAAATGGGAAGACCTGTGAGGGAGGATACTATAATAAGAGAGAGAGAAGGGCGAGGGAACAGGCATTTATTAAGCACCTCCTGTGTGCTAAGCACTTTACAAATTTTATCTTATTTAATCCTCACAACTACCCTGGAATGTAGGCACTATTATAATTCCCATTTTGCAGCTGGAGAAGCTAAGGCAAACAGAGGCTAAGTGACTTACTCAGGGTCATACAGCTAATCAATGTCTGGCTGGATTTGAACTCAGGTTTTCCTGACTCCAAGCCCAACACTCTATCCACCATGCCATCTAGCTGCCTCCTGTAAGGTCAATGGAGAATAAGATCTTCCCCTCCCACTAATAGGCCTCACGTGGAGCACATTAAGGGAAGCTTGCTTGTAGGAAGGCTTCCACACTTTTTGGTACTAAGCTAATTAGGCACTGAGTCAGGAGGGTTGTGATGCCTTCTGGCTCTGAGCCTATTAGCCAGAAGAGTATATATTCTGAGAGGTGAGCTTTTGCTCCTTAACGAGAAGGATTTTGTGATTCCCTGGTCAAGACTCTGAGTGGCTGTCTGTTCACAGCTCCCAGACTGCTCAGAGGTAAAGGCTTTTTCGATCCAGTGGTGAATGTAAAGTATATATAGCAGTTTTGCTTTGATTCAGGCAGCAGAGCCCTGTCTATTGGTGTTTATTTCTCTTCTCTGTATTTCCTCTGTTTGTATTTTATGTGATTAGTGAAGATTATTTACCCCTGAAACAGCTGTCTTTCCTAGTAAAGCAGATAAAAGAACCTGCACTCGCAACCATCCTGGGTATGCCAGTGTGGTTGCTGTTATACTCCTAATCCAGGTGAATGGCAGCGAAGTCCTGTTTGGTGAGAGTACCTTAGATCTAGCCTGACCCAGAGCTATCATGCTGCTTTCCATCCATTTTCATGTCATGGTGACCCCATGTACCTTTCCTACTACCCCCTCCTAGAGTTTCTTAGACCAAAACACTTTTTCCTGGCCATCACCCTCCCATATGTGTTGTCTTTTGCTATTAGAATTTTGGCTACTTGAGGCCAGAGGCCATCTTGTTTTTTGTATCCCTAGGGCTTAAAATGCTTTTTCATTTATCCATGCATTCATTTATTCATTCTTTTACTAGAGTGGTGGCAACAGGAATTAAGGGGGCAGGATGTTGTAGGTAAAACAATTTGTAGAGGCAGGAGCAGTGGAGCTTGGCTGTTTATCTCATGTAAGAGGTGACAGATGTGGATGTGGGACTCGGGAGAGAGGTCAGTGCTAGATAGAGATTTGGGAATCATCTGCGTAATTGTAGTAGTGGAGTCAGTGAGGCTGCCATGTGTATAAGAGGGAAAAAGAAGCCCAAGGACAGAACCTTGGGGAACAACCCTCCCTGCAGAGTTGGGAAGAGGGAAAGGAACCCTCTCAAAAGAAGCAGAAAAAATTGACTTAGAAATGTAAGGTAGTATGATGTTTCAGCAGTCATAGAGGAATAGACTGCCCATAAGGAGGAAGAAGTAAGCAGTGTCAAATGCAGAAGGAGATATAGGAGAATCATGAAAGACAAAAGGGTACTAGGTGGGTAAGGGGGAAGTCTATACTTCCCTAACTGTATAGACCTCCCAAACTGTAAAATGGGGATAAATATTCCCTGTTACTTTTGAGAGTAGTTTGTATAGATGGGGAAAGTCTGTGACACTGAAGAAATTATCTGGCAATTTCACTTGGCTGCCTCAGTATTTCCTTTATGTGGATGATTAAAAGCCACATTTCATTAGATTTAAGCTCTTTGAGGGCAGGAACTATTTCATTTTTTCTTTGTATCCCAAGTAATTAGTGCAGTGTCCAAAATAGATATTTAATAAATGATATTTGATTGATTGCAGGTGAAGTAAATTGAGGAGAGGTCCTTGTAGCAGTTTGTTGCCTAGCATTTATTGTGGGTGTGTGTGTGGGGGGGTGTTTAAAAAATTTTACATTGATTGCAGGAATCTTTGACTGTTATAGGTCACTTTTTACATTTGTATTAGGATTTTAGGTTTGTTATGGATTTGAGCAGGCTAGTTACAATTTTAGAAAAATAACATTTTATTTCTCTTTGCACAAAGTGCTTTTGTGAGTCAATATTTATTAAGCACTTTCTATGTGCCAGGCACTGTATTAAATGTTGGGGATACAAATAATAAAAAGAATGACATTCTCTACCCCTCAAGAAACTTGTAATCTAATGGGATAAGAAAGCATACAAAAGGAAACTGAAAAATGAGGGAGAGGTACCCAGCTCCTGGGCATGATGAAGAACTGCAAAGGAAGTTTAGATGTCAAATGACTGGCTTGTTCATTGAGTCCTCAGAGCCAGACGTTTCGTTAGAAGAAATAAAGCCTTCAGTGGAATAATTTCAACATGGAAAAGGAGTGTGTAGTCCGTCTAGAATCTAATGTCACTGAGCCACATTTTCTTGTATTTGGTACAAGTTAAACATCCATGTTGATACCTAATTAATAAATAACTCATTTTCATTTTACTGTTTTGCCAGCAAAATATTATTTCTTTGACAACTACTTTGACCTTCCTGCAGCCCTTCTTTGCGCCAGGATTGTGGATTACTTAACCGGGGTAAGTGCTAAATCTGAGCCTGCTTTTTCGTATGCAATCCTTGACTATAACTTTAGAGACTTTCCTTTTGAAGTGAGGTTCTGCCATCCCATTTATTAGTAGCGTTTTTCTCTTTTGTAATTTCAGTGGTGATTGAAGAAGACAAATATCAAATATTTTCTCAATATTTGGGGAGAGATTAAAAAGTAATTTCCTTTTTTTTCTCCAGCCATAGTGGAGTTAATCTCCAGTAGGGGGTGCAAATGTTTAGAACAAAAAAATATAAAGCAATGTAGTCTGACTTGTTATTTTTTCATAATTTCCTAGAATGAAATGTATAAAGGTAACTTAGAAAATACCACATGCATATCATTTTTAAATAAGAAAATAAAATATTTCTGTGTATCTTAGAATTTGTTTTGCTTAGGCCCAATTTCTCCCTTAATCTATTGTCCTTTAATTCTGTCTGCTTTCTTCTCCCCCTTCCTCGTATTTCCTTGTTGAGTGAAATATTTTTCTATACCCAAATCTGTGTATGTCTGTGTATTCTTCCCTCCTTTTGTCAGTTCTGATGAGTGAGATTCAAGTGTGAACCATTCTCCCCATCTTCTCCTTCTTTTTGTGGAGATATCTATTTTTGCAATCTGATTATGTGAGATAATTTTTCCTAACCTTTTCCCTTCCTGTCTTTAGTGTATTCCTCTTCCCCACTCTTTTCATTCTTCTCTTAAGACCATTACCACTCCCAGGCCTTATCTAATGAGACTCTATGACCTCAGTGATGAAAAAGTTCATATAGAACACTTGTATCATCTCTTCATATTAGAATATAAGCCATTTATCCTTGTTCAGTCCTTTATCATTTCATTTCATGTTTAGTTTTTTACTTTTCTCTTAACTCCTGTAATTGAACTTTAAAATTTCTGCACAGCTCTTATCTTTTTCATTGAATCTGTGCCCAAGGTGTGTTTTCCTTTGAGATTTTGTTAGATGTTTTAGAATCATTCTCTACTTCTGGGTTTGCATCTCTAGTGTCATTCATAATGTGAAATTCTTTTGTTGCTCGTTTATTCTTCCAGCCTACTTCCTTACTTAGGACATGGTGTTAGAGCTGATCTCTGTGCACTTCTGGAGGGAAGGTCTAGGCTGGTCCTTTTGCTACTTTCTTGGGGTATTGAGTGTTGTGTTCTTCCAGGATTTCAGGGACGTCTCATATTGGGGGCCTGTACACTTTTGGTGCCTGAAAAGTGGTCTGACATTCCATTGTAGACCTCCTTTTGAGTTAATATTAAACTCTTAATGACTGTGCTTTGAGTTTCGTCTTTCGATGAGTTCTTAATATGCATTACCGCCCTTATCTAGCATATATTTTCAGCATCTTGTCCGTAAGAATGCAGACTTTTTCAAATGCTCTGCTGAAGTCTGTGTGAGCTGATTCTAAAGTATCCCAATCTAGTAACCCTATTTAAGCAGGAAATGAGGCCAGTTTGGCATGACTTGTTCTTTCAAAAAAAGTTGGTGCATTTTGTCTTAATATAACTGATGTTTCTACAAAAAAAAGATCCCCTTTCTCTTCCTTCCCTCCTTCAAATTGAATGCTTACTTAAGTGGGGCAACTAGGTGACTCAGTGTCAGGAACACGAGGCCTCCAGTCAGGAAGGCCTGACTGAGTTCAAATCTGGCCTCAGACACCTATTAGCTGTTAACTCTATGCAAGTCACTTAACCTTTATTTGCCTCAGTTTACTCAACTCTAAAATGGGACTAATAACAGCATCCACCTCCCAGGGTTATTGTGAGAATTAAAGAGATATTTATAAAGCACTTAGCATGGTGCCTGGCACATAGTAGGTACTATATAAATTATGATTTCCTTCCCTTTCTGTCCCCCACTTCAGCAAAAACATTTGATACAGTGACCAAATCTCACAGTGTATATACAACATTTTGCTCTAGTGGTCATCTGCCTCTCTGGGGAGAGAGGTGTGCTTCATCATCTCTTCTCTAAGGCAATTGTTGATTTTCGGTTACTCCAAAATAAAGAGAATATTTATTACTCTTTTTGGCTCTGCTTATTTCATTCTTTTTCAGTTAATAGGCATCTTGTTTCTCAGAATTCCTCATATAATTTCTTACCATACAGTAATGTTTCATTACTTCCAAATATTATAGATCATTTAGCTGCACACATATACGTACATACTCTTTAAGCTGTTAAAGCTTAGAGCTGCACGAAGACTTGGGACATCCTGCCTCTATATACATGTATACCTACACACACAATATACATACATATGTACATACTATATATGTGTATATATACATACATTTATGCCACATATGTACATGTGTATATGTATGTACACATTTATAGATGTGTATTTGGGGGAACTTAAAGACAAAATAATGTTTGGAACAGCTGCTGTCAAGAGTGGGATATGGAATCAAGGAAAAGTAAAATGATGCCTTGTTTCACCGCGGGCTCATTCAAGATTAGATAACATAAATTTGTAGTAATTACAGTTAGGAAAGTTGTTGGATTTGCTTTAGCTCTATTAGCAATGTGGGAGTAGGAGTGGAAGAGGTAAATGGTGGAAGTAGTCCAAGTTTAGGGTTTGGAATGTTACTGTGCTGTAAGAAACAACAAATATAAAGAATATAGAGAAGCTTGGGAAGCTGTATATGAACTGATGCAAAGTTATCCCAGTAGAGCCAGGAAAACCATATAGACATTGACTACAATAACTTAAATGTAAAGAAAAACATAACATCAATCAAAACTGTGGGCAGTGGAATTATACTCAGGCTTGGCCTCTTCTTTGCAAAGTTGAGCTGATATCATGATAGTAGGATGCTGCAAATAATGCTAGGTGGTTGATATGCTGGTTAGTTCTGCTTTTTTTTTTTTCCTTTTTAAAAGTATTTGTTATGAGAAAAAACCCTCTGGTTTATCTCACATTTGTCTCCAGGCCTTCTGAGAGGAAGAGAGGTAGAAGATGTATTAGGAAATGTGCATGAAGTATAAACAAAAGATCAATAAAAAAAAGTTTAAGAAGAAAAAGTCAGAGCTAGGAAATGAATAAATGATTAAAAATATGGTATTTGAGAATGTGATTTAAAATCATATACCTTGGGCTAAAATAATTCCAAGGAGCTCTTGGCTAGGGATGGAGCACACCCAGTAAAGGGCTGGCAAAAATGCGTTTATCCGGAGTCTTTCCTCTGTAATCCAAAGGGATTTAAAATGAAAAGAGATGAAGAGACAAGAATGCCTGTAATTACTTATGCCAAGCTAGATCCCATGGATAGGAGCTATGACACAAGGTGAAGAATAGCAGTTAAGTCACCCGACAATTTACAAAATGCAAAATCCAAGAAATAAAATCTATGACCTCAGAAACCCATTATATACATGCAGAAAGTGCAGGCAATAAGCAAAGGAACTAGAGACACAAATACAAAAAAGTCAAATTTCACACTGTAAGTA
Source organism: Trichosurus vulpecula (assembly GCF_011100635.1). Taxonomy (NCBI): domain Eukaryota; kingdom Metazoa; phylum Chordata; class Mammalia; order Diprotodontia; family Phalangeridae; genus Trichosurus; species Trichosurus vulpecula. The sequence continues at coordinate 148,751,151 of NC_050579.1, read as the reverse complement.
TTACGGAGACCTGGTGTGCTGGGACCCATATCTGGAATATAGTTCTGGAAAGGTGTGGGTCATCAAAAGAAACAGAGTAAATAAAGGCATGTAGGCTAACACTGTATTATAAAGATGAACCGTATAGAATTGTATGAAAAGATCAGCTGACCTAAGAGTGTCTTGTAATGTGAGGGGGAAAAGGAGAGAGCATTTCATAAATACTAATAGAAGAAGAAAGGGAAGCAATATTGTTACGATGGTATACTCTAGACCACCAAGACAAAGAAAGAAAATAGCTAAAGAGTTCGGGAAACAGCTTACAAGTCCGACGCAGAGGTACGATATGGTGACGATGCCAAAACTTTACCCAAACATCTGTGGGAGTTCTTTCTTTGCCAGAATAGGAGCAACTAATAACTTCTTGGCTTACCTTAATGATTAATTTCATTCTTAAAAAAAATGAAGTAGATGAGGTGAACTGCTATTGACGGCCTGACTCTGACTAACAAAAATGAAATGGCAAATGAATCAGAAACAATAGGAGTATCGATGGTAAGAGATCATTCCATATTGTAATTCCTGATAGAGAAGAAAAGGAAGGCCAGGCATATGTGACACATATCCTAAATAGGGGGAGAGCAGATTTCGAATGGTTCAGAGAGAGGTGAGTAGGATTGCACAAACTAAAATTCTACAGAGGAAGTCAACCTAGAAAAAATTGCAAAACTCTGAAGAATGAAATTCCGAAGATAAAAAAATTCTGATAGGGAAGAAAAAAGGAAGCTGTTTAAAGAGAGCAGTATGAATGCAAAAGGTAATTATTGACCATTCTTTTGGGTCATGATTTTTTTTTTAATTAAAAGATAGAAGCAAGGCTGCTTAATAGGGGATGAATGCAAGAGGGTGACAACACTTGTCTAAGAATAAAGTGGAGAGCATTGAATCTCAGAATTTAGCTGGAGGGAAAGCTAAATACTAGCCAAAGTGCTTTAAAAAAATTATTTTGTAGAAAAGATGTTGATCAAAGAAATGATAGGAACATTACCTCAGGGTAGATGGGAGATAAAGGAAGGAAGGAGAGAACAACAAGGAGAAAAAGGGGAAGAAGGAAGGAGGAGAAAGGGAGGGAAGGAAAGAAAGAAGAAAGGAAAACAGTATTTGAGTACTTACCATGTGCCAAGAACTCTGATTAGTCCTGGGAGTGTCCATACAAGCATAAAGATAATCCCTGCCCTCTAGGACTTTACATTCTTTTTTTTTTTCCATTCTTAAAAATTCTAAACTTAAATACTAAAACTTAATATTGAAATTTAAATACAAAATAAGAAAAGAAAAAGAAAAGCATGGCAGAATATAATGGAGGGTTCAAAATATACAGCAATAAATTTCCATTTCAGGAAACCCTAGATAACAAATACTACTTCTTGTGTTGAAAACTGTCCATCTTTTCTTTGCTTCCTTGTAAGTTTTCTTTTGTTCTCTGCTATGCACTTTTTATTTTGTTCTTTTTTCCCTTTTTCTCTCCTCCTCCCCCCTCCCCCGCCCCCTGCCCCAGAAGGCTGCAATTAAGCGCAGGCATATTTAAGTATAGATATAGGTATATACATACACATACATACGTACATATATAGACATATACTTTCCCTAACAAATTCTACTTCTGATCTTTGTTTTTATGTTTGTGCGTAAGGAGTTTACATTCTTTAAGGGTAAGATAACACACAAATGGGAGCTAAAGGTGGGGGAAGAAGAGCAAATGAAGGTATTTGAAATCAAATCTTATCTCACTTCTACTTTTTCTCCTGTGTAAAATCGTCTCTGGATTGCAAAGAAAAGTAAAAGAAAAAAATTGATATAAGGGACCTGAAATTCAAGATAGAGAGATTAAAAAAAAGAGCCCTACCTGCCCTTGAAGAGTTAATGTTACCAGCCCTGGATGAATTATATATCAGGGGACTGAAAGAAATGGCAGGTGTGACTGTTAAACCACTGTAAATAATCTTTAAAAGGTTACAGAGAGCCCATTAGCATCCTCGCCTAGTGTTCTCTAAACCCCAGGACAGCAGCTACTAGAGTATTCAACAAAGACTGCTGGGAAAATTGGAAGGCAGTCTGGAACAAATTCGGCTTAGACTAACCTGTAATACTATCCACTACAGTAAGTTCCAAATGGATACCTGACCTAGGTAGAAACAAATTAGAGAAGGCAAGGACATACTTCTCATAAATGTGGATAATGAGAAGAGTTTGTGATCAAACAAGGGGCAGAGGTGATCTTAACAGATAAAATGGACAATTTTGATTACGTGAAATTAAAAGGATTTTGTACAAACAATTAGAATTGGAAGGGAGGCAATAAACTGGGGAAAATATCTGCAATAAATTTTTCCAATAAAGGTCTCTTATCTGAGTTGTTTAGGCAATTGATACAAACATATAAGAACAAGAGTGATTCTTTGACAGTTCCCCAGGGGTCAAAGGATATGAACATGAAAAGTCTCAGAAGAGGAAATGTAAGATATCAACAGCTCTCTAAAAATGCTCCAAGTAACTAATAACAGAAACGATAATTAAAGTTGTTCTGAAGCACTACCTTGTACTTATCAAATTGGCAAAGATGATACCCCTCGCCCCCTCCCAAAAAGATATTAGAGGGGCTGCAGGAAAGCATTGTTGATGGAACTGCAAATTGGTCCAGCCATTCTGGAAGGCAATTTGAAACTATGTTTCCTCTCCTGCAAAAAAATTAGTAAACTGTACATATCTTTTGACTCAGCAATACCCCTAGTACTTATGTACCTCAAAGAGATCAAATAAAGAGGGAAAGGACCCATATGTACACATATTTATAGCATCACTTTTTGTTGGATATATAGATATATACATATATGTATGCATGAAAATGCACACACACATACATGCTCTGTACCCCTCTGTTCTCTCAGCTGAGGCCCATGTCCCATACTTTACTGAAAGAATCAAGGCCATTCATCACAAACTCCTTCTCCCCTCCTCATCTCACATCCTCCTGACATCATCCCCTATTGTTTCTTCCTTTATTCCCTTCTGATGGAAAGAGGTGACCTTTCTCCTCACCAGGGCTAAACCCTCTCTATGCACCCTTGATCCCATTACCTACCATATTTTGTAGCAGATTGCCCCTTCTATCATCCCCACCCTCATACCTTTAATCTTTCCTTATATAGATTTCTTTCCCTGCTCTCTACAGGCATGTCCTGGTTCTCCCTCATTATTAAAAAAAAATCCCTATATCTTTCCTCTCTTTCTCAGCCAGAGTCCTTGAAAAAGACATCTTTTTGTTGCTTCAGTTTCCTCTCCTCTTTGTTCTTTACCCCCTGCAATCTGGTTTTCTTCCTTATCACTCTGAAACTTCTCTCTGCAAAGTTACTTACGATCTCTAATTGCCAATTTAAATGGCCTTTTTTTTTCTGTCCTCATCCTTCTTGAACTCTGCAGGATTTGATGCTGTTAATTACTTTCTCCTTTTTGTACCATCTTTTCTCCAGGTTTTCACGGTGTTACTTTCTCCGGTTCTTTTCCAACCTCTGCTTCTTCTCAGTCTCTTTTCCTTGATCACCACCCATCATTATTCCTGCTAACTGTGAGTATAGCCCAAGCCTTTTTTATGGGTCTTCTTTTTTTCTCTTCTACCTCTTATCGCTTGGCATACTCATCTGCTCCCATGGGTTCAATTATTTCTATGTAGATGATCATGTAGGCGATCCATTCTTGGTCTCTCTCCTGGGCTTACATCCCACATCACAAACTTCCTTTTGCATTCCTTCAAAGTGAATGTCGCATCACCATTCATCTCAACCACGGCATGTCCAAATCTAAATTCCTTGTCTTCTCCACCAGACTGGACCCTCTTCTGAACTTCCCGAATAGCATTAAGTCTAGCATCATTCTAGTCACCTGGTTTTGCAGTTTTGGTGTCATCCTGGATTCCTCACTTTCACTCATTCTATATAACCAATTAGTTGCAAAATCTTCTTTCTGTCTCCATATCTTTTCTTCCATATATATATACACTCTCTATTCACATAGCTACCACTATTGGATCTAGGTCATCCTCACCTCTCATTTAAACTGTTGGGGTAGCCTTTTTGTTCTCCCCACCTCAAGCTTCTCTCCCTACTCCCTTTTCTCCTCCACTTAGCTGTCAAAATAATTTTCTTAAAATACAAGTCTGATCACATCTCCTCCTACTCAAGAAAGTCTAATGACTCTCAATGGCCTCTAGTATCAAATATGCGCTCCTCTGTCTGGTATTTAAAATTCTTCACAACCTGACCCCGTCTTGCCTTTCCAATGTTCCTACAAATTGCTTTTCCACACACGTTCTGGTTTCCAGCCATTCTGGCCTATTTGCTGTCCCTCACGCGTGATGCTCTATCAGCTTCCTTCATGACTTTGTTGATCACCATGCCTGGAAAAATTCTAACTCTTCACTTCTGCCTCTTGGAATGCCTCAGGGTGCAGCTCAAATTGCACCTTCTTTATAAAGCCTTTCCTAGTCCCACCAGTTCTATAAAGAACCTCTTCAAACTACCTTGTGTTCATTTTGTTTAACTTCTGCCTGCATGTATGTATGTTTCCACATAAACACACATACACATACATGCTATGTCTCCCCAGTTAGAATGTAAGCTCTTTTAGGTCAGGAATTATTTCATTTTTTTTTCCTTTATCTCTGGCACTTAGCACAGTTCCTTTCACATATCAAGCACTTCATAAATGCTTATCGATGGATTGATTCTATCACATTAACATGCCATAAATGGTTTATCCATTCCCCATCTGTGGACATCTACTTTGTCTCCAGCTCTTTGCTACTATAAAAAATGCTGTAATAAACATTTTTTGATTTTTTTTTCTTTATCATTGACCTACTTGGGATGTAGTGGTACTTGATTCACAGTGGGACCTCAGGGTGAAAGAGTCACTTAGTCATTTTCTTCCCATTGTTCCAAATTGCTTTCTACAATATTTAGGCCAATTCACAGCTCAACCAGTGGCATACAAAGGTGTCTGTTTTTGACCATCTGCTTTTGATTGGTAATTGGCAACTTTCTGCTAATGGCCCAGTTGATGGGAAAGATTTTCGTTTTAAAATATCAACATCTCTGCTGCAGGACACAGAATTATAGTTATTTGCATAAGTACCTTTTTTTTCCTGTATATACAAATTAGGATACTAATTTGTTTTTGTTTTTGTTTTTTTGGATCCTCTACAGAAAAGTAACCTGGAAACTTTTGATTTTTGGAAGGATATTCTTGCTAGTATACACCATAATTATAAAGTAACAGCTTTTAAAGGTGAGTTCCTTGGAATGCTATTCAAATTTTTGGTGACTTAATTAGAATTTACCTCTTCCATTGTTTCTCTTAATTAGACTGTCATTATTTAAACAGTATATTCAGTATTACATTTCTCTAAATTGGTTAATCTTTTTATGAACTGAAGTATGTGTTATCATAATAGCTGTTATTTTCTCAGTCTCTCTAGCATATTTTGAGTAGCTGGCTACTGCTGTTGCCTGTGTGCTCCCTAGCGTGAGGGCCTTGATTTTGATATTCCCTGGCCAGAGCATCAGATTGAGGATTGCTGTGGCTGTTGGCACGGACGTGTATATCTGATTCAGTACCAGAGCAGCCGCTGGAAAGGTGCCTGCTCATGAGAAACCAACCACTCTTATCTGAGAAACAAGGTTGGCTGACCCACAACAAGGGCAGTAGTTCCTGAAGGTGATGAATTGGATGTTAATCCAGATATTAGCTTTACAAGTCAAGGGTCTACCAGCCTTTACCTGTACCCACAGAATGACAGTTGTTTACTTTTAAAAAATTGTTTCATCATTTCCGAATTTTGTGATAGGCTATCAGGAATGAAAAGGATTCACCCTGGAACTATACTTTGGCCACTTTTCTGGGTTTGAGTGTTTTTCTTCTTTTAGTGACTCTCAGTTGTGTATTACTTTTGAATTTGCTAGGCTGCTCTTGGTGACTGGAGGTGATAGAAGCTTTTTTGCAGGGGTGGAGGTGGGAAGGTTGACTTCTTTGCACCTAGCTGCAGGCATTTGAGTGTTAACTTCTCAGCCACAGTATGGCTCAGGACTTCACCTTTCTTTTATTATGACTAATGACAGTTTTTAATTGGCTAATTGCTTTTATTTGTTATCAAGTCAAAATGCAACATTCTGGCAACTGATGAGTGTCAATAAAGAAGCTCATCCCGAGTCAGCTTTTAAAGATGTCCACCAGTTTATTGGTTTACATTCTGTTAACTTTGAAAAACAAAAAGCATTGAAAGAACACATTAGAAGAACAAATATGCTGGTTTCAGATGAATTTGACCTAAAAATCCATTCTCTTGGTTTTGTTGCAGTATAATTAGAGAGTAGGTGAAGACATTTGTGCTTTCAAAAGATTCAGGCTTGTCATGGGATTTTTGAATCAGCAATATACAAATGCAACACAGAGCATAAATAATCTCTATTTAGACTTGAAGCCTTTGATGCTAATTGTAATTCCACTGAAATTCATGGAAATGGAAGACATGCAATAGACTAATGTACTGTAAATACTTAAGAAATTTCATTTGTAAAAAAGTATTCAATGAACAAAACATTTCACATGATAAAGCCAAGAAACCAAGCAATAAAAGGTACTTTTCCAATGACAAAAACAGTAAACATCATGTTCATCAGTTGATTGCACGTAGCTTTCATCTGCACCAACTGCCTTAAGAAAATGAATTGGAAGGAAATACCACCATTTCACACTCTAGCTTGAGAAGGTCGTCTTGTCACAGGCCGTCTTTCCATACTTTGAAGGTAGCAACTAAGAAGATTTCTCAGCTACCAAATAAATTTTTGAGGTGTTGAAGAATAAGCACCTTGTATAGCAGAAATGGTTTAATGTAGTAGGGTTTGTTTGTTTTTTTTTTTAATTTTTAGTTCGGTTAGAATACTTTTGCTTTATTATTCAAATAAGCACCATTGTAGGGAAACATATTTGACTGTACCCTTCTCAGAATGCACCATCACAAAGTGCTGTAGGGTACAGTGCCTTTCAAATTTGTATGTTCAAGTTTACTAGTGATACAGTACCTTTTTCTAAATGTCTCCAAAATGCTAATGTTAGTGGTTAGATTTTGGCGTATTTTGAAAGATATTTTCAAATTTCTGAAATCAGATGTCTTAAACTAAAACTCTTTTTCTTCTAAGACTGTTATTCTTGTATTTGGGTTTTTGTTTTTTGGGGTTTTTTTGCTTAGAATTAATGATATTTTTTGGAAAGCTGTCAATCAAAAGGCCAACTCTTCTCTTTTCAAATTCGATTTGGATGTTGATATAGATTTCACTTTTAAGGTAAATTGTATAGATTGTTTTATATATTTAAGTTCAAAACAGTTTCAGTGTGGGCTTTAAAAAAGTGTTCTTCCTTTAAAATTTGAAGTTTTTGTTTAATTTGCTTTTAGACAGATAAGGAATATGCACATTATTTTAAAAAGTGTGCTTAAATTAGCTATATTTTTAGCTTGAAAATTCCAAAATTACATTTCAGTGTGGTGTTAAAAATTTGTATAAAAGATTTGGGTAAACTCAGCAGTTTCTGATGGTTAAAATGAATCTCCTGAAGGCTATTATGTAAATTCATCTACTTTCATTCTAGAAACTTACTGTCTCTAAAAGATGATTCTATGGTGAGGCTGTTTCTTCCTTTTAACAAATTACAGTACAGATAGAGTTACATTTCACAATATCACATGATTTCACATAAAACATTAGGGTATCTTAAACATAATTACTAGAAATCCTTAAAATGAGAGTGATCTTCATATGCATTTTACTATATTATCTTTCAGCTTGTTTCTAATGGTAAATTTGCATTTCCCAGACATTTGAAAAGTAGTTCGTTTTTACAATGTCCTGGTGTTGGAAGGGAGTGTCTTCTAGGAAAACATCTCATTAAAAACATTTTTCAAGCAAACAATGTAGAGTAGCTATGCAGGCTGTTTTTATATTAAAGCAAATAAAAATCCTGAGAAAGATGAATGGACATACTCAGAAGAATATAAACCATTGGATTCTGCATTTGGTAGCTGTAGCCACACTTGATCGTTTTCTGTGAGATCTATGATGGTACTCCCTGAAGCCTGATCCAAGTATCCTTTTGTATATTCATCATAGGTGTACATTATGGGGGTACCATTCTTATACAGGCCTATCCACACATGATTCCCTTTCACATGTACATGGTAGGAGAAATAGTATAGACCTGGTATCCTACAGGTAAAAATTCCAGTTCTTGGGTCATAGTGCTGTTGCCTGTTATAGATGATTTTGTCAAATGGAATTGGAGTGCCTATTGCAGGGTAGGCTTTGGAGAGGATAACTGTGAAAGCTGATACAGGCATTCCTGTTATACCCTGATTTGCACTTACTAGAGGTGTCCCTGATAAGCTTGGCCTTTGTCCAGCTTTTATAAAGCCGTCTGGCATGACTGCTTGACCTGGTGGGCCTGGAGGTCCTGGGGGCCCTGGACGTCCAGGCTCTCCATTATGGCCTCTTGGACCTGGTAGCCCTGGTGGCCCCATTGGTCCATTGAGTCCTTTAGTTGCAATACCAGCTGGGCCAGGCAAGCCTGGACTTCCTGGGTCTCCTTTAGTCCCAGGAAATCCTGGAATTCCTGGTGGCCCAATTGGGCCTCTTGTTCCTGGTATTCCAGGGGCTCCCCTAGGACCTGGCTCACCATTGTGTCCTGGTATGCCCTTAGCTCCAGCTGCTCCTACAGGGCCTGGTAAACCAGGAGAACCCCCCAATCCAGTGTCCCCTTTTGGGCCTGGTAAACCTGGGTTGCCCTTGGGACCATTGAGACCTGGTTCTCCTGGGTAACCTGGTTTTCCTTCTAGCCCAGGTAGGCCTCTATCTCCCTTGGCTCCTGGGTACCCTACAGGGCCTATTGGTCCTGCCTCCCCTTTAGGACCAGGAATGCCATGGTTACCTGGTATTCCTTTTGGTCCTTGGGGTCCCATGCGTCCTGGGGGTCCATCCAAACCTGGTTGCCCTGGGTGGCCTGCTGGACCTTGTTCCCCTTTGACTCCTGGAGCCCCTGGAAGGCCTTCAGGTCCCCTCTGTCCTTTCATCCCTGGTAAGCCTGGTTTACCAAATCCAGGTGTACCTGGCATACCCGCTATTCCTGGAGCTCCTGGAAGACCTTTGGTTCCAGGTGTCCCTGGCAATCCTGGTGCTCCATTGACTCCTGGCTTTCCTATTCCTGCTGCTCCAGGTTCTCCACGGGGACCCTGGGGACCTGGTAGGCCAGGTGGGCCTATTTCCCCTGGGAAACCTCTATCTCCTTTAGCACCAGGCTGTCCTGGAAATCCATTTTCTCCCCTTTTCCCTACTCCAGCAAGTCCTGGAGGTCCCATGGGACCCTGTGGACCTGGATGGCCCCTCTCACCTGGCCTTCCAGGAATTCCATATCCATTTTCACCCTTCTGTCCATTTATACCAGGGATGCCTGGTACACCTTTTTCTCCAGGAAGACCTCTTGGTCCTGGGGCCCCTGTTGGCCCTTGTGGTCCTGGTTTGCCTGGAACAGATAGCCCAGCTGGGCCAGGAATTCCAGGAGGTCCCGGTGGTCCTCTTGGCCCAGGTAAGCCAGCAGGTCCAACATCTCCTTTCTCTCCATATGGTCCTCTCTCACCTGGTTTTCCTGGGAGACCTGGCAAGCCTGGTTTCCCAACTGCAGACAGTCCTGGTGGTCCTGGCATACCTGGCTGCCCTTGAGGCCCTGGGCTTCCATAGCCTGGCTTTCCTGGAGGTCCAGAAGGTCCAGGCTGTCCACGGGGGCCTGTGGGGCCTGGTGGTCCAGGAAGACCTTGTTCTCCTCTTATTGGTATGCCTAAAAGAAGTTAAATACACAACACAGAAAAATTAGGATTTTTGTGGAAAAATTACTGTTCCCAAATTATAAATCACAAGGCTGAAAAAAGGTTTTGATGCCATCTAATTCATTTTTCTGCTTTTAGGAATAATCCAAACCCTCAACAAAATAAGAACTCATTTAAAAAGTCATATAGAGAAGGTGAATTTACAACTCTCTAGCAACCTATTACAGTATCTTAACAACACAGAGTGCTGCAGATGCTTTCATTTATTACAACTTCTAATGGGCTATAATGGGATTGCGAAATCCACTCACTTTAACAATTCAATAAGCATTCATTAAGTGCTGATTTTATGAAAATCCTTGTGCTATGCACTGAGAGTACAAAAATGAAAAAAAAAAAAGATAGTTCCTGACTTCTTAGTCTACCAGAAACTGAGAGTTCAGTGGAAATTGTTCCAACTATGTGTTCTTGAATTTTCTTTGGAATACATGTATAGACATATCTATATATAGGAATATATATGTTTGTATATACACATGTATATGTACACATATGTATTTATGCACATATATGAAAATTATCTACATGTGTATATAATATATAGGAATATAGCTATATCTATACATGTATAGATATAGAAAAACCAAACATGTACAGAGGGAGAGTCTGCAAAAGCAGAATAAATTTGAAAAAGTTTGAAGATAGTGATTTTTTTTCTTTTGTAAAAGCTAATAGAGTTTTAATGAGAAATACATTTGTTAGAATGTGGAGATGCTTTTAAAAGCAGGAACTGTCTTTTACCTTTTTTGTATCCCCAACACTTAACACAATGCCTGGCACATGGTAGGCGTTTAATAAATGCTTGTTTGACTTGACTGGTAAGCCTGTACTGAGTGAGGTTCAAGTTTAAGTTGGACATCAACCTAAATCTTCTTTCATTTTCCAAGCTAATAGTGAATCTTTTGCTTTCTTTTATTGAGGCAGAATCAAAAGAAAGCATCATTAGGGAGCTAGAAATGAAGGGGTAATTTTAATACTCTGTTTAGGATGTAAAGAAGCTCTGCAGTTTACCGCCTCTGAGACCTTGACCAAGTCCCTTAATATCCCAAAGCCTCAGTTTTCCTGAGGCTTCCTAAAGTTTCTTCCATCTTTAAAGCTATGACCCTATGTTCATAAGCCAACAAATGTGCTTAAATTAGGCTTATTTAGAGCTTTTACGTAAGGCAGGTAAATACTCGTAAACTTAATTTTTTTTGTAAAAGCCTCACTGCTATCAGCTCTGTGAGTGCAAAACTTGTGGTCTCTACTCTTAGTGCCTAGCATAGTGTCTCGTTTATGGTACTTACATACAAAAAGTATAAACAAATGAATCAAGGAGTATTCATTGTGACCTGGGGTGGAGATTTTTCTCAGTAATTGCTAAGTTTTCCAACTTTAAGCCTATATATACATATTTGGAAATGCAGAACAGAATCCATTCAATTCAACCAATTCCTAACCTACTTGCTAGACCCTGTGCTAGGCTCTCAGGTGCAAAGATATACCCCAATGGGTCTGGATCAAGAGGAGCTTATTTACTAATGAAAGGACAAATCTGCACATAATTGTGATATATTTGAGAGTAAGAAGTGTAAAGGAGGGATCTGAATTCTATAAGAAATTTGAGGGAGAGAATACTTTTCAGTGGTGGGGTGCCATTGAAGAGGTTGCATCTCAAGTTGGGCTTTGAATGGAAGGAGGGGCACCAACAGATTTGGAGATGGAGAAGAAAGTACATTCTTGGCCTAAGAGCCGGAGTAAACAAAGGCACAGATGTGGGAAATGGCATTATGAGAATGGGAAATGGAAAATCTTATTACTTGGCTGAAATATTGAGTATATATGACTAGGAAGAGTATGACATAAAGCTAGAAAAGGAAGTTGGATCCATTCCGTAGGGCATCTTGAATGACAAGTTCAATAGCTTATACTTTATTCCATAGGTAATAGGGAGCCACCATTTTTTTTTGTAGACTAACAGTCATAACATTGTATGGAGGATGGATAAGGCAAGAAAACTGGATATATATGCAGTAGTTTAGGCAAGAAGAAATAAATGACTGAATTAGCATGGTTGCAGTAGTAGTAGAGAAGAGATGCTGGATATGAGAGGCTGCTGAGATAGCAATGATAGCTCTTAGCAGCTGGTTGGAGGTAAAAGACAGGGAAACATGATTTTGGCTCCATCATTTGTGTGACAAAGAGGATCATGGTGCCATTAACAGGATCGTATACAAAGAGGGAAAAGTTTAGGTGAGAAGACAGTTAATTCAGCTTTTTATATATTGACTTTGAATGTTGGTAGGATATCTAGATACAGTTAATAATAATAACTAAGGTTTTATGTAGTATTTTGAAGTTTCCGAAGCATATGTCATGTAACATCTCATTTAATCCATACAACAGCTCAGCAAGTAATAGAAAACATGAGACTGGAACTCTGGAAAGGTTTAGGGTTGAGATATATTTGGGAATTGTGAGCACAGAGGTAAAAATTTAAAACATGAGAATATTTAAGATCACTAAGGGAGAAAGTGTAGAGAGAAGAGAGGCCGGTAACCAATGTTACTTGTATAACATTCATTTTGTAAATAGTGGGAAGAAGGAGAAAAAGTCCACAGAATAAGAGAAGAGGGGTGTGTGTGTGTGTGTGTGTGTGTGTGTGTGTGTGTGTGTGTGTGTGTGTGTATCTTAGCTAAAGTCTAATGTCCACTAATCATAAGATAAATTGATAAAGAAGACAAAGGAGCTCTAGTCCAGCTCCTTTATTTTACAGATAAGGAAATGGAGGCCTAGAGCTACTTAGTGACTTATCTAAGGTCACTTCAGAGGTGATATTTGAACCCAGGGGCTTTGACTTCAGAGCAATCCTCTTTCCACTGTACTGTCCAACAAAAATGTCAAAACAGGTGTAGTTTTTGTTTCATTCAACTAACTTGTTGTGATTGCCAAAAAGAGCTCCAAATATTAGCTATACATAAAAATCAACACAATAATAATCAGTCACTTTGCCAAGGTAAATAAACATTTTCTGATGAATGACCCATACTTAAGAAAGAAGCCTCCCAGGTAACAGATGTAGATATGTTTGTTTTCCTCATGTGTTGATCTTTGATGTATGTTATTTTGTTGATTAATTTCAATGCCCGTCTGTATTAATTTCTTTGTATGTGTACACATGCATATGTAAAATAGATACAAATATATGTATATGTACACATAAACACACATGTATACAATAACATTTTTGAATATATTTTATTGATAGTTTACATATGGTATAATATATAATAATATATAATATAATGTAGTTGTATATAATTATATATAATAATGTGTATATAATTTTATTAACAAATGAGAGACAGAGAAAGAAAGGAAGGGGAGGAGGGGAGAGAAAGAGGGAAGAAGGGAGGGAGGATGGAAGGAAGGAAGGAAGGAAGGAGCAAGCCGATTTCAAAGCCAGGAAGACCTGGCACCATGTTCTATCTCTAACACATACTGCTTATGTGATGCTAGGTGATTCTCTTAACCTTTCAATGCTCTACGTGCTAACCCAAATTGGTAGAATTTCCTTTATATGAGTATAAAATAATCACAGGCAAAGTCTATATCCCTGTTAACAAGTAGAATTTGGAATGGAAGCCCTGGACATAGCTAAATTATTCTGTGTATTGTGTGCACACACACGCATACACATACACACACTGCAAATTACAAATGGGGCAGAGGAGAGATGATTCTCTCCTGTTGTTTTTTTTAGCATAAAACAGTCTGAAAACAAATGGTAAACCATAGTAAATGAGGGTTAGTAATGTCTCTTTAAAGGAGACATTTTTATGTAATAATAAAGCTGTTAATACAGTCAAAATACGTGATTGAGAGACATCATGGCAGAAGTAGGCTATAAAAAAGTGCTTCTATGAAGAATTTTCACCTATTTCAGGCTGCTCTTATCTTTATAGTCTTAAGAAAATCATAATAGATGATTTCCTAAGATACTGAAGAAAAATAATTGATAGATTATCATTACAATTTAATAGCATCCTTTTTCTAAAGCAAATCTTGGTCATTAGCTTTTGTAGATCTATAATTTTGGTGTGTAAATAAGACTAGGACTTTGTTCAAGACACACAGTACAATAATCTGGAACTCTTATAGACTGCAAAGGTACATAATCTGTGATGACTGTAATGAAAGGGTAGAGTCACCCACTCAGAGACAGAACTCTTTTGGAAAATTGGTGTCCGTCATGCTGGGTACAGTCCCATAATGCAAATCAGACTTCATCTCTACAAAATGCACAGATGGATGTACTGCTTACATAGTTATGAGATGGCTTCTTCCATTGTAAAATCAGTAGGCTGCCATCCAACAATTTGATTAAATTAAGATAGAGGTAATGCCATCCTTAGCAGCTAGGTGGCTCAGTAGATAGAGTGCTAGGCCTGGTATCAGGAAGAACTGAGTTCAAAAATGGCCCCAGACACTCATCTGTGTGACTCTGAGCAAGTGTCAGGTGGGAAAAATCATTCTCTTATTCCATATCTCACAGCACTATTGTGAGAAATGTATTTTGGCAAACCTTAAAACTCTTCATTATAAGAGCTGTTATCATGAAAAGAGTTTAAGGAAGAAAAATCAATAACTATCTGAATCAATGAAAAGGCACTGTCTTCAGCTAATAAGTTTTTTATTTAAAATTTTTTAATCAATTTCTCTCCCTTAAAAGTAGAATCAATGTAGAAGAGGAGAGAAAGTAACATTTATTTCTCTGGAATGCACTATCAGTCAGTGGTGAAATGCCTGGGAGAGTATGTTTTATCATGGATTGGTGTGGAATTGGTGGAATCACTAACGTTTAACATATGCATGACATGTAGCAAAGCAAAATGTCAAGTTTGTGGCAACCAGGTGGCATGTGATAAGAATTACACACTCGTACTTCTCGTCCACCGGGGCCTATTTTCTATGATGGCATCTCACCTACAAGCTTTCCTTACTGTTATTTTTCCATCTGGAGTCATTGTAGAGAACATCACTTTTGACCTAAATGTGAGCTACTTTATTTCACTTTTATTTGCTGCCACACCTGACAGGCAGAGACAGTCCCTAATTCCAGCCATTTTCTCAAACCAAACCTTCTCTATTACTCTTTATTTGTTTATTTGTTTTTAATTCTGGAAATTATCAGGGAGAACTTTTTTTTAAATAAATGAGGGAAATCTTTACATATAATGAGAAAAAATAAAAATGTTATTTACAAAAAAAAGTGAAGAAAATGAAGCTTAAAATCAATTGTCTTCTCCATAGCATGAAATAAGGCCCTTGGAAAGATTTCCACACTACCACCTCCTAAGACTTAGCCTTAACCTAAAGCTACTTAATATGCAACGTTTTTTGATTCCTTTTTATCAGTAGGAAGATTTTTGTCTACATAGAAAAAAAAATTGAGGCTTTTATGTCTTTTGAAGCAAGGCAGGGCTCAAAGCACATGTTGCCTTGGATGGAATGTTAATGCAGAAGTGCCCTGGCAATGAATTTCATGAAACAATACAGGCCAAACACTATATTTCCCTCAGGCCTGATATTTTAAATAAGAGAAGAATTAAAAAAGAAAAAAAGAAAGATGAACAAAAGAAAATGTGCTGGAAACTTCATTTACCTAAAATATCCCAGGGCAGTGGTGCAGCGTGGTACCTAATCTTAGAGTTGCCTAGAGCATTGAAAGGCTAAAAGAGCTGCAGAGAATCATACAGCAAGTCTGTGTAAGAGGCAAGACTTAAACAGAGGGCTGGGCTTTGAGGTCAGCTTTCTGTCCACTTGGCCACACTTCCTTCTTGCTTCTATAACTGTTCAATATTAATATTTTAAAAAGTGATAGAGAACTAGATAACTGTTTTCAATTTCTAGAAGTGAGCTGACAGTTTTTTGTAATAGCATGAATATCTTTAATAGCTTTAAGTATGTTACAGTGTTCTTTAATTTTCACTTTGAGATTTTGTGTAATAGTCAAACTCAGAAGCTTTGTTGGAATCTAAGTCAACTTCATTATAAAACAAAGGTGTTTATTTCAAAGTTAGCACAATTTTGAAAGTAACTCAAATTCTATTCCCTTCATCAAGTTTACTTTACAAAAGTAAAAATGACTTTTTTTCTCTTTCTTTCTCCTTTCCTATTTGTCCCTTCCTCTCTCCTTTCTTCCTTCCTTCCTTCCTTCCTTCCTAAAATACTGTAGTGGATAAAGATCTGTCCTTAAGTTGGGAAGACCTCAGTTCAGGTCGCTACTCTGATGTGAACTGTGCCACCCTGAGCAAGTTACTTAATCTCTCAGTGCTCTAGGTGACTCTTTTAGACTAGATCAATTGCTGACTTGCATTGGGTAGAGAGAATTTTCTTATATAGGATTTTCCTCTTTGAGTGGTATAATTGGTCCTGTTCCTGTCCTTCTCTTATAATACCACCCACCTGAGGAGCACATGTTATAAAATATTTACTATTTTTAAAGAACATTCTATTTTTAATGCAAGGTTTTCATTTTTCCCCACAATATGCAGGAAACATCAATATGGGGGGGAAAAAACCTTTTACCACTAAATGAACATAGTGGATGTATTTATTGGAGAAAGTGACAAATACTCTTCATTGAGTAAAGCCCCTAAAATCTTGCCGTATATTATTCCAGAGCCACAGAGGGGCTTATTAAGCAAATGGATTTGTTTTATAAAGATGTAAGCTTCCATTACTGGAAGAGGAAGAAACCCCAGCTTCATAGTTGAGTTTCTTGAGAACAAAATTCCTTTACATGATTTGTAATATGTTCAAAAAGATTGCTCCCAATTGAATGAGAGGCAGCATCATGTAGTGGGGAGAACTAGCTTTGAAGCAGGAAGAATAGTATTTGATAGTCATGTAAAGTAGCCAAAACTGAGTTCTGCTTATTTTGGAGGAAGTATTCATTTTGGAATTTTCTAATAGGTATTTTTAATGGCATTGAATGAATAAGAATTCATGTTATTGTACCAAAATGATTTTAGTCAATTTGTCAGTATTCAGGTACTATTTGATGAAATTTATACTAAAAGCTTAGTGGACATTAATCATATCATATGTTGGTTATCAGAACTACGGAATTTTGTAAAGAATGTTAATCTTATTGAATGAATAACTAATGTTTAATGTTGCTAACTAATCTGCATATTAAATCCTTTTCCTTAGGCTGGTTAAAACAGTTTCTAATAGTCTTTCATACTAAAATTCAGTTACACGTTCCGGCGTTAGCTGATTTTTAGCAAATTTAAGAATTATATTTGCCATTGTTTTTATCTTAATATTCTGGCTTCTAGTACAATGCCTGGCATATAAAAAGGATTTAATAAGTGTTTGTTGAATGAATAAGTGAATTAGTGAAGAAATTGTTTATGCATACAAAACCTTTAGCTTAACTGTACTTCCATTTATAAGTTGGGTGATTCATTTTGGTTAAAGATATTTTGGTTGAGTCTTTTTGGATAATTAATTTTTTTTAAACAAATGTGTTTATTTTTGCTGCAGCATCATTTGGGAAAGTAAATCCGAACAGGAGAATTCAGAAATATTTAGTGTTTTATAACATTCCTGTGCCATTTCCACTGTCTACATGAGGGTTGTTAATGCTATTCTGTCTTTTCTCTCAAATCGCTGTAACAATCTGGGCTCATTTAGGAAATTGAAAACAATCGATACCAATCATAGGATTAATAGTTATTAGGTAGAAATAACAAGAAAGGAAGAAAATCATAATTATCTAAAGATAGTAACAACTGCTTAGTAAAATCAAAGAGGTATTTTGGCTTACCTTTACTCTTTATGGTATAAGGAATGAAAAACTGCGCCTTTGGATTGGGTGGTGGCCCCTTTATTCCCGTAGGGGATTGGAATCGTTCAGCATAAAACCCACCATGAGCAAAGTTAGAGATTAGCAGCAAAAAGGCTATTTGTAACAGCATATTCCCAGACTAATTCTGCAAAAAGAAAAGAATTATTTGATATACACCCATGTAAAATACATACATATATATGCACACACATGTTTTCTTGTCTTGATCATGTCACCCTTTTTTGGTATTTCATGAATTTTTAGGTTTACTCTGCCACTAAGCCTCCTATTGAATAATGTATTTCTAAAATTAATGGCAGTTCATGCTTCTTTGTTTTCTAAGCATGTTTCTTAGTTACATTTTGAAACAATCAGTGCTCTAGGCAGCTCACTGAGACTATATATCAGCATATAAGGGGCCCACAACCTACGTAGGTATGCTTGTATACCAATAGAATCACAGGGCCAGTTCCTATCTTATTTTGAGATTATTTTCAAGCAGGTGAATGAATTGTTGAAAATTGGGGGACTTTCTGTGTCTTGTCTGATGCTTTCATTGCATCCATAACTTTGTAAGTATTGAATGACAAACTCATGATATTTTAAACATTTCATGAATTTTGAAATAGAGGCAAGAGCAGAAGCTTCAAAATAACACTAAATCAGCAGCAGAACCAGTTAGCTCTAACAGCCATATCAACATCATTTCAATTTACAGTCAAGTAGAACCTTTCAAGCTAATTTTTAGAGGCAAGACAATTTGATCTTTATCTGTATAGAATAAATATCAATTCCTAAAAGTTTATGCTTTGCAAGTTAAAATGGATGCTAGATGAATTTGAGTCAAATTATAGACCTACCAGAATGCCAGGATTCTTAGCAGATTGTTTGTCAGTCTTCCTCAGTGTGTACCTCCACTCCAGTGAGAAGTGCAGAAGTTGCCCTTTCAAGAATCACCCTGGTGTATTTATACTGTTTGTTCACTTGTTACATGAAGTGACACGTGGGGTAAGCTCCTCCCAAAGAGGTAGTAAGCACTAATTATGGTGGAAAGTTATATTTGGGCAGACACACCAAATCATGTGACTGTCCCTTTTCCTTACGTTTCTTTATTGGAAAAAGAACTCTTTGACTTATGTATGTAGTCCTAGTTTAAATTGCATGACATCTTTGTCATTTTTCTCTAAGTTATTGTTCAGATATTTAAGGCTGTAAGCTAGGAAAATAATGGTTCTATTCAGGTGGTCACTCATTAGTGTTGTCCAAATATAGAGGAAGATGCTGTAAACCATGTAGTCCTGTCCATTTTCTATATGACACCCTCAGTATAGCTCATGAAAGTTTCAAAGTTTTTTTTTTAAACGAGACTACATTATAGTTGTAGTTGTCACTTTTTAATTTGATTCAGCAAAGAATGTGACAAACATAGGTTTCTTGTTGATTTTAAGGATTTTTGGTATGTTTGGTAGAGAATTTAGTAGCTTGTAAAAATTAATAAAAGAAGGAAATTCAAAATTGATAGCATTTTCTTTTATAATTATTTTAAATTAAATTATTTTTACCAGAAACAGGGACATGCATTTAATACAGCATAAATTTTTTTGTACATACATATTTGTATATAGCTACATACATACTATACTACATTTTAGATTCTCCCTTTGCCCTGATATATTATATTCATCAATTGACTTTAAATTTTGCAGTTGAACATTGGGGTTGATTTATTTATTATTGCAATGTAAATGTCTGTAGAAAAGCCTTAATGATAAATTGTTAATGTCATCTTACTGTGATTATTTCAATATTGTTATTTTGACTCCAGACAGAAAATATTTTTCTTTCAAATCTGTTTGCTTTCCACTTTTTTTTTTTAGCTCATTGAAATATTTTCACAGGTCTTGAAAAACACATCAAGAAACATTCTACATCGATGAAAATAAAACACAAATACAGATTACAATAATGTATCCTCAATATAATCTGAACCAATACTATAATAGTTTCAGGTATCAGTCAGTCAACAAGCATTTATTATGTGCTTACTATGTGCCAGGCACTGTGCTAAGTATTAAAATCATAAATAAGTGAATAAAGACATTAAGCTTACAGTTTGAAACTTAGATAATATTTTATTTCATGAATTTGGATCAAAAGATACTTTGAAAATAAAATACGTAAAATGTTCTTTATGGATGGATTGTGCCAGAAAGGATAGGATTCCACATAGAGGCACAGGTATATTATTTCTGTTTTTCTGCATAGTGAAATAAAGTCTCAATTCAAGACTGACCAGTAATTGGAATGAACATTTTTAGCACCTGTGTTTAAAAGTCTGGCCACCTATATTAAAAGTTTGACCACATCTACAGGTGTGCAGTTTTTTTTTTTAAAGGAAAATACAGGTATTAATTTTTTTTTAAACCATGCTATTTCTGTGTGTGTGTGTGTGTGTGTGTGTGTGTGTGTGTGTGTGTGTGTTGTTTCATGAAAACTTAGTCTAAGGAATTCTTCTTATTACTTCAATAGAAATAATGACCTGTACTATTTTGCTAATTCCCATCTTTCATTCTTTTTACAGTTCCAGTGGGAAAACATTTATAAATATTTGCATGTATATGTATACCTAAGCTCAATAAATGCAGAGTAATTGGGTAATTATCAAGATTTCAGTTCATTTATTCACCAAATTTTTCTTAAGGGCATACTACTCTGTTTAGGTCTTCAGAAGGTGACACAAAAGAAGTATAAGCTATGGATCTTGCTCTCCAGATCCACTAGACAATCCAGTGAAACAATAAACTAATTGTATGATAAAATATTAGATTGGTACTATAAAAGCTTAGTGAAGCGAAAGTGGCCCTGGGTGAGATAGGACTTGACTGACAGATACATTAAAGACTAGCTAAGATTTATATAGGTAGGGAGGAAAGTATGTGTGTTGAAGTTGCAGAAAAGGAGAGGCACAGCAAAAGGGAAACCTTATATCTGGAAATGAGTATGGTAATGATCAAAGAACAGTGATGTGACAAGTCTGGCCCTGGGCAATGCTTCACGTTGGGGTGTAGTAGGAGATGTGATTGGGTGGGTAGAGTGGGCATCAGATCAGGGAGGACCTTAGATACCAGCCTAAGGAATTTGGGCTTAAGCTGTAGTCACTGGGAAACCAATGGTTTTGTGTGTGTTGTGTGTATGTGTGTGTACACACATGCGTATACATACATGTACGTTAAGAAATGGTGTGATGGACAATGGCTATTACCAATGAGCTTAAAAGGATGTTTGAATGAATGCTCAGGAATTTGCTAAGCTGATCCCTGCTTATGATTCTGACTCTCAGACTTGTGGCTGTCCTTTATTTAGAATTTCAGCTCTAGGCTGTTTTGTCTGCTTCTTCTATTTCCCAACAGCCCACAACTATGGCACACTGTTTGAACCTCTTTTCAGGATGTCATTACAGCAGTTCTTCTCCCCCCTGTGCTCTGGTTGCCACACTTCAGCTCACCACACAGCAGATGTTTCAGTATCCAGTTGTCATTTTTGGTCTCTGTATGTCCAGCCCAGGGAAGCTTTATTTTCCATGGTCACTGTTGCAGTACTCTTTGACTGACTACATTATTGAACCTCTTAAATAATGAGTCTTAGTCTTGTAGTATTCCTATCAATCCTGTGCCCCATTCAATTTAATTCAACACATGTTCATTAAGTACCTACTATGTGCAATTTACTATGCTAGCAGCAGGCGATTAAAAAGACACAAAGGAAACTTGCCTTAACTTTAAACATTTTACATTTTGAGGAGTAAAAAGAGGATGGCAGGTATGGATAGAGATAGGGACTGAGCCTACTCCCTGAGTAGTACTGAGGACTCCCAGGTTAGAAAACCTTCCACTAATGTAGTTTGCCATTTTCTATGTCATTTATAGTCTTAAAGAATTGCCTAGAGTACTAAAATGTTAAGGGAACTGCCTAGGGTTACACAGTAACCATATATCAGAGATGGGACTTGAACCCTGGTCTTCCTGGGTTTGAGGCCAGTTTTCTGTCTATGATACTTTATTCCTTTAAGTATAATGTCAGGGGAGAGATTGAGTCAATCTGTGAAATCACTGCATCCCACTTAAAATAAACAACAAGACCTTTGTCAGATGAGAACACATCTCAATAGAAATCAACCAGTCAGAGATGAGATTTGAGGTAGAACAAGACATGGGCCTCTCAGTTTGTTCGAGTCATTTCAACTTGGTGCTACAGGAAGTCTGTTTGGATTGGCCGTGGAACTTGGTCATGCTGTGTGGAGCTTGTACAGAAGCAGGAAGCTAGTTTGGAATCAGAACTTTGAGCATCTACAGCTTAATCGTAGAAATGTCAAGTCAGCAATCATTTATTAAGTGCTTACTGTGTACTAGCTACCATACCAAGCCAAATCCGAGAGAATGTATTGCTCAACCTTGCTCTTCTTTTCCTAAAGTGTCCTCAGGACATCAGTGCCTGGCATCGGTGTCTGCCCAGGGAGTTGAGGATAGCCTGGAGAGAAGATGAGGAAAGGCAGATTCAGGGCTCTAAAAGGAGCCCAGCAGAAATCATAGCTAAGAGGAATTTCTTGAGTAGCCCATGAAGGGGAGAAAAGGACTCCCAGAATCCAGAAGCTCTAAGTTGCTTCTTTGTGACATTTCCCTAGCATTTAGCACATTAAACCTGGGGGACCATCTTCAGTCACCCTGATCTGTATCTTGCCACTGGACCAGATGACTCCAGAGGAGAAAGTGGGGCTGGTGACTTTGCACAGCCCCCTCCCTCACTTGAATCCAATTCATTTGCAAGTCATCGCATCACCTTTCTGATGTCATGGTCCTCTTTGAGAATGAAGGACAAACAACAACCTGCATATAGAAAGTGCTTAATAAAGGATTGTTGATTGATTAATGTGCTCCAAACTTGAGCCAACTTTTCCCTGGATTCTGTATGTCCTTGTGGGAGGGTGTATCACCAACTTTTATGGGGGGTAGGGAGAAGGGGGGAGTTGTTTTGTACCAACTATATAATCATAGTAAATACCTGTTTCTAAAAGCTAGTTAAATCTAGCTGATTAGTCAATAACAACTGATAGTCATGGGGGGAAATATTCTGGTGAAGAGCTCCTGAGCTATGTTACTAGAAAGACATCCTTCCTCCATATGCCCAGCCTCTCAGAGCTACCCCTGAATCCTGAAGGGATGTTAATAGCCAAGCTCTGGGGACCTAACCTACCAGTATGAGTTGGTGTTGGGAGAGTAAATCCAGAGCATGTGTTCCAGTATAGCACAAGGAAGACTGAGGATGGAGAGACCCTTCACTGAGGAGATTAGGGATAGCCTTGTGAAAGTAGCAGCACCTTGCCTGAACTTGGAAGTAAGATCATTCAAAGAGACAGAGATGAAGAGAGAATGCATTCCTTTTGTGAGGGGATAGTTTGTTCACACAAAGCCTTTCTCCCTACCCTCTGCCACCCACATTGTGCTAACATTAGGTGCTAACTGTGGTTGAGATGGAATTTCTTGGATGAGTTAGAAATTAAAAAAAAAAACTCAGAGCTTTGTATAGCTAGGGATATCAAGACATTGGGAGCTGGTGTGCCAGATTTAGGGAACAATTTGCCTGGAACATAGACTTCATAAAGGAGCACAGTATGCTGGTAGGTTAGGTAGAAGCCAAGCTGTAGAAGACCTCAAATGCCAGGCTAAGGGGAACCACTTAAGATATTTGAGTAAGCTAACAACTTACCCGGACTTGTACCTTAAGAAAAATTGTTTTGGCAGCTAAGTGGAGGTTTAATTGGATAGGGGAGAGACTAGAATCCCAGAGACTTAATAGGAGGCTATTTCACTAGTCCAAGTGAGATGTGATGAGTGCCTAAGGCCCTGTGGTGTAATAGAGAGAGTGCTGGACTGAAAGTTGAAAGCCTGGGTCCTAGTCCAATGTGGCATAATGGAAAAGATCACTGGATTTGGAGACAGAAGACTTAGGTCCAAATACCAGTTCTGATATTTCCTGGGACCTCGGAGAAGTCATTAACCTCCCTGTGCCTCACTTCCCTCAGTTGTAAAATCAGGAGCTTGGACTAGGCCATTTCCAGGTTTCCAGATGATTTAGCTATGTGAATATAGAATATACAAATGTGGCTAAGTATGTGGGATTTGCAAGTACATGACTCCTTTTATTTTTTTTTCAAAAACTTGTAAACATTGGTGGGTATTTGTCATTCTTTGGATTCCAGTGTCTGAGCCCTATAACACTTAAACTTGTGGTGTCTTTTTGGTTAAATCTTGGGTATTCAACCCTTTATGCAAATAGTGTACTTATTTCAGCATAAGTACCTGGCATCTATTTGCTTTGTTAGTCACTTAAGAGGGCCTGTCTTGACCAAAATATATTGTAGCATCAAAATTTGTTAACCATGCCTCACCCAATTGTATGCTCAAAACTATTTTTATTCTGGGGTTTTTTTGGGTAGTTGTTTGAAGTGACTAGCCTGTGGCTTTAGCATGAAACTCCACTCGACTTAAAACAGAGTGGTCTAAACTCTGTAACCTGAGTGTTTTCCATTTTCTTGAATATGAATAGTGTTTTCACAAATCTAGAAACCAGCTAATATTACTTCTCCTTTTAAAATTTTTACCTCAAATGTTCCTTCCCACCTTAAGTAGCATTATGTTACCACCTAAAAATTCCTGATAGAGAATAATCATATAATTATAGTATTTCATAGACTCATGAGAGCTGAAAGAGACCTTGGAGATCATTTAGTTTAATGCCCTGAATTGTAGGTGGGCAAACTGTGGCTCTCCTATGATTGCTCTCTTCCAGTGTTTAAGTTACTTATTTTTCTGAACTCTAAAGGGATGAGTGAGACTGAATAACAAAAACTGAAATGACCCATAGGATTTGATTTGTGTATTTCTTATGCACTTATACTGTCTATTGTAAAGATAGCCAAAACCATGGTTGACATTTATATAGCACTGTAAGGTTTACAAAATGCTTTAAGAAATTTTCTTATTTAATCTTCAGAAAAATGCTATCAAGTACTACAGGTCTTTTTAGCCTCATTTTGTAAATGAGTAAACTGAGACAGAAAAGTTAAGACTCCTTTCCAGATGCCTGTCCTGGTTCTAGGCCATTAGTACTATGCTCCTCAGTCACTTTTGTTTATTTTGTATTTATCCTGGATTTACTTATCTGTGACCAGTTGATATCTCCCCAGTAGAATGAAAGCTCTTTGGAGGCAGAGTCTCTCTAGCCCCTAGCTTGGTGCCTGAAACAGAATAGGCATTTAATAAATGCTTATTGGTTGATTGAATAAATGTTGTCCATGATAACAGGATTGAAGGCAGGATTTGAATGCAGGTCTCAGTTTACAATACCTGGCATAGCTCTTTGGGGGAAAAGGTTGGAAATACCTTTGTATTTTTCTTTGTATCTCACTGGAGGCTTAGCATACTGCTTTGCAGTTAATAAACACTTAATAAGTGTTTGTTGAATGGATTGACTCAACTATTCCTATTTTTAAAATGAGATTAATTCATTAAATACCTTACCTATTTCCCTAACCTTTTATCCCATTAATAGTTGAAATGGGAAGATTGCCCAGAAACTTAGTAAGGATACTTAGATGCTCACAACTTTCACCACTGCCTAGCCCAAGCACACTCCTCCTTATACCACAGTCCTAAAAAAAAAAAAAATTAAAAGAACATTCATAAGTGTTATTATAGACTCCGGAGTCTAAAAATGAGCTATTTCAATAAATAGTTTAATTTGGCTAGTGGTTAAGTACCTGCTGTGAGTCAGAAAGAAGAAATTTATGTGTAAAAACAGGTGTTTATAAAAACACCTGAAACTTAGGACTTTTTTCAAGACTGGGCTAAAGAAAAAAAAAAAAGGAGTGGTTCTTCAAAAGGTCAAATCAGGACTTTCCATTCTAGTTTATATGCCACTTACTTAAAGGAAAATATTTTAAAAGTTTTATCATTCCATGTGCCCTTCCCACCCCACCTCACCCCCAGTTGTGTTAACATTAGGTGCATACTATGGTTGAGATGGAATTTCTTGGATGAGTTAGAAGTAAAAAGCCTCAGAGTTTTGTATTGCTAAAGATATGGCCAAAGGACTTGGCCACCCAAGTGCTTCCCGGTGACACACGTCTTCATCCTGACTGAATGTCGACTGCCAACTCCCACCTGTATTTTAGGTTCTGTCAAGGGACTGAGAGTGGGGGGGGATAGGCTAAGGCAGCATAAGATGGTAGATAGTTAATGGTTCTGAGTCAGGGGACCTGAGTTTAAATCCCACCTGTGATGCTTACTAACTGTGAGATTTTGGTCAAGTCACCTAACCTCCTGCCTTAGTTTCCCTATCTGTAAAATGATCATTAGACAAGTTGGCCTCTGAGAAATGTGTCTAGGAAATATATAGCTAACCACTGAGGCAGATAAGGGGGAAATGACACCTTGACTCTTCGTTCAGTCAGTAAATGAGGCAGAATGACCAATTTTGGCTGGGATGCTTTGTTAGGGCTGGAGCTGGATAATCCTATAGGAAATTGTGGGGAATTTTGCTAGAATTATTAGAAAACAGCTTCAGAGTTGGGTAGCACAGGTTTTCAACTTCCTTCTTCAATAACCTAGTCCCTTAGCTTTTTCTTCTTTAGTAACATTTAAGTTGCTAGTTTATGGCTGAACTATTTACAAATCTCTCAATATTTGTGGGACTTTCATTTCTTTACTGCAACTTGAGGTTGAGAGAGAATTTCAGTATCGAAGGTTAACAGTTCATTATTTATAAATGTAAATTCTGTCACCCTCCCCAAAAGCGGGCTTATTTGAGAGAAGTTCAGAATGTATTTTGATGTTCTTATTCTTATCTAGAAGTATTATAATATGGAATATACTTCCTTTCAGTAAATTGTGGCTTACTATTCATGTATAATTTTTATACTATATAGATTTCTTGACTTTTAAAGGATATCATATGTTGAAGTGAGCATGGCTTTAGCCAAAGTTGTAGAATCCTATGGGGAAATTTTAAATTCTTATTACCTTTTTAATCCTTCTCCAAATCATCATACATATGAATACCAGAATAATATTTTTACTTTTAGATTTAGTCTTATTTCTCTTCTCAGAAATCTTCAGTAGCTCTCTGCTGGTTTTATTTTATTTTAGTGAATAGGTACCCAGCATCTTTCTATCTTCCCAGTTCTGTCTAACATTTCTCCTCTCCATGGTACTCTGGTGTTCTAGTCTAACTTGACTGTTCTTTATCCACCTAATATTGATTCACACTTCTGCCTCTATGGTTTGTTCACAATGCCTGGAATATCTTCCTTCTCCCTCATTGTTTATTGAATTCCTCCCTGTCATAGACCACCCAACTCAATGTACTTTGTTTTAGAACTCTTTATTACACTTATTCAATACTTTGTGTTTTAGTTATCTATGTTCATATCTCATTTCCTTGCTGGACTATAATAAGCTCTATGAGGCGCAAGGAATGTGTCTTATAAAAATTCATACTTAGCATTGTCCTCAGTTCAAGCTTAATAAATATTTTCTGATGAGTTTGACATTAGACTTTATTAAAGATGAATTCTTTTTCTCTTTCAATTCTTTAGAATTTGATGGTACAAAAGGAATTGCCATTAATTTATAAGTTGATTTCTATTACTACTATACTACTTTAACCTAATTCAATTAAAAGCATTTATTAAGCACTTTTGTGTAGAGACATTGTACTGGGTGCTGGGAATGCACTCACTTCAGACTTATTCTCCAGACTTCTCTTCACCTGCTGTCCTGCCACTGTGGAGTATCCCTGACCTGAGGTCCAGTTCTCCTGACTGGGGACTCATTTCCCTCGGACCACCATTTTAAGGTCTGCAGCCATGCTTCATCTGATTCATACCAGGACTCACTCTCCGGATTTCCCATCTTTTTTCTCTTTTGCTTTGCCCTCTTCCCCTTCCTCCTCCTTGCCCCACCCCCCCCACATTCACACACTTTCAAGCTCTCCTATAAATGTTACCTTCTTTCATTAGAAAAAAAAACTTCCTACAGAAAAAGTTACATTTGAATTGAGTTTTAAAGTAAACCAGGGTCTCTAAGAGATGACAGTGAGGAGGAAGAGCATTTCAGGCATGGGATTTAACTAGTGCAAAGTCACCAAAATGAGAAAATGGAGTTTTGTGAGCAAAGAATAGCAAGTAGGCCAGTATAGCAGAATCTTACAATACTTAAAAGAAGGTTAGAAATGATGGAGGAGCCCTGCTGTGAAGGGCTTTAAAAGGCTTTGTTGTTGTTGCTTGTTTGTTTTCCTATTTATTTCTGGGGTTAATAGGGAGCTACTAGATTTTGCGGAGTAGGGGGGTGATGGTCATACACCTGCTTTAGGAAAATCACTTTGGCAACTGTGTAGAAGAAATATTAGAATGGGGAGAGATTAGGGTCAGGGAAAGTAATTAGCAGGCTATTGCAGTTGTTCAGACAAGATGTGATTCTGGCCTGAACTGGGGCAGTGGTGGTGTGAGCGGAGAGAAGAGGATGTATAGGAGAGATGTTGTGAAGGTAAAAATGACAAAATTTGGCAACTGATTGGATGTAACAGGTGAGGGAGAGTGAGGGACTGGATATATAGAGTGAGGGAGAGTGAAGGATCAAGAATGACCCCAATACCATGAATCTGTGACTGGCGGGATGGTAGTACCCTTGATAGTAAGAGGGAAGTTTAGAAGATGGAGAAGATTTTGAGGGAAAGATAATGAAGTCTGAATTTGCACTTGTGCCCAGATGAGTAAATATAAGGTAGTTTGAAGAGAGAGAGAGTGCACTAATAATTAGGATGTCCAGGGTAGGCTTTGGAAGTAGTACCGCAGCTGAGCCCTGAAGGAATCTAAGAATTCTGAGAGGTAGAAATGAGGAGGGAGTGCATTCCAAGGGACTACCAAAAGTATGAAGGCAGGATGATGGAATGCTGAATTTAAGGAACAGCCAGTTGGACAGTTTGGCTAGAATGATATTTTGTCATACTTTTAACATGTTCAAATCAATTCAACTTTGAACTGATGATTAATCCCTGTTTAGTGCACTTCTGTCTTCAAAAGGAAAAATGACTTGTACTCTGTAGGGTTGTAAACAGTATCAGATAACCCCACGATTGTATTGGCATCAGAATTTTTACTTTTTTTCTTGTGAAAATTGTAATACTTTAAATTTAGCATTATAACCTATTTTTAAATGGTTTTGCTGGAATACTATCCTTTTCAAAGAACATTTGGGGTCAATCAGTCCATAAACATTTATTAAACACCTACTATGTACCAGGCACTGTACTAAGTGTATAATTTCAGATGCTTTCTACCTCCTACAGAAACTCAAACCAAATGCCTGCCCCCCCCAACCAAAAAACCCATAAGTAGACAGGTGTTTCTTAGTTTTAATATTATGTTACCTCATCAGTGTCTTTGCTTAGTTAAGGATTTGGAAGCTGACTTAAATATATTTGATTATTATAGAATATTCAATTAACATGTCATAGAATTAGGATCTAACTTTTAAAAAAATATCAATTTTCACATGCCATGAAGAAGTCTTTTGAGGTTTGCTTTTTAAACTTCTACACAGTTGTATGGGTAATATGTTTTACCACAAAGAGTAGCAAGTAGGCTTTGATCAAAATAGAATAATGAAAGTACAGAGTCTGAAACAGAAAGTCCTCCTTTCTATAGTTTTGCCACTCTTTGATGTGATTTTCCCATCAACCTTAATTTCCTCCCATTGGTAAATAGAATTTATCTTTTTCTTAAAATTTTTGTATAGTAGCCAAAAGAAGAAGCATAAAAACTGAAATAAAAGTGCTAGAAAAATGTATTTGCAGTGTTTTGCCTTCCTAGATTAAAAACCAATTTAATAAAATTGATAACATATTAAAATATGCTTATTTTAAGATATTAGAATGTGAAAAAAAAGAGAGTTTAGGGGAAAAAATTTGGAGAATTCTGGAGTTCTGTGGGAAATATATGACCTCGTCAGTTTATTGTGGGAAAATTTCCCAGAATTTTGGCCATAATTTTTAGGTAGTAAAATTTAGGAAACAGAATCATGCTATTTTGGACAGATCCTTTATTAAAAGTTATGTAGGTGAAATACCTTAAATAAGACAATTTAGAAGAAACATGAAGTGTGTGGATTTCATCTTCAGCATTTGACTAGTAGCTTCTTCTTTGAGAAATACTTTAGGAAACACCCTTAATAATAATGTGTTACTTTATAGAATCCTGTAAAAAGCTTGGAAACCCTACTATAATTTTTACTCTTTTTCCTGTTTAACAAAATTCTTTGTATTCCAAAGTCATTAAATTGTACTGGAAGCCCTTTTTAAAAATTTTGCCTTGACTCACACTAACACAGCTTACCATTATCTGCTACTTCTCTCCCCCCCACCAGAATCTTCTATATTAGCAGAGAGAGCTAATACTTTATTTTTTAGGCAGTTAAGTCACAGTGGACTCATGGACTTGGAGTGAGGAAGACTAGAGTTCAGACCCTACCTCAGACAGTACTTGTTTGTACCTGGGCAAGTTATTCAATCCCTGTCTTCCTCAGTTTCCCCATCTGTAAAATGGGGATAATAATAGCACCTACCTCTCAGGGTTATTGTGAGAATAAAATGAGATAGTATTTGTCACATGCTTTGCAAGCCTTAAGGTACTGTGTAAATGCTAGCTATTTCATTATTAGGTTTCTGATTCTAATTCTCAAACATTGATGTGAAGTACAGCTGAGTCTTGATTGGATATTTTGATGTTTCTGAAAATGAGAGAGACGGAGGATGGAGGTTATTTTGCCACTGTCCAAGTACTATAATTACTGAGTTAATGTCCATAAATTAGAATTCTTATGTCCATTTGGCAAATACTGAATCATCTTTGTGGAAATTAAAAAGATGGATATATGACACACTCCCTACATTCAGTGGAGTTTGCTGCCTAGTAGAAAGGATGAGACATTTACATCAATGACTAATATCAGACACACTGTGAAAGTGAAGTAAGAGAGTTATAAAGAGCTTTTTGGATTCACTGAGTCTGCCTAATTCTGACAAACTGATCCATCCTTTCATTCAGTGTAATTCTGTATAAAGCGTTGACCTCCCTGAATATTACATCTGTGTCATTATATGTGTAATGGGAATACTCTACCCACCCAGGTCAGAATTCTCAATCCCTCTTCAGTCAGTCAACAAACATTTATTAAATGCTATGTGCCATGCACAATGCTAAATGCTGGGGATACAAAGAAAGGCACAACCCATGGTCTCAAGAAATTCCCAGTCTGTTAGGATGAAAAATGCCCTCTCTCCCCAGAGAACAAACTGATGGTGTCTGAATACGGATTGAAGCATACTTTTTTTTTCCATTTTCTTTATTTTTCTTGAGGTTTTTTTTTGGCTTATGTTTTCTTTGACAACATGACTATTATGAATATGTTTTGCATGACTACACATATATGACCTATATGGAATTGCCTATCTTCTCAATGGGGGTGGGGAGGGAAGAAGGGAGAGAATTTGGAACTCAAAATTTTAAAAACAAATGTTAAAAATTGTTTTGACCTGTAACTGGGAAAAATTAAATATGAAAAAAAGAGGAAAAAAAGAAACTTCCGGTCTAGGGAGGAAGACAATATGCAAACAATCATGTACAAACGAGATTTATGCAGGATATCCTGGGAATAGTGTCAGAGGGAAGGCACTAAGATGAAGGAAGTCTAAGAAAGGCCCTTGCAGAAGACAGGACTTTAACTGGGACTTGACGTAAGTCAGAGAAGCTAGGAGGTGGAGATGAGGAGGGAGAGAGTTCCAGTCACAGGAAACAACCATTGAAAATGCATGGAGTTGGGAGGCGGAGTATCTGGTGTGAGAACAGTGAGGAGGTCAGTGTTACTGGATCTCAGAGTATATGGAGGGGGGAATAAAGTGTAAGAAGAAAGAGAAAGAGATCAAGTTATGAAGGACTTTAAAAGCTAAGCTGAGGATTGTATATTTGATCCTAGAGATAATAGGGAGCCACTAGAGTTTATTAAATAGTATAGTATTCTATAACTAGCTGACAGATACAAGGCCCCTAGTGTGTTCCTGGTATACCCTCCTGTCCTCTAGGGAATAGATCCCTAAGCCACTACCACCAGTTCACTCCACTTAATGGATCATCACTCCTGATAACCCCAATGCCCATTGGTTAATTCAGCTGACTACCCTGGCTCATTTACGAATGACCACAACAGTTACCACCTTTAACCCAGTGACAACTTTACTCAGGTACAAAGATGTTAATACAAAAACATTAATAAAATTGAGAGATGATGGTGATGATGAAGATGATGATCTAATTGCCAATTCATTTATGGAATTATGAAATGGGGCAGGTGTACCCAATTCTTTGGATACTTATTGGGAAAGACCACCATGGCATCAGGAAGTGAGTCTGTGATCGCACTTTAATAAGGCACAAAGGCTGCAGGAGCAATCAGGCACAGAAATCACAGAGACAAGTGGATAAATGGGTACAGAGTCAGATGGCATGGGTTTAGGGATAGAATGGCGAAGGAAGGAAGGCAGTGTGGGGAAAGGGACGGGGATGGGGAGAGGCACAGAGAATTACTCCCATTTCCATGGATTATAGTTGGGGCACTCAGCAGCTTGGACCCAGATGGAGATGGAAGCATGATCAGGGGTCAGGAGTTTGGGGTCTCATTTTTATGGGGTTTTTATGGGGAACAAACTATTCTTATCCATGTGACCTTAGGGTTAATTATTAACATGTCCAAATTCATCTCAAAGTTGTCAGAAAAACTTTAAAGTTAACTGGTCTACATCATCTCAAAATGATCAGCACCATTTGGTTTTCTGCTTGTCTTACTGTGGGTGTCTGCAAATTATCTGAGACTTACATATCATAGGACCAAAAAGCACTGACAGTAAAGCCTTGATGCCCATATGATTTAGCACATATTACCAGGATATGTTTTTTGATTAATATAGAATACACTTTGCAAATTAGGTTCCTTTGATCTTTGGGGCGGTCTGTACATGACTTCTAGGACCCCTTTTGCAATCTTGCTTCCTTTATTCTGGCTACTTGTAAACTTAGTATACTGAATAGAAGGAGGAGGGTATGATCAGGGAAACCAGAACAAGATACAATTGTAACATGATGAGTTTTGCAAAAACACTTTACATTCATTCTTATTTTAAGAGAAAAGAGTAGGCAAGGGAAAGAAACAACTATACCAGAGACAAGAAGACTATGAAAGATAGAGCCTAACACACACACACACAGACACACACACCACCAAATCCAACATTCTATCCACTGTGCCACTAGCTACCTTATGTACATTGTATATTATAATATGCAACGTTTAAATGCACCACTTTATACACAGTCAACTCGTAACTTCCCTAATTTTGCAGAGTGCCAGGCACACAAGTGCTTTAAAAATGCTTTATTTAACCTTTATCTAATATAACTATTATTCCCTCATTTATCCATTCCCCCTATTATAATGGTGACATTTTGGCCCCTTTTCTTCCCTCCATCCCATCCAGTCAATCTTATCAATTCTGTTTTGCTAATATCTGTCCTATCTATCCTTTTCATTTCATTCCTCACTCTTGATGAGAATATCAGACCATCTAACTGGTCCCTTTGCTTTCAGGCTCTGCTTTCTTCAACCCAATCTACATATTGCTTCACATTAATTTTCCTATAAGATAGCCCTGATAATATATTATTTTCTTCTTTCTTCTCTCTCAGCCAAGAAACAAAACCAAAAACAAACTTTCAGTAGTTCCTTCTTACTTATTGAATAAAAGCTTAAGTATCTCAGCCTCTAAGTCAAAGCCTTCCCTGACCTGGTTCTTTCCTACAATTTTAATCTTTTGTCTCTCTTCACACACCAAGGGCTTCAGTCAAACTGGACTACTTTCTATTGCCTTAACAGGTACCTTTACATACACTCTTCCTTATTTCTCCTATACAGGCATACCTTAGAGATAATGTGGATTAGTTTCCAGATCATGGCAATAAAGGAAATTTCACAATAAAGCAAGTCACATGAGTTTTTTATTTCCCAATGCATATAAAAGTTATGTTTATATTATATTGCAGTCCATTAAGTGTGCAATAGTATTTAAAAAACAATGTATATGCTTTAATTTAAAAATGCTTTATTGCATCAGAAAAAAGGTTCTGTCAAAGATATATCTTATGTAGGCAAACAGGTCAGAGTTACAATGAGACTAACAGCAATGAACAGATTATTTTCTCATACTGGGATTTTGTTATAACGAGTTGCACAAAGTATATTCATGTTTCCTCAAAAGAGCCAGCAGTTAATAATTCTGAAGCACAGAAACACAGAGTTTAAAGCTGGGAAACCATTTAGTATAACTCCCTCACTTTATAGATGAGGACGATCAGGTTCAGAGAGGTTAATTTGTCCAAGGTTGTATAGATGGCAAATAACAAAGCTGGGATTTCACCCATTATTAACATACCATATTTACTCCAGCGTATTAATAATAGGTCAGATACTTTTTCAACAACATGGATAACTTAAAAGGAAAACTTTCAAATATATTTTCCTGTTGGAATTTGTTACAGATTTTTTTTTTTGTCCAATCGAAATGGCTTTCATTTCTTTATTGACTAGCTTCCATTAAGACTCTGAGGAAACATTACTTACTATATAAAGCCACTCTTCATTCTTCACCATGTGAGTACCTTCCCGGCCAAAGTCACCTTATATATCTGCTTTGTATCTCTGTGTATAGGACAACTAGATGACACAATGGCACCAGTCCTAGAGTCAGGAGGACCTGAGTCCAGCCTCAAACACTTATTAGCTGTGTGACCCTGGACAACCCTGTTTACCTCAGTTCTTCATCTGTAAAATGAGCTGGAGAACGAAATAAACCATTCTAGTATCTTTGCCCAGAAAACCTGAATGGGGTCACCAAGAGTCAGATATGACTAAATCAACATTACAACAACTTCTCTAAGTACATGTTGATTGCCCGACTGTGTCATTTTTGTCTCCATATCCAACATAGTGCCTGGCGCACAAGAGACACGTAAATGGTTGTTGAATTGACCTGGTGAGCCATGGAATGAGTTTTTCCCCATTCCTTAGCATTACCATTATATTTCTTCTCCATTTATTGTGTCATATCACGTGATCAAGTAATTAATATTTTTTTGTAAAAAAATGTACAGCAGCTATCATTCTAGGCAAGGACAATTAAAAAATCTATGCTAGAGGATTTTGTTGTCCCAGGAGCAGCAAAGCAGTGTTACTGTATATCTGTACCTCGAGGATATACTAAATGATTTTGAAGGCATTCTGTGATCTAAGAATGAAGAATGCCAATGTGAATAAAAGTGCACACCCCAGGGAAGTGGAAGGTCCCTGCCTTTTTTCCCAATATATTTTACTGCCTCCAATGCCAAATACATAATGAGGAGCTCTAGTGTATGTGTGGTATAGGGTAAGCTTCTTTTGGATATTTGAATTTCCTGAGGTTTTATGTAATTTAGATCTCTTTTAGAACAGTAAACATGAAACAAAGACAGCAATAGTATCTCTGCCCCCTATCCGTCAAAACATAACATTGAAGGACACCAAGCTTCATTCACTAAAGCACATGCATGTACTTGGTTAGTAAAAACTTTCGTGGTTTTATTTTCTCTGGTTTGCTATATTAATCTAAAAATACAACCCTAAATTTAGGCCCCAAATATTTGCGTCTATTTAAAATATTCCGTATTTTCTTTATGATGAGGAATTGAAATGTTGCATATTCCAGCATGGTAGTGAATGAACTTTGGCAGTTTACTTGAGAAATGCAATAGAACCTACAATGAATGATTCTCAGCCCTCCAAAGAAGTCTAATCCTTAAGGTCATAAGGTAATTTCAGGGGAAGTAAACCAGGTTCACTCAACTAATGGCATTTTTCTCAGACTGCTTTTAGTTGACCGTTCTGCGCTTTCCATCCACAAATGTGCCTATTGGCAGAGCAAATCCCACAACTTACAATCCCTATTGAAGCAGGCTGTTTTAACACAAGGACCTTAAATTGACTTTACCTCTGTTTCCTCATCTGTAAAATGAGCCGGAGAAGGAAATGCCATAACATCCTAAAAATAACTATCAGAACTAGACAATCTATAATAATGTCAACATTTTGAGGTGATAGAAAAGTGCTGCTTTTAGAGTTAGATGTTGTCATGGTAAAAATACCATGATTCATAGATTTTAGTAGGTAGAAAAATGTTATTGCTACTACAAACCATGGAAGAGAGAGTTCAGCTGATTTACAGCATTTTTTTCTGTCAGCAAAATGAGCCCCAAATATAAATAATTTTGTATCTATCCATCCATATGCAGGTCTGTATATGTGTGTATATGTATGTATGTGTATATATGTGTATATATATACATACATACATACACTGGGATTGGTGGGAAGGAGTTTCAGTAAAAATAGATTTAGACCAACATCTTAAATCACTTACCACAATAAGTTCCAAATGGATTTTTGACTTAGACATAGGCCTTTTAATGGGGAGGAGGGTAGAGGAGGAAATGAATGGAGATATCACAGATATAGCTAGTAGGAGAATCCCTAACTAGCAAGGAATGAAGGAGATCACAAAAGAAAAATTAGGTAACTTTGATTATATAAAATTGAAAGGTTTTTGCACAAACAAAATCAATGCAGTTAGCATGAGTAGGCAAACTAAATTTGGAGGAAAAATCCTTGCCCAAAATATCACTGATAAGGATCTGATATCCAAGATATAGAAAAAAATTAATGCAAATATATTAAGAGTAAGAGCAGCTCTCCACTGTAGGGAGACTGTTCCCAATTACTAATAATGAGCTAAGTAGAATAATCTGTAGTTTTTCACTTCACACCCAGCAAACTAAAAAAAGATGATAAAAGATGGAAATAATGAATGTTGGAGGGGCTGTGGGAAGACAGTCACATGAATCCATGGTTGGTGAAAGTTTGCGTTGGTTTTACTATTCTAGAAAACAGTTCGAAATTATGGTAAAAATATGACTAAACTCTCCAGAGATCTCCCTGCAAGGCATATACCTCAAGGAGGCCAAAGACAGAAATAAAAGTCCTACATATGCCAGCATATTAATTGAAGAATTTAAGTTTTTATGTGTATGTGATAGATGAACTGGAAACACAGTAAGTAGTAAATCAGTTGATGACTTGATAGCAAATTGTGATGTATAAACATGAACTATTTGGGGTATTACTATGAAAAACAAATAGCAAGAATTTAAGGAAGCACATGAAGGTTTATGTGAACTGGCAGAGCCATGGAAGCAACAAACAGATGACTATAATAATGTAAAAGGAAGGAATGATAGATGGACACTGGACACTGTGTAATTATAATGACTAAGCTTGGACTTAGAGAAAAGCGGAGAAAATGTACCTCTCTTCATTTCAGTAGTAGGGGCTTATGTGTGTGGAATATTGTGTGGAATAATGTCAGATATGGTCAATGTTTTGGTTTTGCTGGTTTAAAAAGAAACTTATACAACTTTTTTTGACTTAAAAAATTACAATGGACGTAAAACAATTGCAAAGTATGATAAAGTGGATGGTATATAGGAAGAGATTCAGAACTGAATATCATGTGAAAACAAGAGACCCAATTAAAAACGACAAAAAATCCTATAATATGAGATAGCCTAGTGGAAAAAGTTAGGAGGGGAAAAAGTCAGTCTAAGAGCCCTGTGTTGGAAAAGACAATCTAAATTCTAAGTTAATTGTATGTCTTATTGTACTGTTTGACATAACCATTGGTAAATTGAACTCCCATTAAACCTAGTATGTGAACAAAATTAAATGACACAAAAGCTTTGTATATGTTTCTGGCTCATAGCTTCTTGAATATATTGGGTGCTCTTTGAAGTAAAAGACTGTGCTTTCTATTTCTGTTATATCTTCCATAGTTTTAAATATCATGCAATATGGAGTAATGAATGAAATGTAAATGGTTTTTGGTATTTATTTTTGTTTTTATTTAATTTATTGTATTTTTATGAAAAGTCTATGGTCTATACATTATCCCCTTATCTTCTGTCTTCAAAGGTACTTCAGCTTGAATAGAGTTAATGTGTGCTTTCAAAATTGCTAACTTTTATTTCTCTTCTGCCAAATTTTATTCATCTTCTGTATTTTTGTGTTTCATATGTGTCACTCATTTTTAGTCTCTACTAGTTTGGTAAGATTATGTATTATTTATCCTATTTTATCTACTCTGTCTGATAATCGAAGTGGTTTTTAAACAGGGTGAATTCCCAGCAAAAACAAACAAAAAGCAGAATTATATAGAAAGGAACGACAGTATATACACACACACACACACACGCTGGCAAAATTTAGGAATCAGACAAGATGAGCTCCTGTAAGAATATAAAATGCCCGAGCTAAAAAAACATGAAATCAATTTTAAACATCTACACAAAAAAAATTT
Organism: Trichosurus vulpecula; assembly: GCF_011100635.1. NCBI lineage: Eukaryota > Metazoa > Chordata > Mammalia > Diprotodontia > Phalangeridae > Trichosurus > Trichosurus vulpecula. The sequence continues at coordinate 148,712,749 of NC_050579.1, read as the reverse complement.
TGGAAAGCCATGTGTTAACTGCCAAAGGCAAAAATACCCTGGTCAGATAGATTTTTAGCAAATTATAAATTCTAGCAAACAATTAAAGAGAAAATAATATTTATTCTACAAAAGTTGTCAAAAATAGATAGAAGACATTCTACTATATTCCTTTCATGAGACAAAATATAATCCTGAGATATAAACCAGTGATGCAAATCAGACAAAGTGAGCTATAAATCAATTTCATGAATAAATATTGATGAAAAAATTTAAGTAAAATACTTGCAAGAAGATTACAGCAATATAGCCAAGAAGTATTTAGTGTGCCCAGGTTGGATTCACACAGGGTTGCAAATATGAGTCAACATTAAGAAAATAATTTGCATAATTAATAAACAACAAAGCATGATTATTTTTTAAAAATAAAAATATTGATATTGAAATATGGCACTTATGTTTAAAAATCATATAAAAACCCTATATTAAAACTTGTATTAGGCATGGAAGACCATTTCTCTAATTGCTGAAAAGCTTTGATATACATACACACACACACACACACACACACACACACACACACACACACGCTATCATTATTGGCAATGGAGAAACACTAGAAACTTTGCCAGTATAAACATGGATATAACAAGTTCTCCTTTTCTCCCTTTTGACACAGTTCTCAAAATATTCACTTTAGCAATTGGAACAAGAGGACAGAATTAAAAGTAGGCAAAGATGTGTTTCCCTATTTCCAGATGATGTGAATGTGTGCTTATAGAACTCCATATGATCAGCAGAGAAATTAATCAATATGATTATTAACTTCAGTATAGTAGCTGGATACAAAATAAATTCATAAAAACATTAGCATTTTTATTTAGTACTAGAAAAAGCCTTGCAGAAATAGAAATAAGGAAAATTCCATTCAAAACAACTACAAAAGGTATATCTAGGAGTTAACCTATGGATATGTAGGATTCTAAGTATAAAACATTCTTTGTAGAAATGAAGAGCTATTCAGGGCTTATGGTTGGGATGTTTCAATAAGATAAAAGTGGCACTACTACCTAATTTATAGATTTAGTTTTACACCAATACAACTACCATTGGCATATTTCATAAAACTAGATAAAGCAATAAAAACAGTTCATTTGGACAAATAATATGTAGAATCTCAGGAGAAATAATAAAAAAATTATTTGACTAAAGAGAGCATCGTATTGCTAGCTTCAAACTGACTTACATAGAAGCCATCATCCAAACTATTTGGCACTGGTTAAAAACAAAAAATGTAAATGGATGGAACTGAATCTGTATGGAAGAAACGAAAGAGCCAAAAAGCGTCCGATAAATCCAATATCATACATTTCTCTATCCATTATGTCACACATCCCATCAGAAATTAGCATATACAACATAAACATTAGCTGATTTGGGGGAAGATTTGAAAAGCAAAAGCTTTTCCATGTAAAGCTGAAATGGTTAACTGTTAGGGAAAGTGAAGTCAGAGCAAAGATAATGGACTAGAATATCCCTCTGTAAGGGAAAGAGGGGGGGGGAATAAAAATGCATTAAGCATCTGCTCTGTGCCAGACAGTATAGTTATCTCATTTGATCTTCACAAGAACCCTGGGAGGTAGGTGCTGTTATAATAGTTTTAATGCTAATGATAATAGCTAACATTTATATAGCGCTTGCTCTGTGCTAAGCAGTGTGCTGAGTGCTTACAAATGTCTCATCTGATCCTCACAACTCTGGGAAGTAGGTCCTTTTATGATCTCCACTTTACAGGCGACAGTTCAATGACTTGTCCAGGGTCACACAGGTACTAAGTGTCTGACACTGGATTTGACTTTGGTCTTCCCATTCCAGGCCCAGTGCTCTGTCCGTTGCATATCGGCTATTCATTATCCAGGCTCAGTACTCAATGCACAATCAAGGCTTGCCCCTCCCCCTCCCTCTTCCCCTCCCCCTCTCTCTTCCCCTCCCTCTCCTCCTCCCTCTCCCCTCTCCTCTCCCTCTCCCCCCACCCTTTGGTGAGTTCCTTCTGGAGCCTCCATCTTGTGAAGGGGCACTGGTGGGCCTGCCTTCTTGCCCTCTGAACGATTTTCCCCTATTGCTGACTTTCTCTTATCTTTTCCTGTGCCTGGGGCCTTCATCTAACCCTCCCCTACAAATTTCATCTGTCATTTTGCCTCATCCCTCATAAACCTATTCTTACCCCTCATGGAGACTTCATATTCCTCCTCCTGTCAGTATTTTCACAGTCCTACCCCTGCTCTGACTTCACTCTATTCCCTTTCCAATCTCATCCCAGTAGCTCGCCTTTTTAACCCTAAGCTGTCTTCTCAAATCCCTCGCCCTTTTGGCCTGTTGCTGGTCATCTCTTGCCAAACCTCAGCCCTGGATTGCTCCACTCACCTGCTTCCTCCACTCCTGCTCATGAGCTGCTGAATATAGTTAGACATCTCCCAACCTTTCTAAGGGACATTACAAATTCATATTATCCAACTTCATCTGAACCCAGACTGCAGCACGTTAGCCCTTTATTTTTACTCACTCCTCCACCCTTTGCAGCCTGGCTTCTGATATCACCACGCAACTGAAACTGCTCTCCAAAATTACTGATGATCTCTTAATTGGCAAGCCTGATGATGGTCTTTTCTCAGCACTAACCCATCTTAGTTTATCTGCTACACTTGACTTGGTTGGCTTTCTGTTCCCTCTCGTGTAAAATATAAATTCCTCTGTTTAGCTTTTTAAAGCTCTACACGTCCTTTTCTCAGCCTAGGTTTCGAGCTTCACTGGACAATGTTCTCTGTCTAGCACTCTGATCCAGCCAAACTGGTCTCTCTGACACTCCGTATCTGTCTCCGTACCTTTTCCAGGCTTGGAATGCACTCTCCTACCCTTGCTTGATAAATTCCTTCCTTTAACACACAGCTCAAACGCTGTCATCAACACGGTCTCTCTGATCTACCCTGCCCCCGCCAATTCTGGTAAAGCCTTCCCTCATTTAACTGCTTTTTATATATTTGTATTCACTTTATATTTATGGCACATACGTACTTATTTAGGATGTAAACTCCTTGGGAAAAAGGATATTTTTCATTCTTTGTAACTTATATCAACACTATGGCATCCAATAGGCATTTAAATACTTGTTGCCTGATTCATTAAAGAATACTACCGTCTGAATATTAAATTCACAACTAATTGGATCAGTGAAAAGGATTCTGAACAAGACCGTATTCCAGCCTCACTTTTATGATCATGGGCAACTTTCTCTGGCCTCAGCTTTCCTATTTATAAAATGAGGGGGTGGATGATATCTAACTTCTCCTCCAACTCACGTGCCCCTTGATTCCAAGAATGTAAATTTCTTAATTGCTGGAACTGTATATTATTCATCTTTTATATCTTTCCACAATGTCAGACTACAGTTATGCATTATGCATGTTAAAGGTATTTCAGAGTAAATGAGTGCTGAACTGAATAATCAGTCTATTCCCACTCTTTAGAATTGAATGGAATTCTCTAGCCTAGAGTGATGGTACACAACTATCTCTAAAGTGAAGTTCAGTTCTCCTGCTTCAGAGGATTCCCCTTCACACTATGAAACTGTTGAGCTCTTGTTCAGTTTATAGCACTTCACACTTTTAAACATGTTCGGCTACATGGAGCAGCGGGTAGAGTGCTGGACCTAGAGTCAGGAAGACCCCAGTCCAAATCTGGCCTCAGGAAATAATAGACGTGTGATCCTGGGCAAGTCACTTAATCCTGTTTGCCTCTGTTTCCTCATCTGTAAAATGAGCCAGAGAAGGAAATGGCAAACCACTCCAGCATCTTTGCCAAGAAAACCCCAAACAAGGTCATGAAGAGTCAGACGCGACTGAAACAACCAAACAGCAAGCACTTTTAAACGTTTTCATGTACATTACTTATTTGTTTCTTGGAACAAGTTAGGCAAGACAGGTACCATTGCAGAGGTGTGTGTGTGTGTGTGTGTGTGTGTGTGTGTGTGTGTGTGTGTGTTTGTGTTTTAAATCAATCTTTCCTGACTCCCCCAACTGCTTGTGCTCTTCTTCCCTAATTACTTTGTATCTAATTGTATTGTATTTATTCTGAAGGAAATTATTAGATGCCTACTTCTCTGCATACATGTTCTCTCCCCTTGGTAGAATGCTAGCTCTTTGAGAGTAACAGGTTTTTTTCTGTCTTTGTATCCATAGTGCTTACCATAGTGCACAGGACATTGTAGATGCTTAATAAAGTGTTGTGGGTTGATTAATTTTTATCTTTATTTTTGCAGAAGAGGAAACAGGCTTAGAGATTGGGATTATACTAGTAAATGTACAGGGGTGGGGTACCGGCGGCCTCGAGGCCACATGTGGCCCCCTAGGTCCTCAAGTGCAGCCCTTTGACTGAGTCCAAATGTCAAAAAACAGATTTGTTCAGTCAAAGGGCTGCACTTAAGGACCTAGAGGGCCACAAGTGGGCTTGAGGCCACCAGTTCCCCAACCCTGTACCAGGCATTCAGGTTAAGATATGCTCTTTCCTCTATGCCTATTTTCCTCCCTGTGACAACACTGATGATCACTATGATTATGGGTTAGAAAAAAATTAACTGAATGATGAATGAAGAAGTATTTATTAAACTACTCCACGCCAGTCATTGTGCTCTAGGTGCTGAGTGTATATAAATATGAAAGTGGGACAATCCATACTCCAAAGGAACTTAGATTCTGCAAGGGACAGACAGCACATATAGAGAAGTGGGCGCAAGGGAAGGAAAAGGCTTTTTTCCTTGAGAGTCAGATGGATTGTCAGTGGAAGAATTAGAAAGTCAACTGTCACGTCCTTTCCTGAAGAGTGCTAAGTGTTGATTTGATTACGCTTCCTAAAACAAGGAGAAAGAATGTGGAGGGGGGCAGGAGGTAGTAGAGAGTAAGATTCTCAGGGTGGATGAATTGGATGGTATGTGAAGTAAGGGTCTATGGCCAGCTAGAAATATAGCAAGTTAGAAGAGATTGCACTCATCGGATCATTTCAGCTTAGCTCCAGGGCAGAGCTCCAAAGCTGAACTGACAAATTTCACCAGAGGTTCTTGTCAATTCCCTATTTTGCCTGTGAGGAACTTTGGGCTATGTTTGGGTATAGGAAAACCCCAGGACATGTTAAAACAGTGCAAATTCTGCTATAGAGGGGGTCAGAAGACAGACAATATATAATTAAAAGCAAGCAGTTTTTGTTTTAATTTGGAAGATTTTTTTCTTTCATTTTTTAAATTTCCTACATAGTGAGCTGGTGACACCTATTCATGACCTTCACACAGTGTTAACCATTCGTGGATCACCATTTACCAAGTAAAATAGAAAAAAAAAATCCCTAAAAGGAATCAAAGGAAGCTCTAATCTCATTTGATTATGTCTTTCCTCTCGGTGTTGTGATAGGGCAAGAAGTCTCAACTGGTTTAAAGCCAGAGATATTCTGGGCTTTCCCCTTTCAAACATTCTTCCTGTAGTAGACCTCGAAAGCATTAAAAGATCAAATATCTCTTTCTCACTTTGCTTGGGCATTAGGAGCTTGGAGATCGGGCTAAGATGAAAATGATCTGTCAAATTATTAACATTTTTGTTATTATTACTATGTGATATTCTTATTTGGTCTAAAACTGTGATTGCATCAATGTAGGGAGCTCCCAGTGTGTAAACCCCTACGACTGATGCAGATCAACAACATACCTGTAACTTATAGTCTCAGACAGTTGTGTGAAGAACTGAGAAGGTAAATGACTTACTTCTGGTCACAGAATTAGCATACGTCAGAGGCCTGACTTAAATTCAAGTCTTCCTGATTCTCAGGCCAATCCTCTATGTACTCTAGAAAGCTGCCACTCATCTGTATCATAGTTATGTATTATTGTAAACAAGATAGAATGTTTTGCCTTTCTTAAACTTAGTATACTCTTATCCAGCATGGACAATAGTGAAACTTGCTTAATTGGAAGTTACCAGGTTGTTAGGTGGTATAGTGGCTAAAGTGATGGACTTAGACTCATGAAGACCTGATTTCAAATCATGTCTGTGATACTGGCAGTGTGACTAGGGACAAATCACTTAACCTCTCTTGGCCTCAGTTTCCTTATATGTAAAATAATAGCATCTAGCTCATAATGTTGTTGTGAGGTGATATACAAAGTGCTTTGCAAACCTTTAAACTCTTCATGTTAGCTATCATTATTATTATGCTGTATACCAAAACTGGACTATTGCTTTTCGAAGAATCTAAGTATAATATATTATAATTAATTGTAAAACACCAATTAATATAATTTAATCTTTGCTTGAAGCTGAATCGTATAGTGCTCAAGGGTCATTAGTAAGTGAATAATTGAACATCCTTTATCCTGGTACTATAGATATGCCAGAGCATTGGTTGATACAAATGAATAAAATTATAAAAAACTTCTTACGTAGTTTTGCTGTCAAAGCATAATTTCTTAGACAAATTAAAGATGGCAAGAAATGCGCTAGTTTATTCATATATAAAGCTATCTTCATGAGCTACAGTAGTTTTTAAGATGTAAATGTTTCCCGATAGGGAAAGGAAACAGTAAGACACATTCTTAATATCCATATTGAATAACTAGTTTAGATTTTCATTTCTCTCTTAAGAGTTTCTCATTAATTCATAATAAAAGAGTCACTTAGGAAAATGAAAAAAGGCTTAAACTATCTAAGAAACAAATACAATAAGTATTGATTCTATGAGGCTGCTTTGGCATAAGAATATAGCTCTTTATTTTGCAGCACTACAAAATGTGGAAAAAAAATTAGCTATTAATATATCATATTAGGAAAGTTGTTGAATAAACCTTTAGGGTAGCATTTGTATTCCTTATTCTGCTTTTACTGTTGAGATTTTTTTTCTTTAAACTTCAGATTTTTTTAAACTTTTCTTCCCATGTTTCCTTCATTTTTGTTCCTTTCGTGTATGACAAATAAATAATCTCTGGATAACCACAGGTGATGGCAAGCCAAACAAGGTCTCAAAATATATCTTGCCTGGCAGGACATTTTGTTTTAATTACACTTTTGGTTGAGCATTTGAAAATGGAGAAAACATTTTTAGCAAATACAACAATTTTTCAATTATCCAATGACCTCCTAAAATTGTAAATTAAGAAAATTCCCCTTTATTCAAAGTGAAGAGGTTAATTTGCTGTGTTTGGTTTCTTACGGGAAAAAAAACACATGAAATTGTATCAACCTCTGTATTCATATATGTGTATACATATTAGTCTCTATATTCCTCTAAACTAACCTATGTGCATTCTTTCTGTAAAAGAGAGAAAAATTGTATATAGAAGACTAGATGCTTCTTACCAGAAAATGACTGTACTGACCTCTGCATTTTTAGACTAGAGTCATGTAAAACATTACTTTGCCAGAATTAACAGACCTCTGCCACTTTCAGAGGCTTCTTAGTGGGATAAATAAGTTGACTCTAAGATACAGCATTCAAAACAGCGTTGTTTTAGTAGTGAAGAACATAGCAACACCCGAATTAGTAACAGAGGTGAATCAAAGGACAGCTATCCAAGTGAGTAGACTTTAAATTCTAGTTTTGTTATTGATTTTACCGAAGGCCAGCAGTGAGAGGGGTTGGTGTGGGAGGGGGAGTTGGAAATAACCTGTTTAAGTTAGTGGGACAATTCAGTTTAGGAGTGTCATACATACACGGACTTTAGCTTCTATTTATCAAGGCATAGTAAAAGTAAGAGAGAGAAAATAGCTGGTTTTCTGTGTTTGGATGGCATTACTGAAGGGCCTGCTTGCTGCTAATATTCCTTTACCCTATTTCCCTGGTCTAGGCTCCTTAAGTTTGGCTACTTAAGTGTGGGGAATACAATTGTGGGCAAAAAGAAAGAAAATTCTTACCCTCAAGGAGCTTCTATTCTTTTAGGAGAAGCTATGTATCTAGGGAACTGAAAATCAGGGAGAGGGAAGAGGATTTCCATGAGGCTTGGTGATAAAGTCTGAATAATAAGTTGAGCCAGGAAAGGAATGAAGGAAGGCTGGCCTCTCCCCCACTCCCCATCCCCCTCCTCAAATGAAGTCAGCAATGGGAGAAGAGGGCCACAGGCACTGAGGGAAGTTCTAGCATGAGAAGACAGCTGAGGCATAATGGCAACATTGAGGTGGAATCCTGCAAAATCATCTTTCACCATGCCATACTTCATGAAAGGTTAAGAAATTTATCCAAGAGGTAGAGATAAGCATGCTTTAATGACCTGGGAAGTTAACTGATTTATACCCCATTGAGAAACTGTGGACTGTAATCGAGGCTAGATTTGATAGACTGAAATTATTAATGGTATAATTTTGCAGCTGATTTCTATTATATTTATACCCACATTTGAAGTTCACCCAGAGTTGGTCCATGTACTTCCAATGATTGTAGGACCACTGACTGATGAAAGTTTGGGAACTTTAGGAGAAGGTTGTTACCACATTGTAGTAGGTATTACATCCCATCTAGTGCTGCTCAGACCACTCCAGTTGGTGACTTTAGATCTTCTGAACTGAATGTAATTCAACAGCTATTTATTAAGCACCTACTGTATGCAAGCTACTGTGCCAAGCACTGAGGAGACAAAGACAAACAATGAAACAGCCCTTTGTCCTTAAACAAACTTCTCATCAGAGGAAATACAGCATGTGCACAGATGAGTGAATACAAAGCAAGTCAAAAAATTCTCTAGAAAGAGATAGTTCTAATGACTGGGAGAATGATGAAAGCCTGGTATAGGAGGTATATGCCTGAGCTATGCTTTGAAAAAAAGTAGGGAGTCTGTGAGGTATTGAGAAAAGACTGTATTCCAGACTTAGGAGAACTCTTGTGTCCCAAGGACTAGAGATATACTGTGCTAGGCACTATGCTGAACTAGGCAGGATACAAAGAAAGATAAAAGACAGTCCTTTTCTCCATGGAGCTCATAATCTAATGAAGAGACAATATGCAATCAATCAGCCATATACAAACAAACTATATACAGAATAAATTAGAAATAATCAAGTGAAGGAAGGCACTAGAATTAAGAGGGATTGGAAAAGGCTTCCTGAAGAAAGTGAGATTTTAGCTGGGACTTGAAGGAAGTCAGGGAACTCCAGTAGGCGGAATTAGTATGGAAAGCATTCTAGGCATGGGGGACAGTCAGTGAAAATACCCAGAGTCAGGAGATGGAGTGTTCAAAGAACAGCAAGTAGGCCCTTGTTACTGGATCAAAACATGGTGGGGGAAGGAGTGTTAGATATAAGAAAACTGGAAAAGTAGGGGAAGGCCAAGTTACGAATGGCTTTGGCCACCAAATAGAGGATTTTGTATTTGATCCTGGAGGTGATAGGGATCTATTGAGTAGAGATGGACATGCACTTTAGGAAAATCATTTTGGGGAATAAATAGAGGATGGACTGAAGTACTTCAGGTTCAAAAGCTCCTCAAATTCAAGATCTGAATCTGTGGCACCCAGAACCTCTCTATATAATGCAATTTAGGGGACCTAGGTGTGAAAAATCTTCGCAATAACCTTGTAAGGGTCATCTATGCAGCAATGTTAACTGAGGTCCTTCTAATATTACAAATAATATTCCAATTTTAATGTCCAGGGTTGACTCACTTTATATTGAATTCTGCTGTGTAATAGGAAGTAAGCATTTACTCCCAAAGTGCCTAAATATGTTTAATATTTAAGTGTTATATAATCTGCTTTACTTAGGTAATCAAATTATCTCTGGTTCATAAAGAGCAGAATTTCCAGTTGTGAATGTGATTTATATTTTGCTGGAAGATTAGTTAGCTTAGTGGTAATTTAAACTTTCTGTGGCATAAAAATTCCCAAACTGTTTTTACATAATCTTTAACAAATAACCCACTTTTAAAAAAAAAAAATTGGTTTGAGATTTTGTCATTTGTCTGATTTCAGATCTGTCTCTGTTTGTTTCAGGGATGAGATTTTCCAAACCACAAAGGCATTTCCCATAGCTTGCTCCCTTACTTTGCTACTAGCCAACATTATCCAGCTTGTATTACTTTATTAGCCTAGTTCCTTTCTCCATCACTTCTCTTATTCTCAGCCATTAATATCCTTAAGCCTTAATCCTCAGCAATTAATTTTAGGACCCTGTTAATCCTTGAGAGAAAGGACTGTCTTTTGCCTTTCTTTATATCCCCAGCACTTAGCACAATGCCTGACAGAGCAGGCACTTAATAAATGCTTATTGACTGACTGGCTGGCAGGTCTACCAAGCAGCTGAGGTGTTCTCAGGATTCAGAGAAAGACCGAAAAAAAAAAAACCCAACCTGTTCTCAGGGACTTCACAGCCTGATGAGGGAGACAACATGCAAACAACTCTGTACAAACATTTTAGACATAAGATACTTGTTCAAGTGACTGGCCCTCCTTTTCTGATTTTCCTGATGGTTAGTTCCTGCTTCTTCCTCAGTTCTCCTTGTACCATACAGTCTATTTGTGTACATAGCTTGCTTCAATGAATGAATATGAATGCAAGGCACTATTTGCTGCTTTTGTCTTTCTATTCTTTAGCTTCTTGCACTAAGTAGAGTGTGAGTCTACTAGAGTGCAAGCTTCCTAGTTTACCAGGTCAGTAAAAAAAAACATTTATTAAGCTCCTACTTCATGCCATGCACTGTGCTAAGCTCCAGTCACTTAATAAAAGCTTAATGCTTGTTTTGCATTCACTGATATTTATGTGATATTTTAAAGCTTGCCAAGCACTTAATATTCATGATAATTTGAACCTCACAAACAACCCCATGAGCAAGGTACCACAGCTGTATTATATGCATTTTATAGATGAGGAACCGAAGGTGCAGAGATTGTGACTTGCCCGTAATTACATAGCTAGCATGTGTCAAAGAGAAGGCTGCAAATCCAGCATTCTATCCTCTCATATCAATCTATCTTTAGAATACCTACATTTAAAATATGTTCCATATTATGTCAGTAGGATTTCTTTAAAACACAGTATATCATTAAAAATGCATTGCGAATACCCAGAGCAAACATGTCCTGGAAATATTAAATTTCGTGTTGTAACTTCTAAACTATACTTAAGAAACCATTCTTTTTTCTCTTTTATACCGTCTTTAAGATATCACTTTTTTCCCTCCTTTCCAGTCTCTTGGCTTACTATAAAATGTAGTGAACCATGACTAATTGTGATTTATTAATGAATCCTAACTTCTTGCCTCAGAGAAAATGGGATTTTTAATTTAAAAAACATAACAAACGTCTGCCTAGGCCCCTCAGTAATAACCTCTTTTCACAACATTGTCACTTCATTTTATTTGGTGAATGGATACATTTTCTCCTTTCTAATGCTATTTGACTTTCAGAGCCTGATGGCATAGCTGTAGAAGGTCATAGTGTTTGGGAGCCATTGATGACCCTTCACTGAAAATCCCTTTTGAAAATACTCTTTGAAAGTTCATTTTTTTCCCCAACATAAAAATCTCAAAAATAAATAGTATTAATTGGTACTATTTAAAAATAATACCACCAAGTTACTTATTTTGAGTCTTATTATGGTTTCAAGAGACCTGTTTGGTCCTGGTGCATCATTTCTTATGAAGTATAGAGAATAGAAACTGTATAATAGAAAAGCATTACAAAATGGCCTGGTAGAGAGGGGTAGATTAAAACTTCAAAAGCTATTTCATAAGCATGTAACTGCCTCATTTCTGGGTCTGCAGGGATGATGCATTGCAGCAAGAGGTCATTTTTTGTGGACATTAGTAGCAAAAAAACAGCAAATTAAAATTTTGAGAAACTAATGAAATAAAGTATTTATTTTTGAAGGTTTAATATCCGAAGTGTGTATTTTGAAAAAGTAAAGATTACTACCTTGCTCACCTCTCCCCACCAGTGTGAAGAGATGAAATTATTTTAAATTACTACTAGACTTTGCTCTGAAAGGCCTATGCCTTATAGATTTGTGCTCAACTTACTCTTTTTTCTGTAGGGTAATCCACCAAGCAGGAAATAGAAGACCATGTGATCACTATTCCCCTTATATACTTGAAGGCAGTTCAGGAACCAAACCTTCCCAATGCATATAATTAATCCTGCAATTTATAATTAATCCTTCTTTGGAAGCTTTTAAGAAGCAATGACTTAGAAAGAGATACCAATAACAGTCGCTGTTTCCTAATTACAATTAAGTTTATAGTCTAGGTTTAGCAGGATTTTGTGAGCATCCATTGGATGAATGCTTGTAAAATGATGTCTAAGTTCTGCCAAGAAAGAGGTCATGGTGAATGTGTGCGGTAAAACTTTTGGCTCAAACAGCTCCAAATGTTTGTGAATAATAAAATTGTCCTAGTTTAAACAAATACAAGATTACTTCATAAAACAGTTGGTATTAATTCAATTAGGTAGGTTGCAACTAAATTAACATCATTTTTTTTTTGGTAAAAACCAAACTTGGGCTCAGTTTCTAGAATTAAGAATAGTTTTTGAAAATTTTCCCAGGGTCACGCAGTGGCACTGTTGGTGGCAGAGCCAGGTACAGAATTCAAGTATCCTGATTTTAGGCAGTGTTTTTTTTCTCCAAGCCAATATTCAGTATCTCTTAGGCAACACAGATCTCAGGACTTCCTCCAAAGATTAATATTATAGTTCATTTAGGAGCCAGATGTTGTTTCTGAACATAAGTATATGAAACTCTTCAACTGCATCCTGGTCCTGCTAAACTTAGGGATTCCTTTTGTTTTTCAGTTGCATCTCACTCTTCATGAACCCGTTTGGGGTTTTCTTGGAGTTCCTTCTCCAGTTGATTTTATAGCTGAGAAACTGAGGCAAACAGGGTTAAGTGACTTGCCCAGGATCACACAGCTAGGAAGGGTCTGAGGCCAGATTTGAGCTCAGAAAGATGAGTCTTCCTGACTTCAGGTTCTACAGTCTATCTACTGTGCCACCTAGCTGCCCAGGGGTTCCTTTAGTTAGATACTTTAAAAAGGAAACAACCATGTGGTTCAATGGCTAGAGGGCTAAACCTGGGGCCAGGAAAATGTGAGTTCAAAACCATCTGGCTTCAGATACTTATCAGCTATGTTAAATTCTTTTTAATCATAGCACCTATCTCCCAATGTTGTTATGAAGATAATATGAGGTAGAAATTGTAAAGCTCTTGGCAAACTTTAAAGTTTTATAGCAAGGCTATCATTATTGTTATTATTTAAAATAAAAACTTGTCCTACTTTTCTGACCACAACAACAATAGCAATATATTTAAGTGCTTTCTGTGTTCCAGGTACTGTTAAGTGCTGGGGCTGCCTACTATTGAGTTCACGTTCTAATGGGAGAGACAACATGCTAACAGCCATGTACATACAAGATGTATACAATGCAAATAGAAGGAAATCTCAAAGAGAAGGCACTGGCATTAAGGGTGGGAAGAGGAGAAGGTGGGGAAAGGCCTCCTGCAGAAGTAGGAATTTGCCCTGAGTCTTGAAGGAGATCAGGGAAGCCAAGCCAAGAGGTAGATGAAAAGGCATGGGAGGTGGCATGTCCTTCTAAGGAAAAGCAAAAAGGTCAGTGTTGCTAGGTCATAGAATATGTGGAGGGGCATAAAGTAACGAGTAACGAGAGCATTGGAAAGGTAGGAGAGAGTCAGGTTGTGAAGGCTTTTAAATGCTAAACAGGACACTTTGTATTTTGATCCTGGGAGTAGTAGAGAACCACTGGAGTTTGGAGATGTGACATGGTCAGACCTGTGCTTTAGGAAAATCTTTTTGGCAACTGAGTGGAGAATGGATTGGAATACAGAGGAATTTGAGGCAGGGAGACCCAATGGAAGGCTATTGCAATAATCCAGAAGTTGTAAAAGTAGAAATGATAAGACTCGGCTACAGATACTATATGTGGAGTGAGTATATATGAGTCAAGGATAACATTGAGGTTTTGAACCGAGGTGGGAGACTAAGAAGGTTATGGTGCCTTGGGGGTGTATGGAGTGTTCAGGGAAGACTCTTTTTCAGGGCCGCTCATTCACCTTTGGTATCTAGCTTGCACTCAACTCTCACTTGTGGCTCTAAGAAGCTATAGCCTGCACAGCAGCCACAGCCTGGTAAAACCATCTCAGCAGATGGTAAATTAGGTTGAGGGTAACCTATAGGCCTCAGACCCATTAATGAATTAGAGAGATGTCATGCCCAAACATGTGAAGACTATCTTCAGCATAATGGATGGATGAGAACAATTTCTTCCAATGGCCATGAAGATGGCTGAAGAAAATGCTGTGGAGGCATGAAAGATGCCAAGATCATCTACTACATCCAGGGCCATCTCCAGGCATCTTGACTTGTGTCCCGCCGCTGGATTTTGATAACTCTGGAAGAGAAAGTGAGGCTGACTTTGTGCAACTCTGCCTCACTTAAATCCAATTCACATGCAAATCATCACCCATGATATCTTTAGTCCTCTTCAAAAATGAAGGATGAATAGGAAATAGGAGTTCAGTTTTAGACAGGTTAGGTTTGAGGTGTCTGTGGGAAATTCTGTTTGAGATTTAGAAAAGACTCTTGTTCAGATGAGATTGAAACTCAGGAGAGAGGTTATGACTGGATATATAGATGTGCATAGAGATGACAAACCCATGGAAGCTAAAGAAACAACCAAGTAAGATTGTATAGGAGAGCAGAACTGTTCCCCAGAGCTTTAGGGAAATCCTCAGATGGTAGGTGTGACTTGGATGATGATCCATCAGAGGGCACTGAGAAAGAGTGATCAGAGAGGTAAGAGAAAAACCAAGAGAGAACAGTTTAATTTGGAAGATTGGATCAAAAGCCAGATAACTGTTAATAGATGTTCGTTAAATGGGATCTTCTCTCCAGCCCTTTCTAAGGGATCAGATTTTTCCACCAGATTCTCATATTTAACATCCACTGCTATTGGTATAAATGCAATGTGAATGTCTTTAGGGCCAGTTTGATATTTATAAAGTTCTAATATCTGAGGTCATCAAGTAAACACAGCAGATTTCTCATTAATTGCAGTATTTCATATGCTCTTTTTTTCAACCTGAATTCTAATAAAAAGATAAAACTTTTTCCTTTAAAATTTCTGTTATTAAACAGCCTATGGTCTTTTTTTTTCTCCTTTCTTTTGAATTAAATGTTGATTGCATGTCTTTTTCTATTAGGCTTCTAGAAGTATTAATGTTTATTTCTCTCTCTCTCTCTCTCTCTCTCTCTCTCTCTCTCTCTCTCTCTCCCTCTCTCTCCCTCTCCCTCCCTCCCTCCCTCCCTCTCTCCCTCTCACATTCTCACTCTTTTTCTTTCTCCCTCTCCCTCCTTCTTCTTTCTACCTGTCTTTTTTTCTTTGTCTCTTTCCCTATCTCAAGTAGAAAAAAGGAAGTAGTACATATCAAGAAACTTTTCTTCTACCTTTTAAGTATTAGGTCATTATATTTTATAGTTTATCTAAGTCTAGTAGAAAGTCTCACTATGTCTCTGGAAGCAAGAGGTAAAAATAGCGTTGGATTTATTCCCAAGGTTATTTTGATGGGTTAGTAACTGAAATGACTGACAGATTTTTAAAACACCCATCTACGGTTTATGTGAGCCCCATAAAGTGGTCTGAGATACTGAAAGATTAAGTGATTTGTCCAGAGAAGCACAAGTACCATCAGCAGCTTTGTCTCCCTACTCCAAGTGCTACATTCTATCCATTGTATCATGGACATGTTATCCAACTATATATTAATTTATGAGACTCGCCCTTTTCCCCATGGTTAAAGAGCAGCAGTTTAATAATCTGCTGGCTTTTGCTGTCATGTTGATTGTAAAAGGTTGCTTAGCAGCTAGTGAAGGTATTCATAGCAATTTCGCACAAGTGAAATTTAAAAATAGGCAAGTCAATATGTTTGGCTTCTGTGTAAAATGGTCAAGATCAGAAGTTACTTTGTTGGCTAAAATCAGAGACAGTCGTTTTTGCCTAATCGGGCTTCTTTGCCAGTGTCTCATTAGCACGACTTCCTGTCAGTGAAGTGGGGTTACTGTTTGCCTCCTCCCAGGACTGAGAATACACACTACTACCAAACATGCTAAATTCCTTGCTACACGTGATCATGTTTTGGAATTTTCCTGTCAATCTTCTTTAACTTAGGTCTTCAAGCAGAACTTTGATTTTAAAAAAATACTTAGTATTTGGTTTAAAAATACTAGGACATTGAACCAGTGTTATAATGTGCTGAAAGACACAGTTCATCGTGTTTATTTGGTAAACTTGCAGGTTAATTGAATTATGAAAGGGAGTGGTCTTCCTGGAGAAATGCTTGGATCTTACTGGGGAGGGAAGATGTTTGTTTTTAAATGCTTTCTGTTTTATTTCATCCATTAAACCAAAAACAAAAGTTGGAACATGTTTATGCCTCAGGATTAATAGAGTGCTCAAGATCTACTTAACCTAGGTCTAGTGAAGTAGAGATATCTAGTTACATTGCCTGACTCAACTTGTTGTGTTTTAGAATACAAAAAAAGGGTGAATTGTTTTGTGAACGAAAGGCAAGTTTTCTTCATCGTACAAAAAACTTACAAGATTTTTATAAAGTGGTTTTCATTTGTACATGATTAGTCATCGTCACAATCTCTGTTTGAGCAACCTTTAGAATAAAATCTTCAAGAACATTAGAATACTAGAATAACCTAGTAAGTATTTATTTAATAATGTTTTTTAAATCATTGAATATGATATTCTATTCAGATGAATTAAGGGTGGAGGTGGGTTTTTTTGTTTGTTTTCTGTTTTTTTTTTGTTTTTTTTTTTTACTAGTAATGTTTATTCTCTCTCTCCTTCTCTCTCCCTCTCTCTCTCTCTCTTTTTCTCTCTAGTAACATCGGCTACAGAGTTCTAGATCTTGTCAGCAAACACTAGTGGTATGGCCATTATACAATATTTGTTTTCTTAACGTTTCCTGAAAACCCCAACTGAAATCCTAGGTGGCACAGTTCATTGAACATAGGGCCTACAATCAGGAAGACTTGAGTTCATATCCAACCTTAGGCGCACTTACTAGCCATGTGACCAACCCTAGGCAAGTCAGTTAATCTCTGTCTGCCTCAGTTTCCTCATTTGCAAAATGGCAGTCATAATAGCATCTACCTTCCAGGATTGTTGTGAGGATAAAATGAGATGATATTTGTAATATACTTTACAAACTTTAAAGCACTACAAAATGCTAGCTGCTATCATTATCATCATCATTACTATTACTTAGATACCTCATCACAGTGTGGAGTTCTCAAAGACTGTGCCACAGGAGCACAAACTTTGGTAGGACCTACAAAGCTGGAATTTCTAGGGCCTAGCACAATGCCAGGCACATAGTAGGCACTTAAATGCTTGTTGATGGAATAATTAAATGGTTTCAAGTTTGGTTTGGTCAACTGATCCTCTAAGAACCAATCTGTGTTTGAAGAGAATTATCAGCAGTAGATTGACCACCATACAATTAAAATTTTTGGTCAGTACAGTTTATAAGGACTAACTCCTGAGGCATGGAGGTGTGACCTTTTGATGATAGGAGTACCCACAGCCATGAAGTCATAGAAGTATTGAAATATTGAAATTAATTTGAATCGCAGTCTTTCTTACTATGCAGAATAGTAGTATAGTACTTTTAGAGAGACTCTAAAGCATTGATCCTCTAGTTCCTTTTGGGTTGTGTTTGTTTTTGGACCACCAACTGTACTTATGCCTGCTTGCTACTACAAACACACCAACAAAATTAACTTTGGTGAAAAGCCAATGAACTGATCTCTTATTTTCACTAAATACCATAACTAGTTCACGAGGCCTAGAGTTTTGATTTCAGTGATATAGGGTACTCCCTGATAAAGTAACTCCTTCTACCAGTGTATGTTAGCACTTTCTCTGCAATTTAGTCTTAGAGAGTTGTGTGGAACTGTTTGAGGTTAGGTAACTTGCCCAAGGTCAGCCATCCAGAATGGGCAGGAGGTGGGACTTTAACTCAGATGTTCCCTCCTCAGAGGCTGGCTTTCTATCCATTATACCAGGGGTGGGGAACCTGTCGCATCAAGGCCACCCTTAATAAAAGGATTTGTTCTGTGAAGTTTGGATTCAGTCAAAGGGCCACACTTGAGGACCTAGAGGGCCATATGTGTCCTCAAGGCCTCAGGTTCCCCTCCCCTGCACTATACCATGCTCAGATCTATAAGTAATGTAGCTAAATGTATATCGTCATATAATAATATTTCTATATTAGAAACAAGCATAAAAAAATCAGTTTACGTGCTACCTTGAGTACCATCACAGAATTTTAAAGTTGGAAGGAACCTCGGCAGTTCTCTAATCCTACCTATACCTGGAAAAGAAGGGACCACCTGTGGTCCCAAACTACACTTTGAGAATAGCTGCTGTAAAACAAATATTGAATTAAATATGAAATCTTTAGCATGATTTATAAGACTAGAGAAAATACTTTCATGTAGTGAATTCTGTCAACTACAGTAGGTTATCATGATGTTAAACAACAATCTCCTTATATTTTATTTTCCCAGTTTCTGAGATTTTTATGTTAGTAAGCATTTATTCACTTTCAAAAAATAAAATGAGACTGATTATGTGAGACTGATAAAATAAGATCCAGAATCTATTATTCCTCAGAAATTACTTTGTGATGTTTTCTACTCTGTCTCAATTTTTTTTTCCTTTCTATTTCCTCCCTTCCATTTTTCCTTCAACATCTGTGATACAAGGACATTTTTCAGGCTACAGTCTTAAGTTACTTTCAGGCTGTTCTTTGTATCTCCACATCATGCATCTTCCACATTGGGGGGGGCCTCAAATATATCTTGAGTGATTGAAAACTAAATTTTGAGGCCACTCGTTTATATTTTCTTTCTTTGCTTTCTCTCTCTCTCTCTGTCTCTCTCTCTCTCTGATGCTCTATAGTCTTGAATAGGAAGTTAATTTGAAAAAAAAAATTCTCAGGTGTTAAATGAGTAGAGATCAGGTGATTATGCCTTAGTATTTGAAGTTCATTTTCTTTTCCCTTTGTGCCCATTGATGCCTGGTGTGAGACATTTTGAGATTATGGTTTCTATTATATAAAAAGACTTTTCTGGTTGTGAAGTGGTTATTTGCAAAGTGATAAAATAAAAAGAGTTCTGCATTTGGAATGAGAGGACCTGAGTGTGAATCCCGTCTCTGCCTCTTATTAGCTGAATGACTTTTGGCCTCAGTTTCTTCATTTGTACAATAAAGGGGTTTGACTAAATGACCTACCTCTAAGTTTCCTCCTGTCTCTAAATCTATGATTTGTTCTGTGAGAAGAAAGGCAAGACATTCTTCCCATTCTTCCTCTTGTTCCCTTCCTCAGTACTTTCGTCTGAAAGGGTGCATGAAGTATCTTTACATTGATTAACAATGCATGTACCTACCCATCGACAGTTTTAAGGAAGAAAGTCAGACTTGATAATAGTAACCCAGGAAAGATTTACCTGTAATATCTGTCCCATTCAGTCTTACATAGTACATTTCAAAGATTCCCTTTACTTCACTTGTAAGGTATTTCCCTGAGAGCTGATGGGTCCCAGTCAGTAGTTTGTGATCTATTTTCATGGAAATAGATTTTCCTTGAATGAATGCTGAATAGATTGTATAATGGAAGCTACAGTATTTGGCTCTTCCTTCTCCAAGCAAAGTCCTGGCCGATAATACAATGAGCCAAATAATTTGGGAGAGGCAGAGAATATGTTTTGACCAGCATAAGGAAACAGAAAATTTGGGCTTGGATTATCTGGATCTATACACAGCATTCTTTCATCTTACTATGTGTTGACCTGGCGTAAGAATGGGAAAGTGCAATCTCTCTTGAATTAGATGTGGTCTCCAGAAATCTAACAAAGTATCTGTGTGTGGCCTCCATCCATATGAGCTGAGAAAGCATTTTATGGACCTCAGTACTCAACAGGATACTTAACCAACTAGCAACAGTAAATATAAATGGACAGTTCCTGTCTTACATCCAAATTGCTACCAGAGGAAGTTCCTTTTGTCTTCATTGGCCAAAATTTAGGCTTTCCTTTTACTGCTTCCCATCATCTTCATCCTGCTCTTTTCATTACTGATCCTGAGTGCGGTCTTTGGTAGCAAAGGAAAAGGACATAAAGTGGTAAGTTCCCAAGTTAAGAGCATTCCTCCATCTGACTATTAATAAAGGTTTGTTAGTCCCAGCTTGTCAGTCAGGCCTTGTGCCTAACTCCAGGGCTGGGGAACCTGTGGCTTTCTAGGTCCTTGGGTGTGGCCTTTTGACTAAGACCAAGTTTTTTATTATATAATATATAATTTATGTATTATATATATTATATGTTATGTATTATTATATATTATTTATATATTATATATTGTATGTTATATTAAGGGGATTTGTTCTGTCAAGTTTGAATTCAGTCAGAGGGCCACACTTGAGGACCTAGAGGGCCACATGTGGCTTTGAGGCTGCAGGTTCCCCACCCCTGGCCTAAATTATGTCCTATCTCTTCCTTTTCCCAAATTCTTTAAAGCAAGAGTACTTAATCTGATGGCTGTCTATCTACCTGGGAACCATGAATTTGGATGGGAAAAATACCTTGATGCCTTCATTTCAGTATAATTGGTTTCCTTATAATGCTACAATTTTATTCAGTGCCTTTAAAAACATTTTTCTGAGGAAGTATCTGTAGGCTTCTTCAGAATGCCACAGTTGTCCATGACACATAAAAAAAAAGGTTAAGAACTCATGTCCTAAAGTGTCCTAATGTCTGGTACTGTAAATGCCCAGAATTCTCAGTAAGTTTGTCTGTTTATCCTGAAATGTAGATGAATCTTTGGTCTTTTGTGAACCCCAGAGATCCATTAGTATCTCTTAACAGGGCCCCCTGTTTTAAGTCAAAAGAGAATAAGAACATTTCTAATCCCATTTTACTAGCATACTATCATAAAAACCTACCAGGCAGTTTCAGAAAGGCTATGTGCTTGTTTCAGGGATAGATAGATGAAGCTTTGGTGGTGGGCTCATTTTGCAGGAGTCAAGAAAGGTCAAAAACCCTGTCATAAAACAGTAGATACTGCTAAGGGAAAGGGAAAAAGGTCATGCTAATCCCAGTAAACTTCGGGGGAAAAAAGTGGAAGAAAGGGAGGTGGCCAAGATTGAGAACTGTCCCAGAGAGGGTCTTACAGTGGTAGAAAGCTTCTCACCCCTCTTCTTTATTGACCTCATCTAGGCCTGATAGTGGTTTGGATATGGGGACAATCTTCCTTCTTGCTCCGTAATTGGGAAGGAGGAAATGGTGGTTTCTTGGAGGGATTTGGTTATTTGTCTTGTTGTATTCCTAGCACTAAGCATAGTGCCTGGCACTTAGTAGGCATTTCAGAAATGCTGAAGAAATGAGTGAATGAATGAATTAATCAATGAATAAATGTTATATGTTCCTGGTATTTCAGTTTAGGACTTTATTTCCTAAAGAAATATCATTCAACATGATTAGATTCTGTGGTAACATAGCAATAATACTGTACTACATTGTTTATAAAATGATGCTAATAAAGGCACCAACTCACAGAGTTGTTGTCAGGACCAAATGAGGTAAAGCACATGACAAACCTTAAAGCTCTGTATAAATGTTTTATCATCATCATCATTATATTTTAAGTTAAATAAACTTGGGGGGGGCTAGCTGGGGAAAAATGACTGTATATAATACTGTTTCTATGGGAAAAAATAGGTTCAGAATTCCAATAAACTTTTTCCCCCAAAGCAAACTTTTGAGACACAGCTAGATTGCAAGCTTTTTGCAGGGAGATGCTGTGTCATTTTTCATCTTTGATCACCAGTACTTGGCACAGTGCCTTGCATATAGTGGGTGCATAATAAAATACTTGTTTAATTGATTTGAGGCCTGCCTTTTGTTGAGGTTTTACATTTAAAATGCTGTATTTTCACATGAGCCAATTTTTAAGTCTTAAACCAAATAGTTTTCAAAGTTGAAAAAAATACTAGTACGAATTACTGAATCGCTTTGAGTCCAAAGTAAGGATTAAGTGTATGTAAAATTAAATTTTTAAAAAATTACTGTTTTTCACTAGACCATGACAAAAAGGCATATGAAACCACAAAGGAGGACTCCCCTTGCCTTTTTGGCCTTGTTCTAACAAAAGACAGCCAAGCTGATTTAGAAGTTTGAAAGTAGGAAAGGGAATGGGAAGTTCACAAAGCTTCAGTTCGAAATAATTTTTAAAGGAAATATTATAAACCTGTAACAAAAATCAGCAGTTAGTCTAAGTTTTGAGTCATAGACACAACCAGTCCTACCGAAATACTTTTAGCCCTGAAGTTGTGTACCACTTAGAATATTGACCCTTTTGAAGTACACAGTGAAAAAAAAAAAATTTGGAAAAACATCTAAAAAAACCATCAAACATCTGAAAACTGAAACATCAAGAAAAAAACATGTTTTCAGTGAATCTCTTCATTATTTTCCAAGTTGCAGGTTCATTTTCTCATTCCTTTCCCTTGACAAACTCCTCAAGTCAAAACAGGTCACATTTATCTATCCCCTTAAGGTTTACAAAGCCCTTTACATAAATCATGTCATTTGAAAGTGACACAGACATCATCGTGTTGACTATTAATATAATTTGAACCCACTAAAGAATTTTGAAACAGTTTAAAGACTAATCTCCTGAACTTCTAGTAATTTCTTAGATTTAATAATGAAGACAAATGAAAATTATAGCACTACAATTGTAATTACATGATATTGATTTCAAGTGTTTGATTTAAAATCAGGGAAAGTCTCTGCCATTTCTTTATAACAATTTGTATTAGTATAAAGCTCAATCCTGATCTGAGATCATTCTGTTAAAAAAAAAAGAAGTATAAATCACATGAAGTTGTATGAAGTTTCAAATCCTAACTTTTCTTTCTGGTACATAAACACGGATTAATTCTTTCTTAAAAACAAACACCTCACATATCCTCCTTTGAAATCCAGAAAATGGAATTAGAGTTAGTAGTGGTTTATTGCCTACTTAACCTTTGCTTAGGGAAGGTAATAAAAATACAGTCAGAGATATTATCTCATGAGGGACTAGAAACAAACAAAAACAAATTATTTCCTCTTAGGTGCATCCTGTTATATTGTCATTAATTGTGTAAGTAACCAATTTTCCTGACTGTTATCTATATTTAGTCAGCTTATCACAAACCTATTGTCATAAACTATGCTTGCATCCTACCTTTACTTGGTGAAATGTGTCCCTAGTACGTTTTGCTGTTCTTTGAAGGTCACCCCCTTGTCATCCTACTGTGTTCTTCTTTCACAGTCAGAAATTCAGAGAAACTATCAGCAAGGGATTCCAGGAGGGTTAAAAAACAGTCCACTGCTTCCAGAGCCCTTTTTGGGTAGTTTTTGGACTTTATACTTTTTATACAAAGCTCTGCTGAATCATATGCTGGCTACTGAATGAAGGATCTGCTTTCTGATTCATTTCCAGGAGGGAATTTTTTTGTTGTTGTTGCTTCCCCGCAGTAAGTGACTCTCCATGAGAAGTGGAAGGAGATTGGAGATTTTCATTCATTTGATCCCATGTGTTAATTCAAGACTGGTATGATGTTTTGGCACAGATACTTGTATTGGGACAGAATTAGCGTGGCTTGGAAAACAGATCCTTCAGCGGTTTCCATTAATACATCTAAGTTATCTGTCTACTTAGGACAAAATCCTTTATGTTTCTGCTAGCTTTTATGAAGTTTAGATACTTAGATGTGCTAGGAAATATATTGTTACAAAATGCTAGTATTAGAATGATTTTCAGCTTGTCAGAGACTTTAGGTATATTTGGAAGATGCCAAAATACATAGCTGAGTCAAATTTGTTTGATAGGAGCTGAACCGGTGATTTCATTAGTATAGGGAATTCCCAGGTGAGGTATTTAATGTTTTCTATATATTTAGTATATAGTACATTGTATATTGTGGACCCTTTCTAAACATTGCTGATAAGGAAACATTCTAATTACCATGTAAAACATAAAATAAGCTTAAATTACCTTGTAATCATCTTATCCACAGGGAAGTCTTTTAACACATTCCTGCTGAATTTAATAAGAATTGCCTTTCATACTGTGCATAAAAAAACACTTTAATAAATATATGATTGTAGTGATCATGATGGTGAATCAGTGGGCACCTGAAACTCATATATTACATCAAGAAGACTTAGATCTCTGAAATATGGTAATGCTGACCTTGAAATGGGGAGAATTGTCCCTTGTTTTTAGAGGTGAAAACATTTCTGTTCCTTTTTGCCTTTTAAAATAAAAGACATGGCAAGAAATCAAATCTAATTATTCATTTGTAGTAATTTATAGATAAACTGTCTGCTCACTGAGAATGCAATGTTTAATTAACTCTGAGGCATTTTTATTGACACTCCTTTGACATGACTGGCGTATTTGTTTTAGCCAAAATATATTTCAAATTAATAAATGATTACATCTTTATGAGAAATTGGAACAGAAGGGGGGAGGCTTGCAAGGCCATAAGAATAGATGGTAAATATTAATTTGATACAATCATCTGTTTGAGGTGACAAAATTAGGATAATGTGTACACTGATGGGTGTTCTCACCACCTCCACGTTTCTAAATTTACTTCAAACAAGGTGTTTATACTGTTCCTTGCTCAAGAAATCAGTGAAATGAAAGTCTGAAAAGGTAGTCTTGTTCCACAGAAAGTGACATCAGTGTCTACAACTGACTTAAAGTTTTGCATTACCTCAATGTTTAATGTAGTGATGGGACTTTCTGAGTTTGATAAAAATTATATGGTTTAGTTTAGGCCATATCTATTTGATTGTAAAACCATAGAGTTTATTTACATGAGACTGCACTGTCAAAAGATTATTTAGCTAAGCTGCCTGAGTATTTTGGAGTTTTGTGTGACAAATGGCTTATACCTTAAAATTGCAATTATCATAACATTTGAAATGCACAATTGTCATTACTATCTTATAAATCTTTAATAAATGAATAACAAAAAGTATACATTCAGAATTTGTAGCTCAATCCATTTCAGCAGGCAAATGTGTCATACTCCTGCTGTGCTCAAGGCACTGTGTGCTAAGTTCTAGAGATACAAAAATGAAGGAGAAAATAGCTTTTGTCCTCAAGAAGTTTACATTTTACTAGGGAGTAATAATTTTATTAGCTGACATACAATACTTTAAAGTGTGCAAAGCACTCTACATGCATAATTTCATTTGGATGTTACAATAACCCTCCTTATGGAGTACTTCCTAATATTATTCTTCTTTAACATATTAGAAAACTGAGCCTCAGAGAAATTAAGTGATTTTGCCAGTAACACACAGATAGGAAAGTGGCAGAGCTCTCTACAATTCTTATTCTTCCTGAGGTTCTGGAAGTTTAAATAACTTTTCCAAGAGGGAGAGCCTGAATTAGAACCCATATCATCTTGTTCTTTTAAAATTATTTTTTGAACATCTCTCTTGGGTCTTTTCCAATTTTTTGGAGCACTCCTTTGCTGGCACCTCTTCTTTCACTTGTTCCTTAAGTCTGGGCAACCCTCAAAGCACTGCCCTTGGCTGCCTCTTCCCTTCCTTGTGATCTCATCTATTCATCACCCATTCCAACCTTAGAAAAGGATTTTTTCTGCAGTATACCTAGCAAATGCTTGTCTAGCCATTACTTGAAGAACTTGAGTGAGGCATAACCTAATACCACCCCACGCTGCCCCTCCCCACTTTTGGATAGCTCCAGTTGTTAGGAACTTTTCGTCTCATAGAATCTTTGTAGATTCCATCCATTTTTCCTAGTTCTTCCCTCTCAGGCTAAGCAGAATTAATTCTAATTTTTCCAGATACACTGTATTATAGATTAACTCACACTCAAGATCAATCACTTTTCAAGTTTTGGGTTAAATTATGCCCTGAACCCCCCGCACGCCCCCAACAAAGTATCTTTCCCATGTGGAAAAGACTTGAGTTGAAGATGCTGTTCAGCTGTGTCAAAGCTCTTTCATCTATCACCATCCCTAGGTCCTAAAATTGTTCTTTGGAGAGGCCCTGTGACCAAGTGCTTTTATCATCTTTGTGGCCAGTGAACTGGTTGAGGTGGGGGGGTGGCATCCAACTGTTTCATTTTTTCCTAATCCTCCCCAAGTTCTATGTTCCTCTCAGAGAGGAAAGTCCCTCTACCAATGCATATCAGCAGCTGTTCTGTAGCTTATAGTCTTGGAGACTCGCCTAGGATTATGCAGCCAATATGTGTCAGATTGTATTTGAACCCCAATCTTCCTGACTCCCGGTCTGTCTCTACCCTCTATATCATGGTGCCATTCCTGTCTTTTGATAAATGAGATATTTTTGTAGGGATATGGTTTTCATTTTAGTCATTTTCAGTCATGTCCAATTCTTCATGACCCCAGTTGGGTTTTTCTTGGCAAAGATACTGGAATGGGTTGCCATTTCCTTCTCCAGCACATTTTACATATTAGGAAACTGAGACAAACAGGGTTAAGTGACTTGCCCAGGGTCACATAGATAAAAAGCGTCTGAGGCCAGATTTGAACTAAGGAAGTTGAATCTTTCTGACTCCTGGCCTAGCATCTGTGCCACGAAGCTGCCATGAGTTATGTTATTTGTGTTTAATAAAAATTCTAATTTTGCCTGTCTCTAATTGCTGTTATTAAACATGTACTTCTGACTATGAAATTATAAGTCAGTCAGTTGGTGATAGAAAGGTAAAAAAAAAAAATCCCTGCTCTCAGATAGCTCTTAATCTAATGGAAGAGACAACTTACCTGCAAGTAGGTACAAACAAGCTATAATACAGGAAGAATTGGAAATAATCAACAGAGGCAAGACACGAGAATTAAGTGAGATCAGAAAGGTTTCCTTTAAAGGGTGGGATTTTAGCTGGGACTTGAAGGAAGCCCAAGAAGCCACAAGGTGGAGATGAGGGAGAAATAAAGTGTGTTTTTAAAATGAGTGTAAACTTAGAAATAGTTGTACCACTCATGGGCAGAATATTGAAGAGCTCTAGCCCATCTTTTGAATTATTAAACTTATTTTTCAACAATGATGCTCTTTCATGAGAACCGTCTTGGGTTTTTACACAAATGTTTGCTTTAAAACAATTTTAATTTCCATAATATTTTTCCTTTTTATAATTTCCTATTCTTGTGGTCCTTTTTGTAGGACTAAGCTTCCAACTCTACCACCTACTATGCAACATGGTCCTCTTCCTACCATGAGATGTTATTAACTTAGTTTAACTAGGAATCTGTTATATTTCCAGGAACTGCTATTATGCCAGGTCAGTCAGTGTGAGGATAGTCGTTACCCTCATGGTCTTAGAGTTCTGATGTAGGGAAGTAATGTTTGGTCAGCATGCATTTTATGATTAAATTTTTTTTACAATTCTTTTGTATAAAGGAAAGTTAGTATTTTAGAGTATATAAAATAATGGGATTATTAAGTTGAATCTAGTTTGTTGGCTTTGATGCCTGATGTCATTAAGTGTAAACAGCCTGGTCTAGAATAAAGGGCACTAGACTTGGGAGTCATTGGATTCACTCAGTCAATAAACATTTATTAAGTGCCTACTATGTGCCATACACTGCACTCAGAATCCTAGGGTGTAAGTTTGAGCCCCACCTCTGCCACTTATTAGCTTTGTGACCTTGGAAAGTCATTTACAATTCCTTCTGAAAAATGTTCAGTGTCGATTAGAAGACCTTATGAATCTTTCTCTCTTTAACATAATATAATTCTAAGAAACTAGGTTAAGATCATTTTACCTCACAGAGAAGCTGATTAGTTTCCATACATGTGGCTCATATATTACACTAAACAGTTTGAGAATTTTGAAGGCAGTCCACTGGATAGAAGGCAACATGATACAGATGCTTCTAAGTACAATTAAAAAGATAGAAGTATTTCTCCTCATTGTAGATAAGAGATACAAAAAGAGGCAAAAGACAGTCCCTTCCTTCAAGGGAGCTTTCAGTCTAATGAAGGAGACAGCATACAAACAAATATATATTAAAAAGCTATGTACAGGATAAATAGGAAATAATTAACAGAGGGAAGGCACCGGAATTAAGAGGAGTTGGGGAGGGCTTCCTAGAGGAGATGGGATCTTAGCTGGGATTTAAAAGAAGCCAACGAAGTCCATAGTTGGAGTTGAGGGAGAGAATGCCAGGCATGGAAGACAGCCAGAGAGAATGCCAGGAGCCAACAGATGGAATGACTAGTTCAGGGAAGAGCAAGGAGGTTAGTGTCACTGTATTAAAGAGTACATGTAGAGGATTAAGGTGTAAGAAAACTGGAAAGTTAGGAGGGGGCTAAGTTATGAAGTGCTTTGAATTCCAAAGAAAGATAATTTGCTCCTGGAGGCAATAGGAAACCACTGGAATTTATTGGGGGTGGGGTGGGGTGACATGGCCAGACCTGTACTTTAAGAAAATAATTTTGGTGGCTGAATGAAGGATGGATTCGAGTGGGGAGAGACTTGAGGCAGGCAGACCCACCAGCGGGGTATTGCAATAATCAAGGTGTGAGGTAATGAGAGCCTGCACTAGAGTGGTGGCAATGTTTAAACAGGGATGCCTAGTGGAAGGAATAACCCCATGGACAAAATTATGTATCTCTTGAAGTATGCACACAGACCTATACAGTTTTAACAATTTGGGGTGGGGAGGATCACCTGTGACTTCATTAATTCCTGAAACTCCTTAGTATTGAAACTTCCTCTATCCATGTAGCTCCCCAACTCATTTTCAACTTTATAGTCTTATAAAGGATGTGCATGGGATACTGAAGGATTAAATTACTTGTCCATGATCTCACAGCCAGTTTGTATTAGAAACAGGACTTGATCCAAATCTTTCTGACTCTAAGACTGGCCCTCTATCCACTTAGCTATGTTGCCTCTCTTATATAGATGATAAAAATAAGAAGTTCAGTTTTTTCTAATGGAAACAAACCAAATAACATTTCTTCTAGTCAATGGGATATAATTTCCAATTTGTTATGACAGTACAATTATCAAATATTTTGCCTTCCCCTCTCCAGCCTCTGCTGTGTGTGTGTGTTATGTGACATTTAAATATCTGGGGTGTAAAGAGATGGCAGAATCCCTAAAGTATCCCCTCCTTACTCCATGTATTTGCATATTCCTGGGTTCTGATTACACAGATGCACATAAATACCAAAGTACAATTTGACTATGATTACATTCAAACCAACAGCTAGGAGTTTTAAATAAAGGCATATCTTACTTAAACAACTGATTAGCCTTGACAATAGAAATGTAAAAAGGTCTCTACATATTCTTGAGCTGTAACAGTAATATCCATTTGTCTTGTTTTGATGTTCCTCTTTTATATTTCTGCATAAAGATAGGGTTTTGCATTTTTTTGTATTGTATATTTGTAAAAGGGCTTTTTCCATTTGCTTCTAGAAGGTACACATTGCCTTACTATTGAGTCCTTTCCTTTCTGGCTGGTCTAGAAAAGACGTTTGTAATATATAACTTTTAATTATAATTGTATTTGGTTTTAGTTATGGGTGACATGGGCAGGCATCTTTGACATGTAGCTATTCAAGCAGACCCTTGCCCATGTTCCTCTGTTCCCATCAGTAGTCTCCCTTTATTTCTTCACAAAAGCTACCCAAACATCTTGGACAAAACTTTTTCTTCCATCCTCTAGCTTTTTATTTTTGTCTTGTAGAGTTTGGTATAGACATACTGGAGATTCATTGAGTAATATGGGTAAGTTTTACACCTTTGTTGGTTTTAATGGCTCAGTAGATAAAATTACATCATCAGTGTATTAGGTCGTTTGATTGAAATACAGAGAGGGGAGAAAAAACCTGCCCCTTCAACCACACACACGCACGCACGCACACACACACACACACACACCCCAAACAAGAAAGATAGCTTGTGTTTTTTGCCCCCTTTAAAGGGTCGGTCTTGTTGTTCCTACCCTTATATATAATCTAAACTTCTCTACCAAAGTAGATATGGGAAGACTGATTCTTCAGAGACTTGAAAAAGAAACTGGAGTTACTGACTATGGAAAATATACTTGGTAAAGGGAATCACTGGGAAGAATGGAATAGAGGAAACAAACTGGAGAAAAGTAACAAGAACAGCCCTCATTCTTTATGTTATATAACAATATTGGTTTTCTTTGTGAAAAGTTCATAAAACTTCTCTAATGAAAGAAACCTGGAAGATTTATAGGGCTTCCAAAAATTTTTCAGTAATAAGGGAAAACTTAAAACTTAGGCCTAAGCACAGTGGGATTGGGAAAAGAAGAGAGTTAAGCAAGCAGGATTTTGTTATTTGAGAAAAATTCTCTTCAGTTTCCACCTTTACCATTTCCTGGTGTTCTGTACCCTCAGAAGTCAGAAAATAAAATTAATTTAATTTAATATATTATTATAAATGGCCTAGTACATGTGGTTATTTGCACATATTCACTTTTATTAATATTGTCATTTTATGCTTGATTTGAGGTGATGTTTACTCCCCAAAACCAAACTTCTTTTCCCTAGTCAGTATATTTTATTCTTGGGAGTTGGCAGAGTCTAATCCTACTTTTATTCTTCCTTTCATTTTTTTCTTGAACTTATTTTTCATATTTGTGTATATGTCTTATATACATGTATGTACATGTAGACACATATCTAAAGACTTCTTAACTCTAATACATCTAAGCATAAAATCTTTCTTATCTAAAATATGACATGACAAAAGATTTGCTAAGTGTTAGCTGCAGAATCTGAATTTAAATCTGCCCGACCCCAGGTCCAGAAGTCTCTCCACTGTGTTTTCCACTCTCCACAGTGGCTTTTCCAAACCTTTTCATCCTTCCTCAAGTCTCTCGTGGTTCCCTCTCCCTACTCTCAGATGAAAACCTTGCCTCTTATTTTATAGAGTAAAGGAAGGCCATTATCTGTTGAACTCCCTTTCTCACCTCTTCCTATCACTCAGCTGCTTTCTGCCACTCTCTCCTTTTTCATTTCTATCTCACGTGAAGAAGTGGCTTTACTCCTTAGAGGCTAACCCTTCTCTACCTCTGCAAGCAATCCCATTGCATCCTGTTTCTTACAATAGAATGCTTCCTTTCTCTCTTTCACTTATTGCCATTCTCTCACTGTCTAATGGCTCATTCCTTACTATCTACAAACATGCCCATGTTTCTCCCCATCCTGGAAAAAAAATCCCTCACTTAATCCTTCCATGCCCACTACTGTTCTTTATCTCTTCCACCCTTTGTAGCTAAACTCCTTGAAAATGCCATCTATAATCAGTGCCTCCACTCTTTCTCCTTTCATTCTCTTCTTAGCACCTTACAATCTGGTTTCTAATCTCCTCATTCCACCCAAATTGCTCTCTCCAGTTACTAATGATCTCCTGATTGCCAAATTCAATGGGTTTTTCTCAGTCCTCATTTTCCACAACCTCTTTACAGCTTTTGACATTAACACTCTTCTTTTTCTTTTTAAAATTTTTTAGTTTTGAAGGGCAATCAGGGTTAAGTGACTTATCCAAGGTCACCCAGCTAGTGAGTGGCTGAGGCCAGATTTCAACTCGGATCCTCCTGACTCGGTGCTCTATCTAGTGCACCACCTAGCTGCCCCAATACTTGCTTCTTGATACTCATTTCTCTCTAGATTTTGGGGACACCGCTCTCTCCTGGTTCTTCTCCTCCTCAGTCTCTTTGCTGTATTCTCTTCCACATCATAACCTCTAAACTTGTGGGTACTCTTCTCTCTCTCTCTCTCTGTCTCTCTCTCTTTTCACTTGCTAATCTCATCAGCTCCTTTGGATTTAATGCTAATGATTCTCAGATCTACCTATCAGGCCTCAATCTCTCTGCCGACCTCTAATCTTGCATCTACAAGTGCCTTTCAGATATCTCCCAAATGCATGTCCAGTATACATCTTAAGCTAAACATGTCCAAAATGGAACTCATTATCTATCCCACTAAAAACTTCCCCCTCTTACCTTCCCTATTATTGTAAAGGGCAACACACCCCTCCCTGTCCCTCGCCTTCCCAAACTAGGAATCCTCCTCAATTTCTCACTGTCTCTCACCCTCCATATCCAATCTGTTGTCAAGGCCTTTTGATTTCACCTTTGCAACACCTTGAATAAGGCCCCTTCTCTGATACTGCCACCACTCTAGTGCAGGCCCTCATTCACATCTTGATTAATTGCAATAGCCCACTGGTAGGTCTGCTGGCTTCAAGTCTCCCTCCTCTCTGCTCCATCCTACATTCAGCCACTAAAATACCCAATTATGTCACACCCTTCTTAGTATACTCCAGTGGCTACCTATTGCCTTCAGAATCAAATACAAAATCCTCTGACATTCAAACCCTGGCCCCCACCTCCTTTTTCCAGCCTGCTTATACCTTACTGCCCAACATATGTGCCTTGATCCAGCGATACTGGCCTCCTGGCTGTTTTCTTGAAGAAGATAATGTATCTCTCAGCTCTGAGGATTTTCTCTGGGCTGTTCCCAATGCCTGGATCACTCTCCCTCCTCATCTCTACCAGTTGGCTTTCCTAGATTCCTTTAAGTCACAACTAAAACCGCATCTTTTACAAGAAACCTTTCCCAAACTCCCAATTGTAGTGCCTTTCTGTTATTGATTATTATTCCCTATTTATCTTGCATATAGCTTGTTTGTGTATATTTGTTTGCATGTTGTCTTCTCCTTAGATTGTGGGCTTCTTGAAGGCAGGGACTGTCTTGCCCCTTTTTGTATCCCCAGCACTTAGCACAAGGCCTGGCACATGGTAGGTACTTCATAAATGTTTATTGATTGGCTAATTATATACATTATTAATATTACCTTTAGTTACTTATTTAGAAATAAATATTTAGAAGAATTTTCTTTTAGTTCAGACCTATGATTTTATTTATTTATGGAATTTTCAACGTGTGGAAAACACCTTCCACTAATGGAATTCAACATCTTCAACTTACAGTCTTAGAGAGTTTCTGGAGGCTTTGCAAGATCCAATACTGTATTTATGGTCCCAGAGTCAAGCTGTGTCAGTCAGTGCTTAACTCCAAGACAGGCCCACACATGCTGCTTTTCATTCGCAAGAATATAGAAAAGTGATATTTCATTTTGGGGAAATTTGATATCAACTATTGGGACACATGCCTTTTTTCTGGAAATTTAAGTAGCAATACAAAATGCGTGCCCATAATTTGATTGATGTAACTAAGTTAAGATGTGTGTGTGGTATGCTTTTTACATCCAAATATTCATTTCTACCTCTTTGTCCTCAAATTTGCTTAAAATAGAGTTGATCAAAAGAGAACTAGTAACTTAAAGGTGGTTCTAACTACCATTTTTTTTGTGTGTGTAAAGTGGCTAGCTACATTTTAAAATATATTTCAGATTTATGTTATGAAAGTTTTGTTCATTGGCTGTTTAAAACTCCAAGCAGTTTTTGAGATCCATAATAATATTTCGATGGGAAGAGTCAAAGTTCCAACTTAGAGTTTCAGGAACAAGTCATATCCTGCTTTTGCACATGAAGACTGCAGTGGAATGGGCGAGTTTATCCTTCAATTTCTTACTCCCTACGTGGCAGCTAGTTTCTATATTCTAGTGTACGTTGTTGAGAGGAAGGCTTGAGAGCTGTAGGATTTCTGTAAATAGGCCCTCCTGCTTTTGTAGACTTTCAGAAAACAATTCTCAGTACTGGCCCTTTCTCTATCACCCTCTTACCTTTTTTTTCCCTGAGGGACCCTAAAGTTAAATTAACTTCTTCTTCCTTTTCTATTGCTATTATGGATGGTTTTTATGCTCATTCTCTCAACTTCCTTAACCCACTGTGAAAAAGAATACATTCTCACAGCTGTCTTCTTCATGAAGGAAGCTAGTTGGCATAGTGGTTAGTAAGCCATGCCTACATTCAGGAAAACTCCTGAGGTCGAATTCAGCCTCAAACACTTACAAACTGTGTGACCCTAGGGAAGTCGCTTAACTTCTGTTTGCCTCAATTTCCACATCTGTAAAATGAGGATAATGATAGCAACTATCTTACAGGGTTGTTGTGAATATCTCACAGTGTTTGGCATACAATAAGTGCTACATAAATGCTATTATTATTATCATCATGTATAAAAATTATATGAGTCAAATAGAATTTTGCAAATTGAATGATTTTTAATAAATTACTGTATGATAAATCTTTAAAAAAATTATTAGTAGACCTGATGTTTGTGTTCATATTGGAATATTGTACTATTTGATATGATAGAGAAAAAAGCAAATAGTCACAAATATTAGGGTTTTGTTTTTGTTTTGCAAAGAATACAATCTTTCCTTATCCTCCCTAGAATTTTAGGGTAGAAAAAAGAAAGCTTTTATTCAGCTTTCTAAGAAGATATATATATATATATATATATATATATATATATATATATAAAATCTCATTCCATGACTAGTTGTTTGCATTACATTCAATAATAAATAAGAGAATGCTTATTAAAAGTGTAGTTTTAACCCCTTTGTCAAATAATCTACTTCATTGTCAAACAGGATTAGGTATGTGCCAGTCACTGTACTAAATATTGGGAATACAAATGCAAGCAAAAAGAGAGACAATCCCTCTCCTCAAGCAGCTTTCATTTTAACACACAAAAGGGATTGGGAGAGGGAGAGAGCAGTACTGGGCAGGTAGAGATTAAAGATACCCAGTACAGGGTAATTTTTTAAAGTTCCAAAAGTCAGGAGCTGGGCTAGTAGCAGAACGGAAGCTGGCCTACCTGGGCCTCTCCACAAAATGGAGGCCAAAGAATAAGGAAGGCCTGGCAGAAAATTATTGCACATGAGAAGACCACAAGAGTGGTTAGATGTTCCCCAGCTGCTGAGGGAACTTCTAGGTTGAGACCGTAGTAGTGGCATGAATTTGAAAACTGGAAAGTCAGGACTGGGAAGATTATGGCATGGGAGAATGGGTGGAGTTGGAAATGGAGTATTGTGTGTGAGGAACAGCAAAAAGGCCAGTGGTAAACAGAAATAAACTATAAGAAGACTGGAAAAATAGGAAGAGGTCAGGTTGTGAAGGGCTTTAAAAGTCAGACAAAGGATTTTATTTTTGATTGTAGATATCAGAATTTATTAAGTATAGGAGTGACACAGTCAGACTTATGCTTTAGTAAGATTGTTTTGGCAGCTGGGTAGAGGATAAGCTTAATGAATGCTTACTGATTGATTCATATGTTGATTTTTTAAATTTCCATTTTGTTCTGAATATATTTACTATTTCAATTATTTTCAACTCACATTTATTTAGTGTCTCTTATGTAATTCACAGAGAATCCTAGTCATAAGCAGCTAGAATTGTGTCTGAGGATAAATTTGAGGCTAGGAGAGAAAGTAGAATTACTACTATGCAACAGTTACAGTGAATGATGGTGGCTAGGAATGAAGCTAGCCATTAGAGAAGGATGTCACTGTGGTGGGAACCTAGATGTAGTATCAGGGGTTATACCTTAAAGAGACTCTGAGAAAAGGCATAAAAAGAATGCATTCCCATAAACCCCAATGTCAGAAACCTGGGGGTGAGAGGAAGCCTCACTTGTCTGCTTATGTTTATGGTTCTGCTTGAAATACAGGGGAATGTATGAAAAATGAAGGGGAAAAATGAAATAATATCTTCCGTCAAGTAGTCTTCATTCTACTAAGGGTATACAGCATTTCGACAGATAAGTAAGTACAAGATAATTCATGGAGGGAGAGGACACTAAATTTAGTCTCACTAAAACTATGGTCCAATGAAACAGTCTAGTTATTTTTAAAATTTTAAATTAAAAAATTTTAAATTGCTCAAAGTATATTCATTTGTGTGTGTGTATAGAGATCATCTTCTCATTAACTAATATTTTTATTCATAAGATGGATACCCATGGGTATCCAGGGAAAAAGGATGACAGAACTTATCCAAAGCTAGGCACCATTTCAAAATCCAGGCTTTATTATATTATTAGTAAATTTATGATTGAAACTTAACACTCTCTAAATATTTTGAATGGCTTAATTCCATTTCATTGGAGAGTTAAAAATGAAGGTTCAAGAGAGTTCTTCATTGTTGAACATTCTTTTTCAGTTAATTTTTTTAATGTCACCAAATAAACCCTTTAAATTCTTTCTTTCTAAAACAATTTGTCTTTGTCTTGACTTTTTTAATGCTGGTTAAACTAATAGAAAAACAAATATGTAAAAGCTTCAGTAGCCACAGCCTGAAGATGTCCCAGGTTGTTCCCAAGCATCCCATAAACATGTAAATTTCATTCATGATCATGAAAGCAGAAAACATCTGTTTCTCATTGAAGCTTTCACAGGACTTTCTCAAGAGTACAGACTATGACAGCATTGAGATCTCCCCCCAACCCCGCAATCCCCAATA
Organism: Trichosurus vulpecula; assembly: GCF_011100635.1. Classification (NCBI taxonomy): domain Eukaryota; kingdom Metazoa; phylum Chordata; class Mammalia; order Diprotodontia; family Phalangeridae; genus Trichosurus; species Trichosurus vulpecula. The sequence continues at coordinate 148,676,201 of NC_050579.1, read as the reverse complement.
GAGTAGCTGAACAAATTCTAGTATATAAATATAATGGAATATTACTGTGCTGTAAGAAATGATGAAAGAGATGGTTTCAGAAAGACCTCAGTAGAGTTGTATGAACAGATACAGTACGAAGTGATCAGAACCAAGAGAACAACTTACAACAATAACATTGTAAAAAATGAATAGTGACTTATGTAATCTGATCAATGCAATGATCCACCAGTATCAAGTAACATTAAAACAGAGATAAATCTTTAAGTTATAGATGGCTGCTCTGTGATTTGGCAACAAGGGTCACCTCTTTTCTCTTTCCCTCTTTCATCTACTATCTGAGGAAAGATCATTAAAGAAAAAGATTGAAGAATTTTTTTTAAGTTTTAGTTTTTTTAACCCTGTGTGGAAATTTTCAAAGGAGCACTAAAATCATATTAATTTTATACTAGAAACAAAATTTCCACTTGATATCTAGAATGAGACTGGAGAATCGAAATGATTTATTGAAAAGAAAGCAGAATTTGGAATCACAGAAACTAGCTTTAAAGCCTAGTTCTGTTGTTTTCTATTTGTGTGACATTGTGTGGAGCTAGATATCTAAAATCCTTTTAGGTTCTGAATCTGTTATCATCTTTTCTATTAGCCTCACATTACTCTTGTGATCATCGAAAATGAGAACAAATATAAATCAATTTTGATGTTTTCTAACACTCCTTTTGAAAACGATTCTTGCATAGCCCATATGAGTTCTGAAGACCCTTGTCTCTACTTCCACTATCACAGACAAGTCTTGAGTTTTGGATGAAAGCTACATTTCTCCGTCAGCCTTCTAGGGGTATCCTTAAGGAGTCAGAGGTGACTGTTTAATGCCATCGGCTAAAGCCCCCATCAGTGTGCTTCTCCCCCAGTTATTAATTCAGAATCAATGTAGTCAGCCAACTTTATGCAATTTTTAGAAAGGAATGTTTACTGAGGTGAGACATAGGAAGAGTTGATGCAAAACATTCCCGTAAAAGTATATGACAGACTCTTCACATAAGTTCTTACAAAGCCCATGAGAAAGCGGTCTCAAGGTTAGAAAGCACATTTTACAAAGGGCTCTTCATTGATAGAAGTCCTTTTCCCACCCAGTTGTATAGTGCTCAAGAATCTCTTGTTAGATGTGGAATAGTTTCTTTGCAGAAGTTTCTTGTAGAGCTATGAATCTACTTTGAATCTGTCCTTGTCTCCCAATGCAGATACTCCATCAGTCAATCAGTATTTATCAAGCATCTACTGTATGCCAAAAACTGTGCTAACCTCTGAACATACAAAGAAGGGTAAAATGCAATGCTCATATGGAGTTCACAGTAAAATATGGGAGATGACATGCAAACAACTCTATACGAATAAGCCATTCTACATGTGGAATAAATTTGAAATAGTAGAGGGAAGGCACTAGAATTAAAGGAGATTAGGAAAGGTTTCCTGTAGAAGGTGGGATTTTTACTGAGACTAAAGGAAGGAAGCCAGGAGGTGGGAGATGAGGAGAGAGAGCATTCGGGTATGGGGACAGCTGATCTAGGGATGCCTCTAAGACATGATTGGGAAGTGATCCTTTGGACCTTTTGAAGTTTGCAAGAGCCTCCTCCAGCCAAAATGAGGCCAAGGCTGAAGTGAAGGTCTGTTTTTCTTCCCCCATCCCCCATACAAGATATTTCCTCCTCAGGGGTTTTACTGGATTGCCATGCTTGCTGCAGCCTTTCTGTTGTCCCTCCCTAACTAGCTTGATCATGTGGAGATGAACCCTTGGGTATGACCAAGTTTCCTATTTTTTAAGGTGTCTTTTTTTAAATTCCATATGCCACTTTGAAATCCGGCTTAATGCAGTATGTTGTGATAGTTCTTCCTGTGCTCAATACCAAAGCAGCCAACATTTCTCAACATGATTCCTTTGCAAAGCAACTCCAGTCCCAAGGACTTTTCACACTTAGTCTAAAGCCTGATTTATTGATTGAAACAAAGCCTTTGAGACTGATGGAGGATTTTCTAACTTGCTTTAAGTGGAATAGGATGATTTGATTGAATAAATCCCATCCCTTATTCTTGTTAAATCTAAGTAATTATGGTTGGATACGGGTTGTTTTTTTTTAAAGCTTTGTGCAGGAAAGGTAAGACTAATAGAAATACAAAATACCATTAATCTGTAGCCATATGTTGTATATTCACAATTTAGAAAGGTGGAGAAAGTGCAGTACTGATAGTCAATACTTCTCCTTTAAGGGTTTTTGGTTTTTTTACATTTCTACAGAGGAAATAAAAGAGCTTTGTTGTCTAGAAGTACATTGATCTTTTTAGTTTTCAAAAGAATTTCCATAGCTAAAAGGTAGTATGAATCATTATTTTACTTGTTTTCAGAATAATTTTCCTTTTAAAAAAAACAAAGAAATATCAGCATTCTGTGGTACATGTACACACACACACACATATATATGTATGCATGTAAATATATGTTGTCTGTTCTCTGCCCCTTTTCCACACCCTTGTTAGAACATAGCTTATACGTGGTACAGCTTCCTTGCTGAGTTTGAGATGCCACTTAAAGGATGAGAAGCAATTTAACAATGGGAGATGAACTAATCCGACAAGTCAAGTTAATGAGGATTTAAGAGCCTACTCTGTGCCAGGCATAATGCCAAGTTTACATGGGACTATAAAGAAACAATACAAAACAGTTTTTGTTCTCAAGGGCTTAGGGTCTAATATCATCATTTCAGGAAAAAAAGCTAAATTGTTTTAATGTCAAATGATGTATAGGGAAGTTTTTTGTAGGAGAGAGAAGAATTTGGTGACTTTGAGAAAGCTAATTTACCCTTCTGGGCCTCAGTTTCTTCATCTGTGAAATGAGTTGAGTTGCTGTCCCTTCTAGCTCCAAATCTATAAACCTCTGTAGGTGGTATTAATATCCATTCTAAAGGTCAGTTGCTGCTCTTACATAGTTAGAGTTGACTCAGAAAAAGGAAAACAAAAAAGGAGCAGTTGTGGGGGTGAACAACATCCCAGTGCTGAAAGCTTTTAACTTGCCTCTGTCTTTGCACAAACTATTTGCTTTATTGGGCCTTAAATAAAACCAAACAGGAAAGATCTTAGACTTGTGAAGCTGCCAAAAATTTAGTGGTCTCTGGGAGCTTGACAGTTGAACTACTAGACCTATGTGGTATGTGAAACTGCTGGAAAGAATTGTTCCACTAAAGAGCCAGTGACAGCACGGCTGGATTTCAGCAGCATGTCCAAGGTGCCAGAGAGACTGTTTGCTAGAGTTCCACTGGGATAAGTCAAGTGATCTTATGTGACCACAATGCATGAATCTTTTATGTTCAGAAATATATAGAAGCCTACTCCTTTTGAATTCATCTCTATCATGATGCTAATACCAGAGAACATTTATATAATTACATAATTTTCTTTTTCTAATTTAACATTCTATTTAACCATGAATTTCCACTCCTTCAAAAAAGACCAGAGGGAGAAGGAAGGTAGGGAAAGAAACATCACCTCCTGTAGTTTAACAAAAATTCATGTCTCCTACCCAAACACCAGAACAAGTTTCCTTAAGTTACAAGGAAAAGAAGAGCATCTGAGGTCTTCCCCAAAAAATGCTAACTGTAAGCAAAGGAAAAGAACCGTGTGTTTGTCTTTTGTTCTGCCTCCCATCAAACTCTGGAACCCAAGGATCGGTGTAATATAAATGGTAAAGAAGGTTAACGTAGAGAAAGGAAGGAAAAGGTTTTCAAATGACATTGTCTTCTGCCTAGTAGATGCTTAAAATTTTAGTTCTACATACCACCTACTGTAATGCAGTGAATTCATAGTAGGCAATTAATGCTTATTGAATGGATGCTTCCACTAAAGTCCTGCTCCAAAGTCTCATCATGATGTGGAGGTGACTATGCTAGTGTGAGAAACACTCTGTCACGTCCTGCCAAGCTAAAAATACTCCAAATATGTGCTAGACAATGGAGCACAAACTAGCCCATTTTCAGGAGGATTTCAGTAGGTTGACTGAAGGATAATGACATTTTTTTTTTTAGCCACAGTAACTCTTCAAAGATAGTCTACTAAATTGTACAGGGATTGACATTTGTGCCACTAGAAAGATTAGTCACACTGATGAAATTACAGATCATTGAAGTATTGAAGTGAGAATGAATAGTTGGTGACAGATTTGGTTATTGACTGATTTGGTTGAAGCATCCATCTGACTTAGGTCTTCATAGAAATAACTTTGTCTAACTTAAAAGGCTAAATTAAGGGGACTTATATTTTTTAGCCTTAAGTTTGGTCAAGCCCTGATTTTTAAAGAAAACAAACTAAATGTAATGAAATACACAAATTAAAATTAAATGACTAGCGCTTGATTTCTATTTTGTCTGTTATGCTAAGGGGTAAGCATGAAGTCATCTCTCAAAAAAAGACTGTACTTTACTGTGTGCATAGTTCCACATATATATAGATTATTTCCAATCATGTGTAATACTTAGAAACTCCAAGTTAACAAAAACAAGAGAAAATTTCTTTTTGATGAAAGCAAATCAGAGAATTACCCAAATCATTTGCTGTAGTATAGCAGTATAATATATACTTGACTATGGTGCTGAGAAATTTCATAAACATTAATTTCATTGCTGAAACTTTTAATATGTGAATTTGTTCAGTGAGCAATAAAATGATGAACAGCTTCACCAACTGAATTAAATTTAATTCAACAAGTACTTTTAAGTATCTACTAACAAGGCACCATGCTAGGAGCTGGATATGAAACAAACGAAATAATTCTTAGCCTCAAAGGGCTTGCATTCTATTGGGGGGGAGGGGAGAGGGGAAGAAATAACATGTAAACAGCTAAGCAGAAACAAAATACATTCAAATACTGGTATGTATTTGAATGGTATTAAAAATTAAGAGTTCCCTCTAATGATGCAGCTCATAATCTCTCCATTCCTGTAATTTTGATCCAAGTCCTCTTAAAAATTCACCATAGGGAATCCACTCAATTTCCTGGATGCTTTCCTCAGTTTCTCCTGACATTGCAAGGTATTAGTGGAATTAGAGAGAAAAATAGAAATGGAATCTGCCAGTCATCTCCTAGAAGAAACCCTCAAATGAAAATTCCATAGAATATTATAGATAAAATACAGAGTTTCCAAATCAAAGAAAAAATACTTCAACCAAATAGAAAGAATTCGAGTACTGAGGAAACACAGTCAGGATCACACAAGATTTAATAGCCAAACAGTAAAGAAGAGGAGAGCTTGGAACATGAAATTTCAGAAGGCAAAAGATTTAGGCTTACAGCCAAATATAAATCACCTATTTCTCAGCTAGGTATGGCATCTTCACAAAAATTAACTATGTATTAGTGTATAAATGCCTCACAAACAAATGCAAAAAGGCAAAACAATATTTAATGCATCTCTTCTGGACCATAATACAATAAAAATTATATTTAATAAAGGACCTTTGCAGTTAAGATTAAAAATTAATTTCACAATAAATACAAGTTTGAGGGATCCAGATAAAGCAATATTTAAGGTTGTATCTCTAAGCACTTTCATCAGTATAAGAAAGATCAGGTCAATGGTTCATGTGATTAAAAAATAACTAAAAAAGAAGTAAATTTTACACTCCCAACTAATCACTCCCAACTAATACAAATCCTGAAAATCAGAGAAGACTAGCAAAATTAAAAGCAAAAAAAAAAAAAACCCATGGAATTTATAAAAATAACTAAGAGCCATTTTTTAAAAATAATAAAACTATAGCTTATTTGTTTAAAGAAAAAGAAAACCATATCACCACTATCAAACATGAAAAAGTGAACAGAAAATGAACAAAAAAGAAGTAATGGAAATGGGAACTATTTGTACCATTATATGCCAATGACATATGACAATGCATATGACAATGTACATTAAATGGGAAGAATATTTGCAAAAATATAAAGTGCCAGTTTTATAAGATGCCACAAAACAGGAAATAGAGTATGTAAATAACCCTATCTTAAATAAATTGGACAATATTTCTTATAGTCTCTACATATTTCAGTCAATTAGATGTCCATTTTTGAATATTATTTATGAAAGCCTGCCTGTTTCCTACTAATACTATCATGGAATACACTCTCAATTTATGTATAGAAGAACCTCATAAGGATACAAAATATAAAGATGCAAAATATTTATAAAGTAAATTCAGAATAATTTCAACAACAGAACAAGCACTTAACAGTGGGCTATCAGAAAAGGCTTTATGTGGAAGCTGGTCCTTGAACTAAACTTTGTAATGAATGGGGATTCCAAGAGGCAAGGGTGATATCAGACAGCAAATATTTTAGGTATGGGGGACAGCCTCCTTGTTAAGGTATGGAAATTGGAAATGGTGTCTACATTTCCATCCCCTGTGTCTTTCCTGGGCTCCAGTCCTGTTATCACCAACTGCCTTTTGAATCTTTTTAACTAGATGTCCTATAGGCATTTCAAATTCAATAAAATTAATGGTAGGATAATAACTTGTTTCATAACTGCTCTGTCTGTACCTCAGATGAAAACATCAAGATAATGATGACAATGGTGATAGTGATAATGATAGTAACAATAATCATTATCATAATAACATTTCTGCTGTACTATGATATTTGTAATAACCTCATAACAGTCCTGTAGGATAGGTATTTTTGCCTCATTTTGTAGTTGGAGAAGCAAATTAGAGTTTGTAATTTGCCCATGGTCCCACAACTAATAAATGTTAAGACTGATCTAATACAATGTGCTTTCCATTAGACTACACTTAGTTCTCAAATGTTATAAAGGTCTTGCTACAGTTAGCATCCTCTTTTTAAAGGCCTTATTTTTTTCCCCTACGTGCTGTACTTTTTAAGTCTAATGTTGCAAGTACCCTTTACAGTTTTTAGGAACAGTTAAAGCCCTCTTGGCTTCTGGAATGAAATTAACTGCTGTCAATCAAGAAAGCACAGGATGTCCTTCATTAAAATATAGAGGACCCTTTTGAATGCCCTCTTTCATTACCAAATAGACTTATTGCAGCAATATGACTTGTAGATTTTTCTTCCTTATGGTCAGGATACCAGGAGTGCATAAACCACCAGAATAAGTGCTACTATTAACTCTAACTCATTAAAGACATAAACTTTAAATCTAACCCATATTTGTGTTTTTGTGTAACAGGTATGTGTTGAGGTTAGTCTAACAGCTATTTGTTGGGTTCCATATGCCCTGACTCTACCTTTGACTATCTGAACCTTTAGAAAATTATTGTTGGCAAAAGGAGATTTTCACTTATTCTCAAAACAAAAGACTCTTTTCTGTAATAGATACAAATCTGTTATTTGATGCCTACAAAGTTGAATAACACTTTAAAGCAGGATAGAATGATTTTTCGGAACTAGACAAGAATCCTATCACACAATGTTTCTATTAGTCCAAGAATGGAATTTTGAGATTATAGTCTGGGAAAAGAGAACTGTGGTTTATAATTCATAATGCACTTCAGATAAACATTAAAATATTAAAACAAAGACAGCTGTTTTGTTACTACCTCCCTTAATGTGAACAAGTAAATTCAGTAGCTCTTCAGAGGAAATCAGCAGCAATGACAGTACTTAATAATTGTAATAAATTATCATAGGACCACAATATTTCAAGCACAGAGGTAATTTAATACTACTGGGACTAATGGAGCAAAAAGCCAAATTTTAAAAAGCGTGGGCTAATTGGCTGATGAGAGCCTGTCTTTTCTACAAGATGCCTTTTGACTACCCAATAGACATGAGTTTTTATTTAGTTCAGTGAAATACTTACTTCCATAGTTATTGTCAGATAAGAAAACATGCCATTTACTCTCTAAACTTTTTGCTAATGGCTTGGGAAATAGGAAATATTATTTGCGATTTATTACAACTTTGAAGATTCAGACTGACTGTTTTGCTTATCCACATGTACTTAACATAGTTACAAATGAAACTCTTATGTTTGATTAAACCTTTATTTTTTATATATGTCTTGAATATTGAATATTTGGGGGGGTTAGTACTACAGAATTGTTTTCTCCCTTTCATGGTCATAGAAATATGGTCAATCATTTAGGATTATGATAATTTAAATGTCTTCACAGTATATTTTTTAGTACCTGTGTTCATATCCATTTTAAGTCTTTGTTTTATGTCATTATTTTGTTATTTCAATAGAATACTAATAGTAATATTAGCTTAGTTTTCAGAGAAAAACCGCCTCTAGGAAAGGTTACTGGATCAAAATCTAGTTTGGAGGACCAAAAATGTGAGGGTTGTTTTGAGTTCCATGTGAACCTGATTTTTCAGTCGGGGGGGTGAAAAAGGAACAGCCCCAGAACAGAAAACCTCCTGGGGCCTGTGTCATTTGACCAGTGCAGGGAAGGGAGTAAAACAGAAGTCTGTACATTTTTCGTAAAGAATTGGTTGGTAAGCTTCCAGTAGTAAAGTCACTCAAGTATACAACCTTATAGTCCCCTATTTCAATTCAGCGGACATTTATTGAACATTTGTTATATGTCCAACACTGTTTCTGGCATCGTGGGGGGGTATCAGGAAGCAAAAGACAAGGTCCCTGACCTTGTTATAATCTAATAGGGCAGACAAGACCCTTTCTCTTTTATGGATACCAAAAACAAAAACCAGGAAATGATGCAATCAACCAACAAGAATTTATTACACATCTACTCTATGTCCAGCAATGTGTTATGTACAGGGGATTAAAAGACAAAAGCAAAAAAATCCTTGCCCTAAAGGACTTTAATGGCATGTATAAATATAAATATTTAGGTACTTATCATACGTTTGTGAACCAAATGCCCAGTAACTTTGTAAAGGAAGGCAGTAGCAGCTGGGGATACCAGGAAAGGGCTTCCTTCCATAGTAGGTGGTGCTTGAGTCAAGTCTTGAAGAAAACCAGTAATTCCAGGAAGTGGAGTTATAGAGGAAAGAGTGTTACAGACATGGGACATGGGCAATACAAAGGTACAGAGGCAGGAAATAGAGTAGGCTATGTGAGCCATGGCAAGTAGGCCAGTATGGTAGAACCACAGGTAGCATGGAAGAGAGTAAAGTGTAAATTGGAAAGGGAAGAAAAAACTCAAAATGCCAACAAAAAGAGTTTGTATATGATCCAGGAAGTATTGAGAGAAACAGTGGAGTTTATTGAGAAAGTAGGGAGGGTGGAGTGACATGATCAGACCTGAGCTTTAGGAAAACCGTTTTGGTGACATTGGAGGGGATGCATTGGTAAGGTGAGAGACTTAAGTCAGGGAGACTAAAGAGGAGGCTGTTTCAGTGGTCCCAGATGAGGGGTGATGAGGGCATGAGCTGTGGTATTAGGTGGCTGTGTGAATGAAGGAAATGGAGTATATCTGAGAAATGTGGAGATGAAAGTCAAGTATGGCAACTGATTGAGTGTATGGGGCGAGTGAGAGTGAGAAGGCAAGGATGATGCTAAGGTTTCAAATATGGATGACTATAAGGATGTCTTCAATTTGGAAAATGAATGCATTTGAAGGAAAAGATAATGAGCATTTGGATATGTTGATTTTTGAGGTGCCTATGCGACAATTATTTTAAAATGTCCAATACTCAGTTTGTGATGAGGGATTCCATGGACCTCAGGAGAGATACTAGGGCTAGATAAATCAGGCTGGTAGTCCCTTGCATAGAAATGATATTGGACTCAGGACAGCTGATAAAGTCACCTAGTGAGATTATAGAGAGAAAAGAAAGACAAGGGGATAAAAAAGCCTTAGGGTACACCCTCTTGAGTGTGAAATGGATAATTGTCCAACAAAGGAAAGTGAGAGGGTATGGTCAGACAGGTAGAAGGAGAACCAGTAGAGAACAATGACAAAATCCCAAAGAGAAGAGAGTTAACTATGAAAGGGTGGTCAGCAGTGTCAGATACTGAAGAAAGGTCAAGAAAGATGAGGATTGAGAAAAGGCCATTAGATTTGACAGTTAAGAGATCATTGATGATTAAAGATAAGTATAGCAGGTAGCTAATGATGTGGCACAGACTACTTACTGTATATTGTATGCATATATAAATGCCCCTTATTCTCTGTTTTAATTAGTTTACCTTACCCTCCTATGAGTATATTATATCCTTACATTTGAGGACTAAGCAGTGGACCACTTGAATATACCACTGTACTTAGATGATAGAAATGTTCTTTTTCCTCATTATAAGGCAGGAGAAAAAAATGTTTGCCACAATCTAATTATAAATCTTAAAGTTTTCTGTAAGCCCTACAAGAATAAGAATGCCATAGCATGTCTAAACAGATCAGAGACTTTTCTCTGAAGGACTTTCGTAAGCATCAGTTTTTGCATATGGATATCGTTAGAAATAAGCAAACTATAGTTTCCTTATTATTCTACCTGTTCACAAAGCCTGCATAACAAATGACAAAAAATACTGGTCTAGACTACCCAGCCCAATATTTTGTCCCTGCAGTTGATACCAAAGGATATTTTATGGAAGAACCTGTTTCCTTCCACCATTCTGACTTTTTATATATAAAACATCTAACTACATGATATGCCCTGTGGACGTGCCGTTTTCCCTTTGAAACTGAGTATGCACCCTATCTCCTACTACCTCTGTGTACAAGAGGAGATAGAATGTGTGTCTTAAACAAATCTTGATTCAAGAAAGTAAACTATGAAGGAGAGAATACTATGTTTGGGATCCATTTATATCCACCTTCCCAAAACATGCTATAATATCACCATGTTGTATAGCCTATTCCCAAATTAATTGTATGCCATGTGTACACTTAGCTGGATCTTAGAGGTTTCACCTGATTTATAGATTGTATCCCAGAAGACCACAAACTGACTTACTGGAAGGCTAAAAACTCAGTGGGATGACCCGGTGATCCAGCTATTTATCATAGGATGGAAACAGTGATTGTGGGATTGTTGATTCAGGTGTTCAGTAGTCTGGGCTCTCATGATGATGAGTGATGATAGATTGGATCCAAATGTGAATGTGTACAAATGAAGTGGAGTGGGGGAAGGAAGAACGTTTGGGTCCAAATAATGAGATTGGTCTGTTATAATTATCCAGTATCTCTGCCCATTCTTATGGTGCCCTTTCAGTAGGACAATGAGAGCTATTCTCCAATCAACTGCCTTTATTTGGCAGAATGTAGTTGATGGTACAGTAAAGACAAAGTAGACACAAGTAGCTAGTGTCTGCCTAGCAGAGACAAGAAATAAGAGCAAAGAAGAGGTAGAAAGTGAGTGGAATTCTGGATTTCTTAAGAAGATTTAAAGGATAATTTCTGAAAGTTACAACTGTTTGCACTAGCACCTAGGCAGGAATTTGCTAATTACTGGTATCCTACCTGCACAAAAATAACAAGGGGAAAAAGAGAAGCCCTCTATACAAGTCATTTCTTGAGAACCCTTGGTGTTTGGCAAGCAAGCAAGGGTAAGAATGAACAGGCAAGATAGTATTTACCAGGTGTGGACCCAACAGGAATAGACCAGTGACCTTTCCAGATTGCATATTGATGTTGTTGTTTGTCCTTCATTCTCAAAAAAGGATCATGACATCAGGAGGATGATGCCATGACTTGCAAGTGAATTGGATCCAAGTGAGGGAGGGCTGTGTAAGGTCATGAGCCTCTCTTTCTCCTCCAGAGCCATTTGGCTCCCATGGCAAGACAACTGGAGATGGCCCCTCCAGATTGCATATTATGTGCACGAAAATATTCTTTTCTCTGCTAGAGAAGAAGGTGAAATCTAAAGAAATTCCTCTTCCCTCCTTGATTTATCAAGGACTGTGAGAGATTCCTTGACAAGATGCAAGATGAACATCTAGAGGAAAGCTTTTTCTGTAGACTATAAAACTCAGTCCTTTGAGGGAGCAGCAGCTTCCCATATGCTAGAATGATAAACCCTGATGCCATCAGTATGGAGGACATTGGTACCATCTACAGGAAGAGGGAGGTATATTATGTCAGCTGGCAACACTAAAGTATCCATTTGTTGGTTTAGCCAATCAATCATGCATTTATTAAGTATCCACTACATGGCAGGCTCTGTGCTAGGTGCTGAGGCTACAAAGACCAAAAAAATCAAATAATCCATTCTCCTAAGGAGCTTAATTTCCCTACTGGGGGAGACAACATATGATTGTGTATGTATATGGATATATATCTCTATATGTAGTTTGTGTGTGTATATGTGTATAAATATATACATATATTTGTATATATATGTGTACATACGCACACATGTGCTGGATAAATAAAAGGTTAATTGTAAGGCAAATAGAAGGAATTAGGAAAGTCTCTATGTGACAAGAGATATTTCAGTTGCATCTTGAAGGAAACAAGGGATTTTATGAAGCAGAGATGAGCAGGAAGAATCCTTAATCAATTAAGCACCTGATATTTTCCAGAAACAAACTAAAGGGGTAACCGTATATGTAGACAGTCAGATGAGAGAGATCTTGTGAAGGTAAAAATGGAAAGATTTGTCAGTGAATAACCAATTCAAAGGCAAGGGGTGTTGGAGTGCCATTTATGAAGAACAGAGAGAAGGCCAATATGACTGAAATGTAGAATGCAGGATACTACTTATACAAACATATTGAAGTGTGCTTCTAGGATATAAAGTAGGGTCTTCCAAGACTTGTCAAGCCTAGTGACTGTTCACTTCTGGTGACTGGTTTGGGGACAAATGAAATCACCAAAAGGAACTGAGGAGGCTTCTATATGAATTACCTGGGAAAGATTCTGACGATTTTATGGTATTTTCATCTTTCGAGTCAACTGAAAGTTAAGACTATAGAAGAGAAAGAAGATATAGAAATCAAAGAAATGGTTAAATAGATAGTATTTGACCTAATTTTGTAGAAATATGGCTTCCATAGTATGGAACAATATTGTTAGGGTTGGGCTTTTTTGGGGGAAGGCTATATTGTTCAGTGTTACTGATTTTTTTTTCCTCATTTCATTTATTCTTTTAAAAAAATCTTTGTTATATAGTTTGACTCTGCAATATGGGGATAGATACCAATGGGAAATTTAGATGATATAAAAAGAAAAGATATCAATAAAATACTTTAAGATTAATTGAAATTAATTTGAAATAAATTAATTGAAGTAAATTAAAATTAAACAAAAAGGATGTGTCCAAAAAGGGAGTTTGGACATCTAGACTATGGGCACAGGAATGACTGATTCTTGTTCAGTGCTGCAATGTAAGTAAAGAAATAATACATTTGACTAGAAACTCTTCCATGTAATGAAGAGGGTTTTAAATTAAAAGTGAAGAAAGAGGAAAACAATTGTTCGTATATAGCTACTATACCAGATGCCAAAGAAGATAGCTGTGAAATAAAATTAAGTGCAGCAATTAAAGTTTATCGAGTTATTCAAAGAGCCAATATTCAAGAAGAACAAGCATTACTATATTAAAGACCTTAGATGTCTACACACTACTGCAAAGAGTATGAGATTTTTTTTTTAAGAACTAATGCTTTTAATGAAATGAGGCTAAGACAAAGTCATAGGTATCACTGGGAATTGGATTGTCAGAAATTACTGGAATATAGCAATGAAAAGTTATATCTTGTTCCAAAGTAATTGATTTATAGGAGGAATATTAGATCAACAAGATATGTATACATATCTGGAAATGGAAATATATAAATCTGAGAGAGGAAGAACAGTAGGTGAGGCTCAAGGGTTCTAAATAATAAAAAAGAAGTTGGATAGTAAATTGGTTTACCCATTACCTTGAGGTGAGGCAGCCACCCTGTCTTAAAAAGATTTGCAGATTTTAGTAGACTGCAAGGTCAGTGTCTCAGGTAGTAGCCAGAAAAGTAGATTCTATCAACATCTGAATTTAGCTACTCTGTCTTAACTTTCATAATACACAAATTCATTTCTATTTTTTTTCCTTAGGTACCAAGGCACTCAGTTTCTACATCTGTAAAACGGAGATAAAATACCTGTAGTACCTACCTTACAGGATATGAGGATCCTGTTATGGTTCAAAAAGGTTAATACTGTAAGGATCAAATAAGCTAATTTATACAGTGCTTTTTGTAAATTTTAAACCATTATGTGAATATTAACTAATCATTACTTCCCTATGTTATAGACAAATTATGAGGGGAATACCCACTGCAGTTATACCTGTGCAGTAGGTTTTGGGTGAACAAATTCTTAAAAGTTTAGCGAAAGGTCCCAGAGAGGAACAAAATAATCACGTGAACACAATTCTAATGATGCAAAGGGTTCTGCTGAGAGGAAAAAGGGCCTAGTGTCTGAAGAGATCAATTGGGCTGAGGTTTTTAAAAGACATCCAACACATAGCCTTTAATTTTAAAAATGTATTGGGTTTTTGTTTTGTTTTGTAAAAACAAGGCCAGGTAATTGAGATTAAATACAAGAGAGTGGTATAGTCCTTTAAGCCTATCAACCTAAAGCATAGTTTGAGTGGATAAATTACAACAAGGAAAAAATTCTGGAACAATTTATTAAGGAATCGTTTGGAGAACATAGAAAAGGAAGTGGTCATCTTTGTAAGCCATGGATTTCTTAAGAACAGGACTTTGAGTGAGTCATATAATTTCTCTGGGCCTCAAATTCCCCATCTGTAAAATGAGAGTTTTGGACTAGATTTTCTCCAACATCTCTTCCAGCTTTAAATCTCAAAATTTCAGATTAGATTAGAGGAATGGTTTTTGAGTCTTTAGAATAGGAATCTGAACTCACTAAAAGATACATTGGCTTCATCAACAATAAGTCGTGGCAGATTCTTATTTACTTTTTATTGACAAGAAACTCAACAGGTAGATCATGCTGTGGACATGTCACACACACACACACACACACACACACACACACACACACACACACTCTACAGCAAGGCATTTGACAAGTCCCTCATACTATCTATGTGTACAAGATGGAGAGATGCAGGCTAGATGAGAGTACAGTTAAATGAATTCAAAACTAGTTGAATTATCAGACATAAGGATTGGCCATTAATGATTTATAATCAAATTGGAGGGTGTTCTTTTGGGAATGGCCCAGATATATGTCCTTGGCTCTATACAGTTTGACATTTTTATCAGTGATTTGGATGACAGCATAGATAGCATACTTGTCAAATTTGTAAAGATTGCTATTATACTGGATGACAGAATGAGGATCCCCAAAGATCTTGGCAGCATTCAATTGATGGGCTGAAATTTATTAGGGATAAATATAATTTTGCCCTTGGTTTTAAAAAATTAACTAAGCAAATACAGTATAGGGAAAGGTAGCTAGATGGGAGTACTTGCAAAAAAAGATTTGCAGATTTTAGTAGACTGCAAGCTCAGTGTCTCAGCTGGTAGCCAGAAAAGCAAATTCTATCAACATCTGAATTTAGAGAGGCTACAGTGAGTGTATGGAGTGTCCAGAATGAGCAAAGCAATAGTCTTGCTGTACTCAGCCCTGGTCAGGGCATTTGGAGCATTTTATGCATTTCTGGGCATCATATTTTAGGAAAGATAATATCAAAGGTTTGCACATTTCCCACCAGGCTGCTGTCCTAGATTTCATCATGGTATCCAGAAACTCATCATCACTTCAGCTCTGAAACTCATACTTCTTTCCTTTCAGTACCTCCTTCCCCAAGGGCCCTTCCTACTTCTGTGATGATGGAGGGTGGACATCTGAGAACTCCTCCCAAGATCCTCTATTTAAGGAGAGTGCCCAGGGCAGCCATCTCATAATTTCCCACTGAGCTTCAGGACTTCATCTGCCCTCCCTCTCCACTACCCCCTCTGCTTTCAGCTTCTTTTTTTGTTATCTTTTCCCATTAGATTATGAGCTCCTAGAGGGCACACATAGTCCTCTGCCTTTCTCTGTATCCTGAGTGCTATGTACAGTGTCTGGCATGTAGTAAGCATTTTATAAATGTTTACTGACTGAAATCCATAAGAGGGTGACTGGGATGGTGAAAAGACTGTAGAGTGGGACATGCAAGAATCAGTTTAAGGAAGTAGGGACATTCAGCCTGGAAAAGACAGGAGGGAAGAGGCAGAAGATGACAATTTTCAGGTACCTAAAGGGCTATGATGTGATAGAATATTTCTCCTTATGCTGCTTAGTCCTGGAGGGCAAAGCTCGGAGCAGTAAGTGAGAGTTTCACTGTTGTAGATATAAGCTTCTCTTCAGTCTTTCATGATTTCTTTGTGGACAAGGTGAAAGGACTGTGATACATTTTGAGCAGAGGTTCTTTTTTTTTTTTTTTGTCATAGAACCCTTTGATAATCTGGTGAAGCCTACTGACCCCTTCTCAGAATTGTGTTTTAAATGGCTAAGATAAAATACACAATTACAAAGGAGACCAATTATATTGAAATACAGTGACTTTTTAAAAAAAAGTTCAAAGCCCCAGGTTAAGAACTCCTGACTTAGGTAGATTTGGAACTAACTGTGAAGAGCCAGGCCCAAAAAAGTGATGAACAGTGAATGAACCACTGTCCCTCAGAATACAGTGGTCCCAGTGTTTTTTGTTCTGCAATTCCTTTTCAATTAAAAAAAAATTATTGTGAACCCCTAGGGGAGGTTGGGTATATACAGAATTTATTTATAACATAATTGAGGAATTGTTCATTGCTTAGGTCAGCATTAAAGAATCTTTAGTGAGAATATCTTGGACCATTGTTGAGAACTCCCAGAGCCACAGCCCTAGAGGGAGGCCTCCAAAGGAATTCTTCAGGATTCCCCTTGATCATGTTTTATTTAAACCCTTTTATCAGTGACTTTGATGAAGACGTAAACGAAGGCAAAGATTTGCTCATCAGATGAGACAGAAGTGGGACAGATGGCTAATGTGTTGTACAACTGTATAGGGATCTCAGAAAGCTACAGAATAAGTGATCTCAGCCATTCACTAACATCTTACTCAATAGTTGTAGTATAGAGGTGACCCTGCATTCTCAAAGCCATGACAGTGGCTTTGCTTGGTTGGAAAAATTCTGAGTATGGGCCCAAAGATGAACAATTTGTCCATCATCTTAGGACCAGCCTAGTTAAATACAGAGGGACTCATCACTAGATTAGCCTCAAGCAAATGAAGTTTTGGCCATGGCAGTTCTCAAAGACTGTAACCAGGTTTTTGAGGGGTTGCAGTCTGCAATGATGCATAGCAGTGAAATAATAGATCTCAAGATATTTGAGTATTAAAAGGTTATAAATGTGATATTTGACATTTGACTTTAAAAAATGAACTGCATAAGTACAATGTTGATGGACATATTTAGGCAGCAGTTCAAGTGAAAAGAACCATAGTAATAGTGTACTATGCACTTAATATGTATAAACAATATGATATGACTTTTAAAAGTTAATGCAGTATTAATCCAAATTAATAGATGCATCACATCCATAAGGAAAGTGACAGTCTTTCTGTACTCCATCTTGGTGAGACCAAGTATAGACAGTTCTTGCCGTTGTAATTCAGAAAGGACATTAACAAAACTGAGCACATATAGAAGAGAATAGGGGCATGATAAGGAACCTCAAGACAACGTCATACAAAACTTAGTAGTAGGAATTGATTAAAGAGTCAAGTAGTGTTTGGATTATATGACCTTTGAGGTCTCCTGGTGGTTGTATCATAAAAATGACCGGCAGGCCAAAAACCTACCTTTCTGCAAACATTTATAGCTATTAATTCAGATGAGATAACGTGTATGAAAGTACTCTGTAAACTATAGAATGTTATACAGATTCAGCATATTGCGAAGGAAACATGGTATAGTGGAATAAGCCCTAGCTCCAGAGTCAGAACCTGGGTTCAAATTCCTCCTCTCAAAATGTGTGACCTAGGGCAAGTCACATCTCTGGGCCTTCTTTTCCTGATTTTTAAAATGAAGGGTTGGCTCAGTTGCTACAGGTCTTCCCAGGTTTTTCCGAAACCATCCTCTTCATCATTTCTTTTAGCATAATAGTATCCCATCACATTTATATACCACAACTTGTTCAGCCAACCCCCAATTGAACTTTTAATTCTGCTTTTCTATAAGGCTTTATGTATTGACATCCACCTTTTAAAAATTAATTTTTGGGGCCAATTATATCATGTCACCTTACTTTGTTAATACTTATCTTCCTCAAAGAGAAGATACTAAGAATATAAATATTTTAATTCTGGAAGTCTTGTATATTCAGATCTGCTCAGTTCTGCAGACTGTCGCATGTGATTTCGAAGTATCTTAATTTTATCCATTAAGTATGCATGTGCCTCCTCCATCTAGTCATTTATAGAAGACCACTAAATAATTATCCATGCCAGAACAGTAAAACTTTACAACCAGATTATGCTTATCAGAAATTTGTGATAATTCAGCATGTCTTAGTAGTTACTACTAATAATAATCATTAAAAGATAGTAATAATTTTGAAAAATATAGATAAAAATGAAAGCTCCTGTCTTCCAGGAACTGTGCTATCTCTTAGACAAAACCACTCCATTACATACAGTAGGCACTTAATAAGTGTTTGTTGTATTACCAACAACTACCTGTTGTATTTCCTACCCCTGAACCCTCCTGTCATAATCTTGGCTTGTTATTCAGTGCTACCTATAATCTTTGCTCATTATAATCAGGAGGATTACAATGCTCCGCAGCAAATCCATACTACTAACTTTCCCTATCCTGTACAGATAGATATTGTATCAGGAGTCAGACTTTTGTCATTATTGTTGTTCATTTGTTTTCATGACCCCACTTGGAGTTTTCTTGGCTGAGATTCTGGAGTAGTTTGCCATTCCTTCTCCAGCTCATATTATAGAAGAGGAAACTGAGGCAAATGGGGTTAAGTGACTTATCCAGGGTCACACAGCTAGTAAGCATTTGAGGCCAGATTTGAATCTAGGAAGATGAGTCTTCCTGACTCCAGGCCCAGTGTTCTATCCACTGCTCCATCTAGCTGTCCTTTTATCCCATCTTTATTCTAAACTATCTGTGTGACCTAAGATAATTCACTTAAAAATTTTCTGTAGCTCAGTTTCCTGATCTAGAAATGGAGGAAAATAGCTACTTTTCTGAGCTTGTGGTTGTAAGGAATAGATAAGCTAATTATATCTTATGTCTTAATAGCAACATATGTTTATGAAGTATTTTCACTTTATCTCGTTTGAACAAGGTAAGTAGAGCAGTATGGAACTCATATAGTAATTTTTAAGGGAGAAGAAATGGATTTTCCTGTCACATTAACCAAAGATGCAACTCTGCTTTCTGAAGTGGTAGCTAGTTGAAAGGATTAAACTAGAAGAGATTAAAAGGGAAATCAGCCATTTTTTTCTTTTAGGTCAAAGTATAATATATATGATATACAGAGTAAAGAAAACACCTTAATTTACAAAATATTTATTTAACTCAGTATAGTAATTTCATTGTTAAGGCTATGTATTGAAGGAAAAGGAAGGACACTCTTATGACATAATGGTAAACAGTATTTGGGGCCCAACCAATTTTTAAAAAAAAAATTCTAATTGAACATTTTTCAGTTAATAAGCATTTATTTCCTCTCCGTACTGCCCCCTCTCACCCCTATTGAGAAAAATAAAAGGGAAAAAAAACCTTTTAAACAGATATATGCATGGTCTTTTGGGCACCCTTTATTTAAATGGTTGCATGTGAGGGCAGTTTGCTTGACTTGTCTTCTATTCAGAAATAGAATTGTTAACATGATTATTAGTCCCTTTCTCATAATGTATCAACTTTTGTCCTCTTTTTGTATTTCAAGGCATAATTTAGAACTATCCACATGTAATTTTCTGGGTATTGACTATTCTCTTAGGTCAAAGATGAGAATTCTAGAAAATCCAGTTAGAGAAAATAGTGAAAGTTCCACTTCCAAATTTTTGTTTGCTAACTAGTATTTTAAAAGACTTGACTGTTCAGTGGGAGGCAGATTTCTTCATGGCAATTACAGTAAATGAACCTTGACTTCTACTATAGATTTTCTTTGTTCCTTTTATTTTTTTCTCCCCTTTTTTGCCTTTTAAACAATAGAAAATTCAGCTGTAACTTTTTACAAGGAGATTAGTGGTGACACATCCTTGACTTAAGTGTGCTTTCAGGATATATTCAATTTTAGGCTTCCTAATCTTTTCCAGCTTCTCTTTGTCACAAAACTGAGAAATGCATAGAAGGTGGGAGGTTTTAAGTACTCAAATAAATAAGGGGTGAATCCTTGGACCTCTAGGTCTTATAGAAAAAACAAAAAATGTTATGACACTTACCTTTGTCCAATTGTCATATCCCCCTAAGTCTTCTATTCTCAAGCTAAACATCCCTAATTCCTTTAACCAGTCCTTTAATTATATACACTAAAGTTCCTTCATTTTATTTACTTTCCTCTGGACTCTCACAGTCTTATCAATGTGCTTCTTAAATTGTGGTGCCCAGAACTGAATAAAATATTCCAGATGAGGTTCAGCAGGGGTGATACACAGTGGGACTATCAATTTCTTATTGCTGGAAGCCATGTCTCTCAATGCAGCCCAAGATTGTGTTGGCTTTTTTGACTGCCACATCCCACTGATGATTTGTAACCCCCAGCACTTGTCACAGTGCTTGGCATATAGTAGGTGCTTAATAAATGTGTATTGACTGACTGATGATTTGATGAACTCCTGTAGTCCACTAAAACTACTAGGCCTTTTTTAGGACAATTGATGTCTAACCATCCTAGCTTTTGTGTGTATGGTTGATTTTTTTTTTTTATCCAATTGCAAGACTTAAATTTGTGTCTTTCGAATTCCATCTCATTAGAGTCAGCTCAATGCTCTAGCCTGTCAAAATCTTTTTGAATTCTGTTTCTTTCCTCCAGTATGTTAGCTATTCCTTTCAACTTTGTATCATATGTAGATTTGATGAGCATGCCATCTGTGTCTGTAGCCAGGTTATTGATTTTAAAATGTTAACTAGCATTGAGGCAAGCACAGATTCCTGGGATATTCTACAGGGGACCTCCTACCAATATTGACATTGAAGCATTAACTGCTACTCTTCACGTATGGCATCCAACCAGTTCTGAATTCATCTAATTTATTATATAACCCACGTCTTTCTACTTTATCTATAAGGAGAATGTTAAGATAATTCATCAAAAATTTGCTAAAATCAAGGCAAATTATCAACAGAATGCCCTTCATCTACCAATTGAGTAATCCTGTCAAAAAAGAAATTAAGGTTAAATTGGTATAATCCATTAGATTGTAAACTCCTTCAGGGTGGGAAATATCTTTTGCCTCATTTTGTATGCCTAGCATTCAGCACAATGCCTGGCATGTAGTAGGCACTTAATAAATATTTATCGGTTGAGAATCTGTTCTTGATGAAGCCATAGTGGCTCTCTAAAGCCATTATTTCGCTCTTTAGATATTACTAACCATCTCACTAATAACAGACAGAAATGACCAATGAGTAGGGTACAGAATTAAACAGAAGGAAGATAGTGAGCTGGAGCAGTTGGTGGAGCAACAGATAGAAGGCTGGGCCCAGAGTCAGGAGACTCTTCTTCCTGAGTTCAAATCTGGCCTCAGACACTTAACTAACTGTGTGACCCTGGGCAAATTGATTAACCCTGTTTGCCTCAGTTTCCTCATTTATAAAATAAGCTGGAAAAAGAAATGGCAAACCATTTCTATATCTTTGCCAAGAAAACTCCAAATGGAGTCACAAAGAGTCAGACTCAACTGAAAAGACTCAACGACAAAGCAGCAACAAAGATAGTGAGCTAGATTGCTTTCAGAAAATTGCAAAACTCATTTAACTTCCAAAGTTTACTGGAAACAAAGACTCATCTTTTACTGTTGTCTTAGGGCTGTGAGATCTATGTTGAGATTTGTTTCCAATAGCAAGCACAGTGCCTTGCAGATACTAGATGCTTAATAAATATAAGGCGTCCCAAAACCTTAGCACTAATACCTATTAAAGTTTAAAATTGCTCAAAACTTGATTTGTCCTGTATTTGTTGAATTTTTACTTTATTAGTTCATTAAAATTTTTATGTTTTGTATCAAGTCTACTTTGAGTAATTGATAACTGTATCAAAGAATTAGTACCTCTTGAACATTCATTTAATTGAATCTGCAGATGTAGGCAGTGTAGTGCAGTAGAAAACACCTTGGACTTAGAGATTGGGGGGGGGGTTTGGATCCTTAGACATGTCACAACCTCTCCTAACCTCAGTTTCCTAACTGATAGTTATCCAAAAGCAGAATAAGCTGCCTCAAGAGGTAATGGCTTCCTTTGGTCTAGAAGTTTTCAGATGAAGACTGGATGAAGATTTGTAGGGGATGAGATAGAATTCTTCTCAGATAGGAGTTATATTGGTGACATCTGGGGTCCATTCCAGCTCTGAGAATCTGTGACATTCAATTGTAGTTCTGAATATGTCTTACTTTCTTACATATGGCAAGATAATTTGAAACTTCTTTCTTTGAAGAATTTTGAGCAGAATAATTTAGGAAACAGTGCACCCTTGTGATAAAAGATGATTTTTGAAGCTGTTTCTTTGAAAACCAAACATCTTTTTTAAAGGCAATTCAGAAGCTATGGAGTTGAAATATTGGGGTGAAGAAATGTAAGATTCTGCTGCTTTCATTGTTCATCTTTATTGTTCACGTTTCAAGTGGTCAAGGAGTATAGGTAGATAGATAATTCAGGGAGTGCCTAACTCACCTGTATCCTTGTATATAAAAGCAGGAACTGGCCTTCCCCTCCTTTTGTCTCTGGAAATTTTCCTTTCCCTCCTAAATAATGAAGGAGTAGCTTCCCCTCTTCCTTTCTGCTCCAAATTCTCTACAGCCTGGGATGTTTTAAACCATGGCTCACTCATTGTCTGTCAGGAAAGTGCATTTTGGAGATAGTACTGGACTTGGTATCAGGAAAACTTGGGGTAAGATCCTCTCCCTAACACTTATTAGTTATGTGACCGTGGGCAACTTCTTAGACCTCAGTTTCTGTATCTTCCAAAGTCTTGCTATATTATCTATGATGGTCAGACCATACCTAGAGAATCGTATTTAGTTCTAGGCGGCACATTTTGGAAATTATATTGCTGTGCTCTGGATGCCGTCCAGTTAATTTGTCAGTCACGTTGATGAAAGGCCTTAAGGTCATGCCATATGAGCATCATTTAAAGGAATTGGAGAAGAAATTACTTCGCTGTCTTCAGGTATTTGGAAGGCTGTCACATGGAAGCAGGTTCTGCCAGGCCAAAGAAGGTATCAGTAGGAATGATGGGTAGGAGTTGGTAAGAGGCAGATCTAGGCTAAGCAAATGCTTTATAATAAGAATCATCCAAAAGTAAAATGCTCTGATTCATTGGAGTTCTTTAATCAAAGTCCAGATTACTCTTTGTCATGGATGGAGTGGAATGGAAAAGCATTTATTAAGCACTGATTGTATGCCAAGCCATTGTTTGACATAGAGGAGCTTCCTGTTCAGGTATGGATTGGACTTGATGGATTAAGGCCCCTTCCAATTCTGAGTTTCTGTAATTTACTTTTCAGTGAATAATGAGGGCAGTTTTTATTGTGAAATCTTTTGCACTTGTAACCTTTGTTTCACTTAAAAAATTTTTTTCACCCCATTCCTCTTTGTTGCTAGGTGTTAAAACAAAACAAAATAAAACAAACTTAGAAATGCATAAGAATGCTGTGTATACTTGCTTCAGTGATGAGAGTGACGTTCCATTTCTATAGTGAGGTAAGGAAAGGACAACTGGTCAACTGCTCGTAGGCCTGGAAAAGGGCATCCTGGGTATGTCAGTGTGGTTGCCGTTACGCTATGACGCGTGACCACAGAGTTAAGCGTGTTCTGTGGCTCCTTAAATATTAATATTATACACAGCATTAAACAGGGAGACATGCCCAGTGTCACAGAAGATTACCTACATAGAGTCCAAACAGAAGATGGTTTCCCTATTGATGGTGAAGTTCTTCAAATGTTCTTTTTTGCAAATGGCACTTAAATGTATGGAAATCCAGACCACTATTCATTAGCATTGTTCATTATTAAAAGAGATTGACATATCATATCATCCTGTTCTCCTCAGATAGGCACTGCTGCCCATGGACAACAAACCTGGCCCAGCATTGTACTGTGGAGTTTGGATTGCCTTTAGGAAACCCTGTGCAGTAATGCTGAGGTGGATTGTTTCTGCACCAGTTTTAGCACCAGTGTTTTAGCACCAAGTATATGACTGTATCATGGAATGCTATAGTATCTGAAGAATCAAAATCTCAGGTTAACCAAAAGACAGTGAAATTAGGTGTCAGTAGACTAGCATATTACTACCAAGAGTAAGTTGCATATGAGAACTAGAGTTAAGAGATGTCATCAACTCTGTGTAACCAGAAGAGAATGGTTATATAATGAGAGTGAGGGACAGCACAAGTACAACACTATGGGGGCAGCTAGGTGGCACACTGAATAGAGCACCTGCCCTAGAGTCAGGAGGTCTTGAGTTCAAATGTGGCCTCAGATACTCGACACTTAACTAGCTGTGTGACCTTGGCCAAGTCACGTAACCGCAATTGCCTTGCTCTCCTCCCTCCAAAAAACAAACAACAAAAAAAACAAGTATAATACTATGATCCCCAAAATATTAAAAGAACCAAAGAGATGAGATGATATGGAGGGGTTTTATGTCTAGGTAGAAAGATTATACATGTTTATTAAATTGTGAGTATGAAAGTAGTTTGTCTCTCACTACCATTAAAAATTGTTCTCTGCCAAATATTTAGAGGAATAAATTTATTTCTTTTGCATTATCTGACCGCTTGATTCTGTATCCTAACAAATGCAGTTGAGGCTTAAACATTAAACTTTTTTAAAAAAGAGTATTGACAAAAGACATTTAGTACATATTTAGGACTAATATAAAGGAAAATTGTGTGTATTTAGAGTCTTCCCCCCACCTAATCTGTGTAGCTTAGGTTTACATAATGGCCATAACATCGAAATATTGAAAATTAAATGTCTGCTTCTAACTCAGACAACAAAAATTAATTCTCTTGTAGAGAGCTGTTGTATATGTTTTTCAACATGCAGCATTATGTTATTTGGAAATGGTCTAGGTATTTAGCTTTCCCTAAAGCTACGATTTATTAGGAAACAACAATGAACCTTTAACTAGGGACTGCAAGTAATGTTGTAATTATCTCATCTACGATACTCTGGCTGATATTTGGACAGAATATTTCAAAAAAATTACAAATCGAGCACATGGTATTTATATAATTTTTTTAAAGGCACTTTGTCCATGTTGATGAAGTAGTGATGTGGCACATTTGCCTGTTAAACTAAAAATGAATCTATAGCCAAGGTGTGTTATCTTTTTGCCACTAGAGGCCTTTAAATTATAAATCCAATTTGACATCTGTGAGCTGTTCTATTTTTTTTTTCATGTGAACATGAAATGTGAAACAGGATTCTGTTTCCAGCTTTCATTTTGTTGGCGCCACACTACCTAATACTTATTTTAGACTAGCTAATTTTTGAGATTTTAGGACCATCTATTTTGGAATCCTATTATTTTCTTATTTGAACTAAAAAATTGTCAGAACTGGATAAATGAAAAATAATAGTAAAGTCACTTGTTTAGAGTAGCAAAAGAAAAAACTAATACCTTAAGAAATTAAGTGACATTGCAGACTCTGACCTGATCTGTTTTTGTTACTTCAATAATCCATGAAGCTACTGAAACTGAGTGTTTTACCCCCAGTATTATTCATAATACTCCACCTCCTCCCTCCCTTTTTTTCCCTGCCCTTTTTCTCATTCAAGTATGGGTTGGATAAGATCCCTTCCAAAGCTGAGATTTTGTAGAATCAATGGAGTGATATAGATAGTATAGCTTAAGACCTTCATGAAAAAAGGATTACATTATTTCACTTCCTGTCACCCAAAATTGTAGTGAAGTGTTGCAACCTACCTATCTTTTTCTTGTTAGAACCTGCCAGAGTTTGTGCTCCTCTGGCATAGCCTTTTAGAACTCAGGGTCTCTTTCATGTTATAGTGAGACAGAGGACTACAGGATTACGGATACAGAGCAGGAGGGGGGACCTCAGAAGCCCATGTGGTCCAACCCTTTCATTTTATAGTTCAAGAAATGAAGGCCAAAGAAGTGATATAAAATTACTACAATATTGTAAATGTAAGTGACTCACCAATTAACTCTTACAGGCTGTAGGTAGAAATGTTTAGATATCTAACCTCTTATCATGGAATGCTACAGTATCTGAAGAATCAAAATCTCAGGTTATCCAAAGGACAATGAAATTAGGTGTCAATAGACTATCATATTACCAACAGTAAGTTGCACGTAAGAACTACAGTAAGAGATGTTATTAACACTATGTGTAACCAGTAGCGGAAGTAAGATGGTTATATAAGGAGAGTAAGGGACAGCACAAGTGCAACACTATGGGGGTCTGAGGTTTTTTTTAGAACAACTTTATTGATATGATGATTAGCCAGTACGTTTATTAAATCCTAATCTCCAGCCAGGCAATGTGCATTTGTCAAACGATCCTGTCGGCGGCCGGACGGGTGTGCCCCACAATAGCACCCCGTGCTCCCCGACTACCGCCTCACACTCACCCTGCCCACGGGTCTTCGGACGTCTCCGGCTCCTCCCGGGGGACGCGAGAGGAGAATCACCAGACAGCCACCGGAATGCGACAAGCAGGTTTATTGCAATGGCGTACCAGAAGTCTTACACAAAATCCCACTGACCCTCTCTGGGGTGCGCCTTATATTGGGTGTTTCGGGTTGGCTCCTCCCCAGTTCCTCCCCGAGGGTGGAGCTCCTCCAGTTGGAGCCGCCCCGGTACTGACGTGACAGAAGCCACACAGGCACTGCTGCGTCAGCAGGTCCAGACTCCCTGGCGTCTCACTACCCCCTCAGGAGGCCCAGGTCCAGAGCGCCCCTAACACGATCCCAAAATGGTTCTGGGGTTATTAACTCCAAAGTTCTCCTTTTAGTAATTAAGCAGATAGATGAACAGCAAGAAGCAGGTCTTTGTCCTGAGGAAGTGAATAGACTCTTCAAGCTATTTCTTTGGGTTTTTCTTATGCTAGTATCATATTTATCTTTTCTTTGCCCTTTTCAGTTAGTGAAATTGCAAAATCTTGATAAGTGTATGCCCTTACCTCTATATTAGAGTAAATAAGATATCTTCTTTTTATGCCCCCAGATCTTTTGCAATAAAATTTATAATCTCCAATTTTTGTTTATTTGTTCAGGATTTATTTATTTTTCAGTTTGTTGGACATAAACTCATCTTTAAAAAAAAGAAAGAAAAATCAAATCTTTTGTCACTTTCAAAGTTTTATTAATGATCTGATATTTCCTTATCTAAGGTAATATAATTAAGGAAGAAATGTGGCATACAGTTATGTAGTGAATCCCTATATAACCAGTTATTAACAAATTTGTACCAATCACTGAGGGAACTACAAAGATGATGAGTAAGAGCAAATTGGGCAGAGTAGAACAGGGAACACTTCTTAGAGAAGTTCATAGTTGAGCTGAGACCTTGAAGGAATACTGGGATTTCATTAGAAGTGAAGATTGTATTGCAAATATAGGAAATACTATGAGTATTTCCTGAGAAAGAACAAACAGGAAATGGTATGGCATTGGTACAGCTTGGCTAGAGCTTAGTGTATGTTAAAGGACTTGCATGGGATAAGGCTGGAAAGCCAGACCACAAAGGTCCTTAATGGATACCATAGAGCTTCCAAGCAGTAGGGTGCTAGACCTGGTATTAATAATACCTAGGTTCAGATTCCACCTGTTGCACTTATTAAATTTGTGACCATTAGGGAATTATTTAATCTCTCAGCAATTCAACTTCTCCGTCTGTAAAATGGGAGTAATATTAACTAATGCGCAGAGTTGTTGGGAGGTTTAAATGAGATCATATGTGGAAAGTGCTTTGCAAATCTTCAAATGCTATGTAAATGTCCGTATCATTTTTTTTTTATTATTGTGCTAAGCTGATGAGTTTGGATAGTGGAGAGTCACTAAAGGTTTTGGAGCACTAGAATAATTTCATGTTCATTTATTTCATTTAGTAAACATTAAGTGCCAATGCCATTCTGTAGTAGACAACATCTTTACTGTGACATAGTTGATTGAAAGATGTAGGCAATACAGAATCTCACTGTTGTTTTTATTGATTATGAAAACCTTTTTGATCTAAGATATAAGAAATTGATTCAGACATACAATAATAGCCATTCCACAATAAATAAATAACAGTTTTCAAAAGGAAACAAAACGAAAAAAAATACCAGCTACTGACAACCATATAAAATACCTCAAATTACTGAAAGCAAATGCAAATTAGAGGCAATTCTGAGATTCTGCTTCATACCCATTAGATTGGTAAAGATAACAAAAAACAAAAATGACAGCTCTTAAAAGGGCTGTAAGAGGAGAGGCTCATTTTGTTGGAGTTATAAATTGGTCCCACCATTTTAGAACCAATTTAGAATTGTACGCCCAAGGTCACTAAACTCTTATGCCTTTTAACCCAGCAGTACCACTACTAGACCCAAAGGAAAGAACCCATACCTACAAAAATACTTATTGCAACACTTTTTGTTGTAGTAAAGAAATAGAAACAAAATGGGAACTCATCACTTGGGAAATGATAGAACAAATTATAGTATATAAATTTAATGGACTAATATTGTGCCATGAGAAATAATGAAAAACTGAAAGAGAATGTAATGAGAAAAACCAGGAGAACAATATATACATTGACTACAATATTGGAAAAGAAAACAGAAAATCTTTGGAACTCATCAAAAGACTGATGGAGCAGATGATGAACTAGAGGCAAAAAATAAAACTTATATTGTCAGACACAAACAATTTGTGAATTTATTTTGCTTGACTGTACTTATTTGTTGAAAGGGAGGGTTTTTATTTGTTGGGTGGAATAAGGGCAGTAATGGTACTTATGCAAAAAGAAGAAAAAGAAGTGTCAATGAAACATTTAGAAAATACATATGAAGAAAAAAGAAATTTAGGAGACCAGACAGGCAAGGCTGTATTGGTTCAATTATGTTAAATTTAATACACTTTTTAAAAAAAACAAGTTGTGTGTAGTAAAGATTCAGGATTTTATGCGTGTTCCTCTTTCTCTGTTCTTTTTATATCAGTTATTCAACTAGCATTTTTTAAGCACTGGAAATACATAGAAAACTAAAAGACAATCTCTGCTTTCAAGAAGTTTACCATGTAATGGTAGAGATAACATGCAAATAACTATGTACAAAAGATATGTGTGTATGTATGCATATAAGCATGTATATGTGCATGTATATATGTGTTTACATGTATAGAGAGATAAACAGGCATATGTCCATTTATGATAAATTGGTGATTATTATCAATAGAGGGAAAGCAGCAGTGTTCGGGAGGATCAGGAAAGGTTTCTTATAGAAGGTGAGACTTTAGCTGAGACTTGAAGAACACCATGGAAGCTAGGAGGAGGAGTTAAGGAGACAGCATTCCAGGCAAGAGGTAAAGCTAGTGAAAATGCCCACTGGGTGGTGGAGTGTGTTGTGTGAGGAACAGAAAGAAAACCAGTAATACAGCAGTCACATTTGTTGTATTTCTCAAGTTCATAATTTTTAAAGAATGTTTAAAATTAAAAAACAAAAGCTTTTTATTTGCCAGAAGAAAAAAAAAACATTGCGTTAAAATCTCATCCTACAAAGTTTGCCCTGCCTTTCAGAATCATTGTTTCAATGACCCTCTGATCATAAATATCAAATGAGGCATAAAACAAGAAGATGCTCTAAGTGTGAAGAAGGGTCCTATAAGGATAGACCTCCTGTGCTTAAATTGAGTGTGGATGGGTATGAGAGTCACAAGGTTGGGCAGTTGTGGATGCATTGTGATATGCATGATGGGAGTGAACATTCAAAGAAATGAGATCACAGATCCTTTTGATATCTATGAATAATCAAGCAATAGGCCAAGTTTATTAAGCACCTACTATGTGCCAGGCACTGGGAATGCAAAGAGAATGAAGGAAGCATTCCATCTGTGCAAGAGGCTTAAATTCTAAAAGAAGAGATTAGTACGTGTAAGCATATACTGAGGAAATATAAAGCAGTCGACTACAAAGTAGTAAGAAAGAGGGCACTAACATTTGAGGGCATCAGGAAACACTTGATGTAGAAGATGGTGCTTGAGCTGTGTTTTGGAGCATAAGGGATTCTGTGTGTCTCAGGTGAGGAAGAAGTGCATTTTAGGCACAAGGGCCAGCCAGTGCAAAGACCTGGAGACAGAGTGAAGTCATTTCATGTGTCAGGAATAGGGAGAAGGCCATTTAGCTGGATGGAACAACTTAGGCGAGACAGTATTATGCAATGAGTTTGGAAAGATAGGTTGGGACCAGAGCTAAACTAATAGAGCTTTAAAAACTAAACAGAAGAGTTTAGCTAGTTTATCTAGAGATAATAGGAAGCTACTGGAGTTTCTTTAAGTGGGGGACTGAAATTTCGATTTATGTATCTAGGTCCAGACTTAGGCCTAGATCATTCAGAAGTTTTTTTAAAAATGGCATGATCTGTGTTTGCTCGCAGTTTAATAGGAGGATGAGACATAGTCATGAAGGAAATGTCAAATGGAGAGTTCTGAGAAATTCAGGGAGGAAGAAATCACTTCTAACTGATGTGATTAGACAGGAGATGACTCGTGAGGTGGTCTTAGGGCTAGGATTCTGTTCTCTTCCTGAGGATTGGGGGAAAGGCTGTGTAGTATAGAGGCAAAAGAATGAAACACACTGAAGAACAATGAATAGCAGCATTATAAAGTGTTCAAAAGGAGTACCATGAAATTTGGCCAGAAACTAGGTAGGCTGGAGCAAGAATAAATGCCGCGCTAAAGAATTTATATTTTACTTGATAGGGAATGGGAAGCCTCTAAAGGTTTTTGAGGGGAGAAGTGATGTGATTTGTTTTATCAAAAATTACTTAACAGGAATAGAAAGGATGGAGTGGCAAACTAGTAAAAGTAAGAAGCTATTGTAATAGTTTACAAGTGAAAAATATTGAGGGTTGAAATCGGATGTGTAAGAGTGGGATGTTCAAACAGGAGAATGACAACAAATGTTA
The DNA here is from genome assembly GCF_011100635.1 of Trichosurus vulpecula. NCBI lineage: Eukaryota > Metazoa > Chordata > Mammalia > Diprotodontia > Phalangeridae > Trichosurus > Trichosurus vulpecula. The sequence continues at coordinate 148,644,961 of NC_050579.1, read as the reverse complement.
CAATTTTTTTAATTTAATATTTTATTTTTTCCCAACTTAATGCAAAAACAATTTTTGACATTTCTTTTAAAAATTTTCTAGTTCCAAATTCTATCTCTCCCTTCTTTCCCTCCCCTGTCCTTGAGAAGGCAAGCAATTTAATATAGGTCATACATGTGCAGCCATACAAAACATATTTCCATATTAGTCACGTTGTGAAAGAAAACCCAAACCAAAAAAGAAAAAAAGAAAGAAACCCTAAGAAAAACTTAAGTTTTAAAAAAGTATACTTCAATCAGCTTTCGGACTTCATCAGTTCTTTTTCCAGAGGCGGATACCATTTTTCATCATAAATCCTTTGGAACTGTCTTGAATCATTGTATTGCTGAGAATAGCTCATTCACAGTTGCTCATCATACAATATTGCTATTACTGTGTATAATGTTCTTCTGGTTCTTCTCACTTCACTTTGTATCAGTTCATGTATTTCCAGATTTTTCTGAGAGCATCCTGCTCGTCATTTCTTATTGCACAATAGTATTCCATTACAGTGATGCAACTTGTTCAGGCACTCCCCAATTGATGGGCATCCCCTCAATTTCCAGTTTTTTTCTACAAAAATTGCAGCTATTAATATTTTTGTACGTATGGGGCCCTTTTAGTTTTTTTTTTTCAAATTTCTTTGGAATAGAGACCTAGTAGTGGTATTCCTGGATCAAAACCTATGCATAGTTTTATAAGCTTTTTGGCATAGTTCCATATTGCTCTCCAGAGTGATTTGATCAGTTCATAATAGTGCATTAGTGTCCCAATATTTCCATATCCCCTCCAATATTTGTCATTTTCCTTTTCGGTCATATTAGCCAATCTTATAGGTGTGAGGTGGTACCTCAGTGTTTTAATTTATGTTTCTCTAATCAGTCGGGATCTAGAGCATTTTTCATATGACTATAGATAGCTTTGATTACTTCTTCTGAAAACTGTTCATATTCTTTGACCATTTATTTATTGGGGAATAACTTATATTCTTATAAATTTGACTCAGTTCTTTATATGTTTGAAAAATGAGGCCTTTATAAGAGAAACTTTTCACAGTTATGATTACTAACTGTATATTTCCCTCCATCCTATTTCCTCCACCTTTTTATCCTACTCTCTCTTTTCACCCTATCCATCCTCAAAAGTGTTTTACTTGTGACTACTGCCTTGTTACAGATATTTTAAAGGTAAGAAATGACAGTATTTGGCAATTGATTAATATAATTAGAACTTTACATTATTAGGTAGGTCAGTATAATAGGTGCGAGATAGATTGGAGATGTATCACAATGATAATGACAATATTGCATTAACCTGTTTGAAAATATTCTAATTAGTGATGAAAAACTGGGCAAATGGATGGAGTAAAGTGATACTTGGGGATTCACTCTTATTTTCCTATGCATACATAGGTACAATTAAATCCTTCCCTCCAAATGTATTAAAGAGAACCAGCAAATATCCCTAAAGTTTAAAAAAAATATAGAAGATTAATTTGAATGACCTTTTTTTTCTTTTTTATACATAAAAAATGTCTTCCTGGATGAAGACTATTCTCCAGTTTTTCAGTGTGAAATTTATGCATAGCATTCACTAGGTGGCACTAAATACACATTGGCAAGATGAGAAAGTGGGTAGCTCTCCAAAGAGTGATGTACTGATACTGTACAAATGAATATAAAGTTTCTCTGTTAAGCATTTCATACACTGTACATCTTCTCTCTCATAAATATTCTACTTAACATATCTTCCAGGTAAAATAGTCTTATTGGAGTATTTATGTATTACATATAATACCCCATCTCACCCTCTCTTTGGCCTCAAGAGGTTTTGAAGATCTGGGGAGACAAGACTATGCCCAAGTACCCTTCAGTATAATGTAATAGTTTTACTATATCATCCGCCATGGTTTTCCTTTATGTTTTTTTTCTGAGCACTAACACTTGTTACTTCTTTTCCTATTTAATCTTCTTTTTTTTTTTTTTTTTTTGGAGAAACTGAAGGAAATAGAATTTTCACTTTATTTTTAAGTAAAACCATTTTGTACCGGACATTTAGACATACCATGACTCTAAATCATGTCTGGGATTTACTGACTCAAAGAATTAACCACAGATGTCCACAGAGAACACAATGCTGCAAGGGATATTTTTTTTTTGGTCTTTTGATGATCTCATGGTGACACACGTTATACTAATTGTTGAATTTAGCTTTTCTATTTAAGTTTGTTTTGGGTTTGTTTTATTGTTTTTTTTTCCTCTGTCTGGTATTTACTGAAGTTTGTAATTGGGACTTAAGAAGTGAAAAGCATCCCGGCTTATGTTGCCTTTGAGAGTACTCTCAGGCTGATAGAGTTATACCATTCTTTGAGGTCTAAACCCTTTGTTAATCATAGCCTGAGGAAGCACTTAGGTAGCTATCCCTTTCTTCCCTCAAATCCAGTTTACTTCTCAAGAGGAATTGGAATAAGAACTGACCTGTGATTTCATTAGTATGGAGAGCTCTGGGTAAAAAACTTGTTAAATGGAAGTGGTTAAATGACTTACTTGCCCAGGGTCACACAAACCAGTGTAGAACTTAAACTCAAGTTTTCCTGATCTGGACATCACCCGTCTATCCACCAAGCTATATACTGCCTGAGAATTAGTTTTACCCAAGAAATATTTTATGTAAAAATCAATCAATCAGTATGCATTTAGTAAGCATCTGCTATGTTCCAGGCACTGTACTAAGGTTTGGGGCTACAAAAAGAGGCAAATGACAGCTCCTGCCCTTAAGCATCTTATAATCAAAAAGGGGAGACAGTATGTAAATAAGCAAACAACAAAGCAAGATACAGGAAAAATAGGATTAACAGAACTTCACATCAGAATTAAGAGAAGTTGGGAAACATTTCCTGTAAAAAAAAAATGAGATTTTAGTTGGCATTTGAAAGAAGACAGGAGGTAGAGATGAGGAGCGAAAGCATTCCAGGCATAGGGGACAGCTGGAGAAAATGATAATAAAGCAGCTTATGTCACCTCAGATACCTTTCTCTATACCTTTAAATTGTTTTACATGTAAGTTTTTGTATACATTTAAAATAATTAGGATTTCAGAATTGTTTAAAAGCGTGAATGACCAAAGGTGTTTTTTTTTTGTAAAGAAAACTACAAAAATTTAATTGCAGTTTGCCACTTTGTTTGTTTTAGAAAACTCTGGAATGTATTTCCCGGAAGTTAAAAGTGATCCAGGAAGATATTTATTGATTTGTCCAGAATCTGTAAAAAAGTGGCTTTATCAGCTGAAAAGTGCTGGAAAGGTTCTTTTTATAATGACCAATTCACACAGTGACTACTGCAGACTTCTTTGTGAACACATTATTGGGTAAGTATTAACTATGTCAAATCTTCTTTCATTTTTATCTCAGTCTTGAAAAGAACCTCAGTACCATTTAGTATACCCTGTATCTGACCACGAATCCAACATTATCAACAAGGGGTTATATGGGCTCCATTTGAAAACCTACAGCCATTTTTCTACAGTCCCAATTTTTATAAGTCTTATTTCTTATATCAAGCATAAATCTTCCTTTCTGTAACTTTCACTCATTTACTCCCCCTAGTACTTCCCTTTGAGGTCATGCAGAACAAATCTAGCCCCTCCTTCCCTAAGATATCCCTTCAGAAAATTCAAGCTAGTGATCATGCCCCTCTAGGTCTTTCTTTTTCCCTGTCTAAATATCCTCAGTTCTTCTAATTGATCCTTCTATGACTTCATATGATCATCTTCACCACCCTAGTCTCCCTCCTGAATAACCTCTACCATTGTCCTGCCTAGAATGTGGCATCCAGAATTGGACAGAGTAATCTAAATATGTGCTGACCAATTGCTTTGCAACTGGATCATCACTTCTTTTCTTGCAGTTTGACTTAGTTAGCTTGACCGCCATTTTGGTAGCCCTGTAACACTGCTCATTCATATTTAGTTTGGATCCACTAAGACTCCCAAATCTTTTCCATTCAAGTCTGTACTTATAAAGTTGATTATTTGAATCTAAGTATAAAATTATGCATTTATCCCTATTCAATTTAATAATATTAGATGCAATCCCTTCTTTCTTCATGATCTTTCTGGTTTCTGATTTGACATTCAAATTTTTAGCTCTCCTTGTCATCTTCATGTTGTCTGCAGACTTGGTCAGTTTAACACCAATTCCTTAATATAAATCATAATGGTGGAAAAAATGGGTACAGTATATTTATACATGCAAAAATGTATATACGTATATATGCAATGTGTGCACACATGTGCATTTATACACATGCATAATGCATAAACATATATACATATATACATGTATGCATATATGCATAATGTGATACTAGGTCTTCCTATTTCTCCCAGGCTAACAGGAAACTTTTCCTAACACAGGCTTATTTGCCTCTTTTTAGGCAGTGTGGTAGCCCTCTACTTCAGACAGTGCTGGACTTAGTGTGGACACCTCATCAGTTTTAATTCTATTGCAGCTCAGAACTTCCAGACTTAAGCAATTCACTAGCTTCAGCCTCACTTGCAACAGGGAAAATTTTTGAACAGTACAAGGCCAGAGGAAAGCCTGGGGGCAATTCACTAGAGACACCACTCCACCTGGATATTAGCTTGTAGGGTTTGTTTATTCAACCATTTCTGATTCCACCTAATAACCAACATCTAGCCCATGTTATTCCAAACACTCCCTAGACAATCTAGAAACCCTGTCCAAAGAGGGAATGAGAATATTTGGGATGACTTATCCTTATGATCACTACTTCCCTTTCTATATGTTTACATGCCATCCCTTTAATAATGCATTCTAGAATTTTCTGTTTTGAAATGTCATAGGGCCAGTGTAATTCTATATACTTACCTTTACTTCATGTGCTCCCATTCTTACGAGTTCCTAAATTTTCCATCTATGATACCTTGCTTCTTAAACAGCAGAGCAGCATATCACATAAATGATAATTGAAACAGTGAGAGTGGAAGCACAAATAGGAATTAGAAAACAAGACAGGAATAGAATGAAACTAAGAAAGGAATTGGAGTTGGTAGGGATACAACAGATACATAGTAGGAATCAGAGAAGGTTGTTTAGCTTGATCTGCGTTGATGGGGAAATTTCTCCAAATTCATTGAACAGCAATGAAATCATAAATCTAGAAAGGAAGGAAGCAAGGAAGAGGAAGGCAGAGAAAGAAGAGCAAATTGGTAACATTCTGTCTTTTTTATTTCTGTTTATTTTTATTTTAGTATTGAGTATTTAAGTATTTAGTTTTTTCTTTATTTTCGTTATTTTTATTTTTTTCTATTTATTTATTACTTTTAGCATTCTTTTTTTTTTTAGATTCTTCCAAGCCCTCCCTCAGCCATTGAGAAAGCAAGCAATATAACATTCTGTCTTAAACTTTTGACTGTCATTATGAGACCTTCATTCTAAAATGTTCATCATACCAGAAAAGAGCCAGATGTCTTCAGTGGTTTCCAAACTGATAGGCCGCACAAGCTGTCTTGGCTAATTTAACTGTACTAACATAGCACCCTATAGTTTATTGGTATTTTACAATGCCCAGCACAGCAATAGGCACCTAATAAATAGTTGTGCAATGACTGATTATTTGGTTATTTGAAGACATAATTCTCTGGTTTCTTAAGTTGTCCATTTGATTTTTTTTGGTTTTTGGTTTTTGTTTTGTTTTGACCTGGTCTTTGAAAGCCTATTCTACTTCCCAGTAGCCTCTGTTCACATTTTTAGAAGATACAAGCTTTTTAAGGGCAAATTTTCTTTGTCTTTGTGTCTCTTGTACCTAGCTCAGAATAGATGCTTAATAAATTCTTATTGAATTATACTGAATTTCTCATGTTGAAATTTTACTAGATCATCATTCAAAAAGATATTGGTATAGCGGGAATAGTATTTTCATTTACTGCTCAGTTCATCTTGGGTGAACCATTTGCTCAGTTTCCCCTTTGTAAGGTAAGACTGATTATACTTCAAAGAGTTGCTGTCAGAGAAGTGCTTGGTAAACATTGAAGTGCTACATGTCAACTAGTAGTTGTCATTGCATAAGATTTCATAGTGAGAAAGAAAGAAAATGTTTCTCTTTTCATGGTACTTTAGTGTTGTCAAGTGACCTATAGTCGCTTGCTTTTAGTTGCCACTGTTACTCTACCCCTAAAATGGATAAAAATACTCCTCCTCCCCAGTTAAGTTTAAGAAACAGTGTTACATTGGACAAATAATAGGAGTTCAGAGTTTTTGCTTTTTAATAGTTTATGGATTTCATCCAGTTATTTTCAATACATTCATTGGAAATTTCACTCCTTTTCATTGTCATATAGGAATGAGTTTACAGATATTTTTGATATTGTGATTTCAAATGCTTTGAAGCCTGGTTTCTTCTCCCATCAACCAAATAAGAGATCATTCCGAACACTTGGTAAGTGTTTCTTTCTATGTGTTGCTGGTTTGTAAATTGTGCTTCCTAATTTTGTAAAGTAGTTGCAGCAGCAAAGTATAATAAAAGAATCATAATTCAGAAGTTATCTCATAGAATACTATCACCAGAACAGAAACAACAGTCCTTAGAAGAAGACCAGAATTAAGATTGGAGAGGGAAGAAACAAATGCTTAAGTAGGGTAGTGATCACACATAGTGACGGAAACTTTTTTTTTTCTATTAAGATACTGCAGTTTTAAATTGCAAATTGGAATGCTACTTATTCAATAGACTTACCTTTAGCAACCACCTAGTCCTGTGCATGGCCCTTTGCTAAGCATGGGAAATAAAGAGATGAAAAATACAAATCTTGGAGCTCACATTCTAACAGGGTGGGAAGGCTATAATATTACTATGATACGAGATCGTATGTAATAGAGGTTTAGGAGACATCTGGAGAAGGCACTCTAGAGATGCAGGAGAAGGAAAAAGTACACTTTTAGCTGCGGGGATCAGGGAGGTCTTCATGGCATATGGTAGATAAGGTGCCTGTTGATTAACCAATTGAAGGAGGTGGCAGAATGATAGTGGAAATAGCACAGAACTTAGAGTCAATAGGGTCTGTTTTTGAATCCCAGCTGTATCATTTACTAGGAGTGTGACCTTTACCAAATCATTTAACATCTTTGGGCCTCAGTTTCCTCATTTGTACAATGAGAGAAATTAGATCAGCTGATCACTGAGGTCTTTTGCAGCTCTTAAATCCATAATCCTTTGAGGTGAACCTTGTAGGAAGACAAGACTTCTCAACCAAGATATGAGAAGGAGGTATATTACAGGCATGGAGGATGATCTGTACAGATGTACAGATGACGATGATATCAGAAGGAGATCAGGGGACAGCTAATAATTGTTTGATTGGAATATAGAGTATCTAAGTGGAATTAATGTGAAAAAACAAAAAGTTAGATTAGAAACATTGCAGATGATCAATTTAAAGAGCTTATATTTGTCCTATATACTCTAGTCTAGAACAAAAAAGTATGCACATATACCGAGCCTCAGATTCTCCCCAACCGATGTTGTTTCATATTCATTAATACATGATCTTAACTCAGTGACATCATAGCACCACAAAACAGCTATTTCCAGGCATTCAGTAAATATCTGTTGTTGGTGATGATGATGGTTTTCCACTGAAAAGCATTTTAAAAAGTCAGGACTAACCCAGCATTTTTTCTTTTCATTTACTATCTTTGTTTTTTAAGTTGATTGTGAATTAAAAGGAGCAGCTGTTCAGTAGCCAACCAAAGATTTTATAGGAACAAATAGACTACATCAGCCTTCTATTTTTTAATTTTTATTTATCTTATTTTTAAGTTATGGAATAAAGCAAGCATTTCTATAACATAGTATAATACAAATAAAAGATGAATTGCACATGAAACTGCAAATCCGTTATGTATAACTTGCTATTCTTTTTAAATATTGATAAAATTGACTTATAAATTTCTCTTTTCCTTTTTTCCCTACCCCCACCCTAAAGATGGCTACATATATAGACATATATGTGTATACATGCATATATATATATGTAAAGTCATTCAATACATACTTCTATTTTTCAGTTCCTTCTCTGGAAGCAGGTAGCATTGGCCTTCATATGTCCTTTGTAGTTAATTTGGGTATATATAATAGTCAAAATGATTTATTTGCTGTAAGTTGTTCTTAAAACAATATTGCTGTTACTATATACAACATTCTCTTGATTTTGCACATTCCATTCATCATTATTTCATGCAAGTCTATCCATATTTTTCTAAGATCATCAAACTCATCATTTCTTACAGCACGACAGTGTTCAATCACAATCGTATGTTACAACTTCTTCATTAGCTTTCAGAGAATTTCTCACTCGCTGGAGAGCTATAAAACAGCTACCAATTCTTTAGCATAAACTTTTTGAATTGTGTAAGACACAATTTCTGGTAACAGACCTAGAGACAGTATCCTAGCTGTGGAAAAGATGCCTTTCCATAAAGAGTTCAGGTACATGTTAATCAGTATTCATGGGTGGAAAAGATGACAATTGCCTTTGTAGGATGATTGCAGATACCCCTTCCCAGTTAATAAGACCACAGGATCATAAGTCTAGAGCTAAAAAGAATCTAAGAGATCATCTAATCCAGGGCTGTCCAAAATACGGCCTGCGGGCTGCATGCAGCCTGCAGTGTGATTTTATTCAGGCCTGCCTGTGGGTTTTAATTTTCACAAGTGAAAAAATAAAATAATAATTTGCATGGAATGAGTATTAGATTTTTCAATTCTATTACTAATAAATAATCTTGATAAGTTTTTAATTCTATCACTAATAAATAATCTCGAAGTTAATGTTAAACAGTGTTATGGACAGAACATACAGCACAGAATTTTCACTCAATCTGTGGGATGCATTCCATCTGTACCATGCAGACTAGTCAGTATGCACCTACCTTTATACTGTTGTGTTGTCACTTTGTTGTTTTGTGTTTGCTTTTGCACTTCGCCTGTTATATCGATGACGTGCGTTCCCCCACTTTCTATTAGTATACTGTATTTTTTATTCTGGGTGCGGCCCTTGAATAATTATTTTAATGCGGCCCTAAAATAACCTAAGGTTGGACAGCCCTGATCTAATCCAACTCCCTTATTTTACAGATGTTAAACTAAGTGGAAAATTAAGGGGCTTGCCCAACATCACACAAGCGAGATTGAACCTGGGTCCTCTGGCTCCAGAGCCCAGACCAGATGATGGGAAGAATATGACTCTGAAGAGACTTAGTATTAATAATAAAAATGAGAAGGGAGGGAGAGGGAGGGAGCGAATTCCTCACTAGAGCTGCTCAGCTAGGTGTAACATAAGAATAATTGGAGTAGAAGAAACCAGTAATTCACAGGAGAGGCAGTGATACTTACAGCCTTGGATCTCCATACACAAATGTGTAGCGAATGGGTAGTAAACTGAAGTGAAGTGTTATTCTCTCTGTTCCTCTTGTTCGAACTTTCTTTTTCAAATAATATCGAGACAAAGGAATTGTTGTTCAATCGTGTGTGAGCTTAGCACGTTCATGGTCTTGTCTAAAGACTATTATTCACTTTTTGCAAGTGGGAAAAATAGAAATTTAATCAAATGAGTAATATATCACTCCCATATTTCTTTTAGAAAAGTAATTTTGGTAGGCGAACCTAAACTTAATCTTTAAAACAATTTTTCATAAATGTGCAGACTTTGAATCTTCATAAGTTTCTTTATATTTGATTTTCAATCTGTTCCACATGATCATATAGTATTTTCCTATCTTGCTAGAATGTTTTCTCCAAAAATAAAAGAACTGAATATATTTCTCCTAAAAGAATAATTTGGTTTTAAAAATAATTTGCTATATAACACCTCATTTATCAGGCACTGTCAGAAAATATGCTATTGCATGTAAGTGAATTTTTCAGATAGTTAATGCAACCTAAAGCTTTTTTTAGCACCAATTTTTATTAAATTCTTTCTAAAATGTATTATATATTTCCTTGCTATCTGAAACAGAATAGGCTGAATCTGATTCCATGGTGGCCATGGTTCATTGCTTAATAAAATTGCATAATAAAATAATGTATCCATCATTTTATTATGCCATAATGTGTTGTTAACCCTCAGCAGGTACCAGCATGCATAGGGAAAAGACCTCTTACTTGTATAGTAATTGGTCCCAAACTGTAGTATGTTGCTCATTCTGTCTCCCTTTTAATTTTTGTATCCCCTTTCTCATTGAATTTATCTGTTTCCAGTGACATCCATATTTCCTTTTACTTTTGTTTCCAACCATTTGTTTCTGAAAAAGCAAAATCAAACTTGTTAGAAGTACACATGAAATTAGAATCTGTGAGACCCACCCTGGGTGAGAGCCTAAAGACGTTTAAAGTGCATAAGCTTTATGCTGCCCATCTTGGCTTCTTAAAGCCTTCTCCCTCTACTTATTTCCAGATTTGAAGCTTGAAGTCATCAGAAACTTGACCTTAAATAGGCTGTTCCTGTATTTAATATGATAAAAACCTGAGGTTTTCACGACCAAAATGGAACTTTCCACCCCACTCTTGTCTGGATCTATCACAATGAGAGCATTGTTTAATGTTAAGAAAACTTACCCTATAAGACATTAGGTCAGATAACTCTGGAAAAATCTACCAGTGCAGGAGAAGCATTTCCTCCTTACTTTTGACCCTAATGAGTAGCAGACTATTTATCTTTCCTTATGTTGTAGTGGTGTAAGAATGCCAATATTTTTCAAATTCAGCCATCGGGTATTACAGAGGAATGTTTACTCAAGGGCATTTAACCACTGAAAATAATATATTTTAGTTGCTGTTTGTCTACAATGTAAAACATGTATCAAAGAGTAGTTGTATGCCTTCTAATGACTGTGGGCAAAGGGCCAGCAAATATTTGCCTAAACTTGTTCAGTGGTAGCTGACTGCTGAAGGAAGGAAATCATCAGCTGTTTGCTGCCACCTAAGAAGCAGTTAATCATTTCTCCCAAAACTTAGCCCTATGAACTAGAAAAAGTTTGAATCCAGTGAACTATCTATTCACAGCAATTTTGTAATATTTTTTCATTTGAGAAGCATTTTTGTGTTTTCAGTTGTTTGTGTTAAGCTGTGCCCCAGGAGTAACCCAGCAATCTGTAGAGCCCAGGGCGTATCACTTTGTGGGGGCCCCTCTCCTTCCAGTCTCTTCTATTTTTTTAATTCATGTGAAATCAAGTTGAGTCTATATCAAGGGGTAGTCTTGACAGAGAAAAAAAAAGTCATTGAAGGCCAATAAGCATTCTAAGGGGCATTCTCTTGGGAGTACTAGAAGTAAAGACTGATTATATTTCTGAAGTTTGGACAATGTAATGGAAAGAACACTGAATTTGGAAGCTGAGGACCTGATTTCAAATCCCAGCCTTATGCTGAAATAAAAACCAAATAGCTTTTTAGAGTTAATATCCCTGATAAATATGGGGCCCTTAGAGAGGCCTTGTCATGGCCTGGAGGGTAATCTACTTAGGTATTGGTACTGATTGAGCCCTAGCACTTGTTTTTGAAACCCATTCTTCCTCTGACAAACCATTTAACTTCAGAGTGATGGTGTGCCCTAAGACTTGCTGAGCTCTGATTCATGGACTGACAGAAAGAGGAAGGCTAAAGCTGTTACTAGTCTTTTTCTTTTTTTTCTTTTCCCTTTCCTTTTTTCCCCCCAATGAACCTATATTTCATTGGCAGAGGGACCTTCCACTGAGGAAACTACCTTTACTAATTGCATCTGTTCTGTAGCTTATAGTCTTAAGAGTTCCCTGGAATACGGACTGATAAGGTAAGTGATTTGTTTGCCCAGGATCACACTAGAAACTCAAATCAGAGATAGAATTAACTAAGGCCTTCCTAACTCAGAAGCCAGCTTTCTATCCACTGTTTCAGCTTTCTTTTTTTATTCTGAACTTAACAAACAGCAAATAAGATGAATGTTTCTTTAGTCGAAGTGGAACAGAATGTTATACATAAAGCTATAAATAATTACTTAAAATTTGTTTTTCTTAATTGCGTAATAAATTCAACATGTTTATTGTCAAGACAGTCCTGCTTGTTTGTTTCTTCTACTGACCTGGTCTCCTCTGTATATTTTTAAAATGCTTCCATTTTTTCTTCCTTTTTGCCATTTTATTAACCCTATCTAGCCCCTTCCTTCTTACCCCTCAACTCCCTCCCCATGATAGAAAAATTAAACCTTAGTATCAAAGATGGATAGGCAAAACAAATCCCTACAATTGGCCGTGTCCAAAAATGTGTGTCTCATTCTGCACCTTAAGTTCATCGCCTCTCAGTCACAGGCTTGTGTAGCATGTTTCAACACAAATCTTCTAGTTGGTCATTGCATTGATGAGAGTTCTTAAGTTTTTCATAGGCTTTGCTATTTTTCTTTTTTTCTTCTTTCTTGTTTTTGTTACTGTATAATTGTTCTCCTGGTTCAGCTCGCTTTACTCTGCATCAGTTCAAAAAGTCTTTCTGCATTTTTCTGAAACCCCCCTTTATTATTTCTTATACTACAATAGTATTCCATTACATTCTTACTATGCCTGTATCATTTTTTCATGTGTCTGTTAATAGTTTAGATTTCTTCCTTTGAGAACTGCTTGTTCATATGCCTGGATCATTTATCCATTGTTCTTTTGTTCTTAAATATTTGAATCAGCTCCTTATATGTTTTGGATATTCAACCTTTATCAAAGAACTTTGCTGCAAAGAATTTTTTTCTTAACTAACTGTTGCTCTTCTAATTTTAACAATTATTTTTGTTTGAACAATAATGTTTCAATATTATATAATCAGAATTGACCATTTTATCTTCTGAGATTCTCTTTGTCCTGTATTTGGTCATAAACTCTTCCCCTGCCCCTAGTTGTAGTAGGTGTCTTTTCCTCCCTTGCTCCTCTTAATTTGTTTAATTTATGTCTATATCTTGTATCCATTTGGAGCTTATCTTATAGTGTAAGACATTAGTCTAAACCTAGTTTCTGCAATACTGCTTTCCAATTTTCCCAGAAGTTTTTGTAGAATAGTCGAGATTCCTCGACCCAGTAGAGACAGTCTTTTGGTTTATTGAATGTTATGCTACTATGTTTATTTGCTTCTCCTTGTTGTACCACTATCCTAGCTTTCTATCCACTCCCCAATGCTGCCTGTCAGATTTGGCTCTGGATGGGATCTTAAGGGTCATCCAAATCCAGCCCCATAATTTTACAGATAAAGATAGAATCATTTTTTAGGGGCGACATGAAGGCAAGACTATGGAATAAGGAGTTTCTTGGCAGCAAACGACAGAAAAGAGGAAGAATGGAAGTAAAGAAAGAAGAATTTAGAATTGAAGGAAGACTTTTTAAAAAGTCAGTGGGGCTAGGGAATTACAGTTTGAATTTTGAACTTTTTATGTTCTTCTTCCTCTATTCTCCCAAGAAGTTTGAGATAAAATAAGTAGTTCACAAGTCCTTCACAAATGTATCCTATTCTATTTTCTCCACTATCCCCAGGGTACCATGTTTCTTATATCTAAATATGGCAGTACGCTATAGACAATATCTTGAAACTCTCAGCCTCTATTCAGGATCTACATAGGAGTCTTAGATACTTACTTTTAGGTAGTTACTGCTGCCATATTTGATCTGCTGTTTCTCCTCTTATCCCTCCCATCTCTCCCCTTGTTGGGATTCCTAACTTGTACAACCAAGGGTAGCATACCTTACCACCAAAAAAAAAATGTGTAAGAAGCATAATCGTTCAAGTTCTAGTGACTTTTAGGTCTTGAAGGAAATGAAAAGTAAATTCATCTCATCAAAAATTTGGTGACCTGGTTCTAAAATATTTATTCTTCATTTTTATTCCTTTTTCCAAAACATGCATATGCTTTGAAGATATATTTGTTCTTCTGTATGGCTGTAATTGCATAGATTGATTCATAATTTGTTCTTCTAGAGAAACAAATGCTTGAACAAATATGGCGGGCCCCATTTTAATCTAAATTGTTCTGAAGAGCAGAATAGAAGACTTTACATTTCAGAAACTTTTAATAGCTTTTTAATCTCAATTGAAAAACTACATTTAGTACTAAAGATAGCATTGGGCTGTTCTAATTTATTGTTTTTGATTCTCATTTGAAAACTTGGAATTTGCTGAATCTGTGGTAAATAAGACTAGAGACAAGAAGGATGCTAGAACCAGCTTCCCAGTCAGTAGCCATACGTGCCAGGGTTTAGTACTTCTCCTTCATGTTCCTCAAATGACTTCTACTTTTCTCTGCCTTTCCCTTCTTCCTTCACTAAGCCAAACTTAGAAGGAGAGAAAGGTATCAGGGTTTTCTCTAACATAACGTCCCCACTTTGTCAGCTCTTTAGGTCCTTCTGGCCACGGATACCCCTTGGTTCGGTCTGTAATGGAGCATTTAGGATGGAATTGCATGGGATGAGGCAAGGCAAGTCTTTATCTCTTCTAGGTTTTGGGGAGGACTTGGATGACCCTAACCTGAGAAATAACTGGATCTCTCAGTGCCAGTGTAATCAACCTTGGAAGGAACAGGAGGCACCACAGGGTGACCCTGGAATGGAGTGGGTCTATATCCCTCCTCTCACGTATCATACAGGAAGAACTAACCATAACTGAGGATTAACTTCACCAAAGTGGAGAATGAACCACAAGACAAAGAACCCTAGGGAAGGATACTAATGCACAGTTTCCGCTTCTCTTCTCTTTCCTGGGAAATGGTAGGAGGTTACCCTCCTGTAGGAACTGGGTTGAATTTGGGAGTGTTTACCTTCATCTGTTTACATTTCTTTAATGTGAGGTTTAATTTTCTGCCCTTTGGTTTCTAAGTCTGCCTCTGTCAATCTAAGTGCCCCAGCTGGTTGTGGGAGAAAGGGAGGTTGGACCAGGATGCTGGACCCAAGTGCTGAGTTTTGAGGCTGCCTGGGGCCCTGCCTCATCTCTTGGGCTCGGCTTAGGTTTTGTTTTCGTGCAGCTGACGCTGACCTCCACATAGACCCCTTTGTAGCCTTCGATCTCACCTGGAGGCTGGAAAGAGAGAGAGGTCTAGAGGGATCTAAAGGTGGTCCGCTTACTGAAGGCCCACCCAGGGGATGGGAATTTCTCTCCCATTCACATCACCTGCCAGCTATGTATTCACCTTCATGTGCCTCAGTGGCCTGATTGGCAAAATGGGTATCCATTTAACCTTGAGATACCATGCTAGGTGCTGGAGGTGCAGAAAAGAAAAAGTGTGTTGCTGCCCTCTTGGAGTTTCAGTTTTACTTGAGGAAGACAAAAGAGGTCCAGAGATTTTGAGCAAAAAGGGACATTAGAGGCTAATGTATCCCAAACCCACACATTTTACCATTGAGGAAACTAAGGCTCAGACACTTGTGTTTTGTCAAAGGTAAGTGGCAGGTCCAGCATTTGATCCTAGGCTCTCAGCTTCCAGATACAGGAATCTCCTTCGCTTTCACTGGTAAACTAGTTATAACTGGAGGAGGAAAAAAGGTAACAATGTGTGGGGAGGTGGGGCGGGGGGAGAGGGAGACATCAAGAAAGGCCCATCACAGGAGGTAGCCTCTGGCTATAATGAGATGTGTAGTAAATATTTGACTGCAGACATTGTACCTCCTATACACCATGGTCTATCTGTCCTCCACCTTTGCCTTGAAGCAAGATTCTGCCTTCTAGCTGAGAGCCATCTCCAGTAGTCCTGATCTATATCTGGCCACTGGACCCAGAAGGTTCCAGAGGAGAAAGTGAGACTGGTGACTTTGCACTTAAATCCAATTCACTTGTGTTATGGTTTCATGGTTTGTTGTGGAGGGTGGGGGGGAGTCTTCATCTCAAAGAATTCAGAGTCAGACCACCTCTAATCCAATTACAGCTAGAGGCAGTGACTGTATTGTCTGGGGGCCTGTGATGTGGTTAAAGCCAGATTGTGTGTTCAGATCAGGGCATGCCTGTTGTTTAGTGAGGTCCATAAGGAAGTTAGAATATTAGAGCTGGGGGCAGCTTTATTAGGAATCCATCACTTGCACATCATGGCATCACCTCTCTGATGTCATGGTCCTCTTTGAGAATGAAGGACAACCGTGCCTCTGCCAATGATCTGGGTAGAGGGGATAGCTGGAGAAAGGAGCCCCCTCAGATTTATCTTCCTCCAACTCCCAAATCTCTCTTTTAATGCAGCCTCAGTTCCTTGCTGCTGGTACCAGTGGGACAATTTGAGGGTAGGAAGGTGTTCTGGACAAAGGCCCCAAGGTGGGAATGGGAAAGGAACTGCTGGACCTAGATTATTCCCTGTTGGAGAGACAGTGACCTTTGGGAATAGGAATGGGTAGTAGTGGGAACTTCACAGTTTAGGATCTCAAGGTGGAGTCAACATGTAATTTCCTGAGATTCTTCATGCCTTTCTTTTGTCCATAGTCCTACAGGTTAGTTCTTTAGAGGTAGAGTTCATATTTCATATCCACCTGTGTTTGGAGGGACATGGTGCCACATTGGATCTGGTATATTAATAGAGTTTTTCCCTGGGAAAATTTTTTCTTCTGGATAAATAAATATAAACCCAGTTAGTTGGAACAAGAATTCTGGGTCCAGTATTCCCAGTCTCCATACCTAGATGATATGTGGGCCTCTAGGCTTTGATCCTAACCATTTTCTTAAGGTACCCTCTCTTTTAATAAGACCTTGACATTCCCGGGCAGTAGTACACATTTTATAGGGATTTAAAGTTTACAAAGCACTTTCCTCACAATCCTGTGAGCTAGGTAAAAGGAGGAGGAAGAGGTGGGGGTCATCTAGTCCCACACCCCAAACAATAGCCAGAGAGGAATTATGGACCCAGGCAGCTCTAAGGAGAAGTTGAGGAGCACCCCTTGGAGACATTGAGCCTGCTACATAAATAAAAACATTCACTGTCTCCAGGGGGTGCTATTGGTGAACAAGAACTAGGAAGGGGGTAGAGCTTTGATCACTAATCAGCTTCTCATCGAATAATGCAAGGATAGGGAAAGAAACAGGTATTATTTAATCCCCAACCATTTTCTCATTCCCATCCATCTCAACTCTGCCCCACTCGTGTCTCATTGAGACCCTGTCCACCTCTTCTACTTTGCCTTCTGGAATTCCTGTTTCGTAATCTATAAACTTTTCTTTGTCTTGGAGTTTTTTTATTACATCCTTTCCATTTGCTTGCCCTTACTGAGACTCGAGTTCCCCCAGCTAACCTTGTAGCCTTGGCCATCCTCTCCAGGCTGGAGTCCCCAACACATCCCAGCCTACCCCGATACAATATACAATAGTCCCAGAGGGCAAATTATGCTTATTGGCACAAGGGGTCCACCCAATCTGGTGGGGCTTTCCTTTAGGTTTTCTTAACGTTGTGAGGCCAGCATCGAACTGTGTAATCATCCATCTCTTGTTCTCACCATGTAATCATTAGCATCATATTTTTGATTCTATATTTAGTTGATAATGTCTTTTATGTATTCCTTCGTGGTTGATTCCTTGTAAATTGATTGCCCACAAAGTTTGCTCATGCCAACCATTACTCATTGCTCCATTGCCCTCTAAGTGATACTGGTTTTATAAAAGATGGGCCCCTTTTAAAAAAAGGAGGAGGAGGAGGAAGCAGCAGCAGCAGGTTATAGTAATTAAAGGAACTTTTCAATTTCACAAAGACAACAGCTTGTTCTCCTCTTGTTTATTTCTGGGCCCATCTCACTGTTCCTTTGCATTATCTGTCCAAGGTGTGTGTGTCTGTGTCTGTGTCTGTGTCTGTGTGTGTGTCTGTGTGTGTGTACACTATTGGTTGAGCTCTATGGGCTATCTAATCAACTGAATATCATAGTTTTAACAGTACATGTTCTTTATCCACTTGCTTTTCCTCTGTAGCATGATAATGGATCTTATTTAGGGAGTTCTGCAATATTCCTGGACTTAATATAATCGGTATAATATCACCCATTAACAGGAACATTTGGAGTACTCCACCATCTATAGGAAACCCATCTTTAACTTGAATTCCTCGCTGGACATCCTCAATTAACATCGCAAACCTTTGCCAAGCATAACTCTCAGTGGTTTATATTTCCTTTGATATTAATGATCAAGAGGGTCACTGCATAAAATTACCTCTGTGTTTATGTCTTTCAAGGTATCTTGTATGATTTTCTCATGTCCATGGCAGACACCTTGTGGAAAGAGAACATTTAAGGGGAAATTTTGCTCCACTGAATCTAATTCTTTTTTGTTTTTCAGACAACACATAATAAGTACAGCAGGATCTTATATTTTCTATACCTCTCAGTGAATTCTAAGATTGTAAAGACTTGGCTGACTGTGGAATATAGCCTGAAAAAGTCAGTCTTTTTCCCTTCTGATGTTCTATTAGCTTTCAGGAACTGACTTTCACCTCCATGCTAGAGTTAGGTACTAGAGTTGGATTTTCATATTTATATATGAGAAGTGTTCCTGTCAATACCAATATCCCTGTTGCCCAAGATCAAAACTTTCAGAATTGCCTTTATCTCCTCCCTTTCTTCATTCTTATCCCAAAATCACAAAATCATAGTTTTACAATAGGAAAAATAATCCCCACTACAGCTCTAAACATGTGCTACTACACATTACATATCTTATGTAAGTTCTGTTTGAAAACTTCCAGTGAGGAAGAACCTATTAGTTCCAAAGGTAATCTATTCTATTTTTGGACAGTTAATCGTTGGGAAGTTGTGCTAACATTAAGCCTAAATTTGCCATTTTGCAATTTTCACTCGTTGCCTTCTTCTGGCAAGTAGAGCTTGTCTAAACTCTCTTCTGCATGACAGGCTCTGCATGTCCTTCGACGCAGCTGTCATGTGTTGCCCTCACGGCTCTTCGTCAGTCAACAGACAAGCACCTATTAAGCACCTCCTATGGCTAGCCACTGGGCCAGGCACTGTAAATAAAAAGAATAAAATAACCTTTATTTTTGAGGAGCATTTGCTTTAGAATGCAAAATGGTTTTGTAAATAATAGAAGCTACCTTTTCTGATCATAGCCATTCATCTCAGAATCAGAATGTCAGAGCTGGAGCTGACTCCAGAGGCAGTTTAGTCCAATATCTTCCTGTATAATAATAGCAATAACTGACATTTACATAGTGCTTACTGTGTGCCAGGCACTGGGTTTAAGCACTTTACAATTATTATCTCATCTGATCCTCACAATAACCCCAGGAGATGGGTGCTATTATTATCCTCAGCATTTACTGATGAGGAAATTGAGACAAACGGGTAAAGTAACTGCCTCAGGATCACCCAACTAGTGAAAATAGTATGTGTCAACCTACATTCAGACTCCATAGTTCTTTCTGTGGAAGTGAATAGTATGTCCTGTCATAAAGTCTTTTGGAATTATCTTGGACCATCATATTGCTGAGAAGAACTAAGTTAATCATAGTTGATCATCACACCATGTGGCTGTTACTCTCTATATCACTCTTCTGATTGTGCTTACTTCACTCAGCATCAGTTCATGTAAGTCTTTCTAGGCTTTTCTGAATTCTACCTGCTTATCATTTCTTATAGCACATTCATATGCCATAATTTGTTCAGCCATTCCCCGATCAATGGGCATTCCCTCAATTTCTAATTCTTGGCCATCACAAAAAGAGCTGCTACCGATATTTTTGTGCATGTAGGTCTTTTCTCATTTTTATGATCTCTTTGGGATACAGACCTAGCAATGATTGCTGTTTTTGTTTGTCCTTCATTCTTGAAGACCATGACATCAGGAAGGAGATATTATGACCTGCAAGTAAATTGGATTTAAGTTAGGGAGGGCTGTACCAAGTCACTAGCTTCACTCTCTCTTCTGGAGCCATCTAGGTCTAGTGGCAAAATATAGATCAGAATGGCTGGATCAAAGGGTATGCCCAGTTTGATTGCCCTTTGGGCATAGTTCCATATTGCTCTCCAAAATGGTTTGATCAGTTCACAACTCCATCACCAATGCATTAGTATCCCAATTTTCCCACATCTTCAACATTTATCATTTTCCTTTTCTGTTGTATTAGCCAATCTGATAGGTGTAAGGTGATACCTCAAAGTTGTTTTAATTTATATTTCTCTAATCCATAGTGATTTAGAGTACTGCTTCATATGCCTGTAGATAGCTTTGATTTCTTCATCTGAAAACTGCCTGTTCATATCCTTTGACCATTTATCAATTGGAAGATGGCTTGTATTCTTGTAAATTTGATTCAGTTCTCTATGTATTTGAGAAAAGAGGCCTTTATCACAAATAATGAAAGTAAAAATTATTTCCCATCTTTTTGCTTTCTTTGTAATCTTGGGTGCATTTGTTTTGTTTGTGCAAAAACTTTTTAATGTAATCAAAATTATCCATTTTGCATTTCGTAATGCTCTCTATCTCTCATTTGAAATTAAATTCTTCCCTTCTCCACAGATCTGATGGGTAAACTATTCTTTGCTCTCCTCATTTGCTTATGATGTCACTCTTTGTGTCTAAATCGTGTACTCATTTTGACTAAAAATATTTTTAAAGTAACATCCCAGTACAGGAACAATTTGGCAAAACACAAATCATATTAAAGTACTGTGGTCACGTAGAAGCAGATTTTACTGAATTCATTGCAAAGTAAGTCCTATGGCATTTGTAACGTACTTTATTATTGTCCTTTTGTGCAATAATTTGCTTCTCAGTAAGATTTGTTTATATCTTTCATATAATTATAAATTACTTTTGAAGTCAAAACCACCTGGCCATCCCCTATTAATATTAAATTAAAATTAAATATTAATATTAAAGCCTATAGTTATGTTATTGTTGGTTTATCCAGAGATGTTATTAACAATTATTAGTAGGAGAAGCAGGAGTTTGTTAAAATATTTTTCACCAGGCACTGTACTCCCACTCCTTGGCACTAGAGGGGGTCAAAGATTTTTAGGTAAACGATATGTCCTTTGGTAAATTAGTTTGTATTTGCCTTTACTTTTGAAACTAATACCAAGGGAATGATTGCCAGTGATCTTTTTCTAGCTGAAAAGTCTAGTATGTTCCAAAAGGCATATGCTGATGGCCATAATAAGAAAAGTAGCATATACCATCTTTGTCTATAAAACGCTTTCTGTCTTTCAAGGCAAGATCTGAGTATGTGAAATAATTGAGAGACCAGTGCAAGGAAATATATAGTTAAGTGCTGAATGCTGTGATACAGATGATTAAGGTATATAATAACTAAAGAGCTCAGAAAATAAATATATCATTGTGGCTAGTCAATCAGTCAAGATTTATTAAGCACCCACTATGTGCCAGCAATGTGCTAGGGGTACAAATCCAAATCCCAAACAGAAAAACAATCCCTGCCCTCAAGGAGCTTATAATCTAATAAGAGAAGACAGCACACAAAAGGGAGCAAGGGGGAGAAAGAGAAGGTATCCCTCATTGGAGCATGATGAAGAAGTCCAAAGGCAGGTGAGAAATAAAGAGATGGCTGGCCTGATCTCTCCTCCTCAGCTGGAGGTTTTTAAAGGAGCTCATCTTCTCTGCCCTCCAGTCAGAAGGGCAGAGGGTTCTATTGATGTATGAGCACAAAAAATTGTAGACGAGGCTCCCGTTTATGAAGCTCATATGAAGGAGAAGAGTCAAGGGACATAGGAATGGTAGGAGTATTCAAAGAAGGCTTCACAGAGGAAAATGATATAAGATATATTTATTTTTAAAACACTTAAAAACTGTTAGTGAAGGAATGTGCCTTAATATAATAAAAATGTTTATTTGAAAGCAAGAGCTACTATTATTTATAATTGAGAAAAGAGTCATTTGTGCTTAGAAGGAGGGTGAAGTAGGGCTGTCTATTCTCTTCATTGCTATTTGGCTGTTTTGGAAAGGCTAGCTTTAACATTTCATCAAGAAAAAGAAAAAAATTGATGAAGAAGAGGTTTGAATGTCATCAGCTTTTCTTTACATCATTAACAATAAAATAGCAAAAATTCATATAAAGAGAAATATCATAATAATGAAAAAATTTGGCATATATTTGGATACACTTCTTAAGACCTAAAAACTCCGATTTGTAGCATCCT
The DNA here is from genome assembly GCF_011100635.1 of Trichosurus vulpecula. NCBI lineage: Eukaryota > Metazoa > Chordata > Mammalia > Diprotodontia > Phalangeridae > Trichosurus > Trichosurus vulpecula. The sequence continues at coordinate 148,622,802 of NC_050579.1, read as the reverse complement.
CTGGCACTTTTTCCACCAATCTCCTCCCACCATTGTGAAAAAGATTTCATTACCTAATGATCAAACTGTTGGTGATGAAGCTCTTTGTATTTGGGTTTCTTCTTAGACAGTAAATGGCATCTTTTATGGAGATTATATTTGTCTTCATCCACTTTTAAGAAGTAGCATTGGTTTTAATAATTTCAGGAATGTTGATGGGGCAAGGAGAAGGATTTTTAGTCATTACCTAGCACACAGTGATGGGCACACGGGAGACACACAACAAAGACATGGAAAACTTAATTAAATTTTTCCTGCCTTCAGCTTCACTAATGTCCTTCTCCAGTGCTTCATTGTAGTATGGAGATGACCATGATTTCTCTCATCTGATGCCTTTGCAGTGGAGGCTGGGACAGGGCCTGTAAAACTTATTTTTGTAGTCGTTGCGTCATTTCAGTCACATCTGACTCTCCATGACCCCATTTGGGATTTTCTCGACAAAGACACTGGAGTGATTTGCCATTTCCTTCTCCAGCTCATTTTGCAGATGAGGAACTAAGGCCAACCAGATTAAGTGACTTGCCCAGGATCACACAGCTAATATGTGTCTGAGGCTGGATTTGAACTCAGGTTCTCCTGACTCCAGGATTAGCGCTGTATCCACCATGCCATCTGGCTGCTCTGAAAGGACTTCAAATAGAAATGTGGTGACGGGCTATATGTCTCTAACTGTCAACCTGGCAGCATACGAAAAGGCTTATGAAATTGGTTGCTGATGATTAATTTTTAAGCTATACCAACTCTTTTTGGTTTTGTTTGTTCCAAAGTTTTGTCGATGCCTTTCGCTCTTACTGTATAGTCATTTTCCTAACAAAATGACTTAATCTGACAGCATATGTAAGATTCCACTCCCATAGCCATGTTAATGTTGATCTGGCATGTAAACAGATGCCACTTCTAAAATAATTGCAGATTATAGGCCATTATCTACTTCAGAGGAAGAAGAAAGAAGTAGAAGATGTTGTGAAGAACATGAGAATGTCCTCCAAACTAAGTCTTGGAACTTGGACTTGGATAGTAACTTCAGTGCAAAAGTTGACACAAGGGGAAAGTGGTCATTATTTGACTACCTAAATGGGGTTGTAATTCTTGTGGGCATTCCTTCCACTGGTACAGACTGAAACCCATCCTTATCCTGCCGTTCCATGTGATTATTGTTCATAACTTCACATAAATCCTCTATAACAATCTGCCTAGTGTACTGGGGACTTTCTTCTAGGTTTTGATGTTGCATGGGTATTATTAGAACATTTGGGCTATCTATTGATTATCTTTCCATTGCCCTTTGGGTAATCTGAAACTTTGGCATCTATGGTATTCCATGACTTGCATCCATAGCTCAATATTTAAGGTAAAAGCTTGGAATAATTAAGAACATTATGAAATTTCACCTAAGGCCATCCAGCTTACTCTTCTCTTCATTTCTAAGCCCAGTTCACTGTCCATCTGTTGGGTTTGGCCCAAACATTGTACTGATAGACTGGCACTATGGGTTGTTCATATAACTAACTCATGTTATAATCTGGACAACAGGAATAATTCATCTACTTGTCTTTTTTTGTGTAGATAGTCAAGCCAAATTTGAGTCATCATGGATATTATTTAGGAGACTCTTCAGTGCCCCTGGGATTGATGATATTGGTACAATGTAATCTGCTGCAAGGAGGTGTTGGGGACTTCATCATTTATTGGGAATCCCCTTTCTTTTTGTATTCACAATTGGACATTATTATGGTGACAAACATGTCTGAGGGACATAGAGGTTTTCCTGTTTTATGCTTTTCTTGGAGATAATAATCAAGGGGCTTTTGAACAAAGTAATCTCTGTTAAATATTTCAAAGAATCTTTGGTAAGTTTAATATATTTATAGGGGGCATGTTATTGGAGATGAGCCTTTTAGTCAGCCTTACTAGATCAAATGCTTTTTTATAGTCAACAGACAATAAACATAGTGGAATCTTACATTCTGTCAACTTTTAATCAGTTGTGTGACCCTAAACATATAGTCTGTGATAGGATATAATTTGTGGAAGTTTGCCTGTTCCATTCTCATTCTTTCATTTAGAATATTTTGTAGAACTCAGAAAGTGGGCATATAAAGCCATAGTTATTTTCTCAGTCATTTTAGGAACAGAGTGTTAATAATAAGAATAACAACAATAATAATATTTTTCTAAGCATTATATCCTATCCTCTTTCAGATAACTTCATAATTAATTCCTCAATATACTTTAAAATTTGTGTTACTTATAGTATTGACCTCCTTACTGAGTGTTTGGTTCAGAGTAGTTGCTTTTCCCATCTTTCTTTTATTTTGTGTCCTTTCAAATTCTTCATGTAGCACATCAGGACCAGAGTCCAAATAAAAGGGATCTATATTCATTGGTGTAAAAGACTTTGTTGTAGAAGTTTGTATAGACCTCTTCTGTTTTTCATCCTTTTGTTGACCTTTCATTTTCATCTCTTAAGGCTTTCAAGACAATTTTGGATTATACTTTCTACAGTATCATCTTTCCTACTCCTGGAAGCTGTTTTTTGGAAGTAACAATGCCTAGAGTCTTTAATATTCCTCTTCCATATCAAACGATTTTATGAATGAGTTTATATTTAAATTGGTATTTCCCTTTGCTCCTGTGTCTCTACTGGGCAAAAAGATCATATAGTCATTGATTGAATCAATTACAGAGTTCTTTTTATCCTGTTCATTGTGACTTTACTTTAGTTGAACTGCTATAAGACATATGAGTCTGTCAATATCTTTTCCTTTATCTGTTTCCTCTTTTTCAGTATCAGTACCTTGTTTAAATAGGTCAAATTAAAGTTCCTGTGATTGCATGCAATTTCTATTTCTCTTTATGTTTTTTTCTAATTTTGTGTTTATTTTTACTTTTGACCTAATGAGCTGCTTGTCTAATCTCTGGCACATGGAAATCTGATGTAGAAATGGCTCCCACAGCAATAACCAGTCGTTTCCTGTCTGTCAAGACAGAGTTGATTTTAAATTTTGTCCACCATTATGTCAGCACTTCCCTGCTTTCTTCTTGATGAAAGTATTCATTTCATTTAGACAGGAGACTTTCAAGTAGTCTACAGGCCTTTAACTATCTTTTTTCTTAATCTCAAACCATATTTTCCAGTATAATTTTTGCTTTCTTTCTATGTGCCTATGTGTATATACATATATAACATACATAGTTGTGTGTATCTTTGTTTGGAATTCAAATAACATCTGATTTTGTTTGGAAGAGTTTGTCAAATTCTTTGTAAAATTTTTCCATCTCCACGGATATTTTTGTTCATGCTAGAATTCACTTCATTGTAGTCTTTTTACTTATACTTGTGAGCACTAAAAGACAGAAGTGACCAGATGTTCCATGGTTATATTTCTCTTAACTTTTGGGCAAAAAATGAAAACAATTTGAAGGTTATTTGCCTCTCTAAAGAGAACCCGTGAGTCATGCTTCCATTTAGCTGCAACATCTTTATTTCTTCTGGTTTAATTTAAAAAGTCAACATTGATGGTTCAGTTCCTTCCAGGAGAATGAATGCTAGTTTATTGGTCACTGAACTAGAATATCACATTTCAAATATCAATAGTTAAATTTGTGTTTATAGATGACTTTGAAAAACTGTGATTCTGAGCACCTTCTACTCTCTTTTCCACCACTCTGCCATCACTACAGAAATAGAAGAGGGCTACATGGGGCTGAGAGTTATTTTCTACTTTTCCTTGACTCATGTATTGTGGCTAAAGAATTCATCATTTATTGGACAGCATGTGAATGACCTTGATACTTAGCTAAGCTGGTCCTAGTACAGAAAACATTATCTACAAATGAAACCATATACAAAGTTTCTAGCTGTTAGGACCTACCAGAGTTTGCATTCCCCTGGCATATCCTTTGAGAAATCAGTATCACCAACATGTCACCATTAGGTATCTCTGAGAGAAAGAATGAAGTGAATGAGAAACATGTTGCTCAAAAAATGGCCTATAGTTAGAAGGAGTGATGGTAGTGTGGTGTAGTAGAAAGAGCACTGGGTTTGGACACAATACTTCTGGGTATTGTGGTAAGTCACTTCACTACTCTGGGCCTCAGCTTCCTCAGCTATAAAATGGACCAGATGACCTTTGAGGTCCCCTTTAGCTCAAAATCTATGATTCTGTAGCAACCATTGAATTAATTGGTATGCATTGCTTTAGGTGAATAATTTGCTAGACTGGAAATCTCTAGATGGAAATGGCACTAGGTTGTATTTGGGATACTGTGTAGTGCTTTCATTAATCTATAATTTTCTCATTACTGCAGCAATTCATCTCTTTAACACTAATATTCTTCTAGTGATGCTATATAGTTATAAATTATGCAATGCTATGGTTTCAGAATTAAAATGACAAACAACATGAAGAGACAGTGCGGTAGAAGAGCTAGAGTGTTTGGCCTTAGAGCTTAGAAATCCTGGATTCAAGTCCTGCTGACACCACATACCGAGTCTGTGAGCAAGTCACTTAACCTCTCGGTACATTAGGCAGTATTTATTTTAAGACTACATGTTATTGGTAAAGGCAGTTTCCTTATGTGGGACTTCCCTGTACCAGTGAAAACAGATCAGGCCCTTTATCCCTGTCCCTATCGAGACCTATGAAAAACACATGGTAGATATAAACAAATCATGACATGTTACCAACAACAACTGGAGAGAAACCGCACAAGAGGCATTATTATAGATGCATATGACCAGAGACAGGGGTAGCCTGGTTGTGGATAGAAAATGAGAGCCAGCTGGACAGCTTTATTTGGTTTCCCTGAGATCATTCAAAGAGCCAGAGAAAGGCTTCCAGTATGTTTGTTGAATTTATGAAATGATATGGACAAAGAACCACACACAAGGTTGAGTAAGTATGGAAAGGTTGTGTTTATACCAGAAGAGAAAGTACTCACTTTAAGGAAACCACAGATCCAGTCAAGTCAAGGAAAGGTTTGAAAATTTGGTTCCTGGTGTGTTTCGATCCACCCACCAAAGGTTTTGAGTTTTTGCACAGTAACATCTGCTAACAAAGATTGTAGATTTAGAGTTGGAAGGACCTGAGAGGCCCTCAAGACCAAGCCCCTGGATTTTACACGTGAGGAAACTGTGGCATGGGAATGTGAAGGGACTAACTCAGGGCCACACAAGCAGCGAATGTCTAAAATGGAATTTGAACCCAGGTCTTTCTAACTCCAAATCCAGCATTCTAGCCACTATGTACTGTGATTCACCAAAGATCGTGAAGGTAGTGAAGAGTCTGATTAAAAAACCATTGTTTTTCTAGTACACCTTGCCTTTATTCACCTGTCCCATGGAGAAAAGAATTTTCGGGTATTGAGAATGTGTACACATATTAAAATTAAAAATTGTTCTTCATTAGACTTGCCTACATGTTTCTCCCTTCTTGACTACCAAACATTCCTTTATGAGGAGGATTTTTTTTAGGAACTTTTATACTTTTAAAGTCTACTGCCATAAAAGCATTACTGGAATAACACTATGAGTTTATTTTATCCTATTTAGAGTAAGCTTTGTTTATTTCAAGAATTTTTCTGGGGATATTTTACATAAATGTTCTTTAAATTTTTTTTTTTTAATTCTGAACTCAACAAGAGAGAAAAAGGGGAGAGAGAGAGAAAAGGAGGGAAGGAGGGAGAGAGAGAGAGAGAAAGAGAGATCAGATGTGAACTAATCATTCGAAATAGTATCCAGAATGGCAGAGAAGTCCAGTAGAGTTGGAAAGGATCTACCATAAACTTATTTAGATAAATTAAATATATCTGAATTTCAAGTTAAAATGACTTACACCCTAGAACTTGCCCAGGAATCAAAAAAGTCAGAAGCAATTATTTTTAAAGTCTCGTGAAAAGAATAATTGTAATCTGAAACTATGAATGCGTTTCTCTTAAGTAGAAAGGGAAAATTCTTTAAAAGAGAAAGCAGTTTTGTTTTTATACCAGAAATACCAGGGCATCATTATCTAATAAGTTCCTTTGGAATTACAGGAATGTGAACATTACCTTTATTTTAACATTTGAGTTAATTAAAATTGATTGATAATTAGGTTGGACTTAAGAATTTATAAGAAAAATATCTCAAGCCTACAGAAACTAAAAAAAAAAAGAGAATAAAAGCTTTAGTGTTGACTTCCTACTTGTGTAAAACAAGAGATTAAACCCAGACTTTAGGTTCCTATAACATTCATCACCATTTTTGTGGTACTGTTTTACAGCGACTGTGACTGAAATGTATTTGTCACTATTAGATCAAGCTTTCAATGAGTGAGCCAACTTGGATTAGTTTTGTGGAGTTTTCTATTTAGAAATTCTTCTTTTAGAATTCATTGGTCTAATGAAGCTTTGGGATGAAGGGAAGAAAGGGAAAAAAATTCCAAGAGTTTTGGGTATTTGTGGGGAAAGGGGAATTAAAACATAAACGCAGAGCTCTGCCTGTGTTTACTAATATGTAAAGTATCATATTCTAGACAATTTTTGTGGCCTGGACTGTTTGTACTGTACGCATTTTCCAGACAGAAAAAATAAAAGAATTTCTCTAGTTGTTTAATCTAGTAGCCTGACTTTTAGAATCACTCCTTTCTCCTTGGTGCTAAAGCTCATTACTGGCATAACCTGCCTGTCATAGTAAAATCATTTGCAGGGCTATAAAGTGTTTTCTTTGTCAATCAATAAACATTTATTAAGCATCTGCTATAGGCCCAGCACTGTATTAAATACTGGGGATATGCATACACAAAGACCTTAAACTTCTAATAAAGGCAATAAGTACAAATAAAAAAATCCGTGCAGCATTAACATCAAAAGTGACTAAATATAAATATATACAAAGTAATTCAATACAAAATATTTTGGGAAGGAAGATAACTAGCCATTGGGGAAACCAGGAAAGGTTTCATGCAGAAGATGGTGTTTGAGCAGTGTTTTCAAGGCAGAGGGACTCTGTGAAGCAGAGGCAAGGGGAGTGCATTCCAGGCCTGGGGAATGGCATGTGCAAAGGTGTGGACACAGAGATGGAGTGTTGTGAGGAACAGAGAAAAGGCCAGTTTGGTTGGATTGCAAATTTCATGACGAGGAGTGATATCCAACATGTCTGCAAGTATAGGTTGGGGCCACATTGTGTAGAACTTGCAAAGTTAAGCAGAGTTCATATTTTATCCTAGAGGCAATAGGAAGCCTCTGGAATTGATTAAGTAGGGGAGTTCCATGGTCAGATCTGTGTGAAAAGGAAATTATTTTGGCAGCAGTGTGGAGCTTGGACTGGAGTGGTGAGAGTTTTGATGCAGGAAGACAAATAGCAAGCTGTTGCAATAATCTCGACAAAGAGGTGATGAGGGCCTCAGACAAGGTGGTTGCTGAGGGAAAAGGTGAAGGGAATAAGCATTTATATAGCACCTACTATGTGCCAGGCACTGTGCTAAGAGCTTTACAATTATTATCTGTTTAATCCTCACAATGACCCTCAGAGGTAGGTGCTATTATTTTAGAGAGAAAAGATTGGATGCGAGAGATGTTATGAAAGTAGAAATGGCAAAATTTGGCAATGGGTTGGATATGTGGGATGAGAGAGAATGAATAGTCAAGGGTAACGCCAAGTTTATGAACCTGGGAAACTGGAAGGATGGTGATGCCTCGATAGAAATAGGGAAATTTGATTCAATGAACCATGTGAGCCAAATTTACCATAATCCAAAAGCAATATGCTGAAGAACCAAGTGTAGTAAGTTATTCTGCACTAGTACCCTAATACGATCCAAGTATATTAAAAAAGAATGATCCTGATTTTCTCTCCTGCAAAATTATCCAAGAAATTCTTGAAGCAAATGTTATTAATACTGTATTTTAATTTAAATAGCTAATGGTTTATGCTTTGAACTGTATCATAGGATCAAATCCATACGGGCCTAAGAGAATATGACATGTCTTTACATGTTTTCATTTGCACAAAAATAGGTGGTCTTTTGATAATTTTGATAGTTTGATATAAGTAAATATCCAAATGATACTGGAAGAATGAATATCATTGTGGACATTTTTTCTGTTATTTTTTATATTAGTTGTTATCTTTTTATTTTTAATATCACCTATACTTTCAAATATGTTCTTTTCTGTTTCCTCCTTCACCCTCTCAGAAAGCCATTCCTTGTAACAGAAAATTAAAAATATGGGAGAGATGGGAGACATTTCAACAAAACCAACCAAAATGTTGAAAAAGCCTAGCACTGTGTGTGACATTCTATACTCATAATCCCCACCTTTACAAAGAGTCAGGGTACATGTTCTTCCATATCTTTCCTTTGGGGGCCCAGCTTGGTTATTTTAATTTCATAGCATTCAATTTCAGTTGTTTTGTCATTCTTTCAATTTATATTGATATAGTCATTGTGTATGTTGTTTTTCTGTTTTTTTCTTATTTTCACTCTGCATCAGTAACGTGTCTTCTGCTTCTCTTCATAGTCACTATTTTCTTCATAGTCACCATTTCTTATAAAACAGTAACATACCATTTCATTCTTGTCACCAAACTTATTTATCCATTTCCCAATCAAAATGGGCATCTTTTTATTTCCAATTTTTGACTGCTACAAAAAAAATGCATCTATAAATATGATGTGTATCTGGCCTTTCTTTTCATCACTGACCTTTTAGCTTTCATTTAGTATTTTATTTTTCCCCAGCTACATGTAAAAACAATTTTCAATATTCATTTTTAAAATTTTGAGTTTCAAATTCTCTTCCTTCCTCTCTTCTCACCTCCCCACCCCCATTGAGAAGGCAAGCAATTTGACACAGGCTATACATGTGTAGTCATGCAAAACATATCCATAATAGTCATGTTATGAAAAAAAAAACATAGACAAGAAAAATAAAGAAAGTAAAAAAAAAAGAGTGCTTCAGTCTGTGCTCAGATACCATCAGTACTTTCTCTGGGGATGCATAGTATTTTTCATCATAAGTATAGCTAACATTCACAGCTGATCATCTTACAATATGGCTGCTACTTTGTATACAGTACATTTCACTTTGCATCAGCCCATGCAGGTCTTTCCAAGTTTTTCTGAGAGCATCCTGCTCATCATTTATTGTAGCACAATAGCATTCCATCATAGTCACATGCCACAACTTTGTTCAGCCATTCCCCAGTTGATGGGCATCCCCAAAAAGAGCTGCTATAAATATTTTTGTACAGATAGGTCCTTTTCCTTTTTTTTTTTCCTCTTTTGGGATACAGACCTAGTAGTGGTGTTGCTAGTTCAAACAATATACATGGTTTTATAACCCTTTGGGCATAGTTGTAAATTGCTCTACAGAATGGTTGAATCAGTTCACAACTCCACCAGTAAAAGTGCATTAAAGTGTCATTTTTCCCACATTGCCTCCAAAATTTGTCCTTTACCTTTTCTGATCTATTAGCCAATCTAATAGGTCTGAAGTAGCACCTCAGAATTGTTTTAATATGCATTTCTCCAATCAATAGTGATATGGCTATATGGCTATAAATAGCTTTGATTACTTCATCTGAAAACTAATCATATCTTTTGATCGTTTATCATTTGGGGAATGGCTTTTATTTTATAAATTTGGCTCAGTTCTCTATATGTTTGGGAAATGAGGCTTTTATCAGAGAAACTTGCTTCAGATTTTTTTCATGCTTACTATTGCTAGCTGTATTTCCCTCCATCCTATTCCCCACTCTGTTTATTCCATTCTTACTCTCCTTTTACCCTGTGCCTCCTCAAAAGTGTTTTGGTTCTAACTACCCCCTGCCCCAATCGGCCTTCCCTTTTATACATTTCCTTCTCTTATCCCCTTCCCCTTATACTTTCCTAACGGGTAAAATAGATTTCGATACCTAATTTAGTGTGTATGTTATTTCCCTCTTTGAGCCAATTCTGATGAGAGTGAGCATTCACTCTCCCTCACTTCCCCCTCTTCCTTTCCACTGTGAAAGCTTTTTCCTGCCTTTCTTATATGAAATAATTTGCCCCATTCTAACTTTCCCTTTCTCCCAGTACATTCCTCTCTCTCACCCCTCACTTTTATTTTTTAGGTATCATCCCTTCATATTCATCTCACACCTGTGCCCTCTGTCTATACATACTCCTTCTTACTACCCTAATAATGAGAAAGGTCTTATGAGTTACAAATATCATCTTCCCATATAGGAATATAAACAGTTTAACCTTATTAAATCCTTTATGATTTCCCTTTCCTGCTTACCTTTTTATGCTTCTCTTGAGTCTTGTATTTGAAAGTCAAATTTTCTATTCAGCTCTTTTCATCAAGAGTGTTTGAAAGTCCTCTATCTCATTGAATATCCATTTTTTTCCTGGAAAGATTATACTCAATGTTGCTGGGTAGATGATTCTTGGTTGTAATCCTAGTTTCTTTGCCCTCCAGAATATCATATTCCAAGCCCTTTAATGAAGGGGCTGCTAAATCTTGTGTTATCCTGACTGTGGCTCCATGATACTTGAATTGTTTCTTTCTGGCTGCTTGCAATTTCTCCTTGACCTGGAAACTCTGGAATTTGGCTATAATATTCCTGGCAGTTTTCCTTTTGGGATCTCTTTCAGGAGGTGATGGGTGGATTCTTTCCATTTCTATTTTACCTTCTGGTTCTAGAATATAGTTTTCCTTGATAATTTCTTGAGAGATGATGTGTAGGCTCTGTTTTTGATCATGGCTTTCAGGAAATTCAATAATTTTTAAGTTATCTCTCCTGGATCTATTTTCCAGTTCAGTTGTTTTTCCAGTGAGATATTTCACATTGTCTTCTATTTTTTTTTTCATTCTTTTGGTTTTGTTTTATTGTTTCTTGATATCTCATAAAGCTGTTAGCTTCCATTTGCTCCATTCTAATTTTTAAGGAATTATTTTCTTCAGTGAGCTTTTGGACCTCCTTTTCCATTTGGCCAATTCTGCTTTTGAAGGCATTCTCCTCCTCATTGGCTTTTTGGAGCTCTTTTGCCGTTTGGCCTAATCTGTTTTTTAAGGTGTTATTTTCTTCACTATTTTTTTGGTGTCCCTTTACCAGGCTGTTGACTCTTTTCTCATGATTTTCTCGCATCACTCATATTTCTCTTCCCAATGTTTCCTCTACCCCTCTTACTTGATTTTCAAAATCATTTTTGAGCTCTTCGATGGCCTGAGACCAATTCATATTTTTCTTGGAGGCTTTGTATGTAGGAGCTCTGACTTTGTTGTCTTCTTCTGAGCGTGTTTTTTGATCTTCCTTGTCACCAAAGTAACTTTCAATAGTCAGAGTTTTAGTTTTTTTGTTTTTTTCCCATTGTTTGCTCATTTCCCCAGCTTATTAGTTGACTTTTAACTCTGTGGTAAAGTAGGGCTCAGCTGCCAGGGTGGAGGGTGTACTGTCCCAAGCTTCAGGAGTTTTGTGTAGCTATTTTTCAGAGATACTTCCAGAGACCTGTAAGTTTTCAGTTCTTCTAAGGTGGTATGATCTAAGGAAAGGTGTTTACTACTCTCTTGGCCTGTTCTCTGGTCAGTGAGCACTCTTTTCCACCCTGGCACTGTGAGGAGGGTCCCGCCTCCGCTGCTGCTGCAAGTTCTTATGTGCTAGTTCTCCTCCTCACCCTGGGACTGCCACCCAGGACTGTGACTTAGACAAAGCAGCAATGTCCTGCCTCAGTACTAACAAAAAGACCCCTGTAATCTCCTTCTAACTAGTTATTTGATCCCCTTACTATCTATGGGCTGAGACTTCTGGAAGCAGCCGCTGTAGCTGCAGCTGCTGATTCAGTGGCTCCCAAGGTCTGCTCCTGTTTTGCTGGGGCTGGGGCTGTGCTAGCACGGCTTACGCTTCACTCTCACCCAGATGCAACAGACCTTTTCTGCTGACATTCTAAGTTTTCTTTGGCATCTGTGGGCCAAGAGGTCTGGAAAGCACCACTGCTGCCACTGATTCAGTCACCCCAAGGCCTGCTCCTGGTTTTCTGGGGCCAAGTCTGCATTGGCGCAGTTTGTGCTAGACTGCACTCCTTTCTCACCTTGGTGCAACAGACCTTTCCTGATGACCTTCCAAATTGTCTTGGATTGGAAATTTATTTCACTCTATCTAGAATTCATTTAGAGTCATTTTTAAAGGTATTTGGAAGGGTTTGGGAGAGACCTCAGGCAAGCCCTGCTTTTACTCTGCCATCTTGTCTCTGCCCCTTATCTTTGACCTTCTTACAGCATATATCCCTCACAATAATATTTCTGGGTCAAAGGACATAGCATTTTAGTCATTTTCTTAGTATAACTCCAATTTTTTCTCCAAAACAACCAGACCAATTTATAGGTTCACCCACAGTTCATTAAGGTGCCAGTCTTCCTACAACTTCTTCAACATCAATTATTCCTATCTTTTATCATCTTTGCCACTTTGTTCTGTGTGAAGGTATATTGCAGAATTTTTGTTTTGCTTTACAAATATTATTTCATTTAATCTTCACAACAACCCTATACGGTAGATATTGATATTATTTCCACTTTTACAAATAAAGAAACAGGCTAGGAAGTTAAGTGACTTGCCCAGAGCCAAACAGTTAGTAAGTGTATGAGGCAGAATTTGAACTTAGGACTTCCTGACTCAAAGTCCAGAGCACTACAGACTGTGATACCTAGATATCCCTCAATCATTATGTGTTTTAAAGAAGCTGCTTACATGATGATTAATATAAGCTAATTTATCTTTTTCCATGCTACTTTTTAATCTAGGTAATTATTCATAATCTAATTCTTTAGAAAATATATCTATTTCTCAGGAAGGTATGTGTTACAGTTATCCCTTCCACATTGCAGTGAGGTGCCCCTGCAATCTGGAAAATTTATGTAAAATTTTTTGGCCCTCACTTCATACTAGTGAAGAAGTCTGAACTATTAAGGTATTAAAAGACAAATATGTAGATATTATACAATACTCTACAGATATTTTATGCATTTTTGAGTTTTCTAAATTTTTTCTGTGTTGTCTGCTGGCCTTCAAGTGTGGTCTGCAGCTTCTGCAAAACTCCCAGAAAATTCCCATTTAATTTCTTATGCCGATCTGCAATATATCAAAACCATGATGGGGAAAGTTGCAATGAGGAAATCTCAATTTAGAAGGGATAACTGTATAATGAAAGATGAAGGGAAAAAAAATTTGTGGTATAGTGGAAAGATATATTCTATAAGTATATAGTCCATATAGTGATGTGTTCTTGACCTGTATCTATTCTAACTATGTGATTTAAGGATTCATATATCCCAGTTTTGTTCCTTATTAGCTACATAAAACCAAGACTCCCTGGGTCTGTTTCCTTTATCTGTAAAACAAGGGGGTTACTAGATATTCTCCAAGGTCCCTTCAATATCCCCCCCCCAAAAAAATAACATGTATTATTTTTGCAAGTTTTGGAGGAATAGACCTAACTAGACTTTCTCAACACTTAAGCTACTTCCTAGTGGCAAATTTGACTGACATCTTTAGAATAAACAGTAACTCTTTTGGCCCATAAGGTGTTATTACTAAGTTATGGTTATACGTAAGTTACTTCATGGTGCTATGGAGTTATTAAGTTATTGTTTCCATGTTTTAAATTGTACCTAATAATACTCATTTCTTTCTACATCTAGCATTACTTTTATAGAAATCATCCCTTAAAAAGTAAAATGCACGAATTCTGGTGTTTTCTGCCTGAAAATCCTGGCAAATAAAATATATTAGTGGTAAAATTTTTGAGATTTTTAGAATTTAGGGGAAAAAATAATTAAGTTTTGTAACTTGACCAATATATTGTGAAACAGATATTGCTTTAGGTATCCACCCTGTAATTAAGTACCTGAACTTTGCATGGCTGTTTTTATTACTACTATTCTGCCTTCAGTTGAGTGGATATAATGTAAGTTTTTCTTGGACTTTTGTTAACCTACTGAAGCTAGCCTCAAAGAACTATTGTCCTCCCTCCACCTCCCCCAATCTTTTAAATCTAAGTCCAAAATAAATGAATGGCAACAGGTTTTCTCCAGTGTCTTTTAGTGTAGAGTTTCAGGGCAGGAAAAGTTCTGTCCAAGAATGACTTCCAAGAGTGTTTCTATTACCAGCAGCAGCACAGAAATTTTAGAGCATGAAAATAAACCAAAGGGAGATCGGCTGCATTAGGATGAAATTATTTTTATGTTCTGATGTGATTTTGATTCTAGATGAAAACTTCAAGGCCATAAATTTTTTAAAGTATTTTTGATCATTGGGGTTTTACAAACAAAGAACTACTTTAGCAGTCAACCTTAATGTACTCTGAAGTCATTTTGCTGGCTAGGTGGAGTTTAGTCAGCAGGGGGAGCTTTTAAGCACCCCAGCTCAGATTGAAACAGACTTTCTGGCCAGTAGCCAGTATGTGGAGATAGAGAGCCAAAGAGAGGGAGTAGACAACTAACTGATACTTGATGGAGGGGAAGCTGGTAGATCGCAAACAGTTACAGGTTGGCAAGTATACAGGAGCCTGCCCTGGGAATCAAAATGAAAGCAACATAGCGGAAAATGGCAGCAGGAGTTCTAGGACTAAATAGAAGTAGGCAAAGCTGGAATCGGTAGGGAGAGATAAAACTGTTGAGTGTGCATTAGGTCAAGTTGCACTCACAATGTTTGCAGTTAAATGAGGGTTTTTGAAAGCCTACCGATAATTACTCCAGCCTCATGGGGAAACTAGGTGAGGCAGTGGATAGAGTCCTAGAGCTGGAATCAGGAAGACCTGAGTTCAAATTTGGCCTGAGACCCTTAGTAGCTGTGTAACCCTGGGTAAGTCACACCTTCTCTCTGCCTCAGTTTCCTCAACTGCAAAATGGGGATAATACTAGCATCTACCTGCCAGGATTGTTGTGAGGCTCAAATGAGATCATCGTAAAGCACTTAGCACAGTGACGGGCACAGAGTAAGCGATATACTACTACTACCACTATGACTATGACTACTACTGCTGCTGCTGCCACTACTGCTACTACTACTACTATTACCTGGCGTGAGCCAGCTTCACCTTAAAGGACCTCTTCTGACTCAGCAAATACTAGCACAGTCTTCAGGTCAGACGTTACCTTCTGGTTTCTTCCTAGAGAGTAGCTACGTAGAGCTGAGCACATCTCCTAAGCCCCTGCATTATAATATTGTGCCAGACATAAAGGCAGAAATCTCCTTAAGCCTCACTTTTTCCTCATGCACAAAATGGGAGTTGTTTGGGATGGCCTTGAGGTCCCCTCTAGCTCCAAGATCCATGACCTTGGGGTCTGAGAAGGAAGTATGTAAGTGTTATACTTCCAAGGCTTAGGGGAGGTAAGCACATAAATAGCTGTATACAAATGCATTAAGTATTGGTAGGTAACGACATGAACTAGAGATCCTAACACACAGAATGTGACTTCACAGGAATGACTAAGATTTGATGCAGCCCACAATAAGACTGAATCTGGAGGGCTATCACCTAAGCAAATGAAGGGGGTAAATAAAAGAACTGAGGGTAAAATGGGGAGGGGGTAAAATAATGTTATACATTAAAAAGATATATTTCCATGAGAAAATCTAGTAATAAGAGGAGAAAACATTTTGGATGACATTTATAAGAAATAGAAGCAGTATAATCATCAGTGTATATATTAGACTACCTCGATCAGAAGAAGAAATTAATGAAAGTAGGGAACAAAAAACAAACTTCACACAAAGAGTCAACAGCTGCCAGTCCAGCCCATAGACTGAAGCAATTCCTACTGTAAGAAACATCCAAATTGTTCCTCCTACCTCTGCTTGAAGTCTTCCAAGGAACAAGGAAGCCCATTTCTCTTATGGGCACATATCATTGTTAAGAAGTTGGGCTTTTTTGTTTTGCTTTGTTTTGTTTTTCCCTGACATCAAGTTTAACTTGGCTTTTTTGTAATTTCTACTGGTTTTTCCATGTTGTACTCTCTAGGTCCAAAGAATAAGTCCAATACCTCCTTCACGTGACAGCCCTTCACACACTTAATGACAATTGGCGTGTCCCTCTATGAGTCTTCTTTTTTAAGACTGACCATGCCCAGTTCCTTCAATTGATTGTAAATGTCATGAAGTCAAGACCCCTCGCCATTCAGGTTGCCCTCTGTTGGACGCTCTTGGGCTTAACAATGTCTTTCTTAAATTGTAGTGCCCACGACTGAGCATAGAAACCTAGATGAAGTCCGACAAGGGCAGCATACAATGGTACTGCCAACCTTTTATTCCTGGAAATCTGCCTCACTTAATAAGGTCTAAGATTGCATCAGCTTTTTTTCCCTGCTATATTATACTGCTGACTCACATTGAGCTTGTAATCCATCAAAATCCTAGATCTTTAAAGAAAAAATTCTAAACATGCCTTCCTCATCTATACAATTACAAAATTGATGTTTTATACATAAGTGAATTTATCCCTAATGAATTCCATCCTATTAGATTCATCCCAGTGCTTTAGTTTGTAAAGATCTTTTTGCATCTTCCCTCCATCACCCAGTGTGTTACCGATCTTCATCTTGGTATCATCTGCAAATTTGATGAGTGTATCATAAAAGGTTTTTGCTGGTCATTGATTAAAAAGGTTCAGCAACACAGTGTCAACCACAGATCCCTCAGATATTTCACCAGTGGCCTCCTGGTACATTGACATTAAACCATTAACAGCTACATTTTGGGTGAGGCCATACAACAAGTTCTGAATTCATTTGATTGTATTATCATCTAATCTATGCCATCTTCTGCACAAAAATAGTATGACAGGACTAATATTTACTAGCATTTCTGTGATGCAGCTTCTTTGTCCCTACCTTCAACATGGAGAGTCTCAGGCCCCTCCTCCTTGAGAGTTAGCTTTACACTCAGCACCTGATTGGTCCAGACTTCCCTGTCAAACTTTCTAGATACCTAAAGGCATAAAAGGTGTCAGCCTTGGACAACCCAAAACCCTTGGACTTGGTGAATTTCTGAAGACTTGAGTTACCATGTTCTTCACCATATCCTGCCATGATGACCAGACTTATATGTGGAGATGTGAGGGCCCACTTCCAGAAAGTGGCACTCTATATTTATTCCATATCCTTCCTATTTTAGAGCAAATTAAGCCTCCTTTTGTTAACTGTTAACTCACAATTACTTTATTTCATCCCAAGGTTGAACCTGCACTAAGAGTGCTGTCATCAGAGCCAAAACTACAGCAAATATGAAATAATTTATCAGAAGCTTTTCTAACATCTGGGTAAACTATATCCACAGTATTAAAAAAAAATCCCCTCTGTCTTTCTCTGTGTCTCTGTTTCTCTGTCATATTTCCACTTAGTGGACTACCCCCAGGAAGTTATCCTGGGTCCTCTGATATTTTATAGCAATACCTTGGTTAAAGCTATCTTCGTAGGAGTAGGTCAGTCTGATTAAATTAAGAGTTATTTTACACCTGATGGATTTGACCTGGTGGATGGTGATCACTGTTGGATGAAGACAATTAAGGGACTGGGGAACTTCTAGTGATTGGCTTGCAGCAGTATCAGCCATGCCACTGATGGCCTTTAAAAATTAATAGGTAACTCTGAGGAAGATTGAGAATGGAGCTAGATGTGAAAGAAAAACTCAGCCATCAAGGGGTTTACTCTTCTTTGCCTTTCCGCTTTCACTTCTTGGAAAGTACAGCAAGGGGGAAGGGAGGGTTTTCTCTGCCTCCCCACAAAAGCGATGACATTTTATAGCAGAATCACACAGCATCATCCATCAAGAGAAGCAGGAGGCCACCTACAAATTCAAGTTGATTCAACAAGATGAGCTAAGAGTCTGGCACCTTGAGTGAGGCTTCAATTCCCTTCTGAAAGAGGATAGTGCTCCAGGCCAGGATTTTAGCCAAAGCCTAAGCTAGAAGCTATAGAGATTATCATCAAGCAGTGGGGATACCAAACCAAGCAAAGAACAAACCCACAGAATCTAGGGGGCAACTGTGAAGATGACATCAGTGTGAATTGGCTTTTTCACATGTATTCCTCACATATATTGTTCTTTATTGGTCTACTCTAAGTGTGTGTCCACACTTCTCTTTTTTTATTTAATTTATTTAATATATTTAGTTGTCAGCATTGATTTTCACAAGAGTTTGAATTACGAATTTTCTCCCCATTTCTACCCTCCCTCCCACTCCAAGATGGCATATATTCTGGTTGCCCCATTCCCCAGTCAGCCCTCCCTTCTGTCACCCCACTCCCCTCCCATCCCTGTTTCCCTTCTTCTCTTGTAGGGCAAGATAAATTTCTATGCCCCGTTGCCTGCATATCTGATTTCCTAGTTGCATGCAAAAACTTTTTTTTGTTGTTTTTGAACATCTGTTTTTAAAACCTTGAGTTCCAAATTCTCTCCCCTCTTCCCTCCCCACCCACCCTCCCTAAGAAGGCAAGCAGTTCAACATAGGCCACATGCGTATCATTATGTAAAACCCTTCCACAATACTCATGTTGTGAAAGACTAACTATGTTTTGCTCCTTCCTAACCCATCCCCCTTTGTTGAATTTTCTCCCTTGACCCTGTCCCTTTTCAAAAGTGTTTGTGTTTGATTACCTCCTCCCCCTATCTGCCCTCCCTTCTATCATCCCCCCTTTTTTTATCTTCCTCCTTCTTTCCTGTGGGGTAAGATACCCAATTGAGTGTGTATGTTATTCCCTCCTCAGGTCATATCCGATGAGAGCAAGATTTACTTATTCCTCCTCATCTGCCCCCTCTTCCATTCCTACAGAACTGCTTTCTCTTGCCACTTTTATGCAAGATAATTTACCCCATTCTCTCTCTCCCTTTCTCCCTGTCTCAGTATATTCCTCTCTTATCCCTTAATTTGATTTTATTTTTTTAGATATCATCCCTTCATATTCAACTCACCCTGTGCCCTCTGTCTATATATGTGTGTGTGTGTGTGTGTATGTATATTTATACACACACACACACACACACACACACACACACACACCTACATATATACATACATAGACACACATGGGTGTATATATATATATATATATATATATATATATGCATATTCCTTTCAGCTACTCTGATACTGAGGTCTCATGAATCGTACACATCATCTTTCCATGTAGGAATGTAAACAAAACAGTTCAATTTTAGTAAGTCCCTTATGATTTCTCTTTCTTGTTTACCTTTTCATGCTTCTCTTGATTCTTGTGTTTGAAAGTCAAATTTTCTATTCAGCTCTGGTCTTTTCACTGAGAAAGCTTGAAAGTCCCCTATTTTATTGAAAATCCATATTTTGCCTTGGAGCATGATACTCAGTTTTGCTGGATAGGTGATTCTTGGTTTTAATCCTAGCTCCATTGACCTCCGGAATATCATATTCCAAGCCCTTCAGTCCCTTAATGTAGAAGCTGCTAGATCCTATGTTATCCTGATTGTTTTTCCACAACACTCAAATTGTTTCTTTCTGGCTGTTTGCGGTATTTTCGCCTTGACCTGGGAGCTCTGGAATTTGGTGACGATATTCTTAGGAGTTTTCTTTTTGGGATCTTTTTGAGAAGGTGATTGGTGGGTTCTTTCAATTCGTATTTTACCCTCTGGCTCTAGAATATCAGGGCAGTTCTTCTTGATAATTTCTTCAAAGATGATATCTAGGCTCTTTTTTTGATCATGGCTTTCAGGTAGTCCAATAATTTTTAAATTATCTCTCCTGGATCTATTTTCCAGGTCAGTGGTTTTTCCAATGAGATATTTCACATTGTCTTCAGTTTTTCATTCCTTTGGTTCTGTTTTATAATATCTTGATTTCTCATAAAGTCACTAGCTTCCATTTGCTCCAGTCTAATTTTTAAGGTAGTATTTTCTTCAGTGGTCTTTTGGACATCTTTTTCCATTTGGCTAATTCTGCCTTTCAAGGTATTCGTTTCCTCATTGGCTTTTTGCAGCTCTTTTGACATTTGAGTTAGTCTATTTGTTAAGGTGTTGTTTTCTTCAGTGTTTCTTTTCAGTATTTTTTTGGGTCTCCTTTAGCAAGTCATTGACTTGTTTTTCATGGTTTTCTCGCATCATTCGCATTTCCCAATTTTTCCTCTACTTCTCCAACTTGCTTTTCCAAATCCTTTTTGAGCTCTTCTGTGGTCTGAGACTAGTTCATGTTTTTCTTGGAGGCTTTTGTGTAGGTTCTTTGACTTTGTTGACTTCCTCTGGCTGTATGTTTTGGTCTTCTTTGTCACCAAAGAAAGATTCCAAAGTCTGAGACTGAATCTGAGTGTGTTTTTGCTGCCTGGCCGTGTTCCCAGCCAATTTACTTGACCCTTGAGTTTTTCAGCAGGGTATGACTGCTTGTAAAGAGTACTTTGTTCCAAGATTGAGGGGATGCGCCATTGTTTTCAGAGCTATTTCTGTACAGCTGGCTCTGCCACCCCAGCACACCTCCTTCCCCAAGAACCACCAACCTGGACCTGACTCAGATCTTAAGCCAGCTCTGCACTCCCACTCTGATCTGCCACTTAATTCCTCCCACCAGGTGGGCCTGGGGTCTGAAGCAACTGCAGCTGTAGTTCTGTAGCTGTGCCACCCCCGCTGCCTCCAGGGCAGTGGCCAAACTGCGAACCCTCTTCACTCTGTCCCCTGCAGCTTTTCCAACTAACCTTCCCTGTTCTCTTTGGCGTTTGTGGGTTGAGAAGTATGGTAACTGCCACAGCTCACTGATTCAGAGCGCTAGGGCCTGTTCCGCCCAGCTCCTGGTCTAGTTGGTCCTGATGCCACCCACGCGGGGCTCCGCTCCCCTCTGCTCCGTGCACAATAGACCTCATCCAGCAACCATCCAGGCTCTCCTGGGCTGGATCCCTGCTTCCCTCTGCTATTTTATGGGTTCTGCAGTTCTAGAATTGGTTCAGAGCCATTTTTTATAGGTTTTTGGAGGGACCTGCCAGGGAGCTCACACGAGTCCCTGCTTTCCAGCTGCCATCTTGGCTCTGCACCACACCCCCTTCTCCTCCCCCACCCTCACCCCCCCCCCCCGCCCCACTGCTAGTGATAGTATGGTTATTTGTGGGTAAGCACACTCTCCCACAGGCAGGGAGCCTGAGGCTTCAAGGCCACATGTAGCCTTCTAGGTCCTTGGGTGCAGCCTTTTGACAGAGTCAGAGTTGTACAGAACAAATCCTGTTATTGAGGGGATTTGTTCTGTGAAGTTTGGATGCAGTCAAAGGGCCCCACTTGAGCACCTAGAGGGTCACATGTGGCCTTGAGGCCACAGGTTCCCTACCCCTGCCCAAAAATTATGGTGGAGATGCTTTGTTACTGTTGCTCTGACTGATATTTCAGCAAATGCCTAGATGGATCATAAGATCATAGATTTAGAGCTGGAAACAAATTTGGGGGGGCATCTAGTCCAAGCCCATCATTTTACAAATGAAGAAATTGAGGCCCAGGAATGTTAAGTAATTTGCCTAGGGTCACAAAGCTGGTAAGAGACAGACGGGGGATTCGGAATTAGACTCTCTAACACTGAATCCAGTACCCTTCTCACTGTACCACTATATCTTTGCTCTGAGCTAATTTTTTTCTTTTTTTTCCCTACTTAATAGTATTTTTTTTTCCAATTACATGCAAAGACAGTTTTCAGCATTGACTTTTGCAGGATTTTGAGTTCCAAATTTTTTTTTCTCTCTCCCTCTGGTCACTCCTCCCCAAGATGGCATGCAATCTTATATAGGCTATACATGTACAATCACATTAAACACATTTCCACATTACTCATATTGCGAAAGAAGAATCAGAACAAAAGGAAAAACCACAAGGAAGGAAAAAAAGAGAGAAAGTAGTATCCTTCAATCTGCATTCACACTGCATAGTTATTTCTCTGGCTGTGGACAGCATTTTCCATCATGAGGCCCTGGAATGCTAAGAAGAGCTAAGTCTATCAATGTTGGTCATTGCACAATGTGGCTGTTGCTGTGTACAGTGTTCTCCTGGTTCTGCTCACTTCACTCAGCATCAGTTCTTTGTCTTTCCAGGTTTTTCTGAAATCTGCCTGCTTATCATTTCTTATAGAACAATAGTATTCCATTACATTCATATACCACAACTTATTCAGCCACTCCCCAGTTGATGGGCATCCCATCAATTTCCAATTCTTTGCCACCACAAAAAGAGCTGCTATAAATATTTTTGTATATGTGAGTCCTTTTTCCTTTTTTATAATCTCTTTGGGATACAGACCTAGTGGTGGTACTGCTGGATCAAAAGGTATGCACAGCTTTATAGCCCTTTAGGGCATAGTTCCAAATTGTTTGAACTAATTTCTGACTGAAGATTGAACCCACCCATCCATGGGTACTCATCATTTATGGTTTTAGGAGTGCAGTCCCACAGAACACCTTGATTCTGGAGCCATTAATAAGTAGTAGTAGTAAATGTGTTTCCTACTGGCACTGCTTAATAAAGGAAGACAGTTATCTTTGTGTATCCAGCATCTCACCTATTCCCTGGTACATAGTATGCATTTAATAAATGCTTGTTGGTTGATTGATTCAACAAATATATACACGTATATTTATATATATGTCTGCAGTATAGATAGCACTGTTTAAGTGAAATACTCAGTTTACATAAGATGCTATCTAAAGGATGAAACAGATAACTGTAATATACAATTATATAATGACAGGGAGGGCAGATGCATATTTTAAATTCACAAGTAGATGGAGGTGGTGGTGGAAACCACTAAAGTAAATGTGTTCTATATGGTAGTTTCACTGTTAGGAAAAGTTAGAAGTGTCTATTGAGAAGTCTGAGATAATAGCATCCTTTATCCTAAATTAGTTTTCAAGCTCCATCAGCTCCAGAAAGGACGACTCATTTGTCCTTTGTTTAAAGCACCTTGAATGTTAGGATTGGTTATACCCTAGAAATCATTATTATGTGAGATTTTCTTAGGGGTTTAGTCCAATTCAGAATATCTTGATAAATGTAATAATAGTCATATATTATGAATTCCATTTTTAAGAAAATCCAGGAAGCTATAGCATAAGGAACTGCTTTAAAGAAGGAGGAGGCTCACTTTTTGGAGCAGATTCATTTCCCTTTTTGGATATCTGACAGCCTAGACTCCTCCACATACTATTTATTTTGCTGGCACTCTTTTCAGTTGACTGTCCACAGTTTGAACTTTGGAAGAACTTTAAGAAAACATATTCTTTATTGAGTGCTAAGGTCTGTAAAACACTCTGTCTATAGAACCCTAGCTTAAATCTTGCTATTGGTAAATTCATCGATAGATTTGAGACATTTTGATGTGATCCTTGCTTGCATTCACATTAAACACAAAGTTACTTTAAATTGAAAAAAAAAACAACTTCGTCACTGTATTTGAAAACATAAAGACTAAATCAAATTTGAAATGTTTGTTCTTTTAAAATGAGAAGACAGGACAGGAGACAGATTTGTTGTTCAGTTGTTTGAAATGTGCCTGACTCTTCATGACTCCATTTGGGGTTTTCTTGGCAAAGACCCTGGAGTGGTTTGCCATTTCATTCTCTAGCTCATTTTATGGATAAGGAAACTGAGGCAAACAGGGTTAAATTACTTGCCCAGGGTCACACAGCTAGGAAGTCTCTGAAGCCAGATTTGAATTTGGGAAGATGAGTCTTCCTGACTTGAGGCCAGATACTCTATATGCTTTACCACCTGGCTGGCCCAAAGAGACAGATAATTAGCTGTAATTAAAACCTTGCCTCTGTCAGTGATTTTTTCCCAACAGTAAACTTGTATTTCCATTCTATAAAAGTTTGTTTAAGGATGCTAAGGAATTTAGCTTTCTATGAATACAGTAGACTTCTTTGGAGGCCAAAGCTTAAGAAATTAATTTTTCAGGTTGAAGTATAAGTATATCATAAGAGTATTTAAAATTAGATCAAAGCTTTTACTCCCTAAATTCAATCCTGAATCTTATTTCTGAGTCCCTATATTCCTTCAAATATTGGATTATACAAATAGATCAACTTTACTTAGATGTGAAAATGGTTTGATGATCGTCTTAGAGGGATGTTGGAAAGGCGACCAAATGCATGTTTATAAAAAGAACTTTCTGGTTAGAATCATAAAACTTTTAGAAACAGAAAGATATCTTTTTTGTTGTTGTTGTTGTTTTGGTTTTTTTTTTATTTTTATTTTTTTTATTTTTTTATTCATTTTTTTTTTTAGAAAGATATCTTAAGGATCATCTAATTTAAGCCTCACATTTTACAGGTGAAGAAGTCAAATCCCACAGAGGTTTAGTAACTTTCCACAGTCACAGAGATAGTGAATTAGCAGGGATTGGAGAAGGGGATTAGCACCTGGTTCTCTGTATGGCAAGGTAGCTCAGTGAGTAGAGAGCTGTACTTGGATTTGGTAATACCCGAATTCAGATCTTGCTTTAGCAAATCACTCCACCCCTAAGCCTCAGTTTCCTAATTATAAAATGAGGGTGATAATAGCACATGCCTGAAGGGTTTCATTGTAAGGCTCAAATGAGATAATATCTGCAAAATACTTTACAAACCTTACAAAAGTGCTAAATAAATGTTGGCAATTATTATAGCCTCAAGCTGGTTGTCCTCACTACTGGGAAGAGTTTAGCTTAACCATGCAAACATGATAAAACAAGTAGATGGCAGCTAAGCGGTAGAATTGACAGAGTGCTGGACTTGGAGTCCGGATGACCTAAGTTTGAATAATAAGTATTACTCTTTTTCTGTTAATGCTACACAGCCTCTGAGTAAATTTAGACATTCGTGGTCGTTGAAGGTTAAACTTCTATCCACTCTGGTTCTTCATTGTTATTATTTGCATATAGAATTTTTACCCTAAAAATATTTGGAAAATGTTTGAAAAAGCTTGAAAAATAGGTTAGAAATGTAAGGTTTGGAAAATTCCTTGTTGGAAGGTAGGAATACCCAAATGGTTAACTCTCCCCATACCTAAAGGAATAATAATATCACCTGCCACACCGGGTTGTGTGAGGATCAAATGAGATAATACTTGTAGAGTGCTTAGCTCACCTTAAAAGCTCTGTATAGGGGGCGGAGCCAAGATGGTGGCTGGTAAGAGGGCAGCTGGAAAGCTCTGTATAAATGTCAGCTGTTATTTACTACTATGCTGCTGCTGCTGCTCCTCCTCTTCTTCCTCCTCCCTATCTAATACTAATCCTAACATTAACCACCATCACCACTCCTAATCTCAGAGATGGTACAAGAGCCCTTCAAACATTTATCAAACACCTATAATGAAATTTAGCAATATTAAGTGCCAAACAAATGACCTCCTAGACAAAGACTTACATAGGAATTCAGTGTGGACTGGAATAGTGAAGAAAAGTTTGATGGACTACAGTGTTTCCACTGAATCTTCAAAGATTTAGGTAGAAAAACTGATACACGAGTTCTATAAGTTGCCCACCCAACTGTATGTCCTAATCTTGCCATCAGACATTTTTTTAGGATCATAGATAGGGTTATAGGTTTAAAGGTAGAAGGGACCTGAGAGGCATTGGGTCCAACTCCTTCATTTTACAGATGAGCAAACTGAGATTAAGTGACTTGTGAGAAGGCTTTCTAGATGCTCCTGTTTGCTTTTGACATTGTGCTGTTTGCCTCAAGCTAGGTGCCCTCACCACTCAGAAGAGTTAACCATCCAATGATGATAAAACAAGTAGATGGCGGCTATGTAGTCTAGTCTGTAAAGTGCTAGACTTGGAGTCAGAACTATCTAAGTTTGAGTAATGCCTTGGAGTCCCAGAGGTTCCCAAACTTATTTGACCTACCACTCCCTTTTCAAAAAAGAAAAATTACTCAGTGCCCCTCTGGAAATCTACTTTAACCCTTAAATGGTTTTTTTTTTAAATTTGCACAATTTCAAAAATACATAAATTTTTTTAAATGACGTATCTTAAATTTAATAATTTGTTGTAAATTTGTGGGATGTTCCCGCCAATGTATGCTGGATTCTCAACAATATTCGACATGCTTGCCTGCCAACACTTGCTTATTAAGACCTGTCAGTGAACTTGATCCCTGATCAGTTATAACTTGCATTTTGTGTGTTAATTTGGAAAATATTGTAGTCATTACTTTAACTCTGTTGCACAACAGATAAAATATGTAAAAATGGTTTTTCAGAATTTTCTCTTCTCTTCTTTATGCTTCCACCACCTCTTATTTTTATTGAGTGCCCCCCTACTTGCACCAAGGATACTGCTGCCCTACCCCCAGATCATTCCAGTGCTCCCAGGGGGCAGTATCACCCACTTTGGGACTCTAGGAATTTTAGATAGTTATTGCAATAGGCTAGAAAGAGACGATGAAGTTCTCTGCTAGAATAATAGCTGTCAGAGTTGTGTGGGTTGTTCAGGAGGATAGCACCTGTGGTGTGAGGGCTTGCTGAGCTCTTTTCAAGGCTGCTTATCCACCTTTGGTGTCCACCTGACACTCAACTCTCACCTGTGGCTCCAAAAAGCTATAGCATGGACAGTAGCCACAACCCAGTAAACTGTATTGGCAGATGGGCTAAACCAAGTTGAGGGTAACTAACAGGCCTCAGACCCATAGGTGAATTAAGGAGATGTCTGCCCCAAGCATGTGAAGACTTCCCCTGATGGAATGGGCAGATGGGAACAGTTTGTTCTAATAGCCATGAAGATGGCTGAAGCAGGCCCTGTGGAGCACTTAGAGGTTGGTCAGATATTAAAGACACTAAGGTCATCCACTTCATCCTGGGCTGTCTGTCACCAGTCATGTTGACTTTTGTCATGCCCCTAGACTTTGATGACTCTGAAAGAGAGAGCGAGGCTGACACTTTGTGCTCACTGAAATCCAATTCACACACCAATCAAGACATCACCAGTGGTATCATCGATCCTCTTTGAATCCAAAGGACAAACAGCAACAAAAGCTGTGTTATTTAAGAAAAAGGGATGGGAGAAATGTTGTAAAAGTAAAAGCAACAGAATTTGACAACAGATTGGAAATACAGGGAAGGTGAGAGTGAGAAGTCAAAGACTACACTTGGGTTTCAAACCTTAGTGACCAAGAGAATTGTGAGACGAAAGAACTTGAATTCTGTTTTGGATGTGTTGAATTTGAGATGCGTAAGAAACATCTAGTTCAAGATACCTAAAAGTAAGTTGGTGATACAAGACTGGAGCTCAGGAGAAGGGTTAGGACTGGATAAATAGCTTTGGGAATCATCTGCATAGAGATGATAATTGAAACCCATAGATGCCAGTGATATCACCAAGTTAAATGATGTGGTGGGAACCGATAAGAGCCTTTGGGGGTGACCCATGGATAGTGGGCATGACCTAGATGAAGATTCAGGAAAGGAGAATGAGGAAGGAGAGTATCAGGAGAGAACATTATTAAGGAAACCTTGGAGCTAAGAGTTTTTAGGGGGATCATAGATTCAGAGCTACAAGGGACCCTAACTGCCATCCTGTCCAATCCCCTTATTTAGAGATGAGGAAATTGAGACCCAGGGAGGTTAAGTGATTTGCCTATGAGGCAACTAGGTGGCCCAATAGATAGAATACTGGGCCTGCAGTCAGGAAGACCTGTATTCAAATCCAGAATCATATATATTTACTAGCTATTTGACTTTGGGCAAGTCGTTTAACTTCTATTTGCCTGTTTCTGCAACTGTAAAATGGGGATAACATCACCTACCTCACGGGGCTATTGTGAGGAGCAAAACAATATTTGTAAAGCACTTGGCAAAGTGCCTGCCGTATAGTTGGTGCTATATAAATTTTATTCCCTTCCACTTTTTGTTCCCCCATGTCACAAAGCTACTAAGCATATGGTAATCAACAGTGTCAGAGGCTTCACAGAAGTCAAGAAGGACAAGGATTGAGAAAAGGCCATTAGACCTAGCCATTAAGGGATCGTTGGTAATTTTAGAGAGAGAAGTATCAGTTGAATGATGAGATTAAAAACCAGTGTAAAAGGGGTTTCTAAGCATGCATGAGGGAAGTGGAAGCATCAAGTTTATATGACTTTTTCATGGAGTCTAGGAGAGATACCAGACAGTAGCTGGCAGGAATGTTTTTGCTTCTTTGTTTTTTTTTTTTTTTTAAGAATATGGGACACATGGATGTGTTTATGCAGCAGGGAAAGAGCCATTCGATAGGAAGAGTTTGAAGGTTAGAAAGTAGAGATGATAGTGGGCGCCATCTTCTGTAGAGGAAGGGAAGTGATGGGATCAAGGGTGCATATAGAGAGGTTTACCTTGGCAAGGAGAAGGGTGCCTTCTTTATCAGAGACAGGAGTGAAGGAAGAAAGTAAGGGGATATGTCTGAGTGATATGATATGAGTAGGAAAAAAGAGGCAGCTCTGAACAAGTGGCCTCCATTTTTCTTCAGCTGAAAAGATGGATTGGCATGCATTGGGGAGTTATACCCACCCTACCAGGAAACTAAGTCAGCAATTTGAACCTTAGTTTCTTGGGGCAATTAAGTATCCAGGATAGTTTCAAATACCTGGAATGACCAAGTTATATCAATTGAGGCAATGCATTTGCACATACTGGAGATAATAAAAAATGAAAATGTTTATTTCAAAGTGAAATTATATTATCGGATTATGTTTTTTGTATTAAAGTTCATTTGCATCTTTCTCGTGATTCATTCCATTGGACATAATTCTTCTTTACAACTTGACTATTGTGTAAATAAGTTCAATGCGAAGTTATACGTGGAAGATATATCAGATTCCATGCCATCTTGGGGAAGGAGGGGGGCAAGAAAATTTGGAACTCAAATTATGTAGACCCGAGTATTGTAAACTAAAAGTAAAAAAATCTAAAAGAAATATAAAGTTCATTTGCAGTGATAGGAGAAATTGTAGTAAAATTATTTTTTTAATTTTTTAGTATTCTTGCATCACTTGATACAGTTGCCACATCCGAACCTTCTAGTGTTAAGGAAAAACAAGCATGGCCTTAATGGAGTAGAGGCTTGGGAAAAACTCTCCCAGCTTACATGTCCAGGACTGTAGTAGGTATTGCTTTTATCACAAGGAAGGAGTCCCTTGATGGTCCAGGGAGAGGCAAGGCCTCTCATGAATGATGGGTGAGAATCCGGGGGCTATCATTACTTAATTCATCAGAGACTTGAGAAAACTGAAGAGAGAACTTGGTGTTTTATAGGGAGGATTGGATCAGACAGGTCTAATTGGCTTCCCCACCTCTAGTGTCACAGAAGGAAAGGCATCAGTTAACTAAGATGCTGGAAGTTGCTAGGAAGGAAGAGAGACAAGGCAGAAAGAGGGTGAGGCTAGGGCAGAGTTTGCCTGTCAGAAAAAGACTCGGTCCAACAACAACTTGGTAATTTTTCTAGACTACAATATTAGTACTAGGGGTAGCTAGGTAGCAAAGTGGATAGAGCATTGGGCCTGGAGTCAGGAAGATCTGAGTTCAAATCCATCCACAGACGTGACCCTTAGGCAAGTCACTGTTTGCCTCAGTTTCCTCATCTGTAAAATGGGGGTGATAATAATAGTACCTACCTCCCAGGGTTATTGTTGTGGCGATCAAATGAGCTAATATTAGCACAGTGCCTGGGCCGTAGTAGGCACTTAATAAATGCTCGATCTTCCTTCCTCACTCCAGTCCTTAGCATTTTACAGATAAGAAACTGAGAGTCAGTGAAGTGCCTTAGTCAGACTTACACAGATAGCTGGGAAGAAAATTCATGTTTCCTAATTGCCATCCCAGCATTTTTTCCATCACAACATGCTGTCCTCTGACTTTTCACTGCTGTCTTTTAACTTTCCTTCTAGGCTTTCAGCCATACTTTGACAAGGTCCATTCTGTGGTTTAAATTCCGTTATATTGAACACACTGTTTCCTGCCTATTCACTTTCATAACAAGAGCAGAGGAATGTAGCGATGATGCTGTCATGAGGGTGGGATGTGTTTACATTGTTGTATTCTGAAGCGAACCACACAACAGAGTACTGTTCTGATTTAGTTTCAACATGTTGCGATGGATTGCTATCTGCTTGCCTTCCCTGCCTTCTTAGCCCCCGGTGACTTCCCATGCTTCATTAATTTCCTTTTTTTTTTTTAAATCAGGCTTAAGGTCATGGGAAGAAATTTAAAATTGGTCATATCATATCCATTTTTTTTTAGTCTTCACAATTATCTTGTAACCCCAACAAATGCTGCTCATCATCATAAAGACTTTTAAAGCACAATTTGTACAGATCACAGAACTTTAGCATAGAAAAGTTTTCCCAAAAATGAATAAAATAGAGGAAATTCCTTGCCAAAATGGCATTCCCTGTCTTCCCTCTCCCAGCATAGTTTTCTTTGCTTCTTTCAACTTCAGTTTTGAAATTAATGATTCTATGGGATGAGAATCTTCAGGTACTGTTGTTCCTCTGCCTCCTTCCCCACCTCCGTATTCTATGCCATATATTCAGTGGAGTGTCTGTTTTTAGGTAATTTGTTTTGCGTGGTTGTTTTTTTTTTCTGAATTTAGTCCTCAGGGTATTTTAAAGCTCTTTTTTTCTTTAAAAATATTTTTTCTCTTTTATCTAGTGTTGCCTTATAAGTAAAGAATAGAATTAGTTTTTAAATTTAATTTGTAGACTATCTCTGTCACTTAATATGGTATCAGTTATGCGTGCCTTGGTTACACTTGCCATGAGAGGTGTAAAACAAAAGTTTTTATTCTCTTTTAAATCATAACTTCTCCTCCTCTTTCTTCACCCTTGCCCAGGACCCCAATTAGCTCTTTGTTACCATCTGTCTTTCATTCTCAGTTAGAACTCCTTTAAAAATTTAGATAACCAGGGTATGCATGCAGCAACTCGAAGAGGGCTCTCTGCCGTCCTCATTTATTCCTTACTTCTGCCTTTCCAAATTTTAATGGGGCCCAGCCCTCTAGTCCAAAATCCTTATTTTTACAGAGGACGAAACCAAGACCTGGAAAGATTAAGACACAAAAGTAACAAATAGCAGCAGAACCTGGATTCAAATCCTGAATTCAGAACCTGGCTCCCTGACTCCAAATTCAGGATAGATGGCCATAAATGTCATAAGGCCTTACGTATCTCCACAAATATTACCATTTGACACAACACATAAACTAGGTCAGATTTTACCCAGAACCACAATCACTCAGAAATAATGCTCCAGAAAAGGCTTAGTTTGCATGGGAGAATTTAGATCCAATTGGGTTTGGCTTTGTGCTCTCTCTCTCTCTCCCTCCCTCTCTCTCTCCCTCTCCCTCTCCCTCTCCTTCTCCCTCTCCTTCTCCCTCTCTCTCTGCCCCTCCCTCCCCCATTAATGTCTTGAGTAACCAGTCTTGTCTGTAAATCAAGATACACACAGACACATCTTCATGATTCTGTTTTAGCTCATCACCAGATGGCCACCAAGTGCTGATTTTTTTTTTTGGCTTTGAGCAATCCACGAAATAGGAAAAACAGTGTCCCAGAGATCTGTGTAGTCCCCTTCCGCTATTACTTCTCCTTTTTGAATAATACTGGCATGGCAAAAAGAATATAAGCAGTGTTGTCAAACTCAAATAGAAATTCATCAAATCTGATTGGAGGTGCACTAGGGGGTTTTGAGGGGTGTTTGTGGCCTATGGGCTGCAAGTTTGACACCACTGCTTTTACACCATCTACAAATGTGATTTTAACTCATTATTTTTAATGCGCAATCTTTGACAGACTAACTGACCTTCCTTAGTATAATCGAGCCATATGCTTATTTGCATTTGCTTTTTAAATAAAATCAGAAGAGAGCTTGTAGATTCCTTGGAGAGATAAATTCCTTGGAGTTGGTTAAATTGTTTTCTCCTGTGTGCCCAAAGGCAACAGGCAAGGAAAACGTCATTTCATGGCCTATTTAATGCAAGTAAGCTCCAAAGAGGTGGGGACTTTTTAATAACTTGGTTCCCTTTTTAATAACTTGATTCTCTTTTTAATAGCTAGAGTTTATATAGCACTTTGAGATTGAGAAAGTGTTTTATAAATATCACCTCATTTTATTCTCACCCCAATCCTGGGAGGGAGGTGCTATTATTATCCCCATTTTTTACAAATGGAAAGACTGAGGCTAAAGGAGGTTATATGACTTATCCAGGGTCACATAGCTAGTAAGCATCTAAGGCTAGATTTGAACCCAGTTCTTCCTGACTCCAAGTCTAGGCCTCTGTGTCACTCAGCTGCCTTATTTTGTCTATCTCCAGTGCCCTGTTTTCACTGTTGTTCTATGGTGGTGAGAAATGTAATACTTCTGCCTCCAAAGAACCAAAGATGAGTATCATCACACGCAGGATAATGGAAAGGCCCATAGTGGGTATGAGCAGGTTGCAACACATAACCAACAAAGAACTCCAAAGAGGAATAGAAGCAAAGATTGTCATCAAGAAATTGCATGACAAGAAGAGAAGACACGGTAGTCAGAGGGCAAGGAAAATGAATGACAGGTGGACAGCCAAGCAATCCACTAATACCTTTGTGTTGTCAGCGAGGAAAGAGTTTTAGGTTGCCAGCGTACTGGATGGACTCCCTATAGCAAACTTTTGAGGGAACATAAATAAGAGGCACATAGGATGGTCTCGTATATATGTGATTGCAATCTACATAGCTGGTGGGAACATCTGAATTTATTTGAGATCATGGGTGCATTTGAGTATTGAATATCCCCAGTGCTTGGCATAATAGCCCGTAATAGGTATTTAGTAAATCCTTGTTGAATTTGATTAAACAAGCCGGTTATTCTTATAGCAGTCATTTCAGAAACAGCTGTTCATGAGCACAGTTAGCTTATCTGGTAATAGCAAAGGTTAGCGTAAATAACAAATTAGAAGAAAGGATAACAGTGAGGAGATAATGCTGTGCGATTGACCCAGTCTGTTTAAACAAGACACGTCTTTCCCATCCTGTAGTTTACTTTTTGAACTCAAGTGCAGGACTACATTTTTAAGTAGTTTTGATCTGTTATGCTATCATGCTGAGGCCTTTATGAATCCTTATTTTGTCATCTGGAGGGTTACCTATCTCTTCCAGTTTTGGTCATCCACAAATTTGCTAAGTATTGGTTATTTATTCACCCAGGTTGACAAATCCATTTATCAATCCCCTTTTTATGCTATTCAGCTAAATGTTAACCTTCCTAGCTATGTTACCATCTCCTGTAACAAGTAGAAAACGTTCTCTATCCAAGAGAAGTCGCTACATTAAAAACTATTGTAAGTTAATGATAACAAGGAAAGTTCTTATAGCAATTTTTATTATACTTTACACTTGAAAAAATATTAAATAATTACTATGTGATAAACAGTCGTTTCAGAATCATATGTTGTTAGTAAATTGAAATAATTACTTCCTAACCTTGGAACCGAATGCATATTTTTAGCTTTTATCTCTCTTAATGAGCTAGTTAGACTCCACTGAATGAATAAAGTATTCTCTTGATATAAGTAATTTATTTTTGAAAGCGTGTTAACTCCTTTCAGTCCAAGAGATTATCTGTTGCCCTACCAAACCATTGCAAAGGGGCTTTAATGTGACCTGAAGTACTAAGTTTATTGGAAACTGTGAATCACAGTAGATTAATTTGTATATATTATGTGGTAAATGTAAATTAACTCTTATATTTAAGAATCCAGGCCTATCATCTCTTTTCTTGGGAACCTCTACATTACTTAAAAGAAAATGAAGATCATCAACTAAGTTCAGCTTAATTTTGCAACGTTATTGGATCGTATATAGGGCTTTCTCAACTCTGAAGCTAAGAAGATACGTCCAACTGGTTAAAAAAACTATCAGGATGGTTTAAAGTAATTAGTGTCATGACTACATTGGTTGCTTCGCACTTTTTTAGTGGAGAGTAACTACAAGTTCACAAAACTCACTATTATAGACTTTTAAGAGCTTCTTGTTGTTTTTTTAACTGTGAAGTTTTGTGGAGATTATTTATATGCGCTAGGTTTGAAGTGGCCCATGGATTTATCACTCTAAATTGTGCAAAGTCCACATTTGTTGTACTTACTTCAGAGGTCTTCTTTACTTTCTTCCGGTTGAGGTAATAGTTATAACATTTCTGACCCCTGGGTGAACTCCCTGCTGTTGGTAGCAGATGACAGAAAGGAAGGAATAGCAGCTGTTTCCCACTTTTGGGAAGGTTTAGGTTACTTGGAAAATAGAAATGTTTAGGACACACTTACCTCTCCCCAAAATCCACATCCTGATCTTCATTTTGTAACCCTTAGGAGGCAAGCACCTCACATCAAGATGTGGCTACTATTTCTGACATAGATTCCCGTGATTCATAATCTCAAGAAATGCATTCCAACAGTATGAGAACAAAACGAATTAAGGAAATTGACCAATATTTAGTATTACATTGAATATTATTAAAAGTTGATCAAAATAAACTATTCACCAGTGGAAAAATAAAATAAAAGGGTATTCCCAAGACTCTTGAGAGCAGTGAAGAAAGAATGAAAGAATGATAAAGGTAGAATGAGAAAAAGTAGAAAAATAATTTTGTGTATAGATGCATAAATTACTTTGCCTGAGAGTGGGGGTGGGGATCTGTTTACTCAAATGGTAGAGTCCAAAAGCTCTATTATTTGCAAATAGTCTACAAAAATCATCAGCTTCCTCTTCCCTCCTCACCAATAAAATTTGTTTGACCCATGACATTCATTATATTTACTATTTCTTCATTCTCCCAACTGTCTTCACTTTGTCCTTCCAGAAACTGCCGTCAAAGTTCTTCTTTATTCAGCAGGAAAGTTTCTCTGAAGACAAACAAAACAAAAAAATTGAAAACAGAAAGAGAAAAAAATTCACTCCCTGGTTTCTATTAGCTCTGAAGTAATGAATGAATAAATGGCTTATGTTTTAGCTGATTTATTTTGTAGCAAATTTATTTTCCTGATTATGTTAATAAAATGTTTTTTTTATTAGTAAATTCAATTCACACCTCACCTTTTGTAAGAGGCCTTTTCCAGTCTCCTTCTTTTTTTCTTCCCTTTTTTTGGTCAACTTTTCAGTTAAAGTTGGAGAAACCTTGAAGACTAGAAAAAAGAAAAAACACTCCATGCCCTTAAGGAGTTCACAGACTAATGGGAGGGATGAGACGTTGACACAAATAAGTAGATATAAAATAGAAAGTAATAATAGCAAAATGAATATCTATACGAAGTACTATTAGAAAGGCAGGGTAGGAAAAATCACTTTTAAGTGGGGAGGATGAGAAGGCTTCTTGAGGGAGACAGTCTGTGCCTCAAAGGAAGAGAAGAATTACAATAGAAAGAAATGATGTATGGAGGCAGAGAGAGACCAGGACAAGTTTGGGGAATAGCTGGTACCCTGAAACAAAAAGTACACGAAGGAGAATACAGTGAAGTATAACTGGAAAGGAAGACTGGAACCAAACTGTAGAGGTCTTTAAATGTGGAGCTAAATGGGTTTATACCTACATATGACTGGCAACCATTTAATATCTTTGTACAGGGGATAACATGGTTAGATATCGGTGCATAGGAAAATTATTTTGGTAGCTCTGTGAGGGATGGATTGGAGGGGGGAAAATTGTAGGGAGGAAAATCATTTAGTCAGTCAACAAGCATTTAGCAAGTATCTATATCCCAAATGCTATGCTAGGCACTGGGGATGCAGAGATCCCAAATATCTGTGTGTGGGTGTGTGTACTTTTATATGTTTATATATAAAAACAATTTTTAAATCAAGTCTTTCCGCCACCCCAGCCTGTTTCCATACAGATGCCAAAGTGACTTTTCTAAAGCACAAGTCTGGCCGTGTCAGTCTCCCATTCCATAGCCTCCAACCTCATTATACATCATTCCCCTTCTTTCAGTCTTCAGTCCAGTCAGACTGACCTTTTTGCTGTTCCTCAGGCATACCACCTCCATTTCCCTTTTCTCCCCGACTTAATGTCCCTCCAGAAAGTACAGTTAAAATTCCCTTATATTCGACAGAAAAATTTCTATGAAGACAAAACAAAAAAATTGGAAACAGAAAAATTAACTGCCTAGT
Source organism: Trichosurus vulpecula (assembly GCF_011100635.1). NCBI lineage: Eukaryota > Metazoa > Chordata > Mammalia > Diprotodontia > Phalangeridae > Trichosurus > Trichosurus vulpecula. Next base: position 148,586,673 of record NC_050579.1, on the reverse strand, counting down.
TTCTGTCATATGAGCACATATATGTGTGTGTGTGTATGTATATATACACGTAATCTATAAATAAGACATACATCTATGCATATATGTGTATGAATGCATATATATATCTATATGTAGTTATATACACATATGAGAGAAACCAGGGGGTGAATTTTTTTTATATTTGCACATATGTGTCTGTTTGTATAGGGAGGGAGGGAGAGAAGGAGAAAGGTATATATAACAGAATGGGTATGTATATGGCATCTGTATAGAAGATAGATTGAGACAGGGAAAAACTTGGTTCTGAAAATATCTTTTTTTAGACATGTGCCCTTTGGTTTATATCACATTCATTTCCTTCCCTGACCCTTATCCTACATTTCAATGAGACCTCCCTTATAACAAAGATCTAAGAAGAAAAGGGGGAGGAAAAATTCAATAAAACCAATAAACATAATCTGGATCTGACTGTATAAACAATATTTCACACACATAATCCTCCATGTCTTCAGTGAAAGGACAGAAGTGCATTTCTCAACTCTTTTCTTGGGGGAATTACAATGTTGTTCATTTTATTGTCCTTTCCATTTATATTGATATAGTCAGTTGATAGATACACATATATACATATATTTGCTTATCTTTCCTGGTTCTGTTTATTTCACTCTGCATCAGTTCATAGTCTTCCCATATTTCTCTGAGTTCTTCTTATACATCATGTCTTATGGCACAGTAATATTCTAGTTTGGACAGCTAAGTGGTACAGTGAATAGAGCACCAGGCCTAGAGTTAGGAAGACTCTTTTCCTGAGTTCAAATCTAGTCTCAGACACTTAATAGTTATGTGACCCTAGACAAGCCACTGAACCCTGTTTGCCTCAGTTCCTCATCTGTAAAATGAGCTGGAAAAGGAAATGGCAAATCACTCCAGTATCTTTGTCAAGAAAACTCCAAATGGGGTCACGAAGAGTTGGGACACAACTGAAAAATGCCTAAATGACAACCAAAAATATCTATTCCATTATGTTAATGTTATTTGTTTAGCCATTTCCCACTTAATGAGCATCAGCTTTGTTTGTAGTTATCTACTACCACAAAAGATAGCTGCACTGAAAATTGAATATTTTGGTGTATATCCTGAACTCTTTCTTAAATACCACACTGAATTGAAGTCATTGTTCTTGTTTAGCTTTATTAAGTGTTCATTGTATAATTGGTTCATCATAATCAGAAATCACATTAGCCATTTCATTATAAAGGGAGTCTGCTTGGTGATGTGGTAACATATTTACCCCCATTTAAACTTTTGCAATTTCCTAATCTGTATTATTAGTCATTTTTATGAATTTCCTTAAAACAAGATATCAACTTCCTGACTTACAGGATATAGCGGATGTTGTGGGAGGTCAATGCAAAAAATACAATTCCAATTCTCTTGTCTCCACTGGTATACAGATAATCTGATTGTTCGTTGTTAGAATGAAACTGTTGGCAGCACCAAAAGAACTATGTGACCTAGATCTAGAGTTTCCTGGGGGATTCTAAACTAGTCCAAGAGACTTGGAAAGGCAAATTAGTTGTTGAATTCAATCTGACATTTGCTATAGAAGTTATTTATGCTGTTGAAGTCATTGCACTCTATCCCAGGGTCTTTCTCAACTAAACAAGGCCTTGGAATGGACACAGTCCAGATCCAGTAGCACATTCCTATATCTGCAACAGCTACCGTGAGATTGAAAGGGTAGGTTCACTTTGGCGATCACCATGGACCAGAAATTGTTCCTATTTTTACTATTAGTTCACCATGGCAGTTGTTTCCCTTAGCTTTTGTAATTAATATTGTAAATTTGCCATCCTAAGGTTTAAACCAGAGTGGTTTTTTTTTTTTCCTCCATATGAAGTATCTAGAAAGTAAAACAATGAAATCATCTTTCTTTGCTACTTTCCCAATGCTGAAGTTAATGATGGTAATGGCAATATATTCTAAAAATAATCTCAGGGACAGCATAGCATAGTGACCTTAGGTAATTAAAATGCTGAGTTAATGCTTGCTTGGTTAACGTTAATAGTGAGTGGCCCTGTGAAAAATCTGCCTAGAAAACGTTGAATCTAATCATATACTAAATGGCTGTGTATCTATGGAGAATGTCATTTCATCTTTCTAGGCATCAGTTTTCCTAATTTGTAAAATGATGGGGTTGAATTAAATGATTTCTGAGGTCCTATCAAACTATGATCACAATTATTCTATGATTCTTCTTTGATGCTTCAATGGGTGTGTGATCTCATCTATGGTAGTATTCTCTCTAAGGGCACAGATCTAGGGGCAGCTAAGTGGTGCAGTGGGTGGAGTGCTCATCCTGGAGTCAGGAAGACCTGAATTCAAATTCTGTTGCAGACACTTACTAGCAAGTCACTTAATCTATTTGCCTCCATTTCCTCATCTGTAAAAGGGAGATAGCAGTAGCACAGGCTTTATAGAGCTATTGTGAGGATCAAATGAGATAATACTTATAAAGCATTTAGTACAGTGCCTGGCACATAGCGTTCTGAAAATACTCCACATGCTCAGTGATCCAGTGACACTGGCCTTCTTGCTATTCTTCTCCCAACTCCCATTGTTTTCTCTGGTCCTTCCCTCTACCTAGAATTCTCCTCCTACATCCCCTTCATCTCCTCCTTCTGGCTTCCCTGGCTACCTCCAAGCCCTTTGCAAGAAGCCTGTCCCAGTCTTCCTTAATCTTAGTGCCTTGTCTCAGAGGCCATCCCTGATCTATGCTGTATAGCTTATTTGTACAGATTTACATTTATGTTTTCTCCCCCTTTAGTCTGTGAGCTCCTTGAGATCTGGGGCTTTGTGCCGTTCTTTGTATCCTTCTATGTGCCTGGCACAGTGAAGATGCTTAATAAATACTTCTTAATTTAACTTGCCACCAAGATTAGAAATATCCTCCTCTGGAAATTGCGCACCTCTGGTCAGGTAAAGACATAAAGAAACACAAGAGGCAACAAAGCTAGTGACTGGCTCCTCTAGGCCAGTATATTTACTCTATTTGCCTTTTGCAAGCAATAATCCCTCTTCCTCAGTGAAGTTGCAAACCCACATTGCTAGAGGGAATTTCTTCATCTGTGAATTCTATATCCCAATGAAATCACAGATCTAATCCCTCCCCGTTTCCTATATTCTTCATCAGTCTTTCATTTCAATCATCCAACAGTCAGGCTACTAGACACCCTTTATGCCCTCTTCTAAAGCTATTGGATAAGACGGTTTACCTCATTGGTAGAACTAATTGCTTCCATGTACCTTATAAGATTTTGTCATTTATCATTTCAGAGAATGATGAGGAACAAGATGATCTGCCCTTTCTAGACAAGCCTGGATGGTATTCCCAAGGAAATTCTGACCATCTGTATGAACTTCTCAAGAAGATGACTGGCAAGAAAGAGCCTAAGGTATGATGAAATTCAAGTCTCTGATAGCTAGTTGTAGGTGTTAACAAATAAATATAAACTGGACCCATAATTCTATAGTCAGTAACTTTTCAGTGATCCACTAATGGTTCCTCTCAAAACTCCTATTTGTCCTGTTATGAAGGATCTGCGATGTCACTGCTGATACTACTATGCCCCTTCACACCTTAGGAGATAATCTGCATATGTTCCTATATCTAAAAATGTCATCTCTTGCAGGCCTCCTTTATGGTGATGAAATTCTGTGCCCTTAGCTAGGCTGGTCCTCAGGTAACAGAACTACAGTCAACAATCATTGAAGAAATATTAAGCACCTACTATGTGACAGATACTGTACTTACCCTTTGGGATATAAAGAAAAAAAAAAGAACACTCCTTCTAGGCACTTAAAATCTATCCCACAGTCATTTCCTTGGCCGGTACATGAAGCCTTTCTAAATTGGTTCAGTCTGCCAAAGCTTCTATGCCGATAGTAAAGCCTTGAAGAACAAATGAATTCCATGAAATCCCATGTCAGCATGAGGATATAAGAAAATAACATCATCATTGCTTGTCCTCTTTAAGCCTTTTGAAAGATATAAACAGGATTTTTGTTTCTAGAAATAGGTCAACAAGGAATTTTAAATCAAAACACTTGATTACTTAATTGGCTCAGGAAGAGCTAAACCACCATCTTATCAGACTGAACCTGGACCATTTTCAGTTGGTGTGTTGCCTCAACTGTAGTAGGGAGCAATGGAATATTCTAAGCAAGGAGGAGGAAGTCTAGTGGGCATTAGCAGGAAGGAACCTTAACAGTATGAGTGTGAGACAGCAACATAGTGGCAATGTGGTTCTGTGCAAAGAAAACTGGAGTCTGAGTTTATGAACTTGAATTTGCTAGTTTAAACTTGTATGACCCTGGGCAAATTAATTACATTTTTCTGGTCCTCAGTTTCTTCCTCTGTGAAATGAGAGGATTGAACTAAGTTATGTCTAAAATGTCTTCCATCTTTAAGTCTTATCAGCTCATTATAGCTACAAGAATAGTAAATGATTATAATAGCTTTGTGTTTAGTAAATGTAAAGATTTAAGTTTTTAGGATAAGAATTCACTACTTGGTAAAAATTATTGGGAAAACTGGAAAGCATTCTGGCAGAAACTAGGTATAGATCAATATCTTATAGCATTTATCAATATAAGGTCTGAATGGATACATGACCTAGATAAAGAGGGAGATATCATAAGTAAATTAGAAGTACATGGAACATATTACCTATCAGATTTATGGAGAGGAAAAGAATTTATGAATAAATAAGAGGTAGAGAGAATCGTGAGACATAAACTAGATAATTTTGTTTACAAAGTAAAACCAATGCAGCCAAGATTAGAAGGAAAGCAGAAAATTGGAGTAAAAAGAATTTAGACAGTTTCTCAGATAAAATTCTCATATCTCAAACATTTAGAGAACTTTGTCAAATATATAAAAAATATATAATTCCCCAACTGGTAAATGGTCAAAAGATATGAACAAGCAGTTTTTGGAGCAAGAAATCAATGCTATGTATAGTCATTTAAAAATGTTCTAAATCATTATTGATTAGAGAAATGTAAATTAAAACAGCTTGGAGATACTATCTTGTACCTGTCTTATTGGCTAAAATGATAGAAAGGGGAAATGATAAATGGAAGGGATGTGCAAAAATTGGGACACTTAATGCACTGTTAGTGGAACTGTGAACTGATTCAACCATTTTGGAAAGCAATTATGTCCACAGAATTGTAAAGCTGTGTATACCCATTGACCCAGCAGTACCACTATTAGGTTTGTTTCCCAAGGGGATCAAGGAAAAAGGAAATGAAGCTACGTGTTGTAAAATATTCATAGTAGCTCTTTGTGGTAGCAAAGAACTGGAAATTGAGGGGGTGCCCATTAGTTGGGGAATGACTGAATAAGTTGTGGTATCTGATTGTGATGTAATACCTCTGTACTGTAAGAAATTTTAAGCAGATTAATTTTAAGAAAACCCAGAAAGATTTGCATGAAACAAGCAACATTGTATACAGTAACAGCAATATTATTTGAAGAGTAAATGTGAATGACTAAGCTATTCTGTGTTTTATGAATCAACTACAAGGGACCAATGAAGGAAGATGCTATCTACCTCCAGAGAAACAACTGATATATGGAACTATATATTGTGTAGTTTCACATGTATGTCTGTGTCAAATGTTGATCTCTAGTGCAAGGTTGGGAGGAAGGAAAACAGCTTGGAATTCAAATGTAAATACATATGTAAACATAGATAGATATACATACACATTATATACACACATATGTGTGTGTATGTATGTATGTCTATATTTTAAATAATAAAGGAGCAGTCATTCCATTTTCTTGATCACAATGAAAAATGCAGTGTCTTCCTGTTCGAGGAAAAGAGAAAAGAAATAATGGTTTCCTTTCTAAATGTATCACCCAAGTCAAAGAAAATGTTGCTAAGCATGTAGGAAAGCTTCTTACAATGTATAAAATAGGCAGTAGTTGTGACAAGATTTCTCTAGCAAGTCCTTTAACTTATTTGATGAGTTCGAAGTATTAAAACTTGCTTGGCTCTGTGAAATTTTAAAAGGGATTTTTTTCCCCAAGGCTGAAACAATAAATGTGCTGTGTGCTGTTTCATTTTTCTTTAAAAAAAAAATGGCTTTTTTGAGACTGCACAGTTGGTGTTTCTTAGTAAAGGAATTTTTATTACCATCTTCTCTTCTACCTCCGAGCGCCATGTCCCATACAGGGCCTTCCAGTTGGCAGGTGCCTAATAAGTATCTGTTGCTTCGATGACACTTACTACTATCCCAATGTGGAATGTGTTGCCTTAGGAGGTACTGAGTTGCCCATTTCTAGAGATCTTCAAGTAGTGGTTGATCACTTATTCAGGATGTTGTACAGGGAATTTCTTTTTCAGGATCCAGGTTGAACTCAATAACCTCAGAAGTCCCTTAAGTCTCTGAGATTCTGTGATTTAAATCATGTACAGATGCTATACTGTTTATATTCCTTTTGATATTACAATTCTATTGGAAAGGCAAAGCAACAAAAGCACCCAGGGCCACAGAGGTGAGAGGGTTGATGGATCAGTTGCCAAGTCGAAATATTTGTAGAACTACATATTACATTTCATGGCATTTTTGGAGGAATTTTCCTTTGATTCTATGGAAGCATTCTCTCTCTCTCTCTCTCTCTCTCTCTCTCTCTCTCTCTCTCTCTCTCTCTTTTTCAGAGGGGGTATGGGAGTACGAAGAGAAGAACTTGGCTTTCTCAAACATATAGTCCATTTTTAACTTGCTGTCTGACCCACAGGTTGTTTATTTTGGTGACAGCATGCATTCAGATATTTTCCCAGCCTGTCGCTATAGTAACTGGGAGACAGTCCTCATCTTAGAAGAGCTCAGAGAGGACGAAGGCATGGCGCCTGAAAGGAACGCATCTGAACCTTTGGAAAAGAAAGGAAAGTATGAGGTAAGGGTTCCCTACAGCTAACTTCTTGAAAGAAAAACCTTTATGTTTGAAATATCTTAGAGGCCACTTTTGCCAAGAATGAAAAATCTTTTGGCAAGTGATCTCCGTGCTAGATTGGTTCCCTGGAGCATATCTTACTGATAATTTCAAAATGATACAATCATGACATAGTCCTGATTCCTCTCCTCACTCACTGAATGCCACTTTTCAGTCTGTTCTGAGGCGCCACATGCATACTGAGGAATACCAGCAAAGCCAAATCCTGAATCATTAGACTTGTACTATATGTCTTCATTGCTTCACCAAGAAAGCAATTCGTTCCCTGTTTCTTCATTCATCAAATTTAACTAACTTGGATGCCTCATTAAACTTAGTAATAAGCCAAAGAACTTGTCCTGGGATGAAGAACTGTTGGAAAGTAAACTGCATCTTGCCTAAATGGGAGAATTATGTCTGGAAAAAAAGGCAGAAAAATGCAAAAGGAGATTTAGAAATTAAACACAAGTAGTGACGATAATTAATATAGGAAGAAAGTCCCAGCTAAAAGTGAGCCTCATCCAGGTCTGGATTTAATAACTAGAATAGGGAAGAGTTTAAAGATGTTTAGCATTCTTGAGTTCCTTCAGGGGAATGTAAAGTAGAGATTTGTGTTGTTTGGGTCAAAGAGGGGTTCAAGGTAGCTTTCAGTGAGGTTGCAGATGGGTTTTTGCTGAGGGGAACTTAAGTGACAGAACCATAGATTTAGAGCTAGAAGAAACCTTAGGGACCATAGGGTCCAACTCCTTCATTTTATACATGAGGAAACTGAGACACAGAGAGATTAAATGACTTGCTCAGTCTTCCTGACTCGTAGCCAATGCCCTATCCATTATTACACACCTGGAGGGGAAAGTTGTTTGAAGTTTAAGCATAGTGCAAGACAAGAATAAGGCAAGGGAAAAAAGGAGCAATGGAAAAAATATCCCAATAGTATTCAGACTGTATCCCCTTCATAGACTCATTTTCTTATTAGTGAAAATTGGTCTATAGTTTTCCCCCAAATTCATGCTATGAAATGCTAATGTAGGGAAGAGATCATTTTATATTAAATAATAGTTTGGATAAGGGTCTGACTACCGTAACTATGGTCTGGAAGGGGAGGCAACTTCTATGCACTGGATGGATGTCTCCCCTGATTCTGCAGTGGTTGAGAAGAAAATGAAAGAATGGCTTCCCTGAAGCAGCCCTTCCCTGATCCCTGCTTCCAGCTGAGGCATTGAAAAAAGATGTGTGCTCGGTGGCAGGGCTGGCCTTAGAGTAGCGATATGTGGAGCTAGAAGACCATAGAGGCCGGAGGGGCAGGTGACAACAGAGGGACAGCGAGGTATGTCCTAGCTCATTCAGTAACAGCTTGTGTTCAGTCTCCTACTTTAATGCACAATGATGATCTGTGTCCCTGGCATGGGAAAGAAAAGATGTGTTTTCTTCAAAGACCTCAAACTCCAGGATATTCTTACAATGTTCTGCTCCAAAGCAACCCTGGCAAGATTGAATGCCTCCTTGTTTTATTATTGTTTGTTTGTGATTGAGGGACTATTTGTTATTGGTGAACCCATTGTTTGTTGGCAGAAGTTTCATGCCAGCTTGGTTACATATTTGCTTCTGTGGTCCTATTTGTTAACCTTTTGGGTAATCCCTTGTCACATAAGTCAAAATTGAACAGTTGGCTCTGAGATTCAGGGTGACTGAAGTAACTCTCTTGTTTATTATTATTGTAGTTGTGTTTTTACAAATAGAAATTTAGAATCACAGCCCAGAAAAATCAGATTCTGCTATGGTATTTTTCCTCCTTTTAATCTCAGTATCAGTTCTGTTCCTCTGGATGGTGTGCTTCCGACACCATAGCCAGGAGAAAACATCAAAGCCAGGAAGTAAATACAGCAAGTCATTAAAGTTCATAATCTTTCCTGTACTGTGGCTTCAAGAGGGGGAGAAAGGGGGAACAGGAGGCATACAAACATTTTTAAATACCCTGGTAGGAGGAAAATATTAAAACATTCCCATAAAAAGAACAAACAGAAAGTATTGTTTCTCTTGGGGGGAGGCCAGGTAGAGTGAATAGTCTTTGGTTATTGCTTAGAAAAATATAGATTATTTCTTTCCAACCAAATATGTCAGTCAGCAGACCATACAGGGTAAATGCAAACTGTTTTGTGAGTGGAAAGTGTGTGATCACACAAGTATTTCATCCCATGTTTCCAGTTCTTTTACTCACCACAAGTAGAGCAATAACTTCTTAGTAAGCGGAATTAAAAAAAAATTACCAAACCTTCTCAAGTTATCATTATAGGCCATGAGTTAAGAGGAATCAGGAATTTTACATTTCTGCATGTGCAGACGGTATTTGTAGTTTCTTTATTAGTCCATAGAAATACAGCTTGCTTAGACTTGAATTGGGATTCAGAAAAATTGACAGGAATTTCCTTTCTGGAGAAACTCTTGGGTGGGCACACATTCAGCAGAGAATTTCCATGTCACTTTCATTTTTAGTGGTTTGATTGGGAGCTAAGGATTTTGGGTAAGAACGGAAAACATTTTGAATGGAGCTTAATGGATTCTGTTGTTGTTGTGATTCACTCATTTGCAGTCGTGTCCAACTCTTCATGACCCCATTTGGGGTTTTCCTAGCAGATACTGCAGTGGCTTGCCATTTCCTTCACCTCATCTTACAGAGGAGGTAACTGAGGCAAACAGAGTTAAGTGGCTTGCCCAGGGTCACACAGCTAGTAAGCATCTGAAGCCGAATTTGAAGGAGGAAGATGAGTCTTCCTGACTCTAGGCCCAACATTCTATCCACTGTGTCACCTAGCTGGTTATAGGATTGTAGATTTAGAGGAAAAGGGACCCATTTAGCAGATGAGGAAACTGAGTCCCAGAGACATTAAATGCTTTTCCGACAGTCATGCAGATAGTAAATAATTGAGCTGGGATGTGAACCCTGGTCTTCTCACTCCATAACCAACTTTCCATTAGTTGTCAAGCAGTTAGCCACTCTGCTGCAAGAGAGAGAGGAGGGGTGTTCACAGTTAAATTACTGCAGTAACTTGCACATAAGTAAAAAAATAGAAACCTTAAAGAGCAAGATTCAAATAATAGTGATAATAACTTGAATGTATGTAACACTTTGTTTTACAAAACACATTCTTAACAGCAACCCTGGGAGGAAAGGTAGTGCAAGTATTCTCAGTTTTACAGCTGCGGATGGTGAGGTTGAGACTGACTCATGGTCTCGCCCTGCTAATAAATGTTGGAGCCAGGATTATAACACAGGTCTCCTGTTACCCATCTCAGTACTCTTATACAAATATTTCTAAAATTAAAGCAATAGGTCACTTTGTCATTCTGACTATTGTCTAGCCAAACTTAGCCCCAGGATGTTCTGTCTAGAACTATCAAATACTTCCTTGGAATGATAGAGTAGGGATATTAGACATTCACCATATCAGATTCTGGGCAAGTCACTTAACCCTCTCTGCCTCAATTTCCTCATCTGTAAAATGAGCTGGAGAAGGAAATGGTAAATTATTCCACTGTCTTTGCCAGGAAAATCCCAAATAGGGTCACAAAGAGTCAGACATGACTGAAATGGCTGAGCAACAACAAATATCAGATTCTGATTCAACAAGTGTTTTTGTGGAACCATAAGATACTACACTAAGTCAAGGGGGCAAAAAGACAAGATGCCGTCTTTATACTAAAGGGTATATTCTGTTAGGTAAATATATCAAACTGTTTATGTGACACACAGCTGGTAACTGTCTGAAGCCAGATTTGAACTCAGAAAGATGAGTCTTCCTGATTCCAGCCTCAGCACTCTAGACACCGTGCTGCCTAGCTGCCTGGTAAAGGAAGCATACAGAATAGATAAAAGGTCTGATGGGAAGGCCTAATGGAGGCCAGTAACCCATTACTTAGTTTATGTGTTGTTGGAGCAAAATGCCTCATGAGTCATTCAGCAGTTAACAAAAAGAGGCCAACCATAGCAAAGAAAGGATATTCAACAGGGACGTTGCAACATTTAGCTTGGTTAGACTTCCTCCCCTACTCCATGGAAATGTGTGTGATCATCAGGGCAGGGTCTGTTGACTCATGTGGTCTTGGGACATCTGTCAAGTATGAAGGACCCCAACCAGGAAGCCACGTCAATAAGAGGCTGCCAAAAAACTGCATCAGGGGAGATCCAACTTGAGCCTGAGTCTTCTGGGCTGTTCAGTTCCCTGGGACAGCCTTGCCACTTTTCAAGGAAAAAGTAGCCTAAGCTATGTGGCCAGAAGAGAGGGAACCTTGGTATATAATGGATCTATGACAGAAGGCAACCTTAGAAGGAAAGTAAATATAGTCAATACAAAATATATACAAATTGAATAGTAAGTATTTGGAAGGGGGGAGAGAAGAGTAGCAAGATTGGGTAATTAGGAAGAGCCTCCTGGAGAGGTGGCATCTGAGCTGTGCTTTGGAGGAAGCCAAGGATTTTATAAGGAAATCGTGAGGAGGTAATATATTCCAGTTATAGAGGTTAAAAGAAATGTCATGTGTAATGTGCAGTACAGCAGGCAGACCAGTTTGACTGGAATGTAGCATGCATGAGGGGTAGTCATAATAAGTAAGTCTGGAAAGATAGGTTGGAGCCAAACCGAATGGCTTTAAATGCCAAACAGATAGATAAGTTTGTGTTTTATTGTAGAAGCAATGGGGAGCTATTGAAGCTTCTTGAACAGAGTGTTGATATGAGTATAAATGTACCTCAGGGAAAAAAAATCAGTGTGGCAGCTATATAGGGGATGAAGTGAAGAGTTGAAAGGCTTGAGGAAAGGAATTCTTAGTTAGGAAGGCTATTGCAGTAATCCACATTGGGGCCAATGAGCCTGGATTAAGGATGATTGTGGTGTGAGTAGAGAGCAAGGGATAGATTAGAAAGACAGTGTGAAAATAAAATTGACAAGATCTGATAATTAATTTGATGTGGAGATGGGGAGGTAGACACTAAAGAGTATAAACAATCAGGGACGATTCCTCGGTCTTGAACTTGAGTGATTACAGATGGCAGCACCCTCAACAGAAAGAGCAAAGTTAGGGAAAGGGATGTATTGTGAAGGAGAGAGGGGCACAAGGAGTTAGTAATTTCTGTTTTTTCTCAAAATGAGGAGAACATAGTCTATTCAATAACTTGCCAAGTCAGCCATTATGGAAATTATACAAAAACCCCAAATAGTTTAAGTTGTAGAATATCACAGAATCATAGTATTTTAATTCCAGAAAGAACCTTAGAAGGCATCTAGGTCTCATTGTGCAGATTAGGAATGTGAGACGCACAGAGGTTAAGTGGTCACACTAGTAGTAGTTAGTGGTAGAGTGAGGACTGAGAGCCAGATCTCTTGATTCCTAGGCAGTTAAACATTCTTTGTACCCATAGCTACACAAATAGCTATGAACCTTCTACGGCTGCATTTAGGAGATGCTCTTCAGGGCCTCCTCAAATTTAAGTAGATTTATGACTAAGTAATAAAATGGGTAGCAATTTGAGAAATATCTTGATTTCCTTTGGAACTACTAATATTGGTGAAAAATTGACTGAAGAAAATAAGCAGATTGTTTTGGAAAGAAAAAAAAAGGAAAGAAACGTAAATTTAAAGTTCTTACTATTAGAAAACACAGAGAGAGACACACGTATATCGTTGTGTCCAAGATAGTCAGTGATAGATTGCTGAGTGAATTTCCAGAAGAGTTTGTTAACCTAAAACTGATAACACTCACCGTCAAAACCAAATTATCTTATTTCATCACCTAAGCCAGCTTTTCCTATAACTTCAAAGAAATAGGATTTTCCTTTATTTTAGCTCTTCGGTGAACATAAATCCCTGTTTGCCATCAAGAAACAAAACTTTTTGAGATTCAGGTTCCAGATATCGTAGAGGCAGAACTGAAGAAAAGTTGGAAACTCTATAGTCCAGCCTCTCATAGATTAAAAAACTGAGGCAGAGAGAGCTTAAATGACTTGCCCAGAGTCACACAACTAGTAAAGTCTTTAAGGGAGGATATGAACTCAGATTTCCCTGACTCCAAGTTGTCTATCCACTACAATGCCTAGTTGCCTCAACAATAAGACATTTGTTTGTTGAACCATTCTCAGCCTTGAGAATGGACATTTTTTCCCCTCTAATTTTTCCAGTGAGTAGTTGGGGAATAGGAAGCACTATTCATCACATGAAAAGCTTGAAGAAAATTCAGGACATCCAAATGACAATCCTGGTATTACCACTTATTTATAAAGTGGCTCAGAATAAACTTCATTGTCCCCTAATTTCCTCAAATTTTAAAGGAAATTCTAACAATTTAAGACCGACTTAGAAAATGTAGGCTGAATTGTTCCTTAATGAACTCTTTACAGGTCGGTCCTGACTTAAGGAAACTCTACAAACAAACCCTATTAACAAATTAATAAAATAACTCAGGCTTCAAAAATATTTTCTCACAGTTTTGCAAGAACACTCCTCCTCCTTCCCCATCTCTCCCCCTGCCTCCCCCCACCACACTCACTCACTCACTCACTCACTCACACACTCACACACTCTCCTTGTATAAATCGAGGCACACCTGTATAACTTTTCTTGTTAGTGTTTTGGAGACTTGATCCTTTGCAGGTATCCATTTTCCCTAGCTTCAGTACAAATGCAAGTTCTTTTCTTTCTGTGGTTTAGCAATACAACATACAAGGGTGATATTAAAGATGTTGCATGTTTCTTCTGTTAGAGACATTTCTTTTTTCACATAAAAGGGATTATTATCATATTGAATTTGGAATTAAATACATCATCTTAAGTTTTCTAGGGAGGGAGGGGCTGAATTTTTATATTAGATCTTCGTCAGTGAATCTGACAAAAAAAATAAATTATAAGAATTTATGAAATTAATTGTTATCCTATGCAGCCACATTTGAGGGGAAGGGGAAGACAAAGAAGGTCAGAGTGAATCACAAAGGGGGTGGAGGCAGGGGCAATTCTACTGTTTTTTACATGTTACTTGAGAAAGTTCTTCACAAAATTTGAGAGAATAGGCCAATTTGGTGACAACAGTACAACATTTCTATAACTACGTTTCCGCAGGACGTGTAGTTGACACTGTAAAATGAAAAAAGCAAATTTCATTAGACCTTTTTTTTAATTTTCCTTAAAGCAAGCAGATTTATGATGCTCCAGTAGCTTATGGAAAAAATCATTTTAGGCTATTCCTAAATGCCATGGGAAAAAAATGAGTATGACCCACCTTTCTCCAATCCACCAATGAAATCCTTGCCTAACTATTCTTGCATGCTTGAGTAATTATTATATTTCATTTGATTACATATTTGTTATATTTTCCTTATGAGATAACAGGTTTACTACAAGAGACATAGTGCCTTCTCTTTGAGATGTACACCCAAGTATTTCAGTGTACCTCTAGGTGTTATTGTAAAATCTTACTGGCTGACTCACAGCAGGGATTAAATTGTTTTTTTGTTAAAATTAATGCAAGACCTGAAATGAAGATGCAAGCAAAATTATGCTGCAAAAAACCCTCCATTTTTACATAGGTAAAGAAGAAAAAGATTTACGTTGGTGTTCATCTGTCTCCAAAAATTGCCATCATCCTATACAGACAGGATGATGTTAGAGACCTGGGCAGCAGAGAATTTGATAGCTTTGCTTATAGCTGTATACACATGGGGGCCCTAGAGTCAGGAAGACCTGAGTTCAAATGTGGTTTCAGATACTTACTAGCTGTGTGACCCTGGGAAAGTCACTTAACCCTGTTTGCCTCAGTTTCCTCATTTTCAAAATGATCTGGAAGAGGAAATGGCAAACCACTCCAGTATCTTTGCCAAGAAAACCCCAAATGGGTCGAGAGGAGTCAGATGCAACTAATTGACTAAACAACAACAACACATACACATAACAACGTTGCCCATAAGTCAGTCCACAAGCACTTATTAAGTGCATCCTATGTTCTAGACCCTGTGCTAGGCACCAGGGATACAGAGACCCAAAGGAAACAATTCTTGCCCTCAAGGAGCAAACATTTCATTATCAGAGACAGCATGTACACGTAAATGTATATTTGTTGTTGTTTAGTCAGTTAGTCCTGTCTGACTCTTTGTGACCCCATTTGGAATTTTCTTGGCAAGGATACTAGAATGTTTTCCCATTTCTTTCTCCAGCTCATTTAACAGATGAAGAAACTGAGGTAAGCAGGGTTAAGTGACTTGCCCAGGGTCACACAACTAGTGTCTGAGGCCAGATTGATTCTCTATCTCCTGCACCACCTCAGCTGCCCATAAATGTGTATATAAAACAAATATATGATAATGGGAGGTGGGGATTGAGAGCATTAGTACCATAGTGAATGAGGAAAGGCCTTAGATAGAAGGTGGTTGCTTTAGTGTGCTTTGAGGGGTTCTAAGAGGCAGAAGAGAGAAAGGAGTGCACATTCCAGGCATGGAGGACATAGCCTATGCAAAGGCATAAAGATGGGAGATAAAGAGTGATAGGTGAGAAGAAGCAAGAAGGCTAGTTCACCCAAATCATACTATGTATAAAGAAAAATGCTTTATGATAAACCTAGAAAGGTAGGTTATGGCCAGGTTGTTCAAGATGTTACCTTCAAACTTTATCACATGTAGCTGTCAGATTCCATAATGCCATGAAATGTCTTCAGCAAAATTAACCCGTTTCTTCTTTAGTGGGTTCTCAAGATAAATGATATCTTAAAAGAAAATCTCAACCTTCTTTATGAAGTTGGCTCCAAATAAACATATGATAAAAAAATCTTATACTATTAAGATGCACAAAAATCATGTGATCTCATGTCAGCAGAAGCATTCCTCCCGACCACCCAAAAATGGCGGACGGATTTCATGTGGTAGTCAAATAAGAGAAATGGAGAATGCAGAATAATTATGGAAAACACAAAGGCTCATAAATCTAAAGACACATCTGGAGCTTTGTGTTACTCAGAAAATACATTTGCTTTAGAAATGCATTGTACAGATATTCTTTGCCGTGTTTTGCCATGTTTCTATCTCTTTGTTTTATTTTTTTCATTTGTTTACCACTTCTCCGGAAATATCTTAGGATTGGTGTTTGCCAGTTTGGGGAGACTGTTCTAATGGCAGTTAGAACACATTACTGCTCCAAATAAAAGGCAAAGGTTGGTGAAGCATTAGTTAACTGGTATTACAACTGTTTTTTTTTTTTTATGTTGATACTGTTTCCCTTGAGGAAAAAAATGTAGCCCATTATATGATCTTGATTTGGTGTATCTGATTTATCTCTATGTTTTTTTCCTCTTCTCTCAGGGGCAGCAAAAAAAGCCCTTAAATTCATCTTCTAAAGAATGGGGCTCATTCTTTGTTGATGGTGATCTGGGATTGGAAAGCACAGAGAGTTCAATGACGTTCACGTGGTTTTGTAATCAAATTCATAATTACAGCACTGTTGTTATCCCAAGTCTGGAAGCTATAGCAGGTAAGGAAAAGAAAGAGTGGATAACTACATGATATTTATCTTTCATACCTATATTAATTTGTCATCTTGTAACTAGGGAAATAAACTACCTCATAATATGATTATTTTGTATGAATATTTAGTCAGAAAACCTGGCTCATCATTTTAATCAAAATAGATGGAATCCTACCTCCAGATCCATTTCTGTGCCATGGAAGTAACAGTGGTCTCTCAGGAGGTATACCAGCAGAGCACAAAATAGAGGTCTTGCTGATCTCAAAAGGGTCTGAGTGCAGACATGGAAGTAGACTTATCTAAAGACCAGGCAAGCCACATTTGGTGAGGTTCATCCACAAAAGATTGACCAAAAGCTGATGGCTTTTTTTTTTTTTTTTGGCCATGGAGATTCCATTAACCTAGAAACAAAATTGCTGAGGGCTTGTGATCCGAGTCAATGGAGGGAGTCTTAAATTAACAAAATTATACATCTCTTAAAAGTATGGAAATCATCCTCGGTCAATATACTTAGTGCTAGAAGGTCATAAAAATGAGCAGTATCTTGAATATTGAGCAACTCAGCTCTTAATATGTTTCCTATAAATTCCTTCCAGTACCTTTTATAGAACGTGGAACCTAACTGGTACCCAATAAATGCTTGTTGAATTTGTGTTCTGAACAGAAGTTTAATCTGCATGCTGCAAACTACCGTTGTTCTTCCTCCCATACTACTTTTCATTTACTTGTTTTTATTCTCTATATGCCTATATATGTACTTGTCAGCAAGAATGAAACAATTCTATGTCTTTGTTGCCCCAGTGCGAAGATTTCATCCTTAGTAACCCCTTAGCAGGGGTGTGCTGGAGCCTGCTCGTGGTGACTCCCAAGAGCCAAATGTTAAATTTTCAGTGTGAGCATTTACAGCTCAGATATGGACAAATGCTACAAATCGTGGCTTGAAATATTGTCTTTTGATTGTCCTGGCTTAAAAGGATGGAGAAAATATTAATAATCCTATTAAACTTTAGAGTATATTGTGCATTCATTTTTCTCCCAGAATGCCAGTTGTTAAACCTTTACCAGCACACCCCTGCTACGGTACCTATCATGGTACTTGGCAGTAGATGATTAATAAATGTTGTCAGTTGTGTAACATGGCACCCTTTGTTATTTTTTACAAAATAAAGGAATAGTATTTTGCAGAGTTTGATCTATGAAGGGAGTATGTTTGTCCAACACTTTTATATGAGATCAAAGTACTAAGAATGAGTGCAGGCATAAGGCTGATTTTCATCCTGCTTTTTTTCAGGAGAGTCCCAGATGATTCTATCTTTTGCTGTTCAGTGATTCAGTTATGTTGGACTCCTCATGACCCCATGAACCATAGTATCCATGGGGTTTTCTTGGCAAAGATACCATAGTGGTTTGGCATTTTCTTCTCTGCTAGATGGAGAATAACCTCCAAACAGATGTTAAGTGACTTGCCCAGGGTCACATAGCTACTGAGTATCTGAGACTATATTTGAACTCAGGTCTTCCTGACCTCAGGCCTGGCACTCTATCCATTCAGCCATCTAGCTGAGACTTCTAAACATCTCATGATGAGCAGACAAACCTATCTCTCCTTCTCTAACTGAAACAATGCATTTTTTTCTTTCATTTCTATCCCTGTTCATGCATCAACACTTCCCACTTTTTTTGAGAAAGAATGGTGTACTTCTCTTCCACTGACAGATAACATACAAAGTCCTCAGCCTGGAATTCGAAACCCTCCCTCATTTGATTTCCACCCACCTTTCCAGACTTACTGAGCAGGACTTCCCTTCACAAACTCTGTTCCAGCTAAACTGGCTTGCTGGATTTTCCCCAAACATACTGCAACTCCCGTCACAAGTAAAGCTTTCCCATGTGCAGAAAATGCACTTCCTTTTGATGTGTGCTCAGTACTCAGTACCAGTGCTACTTCCCAATTCGTGCCCCACTTCAATGACTTCTTAATGCTCTGTTCTTCCTCAAATTATATTTACTTATCTGTCTGCCTGTTGGTTTCACACCACCATCAATAACATCAACAGTGGCAGAATTTCAGCTCCCTGAGGCCGGGGTCTATTTCCTTACCTACTGCAGTATGTTGAACAATACAGATAAGAACCGGATTGGTGATTTCCCTAGTAGTGGGAACTCTCAGTTGAAAAACCTCCCTCTCCCAATGCAGATCTGCATTCTTTCTGCAACTTATAGACTTACAGAGGTGCCTAAGTGAACCAACTGGCCCAGTGACTTGTCTGGGAGCACAGCCAGTGTGTGTCAGAGGGGAGACTTGAACCTTGGGCTTCCTAGCTTTCAGACTGATTCTCTATCTTCAAGTCTGCCTTTTTGCCTTAGATGTCATCAGTGCCTAATAAATATTTCGCAAATGAAACTTAATTGCTTGGTTCTTTGATAGGTGTATATTACCTTTCACCAAAAATAAACACTCTTAGATTTTATTGTTGTTGATGGCCCCTGATGTATTCAGATATCCTACCCATTAAAAACCTGGATGAGTTTATTTTAATGATACATTATTACAGACTAACATCTAGCTCATTTTTAAAAAGAAAAAGGATGGCAAGTATGTCTTTCACAGTGTTTACAGAAAATAATTACAATGAAAAAAGTACACGATAACCCAGAAAACTCTAGACATTAAGTAAGTGATATTTGAATTGTGTCTGTTTTTAATTTTTATTATAAATACAGGTTGTAAATAATAACAAAATAAATATAATTATGTAAAGTAAAATAATCTCCATCCTTGGATTTGGGCCGCTGAGTACAGATGGAGAAAATTATGAAATTATTGATTTTACCCACTATAAATTGATGATACATAATCTCAGGTAAGCCCTTACTGATGCCCTGCAGTCATGTTTTAATCTTGCTTACTCCTTGTCTTATTCTGAAAAGCATGTTCAAAATCTTTTCTTCTCTCAGAAAGTTCATGTTTCCTCCATTCACTTACAACCAATGACTTTGCCTTCCATTTCATTGAAAAGATTGGGGCCATCCACCAGAAGATGCCTGATTTTCCTTTCTTCCATCTCTCAAAAGTTCTTAATGCCATCAGCTACTCTCTCCTTTTTTGTTCTAGCCACAGAAGGCATGTCCCTACTCCTCGCTATATTTACTTGTTTATAGTTACTGGGCCCTCAACCCCATATGCTTTTTCTTTCAGAGCTTTTGTCTAGTAAGTAACACGTTTTAAGAGGTAGAGCATTGAACTTGTGATCATAAGACCTGAGTTCAAATCCTAGTTCTGCCAAATACTAGGTGTGTGACCTTCGGCAATTAGTCAACAAATCAACAAGCATTGATTTAGGGCCCACTATGGGGCAGTTAGGTGACACAGTAGATACAGCGCTGGGTCTAAAGTCAAGAAGTCTCATCTTCCTGAGTTCAGGTCTGGCCTCAGACTCTTACTAGCTATGTAACCATGGACAAGTCACTTAACACTTTGCTTCAGTTCCTCATCTGTCAAATGAGCTAGAGAAGGAAGTGGCAAACTATTCCAGTATCTTTGCCAAGAAAACCCCAAATGGGGTCACAAAGAGTCAGACACAACTGAAATGACCTAATAACCATAAAATGTGCTAAGCAGCCTAATAGGTGGCAAGGATACAGACACAGCAACTAAAACAATTTCTTTTTTTTCTTTTTTTATTTAATTTATTTAATATATTTAGTTTTCAGCATTGATTTTCACAAGAGTTTGAATTACGAATTTTCTCCCCATTTCTCCCCCCCACTCCAAGATGGCATATATTCTGGTTGCCCCGTTCCCCAGTCAGCCCTCCCTTCTGTCACCCCACTCCCCTCCCATCCCCTTTTCCCTTCCTTTCTTATAGGGCAAGATAAATTTCTACACCCCATTGCCTGTGTATCTTATTTCCTAGTTATATGCAAAAACTTTTTTTTTGTTGTTTTTGAATATCTGTTTTGAAAACTTGGAGTTCCAAATTCTCTCCCCTCTTCCCTCCCCACCCACCCTCCCTAAGAAGGCAAGCAATTCAACATAGGCCACATGCATATCATTATGTAAAACCCTTCCACAATACTCACGTTGTGAAAAACTATGTTTTGCTCCTTCCTAACCTATCCCCCTTTATTGCATTTTCTCCCTTGACCCTGTCCCTTTTCAAAAGTGTTTGTTTTTGATTACCTCCTCCCCCTATCTGCCCTCCCTTCTGTCATCCCCCCTTTTTATCTTCTTCCTCCTTCTTTCCTGTGGGGTAAGATACCCAACTGAGTGTGTATGGTATTCCCTCCTCAGGTCAAATTTGATGAGAGCAAGATTCATTCGTTCCCCCCTCACCTGCCCCCTCCCCCCTTCCTACAGAACTGCTTTTTCTTGCCACTTTTATGTGAGATAATCTACCCCATTCTATCTTTCCCTTTCTCCCTCTCTCAATATATTCCTCTCTCATCCCTTGATTTGATTTGATTTTTTTAGGTATCATCCCTTCCTATTCAACTCACCCTGTGCCCTCTGTCCATATATATATGTGTGTGTGTATATATATATATACACACATACACACATATATATACATACAAACACATACAGATACATATATACACGTACACACATACATATATATATATACACATACATACGAATATGCATATTCCCTTCAGCTACCTTAATACTGAGGTCTCATGAATCATACACATCATCTTTCCATGTAGGAATGTAAACAAAACAGTTCACCTTCAGTAAGTCCCTTGTTATTTCTCTTTCTTGTTTACCTTTTCATGCTTCTCTTGATTCTTGTGTTTGAAAGTCACATTTTCTATTCAACTCTGGTCTTTTCACTGAGAAAGCTGGAAAGTCCTCTCTTTTGTTGGAAGTCCATATTTTGCCTTGGAGCATGATACTCAGTTTTGCTGGGTAGGTGATTCTTGGTTTTAATTCTAGCTCCATTGACCTCTGGATTATTGTATTTCAAGCCCTTCTATCCCTTAAAGTAGAAGATGCTAGATCTTGTGTTATCCTGATTGTGTTTCCACAATACTCAAATTGTTTCTTTCTGGCTGCTTGCCGTATTTTCTCCTTGATCTGGGAGCTCTGGAATTTGGCAACAATATTCCTAGGAGTTTGCTTTTTGGGATCTTTTTTCAGGAGGCAATCTGTGGATTCTTTCAAGGTCTGTTTTACCCTCTGGCTCTAGAATATGAGGGCAGTTCTCCTTGATAATTTCTTGAAAGATGATATCTAGGAGGCTCTTTTTTTGATCATGGCTTTCAGTAGTCCAAAAAGTTTTAAATTATCTCTCCTGGACCTATTTTCCAGGTCAGTGGTTTTTCCAATGAGATATTTCACATTGTCTTCCATTTTTTCATTCCTTTGGTTGTGTTTTATAATATCTTGATTTCTCATAAAGTCACTAGCTTCCACTTGCTCCAATCTAATTTTTAAGGTAGTGTTCTCTTCAGTGGTCTTTTGGACCTCTTTTTCCATTTGGCTAATTCTCCCTTTCAAGGCATTCTTCTCCTCATTGGGTTTTTGGAGCTCTTTTGCCATTTGAGTTAGTCTATTTTTTAAGGTGTTGTTTTCTTCAGTATTTTTTTCAGTATTTTTTTTGGTTCTCCTTTAGCAAGTCATTGACTTGTTTTTCATGGTTTTCTCACATCATTCTCATTTCTCTTCCCAATTTTTCCTCTACTTCTCTAACTTGCTTTTCCAAATCCTTTTGAGCTCTTCCATGCCTGAGACCAGTTCATGTTTTTCTTGGAAGCTTTTGATGTAGGCTCTTTGACTTTGTTGACTTCTCCTGGCTGTATGTTTTGGTCTTCTTTGTCACCAAAGAAAGATTCCAAAGTCTGAGTCTGAATCTGAGTCTGTTTTCACTGCCTGGCCGTGGTCCCAGCCAACTACTTGACCCTTGAGTTTTTTGTGGGGGTATGACTGCTTGTAGAGAGTACTTTGTTCCAAGCTTGAGGGGATGCACTGTTGTTTTCAGAGCTATTTCTCACAGCAAGCTCTGCCACCCCAGCATTCCTCCTCCCCCAAAGCAGGCTCTGCACTCATGCTCTGATCCACCACTTAATTCCTCCCACCAGGTGGGCCTGGGGCAGGAAGCAACTGCAGCTGTAGTTCTGTAGCTGCACCACCCCAGCTGCGCCCTGGGGTGGTGGCCAAACCTTGAACTCCTTTCGCTCTGTCCCAGCAGCTTTTCCCACCAACCTTCTCTGTTGTCTTTGGCATTTGTGGTTTGAGAAGTCTGGTACCTGCCACAGCTCACTGATTCAGGGCGCTAGGGCCTGTTCTGCCCAGCTCCTGCTCTGATTGGTCATGCCACCGCCCACGCGGAGCTCCGCTCCCCTCCACTCCCAGTACGATAGACCTCACCCAGCAACCATCCAGGCTGTCCTGGAGCCCTGCTTCCCTCTGCTATTTTGTGGGTTCTGCAGTTCTAGAATTTGTTCAGAGCCATTTTTTATAGGTTTTTGGAGGGACCTGGTAGGGAGCTCACGCAAGTCGCTGCTTTCAAGCCACCATCTTGACTCTGCCCCCCACTAAAACAATTTCTACTGTCAAGGAACTAAACTTCTAACAAGTAAATGAAGGATATTTCTAATTATATATAGAATAAATATAAAGAGAATAAGTACAAAGTAGTTAAATACAAGTCCATTTGAGAGCAGTTGAGAGGAAGAGGAAAGATTTCACTTAGGAGATGTTGCCTATACCATACCTTGAAGAAGGAGAGGGATTCTTCAGATGGAGGGTAGGTGAGAACATTTTATACATGGCAGATAGCCGGTACCAAAGACATAGAAATGGGAGAGGAACAGAGAGAGCAAGAGGGAGAGTAATGTCCAAGGAATCTGGAAAGATAGAATAGGGCCAGATTGTGGAGGACTTTAAATAGAGTTTATGATTGACT
Source organism: Trichosurus vulpecula (assembly GCF_011100635.1). Taxonomy (NCBI): domain Eukaryota; kingdom Metazoa; phylum Chordata; class Mammalia; order Diprotodontia; family Phalangeridae; genus Trichosurus; species Trichosurus vulpecula. The sequence continues at coordinate 148,563,274 of NC_050579.1, read as the reverse complement.
CTAGAGGCAATAAGAAGTAGATGGAATTTACCAAGTACTAGAGTTACATGGTCAGACCTATGCTTAAGGAAAATCATTTTTTAAGCAACATTTTAGTTTTTCCCCAGCTATATATCAAGACAATTTTCAACATTCAGAAAATCATTTTTTCCTAGTGTAGGTTTGTATCAAACCAGTGAAGATGGATCCCTGTAGGCTACAAATTGACTTAGAAAACCGCAATTAACTTTGTGTTGTACTATGATTTAATTTATTTTGTTAAACATTTCCCAGTTGCATTTATTCCAGTTACCACTGCACTCTGGGGCTACATGCCACCAATTTAATTCCTCTGATGGAGAGATTGGGAGGTTAGGAGATGCTTAAGGCAGGGCAACCAATTAGGAAGCTATTATAATAATGTAGGTGGGACATGATTTGAGGACCTGAACTAAGGTGGTAGAGAGAACAGTGGTTGAATGCAAAGATATAGTGGTGGAAATGGCAATACGTGGCAGCTGATTATACATGTGGCGTGAAGGAAGGTGAAGAGGCAAGGACACCTCCAAGATTATGAGCCTAGGAGACTGGAAGAATGGTTGTGCCTTTGACAGAAATAGGAAAGTTTGGCCTTTTACCCATAGCTAAACATTTTTGTTGTTGTTCAGTCATTTTAGTCATGTCTGTTCATGTTCGTGACCCCATTTAGGGTTTTTTCAGAAAGTTACTGGAGTGGTTTTGCTATTTTCTTCTCCAGCTCATTTTACAAATGAGGAAACTGAGGCAAGCAGGGTTAAGTGACTTACCCAGGTTCACACAAGTGGTAAGTGTCTGAGGTCACATTTGTACTTGGGTCCTTCTGATTTTAGGCCTAGCACTCTATCCACTGTGCCAGCTAGCTGCCCTTCTGCATTTTTTTTCTTACCATAGTCCTTTTTAGTTTACAAAGTGATTTCAACAACTTTCTGAGGTAGATTTTGTAAATACTGGTTCTTCTATTTTGATAATATTATTAATATAAATTGAAGTTTTTCCATAGAGGGCATTAAATGCCATAATATATATTTTATACTTTACTCAATAAGCAATAGGGAGCCATTGAAGGTCTTTGAGTACTTAATAGTGACAACACAGTATTGTATCAGAAAGATTAGGCAGTATGAGCTGTGTACTAGAGAGGGGAAAGATTGGAAGCAGGAAGAATTACACTATTACAGTAGTCTAGCTAATGTGAGATGTAGGTCAGAACTAGAGTGATTACAGGAGGAATAGAAAAGCAAGGAATGGATGTGAAAGATATTGTGAGGTAGAATCAACTGACCTTGGTAACTAATTGGATATAGTGGATGAGGAAGAGGGAAGGTTAAGGATATTCCAAGGTAGCAAATATAAGTGACTGGGAGAGTGGTAGAACCATCAGCAGAAGTAGAAAAATTAAAAAGAAATGGAGTGATTTTGGAGAAAAGGTAAACTTAATTTTAGGCATATTGACTTTGAGGAGGTTATTGGACATCTTGGACACACTCAGAAAGCAAAAGCTCTAGAACAGGCCTTCACAACCTGTGGCCCATGGGAACGCCAGAAGGATTTCAGGGTGCCCAAAATCCTTTGGCATGCCGCAGTTTGTACAGCCTGCTCTAGAAAGTGGCTGGAATTAGATCGTGCTTTCAGAGTCATCTTTATAAAAGTGATAACTGAAGCCGCAGGAATAGATGACATTACTAAGGAAAAGAGTATAAGGAGAGGAAAAAAAAAAGCCAAGGGTAGAAGCTGGGGGACAGTAGGCTAAGGAGCCAGCTAAGACATAGAAAGATCACTCAGAGGAAGAAGACTCAGCCATGAGAATGCGGTGTCACAGAAGTCAAGAGAAGAAGTCTAAAAGAAGGAAGTTTTCAGCAGTATCAAGTGCTGCCTAAAATCCATGGAAGAGGTCAGAACAAAGGTCATTGGATTCAGCAGTAAAGCTGCTATTAAATAACCCTGGAAAGAGTTGTTTCAGTGCCGTGCTAAATTCCTGAGCAAGGATTATTTCATTTTTTGTCTTTGCCTGGCACATAGTAGGTACTTAATAAATAGTTATCAATCAGGAAGCATTCATTAAGCACTTACTATGTGCTAAGCTCTAGGGAATACAAAGAAAAAGCAATAAATTGATTGAATGATTAAATAGATTGAGTAGGTGGTGTCAGCATCCCACAAATAATCTAGTTCTACCATTAGGTTTGTGTATTGTATTTCAACCTTGTGTTTACAGAACAAGTTAAAGTATGGTTTTCAGATCTGACCTTCGCTACTTTGCCCCACGTTGAAAGAACTTGAAATTGAGAGGTCATTTTTGAAATTACAAAGAGCTCCACAATGTCATTATCCCCACAAGTGAGATTGAGAAATAGGAGGATACAACAAAAGTCGAATGGATGCTAATCTGTTTCTTGGCATCTGAAATGGGGTTTTCTGTGATAATAGCAAAAAGCCCTAGAAAACTGTATAGTATTTTAGCCCCTGTTATTGACATATTGGCAGCTAGATGGCATAGTGCACAGAGTGCTGGTCCTGGAATCAAGAAGATTCATCTTCCTGAGTTCAAATCCAGCCTTAGACACTTATTAGCTATGTGACACTGGGTAAGCCACTTAACTGTGTTTGCCTCAGTTTTCTCATTTGTAAAATGAGCTGGAGAAGGAACCACTCCAGTATCTTTGCTAAGAAAATCCCGAAAAATGGTCACAAAGAGTTGGATATAACTGAAAAACAACTAAACAACAACAAATCAACACATTTGATTTTTAGTTGTTTGTTTATAAATAAGTAGAATGATAGATAATATAAATGCCACTACCTCAGCATTTTCCTACTTAGTACTCTAGGTAGTATGTATGTACAAGAGCTACAGATGTGCATTTCTTTAACTGGGAGTTTTAAATATTTGCTATGCTTGGCAGTCATCCAGAATATTGGAAATGTAGCCTGTAGCTGCTCATCTGTCTTGTTAACACCTGGTAGTCAAGTTCTTCTTTGAGAACTCTTCTCTATTTAACATAGGCCTAGTGCTATTCCCACAGATTTACCATTCATGGGGATCTCTAGAACATATCTCCCACAAACAGAAAAGTCTCTTGTATTCTGAAAGCAACTCATTCTGAGTATCATTAATTATAATTAGGGCACAGTGCCTCATGTTGGCATGTGGTCCCTTGTGGCAAGGCAGACTGCCTACTAACAGCTCTTTCTCCATGCCAATCCATGCCATCATTTTTGGCAAATGGCAATCTTTCCCCACTCCCACCCCCAGCAGCTGTGTATTCCCCTTTTTCTTGAGGATTAGAAGAAGTTCCTGCTATGGGCTCTCCCTTACTGGCTCCGCATGGGTTGAACTTCCCTCATTACTCCGGGAAACTTTTGCTGGGCATCCTCTTTGGCACAAAGAGCATAAGAACTGAAATTTTATGTACCCATAGTCACCAGCCAAATGCTACCAACCTTTCTATGCTCTGTGCTATTTTTAGTGAAAGAGCAAAGATCCAGGAAAGTTTTCCAGCAGCTACTTTGGTGGAGAGAGTGATATAATACTGTTCCCTTCTGGATAAAGTTTTTTGCCCAAAGAAAGAAATTAAAATGCTTTAGGGTGAATGATGCTAGCACATTCCTTCTGGACAAAAATACCTTCTATCCTAAGTTCTTCAGCATTAATTGAAACCAAGGGGTAAGTTAGTCACCTATGTTACGTTACCATCAAAAGTGAATATATTATAACTCTATAATAGCAAAGCATTTGCTGAAGTGGACCTCTAACAATCTTGATTACTCACATTTCTTAAGAAAACAGTTGACATTAAAATAATGTTAGTACAGAATTGGCAGCCATAGTATACAAATATTCCCTCAAGAAGTTTTTAAAATCTGTTCATTTACATATAGATGGGCAGGCACGGTAACTAAAATATGACCCTTCCTATGTACATTTTTTCCCCATAGGTATGTATTAAGTGCCTGCTATGTTTAAAGTAATGTGCTTAGAGAAAAACTTCAGTCTATCTCAAGTAGTTTATAGCCTAAGTGGGGATAGAGAACATACAAGGAAAAATATGTTAAGATTTAGAACATGATTAATGTATGGGGAATATAAAGTGCATTGAGAACAGATAAAGGACAGTCACTTTGGAAAGATCAGGGAAGTGTTACCAGACTGCAGTTATGTTTCTTTTGTGTTATTGACGGGTATAAAAAAACCAAAATTTTATTTAATAGAAAATTTGTCAAAACTTTTTTAAGCCTTATAAACTCTAGAATACCTTGTATGAAATCTGTTAAGGGTTAGGGTTATCTGCTTATTGCAAAAAATAAAGATAAGGCATAAAAAGTTCTCTGAATAAGTAGCAATTACAAATTACAGGGATAACAGTAGAGGCCAAAAGATTTGCGCTGACGACTGCCGTTAGGTCTAAAATATCTGCGTCCTACTGTTTTCTGCCAATAATTCAAGGATATATAATTTCATGATTCTCACTACCTCCTTCATCAAAATGGTATACAACCCCTGGGTAATTGCATCATAAACGGTTTCTGAAAGTCATTGTGTCCAAATATTCATCATCCTGCGGCCACCCTGAGGATGAAACTCTCTGAAGTTAGCCAAGCTGGTCCTCGGACGTCGTGCATTCTCCATGCTCAAAGCATATCGTGACAGAGCCTACCTCCCTCTGACGCTAGCTTCAATAGCCCAGGCTCTTCAAGAGCCATACCGTTAAGAGGCTTCAGAGTAGGGCTTGGTGAAAAGATTCTGCCAACCTGAAAAAAAAAAAATCTGATGTAAGCTTTAAAATATTTTATATATAAGCATGAGCATAAAGGGAAAAGGCAACATTTTAAAACTACTCTGTCTTAGGTTATCAAATATATGTCATGCTGGAAAGAATGTGAAGTATTTAGATCACAAATTTCGGTAATGCAGAGAAAAAGAAATAAAGACGTCAAAAATAAATGTTAGACATAGCTACATGTCAGGGAAGCTAGGGCCCATCAGATCTCAGGGTCAGTTTTGTCTCCTTTTAGGGAAAGTTAATCCATGTCACCAGATGGGAAGAGAAGTAGGCCTAATCCATGTTGTGGGGAAATGCTAGTGTCTATTAGCATTAGTCCTATCCCACATATTACAATTCTCCGAGAAATAAGCTCCCCCACATCCTCAAAGCGGAAAGATTGGATAAAGTCATGGAGTGTGCTCATGTGCCAGACCTCCATTATATTAACATGATATGGTTTCAATCCCTCTTACCATTTTGGTCACCTTCCTCCGATTTACTTCAGTTTGTCAGTGTCCCTTCTAAAGCGTGGTACCCAGCTTTTGTCAGAGCATAGACTACATCCGGAATATCAGTCGCTTCCTTCATTCTGGACGTATTGCTTCAGGTAATTCAGCCCGAAGTGGGCAGAACCATTTATACAATACCAACATCACTGTAAAAACAGAACTGTGATTGATGCAATGACCATTCGTGACTCCAGAGGACCAGTGATGAAACCTATTATCTATGAAAGAGCTGACGAATTCAGGGTGCAGAGCAAGACATATTTTTGTGTATAGCCATTGAGGGAATTTGTTTTGTTTATCTTTGTCTATGTTTGTTACAAGAAATTTGTTTCTTTTCTTTTTTCCCCCAATGGGGTAAAGCTGAGTGCAAAGAGAAAAATTAGACTTTTTTTTTCATTTTTTAAAATAGGTGGGGGAGATGACACAGGTGTGAAATGTTGCATGCACTTTCAGATGAGGTCACTATGTTTCACTTAACTTTTTTACCTTGTTATAGGAGACGTCTCATAAAGTGGGAATAATCTATAAATGTATGTAATGTAAAAACAAAACATAAATCAAACTGAAAAAATAAATAACATTTTAGCCCCAAATCAGAGTAGCTTTTTGGCTGCCATACAACACTGCTGACTTATTTTGGGCCCTCATTGCTGTAGATCCCGAGGTCTTTGTCACATGCTGCTTTCTAGCTCCGTCCCTGTTCTCTAATATTAAAGTAAAATCACCATACATTGGGCAGCTTTCTTTTGACTCTAAGTTGAAGAACAGCTACTGATCTGTATCATTAAAGGGTTTTTCCTTGGCAAGAATTCTCTATACCAGTAATGTCAAACTCAAATAGAAATGGTGTCCATTATTTGCACATAATTACGTGATAAAATGTTAGTTAATTGTCCTTCATTCTCAAAGAGGATCAAAACGACACCACTATGTTAGAGTCAAGTTACAGCGTGTCTGACTGTGGCTGATCAGAACAATACAAGCTCGAAATGCTCTACCACAAGTCAGGCGCAAATAGTGAAAGTGAACATTTGGGGTGGATTCTCTAAATTTTTGCATCTCTCATTTCTTTTGAGCTACTTCAATTCTACTTTGCTCAAAGAGCACAGCACCTTCTCTGATGAGGGCACACCATGCTGGGTGGTCCTGTACCGGTGTCTCCCATGTCACACAATCAATTCCAAAGTTCTTGAGAGAGTCCTAGAGAGTGTCCTTGTAACATGATAAAATGTACTTCATTGAAATGATATTTTTTAATATATTGAAGTAATGTGGCCTCAGATATTTTTAATGATTATTTTAAAAGAGAAAATGCTATCCTGTTTCCATTTGGGTCCCTGGAAATTGTTGTGAGGACATGTCATAAAGCCCAGTATATCCTGATTTGATCTCTTTGTATTCACTACTAACACTTGGCAGTCAATAATAATAATAATCAAGATTTATATAGTGCTTTAAGGTTCACAAAGTACTTTACAGATATTATCACATTTACTGCTCACAACAAAGTGTTCTTCTCCCCATTTTATAGACGAGGAAATTGAGGCTTAGGGAATTTAAATGACTTACCCAGGATGGTATAGATAGTGTCTTGACACAGGCTTTGGAACCCAAGTCTTCCTGACTCCAAGTCTGACACACTAAGCACTATAGTAAACTTCCTCAGAAAGGCAGTGTGAGTCTTGCATAATCCAAAAGATTATTTCCTCACCCATTATGAGTCACTATAGCAAAAACAATTTCCAGTAATCTTAATTCTATCCTTTAGGATACTAGATCCAGGAATATGTTTTAGTCATTCATTAAGGAAGCAGAACCCTCCTCTTTCATTATCATTCTGGCATTAAATATACACTTTAGAATTGTTATTGTTTGTCCTTTGTTTTCAAAGTGGACCTGTGACATCACTGGTGATGTCTTGACTTGCTCGTGAATTGGATTAAAGAGAGGCAGAGTTGCAAAGTCATCAGCCTCACTCTTTCTTCCAGAGTCATTGAAGTCCAGTGACAGAACAAAAGTCAAGATGACTGGCGATAGCCCAGAATGCAGTGGATGACCTTGGTGTCGCCGATGTCTGATCAGGCTCTAAAGCTCCACAGATTCTGCTTCCGCTTCCTTCATGGCCGTTGGAACAGATTGTTCTCATGCACTCATTCCACTGGGGGAAGTCCTCACCAGCTTGGGGTAGACATTCCCCTAACTTGTCAATAGGTTTGAGGCCTGTTGGTTACCCTCAACCTGGTTTAGCACCTCTGCCAAGACAGTTTTACTGGGGTGTGGCTGCTGTTCATGCTACAGCTTCTTGGAGCCACAGGTGAGAGTTAGGTGGCAGGTGAACACCAAAGGTATATGGCATGTTCAAAGATGTTTTAAAAAAGAAATCAGTAACTTCCAGAGTTCCATGTGTAGATTCTCTGATTCAGACGATACATCGTGTTTACAATTGGATAGAGACTACGGATTATCTAGTCCAACTCTCTGATTTTACAAATGAGGATATTGAGTCCCCAGGCTGGTTGAGTAGTTAATAACAGAGCTAGGATTCCAAACCCAAGTCCTTTGGCTCCATAAGGTGTGTTTATACAGACTACAGTGACCTTTTTCTTTCTTTGTGTATGTTTCTCCTTCACTCTTGTCTCTCTCTCTCTTTTTATTTTTCTCACTTTCTTTTAAGCCAATGATACCTCTTTAATTCTGACTCTATGAATACTTAATTCATGAAATCAAAACATCTTGAACTAAAGTTTATAATTGACCTGCCTTTGTGGGAAAAAATATACAGATCTGCTAAGCAATTTAACTGAGCTAACAAGACTCGAGGGAACATATTACTAAACTTTAGAGAATAGACTATTCAGGTACTTTGGAATCATTTATTTGTGTAATTCAGTTAATGTACTAATTACAGATCACTGTAATCTGTTCATTAAAGCAGTTTCCCAGAATATCTACTTAGGAACACATTGCTTTGTATAATTGAAAGTGATAACTACAGTTCCTTTAAAATTTTGTCAGGATTTTCACATAATTAGCCTAGCTTTCCCACTATTTGGGCAGGATTCTGGACCTTTGCTTTCATCTGTGTAGGAAACCCCCAATATGGAAATTCCCTCCATGGATGCAGACAAGCAGTTCCCTCTATAGCTTACAGTCTTAGAAAGTTACCTGGGGCCCTGAAAGGTCCAGGCACTTGCCAGTGGTCGCACAGCTAATTTGTATCAGTAGCAAGACCTGAATTTAGGTCTGGCTGAATTATTCACTAGACCTCTATTTGCTAAAGTAAATGAGATTTTAGTGTTTTTATGTCTGCTTTATGACTTCAAACAATATATGTTATGACATTTGGTGATGACAAAGTATTTGTATCCTTAGGAGGTCTCACAGCATAACCACAAATAACTGCTTAACATAATAATAATGGTGATGATGATGGTGATGATTTTTAATTATTTGTGGAATCTGTATTTTTTTCAAATGTCTTCATATTTTTTTCTCATTTGATTCTCATAATAACCCTGTGACAAAAGCAGAATGAATATTATTATTCATATTTGACAGGTGAGAAAATAAGCTTAGTTAAGTGGCAGACTTGTCCAAGAGCCCATAAGATTCTCCTGCTCAACAGGTATTCAGTCTGGTTTTTCATCTATTCCTGTGTGAAAATACATCTAGGTATTGATAAATTGAGAGTAATGAATCCCCTGAAGTGATTGAAGCATTATTCACACTACATAATTCCATTGGGCTGGAACCAACTACAGTATGTTATATAATTATAACTTCAAATAGTGTGTATTCAAATACATGCAACTAACATTTGAATACATGCAAAAAATTTACATAGCTTAATAAAGTTGTATGTTAAAGAATTTTCTCCTATAACATTAGGAGTTTTTTTTTTTTCCAATGGAGGAAGGTTTCTTTTCTCTCCTGTGTTCTCATCCCACCCAAGTTGACTCATTTATATGAGAGGTGAGGATACGTGTGATTGTAATATTGAGATCGTCTCCATTCCAGGCCGTTCTGCTGGTCCATCAGATTCTGCAGTGAACTGTGCTGAGCTTTTCTTCTCAAAAAACTCACACGACAATTCCAAACATCTAGGAACTTTTTTAGACCTGCCTGACCTATGATTTCATTGGTATAGGGAGTTTCCACTGAAGAATTTTTTTCTACTAATACAAAGAACATCTCTGCACCTTATAGTCTTAAAGCATTATTTACCCGGGTTACATAAATCCGGGAATTCATGTAATATTAAACTTCAGGATATTTGTAGATCGTAGGGGACCCACAAGTAGCAAATTCTTCCCCCCCTCTTTTTTTAGCTCAGGGATTATGTTAGCTGAGTTAAAGAGCCTTCTGTCTTTTTCTTGGTATGTAATACTCTTTAGTATGAGAAGCTCAGAACATCCAGTGTTAGACCTTTATTTCTCTTCCAAACCTAAATTCTCTTTCCAGCAAAGGTCTCTGCAATCACGCTATGTGACACGGTATATTTGTCTTCCTCAAGTTCGACCTTAAAGGCTAGCCAAGCTTTTCCCCAATAGTCATTCACGGTTCCATGCCTTGAAAATTTGTTCACATTTTTAATCCAATTATATTCCTTGCCTCTGTAACCTAGGTAATTCCATACATTTGTGGTAAAGTAGTTCTCTCCCTTTAACCTAAACTGAACTCACCCAAAAAAAGTTCTCCCACAAAAGATATTTTGGTATTTGGACAATAAATTATTTTTCACCTTTGTTATCATATCGTTTATGATTTTGCTCAGGTCCTCACCCACTTTTCCAGACGACAGAGGCCTAATTGTTTTTATCTGTACTTGTACAACAGAATCCTACTCCTCAATTCCTCTTTATTATTTTATTTTCCCTTTTATATCACCCTTAATGTATGATCACAAGAGTTAGATGCATCATTCACATAGATATGCACTATAATTTTATATCAACGTGATTATATTCTCAGTTTTGGTTTTAATGTCTGTCTTAATGATCTAGCAACCCTGAGGGTTTTCCTCTCCCAGTTTGATTTTTTTTTATTAAAGGGGCCATCCCTTGACTCACTTCTTAAAGTGACTCACTAAATGGGTGTTGCCTCACTCAAAGTGAGAACCTGGAAATACCTTAGCTTGAAAGGGCCAAGGTCTCCCACTGCATCCTCGGCCATCTCCAGTCGTCCTGATTGATAACTGGCCACTGGTCCCAGATGGCTCTGGAGGAGAAAGTGAGGCTAGTGACTTTGCACAGCCCTCCCTCACTCATATCAAAATCAATTGCAAGTCATGTCATCATCTCCCTGATGTCGTGGTCCTCTTCAAGAACAAAGGACAGCAAACCACACAACCACAATGATTCCAACATTTTCTTTGCTTTTTTGGTCATGGGAGCACATTGGGCACTTCTCAGAGAAAAATCTATAATGATTTCCAGGTTCAGTAGCTCAGAGCCCTTTCTTATATGCTTGTCAGTAAATGCTTTTTTTTTTCACATTAATTACATTGCCTTTGGGTCAGGGAGATGGAGGGGTTGTACTCCTTGGGTACTCCTTCCCACAAAGGGGAACAAGAACTGAGCCACAATTTCTGGCCAATGACTACATATAATCAGGCCTCCTATCTGCTCAAGAACTGGGGCAGAGAGGATTCCTTGACCCAGAACTATCTGTCTCAATACCTGTTACTCCCTGGACATCACTAGACTTGAGAGGACGAGATCTCTGCCTCAGCTTCTCTCAGGAACTGGGTTTGGAAAACTCCTGGTCCTGAATCTTCTGACTTACATAGAAGCAATATCTATTCTGCCTCAGTTTTTTGTTCTTATTGCATATTCAGGAAATCATGAGCTATCTTTGGCACCAAGGCTCTTGCCTTAACATCTAACCCTCCTTAGTTCCTCTATTACTATTCTCAGGAGATTGGGACTTCGGCCCTAGCCTCTTTCAGGATTGGATTTAAAGGACTGTTTCTCTGAAACCTTGCCACTTTCAGAGAGAATCCTCATTCAGCTCAAGGTCACTAAACCATCTATGAAAACATTAACTTCTTACCTCTCATTACCACTTATGGATGTTCTCCTGTTCCGTTGAGCCCTCTGATATTCCCATGCTATGATTAATAAAATTCTCTTCATCATAGACCTCTTCTTCTTTTCTTTAATTCAGTTTTATTTTACAAATTCTCTCCCTCCCACCTCCCCCAGCCCCATCTAACTAACCGAGTTTCTAACTGGCTAGTTGAGTTTCTAACTAATCCCTCCCTAATCTCTCTTAATCTCTGCTCCTTCCTATCCTTCTGCCCTTTTCCCTTACCCCCTTTCCCTTCTGTTTCCCTATTGGGTTAAATGTACTTATGTACCCAACTGTGTATGTATATATATTCTTCCTTCCTTTAACCCATTCAGATGAGAATGAGGTTCTAGTGTGGCCCTTCTCCAACCACTCCTTCTTCCTTGCAGTTTTACTTGTACACTCCATTTGTGAAATAATTTCTCCCATTTTTCCTCTCCCTTCCCCTCTCTCACAGGGTATTCCTCTTCCCAGCCTTTACATTTTTTAAGATCATCAAAATATAACAGAATCACCCCCAGGATCTCTGTCTAATTAGTCTATCATCACCAAGAGGCCATGCATCATCTCTACATATAAGAATATAAACAGTTTAACCTTGTTTAGTTGTTTATGATTGCTCCCTCATGTTTACCTCTTTATAACTCTCTTGAATCTTCTATTTGTATGTCGTATTTTCTACTCAGCTCTAGTCTCTTTCTCAGGAATACTTGGAAGTTTTCTATTTCATTAAAAATCCATTTTTCCCCCGTAGAATTACACTCACTTTTGTTGAGTAAATAAGCCTAGATCTTTTGCCTTCTGGAATTTTTTTATTCCAAGTTCTCTACTTCTCTATGTTGTAGGTGCTAAATCTTGTGTGATCCTGACTGTGACTCCTCAGTGCTTGGATTCTTTCTTTATGACTGTTTACAGTATTTTTCTTTGAGCTCCAGGAGCACTGGGAGTGCTGGATTTTGGATGTAATGTTCCTGGGTGTTTTCATTTTTTATTTTATTTCAGGGGGTAACCAGTGGATTCTTTCAATTTCTATTTTGCCTTCTGGTTCTAAGAGATGTGGATAATTTTCTTTTATGATTTCTTGAAATATGATTTCTAGGCTGTTTTTTTCTTTTTTGGTTGTAGCTTTCAGATAGTTCAGTGATTCTTAAATCATCTCTCCTCTGTCTGTTTTCCAAGTCAGATGTTTTTGCTTTGAAGTACCTGAGTTCAAATCTGACCTCAAACACTTTACTAACTGTGTGACATTGGGCAAGTCACTTAACCTCTGCCTCAGTTTCCTTAATTGAAAAAATGGGTATAATAAACAGAACCTAATTTCCAAAGTTGTTGTAAGAATCAAATGAATAATATTTATAAAACATTTAGCACAGTGTCTGGCACATAGTAGGTGCTGTGTAAATGCTTATGCCCTTCCCCACTCCCTCCCATATCACTCAGTGAGTGCATTTATATGAGAGATAATATAGCAAGATAATGCCAAGTCCATATGTATTTTAAGACAATAAAAAAAATCTTCTTAATGACTTTCACTGACTCATTAATAAGTTCTGGGAATGACAAGTCATTCAATAAGTTGTGAAACTGGAATGTTAAAGGGAGTAAATAAAGTAGCGGAAATGTACATTATACATCAGACTGCCGATAAGTCCAATGGCTCTCCCTGCCCCAGGATACACATACCAACCTCAAGTAAGTCATTCTTAAAGAGGCAAGATACTCTGGCTGTCCTCCAGTCACAGTGCAAGAAGGAGAACTGTGAATCACTTCTACCCTAGCCTCTTCACCATCTCCCCATTCAGTGTCCCAAAGACATTCCTATTATGAAATTATGGTTTGTCAGGTTCTTTGTTTTTACTCTTTCATCTACTCAGGGAGAAGTATTAAACAAGACCATTAATATGATACCATTGTTAGATCAGTGGCCTCTACAGCGAGGGCTATGCCATGACACCAGTGGGTCTCTTATCTGTCAATTTGGGGTGGGAACATGATCTCAACACCCTCTTGGTACAGCAGCCAACAGCTGGGCTCTAACATAACCACATCTACTTTTTACCCATTATAACCTAGCCCATTCCAAAAGTTCTCAACCTTCCCACTTCTCTTCTAGTTTTTAGCCCCAAAAGGTAGTTTTAATTTAACATCAACCCCAGGCATCCAACTTCTGTGGAGCATGAGGTGGCACTGGTCAAATTCACCATAGTTTCTCCCCCATCACCCCATAAACATACTATGCTCTTGCCCCCGAGATCACTTTATGTCTATATTGGTCCACCCCACTAAAGTCATTCCACTTCTTTTTGTTTGGATTTAAAAAAAAAAAAAAAGATCTCCACAGGATAACAAGCGTGGGTGGATCGTGATCTGCATCACAGATCTCATTAGGTTTTCTTTCCCGTAAAGCCTACACCTCTCTTCCCTAACTTCCATGTTTTTTATGAAAGGTACCACCCTCTTTCCAGTCACCCAGGGTCATAATTTCAGCGTCATGCTTGTTTCCTCATTCTCCTGCACCCCACATATGCCATCCTTTGCCAAAACTTGGTGTTTCTACCTTACAATATCTCTCACATTCATCCCCTTCCCTCTACTCACGTAGACTTCACCCTTATTCCAGACCCTATCACCTCTTGCCTGGACTGTTCCAATGGCCTCCTAAATAGTCTCTCTGCTTCCAGTCTTTCCCTGACTCTAATCCATCCTCCACACAAAATGTTTTCATAAAGTACAAGGCTGACATTATCACCCTCTACTTCACAAGCTCTGATGGCCCCTATCACCTCTTTGTTGTTGTTCAGCCTTTCAGCTGTGTCTGACTCGTGGTGACCTCCATGGACTAGAACACGCTAATATTGTCCATGAGGTTTCTTGGTAAGGATACTAGAGTGATTTGCCATTTTCCATCTCCAGGGAATGGAGGCAAATAGAGGTTAAGTGACTTATCCAGGTTCACACAACTAGTAAGTATCTGAGGTCAGATTTGAACATAGTTCTTCCTGATTCCAAGCCTGGCATTCTATCCACTAAGCTACCTACCTGCCTATCACCTCTGGAATAAAATATACACTCGTCTCTTGGACATTTAAAGCTCTTTACCACCTACCCCCACGGTGTCCCAAAAGTCTTGATACAATTTTAAGCTTTAATAGCCCATACTGTGTTGTTGTTGCTGTTATATTTTACATATAATATATGTTATATTATTAAGCTATTAAAACTTAAAACTGCATCAAGACTTTAGGGACACTTCTTCCTGCACTATGTATACTCTAGCCAACCTGACCTTTCTAGCTGTCCCCACACTCCTACCAAACCACAACTAAAATATCCAAAACTCAATCATATTAAGATCTGATAGTATCCGTTAGACAGAACCCTTCATTAGAAGGAGGAATAGATTTATACTGAAACTTTCTGCTGAGTGGAACTCAGAGACCACTTACTTTTGCTTGTTGATTTTTCATGTGTGTTTTCAGGCATTTATTAAGCACCTGTTGTGTGCCAGGCACTGCACTGAAAGCTTTACAAATGCTCTCTCGTTTCATCTTCACAGCAGCCCTGGGATGTAGGGGCTATTATTTATTGCCTCCATTTTATAGTTGGGAAAACTGAGACAGACGAAGATTAGATAACACACCCAGGGTCCCGTAGTAGTAAGTGTCTGACGTCAGATTTGAATTCATCTTCCTGACTTCAGGCCCAGCACTGTATCGACTGCATCACCTAGCTGCCTCTGTGTTAGTACAATAATACGTCTACATAAATAACTGTAACTATGAGTGTTTGTTCGGTGTTTTTTTTCTAATAATGGAGTACATGGTCAAAAAAAATTTAGAAACCACTGGATTAAGGGGGTGAAAATCTGCTAAAAATTTCCAGTTCAGTGAAGGAAAAAAGTCATTGTAGTTAGTCATCGTGAACTACTTTTTAGCTAATTGTTATACTCTAGATACTGTTGTGAGGGCCCCTGGGTCTCCACTGTCCATTTCTCTTACATACAGTATCCTTTACAGAGTGAGGCAGCAGATAGCCAGCCTTGGAGGCAGTAAGATAGGCATTCAAGGTCCAGTTCTGAAGTTAACAATTCTGTTGACCACCTCTCAATGTCCCCAGGAAACTCTCAAGACTTTGTTACGGAGCAGTTGCTGATCTACATTGAGAGGATAGGGATTTTCCACACCAGGAACTTCTGCAGAAATAAAAGCACAAGTCTAATCCCTCTCCCCTTAAAAAAAAATCTTTTATAAAAGGTTTTTCATCTGATCTTTGCTGAGGGTATTGTGGTTTCAGACCCGTATTCAATAAACATTTGCGGCCGCTTATTCTGCCTTTGAGTAAAGTAGGGTGCATAAAAATTAGCTTTTTTTTTTCCTGTAGCTCCATCCATAGTGTAGATGGAGCCTTTGATTGTATAAATGTTTCCCTACCATTCTTCCATCCATACACACACCACAAAAAAGTCCTGAAAGCCCCTCTGTTCCATGTAACATTCCACTCTTTGTGTGTTCCGTATTGTAATATTCTTCTACATTGAATCTTAGTCTGAAACCAGAATTCGTTCTCAGCTTGGTGCAGTTACATTCACTGTAGTGTTCCATTAACATCTAACCAAATCATTAACAGTGTTAATGATAGAAGAATTATACATGCTCCATAGTGTTTAAGAGAACATTTGTTATTATTGGGCAAGAATCTGGGGCTTGTTCTCCTTTTTTCTTTCCCTCTCAATAGTCAGCACCATTAATGACTTTCCCGTAACAGAAGAGTAAGTGTTTTGCGCTTGCTGAGTCCACAGTCTCAGGATCCTTGTTTTAACAGGGCAGTCATCTGATCTCACTTAGGATACCCCACACCCAAATCTCCTGGCAGTCAGTCACAAAGTAACCCTTTCTGGTACCCTAGTGAGAATTGAATTGACTCGTTTTAAGAAGTTTTTTTTAAACCCTTTTGAAAATTCACCTTTGTTTATTACCTGTATGTGCCTGTAAAAATACTTTGTGATGGGCCTAGATGTGGTACTATTAAAATGTGAATACATAGAAGGTGTTTGTATACGTGTTATAGAATGAAAGCTCTTTGAGGACGGGGACTATTGTTGTCCTTGTATCTCTAGCATAATATTTTGATATTTATTTTAAATCAGATCTGTGATTTCTTTGGGAACTCCCAGTGGGGAAATATCCTCTATCCATGCAATTTGTTACCTGCTCTGAGATTTATCTTGCAGAGTTGCTTAGGGTTCTGAGAGGGTTAATAGGAAGAAAAGGAGGAAAGAAAGAAAGAGAGTGGAAGGAAGGAAGGAAGGAAACAAGCATGCATTAAGCACCTACTATGTGCCAGTCACTATGCTAAGCACTCCACAAATACTATTTTATTTGATTGTCATAACCCTGGGAGATAGGTGTTATTATTATCCCCATTTCACAGTTGTGAAATCTGAGGCAAACAGAGGTTAATTGACTTGCCCAGGATCACCCAGTTAGTATCTGAGGATGCATTTGAGCTCAGATCTTCCTGACTCTAGGCCTAGTGTACTATTTCAATATGCCAGAAAACCCGGTCTTCCTGATTAGAATGTTGGCTCTCTATCCACTACCCTATGCTGCCTTTCTCCATCTGAAGATGTATTTGACCCACAGTTTTTGAGTCAGTCCTCCATACATTTTCTAAAACAATCCTTACCTTGAAAACAGCTTATTAAAGCAATAATTCACTGAGCACCTAGCTAATTAAATTAAGAGGGGAAAACGTAATGGCCTTTGTTATTTATATAATTTAGATGGGTCACAGCTTATATATTTCTTGAGGGCAGAGTGTAGATAAGTAATGGTTGAAAGAATTCATCAATGGTGTAGATCCTATTGACGATAGACATTTTAATGATCCTATTTCAGAATCGCAGATATTGAAGGCAATTCAGAGGTCATCTAGTCCCTCCAGTACATGAATAGGCATCTCCTTTATAGCATTCTTGGGTATGTATGGGGTGTGTGTGTGTGTACAGGCAATCAGAGTTAAGTGAGTTGCCCAGGGTCACACAACTAGTAAGTGTCTAAGGCTGGATTTGAACTCAGGTCCTCCTGACTCCAGGGCTGGTGCTCCATCCACTGTGCCACCTACCTGCCCCTCCTTTGTAGAATTCTTGACAAGTGATGTCTTACATCAAGCCAAAACCTATCTTCCAAACTTCCATACAAAACAAATTTTCCTCTTCCACCTTAAGCCCTTTAAATACTTGAAAGTAGCTATCATGCCTCACTGAGCCTTCTCTTTTAGAGGTTAAAATTCCTCTGGTCTTTTAGCTACTCCTCACGACATGGGCTCCCATTCCCTTACCACCCTGATTCCCCTTCTCTGCAAACACACCTTTTTATTAGTGTCCTTGTTAGAATATAAATCTCATGAAAACAGATATATTATAAATACCTTAATAAAAGATGAAAAATATATATACTCAAGAACTTAATAAATATCTCATGATAATAATTATTAATAACTATTAACCACATAATTATAATTATTAATAATGATTTTCCATGTTCTTATGATGTCTATACCTAGTATGAATATCCTAAAGGAATGTTCTTGATTTGTCAGTAGTTTAGTTTACATCATTCAAGAGAGGCAGTGTGACATAGTAATGGATATAGAGTTGGCCTGAATGCCACGAAGATCTAGATTCAGATCTTGCAAATACTGTCTGTGATACCCTGCCTGCCAAGTCACTTCACCTCTTAGTTCTCTGGACCAGTGGTATCAAACTCAAATAGAAAGGGAACCCTGCCTGCAGCATATTGACTTAGAAAACCACAAATTAACATTATCTGTGTTGTGTTTTTATCTATTTTGTTAAACATTTCCCAATTACATTTTAGTCCTGTTTGGGTCAGTCTAGGCAACTCTCTAAGAAGCCAACTTATGGAAGAGGTACTGACCTGAACTGGTAGAGTCTCCTCTCCCATGTTAATGAAATGACCAGTCTAGCTCCTATCCCTACATCTTTCTAACCTGATAGGAACTCATTCTCACCTAATTAAGAATAAAGAAATACATTCTAGTCTATTCTTTGTCACGAGACAATTGTGTAGTCTTGGTTAAGACACACAACCACGGTGAGTCTCATTCTCCTAAGCAATGATGATCATGATGGTGATGGTGATGATGTTCTATAAAGCTTTAAGGTTTGCAAAGCAATTTACAAATTCATCCTTATTTTATGCACATGACAGCCCTATGAGGTAGGTGCTATGATTATTTACGTTTTACAGAAAAGGCATGGAAAAGGTAAATGATTTACCCAGGGTCCTACAAACTGGGGAGTATTAGAGACTGGACATTTCAGGTCTTCTCCGTTACAACTCCAGCACTTGATTCACTGCACCACCTAGATGCCTATAAAATTATTTCATTTAATTAAATGTACTTTATGGTCCTTTCCTGATACAAAACCAAAAGCCTCTATGATTCTGGTTCCGTCTACATGCTCAGAAACAGGATTGTTTCTAATTTTATACTGACGTGGTTTCCTGTTCTTTCAAATCTGGGTTTATTATGTTACATTAAAGACATGGACCACAACAGAGAGTCAAATTGAAATAACTGATCAGACATATTTTGCAGCAGATCAGCCACTGAGAGTATAGATTTTGCCTTAGTCTACTTTCCTCTCTTTTCCAAAGAACACTTTCACAAATCTAAAACCATTTTACACATAGATAATCCAATTCTTCTCACTGTGGAAAAGTGCTGTGGCATGAGTTGAAGAGAAGGTGCTGACCTGCACTGGTTTCCTACCTACACAAGGTTTCTTGGCTTATAGTAGGTGCTTAATAAATGTTGACTCTTGTTGACCCATCTGGGAGATCTATCTATTGACAAAGTCACAGATCCAATCCTAATCCCTATCTCTATGAAAAGGTAACTTTATTAAGGATACTCAGATTTTCCCTAAATCTAGAATTCCATAGGTCATTTGCAAACTATGCTCTATAGATTCAAAGGACTTCTGTCCTTGTAAGTACATATCCTATGGTAACTTACCAGACGCCCTCTCACCACTTACATACTCACCAAAATCTCACCCTAGCCTCCCAACCCCCACGTCATTTGAATTTATTCCACATGCTTTTACAAATGCAATCCTTAACTATCTTTATCATATCCACTTCTCTTTTTCCCCCTTATCTGGAGGGAATTACCAATCTAAAAGTACTAACCCTTTCAAAAAAGCCTTGTAGTCTAAGATCCATAATGCTGGCACCAGTATATAAAAATTCAGAAGAAAAAAATACCTAAATTTCATAATCCCATGGTCTTTAACCCTATAAACTGAGTCTAGTTGGCTGGTGCAGTGTTGCAGTGGATAGAGTGCAGGGCCTGAAGTCAGGAGGACTCATTTTCCTGAGTTCAAATCTGGCCACAGACACTTGCTACCTGTGACCCTGGGCAAGTCCCTTCACCCAGTTTGCTTCAAGTTCCTCATCTGTAAAATGAGCTGAAGAAGGAAATGGCAAACCACTTCAGTATCTTTGCCAAGAAAACCCCAAAAGGGGCCACAAAGAGTCAGATATGACTAAAATAGCTAAACAACAAAGGTTGCTTATAAAGAGAAGGAAAATGGAGGGGGGATTGGGAAGTTGGTAGTATTTACTTAGGGTTTTCAGAGGCACAGGATTGAGGTAGGAGCTTAAGAGCTGGCATCTACAGGCACGGTCCTGGGTTTTGTAGGGGGTAACTCTTGCAGTGGGATAGCCAAGGTCAAGGGAATGAGATGGCAGAAAGCACAGGCTTGAAACAGCTTTAAGGAAAATGGGAAGGTGGGGGCAGAGAACATGTCTGAAAGCTACACCAGCAACAGGAAACTTAGGCCAGAAATTAGGAGAGCCAAAAAGAAAGTATTAGTCAGGTTTGCAAATCTGTTCACCCTGCTAACACTCCCTGGCAGCCAGAAAAATAACATTCTCTTTGCAGCTACCCTAAGGCCAGGTTAAGCTGAAGCTGCGTAGACAAATGATTTCCCAAACTGGCTAAATTCTGACTGACCCAGCCCCAACTATTTTGGTACATACCCTGCATGGTGGAATCATTTTTCATTACCACTGAACATCAGAAACTCCAAGTGGTTTCTCCTATTCTTTAATGAGTTGGGGAGATGTGGAATGTGTTTGTCAGAGAAGTCCATTGGGGACTTGGAAAATGAGAAAGGCATGAGTTTTGTGGTCCTTAGAAGTTGTTTTGTTTCCACTCATTCGTGTTAGCCAAACATAGGAATGCCACCCTGAAACACAGTTCTTTAATCATTTGTAGATTAACTATGTAATATGGGGATTTTTTTCCGTGAACATATATTATGTACATGTACACACGTGTATATGTGTGTATGCGCATGCTTCCCTGATTCAACTGACAATGACCCCCAGAAGAGTTCATGGTTAAGAAGAAGGAGGGTTTTATGTTCTTCTGTGTTTCCTCAGGAGAATAATAACACTGTGAAGAGGGAAAACTGGGTTTTGTTTTCATTGGGTAATATTGGAAAAATTCTTAAGGAAAATTTTTCCTATTCAGTCTTCCAGATGGATCTGCTTGTCACAGATTTCTGTTGTTGGGGAAATATCCTCCCAAATGAAGAGTTTACTCAAGTCTGTGATTGTTTACTGTGCCTGGAATGCTTAAAAATAATCTCCTAAGTACTTCTCCGCAATCTACCTAATGGACCTTTAGTTTGGTTTATGTTGTAATTGCTTTATTTGTCTTTGGTGAAATCTACTCTTAATCCTATGACCATAATGAGACTGTCCTTTTTCATGTTGTTTTCTATGGTCAGTGGAATAGTAATTATCATTTTAAATGGCAAATCTTAGACTCTGATCCAATCTGACTAGTTTATGTTCATGACGAGCAACTGATAATGGTCTGGCATCTACTTAGCGTGAAAATGTTAATAACATAGCTCTGTAGAATGAGAGCTTTGGAATATCTCCCTTAAGTCAGTGGTACACATGACATGAAGATAATTTTTTCTGAGGAGTTAAGGGGAATCACTTCTGACTGAAAACTACCCCCTAATCCCCCCACAAGCACCCACCTATAAAATCTGGAAAATTCCTGTACCAGTATCATACTTATATAGTAGCTATAAATGTGTCCCTGAAAGTGTGTTTAAAGGAAAAGAGGGAAAGCGCAGAATATTCTGCAGGTAAGGAATTATAATACCCCTAATTTCCCTCAATAAGTCTTCCCTGGTGTCATGATTTTTTCATCCTGGGATCTGTACTCTTATAGATTGATCACTGCTCTTCTGATGATATCAGTGACATCTGTCTGCTGCTACATCAGGAGTGGTGTCCTACAGGCATTTCAAGTGACTCTGAAGGGATTGACTTTGTGGTACCCTTGGCACTGGTCCAGGTCTTCTCTTTCTAGTCTGGCCAGGGTTACGATTCTCTCCAACCAAGCTCATGATGGTAGCAGCAAAGCAGAGAAATTCCATTTGGCTCAGCTCAGCTGGGAGAAGAGTCTTGGTGATACCTCTGAGAAGCACTGTCCTTGGAGCTCTTCACTGGAGCTTTTTTCTCTACCAGTCCAGCTATGGGAAAGTTCCCAGTCACAGACTCCATGTTCAGGGAAAGCAACCAAAAACTTAAATGTCTAACATCAGATGTTAAGAGGCAGCTAGGTGGTGAAGTGGATAGAATGCTGGGCCTGAAATCAGGAAGACCGGAGTTCAAATGCAGCCCCACATATTTATTAACTGTCTAGCCTTGAGCAAATCACTTCATCTCTGTTTGCCTCAGTTTCCTTATAGGTAAAATGTAGATAATACTATCACTGGCCTCCCAGGGTTGCTATGACTATCCAAAGAAATTGTTTTTGTAAAGCACTTAGCACAGTGCGTGGCACATAGTAGGCACTATGTAAAAATTACATATTATTAATATTGCACATTTTCATGCATGGACTCCTGTCTGAGAGTAAAAAAAAAAAAAGGGGAAGATAATTGTTTTTTAATTTCCTCTCCTTAAGCACTTGAGTGGTATTATTTAACTCAAAAGGCAAGGGGCCCATGGCACTCCTGAGTGCAGGCAGAACCAGATGAAAATGTAATTGGGAAATATTTAACAAAATAAAGAAATATACAATAAAACACAGATAATGTTAACATGCATTTTTCTAAATCAATATGCAACCTGCAGAGATCCTGGTGTGGGTTTGGTGGCCCTTGGTTCTATTTGAGTTTGACACCATTGATTTAAATAACCCTTAGTAACTGGCTACAAACCTTCCTAAGGACATACAGACTCTCAGGTGGCTGTTTTCCTAAATCAGCCAACATAGGCTATAGAAATTTACAGCTGGTTTGCCTGCACTCATTTTGGAAGTAGTATTTCTCATAATCCTCCTAAAAGGGAAAAGAAGTAAAAAGCATTTCAGTTTTCAGGCTTCGTAGGACTGAATTATTTCTCTACTGCCCTGCCCCTGGGATACAAGCCAAAAGATGAGTATTCATCTGGAAGTCATAGTTCCATTCATTCAGTAGTTCTTAAGCACATTCTGTGAGCAAGAGCATTATTACAGGGACTAACTGGAGGAGACACAGAGTTTAGAAGAGACCTGGGGATCTGCTTTGTTTGTGTACGTGTTGTGCCTTCCTTCCTCCCTCCCCATCCCACCCCCATATAGAAACTATAAGCTCCTTGATGGAAAAGACTGTTTTGAATTTTGTGTTTGTATCCTCAATACAAGGCCTGGTACATAGAAGGCACGTAATAAATGCTTATCGGTCGATTGATTGATAAGACATGATTCTTTCCTTTATGAAACCTGCACTCTAATAAAGGGTTGAGACAAACACTGGTGTTCGTGATACACAAATAGTGCTTTAGGTAGCAAAACCAAGTTCTATTTGAAGTCCCGAGGGTAAGGTGATTACTGGGGAAAAGCGTGGAAATGAGAGAGTTCTAGGCAGTAGCCTGGTTTGTCTGTGGCAGAGTGCATTGGGAAAATAATATCACGTGAGCCTGTAAAGGGAAAGTGGCACCAGATTATGAAGGACCTTGACTATTAGAAGAATCTAGACTTCATTCAGCAGGCAATAGAGAGCTGCTAAAGGTTTTTGAACAAAGGAATCCCACATGACCAGTTCATGTGGCCTGAGGGGTGAAAGGAGACTGAGCCAGATCCGTGATGACTAAATTCCCTCCCTCTGTCCAGATAACTAACAATCTTAGAGTTTCCTGGCTTACCAAGAGGTTAAAAGATTCCGCCAATTTCACACAGTCGATCTGTATTGGGCAGGACCTAAATTAGTTAATTAGTAGGGATTTATTTATTAAGCACTGGACACTGTACTAGTCACTGAAGATACCTATGCAAAAGATTTTGTGGGGAGGGGAAAGGATACAAAATAGTCACAGATAAGTCAGTATATGCTATATACCCAATGAATACAAAGTGATGGAAGGTGGGGTACTGAAGATTGGGGGAATTAGGAAAAGCTTGCTGGAGGAAGTAGTAAATGAGCTGAACTTTGGAGGATGTGTAGACATTGTATAACTAATTGAAGTCTGGAAACTTACCTTAGAGGCTCTCTATACATGTGCCCGTCCCCCATTACATGTACAAAAAAGTCATGAAGGTAGGAGATAAAATGTCACCTATGAACAGCAGCAAATAGATCAATTTGTCAGGAACTTAGAGCTCATGGGAAGAGAAATGTGTAATCAGCCCGGAAAGGTAAGCTTAAGCCAGATCATGAAGGTATTTAAATACCAGAGACTGGAAGTGAGGAGGTGGAGAAAGGGAAGGGAACAAAGAAAAGAGTTTTTGCTTTATCCTAGAGGCAGTGGGGGAGCCACTGGAGCACCTTGGGGTTTGAGGGAGATGACATGATCAGACCTGTCTTTTAAGAATAGCAGTTTGGCAGCTATGTGGAAAATGGTGAGAGACTAGATGCATGGAGATCAATTATAATATAGGTGAGAGGAGATGACCTGAACCAAGGTGTCTATGGCGTGAGTGAAGAGAAAGGAACAGAGGCAAAAAAGATGTTCAGGAGATAGAACCGAAAAAGTCTTGGCAATTAATTGGATGTGTAACTGACATTGATATAATGCCTTAAAGTCCTTTCCGTCTGTATCTCACAGCAGGTCTGTGCATTAAATACTTACAGGTATTTTTTCCATTTCATAGTTGATGAAACTAAGACTCATCTTCATGACTCCAAGGTCAGCCTTCTCTAATTAGCATCACAAGCAATGCTATTTTGGCCACAGTAATAAAGGACAGATTGAAGCTAAGAGACTGGAGGCAAAAAGACTCAAGGATGTGGGCAAATTTTGCAAATGATGGGCCTGTAGATGGGTTGGATTCTGTGTCATGAATGAGAACACAGATCCATCAAAGTAAGCAAGCCCAGGGAAGGATCTCCTAGGTGTAGTATAAGACACACTCATGTCAAACTATTGTTGTTTTCCATCCTGTCTGATTCTTATGACCCCATTTGGGGTTTTCTTGGCAAAGATACTGTCGTGGCCATTTCCTTCTCCAGCTCATTTTACAGATGAGGAAACTGAGGCAAACAGGGTTAAGTGACTTGCCCAGGGTCACTCATCTAGTAAGTGTCTGAGGCCAGATTTGAACTTGGGAACACGAGTCATCTGACTCCAGGTCCAGCATTCTATCCACTATGCCACTTAGCTGCCCCATGTTCAGTAGCTTTTTCAAATCTCATTTTCCTAGTATCCTAAATTTTGGTCTTTTAAGCTTTTTGCTATCCGCCAAATCTTTGGTTACCACAACTAATCCTGGCCCTCCTGTTCCATTTGCTGCCAGAGGCCTCCTCATCCCCTTCAGGTCTACTCCCAGAAACATCAAGGAAGGAATTATTATTAAGCAGCTACTATGTGCCGCAAACTGTCCTGCCAGACACCATGCTAAATACTTTATAAATATTGACCTACTAATCCTGGGAGGGAAGTGCTATTACTGTCTCCATTGTACTATTGAGGAAACCGAGGTAAACCGAAATTAAATGATTTGCCCAAGATTACACAGCTAGTAATATCTGAGGCCTGATTTGAGCTCATCTTCCTGATTCCAGCTCCTGCACACTATCTCCTATGCCACCTCCCTGCTTCCAGTGTACCCTATAAGATAGGCTATGGCTCAATAAACTCAGATTAGGGTTTTTTAACAGCTAGAAAGTACTTTAGAGGTCATTTATTCCAAACTTTTCATTTTACCAATTAGCCACCAGAAGTGAAATGTCTTGCTTGTGTTGTCTACGATAACCCTGTCTTCTACTCACTAATCCGATAGAATTTTGCCTGAGTCCTGGGGCAGATTATGGACTGTAAGAAATGGCAGGGGGAGTTTTGTTTCCACAGAACTAAAAGTGTGCTTCCCTGCCCTCCCCCACCCCAGCTTTAGCAGAGACCAGGCCTCAAGGTCGGTCAGGTGAGAGGTCAGAGGTTGTACGCATGTGCATACTTTTTGAGAAGGCAGTCTAGGGAATTAGAGAGGCCAAACCCACTTGAACCTGTTCAAGCTTATCTAGGGTCTGGTCTTGGTCAAGAATCCAAGCCTACTGATTTGCATAATTTGTATATGTTAAAAAGGGAAAGTAGGGGAAGTAAAAGAATATA
The DNA here is from genome assembly GCF_011100635.1 of Trichosurus vulpecula. Lineage (NCBI taxonomy): Eukaryota > Metazoa > Chordata > Mammalia > Diprotodontia > Phalangeridae > Trichosurus > Trichosurus vulpecula. The sequence goes on along the minus strand of NC_050579.1, from coordinate 148,537,270 downwards.
GTTTAATCCTAAACTAAGACAAGGAAAATCTCATTAACTTCACTTTTGCTTCTGTATCCTTATTATCCTATTTATATAAACTGTATAACCTAGGAAAACTATGTAAAAAACAAAGATTGTAAACTAACCATGACTCTAGCAGGAGTGGAGGGAATGGTTAGCCCTGCTCCTGCAGCTGTATCAGTGTGAGTGTTCCCCTGAGCACCACACCCGCTCTCTTGGGGAGCATAATAAAATGCCTTCCTCTGCCCACTGTGGTCCTGAGTTCTTTGGGTGTGAATGGGCAAATCACATGGATTTTCCTAAGGTCAAGTGAAGGGAAGCAACAGGCAGTGGAAGCTCACCAGGCTTACTCCTGGATCTTGTCTTGGGGTGTCCTGTGATCCCCACTGTGGTGTTAAGAGGGCTACCACTCTGGATTCCCTTGGGGAACCCTGTGGTCTGCACGGCCTTCTTAAGGGGACATCACTTGGGACTTCTGGCCCTGTCTCGGGAGCCTTGTGATCTTACCGCCATCCTAAGGGGCCATCACTTGGGTCCTCCTTAGGGTCTGACCCCTAGGAGGCCCTGTGATCCCCACAGATTAAGGGATGGCTACCACTTGGTCTTCCTCTGGGAGTCCTGTGGTCTGTACAGCCTTCCCTAGGGATTATCACAGGATTATCCTCAGGACTTTGGCCCTGCCCAGGAAGTCCAGTGATCCCCAAAACCACGTTTCTCACATGGACCATCCTTAATAACCCCTCTCACTTCAAGGAGAGTACAATAAGATTGGAAATTAATTCCATTGTCTAGAGGTTTGATGCTATAGAAAGGTACATCCCTGGTTCTAAACAATTCCATGCTACAGTTGCAGGGTTTGGGATTTCCTTGGCACGGTCTCCCCTGTGAAGATTAGGAAGCTGTAGTAGAAACATCAGTGGTCTGGATGTCAAAAGACCTGTCTGTACTCAAGTCCCACATCTGATACATTTATACATCTGAGTCATTTATAATCTCCTTCCCTTTTCTTACCTATGAAACAGAGAAGATAATACTTGTACATATCTCACAGGATTGTAGTGTGGGAAGGGCTTTCTAAGCCTTAAAGTGCGTGCGTGCGTGTGTGTTATAAGCTTTAAAGCGATATGTGCATGTGTAATTCCAGTAGAGACATATGGCGGCTGAGCTAAGGTCCACAACTAAACGTTTTCTTTTTTCACATAGTTATAATAAGTAACTTTTATTTCAGTTCAGACTGGGCTATGGTTTTCTTAGTATTTGGACGCCCTTTGAGTGCACGGCTCATGATGGAGCAACTTAAGTCTTTTGAAATGTGCTTATTTTTAATGTTTTCCTTACCTAGTGTACTTTATGCTCCCCTTTCTGTGGTGAATTACAGAAAGCTATTCCTGTCCTTCATTCATCAACATAATTTTCATGCAGATTAAATGCTGAACCACTCCCTACCCCTTGCCCTTCAGTCAGGTAAAAAACAAAGTTGTCTTATACAGGACACCAGCCAGGCCTTATTTGTATGCCTTTTGTTGTTGTTTTTTAAAGTCTCTACCATAGTTTGTCTTTAGGAGTTCCTGTGCTCTGGGTTTCGAAGGATCATACATTTGAAAGTGGAAGGGACCTTGAAGGTCATCTAGTCCTGTGCTGTCAAAGTCAAATAAAAACAGGGGTCACTGAAGTGTACATAAGGATCCCTCAGGGCACATATGGACTTAGAAAATGACATTAATATTATCTTTGTTCTATTGTATTTTTATTTATTTTGTTAAATATTTCTCAATACATTTTAATCTGGTTCCATAAGAATTGAGGGCTGTGTTTGACAGCTGACCTAGTCCAACTCCATCATTTACAGATGAGGAAACTGAGGCTCAGAGAAGTTAAATGATTTACCCAGGGTCAAAATGGTGGCAGAGTCAGGATTTAAACCCAGATCCACTGACTTCAAAGCCATAACACTTCCTACTGGAATCTTAAAGAAATAGTTCCATTTTCTAAATTATGCAACTTGAAGGTTAATTGGATTTTGAGTGAGGAAAAGGACTGAAGAGATCATCCATCTAACCCCTTATTTTATGGAAGAGGAAAATGAGACCTAGGGAGGTGAAGCAACTTACCAAAAGTCATATAGGCAGGGTGGAGCCAAGATGGTGGCTGGAAAGCAGGGACTTGCCTAGGGCTCTCCCCCAGGACCTTCCAAACACCTATAAAAAATGGCTCTAAACAAATTCTAGGACTGCAGAACCCACAAAATAGCAGAGGGAAGCAGGGCTCCAGCCCAGGACAGCCTGGATGGTCGCTGGGTAAGGTCTATGGCGTACCGAGCTGGGAGCAGAGTGGAGCAGAGCCCAGCATGGGCTGTGCCAGGACCAGCCAGACTGGGAGCCAGGCAGAACAGGCCCTAGTGCCCTAAATCAGTGAGCTGTGGCAGTTACCAGACTTCTTAACCCACAAACACTAAAGACAACAGAGAATGTCAGTGGGAAAAGCTGCAGGGGACAGAGTGAAAGGAGTTTGCCGTTCAGCCACCACCCCAGGGGGCAGCGGGGGTGATGCAGCTACAGAACTACAGATTATTGGACTACCTGAAAGCCATGATCAAAACAAGAGCCTAGATATCATCTTTCAAGAAATTATCAAGGAAAACTGCCCTGATATTCTAGAGCCAGAGGGTAAATGGAAATTGAAAGAATCCTGAAAAAGATCCCAAAAAGAAAACTCCTAGAAATATTGTCACCAAATTCCAGAGCTCCCAGATCAAGGAGAAAATACTACAAGCAGCCAGAAAGAAACAATTTGAGTATTGTGGAAACACAATCAGGATAATACAAGATCTACCAGCTTCTACATTTTATTCCAGAGGTCAATGGAGCTAGGATTAAAACCAAGAATCACCTACCCAGCAAAACTGAGTATCATGCTCCAAGGCAAAATATGGATTTTCAATAAAATAGGGGACTTTCAAGCTTTCTCAGTGAAAAGACCACAGCTGAATAGAAAATTTGACTTTCAAACACAAGAATCAAGAGAGGCATGAAAAGGTAAACAAGAAAGAGAAATCACAAGGGACTTACTGAAGTTGAACTGTTTTGTTTATATTCCTACATGGAAAGATGATGTGTATAATTCATGAGACCTCAGTATTAGGGTAGCTGAAGGGAATATACATATATATAATATATATATATATATATATATATACATATATATGTACATATGTATGTATATATATATATATATATATATATAGAGAGAGAGAGAGAGAGAGAGAGAGAAGGCACAGGGTGAGTTGAATATGAAGGGATGATATCTAAAAAAATAAAATTGAATTAAGGGATGAGAGAGGAATATATTGAGAGAGGGAGAAAGGGAGAGACAGAATGGGGTAAATTATCTCGCATAAAAGTGGCAAGAAATAGCAGTTCTGTTGGAAGGGAAGAGGGGGCAAGTGAGGGGGAATGAGTGAATCATGCTCTCATTGGATTTGACCTGAGGAGGGAATAACATACACACTCAATTGGGTATCTTACCCCACAGTAAAGAAGGAGGAAGGAGATGGGGGGGATGATAGAAGGGAGAGCAGTTAGGGAGAGGAGGTAATCAAAAGCAAACACTTTTGAAGAGGGACAGGGTCAAGGGAGAAAATTGGATAAAGGGGGATAGGATAGGAAGGAGAAAAATATAGTTAGTCTTTCACAACATGAGTATTGTGGAAGGGTTTTGCATAATGATACACATGTGGCCTATATTGAATTGCTTGCCTTCTTAAGGAATGTGGGGAGGGAAAAGGGGAGAGAATTTGGAACTCAAAGTTTTAAAAGAAGATGTTCAAAAAAAAGTTTTTGCATGCAACTAAGAAATAAGATATACAGGCAATGGGGCATAAACATCTATCTTGCCCTACAAGAAAATAAGGGAAAAGGGGATGGGGGAGAGTGGGGTGACAGAAGGGAGGGCTGCCTGGGGAACAGGGCAATCAGAATATGTGCCATCTTGGAGTTGGGGGGAGGTTGGAAATGGAGAGAAAATTTGTAATTCAAACTCTTGTGAAAATTAATCCTGAAAACTAAAAATATTAAATAAGTAAATAACGATTTAAAAATAAAAAGTCATATAGGCAGCAAGTGGCAGAGCCAGAACTCAAACCCAGGGCCTTTGGCTCCAAATCCAGTGTTCTTGCAACTGCATTATGCTGCCCAGGTTATCCATTGCCAATTATTCTGAAGATGAGGTGTACACATATGTAAGTACATCTCCTCAAATGCCATGTATTTAGTAAAGATGCTGCTTTCTTCTGCCTTATGGTGATTTCTTCCTGGATGCCTTAGGTTTAGGAGGAGCTGTCATGTAGAATTTTCAAGGAGTAATTTAATCAGACCCATGGACAAATTAGAATCCTGCCTGTCAGGGTCTCTTTTGTACTCTAGACAAACTGGAGTACATATCTCTTTCTTTTAAGGTAACTCGTTGTGGATATAGGATTTCATAGGGCTAGAAAACAAACACATACATATGCACATGCACAAATTTTCCCAAGAATTGTTTTAGCCCTTCAAAACACAGATTGAATCTTGGCTGACAACAGAATGTTGACAACTGACTTCCTGCTGTGCCTACTAAAGTCTCCCTCTGTTCCTTTGTTCCAGATTCAAAGTAGTGTAACTTAATTGGCAAAAAATTTTACCATTCTTCCTTCCCCTAATGGACCTTCTTTTAGCTGTGGATCCCTGTCTTTTGGGTGGTATGTTGCTGGCATAGTGGGATCTAGGATAATGGCAGAGACCATGAGAGAAGGAATAGAACAAAAAAAATTTATTAATTGACCATGTTTGCACAACATTAAAAAATGAAGTCTTAGGAACATGTGTAAGGATAAAATGCATAGTCAGTGCAGGCATTTATGGTAGCATACAATTAAAATGAAAGGATTGGAATAAGTCCTCAACTTTAATAAGGAAGGATTTTTTTTTGTAAATTCCACAAAGTTTTGAGATGGAGTAGATGGGAAGGAATGGGGGAAGAGAGGGATTAGTACCAATAATACATTCTGTTGGAAGCCTTAACCATAACTTTTTCCTCCCCAGGTGTTAAATATCTGGGTCCATGGGCACCAAGTAGTTAGAGAATACGTGTGTGAAAAAGATACCTCCATTATGCATGCCCAGAAACAGGCCAGACAGGGCATAGTACCTACACTCCAATGACTAGGTCCTTCCTCATTAGATATGTAAAACATTTTGTAAACCTTAAAGGACATTACAAATAGCAGTCATTGTCATCAAATCCAAACCTCTCATTATTCCCCTCAGAAGCAGACTGTAAATTCCTTCAGGAAAGTAACTGTCTTTTTATTCCCAATACCTAACACGTGGTGCCTTCAACATAACAAGCGCTTATGGCTTGTTTAATTGAATGGAAGTACTGGTAGGATTCAGCTGAGGAGATCTCAGTCTTTCTTATAGTCAACTGAAGGTATAAGTCTAGTACTAAGTAGAGAAACATCAGGGATAAAAAATTGCTGCTGAAGCCCTAGGAATAAGTAAGAGTGCTCAGAGAGTATATGTAGAGAAATAGACCTGCGTTAAAGGGTCAAGTTCAAACTGGCCAATTCAAGAGACTGAAATGTATGGTTAGAGAAGTGGAATAATAAAAAAGACGATGAATGTTATGTAATAGGGATCCTTTCATGTGACTTTTCCACTCTAAATTTCAGAAAAGACATAATTACAGGAAATGTCTCTTTCACACACTGTGGCTCCATTTACCTCCCCATCAAGATATACAATTTATCATTTCAACTACTGAACCTTTTATTTGCTAATAAGATTTGGTATTTATGCATACAAACTCAAAGCAGCCAAAAAGTTGGATGAAGGGACACAAAGATGTTTGGGATTTTATTCATTTTTCTTTTATGAAAATTAATTTAGTTGATAAGCAGACAATTAACAAGCTTTATTAAATATCTGGGTCAGCTAGCTGTCAAAGTAGATAGAGTGCTGGGCCTAGAGTAGAGTCAGGAAGACTCCTCTTCCTGAGTTCAAATCTGGCCTCAGACACTTACTAGCTGTGTGACCCTGGGCGAGTCACTTAACACTGTTTGCTTTAGTTTCCTCATCTGTAAAATGAGCTGGAGAAGAAAATAGCAAACCACTCTAGTACCTTTGCAAAAAAAAAAAAAACACAAATGGGATCACAAAGGGTCAGACACAATTAAAATGATTGAACAACAACAATATTAAATGCCTATTATGTGTTGAACTGGGCACTGAAGATACAAAGACAAAAATAAAATAGTCTCTCTGCCCTTAAGGAGCTTACCTTCTATCACAGGAGACAGCATATACATTAATATATGTTGAACATATGTATATTATATAATATATTGAGTATATAGGTGAGCACATTCATATGTGTGTGTATTTAATACATAATTAATAATCAATTAATTAATACAAGGTAATTTTGGGGAGAGAAGAACTACTAATGAGGGACTTCAGGTAAAACCTCATGTAACAGACAACGACATTAGGGATCCTGAGATTAGAGGTAATGAGGAAGAAGTGTGTTCCATGCATGGAAAACAGTCTATGTAAAAAAAGGCACAAAGATGGGAGATTGAGTAGCTTGTATGAGGATAGCACAAAGGACAATTTGACTAGACTATTGAGCTTTGATCTCCAAACTTTTTCGATCTCACACCTCTACAATTTAAAAAAAAAATGAGCTTTTACCTAAACATATGTATATTAACTTATTTATAAATTGCATACCTGTCTTGCTATACTAATAATTATGTAATATCATAAAGCTTACACACAATAGAAATTTGATAGTGCAATAATGATCTGAATAACGATATTTTATCTATGGTACAAAAACGTGCCCTTTGCCCTCACTAAAAATAAACCAGAAAACACTATTGCTGATAATGTGATTTCATATGCTTCATTGTTCTTTAAAATCTTGGTTTATCCCTATGAGGATTCAAGGGTTTAGTTATGATTTGAGTTTATCTCAATGCTTGGTTTTAACATCTGTCATAGCTTAAAAAAAAAAAAAGAAGCATAGATCCAAATGGAAGGTGGTAATCATTGGCTGCACTTACTAAATAATAATACTTATTTTTCAGTCCCATCCAAAAGTTTTCATTGAAATTCAGCTAGTAAATTTCTGTCTTCTATTATATCAATCAGTTCCTGCAAGTTAATTAGGTATTGTCACTTTAATATTTTTACGAATGGATTCAAGACCTACATGACCTCTTCATTTAGAAAAATTAAAACTCTGTTTCTAAGTATTTTTTAAGTGTGCAGACATAAGAGTCTTTGTTAAGAGGATACTCTGTACTAGGAACGCAAATGCAAAAGTGAAAAAGTGTCCTCAAAGAGCTTACCATTCTACTAAAGGCATATGAGACATGTCAGTATATATCTTTGTGTACACAAAAATAGATTGATGTATAAAACCATAGTTGGTGTACAAGGTTAATCTGATGCATGTAGTAAATTTAGAGTGATGTCAAGGTGAGAATCAGAAAAGATTCTTGAAGGAGGTGGCATTTGAACTAAGCATTGATTGGGGGACTAGGAGTTCCAAGAGGCAGAGATGAAAAGAAAGACCATTCTAATCATGGAGGCAGGCAATGGAATGCTTGTGTATGGGGAATATAACAGTTTGGCTAGAATCTAGAGTGTATAAGATGGAGTAGTATATGATAATAGCACCCACCTCCCAGGATTTTGTGAGGATCGAATGAGATAATATTTGCAAAGTGCCTAGCACAGTGCCTGGCACATAGTAGGTGCTTAATAAATGCTTATTTCCTTCTCCTTCCCATCCCTAATTAGCCTGGAAAAGTTGGCTGAAGCCTAATTGCTAAGGGATTTAAATGCCAAACTGAAAAGTTTGTATTTTTTCTCTAGTGGCAGTAATTCTACCAGATTAATGGAATCCTAATTCGCAACTTCTACAAGACCCTGGAATATTTTTCTTGTAAATTCAATCATAAGACTGTTTTCTTTCTTCTTGTGCTAATTTCTCAATCCTGAGGTTATTCAAATGAGATCATAGGTCAGAAGACTAGTGATTTAGGACTTCTATTTTTAGTAAGGTATCAGGATCAAAATTCAGATTTCAACATAACAGAATTTAATATGGTTCCTGTGAATGTTTCCATTCTGTTAGCAGATCTCCTAAAAAAAAAGTATCTTACTGGAGAAAGCAGCTTTAATTTCAGTGACAGACAAGTTTTGATCTCTTAGATTAATAGATATTCTTTCAAGGTCTGTAAAACTAATCTCACTATATGTGGTTTTGTGTTTTCTTTCAGATTTACCCTTGGACTACAAATTTACCAGATTTTCTTCTAATTCAAAAACAGTTGGTTACTATCCTAAACCCCCATTGGCCTTATTATCAAATGGAGAGTCATTGACTACCAAATAAGTTTTCCATTTTTCCTAAAGAAAGGACAGCAAACCAGTGCTCTCAGAATAGTAATTTGTGATGAAAAACACCTTGCCCCTGATGTATGCTTTATTTGTATCATCTGTGTTGACTTGAAAACTGTCATTGTATTAACTGTTTTTTCATTTGTATGAACTGTTTCACCTTATACTGTTGCTCTGTCTCAAGTTCGGTCACTTTAAATGATTTTGCTGTTAATGCCACAATTAAGACATTTGTGTCCTGTGTTCTGTCGATACTTATCTCAAAGCAGTTGTTCTTTGTTACAAGATTATTAGACCAGAACCAAGAACTTAAGTAAATGGGAGTTTGTAGTCTGTTTCCTGGCTTCTGCTTACACAGTATGTTAATTCTTGCCCACGAGGGACAAGGACTTAGTGCTCATGTTGGAAAATATTGGCAGATCTGTTTAAGGTATAACAAGAAGTTTAAAGACAGAGAAATAATACAATGAAAACAATTAGAAGATAAGCATTTTATTAGTTAAACAAAATACTCAAACCTCAAGCACACTTAGGACAGGGGGAGAAATGTGACTCAGGGTTGTTATATAGTTTTAATAGCTTTCACTTAAAAATTATTTGCTTAACTGAAGCTCGGTTTGATAGTAACAGCTGTAGCATGATGGAAAAATTTCACAATTATTAACCATCACTACTTTAAAGGAAAACCAAAAATATGGTATCTTCAATTTCACTAAACAATATCACTGGCCCTTACATAGAATATGAGATAGCTTAGAGAAAGCTTTAGTTGTATTTCCACATATCAATTAATCAAGCAAAGAATGGTTCTTCTGTGTACCTCATTGAGCCCTCTAGTTTCACCCAAAAATAAAGCTTTCATTTTTAAGAAATTTATTGTCAGTGACATTTTTTTTTACATTACACCCTTACGTTCTTATAAACTGTCAAAGTGTATGTGAAAAACAGGGATGCTAAAACAAGACCATAATGACATCTTACTCTTCAAGCTCTATGCCACTTAATGTACTTTCTCTTCTGTACTTAAGTATTTTGAATCTTGAGAAATCTAGAGTGCCTTTCATTTGGCCCAGTGATGAAAACTGACATTTTACTTAAAAGTGGCACCAGGAAATCAGAGATCAAGAAAGAAAAAATGGGAAAAGTGATGTTGGAAAATTATCCAGTAGACTAAAAAAGACTTTAATTTTAACATCAACATAGTAATCCTAATCCAGAGGATAATCGAAAGCACCATGCTTAGGAGGGAAGATAATGAATTCTCTTTGGGACATGGTGAATTTGAGGGGTTGATAGAATATTTAGATTAAAATGCCTAGCAGACAATCGAAAATGAGGAACTGAAGGTGAGGGAACAGAGTGGGTCCAGATATATAAATTTGGAAATTGGTTTAGAGGTGAAAATTGAAGTCATGAAAGTGGATGAAGTCACCAAGGGAGAAGAGAAGACACCACAGCATTTCTACAGTAAGTTTCACAAACCAGAAACAGGCTTCTGTTTGGGACTACTAATGAATGTCTTGTACATCAAACATCTAATTGCTCATCACTGTAACTTCAGCCCTCAGCCACCAGACACACCCAAAGTAAGTAAATACACTGAGAAACATTTATCCTTTCATTAAAAAACCTTTATCTTGGCATAATCTGGGGTTTTCACCCACTCCATTAGGTAATTCCTAGGTTAGGTAACTAGCTAACAGTAGATCATAGAATACCTTCTTTCCAAAAGTTAAAAAGTAATACATTCCTTGGAAAGAAAGCTGGTTCCTACAAGAAGGCAAGAAGAAGATGCTGGAGATGGCTGGAACAAATACCAAGGACCAGAAGACTTCACTGATGTTCCCTGCCAGACAGCTTATGGGAAGAGACTTTTGAATCTTAAAGGGACAGTTGCATTATCGTTTTCTTTTGGGTCTCTGTATCTGTATTTACAAAGGGGACTGCCCCCTTTGATTTGTCAATGCCTTGATCAATCCTTCCCATATTTAAGGGGATGATGATTAAGGAGAAGAATTCAGATGAGAAAGAGAGTAAGGGAATATTAAAAATGTGGAAACAAAAATTTGAATAAAAGAAGAGGGGGAAATTGTAAGAAATGGGAGGAGGAGTTTTGTTTCCACAGAACTAAAGGTGTGCTTCCCTGCCCTCCCCCACCCCAGCTTTAGCAGAGACCAGGCCTCAAGGTCCGTCAGGCAGAGGTCAGAGGCTTGTACGCATGTGCATACTTTTTGAGAAGGCAGTCTAGGGAATTAGAGAGGTCAAACCCACTTGAACCAGTTCAAGCTTATCTAGGGTCTGGTCTTGGTCAAAAATCCAGGCCTACTGACTTGTATAATTTGCATATGTTAAAAAGGGAAAGTAGGGGAAGTAAAAGAATATAGTTTAATCCTAAACTAAGACAAGGAAAATCTCATTAACTTCACTTTTGCTTCTGTATCCTTATTATCCTATTTATATAAACTGTATAACCTAGGAAAACTATGTAAAAAACAAAGATTATAAACTAACCATGAATCTAGCAGGAGTGGAGGGAATGGTTACCCCTGCTCCTGCAGCTGTATCAGTGTGAGTGTTCCCGTGAGCACCACACCCACTCTCTCGGGAACGTAATAAAATGCCTTCCTCTGCCCCCCCAAAAAAAAAATAATAATACATTCTTTATTCTTTCAGTTGCCTTTCTTGATCACCCTTTCTCCCACTGACCAGCTAAAAGTGTTCTCTTTCAGTTCTAATTTTCCTAGAATGCTTTGTATCTTTATTTGCCCCCATCATATCCTAATAAAATCATAAGTATCATACTTACCAGGCAGCTAGGTGGTGAAGCAGTTAGAGTGCTGGGCCCGGAGTTTAAATGTGGCTTTAAATACTACTAGCTGTGTGACCCTGAACAAGTCACTTAACTGTTTCCCTCAGTTTCCTCATCTGTAAAATGACCTAGAGAAGGAAATGGCAAACGACTCCAGTATCTTTGCCAAGAAAATCCCAAATTGGGTCCCAAAGAGTAGGGCTCTACAGAAAATGACTTTACACTTAGCTGTATGTGTGTGTAGACATACATATATACATATATGTGTGTGTGTGTATACATATATATACACACATATACATATATATACATATATGTATGTATTTACATATAATACAATAAACTATAAGCTTTTTGAGGGAAAGGACTATGCCATTGCAAAAGAATTTTTGTATCCACAACGGTACCTCGGTGCCTTGCTGTTCCTCCAATACAATAACAGCAACATTTGGACAGCACCAGGCACTGTGCTCAAGTACTTTACAAATATTCTCTTATTTGATCTTCGCAGCCCTGGGAGGTAGATTCTATTATTACAATTTCCATTTCGCAGCTGAGGAAACTAAGATTAAGTGACTTGCCCAAGATCACACAGCTAGTATTTTCAGCTAGATTTTAACTCAGGTCTTTCTGACCGGGTTCAGCCCTGTATCCATGTGCCACCTAACTGCCTCTATAGTAATACAGCCTTCCATCTCCCATCTGAGGGCCTTTCCACAGGCCGTTCAACGTGCCTGGCGTTCACTACCTCTATCTCTCAGCCTCTTAGAGTCCCTTCAAAGCTAAGCCAACAAGCCATGCAAGGATTTACTAAGCATTTCCTACATGCAAGGCACTGTGTTAAGTGCTGTGGATACAAATAAGGGAAGGAATAGTCCTTAAAGTCCTGTGGTGCAACAGGCCTTTCTTGATTCCATCTTCCACAGCAGCAAGATCCTCCCCTGAAATTACCTTGTGCAATACTAACTTCATCAACCTTAAAGTCTGCTATACTTCTATTTACCTTGTATATAATTTACATGTTCTTAAATGTATGCGTGCATGTTTCCCTGATAGAATATTAACTCTGAATCCCCATCATGTACTACAAGACCTGACATATAGCTAATAAATGCTCTTTGATTGATAGGTCCTAAATAAGTGTTTATTTAAAAGTTCATTATTTAAATTCTCCAAAGATTCTAGATAGTGTATATGTTTACACCTTTTAAAATTGCTGAAATTTTTAAAACTCATGAAATGTCTTTTGACGATATTAAGTACTAAATTTTAAATCCATTCCCCCTTCCCATAGTCTACCCTAGCCTTAGTTTTTAATTTTCTTATTTTTTAAAATGTGTTTTTAACATTCATTTTTTAAAATTTTGAGTTCCAAATTCTCTTCCTCCATCCTGCCCCTCCCCCACCCATGAGAAGGCAAGCAATATGCTATTAATTATAAGTATAAAGACATGCAAAACATTTCCATATTAGCCAGGTTGGGAAAAAAAAGCAAAAAACATTTAAAGAGTGAAAAAAAAGTATGCTTTAGGCAATTTGCACTCAGAAATCATCAGTTCCCTCCTTAGAGATGGAAAGCATCTTTTCATCATGGGTCCTTTGGAATTGTTTCAAATTGGAGTATTGATCAGAGTAGCTAAGTCTTCCACAGTTAATCATCATTGCAATATTGTTACTATGTACAATGTTCTGGTTCTGCTCACTTTACTTTGTATCAGTTCATATAACTCTTCCCAGGTTTTTTCTGAAATTATCCTGCTCATCATTTCTTTATAGCACAATAGTATTCCATCACAAATACCACAATTTATTCATTTATTCCTCAATTGATAGGCATCCTCTAAATTTCCAATTTTTGGTACCACAAAAAGAGCTGCTTATAACTATTTTTGTATATATAGGCCTTTTCCTCTTTACTTCAATCTCTTTGGGATACAGACCTAGTAGTGGCATTGCTGGGTGAAAGAGTTATGAACATTTTGATAGCCCTTTGGGCAAAGTTCCAAATTGTTCTCCAGAGAGGATGAACCAGTTCACAACTCCACCGACAATATAATAGTGTCCCTGTTTTTCCACATTCTCCCCAGCATTCATCGTTTTTCTTTTCTGTCGTGTTAGCCATTCTCATAACTGTGAAGTGGTACCTTAAAGTTGTTTTAATTTGCATGTTTCTAATCAGTGTTGGTTTAAAGGATACTTTCTAATTTCCTATGAACTCACTTCAAAAAAGAAATCATCATCATGAAAAGTACATGAAAGTACAGCCTTACTTTGCCTTATAGAATTGAGAGGATAGAATGCTCCCAGTATTTCATTTGGTAATGCTCATTTTTGCTGGCCATAGCAAAAGTAGCCATACAAAGCCTTTTGTTTCTTTGTTTTCCAGAAGGGTGATACCCACACTACTCTTTCTACTCCAGAATTTGTGATTGTCAAATATTTGAGAGTGTTTGGCACTCCTCCAAATCCAGCATTTAAATGCAGCTCGGTGTTTCTAAATTCAGGACTCCAAAGCATAAGGTTTCTCCCCGAATTTCAATCCAGTCTAGATGTCCTGAGCACTTTCATCTGCTCTTCATACGAATAGAGAAAGGGGTAATTCCTGGCAGACTGCTGGTTGGGAAAATTGATTTCGAAGACTCTCTGGGTTCCAATCCACTTGGTCTCAGGAAGTTCTTGGTTTGAAATCAAAACCTGACCCCCATCCCGATCCAGTCTTGGTTTCTTTGTTGTGGCAACAATCCTAATCCACACTTCCATTGTCATACATAGTAACAATATTGCAATGATGATTAACTGTGGAAGACTTAGCTACTCTGATCAATACACAGATCTGAAACAATTGCAAAGGACCCATGATGAAAAGATGCTTTCCATCTCTAAGGAGAGAACTTGGAATGGAGGGAAGAAAGGCCCCAGGGTTCTGAAATACAAGCCAAGATTATTCCATGTTTGTATATTGTCTATGTAGTTTACATAGGCTGAAGACACTTCCTAGCTGTGTGTCTGTCCCTGGTCACACAAGGTCACTTAACCCCTTTTGGTCTTAGTTTCCTCCTCTATAAAATGAGAATAATAATAACATCTACCTCCCAGGGTTGTTGTAGGGATAAAATTAGAAATTTCTAAAATACTTTGCAAACCTTAAAGCACTAGGTAAATGCTATTATAATTCTTAGCTAATACTGCACTAGAGTATTCCAGCTGGGGCAGCTAGGTGGTTCAATTGATAGAGTGCTGCTGGGCCTGAGTTTAAATGAAGTCTCAGATGCTAGCCTTGTTACCCTGGCCAAGTCACTTAACCTCTATTTCCTCCACTTTAAAATAGGGATAATAATAGCACCTTCCTCTCTGGGCTGTTGTGAGGATCAAATAAGATAATATTTGTAAAATACTTGGCATACAGTGGATGCTATGTAAATGTCATTATGATTATTATCATTATTCTAGAGGTTCCCTCTTACTCATCAGTCTCTAGTTATGCCCTACTGCCACCATAATCAGATGAAAAGTTTTATTTAAAAGCTAGCTCAACAGTAAATTTCTTCTCTTATCAAAAGAAAAATAAATGGGGAGAAAACAAAGATCTAAAATTGCAAAATAAAACATCAAATGAAATGTCAGACAAAAAAAAGATGTTGATTATCTCTGAATACAACTCTTGTAAAATTGTGTTTTTCTTGATTGAGATGGGAATTTGATCAAGATAAGGACTCTCACTGGTTCATATTCAAGTTTCTGATATAAGCAATCAGCATATTGAATCAATCAAACCTCAAAGAAAATCCACTTTCTAAATTCCTTAGTGAAGTCAACTGTTCTCTACAGCACTTCCAGAAGCCAAGTTCCAGGAAAAGAATGTAGAATATTTAAATATCTGAGAAAAGGATACAATGCCTATTTCATCGTATTTTGGAAAAATGCTTGAGATTTTGTAGTTGTCTAATGAGAATTTGGGGCACTATTTTTTTTAACGTAGTAGTTTCTGATGCAACTGCGGTGAAACCCCTCCCCTCTTCCCAATTCTGAGGAGGATTGAGACTGTCCACATGGTTCAATTACTGAAGCGTAGCGCTAAAGTTACCCCCTAGGTTATTTGAGAACCGTACTTAAATAGGTAGGTGACTTTCTCTTTGTCGAAAGCATGAAACTAAATAAGACTGTTCCAGGGACTCAAGAGCATCATAGGATTTTTAGAACTGGAGGGGACTTTAGAAATCATCCAATCTAAACCCACTCATTTTCCAGGTAAGAGAACAAAAATTCCAGGGCTCGTTCCTCTACGTGTGGGGTTAAAGAGACACCCGGACCCCATTTGTAACCACGACTTCCCTTTCCCCATCGTGATGGGAGGTGACCTGCGTGGCCAAAGAAAGCATTAGGCTGGATCTCGCAGGACCCAGTTTTTTTTCATTCTTGTAAGCCTTGCAGGACAAGCTGAAACGAAGGGCATGTATGACAGGAAAAAGGCTGGAAAAGAAGGCCTGGAGGGAACAAGTCCTAAGAAAAGGCAAAGGGTTGGGGGGAAGTGGGGATTGCAGGAGGAAGGGGGTTCCCCAGGTCCCAGTCTCCTCCCCAGTTCACAGCTGGTTCTGATGACGTTGCGGTTTCCTCCCTCTCTCCCTCCTCCTAATCTTCCCCCCCCCCCCCCCCCCACCTAGTGGAGCCTAGGCACAGCCTCCCCTCCCTTCGGCCTCCCAGCCCCCACCCCTACACGCCCCGCCCCACCCCCTAGCTTGCTCTCCTTGCGGACCCAGTCCCTCCCGCCGGCCCTAGGCTCAGGCGGCCAGCGCATCCCGGGGGGCGGTGGAGAGGCGCAGACTGAGGAGTTCTGGCGCACATCCATGGAGCAGCGGGGACTGAGGGGCGCCAGGGGAGGCGGGCTTCCCCCACCCAAGGCTCCGGCCGCCATGGAGTGAAAACGGGGCGGCGGGGGCCGGAGAGCCCGGGCCAAGACGACGAGCCTGCTGAGGACTGAGCGGCTGCAGCGGCCCGGGAACGGTGAGTGGGATGATTGGAGAGGGCGCGGGGGCTGGAGCAAGAGTGCGAGAGCGCTCGGAGCGCACAAAGTTTTCTTGGGCAAGTTTAAAGTTTGCCCCGGCCTTCTGGGTTCTAGTGGGTAAGAGACTGCCGGGACAGGAGCATCTCGGTCGGAAAGGCTGGGGAAGCGGCGGAAAGTGACGGGCACCTCTAGCTAGCTCCGGCCCGCTGCGCACGGGCCGAACTGGGCCGGGCGCTGCTGTCCCTGGCCCTGAGCGGAGCGCTCCGGAGCTTCGCAGACCCCTGTCCCCAAAACAGAGGCGAGGGAGCGTGGAGTGAAGCCACAAGTCGGAGGCTGCCCTAGCCTGCACAGACAGCATCGGCTACCTTCTCTCCTCTTACCCCCTCCTCAATTTAAAGAACCAATACAAGGCTAGGTACACCGGGAGAGCCCAATACTATTAAACTGGTTATGGGCACGTACGCCATCGCCCACAGCCCCTCTCTCTCCCTGGGGTAAGTTTCCTGGGCATTGATTCCTCCCAGCCCTCATTTCTCGCCTCTCTCACTCTCCGCTTCTTTGACCCCTTGATGTGTTGGAATTACGGGGGGAGGAGGAAGAGGGGTGCTCGGAGGATCTTTGCTCTGTACAAACTGGCCCGATTTGGGGCTGCAGAATCATATTCGAGGAAGTACATCTCAAGCTCCGCCCGATGTTGGTTTCCAGATACCTATAGCTTTTCCAATACTTACGGGGCGGGGGGGGGGGGGGGGGGGGGCGCGATGGGGAGAGAGAGAGAAATTGAGAGACAGAGACCTCATTTCTGTGCCGCTTTATGATTTGTGCTTCACAGTTGTCTCTGGTTTGGAGTTATGTCTATGGGGTGGCCCAGCACTTTGACTCACACAATCTGAGAAGTTCCATAAGTGATGCCACATGGGCTCAAGGCCGTTGGAATCCACAAGGGTTAGAATCGCACAGCTCTTGCTCGGGGTGTGTGCGTGTGTGTGTGTGTGTGTGTGTGTGTAAGAGAGAGAGAGAGAGAGGGAGGGAGGGAGGGAGGGAGGGAGACTGACTTTTCAATCTTCAGGTTCATTTTTCCTTAAAGGAAACAGAGACTGCATTCTTGCCCCCCTCTCCCAACCCCCCCCCAGGAGTAGAAAAGGTGTATTTTGAGAGAGTTCTTTGTGAAATTATTTAAGATTGGTTTAAGATTTTGTTTATTGCTGCTAACACTTTGAACAGGAAATGCCACATTTCAGTTTTGCCAGAGAGGCAGTTAATAAAGTCTTCATTTATTTGTCGACTGTGACTGCTTTGAAGTAGCTAGTTGATGTGGCATTAAATTGGAAAAAGAACTCTCTCACTTAAGAGATTGCGTCAAAAATTGTATTAAAAATTTGACTTTATTTTTCAGACTAGCATTTTACTGTGTCAAAAACAAGCACTCTTTTTCCTAGTTTTCTGCTTATCTTTGTTCTCTAAAATTGGAATGCTGAATCTGTGGTGATTAGCATGCATTAGTACTTAGTATTACAGTAAAATTTATGATATTGTGCAGTCACAGGTCTTTGAAAAAAATTATTTCCTAGATATAAATAAATATCTAGGATATTTATATAATATATAATAATAGAGTATATTATATATTATAATATAATAATTATAATAATATAAATAAATCCTAGAGGAAAGACAGTCGATCAGTCTTAAGAGTAATTTGGTCCCTTTGTGCTAGCTTTTAGTTTTATTTTTTTAATTTAGTCCATCAACTGAACTTCTAAGGTTACTCCAGTAAAGAGGTGAAGTAAATTAAGGTTGATGTGAGTGACAAGTCATGAAGTGTCTAGCTGTAGCTGTTCGTTCAATCAACAGATAGTTATTATTGAATGCCTAAGATGCATAAGGTGCTATCCTAGAAGATGTGGGAGATAGAAAAAAGAGTAAGATATATTCCCTTCAATCAAAAAGCTCAGAGTCTAATAGGAGAAAAACCTAAGAAAAGATTGAGTTGAATATATAAGTAAATAGAAACCCCTCATAAAGGACCAAAAGACAGGGAAGCTTATTTTTATCTTGAATTTTCTTAGTTGGTGTCATGACCACAGTATTAGTTACATTAAGTTTTGGGAAGGAGGATAAGGACCAGACCTTCAGTTTTCACTGGTCTAGGTTGAATTTGCCCAGAAGAAAAAGCTCCTTCTACTGATGAAAGTAGGCACCTTCTCTGCAAGGAGTCTTAATGATATAGAGCCCTTTGAGATTAAGTGACTTGACCAGGGCTGCTATGCCAGTATGTGTCAGAGTTGGCATCTGAACCCAGATCTTCCTGGCTTTGAGGCTAGCTCATTAACTACTGTGTCACGCTGCTTCTCTTAAGTTTAACTAAATTAAACCTGTGACTTTCAAAATTAAGGTTGGCATTCTTTTTAAAAACTGTTAATATTTCCCTCAAAGCCCAGTGGAGTTGCCCAAAAAAAAGACTTTGAAGGAAGTGAAAACTTGAAGCAGAACACATCAGTATGTTTTCCTCAACAAAGAAATGAAAAGTTCTGTTCTTAGTTCTTTCTTTCTCAGGACCTATTTCAGGTTCCTCCTTTTTAGGTTGGGGACTAAGTATAAAGAAAGCACAATGTACTACCAAGTTAGATATTCTGAAAGTCTTTTAGGAATATAAGATTGCCACACAGTCCTATTGGCATGACAGTTTCTTTGACAAGTATTCCAGGATGAAAGGATTATTGTCCCTGAAGCAATTCTTAAAACACTTTGTTTGATCCCTAATTTTCAGTGACTACTTCAATCTCAGATATTAAATCATTCATAAAGAGAATCATTAGGTAAGAGCTGTACCATACAATCATTTAAAAATAACATATTGCTCATTTTAAGTATTCCTTTATTCATAATTGTGATACAAAAATCTTTTTTAAAAACTTAACTCCTACTTCTTGATTTTATAGATTGTTTTATAATACCTAATTAAGATCATATTGTATTGCATGAAAATAAATAAATGGCTCTTAGCCATTTGTGAAACACATGTCAGTGATATCTAACAGTTCTCAAAAGTGGAAAGGAGCTTCTAAAATAGTATTTTGTAATTGAAAAATACAAATAAATATTGGACTCATAATATCTTCATGCAAATATTTTGTCCCTCTTTCTGCTTTTTTTTAAAAAAGAGAGAAATGAGCAACAAAAATATTAGTTACCGTTAACATTATTAAAGCTTTTAAAGATTAAACATTATTAAAGCTATTAAAACAAAACTGTACTAAGACTTCTGGGACATTCTGTATAAACTTTTTCATATGTATGTAATCTCTGTATCCAAGGAATAAAATACTTACATTTTGTGAGAACTGATGAATTTTAGCATTTTTAAAAATGAGGGACCTGGTCTAAATGATTTCAAAGGTGCCTTCCAACTCTTATGATTCTATGATCCTTGTTATCTTTGTAACTTCATTCTTGGGAACAAAAGTTTTCATTGGCTGGGCTGTAGAGAGGAGTTGCAGAAACTGCCAGGCAAAGAAAATGAGATGGAAAGCATGAAAATGTTGATGAAGATGACGGTGACTGTGTGCTAATAAATTCTCCTTTCTATATATTCACATGTATGTAGGCATTTGACATAGGGAAAGAGAAAAAAACCTCTATCGGCTATATACTATCATGGCAACTTTCTGGAAATAAACAATACTCAAATGTAGTTACTGAAATGTAAAAGCTATAATACAAATGATATGATAATTAATACCTAGGATTTGTGTAATTTATATTTTTCAAAGTTCTTTAACATAGCACAGTTTATTTAACAATGAAATGGTATAAGTTGAAATGAGTGGCATTATCTGCATTTTACGTATAATAAAACTGAGACAGAGAGAAGTTAGCAGACTCAACCAACCAAGATAATCCAAGTAGTTAGGGCAACCATGAAATTAACTAGTATAGGACACTTGACTGTGGAATAGTTGCTTTAATTTAGAATCTTGGGATTTTAAAATCTGAAAGGGACCTTAGAGTTCATCAGGTCTAATCTCTTCATTTTATTGATTGTGAAAATGAAACCCAGAGAAATTAAGTGACTTGCGCAAGAATGGCTACAAAGCACTGGGATTCAGTCTGCAGCCCCTACACCAAGCTACCTCTCTAGGCAAGCTACTATATCACCATGTCAACATTCAAAACCAAATGAATGAATGAATATTTTTTTTGATTGCTAAGCATTTACCGTACGGCAAGCACTGTGCTAAGCATTGAGAATAAAAACATAAAAAGGAAGACAGACCTTGGTCTCAAGGGGCTTGAATTCTAGAAGGGAGAGACAACACTTTTAGCATCACCAAAAGCTGCAAGTCCAATAGAAAGTCCAGCAAAGCAGATAGTAATGAATCTTCTGTGTAATTTGCACTAATAAAACCATATCCATTTCTGGTGTTGAACCATTTGACAGTGCCAAGGTGAGAGAGATGGTGAGAACTTTGTTTCCCTGGCCTACGGTAGCTATGTTGGTAGAGATAGGAATGGTGATAATAATGCCTGTGGAAGCTTAACTATTTTATTGCTGTGATTAAACGGATAACCCTGTGTGTAATCTTTGATAGTCTATAAATCCCAGCAGCTGCAAACTACACTTCATTATTAAGTGAATCACATAGATATCGAGGATATGCCCATAATACAGGAAACTAACTCCTTAGAGAATTCTGACATGTTTGCCAAGTTACAGAACTGTATTTAATGCTTACTTGGTTTACTGAACTATAATAATGCCTTTTTTTTCCCTTGAATGCTGTCAAAACACTGAAAGTAACTCTTTAAGGAAACTCCATACTAAAATAGAAAGTAAAAACCTCTAGGGAAATTTAATTATGTCAAATGGTTATATACACAGTTATGAAATGCACAGCTAGGTGGTGCAGTGGATAGAGTACTGGGCCTGAAGTCAGGAAGACTCCTTTTCTGGAATTCAAATCTGGCCTCAGACACTTACTAGCTGTGTGACTCTGGGCAAGTCACTTAATCCTGTTTGCCTCAGTTTCCTCATCTGTAAAATGAGCTGGATAAGGAAATGGCAAACCATCCAGCTGTGTGACCCTGGGCAAGTCACTTAATCCTGTTTGCCTCAGTTTCCTCATCTGTAAAATGAGCTGGATAAGGAAATGGCAAACCTATCTTTGCCAAGAAAAACCCAAATGGGGTCACAAAGAGTAGGACAGGACTGAGAAACAGCTTTGACAATATCATATAAACATATTGACAATCCAGAAGCATTTATTTAAATCTCAGTAATGTTGTTTTCTTCCAAATGCAACTGCAGATTCTTTAATTTCTGCTTAACACACATATGTTATCTTGCTCTTTTCCATATTAAATATTAAAGACTGAATCAGAGTTGAGAGGATAAGAATACAATAAATTCACTGAGATTTTAAAGAAAGCAAACATATTCATGTTCTCTGGGGAAAAAAAAGTTTTTATTGCCTTCATTTATTTCATTTCTCAAGAATTCCTGAAGCTGTAATTCAGGGAAAAGGAAGAGTTTGAGTTTAATTCCTACAGCCAATTTATGGAATCATAGTATGTTAGACTCACCAGGGACCTCCGACCTGTACCTGAAACATAAATCTCCCTTCTAGTGTCCTACAAAGTGATCATCCAGCCTCTTTATGAAGACTTCTAGTGATGGTAAACTGAGTACTTGTCAAAGAATTTTTGGATAGCCCTAATATCTCTCCCATTCTGATCCCCTCTAAAACATGATACCCAGAATTGGATCCTGTATTCCAGACGTGGCTAACTAGAAGGACTAGTCCTGATTTCCATCTTAGCTTAGCTGCACTTCAACTTATCTGCCTACTTTGTCAAGCATTCTCCAAGTTAATTGAAAAGAACTCAGGATTACCTGCTTAATACAATAATGATCCTCTGTTCCTTTGTATTTGTTCAATTAATAAAGAATTGACTGCTATAGAAATCACTCGTGGCTATTGGCAATGGGGAGTAAAAAAAAATATAGGAAAGACTTTAATGGAGCATTTTGCTGCTTGAAAATAAATGTACCTTACCTTCCATCATAACCATTCCCCCCAACATTGCCTGTATCAGTACAGCATATTGCAACTTTGTTAACTAAACTTGGTAGAGAAGATGGTCAGTAATGATATCTAGGCATTTTTGCAAATCCCAAATATGTGTTGGGTAAAGACTAAAAGATTAGGTACACAAGAAGACCTGAAGCCAGTGACTCTTTTAGTAATAATGATGATAATAATAATAGTTATTATTTTAATAACTAACATTTATATAAATGCTTTAAGTTTTGTAGAGCACTTTACATATATACTTTAGGCAGGCCCTCATCGGCTCTCTCCTTGTTCATTTCACAATAGCCTGCTAACTGGGCTCCATGCTCTCCTCTCTCCAATCCATCCTCCCAACAGCTGCTAAATTGCTATTTCTAAAGAATGGTTATGACCATGGCACTCCTCTGCTTAGGAAGCTTTGGTGGATCTCTATTGTCTCTGGGTTAAAGTATAAATTCCTGGGTTTAGCAGGTTTAGCGTTTAAAGCCCATCATAATCAGACCCTGGCCTGTCTTTTCCAAATGATTTCACAGTATATCCCCTGACATGTTTCACATTCCAGTCAAACAGGCCTAATTGATGTTTTCTGTACCTGACATTCAGTCTTCCACCTCTAAACTTTTGCACAGGCTGCCCTACCATGCCTGGAATGCTTTAAATCCTCAGCCTCATTCTACCTCCTCAATGCCTATCTCCTTCAAAGCTAATCTCAAGCAATTTTCTACACAAGATCTCTCCTCATTCCCCGACTTTGTTAATGTTCTCCCATCCCCCCATTCCTTTTTTTTTTAAGATTTACTTATCTTTGTAGCTGTCATTTATTCCCTGTGGAATATAAACTCATTGATAAGAACAAGGACTCTCCCACAAGGTACCTGAAACAGTCATTTCATTCATTCACTTCATTCAACTAATGAATCTCCTTTGAGCCTCACCATAACACAGTGACATTTCTGTGTATACCCTAAACTGGGATATATTCATTATTATTATTAACATATATTATCTAAGCTCTGAAAATGTGGTCTTTTATTTCCTTTGCCCCCCTCTCTATTTCCTTTTACTTATCCCTTGCAATAGACCAGCTCTATAGCATTTTTATATTCCTCTTAGGAAAATACCCTACCTGGCCATTTTCCCAACTTCTTCACTGATTAATTTACCTGACCTTCCTTGCCTCCTGCCTTCCCTGCCGTCAGGCTGAATTTCATATTTTGTCTGCTTCTGACAGATACAGGCAAGTGCCAGCCTGTTCATTGTTTAGAATTCATGTTCACTGAAGGCTTCGTCAGAAGCATCTGTTAAATCTGCAGTGGGAAGAGGGGCCCAAAGAGCCTCTGGAAGTTAATAAGAAAGAATCAGCTCGATTTGGAAAGAAACAAACCAAAAAAAGCTAATGGTGAGACAGTCTGTTTATTACGTGAATATGGCAGTTTGTTCCACCCATATATTCAGGATGACATGATGAATTTAAGCTAGTATTGATTGTTTCATTGGCTTTACTACCATTTGTTTGGGTTCTTTTTAAAAGTTTCTTAAAGTCTTGTTCATTTTGTCATTCAAATTTTTATTTGGGTTCTTTTTAAAAGTTTCTGAATGTCTTGTTCATTTTGTCATTCTATCAAATTTTTATACACCATTTTTGAGAGAATATAATTTTCTTCTACAGAAATACTACAGAACTGTGGTGATCATAAAATTGACTTAGTATGCACGCTGTCTTTTTGGCTTGTAATCATTGATTGTGATTGTGTCCATTTGTAAGGACATATGAAATTACATGTATGCTATAACCTGCTTCTTATCCCCAAATGTAATATGCACTTTGTGTATGATCTTTGACCACATTGTTTTGAGTGTCAATATGGTAGAATATGTGTCTTTGCACCAAAAGACTAGATGTGTATTTTGCTCTGTCGTTAGCCATTTGAAACCATCAGACATAGGTTTATATATTCTGCCTCTACTTCTTGCTACCTGTGACCTAGGGTGAATTACCAATCCGTTCTGGGCTCGTAGCATGTGCAAAATTAAGGGGTTGGACTAAATGATACTTAAGGTCCTGTCCAGTTCCAAATCCTTAATTCACAGTGTTTATTATAGCAATAGCCCTTTATGTGTGTTCAAGTTATTACTGTGTTGTATATTCTTTAACTAATGATTGAATTTAAGCTCTTTTTAAAAAATAAATGTGTCATTTAATTTTAATAATGCAAAGTACTTGGTAAAATTCAACTTGTAAAGTTTTATTTGTTGAGTAAATCAAGACATCTAAAATATTCTCACATAACTAGCTCAGTAAATTGGATTTTTTGAAGTCTGCAAAACTTATGCCCCCCAAAAAGTTGAACCTGCATGTGCTAGCTCTAAAAATGGAGTTTTAAAGGATGATGAGGAAGAAAAGGATCTGCTACCATTGACATGAAATACTCAAGAAAGATATTGGATTTACTACTTGAATTAATGACTTTCCAAGGAAAATTAATGTATTTGGTTGTAAATCCTTTAAGAAAAATGCAACATTACTGTCTTTTGCATGAATTGATATTGTTTCAAATGTAATCCTGGCTGCAAAGTCAGAGCCCTAATGTCTAATTTAATCTTTGGAACAGTTTTGAAAAATGAATCAAATTTAAAAAGAAAATAAGT
Source organism: Trichosurus vulpecula (assembly GCF_011100635.1). NCBI lineage: Eukaryota > Metazoa > Chordata > Mammalia > Diprotodontia > Phalangeridae > Trichosurus > Trichosurus vulpecula. The sequence goes on along the minus strand of NC_050579.1, from coordinate 148,512,286 downwards.
GTAAGTAGATTCTAATTTACTGATTGGGTACTTTAGTGGCCTAAATGTTTTGAACTGATTTTTGCCAAGGTTTATGTTACATCCAAACAGAATGTGAGCCAGATGTAGAGGTCAGAATGTTGTACAGCTGCAACACAACACCTGTGTCAGAAGTAGTTTGCTTACCACAGCTCCAACTGCTGGCCTTTTTTTTTTTTCTCAGATTTGGGTTTTTGGTTATTATTTTTTGAGTCCCTTTATCCAAAATAAAATGTAAGCAAATGATTCATAGAATTTCATAAATTGCTTAACTATCAGCCTTCTTCAGAATTTGTGTTTGGATTGACTATGCTATTCCAGAAGTACTTTAAAGAGAAATAAGGGTCCGACTAACCCAGTGAACATTTTCATTGGTTGTTCCCCATGCCTGGAATGCTTTCCTTCCTCATTTGCCTCCTGGTTTCTTTCAAGATCCAGCTAAAATTCCACCTTCTACAAGAAGCCTTTCCTGAATGCCCTAGTGCCTTCTCTCTGTTGATTATTTCTAATCTATCCTATATATAGCTTTCACATATTTAGTTGTTTGCATATTGTCTCTCCCACTAAACTGTTAATCCTGGAGAGCAAGGGTTGTTTTTTGCTTTTTTTGTATCCCCAATATTTAGGAGAGTATCTGGCACATAGTAGGCAGCAAATATTTATTGACTGACACAGGACCAGTGACTTTAAGCATTACTTGCAAGTTTTATACTTTTACAGGGAGAGTGATAGGGCCGGGCAATGTGGGATCTCTTCTTAGTGTAGCTTCATGGCATGAGCATTTCCCCAACTTGTGTGAGGAAGGCTGCCTAATCCTAGTTGTAAATAATTTGGAGAACATTCAGAAGAGAAGTAGGAATCAAAAGGCTGAAAGTAAGACCTGTGAGGATCTGGGAGTATTGTACTTAAAGAAGAGAAAGCTGAGGGATATTAATTTTAAAGCAGTACAAGAAGGCAAAGGACTCTTTCAAAGAGGACGGTGAACAGCTGTTTTTCATCTCTGCGGAAGACAGAGCAAGAGGAAGTAGACATGAAGCAGTACTGTGAGGGATTTATGTTAGATACAAAGGAGAATTTTCTAAGCATTATTAATGATTGGAGTGGGTGCCTGAGGGAGACTGTGGAAATCTCATTTCTCTCTCTGGAATGGCGTAAGTGTGATCTTGTATGAAGGGGACCTGGAGGTATCAGTCCCTCAACACAAATGGTATTGCAAATATGCAAGTGAAGAGGAATTAAGATATCTCTTGATGAAGGTTAAAAAAAGGAGAGTGTAAAAGTTGGCTTGGAGCTTAACATAAAAAAAACTAAGATCTTGGCAACTGGCCCCATCACTTCCTGGCCAAGAAAGGGAGAAGAAATGGAAACAGTGTCAGATTTTATATTCTTGGGCTTAAAGATCACTGCAGAAAGCAACTGTAGCCATGAAATTAAAAAGAGGTTTGCTCCTTAGAAAGAAAGCTTTGGGAAATCTGGACAGCGTACTAAAAAGCAGAAGCGTCACCTTGCTGACAGAGGTCCATATAGTCAAAGTTTATAATTTTTCTAGTAGCGGTGTATGGCTGTGAGAGTTGGACAATAGGGAAAGCTGAGGCAGAATTGGCGCTTGCAAATTGTGGTGCTGGAGAAGACCTTTGAGAGTCCCTTGGACAGCAAGGAAGTCAAATCAGTTAATACTTAAAGAAATTAATTCAAACTATTTACTGGAAGGTCAGGCAGAAGCTTAAATACTTTAGCCACATAAAAGACAGGACTCAGTGGAAAAGACCCTGATATTAAGAAAGATTGAAGGCAGAAGGAAAAGGGCATGGCAGAGGATGAAATGGATAGATAGTGTCGTGGAAACAATGAACATGAGTTTGGACAGGCTTCAGGAGATAATAGAGCCTAGAAGGGCCTGGCATGCCATGATCCATTGGGTCACAAAGAGTCAGAAATGACTGAACAATTGAACAACAACCAAAAAAATCTATATTGTCTACCTTGGATACCTACACCCGCTGTATCCTCAGCATAGCAACTCAGTGGTTCAGTGAGAGATGAGAGAGACGACTGGGGAGCCAGAGAAAAGGTGGAAGCCAGGTTGCCAGGTGCAAATGGAAAAATGAATCCAATTAAATCCTACAAGCATTTAATAATCACCTGTTATGTGCTAGGCCCTGGAAATCCTAAGCCAAAAATAACCATCTCTGCCCTCAAGGAGTTTACATTCTGCTGGAGAACACGGCATACATAAATGAACAAGTAAGCCATCATTATTGAAGGGTAGAAAAAGAAAAATCAGGGTTTTTTTATGTTTAAAGATTTTAAGAAGTAAGGACCTTCAGTACTGAAAGATATGTTGTTGTCTTTGTCCTTCATTTTTGAAGCAGACCATGAGATCAGGGAAATGATTACATGACTTGCAGTTGACTTTGATTAGAGGGAGGGAGGGCAGTATGAGGTCACCAGCCTCATTTTCTCCTCCAGAGCCATCTGGGTCCAATGGCCTGATACAGGAATTGACCTGATATTCAGGCCAGGATGACTAGAGATGGCCCAGGGTGCATTGGGAGTCCCTGGCCCTTTTAGGCTAAGGCCTTTTCATGTACTCACTTAGAGTGAAATAGTGCCCATTCAGTGAATAGGTCTCTTTAAGAAGTGAGTCAAGGGATGGCCCCTTTAATTAGAAAAAAAAAAAAAGAAATCAAGCTGGGAGGGGAAGACCCTAAGAGTTGCTGTTCCCAAGAGAAACAGTTACCATTGACATTCACTCTAAGACCCAAATACAGTTATTAAGTGAAGCTTGGGCATGGGACCTATTGTGGGCTAATCTATGAGCTTCAGAGTGAACTGGGTGGTAAATTTTGATAGCCAGAAGCTGCCCACTTAACTTGGGGTTTATTGCCTAGATTTCTTTCTTTTTCCTTTCTTTCTTCCCTTTCCTTCCTTCCTTCCTTCCTTCCTTCTTTCTCCCCCCGCCCATTTTTCTCCCTTTCTCCCTTCCTTCCTTCCTTTCTCTTTCTTTCTTCCTTCCTTCCTTTCTTTTTCTTCCTTCCTTCCTTTCTCTTTCTTTTCTTGCTTTCTCTTTCTTTCTTCCTTCCTTCCTTTCTTTTTCTTCCTTCCTTCCTTTCTCTTTCTTTTCTTTCTTTCTCTTTCTTTCTTCCTTCCTTCCTTCCTTCCTTCTTTCTTTCTTTCTTTCTTTCTTAATATCTTAAACCTAGTTCACTCTGAAGCTCACAGATTGGATCACAAGCTCCACTTAATGGCTGTATTTTGGGCCCTCCTGGCTTAGAGTGAAAGATATAGATCAGTAAAAATTTGGCACCCTGACATTGGTAAGTCACTGGGCTAGGTGACTTCTCCACATGGCTTCTAATGTTATCACTTTGGTTCAGAATTGTAAAATAGCTTCATTATGAGAAAGTAGAAAAGGAAATAGATATTTGGAATTTGAGAGATTTTTCTATACCCGATTTAACCTTCTGATTGCTAGGATTTAATGTAAGTAGAGTAGGTAGCATGCTGTTTAGCTCACTGTTGATCAGAGGATTCAGTTGTCTTCAGAGCTTTTCCTTAAGAGCACATTTCAGTAGCTTAAAGTTCTAACATGTATAAATAATACACCTCCTGTCTTTTGCCAAATAAGCAATTTTTCTCTCTGTTAACCTTTTCCCCCTCTTCCCCATTGGAGGGGGATGATTTCATTAGTATGGTGAACTCCCAGTGATGAAACTTTCCTACACCAAAGCAGTTCAGCACCTCCTCTGAAGTTTGTCATCTCAGAAAGAGGCCTAGGGGCAGCTAGATGGCATAGTGAGTAGAGCACCAGGCCTGGAGTCAGGGGGACCTGAGTTCAAATGTGACCTCAGACACTTGACACACTTACTAGCTGTTACTTAACCCCAATTGCCCTGCCTTCCCCCCTCCAAAAAAAGGAAAGAATGGAAAAAAATTAAAAAAAAAAGAAAGAGGGCTAGAACACTGAGAATATAAGTTAACTTGCCCAAGGTCACACAGACAAGCATAAACCTTATTGGACTTTAAAAACCTTTAGGTCACTGGGCAGCATCAAACTCTGACTGTGGCATTCCATTAAGGTTTTTACATATAGGCAGTAACAGCTATTAGAGTGTTGGGCCTGGAGTCCAGAAGGCTCCTCTTCCTGAGTTCAAATCTGGTCTCAGACACTTCCTAGCTGTGTGACCATGTGTAAGTCACTTAACCCTGTTTGCCTCAGGTTCCTCGTCTGTAAAATGAGCTGGAGAAGTAAATAGCAAACCACTCCATGCCACAAGAACCCCAAATGGGGTCACAAAGAGTTGGACACAACTAAAAAATGACTGAATAACAACAAGGGGTTAGATGGGCCATAGCCTCTCATATATAGGTTTATTTATGAGTCACATGATTGTGTCAGGATCTGATATCAAATACTGTTCAGAATACTATGGGACTGTGGGACTTCAACTGGAGCTTAAAAATCTTTTTTTTTAAGAGAATTTATAATATAATTTATATAATCCAATTTGTGGTTGTAAATGGTGGTAGGGTTTTCCTTAGCAAGAATCGTCCTGTATTGTCACCTTATTACAGCCATTTAGTAAAACTGTTAATGCTACCATGTTAATCCTTCCATATTTCTTCTCAGTTAAATAACGATAGCATGCCTTATCCCTTTCAGTTGAAATTCTTCTCTTCCTTCAAGGCCCAGCTGCAATGATCTCTCTCTCTCTCTCTCTCTCTCTCTCTCTCTCTCTCTCTCTCTCTCTCTCCCTCTTCTCCCCTCCCCCTTTCTTTCACCTTCCTTCTTCCCTCCTACCCTTTCTCTGGCTTTCTCTGGCTCCCTATCTCTCCTTTTTCACTGTCTGTCTGCCTCTTCCCCCATCACCCTCTACTTTGTACCATACTGACTTATGTACATGTCAATCAATCCATCAATAAATGTTTATTAAGCACCTACTGTGTACCAAGAGTTGTGCTAGACACTGATACAGATACAATAATGAAACAATCTCCATGTTCAAGGAACTTACATTCTAATAACTGGGGCAACTAGGACATGTATATACAAATATATGTATGTATGCATCTATATACATATATGTGTAGAATAAATATAAAGAGAATAAATACAAAATGGTTAAATACAAGATGGTTTGAGGGGTGGGGCTATTAGACTATAATCTACTTGAAGGCACAACCTGTTTGTCTAATCCATTTCATATCCTTGTCACACATTATTCCCCCTTTGGAATGTTACCTCGTTGAAGAGACTGTTTTTTCCCTTTTTTTTTTTTTGTATGCCCAAAACTCAACATTACACCTAGCATACAGAGAAAGTTCTTAATAAATGCTTCTTGATGACGTACTGCTTAACCTAATGTTCTATACTGATGAGGCCTTCTGCATGGGTATGGAATGCATGGGTGAAAAGTTTATTGGTTCTGAGAAAGACAGATTTCTTCGAGCTAGAATAAGCAAAAAGTGCTTCTTGGACAGGTGAGGTTGAGCCAGGTCTTAAAGTGTGGATAGGATTTTGATAGGTTTGGAGCTGTTTGATAGGTTGGGAGGAGGGGGAGAATAGAGTGTTCCAGGTAAAAGCAGAGTCATGAGCAAAGATATAATTGCTACGTGAAGATGGGAAAAGTAAGTTATTCACTATTGTGGGAATATACTGTGTTATTCCCCTTTCTGCACTCTATTATTCAGCCAAACTGGTCTTCTCTCTGTTCCTTCATATTTGGCACTCCATCTCCCATCTCAGTGTCTTTGCATTGACCATCCCCATGCCCAGGATGCATTCCATTCTCACTTCTGCATCATATATTCACTTTCCTCCTTTATGTGTCACCTACACATGAACTTCTCCTGATTCCCCCCACACTGCCAGTATCCATCACCTCCTTCATTTGTTTCAGTAGTGTCTTGACTCTTCATGACCCGGTTTTCTTGACAAAGATACTGGAGTGCTTTGCTATTTTCTTCTCCAGCTCGTTTTATAGATGAGGAAATTGAGGCAAACAGGGTTAAGTGACTTGCCAGGGCTACATAGCTAGTAAGTGTCTACACTAGATTTGAACTCAAGAAGATGAAACTCCCGGATTCCAGGTGCACTCTGTCCAGTGCGCCACCTAACTGCCTCATTTTTTTTTTTTGCTTTATATTTGGTGTGCACCCGTGTGTGTGTGTGTGTGTGTGTGTGTGTGTGTGTGTGTTTGTGTCCCCAGACAGACTATAAGTACTTTGAAAGTAGGTTTTGTTTCATTTACTTTTTTTGTATTTGATTCCCAGGACCTAGCATATAGTCCTGGCACTTAGTAAGTGCTTAATAAATATTTGTTGCCTGATTGAATGCAAAATTCTTATAGTAAAATAGTTAAGAAAATAAGGCTAAAATTTGGGACTATGCCCACAAAGTTATTAAACTATGGATATTCTTTGACCTAGCAATATCTTTACCAGGCCTTGTACCTGCAGAGAAAGCAAAGAAAGGGGAAAAGGACCAATGTGTACAAAAATATCTTAGCAGCTCTTTTTATGGTGGTAAAGAACTGGATACTAAGGGAGTGCCTATCAGTTGGGGAGTGGCTGAACAAATTATGGTATGTGAATGAATGTAAAGGAATTATGTTATAAAAAATGATAAATGAGACGTTTTCAGAGAAACCTGGTAAGACCTGTGTGAAGTGAGTAGAACCAAGAGTACAATCACAGAGTAACAACAAAAGAAAAGAGAAGCACTTTGGTCAGCACAGTGAACAACCAAAATTCCAGAGAACTATTGATAAGACATACTACCCATCTCTTGAAGCAAGTGATTGACTCGGGATGAGTCACTGAGGGAAAACAAAATTTGGCAGGGGGAGGGCTTGGACAATGAAGGAAATATTTTGGCTTGACTAGATATAGTTCAAGGATGGGGATCCTTGGGCCTTGAGCCTTACTTCTAGGCCTTTGTGAAGTTTAGATTCAGTCAAAGGGCCACACTTGAGGACCTAGAAGTCCACAGGTTCCGCACCCCTGGTATAGTTATTATAAGGATTCTCCTATTGGGGAGAGCATGTAGGTGAACGAGAAAATGGGTTTTTTTTGTTTTGTTTTAGTTTTTGGAGGGGGAAAGGCAGGGCAATTGGGGTTAAGTGACTTGCCCAAGGTCACACAGCTAGTATGTGTGTCAAGTGTTTGAGGCCAAATTTGAACTCAGGTCCTCCTGATTCCAGGGCTGGTGCTCTACTCACTGCACCACCTAGCTGCCCTGAAAATGTGTTTTTAAATGAGAACAAATATGTAGGGAAAAAAAAAAGAAAGAAGAAAATGCCAGAAAAAAAAGTAGATGCCAGACTTCTCCAGGACAAGAAGATTAGACGTTTTCCTTGATGGTACAATGAAAAGAGCTTTGGCAGTAGAGTTAGAGGTTCTGGGTTCAGATTTCACCACCAAAACTCTGTGACTTTGAGCAAGTCACTTAGCCTCCCTAGACCTCGGTTTTCTCACCTTAAAATGAGAGTTTGGATTAAATGGCTTCTGAGGTCATTTCCAGCTTTAGATCTGTGATTCCATGATCCCTCCCTGTAGTGGGGAGCCACTGAAGGTCTTTATATCTCCAAAGATATCTTTTGGGAAGATTAATCTCATAGCAGCATACAGAATAGATTGGGAAAATGAAATTACTGGAGGAAGCCAGGTATGGTACCCTATAATCCCTACTTCTAAGGGAGGTTGAGACTACTGGTTCTCTTTGAGATTTGGATATTCTAAGTTGCAGTAGGGTTAAAGCTGTTAGGGTGGATGATGAGCTCCTGGGATACTAGGCCGACTAAGACGGGTTGAACTGGCCCAGGTTTTGAGCAGTGCAGGTCAGTTTCTATGTGGAACAGTAGTGGGATTAAGCTGTACTTCTAGTCTGGGCAAGATAGGGAGACTCAGTTTCAAAAAAAAAAAATTGTAAGGGAAAGCACCACAAGGAGGAAATGTATAATCAGAACCATCCCTTACTCCCCCAGTCTGAGTTTTCCACTGCGCTGACTCAATAGAGCAGTAACACTTGCTGGCATTTATAGAATCCTTTCGATTTTGCAATGTTTTGTAAGTGTTATCTCATTTGATCCTCACCAGAACCCAGTGAGACAGATGTGGTTATTATTGTCATTTTATAGATGAGGCCATTGAAACTGAGGTAGGTTATTTTCCAGGAGAGTAAGACGTGACCAGCATACTCTCACAGTAAAAGAAAACTGTCTTGGGCAGAGAAATTCCATGAAACATGTTTATGAAGACTACCATTCCACTTCTTTATTCTTTATATTAATGTCCCTTCCACTGATTCCTCCCATCCCAACAGAGTCTTCCCTTATAATAAATAAGTTTTGTCAAATGAAACCGTTGCCTGTTTTTACAAATGGATTCCTCATTCCACACCTAGTGACTTCTCTGATGAGAGGCAGAAAGCACACTTCCCCACACATCTTCTAAAATAATAATTCTGCCATTCCCATTTCTAGTGTGATCTCCTGGATTCCCTGCTGACTCCCTTGGCTTTTGATCACTGCTATGAATTCCTCTTTGTACCTTCAATTTGATTCTTGCATGAACTTGAGATTGAATCAACAATCCTTCCCTGCTATGCCTCCTCTCCCTTCCCTAGACATAATACTGAAATATATTACTAAAATATATTTGTGTTACTTTCCATTTATGTTCACAGTTCTTAATTTTAAAGTAGATATTTATATTCACCACTAAAAAAAACCCTCCATATTAAGTTGCTATTTATGTATGGTTTTCTTAATGGATTCCTACCTGTCTCCCTTTGAGGGTCATTGCCTCCCCATCAGGAGAAAAATGACTTGGCAGCCCTGCCATTATAATGATAATAATTATAGAATGTTATAAAGTGAAAAGTATAGTTTGGAAACCCTCATTTCAAAGGCTAGAAGCAGATTGTCAGACTTCCATTGTTTTCTCCATCGGTCAGTGTTTTATTTTAAGTAAGATGTTTTATAGACCGTTGTGTGTATAGATACATTAATATAAACATATGAACATGACTATCACTTATATGAACTGATGCTGAGTGAAGTGACCAGAATGAGGAGAACGCTGTACACAGTAACAGCCACATTGTGCGATGACTAACTTTGATAGACTTATCTCTTCTTACTAGTGCAAGGATCTAAGACAACTCCAAAAGACTCATGATAGAAAGTGCTGTCCACGTCCAGAAAAAGAACTATGGAATCTGAATGCAGATCGAAGCATATTATTTGCTCTCTCTCCCTTTTTTTTTTTGTTTCTTCTTTCTCATGATTTCTCCCAGTGGTTCTAATTCTTCTTTACACATTACATACCATCTTGGGGTGGGGGAGGGGAGAGATGGGAAGAAAATTTGGATCTCATGATCTTATGGAAGTGAATGTTGAAAGCTAAAAAATAAACTTTAAAAATGCATTGAAGAAAATACATATGGTATTCTTGCTATAATTCATGGATACATATATGTGTGCTTTTTTTAAGCAAAAGTGGTGCTATGTGATAGAGTGTCAGGCCTGAAGTCAGGAAGATTCATCTTCCTGAGTTCAAATCCAGCCTCAGACACTTGCTAGCTGTGTGACCTCAAGCAAGTCACTTAACCTTGTTTGCCTCAGTTTCCTCATCTGTGAAATGAGCTGGAGAAGGAAATAGCAAACCACTCCTGTATCTTTGCCAAGAAAACCCCAAACAGAATCATAAAGAGTCAGGTATTAAAAATGACTGAACAACATATAGATACAGAAGTATGGAAGTCACTTCTAAGTGTCTAGTATTTTCTTTTAAATCTTACCTATTTTCTTTTTAAAAAGTTTTTCAAAGCTTTTATATTTTAATTAGTCATTTTCAAACATACTATCTTGTAACAATCAGGTAGAACAGGCCAATACATATGTCCTTTGAAATCAGTGTTGGTCACTATGATTAATCTAAATTCAGCTGCTTTTTGTATTATGTTCATTTACATTATTATAGCCATTGTGAGTATGAGTCTTTCTTCTCCATTCTCTTGACTCTTTTTTTCTTCACTCTACGTTATTCCATACAGATATTTCCATACTTCTCTAAATTCCTCAGCTGAATTCCTCAGACAAAATAATGTTTTATTTAATTCATGTACTATAATCTGTTTAGCCATTCCTCAGTTAGCGAACACCTATTTTGTTTCCAGATTTTTGCTACCATGAAAAATGCTGCTATAAATACCTTGGTACATACAAGATCTTTCTTTCTGTGGTTGACCTCCTTGTAGTGAATGTCCAATACGGGGATCTCTGGGTCAAAGGGTATGAATAGTTTAATAACTTTTATTATATAATTTCAAATTGTTTTCCAGAATGGTCATACTAGTCCATAGCATTTAGATGTTTCTGGACATCAAATATGAAAAGTCTAATAGACAATTATTTGGTGATGCAGAATTGGAGATCAAGAAATAGACTAGAGATAGATAGACAGATAATCTGGAATTAGATCATAAAGGGAGAATATGTGTATTGAAGAGGGCCTTGGGGTAAAATACAGTTTTAGTTAGGATATATCAATGTTTAATAAGTCAGTCAACAAGCATTTATTAAGTGCTTACTATATGGTAGATACTATGTTAAATACAAAGACAGAAAAAAAAGAATTCAAAGAAAAGCAAAAATATGGTCCCTATTCTCAAGGAACTCATATTCTGGTGTGGGACACAATACATAAACAAGTATGTACATTCAAGATATATACAGAATAGATGGAAGGTAATTTCCAAGGAATGGCACTAGTTCTGGGTTGAGGCAGGGAGAGGAGAAGAAGGGAAGATAAAGACTGGGAAAGATCTACAGAAAGTAGAATTTGAGCTGAGTTTTGAAGGAGATAAGAGAATCCAGGAAGTGGAGAGGTAGAGGGAGAACATTCTAAGCATGGGAGACAGCCATTGAAAAGACTCTCAGGAGTCAAGAGATAGAGCATCATATGGGAGGAACCTGAAGGATGCAGGTATTGCTGGATTGTAGAGTATGTAGAGGGAAGTAAAGTCTAAGAAGACTGGAAAGATAGGACAGAGTCAGGTTATGCAGAGCTTTAAATGTCACAGAGGATTTTATCTTTTATCTTGGAGGTAATAAGGAGTCACTAGAGTTTTTTAGGGGAAGATGGGTTGGGGGGTAGCATGGTCAGACTTGTGCTTTAGGAAGCTGAATAGAGATTGATTGGAGTGGGGAGAGACTTGAGGCAGGGAGACCAATGAGAAAGACATTTCAGCAGTCCAGGAATAAGGTGATAAATGTTTTGCACCAGAATTGTGGTTATATGGATAGAAAGAAAGGACTATATGTGAGAGGTGTTGTGGATAGAGATGACAGCACTTGGCAACAGATTGGATTTGGGGACTGAGTATGAGAAATGAATCAAGGATAACCCTGAGATTGTGAGTCTGAGTGACTGGGAGCATGGTAGGGACCTTGACAGTAACAGGAAAGTTTGAAAGAGGGTGGGGTTAGGAAAATAATAAGTGCTGTCTATGGATGTGAGATACCTATGGAATGTAGGGATACCTATTGTTTGAATCCAACAGGAAGTTGGTCATTTAAGGCTGGAGCTCACGAGACAGGGTAGAGATGGATATGTAGACCTGGGAATCATCTGCATAAGGATGATTATTCATCAAAATCATATAGAAAGAAAAGAGCACCTGGGACAGACCCCCAGGGATACCCACAGTTAGTGGACGTCACCTGGATGAAGAACTACCAATGAAGGTTACTATAATGAATTAATTTCATATTCTGTAGGAGCATCTACATGTGTGTATAGAAAGGCAGTATCATATAATGTATAAAAGACCAGCCTTAGAGTCAGAGAGATCTGGTTTCAAGTCCCACTTATGATACTGGTGTATGATTCTGTGTTTATTGCTTAATCACTGTAGGCAATGCACTAAGCAACTCTAAGTTTGCAGAGATGGTGCCAGCCTACATTTGTAGATGGAGTTTCCTTATCGTGGAATGTTCTATGCCAATGAAATCACAAGATCAGTGTCTGTCTGTATGTCTTCTACATATGTGTATATGTGTATATATGTATATATATGTATGTGTGTATATATATATATATATATACACACATACGTATATATATGTGGTGGTGGTGATGGTTGTTGTTCAGTTGTTTTCAATTGTGTCCAACTCTTCATGACCCCATTTGGAGTTTTCTTGACAGAGATACTGAAATGGTTTGCCATTTCCTTCTCTAGCTCATTTTACAGATGAAGAAACTGAGGCAAACAGGGTTTTCTTCACAAAGATACTGCCATTTCCTTCTCCAGTTTATCTTACAGATGAAGAATCTGAGGCAAACATGGTTAAGTGACTTGCCCAGAGTCACATAGGTAGTAAGTGCCTGAGACCAGATTTGAACTTAGGAAGGTAAGTCTTCCTGACTCCAAGCCCATCATTCTATCAGCTGTGCCACCTAACTGCAAATGAAAGATATGAACTAGGAACTACCAGAGAAAGTTAAAAGCATTACATGACCTGGCACACTTAGGTTCATGGTTTCCAGATATTAACAAGCGTGACGGGCCTGGAGTCACGAAGACTCACCTTGCCTCTCTCTATATGTGTATATATGTATGTTTATGTGTGTTTACGTATGTATGTGTATATGTGTGTGTATCTTCACAGTGGCTCCATGAGGTATATCACTTAAGGATTATCAATACCTTTTTGTGGAAAAGTAAATTGAGGCTTAGAGTTATTAGTTAATTGACTTACCAAGAGTTACATAACTTGAAGGTAGGAGCAGCAGAAGACCAAATCCAGGCCTTCTGAGTCTAAAGCAGGTGCTCTTCCCACTTCACCAGACAATTGCCTCTGCCAGGAATGGTTCCCCTTCCCATCTCTATCTGTAGAAATCCCACCTACTTATAAAAGCACAGCTAAAATGCCTCCTCTTTCATGAAGTCTTTATTTTTTTAATATTTAATTTATTTATTTTCAGTTTTCAACATTCACTGCCATAAGTTTTTGAATTTTCTCCCCCTCCCCACCCTCCCTGCCCAAGATGGCATGCAATCCGATATGGGCTCTACACATACATTCCTATTAAACACATTTTAACATGAGTCATGTTGCATAGAAGAATTATAACAAATGGGAGAAACCATGAGAAAGAAAACAAAACAAAAGAGAAAAGAATCTGCTTCTCTCTGCATTCTGACTCCATAATTCTTTCCCTAGATGCGGATGGTATTTTCCATCATAAGTCCTTTGGAAAAGTTTTAGGTCCTTGCATTGCTGAGAAGAGCTAAGTCTGTCAAAATCGTGCACTGTGGCTATGAAGCCTTTATTAATGGATGTAATTTCTCCTGTCTCTACACTCTCATGATCCTTTGTATCCCTACTATCTTGTCTACCTTATTCTACCTAGAGGGCTAGTGCACTGGAGTCAAGACTTGGATTCTCCTGTCCAAGCTCTGTCATTTGCTAGCAATGTGAGCTTGGGCAGGACACAACCTCTCTGGATCTCAGTTTCCTCATCTGTACCATGGAGATGATGATACTTCCGCTATATAACTCCTAGGGTTGTTGTGAAAATCAGAGGAGAATGGATGGAGAAAAGCATAGATAAGCAACCAGTGCTTTCTACATCTTAAAATAATAAATAACTATAAGTATTATTATTATTCCAGAATATACAGAAACTGTATCTTACTCATCTTTGTATCCTTGGCAGTATTTAGCATAGTACGATGCACATGGGTGGCCAGGAAATATTTGTTAAATTCAGTTGAGCATTTTAGAAACATTGTGTCTGCCTGCCATAGGCTTTCCAGATAGTTTCATCAATGTTACCTTCAAACCACGTTTCATGGAACTGAGGAAAGACCTGTGATTATCAGGGTAGAGACCTGTCCCCACCAAAGCATATCCCAATTTGGATTGTAAATGTGTTGCTGTTGAGTGAGGCTCAAGGATGATAAGTGACTTGCCCAGGGTCACATAGCTAGTGTCAGAAAAAAGGCTTGGAATCCAGGTATTCCTGACTCTAACAAGAATTCTATTGTTATTAAGCACTGCTACCTTTGTTTAATATAAAATTTCAATAAAGGAGAATTAGAACAAAGTTTAGGAACCAATCCAAACACCAAACATAGAAGTGAGGTCATGATGGTCTAGGTATAAGTGAGAACATATTTAACAGTGGTTAAACCAAAGCATCAGCTGAAGATTGAGCTGAAGTACAGGTACTAGTAAGTAAGAAATTCCATGAGAATGTGCTTGAGCCACGGTTCCCAGAAATGTGACTTATCTGTGGTAAAGTAAGAAACAACGGGATGTGGTTGATGCTCAGTTATCAAAGATGGAGCATCCCCTCCTCCCTCTTTTTTTCTTTAAGAAAATATTCAAAGGCTCAATGGTCAAAAAGACTGAACCACAAGTGGCAACAGGCCCTGCAAATACTGGCTAAAGCCACAAACCAAAGCATGGTTTTGAGTGGGTGCAATTTAGAACAGACTGATTTACTGAGCCCTTCTTTTTGAAATGGACAGCACTTGTACCTAACAGAAGGAGTCAAGTTTATATGTGTGCGTGCTTGGAGGAAAGAAGTTATTTGTGGATAGAGAGAGTAATGTATATTACTACAAGTGTATGTACATTCCATGTGTATTTCCTGTGTTTATAGGAAATGAAAATAAGCCTATGATTTGTATTCTAGGCCATTAGGCTTATATGAAATGCCACAAGAAAATCATTGCTTTGAGTCATGGGGCCTTTAGCTTTACTATTTCCTCATTTCTTTTTTCTAATCATTGTAATCTGTGGATTTTTAAGGGTTTGCATTTTTATATCCTGTTTTAATATAGAGAAAGTATCTTACAGATGAAACTGTTAAAACAAAATAGAATAGCCAATAAGCTGAATTTTCAGTTTAAGCAAAATTCTTCTCCCACTTTATCCCCAGCTTAATTTGATAGCAGAAAATTACATTTCTGGGTTACCTATTCTTAGGATACTGTGAAGTTTCTACAGAGTGCTAAAAGAGGTAGTATCCAGCCTTGATATAATGTCTAAAGTTCTTAGTGCTGTGAATCCAGCATTTCCTGAAACATGGCATAAGTTTAGACATCAGCACTTTTGGCTAAATTACCATATTGGTCCTGACATGGGCCCACATTTTACACATATGCACACATACATACTGATGTGTATAAAACTTGAGTTCAGCCTAAATTCATTTCAATTTGTAGCACATATAAGACCTGGTGAGGCAGAGAAACCTTATGTCAACTCTCATTCATACAGATGAGCTGGTTCCCCAGAACAAGACTATCTACATACCTTTGTCAAGGTTAAAGGGCACCACTGAAGGACAGCAGGGTTTCTTTCTAAGCTTTGTCAGCTTGCTTCTGCATTCTGATGTGTCCTTGGTATCAGTTGCTAGGCAGATATGTAGAGCATTGGATAGAGAACAGAACCTGCTCTCCATTCCTGTAGTCTGGAAGACCTGAATTCAAATCCTCCCTCAGAACTGACCCTCTCTGTACCTCAAATTCTTCATCTACGAAGTGGGAATAATAGTTCTTGCTTCACAGCGTTGTTATAAGGTTAAATGAGATAACATCTGTAAAGCCCTTTTGAAACCTTAAAGCTTTTTGTAAGTGCTAAGCTGTATTTATCAGTGAGCATTTACAATGGGATTTTTACTAAGAAGGTACATCAAGAACAGAAGTATAAATGTTTTCCTGCCAACACCCCATGCACATGCTTCCTCATACCACCTCAGTGCTTGAGGAGAATAGGCTCAAATTTAAAGCAATTGCTTCACAGCACATGCCCTCCTCAGACTAACTTCTGAATGTGATATAGCACATGGACAAGTTGCTCCCTCTTGGCTGTCATTATTCCACTGCTTTGCAAATCATTTAGGTCTCTTGGAGCTTTGTTCTTCACCAGGTTCATTTGCCCCTAGATTCTGTCAGTACCCCTGTCACTGCACCTTTAGAGAGATTTCAGCCTACTTTGTTCCTTCTCCAGTATTCCTACTCTTAAGACAGATGAGATTAGACACAAAAGGGATAGAAGCAGAGGTAGGGCCATGTGCACATGACTTCATGTTAACCCAGGTGGGGATAGCAGGCTACTGATGTTAGCTCTTTCTCCCCACTTAGGGCTTACAGCAATCACTGCAACCTCATGTAAATGAATCCAGACAGAGAGAAAATGAGAGGCTTTGGCCAGTTACTGTCTTTTCAGTGCACTCCCAACTCTGGTACTCCAGTTAATCGAAAGTCTATTTCTTCATCAAAGAGTTAGTAGATCATAAGCAGTGATACCTGTGCGTGCCTTGTAATGGAGAGATGGGCTGCTTCATTCAGTGCTATCCAACACTGTCAGAAGCAGACTCACCAAATATACATGATCTCAGAATTGAGCCCTAGTTGGCCAGTCCCCCATTATAAATACAGCAAATATTTATCAAGATCATTACTGTGTACTAGATGCTAGGAATACAAAAACGTTTCCAACTCTAAAATTCTGTGATTCTTTGAAAAGTGGTATAGCTCATCAAGGACCAAAAAGTGTGATACAAGGTGAAATGTATGAAGGAGCCATCCAAATTGCTGTCAGAACATTTCAGGAAAGGCAGTTAACTCAGATGGAGAAAATCAAGAAAGGTTCCTTAGAGGACATCCTGAGCTGGACCTTAAAGGAAGACGGAGGACTTCAGTAGGAGAAGGTGTAGAGACTGACTTCTAGGCATGGGGAATGACTTTTGTGAACATAAGAAGACAGAAAAGTCTGTCAGTAGCAGTCTGGTTAGACTAAAGGGTTATGCACTTGAAGAAAAGTTATATAACATAAAGCTTGAAAGGTTGATTCAAGGCATTTTGTAGAGGGCCTCCAATGCCAGGCTAAGGAGGCCTTAACTCCACAGATAACTCAGCAGAACCCTTGATTGCCTCACCCACCCCCCACCCCACCCTGGCACCTCCAACAGTGATAGAAGCAGTAACCACAGCTTCTGTACCAGCTATATTCAATGGACATTGAGGAAGCCTGTGCTGGAGTCCCCACTTGTTATTGATATATGGGTAAAAAAGGCAGATCCCTTCCACTTACATGGGCCCTGCTTG
Source organism: Trichosurus vulpecula (assembly GCF_011100635.1). Classification (NCBI taxonomy): domain Eukaryota; kingdom Metazoa; phylum Chordata; class Mammalia; order Diprotodontia; family Phalangeridae; genus Trichosurus; species Trichosurus vulpecula. The sequence goes on along the minus strand of NC_050579.1, from coordinate 148,495,140 downwards.
GCCTAGGGGAATACTGCTACAAATCCTTTCAACTCCATCTTTTCCCCCTCTGTTTCAGAGGGTGGAGCTTTCTTGTTGTTATCTATCGTTCATCCTTCTTGAGGAGGACCAATAACATCATGAGGGTGATGTCTTGATTTGCATGTGAATTGGATTTAAGTGAGGCAGAGCTTCCCAAAGTCATTAGCCTCATTCTCTCTTCCAGAGTCATTGAAGCCCAGTGCCATGATTTTTTTAAGGGTGGATCTTAGGAGAAAATCTGGACTTCCCTTCCTCAAAGAGTTTGCTCCTTGTCCTCAGCCTATCAATTTGCAAATTGCTGACCTTTGGGCTGTTCACTGAGGTAGATGTGAAAAAATAGATAGTAATGGCGGGATACAGACATGGCGGATCCTACGGAATAGTGGGAATTTCAGGCTGTGCAACCTGTGCAGGTGTGTGAGAGGAATAGAACAAATCAGAGTGACCCAACTGTGTTAGCCTGTTGCTCATAGTCTCAGAAAGCCTGATGAAATCCTCAAGTTTAAGTATTCTTTCCCCAAATACGAAGGAGTCAGTCATGCAGAATATTTGTTTTTAGGTTGTACAAATATTTTTTCTTTCACCTAGATCTCCTTTGAAAGGGGCTAGAGTTGCCTATAATACATATAATATTTTTCCTGGTTGTTTTGTATTGTTTTTAGTCCACTGTCCAGGAAGAGAAAAACAGAAGTTATGGGGAAATACTGAGGTATAGGGGAAAAGAATCCCTTCCTTTCACTTGTTTTCCTGGCGTGAGAAAGTATACAGAGAAAGTAATGATTAAACTAAAAAAAGGAAGAAGGATGTTTTCAGAATTGCAAAATGTCGGAAAAGACCTTAAGGACAATCTGCTCCAACCCTTTCATTTGATTGATGAGATGACTGAGGCCTGAGGGGTCAAGGGACTTATCAGTCTGGGGGAATTCAAGGGTGAGAACAGCAGAGAAGGTAGTGCTGTTTGGTGCATAGTGAGTCCATGAAATTCACTTTCCCAAGATGTAATTGATAAAAGTCGAAAATATAAATGAGATCATAAGGGCTTTAGATGAGTTAATATAGAGTGGTTCCAGAAAGAACTGGTAGGTATGATTGCTGAACCCCTATCAGTGATATTTGTAAGATCATATAAAATGGAAGAGGCACCACAAGACTGAAGAAGAGCAAATTATGGCCTAATTTTTAAAAATATACAAATATGATCTGTTTCTACATGCAATACAATGCACATGTGTGTTTGTACAAATAAAGCATATATATGACTGGGAAACAAATTTGGAAATAGAAATTTTTAAAATTTTTTATAGCGAACTTAATCATCGACAAATAAACAGTTTAATGAAGATGAGCAAGAAAGGATTAAAAAATGAATTTCATAGATACAGTTTTAAAGGATATATATGTGCGTGTATATATAGAGAGAGACAGACAGACAGACATGCACACACACACACACTTTAAATTTTTCCTCAGAAATATTCCATTTCCTGAATGTTGTTGGCTAAGAAGCTATAAATATTTGTTTTGCATTATGTAGCATTTGAATAAGGATAAAGGAAAAGCTATTCATTTCAAGTGATTTATGTTTGCCAACAATTTAGGTTTATCCTTGTTATTTTTAGGAACTTGAATGGTGTAGGAGGCTTTGAATAAACAATAGACAGTACATATCCTTAAAATAACTTTCTTTGACTGATAGAATCCATGTGAGAAATAGGTATAAGCAGTCGTATTTAGTGCTGTTTTTTGCCCATTTCTGACTTTGTCTGGACTTAGTTTGCCTTCACACTGAAGAATCGTTATTCTTATATGAACAGTAAGAGATGCTGGGCAAGAAGAGGAATGCATCTAATTTTTATTTTCATTCTTATTAGTAATTTGACTTACTTAAACAGCTATATAAGACCAAGCTTTTAAAGCTGGAAACCAGTAGAGTGAGAAGGCTACCTCTTGCATTAGGCCTTCCTTGATAGCTCATGTTGGTAGCATCATTTTCCTTCTTTGACCTAGATTAAACATAGCACTTAGCATGTATTATTAGGAATCTTAGTGAGAGCAGAAACTAGGTAGATCACTTCCAACTTTGAATCTCCAGCACTGATTGCTCTCCTCTTCCATTTTTAGAAAACATTTCATAGGATCATAGATTTAGAGCTGAAATCATTATCTGGTCCAGCCCCTTCATTTAAAAAAATGTATTTGTAGCTTTTATTTTCACATTTTTCCATCCCCCCACTTCTCATCGTCATTCTCCCTCCCCTACCAGAGAGCCATCCTTTATAGCATTTTTTTCAGTAATAAAAAGAGGAAAAAGAGAAAACTAATTTGCAAAACCAATCAATACATTGGAAAAATCTGAAAATATATGCATAGTTTCATACTTATGCCCCATGTCCTAGCCTCTGAAAAGGAACAGGAGAAAGTATCTTTTAATATTTCTTCCTTGGTACCAAATTTTGTTCTTTGTAGTTTTGCAATATCCATTTTCAATTTTATTGTGTCAGACCCCTCATTTTATAAATTGAGGAAACTGAGGACTAGGGAAATTGCCCAAGATTACAAAGGTATTAAGTGGCAAAGCTGGAATTTTAACCTACATCCTCAAACTCCAAATACAGGGCTTTTGCCACTGAGCCAGAATGTCTTCTCTATTTGAAAGTCCTACTGGCATCTCAAATTTAACATGAATGAAACTGAGCTTATTATCCTTCCCACCTAACTCAGCTCCTCATTGATTTCTTTCAGTGATACATCTGGTCTCCCATGCTTGAAAACTTGACTTCTTCTTTTCCTCTTCCTCCTTCTCTCATATCCCATCAGTTACCAAGTCCTGTGAATTCTACCTCAGCAGTTTCTCTCAAATCCACTCCCTTTTCTCTACTCCAGTTGTCCAAAATTACCATAATATTTAGTATTATCAGTATAGCCTCAATCTCTCAATTGTTGGATAGGATTATTTCACCACATGTAATACACATTGTGATCTACAGCAAGATTCTGTAATGCTTTGGGGTTATCACTATGGCATAGTGACTAGAATTCTGGGCTTGGAGTTAGGAAGACATGGGTTATATGTTATATGCTATATGTATTATATGATTCTAAGCAAATTTCTTAACTTCTTCATAATTTCAGGCACCTCCTAAGATTTCGCTTCAATATGAGTGAGAGATTGATCAGAGTAGGAGATGAAATCATAATTCTTTGACTATTCAAGGTCAACTTGATGAATATCAAATCTTCTACCATTCCTCATCCTCATTCCAAATTAGACTTTCCTTCTTAGAATCTCACATAACTCCTCTTAAATTCTATTCTTCCTGACAGGATATATTTGATTTCTTCCCTCCCCCACCCACATCTCCAGGAACAGTTTTATTTTTTTCAAAAAGATTAAATGCTATTTATATGTGAATTAAAAGGGAGAGAAAGGAGAACCATCTTTCTGGCAAGCTGTAACAGCAAGCACCCTGGCACACCCAGGATAGCTGGCTAGCACAGGTTTTTTTAATCTATTTGTAAAAGAAAAATAGGTTTTAAAGGGGTCAAAAATCTTCTTTAATTATCTTCACTAGTTCTGGGGTAAAGTCAGCACCCTGAATGTCAGAGAAAATACAAACAGAGAAAATACAAACAGAGAAAATACAAGCAGAGAAATTGGCACAAAGACCAACAGACAGGACTCTAACCACCTGGTCAAAGCATTATTGCTATACACTTTACATACGTCACTGGATCAAGAGGGCCTTTACATCTGAGTAGTCAGGGAGCTCTGAACAGCTATGCAGAGTCTTGACCAGGAAATCAAAAGATCTTTCTCATAAGCAAGCCCCCAAAGCAAAATCTCATCTCAGAGTATATATACACTTTTCGCTAATAGTCTCAGAGCCAGAAGTCATCACAACCCTCTTGACTCAGTGCCTGATTAGTTTAGTACTGAAAGGTGTAAAAGCTTTCCTATAAGCAAGCCTCCCCTAAGCAAGCTTCTCTTAATGGGCTCCACATGAAGCCTATTAATAAGTGGGGAAGATCTTATATCTCATTAACATTACACAAGCCCACCGAAGTAATGTTGTAAATGCTTTCCTTCAAGTTCTAGCAAGAACATAGCACACATAGGTAAGATTCGAGCAGCCTGTTTCCTTGGGAGTTTCAAAACTTGCTTTGGGTCAGGTACTAGAAATATGCCACTGGTTCCTGTTCTCATCCCTCCTGGACTTAAAAGAATCAGCTAGCGTCAGAGAATGGTTGGTATTAGTGGCAATACCACAATTGGTGTTGGGGTCTCTGGTCATATGGACATAGCCTCAGTCTCCCCAGGCCTTACCCTAGGTGTTCTTGATGACCTTATGGCTTTTCTGTTCTTTATCTTCTCCTTCAAAGCTTTATCCCCACCCTACCCCACCCCCAGAACTGTGTGGTCAAGATTTTCTGGATAACTATTGCAATCTACATCATAATAAATCCCTGAGCTATGAAAGGAGAATCTGTCACAGCAGCCATTGATGCCTATAGAAATGGATTCCCTAGGTTCTTGGAGAGTGTTCTCGTGTTATGAGAAGATGGTAGCCAAACTGGAATCACTGGCGCTGGAAACCCAGCAAAAGCTGCAATTATTCAGACTTTTGACAGGGGTGACAAAGCCATGCTTTACAGTGAGTTTCAGGGCTGCTACACCTTCTGATTTCTTTCCAGATGATCTCTGAGTTCTTTCTTGTTCAAGTGTCAAAGTGGTTCATGGCCAGTCTATGTGCTTGCTTGTCCATGGTGGAGTCCATGTCATGTAGCTTGGTCTTTCTCAGGTTCTCTTTCCATAGGGATCTCCTCCAGTTCTCTTCATGCTCTGTTGCCAGGATTTCCATAGTTTCCAATGATCATACTCTGGAATAGCAAGATAATGCGAGTTCCCCAGAGCCACTCCCAGGCAGAGGGCAGACTTTAAGAGACAAAACTCCATTACTGGCCACAGTAGAAGAGGAAAGCTTAAGTATAGTATACTTGTATATGTGTTACATCTCCCCTGCTATATTATTAACTTCACAAAGATAGTGATCATGTCTTAATTATCTTTGTACTCTAGCATGATGGTTTCATATAATAGGTGCTCATTGCATGGCTGCTGAATGAGTAAGTAATTCAAAGATTCTAGGTTGTAGATATACAATAGAGAGATTGCTAAATAAATCAACTGTTACTGTATTGGGGGGGAGAGAGAGAAAGAGAAAGAGGGAGAGAGAGAGAATATAAATGAATGTATGAGCATTATCTTATTTTGGAAATTGTACCCACTTACTCCTTTCTGAAGCCCCAGAGAAATGAATACTTCAAGTCTTATCCTTGAATTTTGAGGACTTTCCTTACTCTTGTCAGTTTTTCTGGTAGAGAAAGTCATGATCCTGTGATCCCATTCCTGGGGTGTTAGCACCTGGCCACTAAACCCTGGTTTCCCTGGTAAGCCAATTTACAGCTCTGTTTTGATCATATACAGGCATAGGTTGGAGAGTGAATTTAAGGTAAAGTTTCCTTATTCTTGCAGGTTAAACTGATGAACACTATTGTTTTGTACAGAGTAGTTTTATAAAATCACTGAACTAAAGAGTCAGAAGGAACTTTAGAAATCAATGACTTTCATGCCACACCCAAGATAGAATCCTCTCTACAGTATACCCAACAACCCAAATGATCATCTGGATTTTGCTAGAAGCCCTCAGATGCAGGGAACCCACCACCTCCAAGGTGGTTTTTCTACTTTTTAATATCTTGTACTTACTAAAATTTGCCAATTTTGTAAATTCCTCCGAGTAGAATATGAACTACTTGAGACTTTGCCTTTGTATCCCCAATACATAACACTGTACTTGACACTAGTACGCACTCAACAAATGCTTGTTGAATTGAAATGAATCATAAACACTGAAGGGTCTTGTACACTGTTTGTTGAAGAAGTAATTGGTGAATATAAGTTAATTTAATGACTGCAAGGACTTGGTCTGATATAAAAAAATTATAAAAGCTTGTATACTCTTTCTCATAGCATCTGATGCTCATTTATTTAGAGCTAGAAGCACTCTTAAAGGTCATCTAGTCCACAAGTGTCAAACACATAGCCTGAAACACTCCTGAGTGCTGCCTAAACCAGATTCAAATATAATTGGGAAATATTTAACAAAATAAATAAAAACACAATAAAATACAGATAACACTGCATTTTGAAACTAAGTCAACTTGTGACCCACAGAGATCCTTATGTATGGGTCCCCATTTCTATTTGTGTTTGATGCCATTGTTCTATCTGACCCCTTTGTTCTTATCTTTTAATCAAGGATCCAATCCAATAACTCCAATAAATATTAAGCACCTGCTATGTGCCAGATACTATGCTAATTGTTGGGTATACAATTAATAAAAAGAGTCCCTTCCCTCAAGGAAACACTAATTCTCATGAATTTGAGTTCTCACTGGATCTGGAGTTCCCATACTACTGGTTTGTTCCAAATCCAGAATTTTAGGTCCTCATCTGTGAAGTGACCCTACCCAGATGCACAATCTATCCAACATCCTAGAGGCTATCTCTTGCTATTTTATTATCTTGGGAATACCAAGAATCTGCAAGACAGATATTTTGGGTGAGACAAAGCTGATAAGGCTATCCACATTGTTAAGGCATCTTAACAACCAGATGGAACTCACTGTAAGATATCAGACTTAGATTAAAAACAGAACCAGCCAGCCAGCTAAATCTAGTACTTCCTTCTTCCCTCCAACAGATTGATAATGACCCCTCAGAACAGATAAATTGACTACCATAGGGAAAAGTCCTTCAGCCTATTTCTGCCTCTGTCCTGGATGGGCGCTTTAGTTCTGTTTTATGAAGAAAGCACACTGGCCACATGAATTTGTTTCTAAAGCAAAAACTTTAAAGCATGATGGAAAGACTACTGATCCCCTAATGACATCAACCACTTTGAGAATACAAATAAGGCCTTTCTTCTCGGCCTCGCTATAGTTTCCATTTGCTAGAGATGTATCTCTTTTTAAATAATAGGTACTCTCTCTGTAGGATATAAGTTCCTTGAAGGCAGAGGGATGGTTTTGTATCCCCTGAGGCCAGCACAATGCCTGGTACTTAGCTATCCATAAATCCGATAGGTAATAAAACTGGCAGTTTTCAAAGGAAGAAATACAGGCCATTTGAAATGGTACTACAATTGGCCATTAAGGTGACTGAAGCAGGTGCTTCGGAATGTTTAGAGCTTGGCCAGTCATCAAAGACACCAAGGTCATCCACTGCATCCTGGGACATTTCAGGTCATCCTGACTTTTGTCCCAGCACTCAGCTTCAAGGACTAAGGAAGAGAGAGTGAAGCTGATGACTTTGCGCTTAAATCCAATTCATCACAAGTCAAGGCATCACCTGTGATGTCATTGGTCCTCTTTAAAAAAAAAAGAACCAATAACAATAGGTTAATAAATACTTAATACTTAATAAATACTGGTTGAATTGAATTAGAAAGAAAATGGGTACATGGGTCAGTAGTAGCTGATGTCATCTCAGCCCCCCTATTTTCAGTGGGGAGGGGGAGAGGACTAACAATGCAGGCTAGTATCTTTTTCATTCTGTTGAAATTAACCTCTTTAGGATATCTTGAAAATCAAGCCAAATGCCTTCGTAGTTATACAGTCAGCATAGATTACTACTGTGTGCAGCTGGGTAGGTGTGGCTGATTTCCCAAATTCATCTTAAGTGCCATTTTCTTCTCCTCATACTTCCATCTGGCACTGAAGTATTGGAATTCAAATTTGACATAGTTCCCTTGTCATCTATAATGAAACTCAGTTGCTCTAGAAATACTGGCAGAGTTCCTATCTGTAGTTTCATCTATAAATGCTTATAATGTGAGTCAAAGGTCTGTGTGTACAGATTTCCTATGTCTGGAAAGGATCATTTAACATTGTGTGTTTTTGTTCATAGTAACCTTTATTGGGATTTGATTTTTAATTGTCCTAGACAACCTTTGTGAAATTTTCCTCTTCACCCTTAAAAAAGCAATAAACTGCACATAAGAAGTACCTATTTTGATTGAAAGTTGTTTTCTCAAATGTTAATAGTAATTCAAATTGGCGTAGCAGGTTAAGGTTCACAAAAAGCATTTGTTGGAACATTCCTGTGAGGTAGGCAGCACCAGTATTATTATCTTCATTTTATAGATGGATCGGTGACTTGCCTACATTCACTCAGAGTATCTGAGCCAGGATTTCACCTCATGTCTCTTGGGCCATCTCCAGTTACCCTGACTTTTGTATTTCCCCTGGACTTCGATGACACTAGAAGACAGAGTGAGGCTGATGACTTTGTTCAACTCTGCCTCACTTAAATCCAATTCTCACACAAATCAAGACATCATCTTGTGATGTCATCAGTCCTCTTTGAAAAGGAAAGACGAACAGCAACAGCAACAAAGACCTCATGTCTCTTGTCCAGGGTAGCATCTCATCTTCACCAATGAACCTAGGTATTTCGTAATACGGGGAGTATTATTTTATGAAAAATTGAGTGTCACTTTTGTGAAGGTTATTCATTTGCTCTGGATATGTTAAAACATATAAAAGCAGGATCAGATTATTATAAATTTGTTTTATTCTAAAACCATAGTAATAAAAGTCATTGAGCTTTATTTGAAAATGCTGGAAAGAACAGTTTTCCCAGAGTCATCATTTGGTTACACATTTGAGAAAGGTTGAAGCAGAGGAATAAGAGTAGCATGGGCCTTTCTGAACATCTGCACTTGATTTGTCCTAACTTGCTCTGGAAATAATGAGGCAGTGAGAAGGTGTGACTGATTGGTGATTAGTTAGTAGTGGCCTTGGGAAGCAAACGAATGCAGGAAATACTCTGTCTCATCTGTCTGGGGAAGAAAATAGCTGAACTTCTTCAAAGGTCATATGGATTTCCTTTGCTGGGAGCAAGCAGAGAGCTTTGTGTGGGGGTCAGGGCAGTGCACTGGGCATCTGGAGACATGTGTTTAATTGCAGCTCTACAGCTAATTAACTGTGTGATGTTGAGTGAGTCCCTTCATTCACCTTTCTGGACTCTTTATTTCCTCATTTATAAACAAGGACTTTAAATTAGATTATCTCCACGTTCTCTGCCAACTGTAAAAGCCCCCAAATCTAATTTAATTTTTTCCCAAACTTTTTTTCCTGATTAGTGCATAAACAGAGTGGATGCCTCTTAACTTGGGAACTTAATTTGGAAACCCTCTCCTGAGTATCTTCTCAAAGTCTCTTCTGCTCTTACATTTTTATGATTCTGTGATATATTTCACTTTTTAAGTACCCCCCAAAATTGAGAGGATGGTTGTGCTAATATGCTTTTCATTTTAAAAATGACCACTGAGCATTTCGAAAAGCATAGTACAGTTATCCCTTCCACATCGCAGGGATTAGGGGCGTGGTACCCCTGCAATCTAGAAAATCCATGTAAAAGTTTTTGGCCCTCCCACTGTATCAGAAAAGAAGTCTAAATTTTTTTTCTTTTATGGGGTTTTTATAGTACCTTATTGTAAAATTTGGGTTAAGTATTTAGTCATAGGCTCTGTGTTGTCTTGTCTGCTGGCCATCAGGTATTGTCTGTGACTTCTGCAAAACTCCCCCAAAATTCCCATTTAATTTCTTATACCAACCTACGATATATCAAAACTGTGATGGGGATAATCATCCTGTGGAAGGGATAACTGTATTTGCAGCATCATGTACATACTGTCTTCATATCCTTTTAGTCTATTCCTTCTATGTGCTTGCATTATGTAAACGTGGCTGAGACAGATTGCAGAGTATATTTGGTTTAAAAATAAATATGGTCTAATAGAAGGAGCACTGGCATAGGATTTACTATACTTGGGTTCTAGTTTTGGCTCTGCAGCTGTTTGACTTTGGGAATATATCATGCTAACTTGTTTGTTGAATAATGATGCCTGTACCTCTCTATTTCACAGAGTTAGTGCAAGGATAAAATATGGTCAGAAACTTACAGAACAAAAACTGCTAAATCAAATGCAGTATTATTAGTGTTGCTTTTATTGGAATGGGGCTTAAAGGTCTGCCTTTTAATGTCTTCTCATAATCTATTTATAATTCAGCACCCCAAGGAGTCTGTGATCTCCTTGATGTGGGCAGATTGCAACCAATCCCTATCTTCTTCTCATACTGTGATATGGTCTCTTACCAATCTTCCACAGAACCAAGCACTTATTTCTCTGGTTTATGCCTCAGCTAATGGCATCATGGTACGGTGGGAAGAACCTTGGATTTGGAGTTGGAGAACGGTTTCTATCCTGCCTCCACCACTTACTATTTGTATTACCTCTGGCAAGTCACTTAACCTCTCTAGGACTCAGTTTCCTCATTTGTAAATGAAAAAGTTGGTCTAGATAAAGTCCCTTCTAGCTCCAAACGTTATTAATGTCCCACTTTAGGTAATTATGAACTCTTTCAACTTGTTATGCAGTTATTTTTCACATCGCTTAAGCAAGAACAAATCTTGTGCAATGAATATGCTACGCAGCAGAAGCAAGATGTGCACCCAAGGAAATAACTATTTGGATAAAGCTCCTTGAGAGCAGAAACCATCTTTTTTCTTTTTATCCCCATTGTGGAGGAAAGTACCTGACACATAGTGTTTAATCAGTGATCATTGATTGACAAAATATTTCAGCATTATCTCGTAGGTCAGAAGATCTAACATTCAGTTGACCATATTTCTTTAGTAGTTCAACAGGTCTGGCATTTTGTCTCTCCAGCTATTTCCTTCGTAGATGTAAATTTCCGTTTTACATGTCAACTGGTCCTCTGATAACTTACACATCTTCCATTGCCAAGTCCATTCATCAAGTCTTTCCTGCCAGAACTTTAGTTCCATGTAGCCCTGGAGAACACAGGGACAGTTCCACATGATAATTAGTGAATAGAGTATGCCTTTAGTGGAGAAGATGACTTGGTTTTTTTAGGGGAGAGGCGGGGGGCAGGGTTCTGGACCTCTGATTTCTTTGGCTTAGGGAATTTCCAGTGAGGAAACTCCTCATACCATTGCAGATCAGCAGGTGCTCTGCAATATACTGTCTTAGAGAGTTGTCTGGGCCACTGAGGCATTAAGTGCCTTGTCCAGGGTCACCGGGCTAGTAATATGTGTCAGAGGCTAGACGTGGCCCTAGATCTTACCAACCTCAAGGCTAGCTTTCTATCCAGGATATAATTGAATTCAAACCATTTTGATCAATTGTTACTCTTTGTGCTATATCATAATGACAGAGGAGAAGAGATGTAAGACCTTACGATACTAGAGGATCAAGAGAATTATCGTTGCATCATTTGAGGAATTGGAAGAAAGAATTTTTTTTGGTAAATCATGTCTGAGAAGGCTTATTGAGTCCATATGCTTTAGGAGAGTTGGATTATAGAAAGAAAATCTATCACATTTACATTAATAGATTTTACAGCCTTCCATGGTATAGGGCCCAGGAGTAGGGAACCTGTGGCCTCAAGGCCACGTGTGGCCCTCTAGGTCTTCAAGTGCAGCCCTTTGACTGAATCCAAACTTCACAGAACACATCAAAGGACCACACTTGTGGCCTCAAGGCTACAAGGTTCTCCACCCTGGTCATTATAGGCCATAATTTTACCATTATGAAAAGTCCCGCCTTGAACATTGGGTCAAAATGCTACTGCCCAGAAAGACTTAACAATTTGACAGATGCCTTGCTCTTGAGTGTCTTTTTTCAATGATGACTGGCCAAATGGAGATTGTGGGGAAATGACCCGTGACTCTCCATAATGCAGGAAGAAATACCTGCTCTGCATGATGCTAGTGTGTCTGGTTGTAGCTCTAATATGTATTTATTTCTCTAAAGGGGGAGAATCGGGAGAGTATAGACCCATTAGATTTGAGCAGCTTATTGTCTTGTCTGACTGTTCTCTTGGGGACCAGGCGTAGTGCTCAGTGAGGAAACAGGAGGAGGAAATGCCCAAGTTCTAAATACAGGGTCTTTAGGAGCAATATGATTTAGATGAGGAGAGGGACAGAAACTAGAGAATAACTGAATGTTCTATAAATCATGCAGACCAAACTGTTCTGTGGCTAGAATTCAGTGAATCAAAAATTTGTACTCTGAAAAATGCATCTGTGTTTATGTTTTGGTTTAGGTAGAGGAAGGTTTAGGTTTTTATGAGGTATTTTTTAGGATCTAGGTTTAGGAAGAGGACAGAAGGAGAGGTTCCTTCTTTGGTTTCTTGGTCCGAATTTCTTTTGGAAAACTCCAAATAATTCCTTAGCTAAACTAAGGAGGGATAACGATTTATTTCCTAATGTAGAAAAAGCTAGTTCCCATTCAAGTTATGGTTTAAAAAGTACTTTCCCACCCCACCCCCAAAAAACCCTAGATGTAGGTAATACAAGTATTGTGAAGCAATTGAAGTTCAAAGAGGTGAATTCACTGGCCTAGGGTCACACAGGCAGTAAGTGATGGAGCCAACACTCAAATTCCAGGTTTTTTACTCTGCCTCCAATGGTACTCTTTCCATTTTATCCAGGATCAGTAAACTGGAGTTAGATGCAGTAGTGACATTGACCCTTCCATCTGTAGAGTCCAGGGAGAGCTAATGGAACTGGGGATATAGAGAAAGTGAAGTGGTGACATAGAGAGAAAGAGACAGGGACAGACCTAGAGTGAGCTGTGGAAGCTGGTTGGCATTCTGCCTGCCTCAGTGAATCATGACACAGGTAACTCTTCTACCCTAGCCAGGTGAAATAATAATTAGGAAACTGGCCCAGCCCATCATAGTTACGTCCAAAACAACAGTTGTCAGGTTTTAGATAAAGCTTTTAAACTATGAGAATTAGCAGTTCTCATAGGAAGAAATACATTTACATTATGTGTAACTTCAAACATTCTTGGCAGAGCTGCGCCAACTCCAATGTGAGTTAGATAAGGTTAATATCAATGATTCCACAGTTTTAAGGATATTAGGTAGAAAAAGGGTTTTTAACCTGAGGTCTATGAATTTGGTTTTAAAAAATATTTTGATAACTATATTTCCATATAATTAGTTTCCTTTGTATGCCTATAGATTTTATTTTGTGTATTAAAAATTTTATAAGAAGGTGTCCAAAACTTCACTAGACTAGCAAAGGGATCCATGACACAAAATAGGTGAAGAAACTAATCTAGGAACATACCCATTGAATCTCATCATAGGACGTCAAGGGACCTCAGAGGCCTCTTATTTATAAAAGAAGGAAATAGAGTCCCAGGAAGATTAAGTGCACTGCCCAAAGATGAAGAAGATGAAAGTAATTTCCCTTTGTTACCAAATTTTCATGGACCATGCAGTGTTTAAGTTGGGGAAGAGTTCACTTTCTTCAGGGTTCCCTCTTCCCCAAATACTTACCACTGGTCCAGATGTTGAACTGTTACAATTTTAAAAAAAAAATAGTTCCAGGAGCTACAGTAGAGAACAGAAGAACACTGCTTTTCCTTTCAAGTGCAGAGCTGTCAGCTGAACCGGGAGTGCAGGCAACACAAATATACACTTAGACCCACCCCCCATCTCCTTCTTCCTCTTCATTTGTCGCTTCCTTTGTTTTTTTGTCTTATTTCTCCTCCTTTCACTTGTTCTTTACTTTCACCTTCGCCTTCTTCCACTTCTTTCTTTCTTTTTATACATCTAAATTCACTCTGGGCGTCATAGGCCTAAAATGCCCACAGACTAGATAGGTTTAGGTCTGAGAGTTTTCAGGACTTTGTTTCATTATTCATATCTGTGTATGTGCTTTCTTTTATCATTAGAACCATTTTCTGTGAAAATGGCCATATAGATAACTAGACATAACTAGATGCAGCCAAATTTTTTTATTTCTGGAGAACATAACCCTTTTCTCCACTCCCACCTTCCATCCCACTAGACTTAGCATAAAGTATGATTTCTTTTAGCTTATGATTTCGGGACAGTCAGCCATGTTGAAGCTTTGGATACTAGAGATAGTAGGAGTTGCATCCAAGATTTAAATTCTATGTAGTACAGTTATCTCAAATTTTGTTAATTAGGTGAATCACAAATGTTTTTTTAAACGACAGTGATTTTTGTTTTCTTTTCATCTCCAATATTCAAAAATGTAGCAAGATATTATATATTTGTAATGTATAAGTTATACACACATATAATTTAGCAGAATTTAATCTAACATCCTTGTATGATTTTAATTGCTTTGATCTTGGAAATAAACCAAAAGGAAGATGTGGATTAGGTTACAGTGTATGTTTAATTCTTAGTGTTCTTTCTGACTATGGAAACCATTTTTCCTTGCTCCATCAGCCTCTCTTTTTTAATAATTGAAAACTACTGTTCATTATTTACACAAAACTGTCTCTCTGGTCTGCTTTCCATAACCTTTCCCCTCTTAGGAATTTTAGGAATTCTCTGACTTTCCTCTGGGGAGATTGCATGCCTGTTTTATCCCAGATGTGGGGCATGGTAGTATGAGATTTTTTTTTAAATGTTACTACATTTGAACAGACTCTCTTTTAACCTATAAGTAAATCCACCATTAAAAGCAATTTTTAGAATATCAAATAATTAAGAACATATATGGGTTGGTTTAAATTTTCACCTTACTAAATTGTACTCAAACTCTATGTGCAAAATGTAAAAATAGACAGTAGACAGTACTATAAAGTAGTAAGGAAAAATGCTTGTATATTCTATGGCCAGTGTTTTCATATATATGAATATATGTGTCTATATATATCACATATATAAATATATATGTGTATCTCTATCTCTACTAAATCTGTTAGAATAAGAGGTAAGTAATACTCTAGAGCAAAACTCTGGCATTCTAAACCCTTTGTTGCATTGATGCTATTATCTGCCACTGGGAAAAAGTTGTGAGACATATTGACCCCCTTTCCCTTAATAAACATTTGTTAATTGCTTTCTATGTGCCAGGTACCTTGCTAAGCGCTAGGGATACAAAAAGATGCAAAAGACAGTCCCTGCCCTCAAGGAGCTTATAATCTAATGGGGGAGATAATATGCAAACAAATATATTCAAAGAAAGCTATATACTAGGTAAGTAGGAAATGATTACTTGGAAGGCACTAGAATTAAGAAGGGTAGGGGAACGATCCCAGTGAAAGATAGGAATTTTATTGGAACGTAAAGAAAGCCAGGGAGGACATTTGGGTGGAGCCAAGGAGAGGGAGGTTGTAGGCATGGGGGAAAAGCCAGAGAGAATACTCAGAATGGAGAGATGGAGTATCTTGTTCATGGAACAGCCAGGAAGTCAGGGTTACTAGATCAAAAAGTACATGTCAGGAAACAAGATGTAAGAAGATGTCTTAATTTTTTTATGCCTTTTGCTCCTTCTGCTCCACTGATCCTGCTGCTTCTTCACACTACTTTTAACACTTTTGCCTATTTAAATTCTTAAAGATTTATTAGTTCAAACATTTAGTATAGGAAAAATGTGAATTGGAGAAGGGTCATTTAAAAATATTTCCCACTTTTTCTTCTTAGCCATTCATATTCTCATTGAAGTAGCATGAGGTTTTATCGTAGGGAAAAAAAAGAACATCACTGTGTGATGACCAATTTTGATAGACTTAGCTCTTTTCAGTAATGTAATGATCTAAGACAATTCCAAAAGACTCATGATGGAAAATGCTGTCCATATCCAAAGAAAGAACTATGTGAAGTCTGAAAGCAGATCAAAACATACTATTTTCTTTTCTGTTGTTTTTGTTTTTTCTTTCTCATGTTTTTTTTTTCCTTTTTGTTCTGATTCTTCTTTCACAACATGACTAATGTGGAAATGGCGTTTAATATGATTGTACATGTATAGTCTATATCAGATTGCATGCCGCCTTGGGGAGGGGGAGGAAGAGAAAAATGTAGAATTCAAGATTTTATAAAAGTGAATGCTGAAAAATAAAAATAAATAAATATTTATAAAAAGGAGATAAAAGCTTCCTGTGTGAGAAATTATCAAAGGGAAAATAGGATTACCTTCTCTTACTGTTTGTGCAGTGTTGTTTTCCTTGTTATAAACTGTGATGTCTTGAGTGACAGTGCCTGCATGCGATTAGTATGTTTGCTTGACTCTAGTTTCTAGAAACAGGATTCATTAGCCATCAGTAAACTTCCTAAAATATTCTTTACTTCAAATATGGATTTTTATAAATATTAGAGAAATCTATATTCACAAAATTTTCTCTTCAAAACTCAGGACCAAGCAGTACCACTTTAAAAAGTATGTAAAGCCCTATCTTCCATATGTTTCCCACCATGCTGTGCTGATTTATCTTTTTTTTTCCCTCCTTCAGGACATTTCAAAGATGGTTTGGCTGCCTTTGCGACTAGGAGATCTGATGCCATAATGAGGACTCACACACGGGGGGCTCCCAGTGTGTTTTTCATACATCTCTGTTATTTTGTGGCAGCCTACATCACTGACGAGAACCCTGAAGTCATGATTCCCTTCATCAATGCCAACTATGATAGCCACCCAATGCTGTATTTTTCCAAGGGGGAAGTGGAGGAGCTGCAGCGGAGGGCAGCCGGTACACATCGGCACATTGCCTCACGGTTGACTGAAGCAGTACAGACCATGCTGTCTAGTCCTCTGGAGTACCTTCCTCCTTGGGATCCCAAGGACTACAGTGCAAGGTGGAATGAAATTTATGGCAACAACTTGGGTGCCTTGGCAATGTTCTGTGTGCTGTATCCTGAGAACATCGAAGCCCAAAATATGGCCAAGGACTACATGGAGAGGATGGCTGCTCAGCCTAGTTGGTAGATTTTTGTCCTTTTTTTGTTCTTTTTGTATAAATGCTGATACTTGAGAAGGAATGAATGAATTTGGGCTCTAGTTAAATCACTATAAAATGGATTCTCACATAGCTTTTGCCTACCATCAAAGCTGGTACCTAACATTTATAGCCCTAAGCAGAGTTTGAAAATCGCATCCTGACCTTAGTGTGTTTCACGCTAATGCAATAAATAATGTTTGATAATGCCCTCTCCTTCCACTTATTCCCCAACTAGTACTCCCCAAATTGATACCTACTGCAGTCACTACTAGTTGCAGCCCTTCTTGCCATGTGAGTTCATTAATGTTCCTTGAGCTGTGAACAAGTTTGAGACAGTTTGACATTTTAGAAGTTCTTCTTATCCTTACTTTTATGATTAAAATTAAAATATTTAGACACAGTCTAGCCAAGTGGAGCTGCATGGCATTATAATAATAGCTAACATTTATGTAAAAGTTTAGGGCTTACAAAGCACTGTACATCTATGATCCCATTTGATTTTCACAACAACCCGGTGAAGTAAGTGTTATTATCATCCTCATTTTATAGCTAAGGATACTGAGGCTGAGAGAGGATGAAGTGACTTGCCTAGAGTCATGCAGCTAGTAAGCGTCTCAGGCGGGATTTGAAATCACATCTTCCTTACTTCAAGTCTATTCACGCCTCACCTCACTGCCTCTAATGAGGATTGGCTGGTAGTCAGGAAGACCCTACTGCTGTTTCTGACACATATTTGCTGTGTGATCCTAGGTTAGTCACTTAACCTTCCTGATAGACAGACACACAGACAGAGAGTTTATTAAGTACTTACTATGTATCCCAGGCGCTGTACTAAGCATTCCATATACAAATAGAAGCAAGTAAGATAGTCCTTACGCTCAAAGAGCTTCAATTCTAATAGGACAAGACAGCACATAAAGAGGTGTTAGGGGAAGGGTGCCTCTGCATGGAGAGGAGACTGCAGAAGCAGCCCGGAGGCCCAGTTCCCTGTGAAACAAGGCAAAGAGGCTCATCTATGAGAGTCTGGGGTGGAGGCCAAGTTTCCTGTGGAGTAGAGAGAGTCTGAGAGTAGGGTCATGAAGAAGGGAGTGCAGGAAGTGTTGTGGAAGCCTGGGTCCTGGCAAGAGACCAGGCAAAAGGCTTTCTTTATCAGAGAGTCAGGCAGCACTTACTGTAAGTTACAGATGAAATAGCCATCTGCATCTGTGGGGGGAGTTTCCACACTAATGTTACCAAGAAAATCACAGAGAGAGAGAGAGAGAGAGAGAAGGAAGGAAGAAAAACAAAGGAAGGAAGGACCATGTAGGAGGAATATAGACAAAATTTTCAGAATTGAATATATAAATCCTGTAATATCTAACCAGAATACTTTACCTTTTCTATAACAGACATATTTTAGGATATCATGGATCTCATCTGACTCAATATATATTCAATATGGAATAGTTGAGGATCTTTTTGTTAGTAGTGAAGGCCAACAATTAGGTCTTATTTAGCTTTTCTGAAATTGATAACAATGAAGAATTGAAAGTCACTATGACTCGACAGGCTGTTAATTTATCATTAAAGGATTAAACAGCAATGTAAAACTAAGCACATATATGCACTCATGTATGTGTATGTATCAAAAGATAGATCCCTATTATGTAATTTACATTCTAAAATTCATAATTAAGAATGAACAGCATCTCCCTTTTTTGGCTCAATTAAGAATGACATAGATGTCTTAAAAAGGTGATAAAATGACTTTATTTAACCACCAGTGTTAGTGGATCAATCAATCAAACAGCAGGCATTTTTACGCACTTTATATGTACTAGTCACTAGAGATACAAATCCAAAAATAATGAAATAAACCCCACTCAATGACTGTTGCAAACTATAAGCTATATGACATTTCCCTTTAGCAATGAAATTGTATCTTGTCATTTGATGGTACTAGGAATGTGGATTTTTTAAAATATTTTTTTGAAAGCCAGCAGTACATTTAGATTTGTAATAAAAAGCATCTTGCCAGATGTCGGAAAGGTGAAAGGGAGTATTATGCAAGTTTCCTGACTAATTTCTGCCAATATCTGGTTAAGAGCCCTGTTTGCCCATAAATCTGGAAGGGTTTCCTGGAACTTTATGAGGGGGAAAAAACTTATGGTAAGATTAACTTAAAATTCAGATCAGAGACAAATAGTTTAGACTGTTTTGTTCATTAAAATAAGGCTGCTTTGAAGGGTGTAGTTGTTTTTAGGCCTGAAAGATATGATTTTGGTTGGATTCAATGCTTATACACAGGTTTTTTTGGTTCTGCTGCATTCCAATACTTCCCCAAGAAGAAAGAAAGAGTATACTTTCAATCTGGATTTGGAGCAAACACTTAAAATATACAACTTACTAGAAGCCATTTCCACTCAGGGAAGTCAGTTAATCAAAAATGGCAACCAAATTTGCTGTCTCAGTGAAAGAAACATTTGTCATTCTTAACTGTCTGTGGCCTTTTTTTTCAGGATCTATTTTACAGATATTAACTTTCAAAGAGTTTATAAAAATAAGTAATTTAGCAGATGACTGACTTCTTAAAGACAACAATGAAAACATTCCCAAGTAGTAGTTGCAATAGAATGTTTTTTTTATTTCAACTAGTAAAAGAGAAGACTGCTTGTGAAAGACCTTTCTATAAAGCATTTTTTGTCAGTATAGTAAAATCAAGACCATTTTATAAAACAATACAGTTTTATAATATAGTACAAAAACATAGAAGTGTATAAACATTGACTTCGAATGCCTTTTCTCACTAGAGGAGCAGATACTTCCTGTGGTATGAGTGAAAGCGAATAACTTGACGTAAAAAGGGCAGTTTTGACTTAGTTGCTAAACGTTCAGATTCACACATTACTAGAGCACATTGCAGTTGACTTATGAATAAGGACCAGGGTTGGTGACCTGCTTAGGGAAGACTGATGAAAGTAGAAATCATAAGTAATTTCCATGGCCAGTCAATCCTGGCCATACCCTTCCCCTCACCAAAAAAAAAAAATGTCTGGGACAACAGAAGCAACAAATGGTTATCCAGCCTTTGTTTGAAAACTCCCAGTGAGGGAACTCAGTATTTTTCCAAAGAAGCCCAATCCAGGGGGCAAACTCCAATTGTTAGGGAAGACTGTTTGTTTGTTTATTTTCTGATCTCAAACCCAAATTTGATTCCTGGCCTGGTTCTGTCTTTTGGAACAAAGCAGAGTAAGCCCGTTCCCTTGTAGATGTGGCTTTTATGCTTTTATCTTTTGTTTTAAAAACAAAGCGGTGGCTTGTTAGTATCAGGTTAGTGCTCTTTCCTTGACCTGTGTCAGAAATTTAATGTTATCCTCACAGAAGGTGGTGTGCTTACAAATGGATAACCAGCTCTCGTTGCAGCTTGGGAAGTGACTGTAGTACACAGAATGTTGGTTACTAACCATTTTACCTTGGTTAGCACTGCTGTGTTTTTCATGTGTGTTTTTCATAATTTCATGGAAGTTTTAGAGAAGCATATGGAGTAATAATAGAGAAACTTCTTTGGAGTCAGGAAGAACTACCTCTGACTCATACTAGTTATGTGACCCAGGGCAGGTCACTTAATCTGTCAGTGTTCCCAGTAGGTTTCTAAGATCTTAAGTCATAGTGTATTTGTTAGTCTACATTGGTAAAGGGACTTTCCTCACCAGAAGTTACAGGTGCCTGTGAAATGTCAGTTCTGTAGAAAATAAAACATGCAAAATTTAATTTTTTTAAAAAAATTTCCATGCCTATAATCCTTTTATATTCTATTTTGCAATTGGACCTTTTATTGAATAATCTTTTGTCATCCCAGTAGATGTTATTGCTTGTTTTTAAAAGATAAGAATAATAATAAGTGACTCATCGTGACTAAAATATAAATTTTGACATGCTTTTGGTCTAATTCATCATGGGCATATATTAACTTTCTTAATCTATAGCACAGATGCATATGGGTACTGCCTGTCTCTTTTGATACTAGTTGTAGGGTATGGTTCTATAATATTTGACTCTAGAATGATAAAAATGAAGCCCTATTTCCCTAAGAGAAAATCGTTCTCTATATTGGAGCAATAACATAAATAATTTATATTAGAAATGCAGGATATTCCAAAAGTTTTAGAGCAATCTTAAGCTAACTAAAGCTTAAAACTACACTAAGTCTTTCAGGACATATTGCCAGGCATGGTGGCACAAGACTGTAATTCCTTCTAAGGAAGAAGTTGTGGGAGTCGGGAGCTTGAAGCTGACAAATCTCCTGAGTTTAGGAGTTCTTGATTGCATAGAGTATGCCAGTCAGAAAGACAACTAAGAGGCTTAGTGGATAGAGCACTGGAGTCAGGAAGACCTGAGTTCAAGTGTGGCCTCAGGCACAGTGACCCTGAGCAAGTCACTTAACCTCTGTCTGCCTTAATCCACTGGAGAAGGAAATGGCAAACCACTCCAGTATCTTTGCCAAGAAAACCCCGTGGACAGTATTGGCATATTGTGGTCCGTGGGATTGCAAAGAGTTGGACATAACTGAACAAAAACAATAACAAAGCCAGTCCGGTGTCCCCACTAAGTTAAGCATTGGTACTGGTGAACCCCTGGGAGCAGGGGCCAGCATGTTGCCTAAGAAAAAGCAACCTGGCCCAGAGCGGAAACAGAATAGATCAAAGGCTAATCAGTAGTGGGATACAGGGGGTGGCCCCTGTATTCCCAGCCTGGGCAAGGAAGAGACACCTAGCATAAAAATAAATAAACAAATAAGAAATAAATAGATGGATAAGTCGATGAGTCAATAAGAAAATAGACTGATGGGTGGATGGATAAGGAAGCTGATAGATAAATGGATAAACTAGCAAATGAATGAATGGATAGATACATGTAAATAAGCAGATGAATACACGTAGTGTGCTTTTTACTACTGAGTTGTGGTGGCAGACCTGCCTTAAAAAGTTGAACTGAAATACCCAACCCACTATTTCCAAAACCTAAGATCTCCTCTGTGTTTCTGAAAGTGGTCATTTGGGTGGGAAATACTGGAGAGTAACATGCAAGGGAGAGAAGGCCTAGCATCATTAGACGTAAGTGAAGTATCAAATGAGGGCATGTCTAATTTTGCCATATACCCTCCTGTAAAGGTCACTTTCATCATACATAACACAGCAAGATATCATTTTGTATGTGATTCGATATATGTGTTTTTCTATTTTGTTTTGCTCCAGCAGAACTATGATTTCATTGGTATGGAGAAGTCCAATTCAGAAACTTTCAATAGTGTTTCAGGTCAGGTACTCCTCTTTCCCTTACAATCTCTGAGCTGCCTGGCATACTGAGAGGTTAAATGACTTGCCCATTCTCACATAGCCAGTATGTGTCAGAGGCAAAATTGGAGCCCAGATCCTCAAGACTGCAAGGCCAGCCCTTCTGGTATGTGTACTCAAAGGAGATGAGAGTATCTGGTTTGGGAGTTTGTATTTTTCTTTGGGAAGTGGAGTCATTTCTTGTCTCATTGCTCAAACATCTGTTCAACACATAAAACTTTCACACTGGCTTGGTTTTCTTCAAATTTCCACTAGTGATCCACTGGGCATTTTCTTTATGAGTACATCATAATACCAGCAAAAGAGACAAAGGGGATATACAATGATTTGCATTCTTGAAAAGCAAAAAAAAAAATTCCCTCCCCCCAAAAAACCACATCTGGGAAATGCATGTACCAAAAAAAATTATGAATATGTTATATTTCATTTGGCTTTTGGTAATTCAATAGCCAAAAGGAGGTCATTTTATTTTAGTTGTCATTTTGAAAATCCTCTTTGTAAACACATGCTTAAGAAAGAATTTAAAAGGCTGCTGTTTTATATAAAAAAATAACCTTTTTATGTGTCCAGCTGGTAAAACATGCGCTATAAAGGGAAAAAGGAACTTATTCTAATAATTATGAAGGTGATAATGATGATTTAAGAAACTACCCTTTCTTTCTTGTGTCATAAATGGAAGTGGCTCTTCGTGGTTCTGTGAAAGCTTTTGTAATAACCTATTACGAACACCAATTAGCACTACTTTCCAGAATGATGTAAACAAGCCAGTGGCATGTCTGTGTTTGAATTAGTCTTTCAAATAAGCTTGCTTCCAACTGAACTCAACCTTTCCAAAGATTGCAGTTTTCTCTGCTCCTTTGCCTTTACAAGTCCTAATTCACAGAGCTACTTTATCAGTTAAGGGGACATGCTACAGAACCCAGTGGAATTAAAAATAATAGTATCTCTCTTCTATTTTTTTTGGAGGGAGTCTAACTTAGCCTTAGACTGTATTCTTTGATATTTTAATGGATCTGTGGCTTCATCCCTGGGAGTATTTCTCTTACCCATGAAAATCAAAACCCCTTCTCATACCTTCATATCCATTGAATTCTTATCCTTCTCTTTTCATAAATCCTCCATAGAAGATCCTTCCAACTTTCCAGAGGCCTTCCTCCAGCTCTTTAATGCCAATAGGATACAATCCATTTTTGCTACATTTTTATGTTCCATGGAGGCCAATCCATTTGTATCTACCACCTTTGCTGGTCATACATTCCCTTGGTAATATCGTTTATGCCATTTTTCCATGCAAGTCATCATTGGCAACATGATGGAACCTACTAAGATCCACTTAAACATAATGTGGCTCTCTGTTTCCTTTAGATTCTGTCTTTCTAATCAGGGGTATGTTGGAGCCAGCACCAACTGGCTCACCAGTTGTTAAATGTTCAGTGTGAACATTTATACCTTGGAAATCAGAAAAGCCTACATAACAGTGCATTTGTTGTTTTGTTGATTGTTTAGCCTTAAGAAAATGAGAGAGAAAATGTTAACAATGCAAATCAAACTTAAAAGTGTATTGTGTGAATACTTGCCCACCCCTTCCCAGAGAGTCAGGTAAATATTTGCCAGCATGTCAATGCTTGGAATTTGGATTTTTAACTAAATAAAAATGTATCATTTTGATTTTGTTACCCCCTCCTTTCCAAGTGATTTCATGATTTTTTGAGAGCTGAATTAAAATTTCAGTTTATTTTTAATTCTTGTATGTAAAATCACAGGTAGGTTGACTAGATTACTTTTACACTGGGAGGTAGCATGATTCAGAGGAAAGAATACTGCTCTGATGTCAGAGAGTTCAAATCCTACCTTTGACTCATCCTACATGTGTCACATTGGGCCAGTTACTTCAGTGCTTTAGGCCCCTGTTTCCTTGTCTCTAAAATGAGGCATTTGAACTGTGTTCTGTTCCTTTCCCACTCTACAACTGCAATCCTAAGAACCATTCTGCTCTGAATTTGAATATACATGCTGAAGCCCATGCGAGATTGACTGAATGCTGAAAAGAACTTAATTAAGACTTTACACAGAAGGAAATGAAATGATGACAAATAGAGACTCAAACAGATCTGTGATCTCATTGATGTGCAAGTTTTCTGTTGATGAATATTAAGATTCATACATCCATACCTTTCCTTGTAGACCCTTGTCCATGCCTTCCCATCAATTTTCCAGAGAATCCCCTAAAATGACGGGGATCCTCCTTAGTTTCTCCTTACATCATGAAGACACCAGTGAAACGCACATGCTTTCCACTAGTAGTCCTACACTCTTACCACCAGACCTTTTCTTCTTTTTACATTGGGCATGTATGTCTCTGATGATGTCATTTCCAGTATCAACTATCTTCACATAAAAAAAGACCTCCTGTGCTCCTAATGTAAGGCATGAGACTTCTGAGTAGTTTACAAGTCTTTGGCCTCCTGATCCATATTTTTCAGTATATTTCTCTTCCTCCTCTCCTGTGTCCCCCTTGGGATTGAAGTCACCAAGATTCAAAGTACACATTGATTTAATTTAAAGGGGCTAACCATATTCTTCATAGAATTTCTCTATCCAGTCTTAACAACAGGTATTGGTGAGTAAGTTGCAATTATTTTCATGGAGGTCTTTTTGGAAATATTTATCATGAGCATTACAATATAAGATAACCAAATATTCAATGAAATGGTGTTTCTTACTATTTTGGGAACGGTTTGAAGTACATGATGAAACCACCCCCAGCCCCTTTATTTGTTTTGCTGTCTTTAAGAAGATCTTTAAGCCATCTTTACATTTAGCTGCAATTTCCTTCACTCTTCTGGTTTAATTTATGGTGATTATGGCAAAATTTGATATAATTCTTTTTCACCAGTAGTATGTCCAGTAGTCATGGAGCAAGGATTGTACATTTAGAGTACCAACAACTAAGTTAAAGCTGACATCTGGCAAGATGCTTTTTATTACAAATCTAAATGTACTGCTGGCTTTCAAAAAAATATTTTAAAAAATCCACATTCCTAGTACCATCAAATGACAAGATACAATTTCATTGCTAAGGGGAAATGTCATATAGCTTATAGTTTGCAACAGTCATTGAGTGGGGTTTATTTCATTATTTTTGGATTTGTATCTCTAGTGACTAGTACATATAAAGTGCGTAATAAATGCCTGCTGTTTGATTGATTGATCCACTAACACTGGTGGTTAAATAAAGTCATTTTATCACCTTTTTAAGAAATCTATGTCATTCTTAATTGAGCCAAAAAAGGGAGATGCTGTTCATTCTTAATTATGAATTTTAGAATGTAAATTACATAATAGGGATCTATCTTTTGATACATACACATACATGAGTGCATATATGTGCGTAGTTTTACATTGCTGTTTAATCCTTTAATGATAAATTAACAGCCTGTCGAGTCATAGTGACTTTCAATTCTTCATTGTTATCAATTTCAGAAAAGCTAAATAAGACCTAATTGTTGGCCTTCACTACTAACAAAAAGATCCTCAACTATTCCATATTGAATATATATTGAGTCAGATGAGATCCATGATATCCTAAAATATGTCTGTTATAGAAAAGGTAAAGTATTCTAGTTAGATATTACAGGATTTATATATTCAATTCTGAAAATTTTGTCTATATTCCTCCTACATGGTCCTTCCTTCCTTTATTTCCCTTCTCTTCCTTTGTTTTTCTTCCTTCCTTTCTCTCTCTCTCTCTCTCTCTCTCTCTCTCTCTCTCTCTCTCTCTCTCTCTAACTGTAAATAGATACTCTAAAAACTGTGATTCCTAACCCCACCCCTTCCCTGTAGTAGCAAAAAGAGGCAGGACAGGATTGAAGGCCATTTTGTAATTTTCATTGTATCATTACTATTTACCACACACTTTTACTGAATTGGTGAAGGGTGAATTCTATGCACTGAGGCTCCAAAAGAAAGTTTAAATTGAGTGTTTAAAAAAAATGATAGCATTTCATTAAATTTGGTTTTGTATGATCTCCCTTGAGATTGTCTTAGCACTGTCTTGTAGTTTGCTGGGGGGCTAGCTTTAATTTATAAATATATTTTGTTTTGTTTTTTCACACATGGTCCTTAATACATACACCAAAGCTCTAATTGATGGGATTGTATGTAACTGGAGCCTTCCATCAGCCTTTATTTTCAGCGCTTGGGTTTTAGGAGAAGAATAGTCACAATAAAATAAAGTGAACGCAGGAATTTATTCCAAAGCATCATTTTCAGTGTGCGCCCCAGAGTCAGTTCCGTTTATCCCAATTCCCTAACATCTTTCACACCCAAAATATTGGACAATTATAGTTGACGTTCAAAATGATAAGGCTAACACTTTCCATTTACAAAGTGCTTTCCTTACATTATGTCTTTTGATCTTCCCAATAAGTAAGAGTGTCGGGGGAGGAGAGGGGAGGGGGAAGGATAATTTTTCTGATTTCACCAAGAAGGAAATTAAGGCCCAGAGAAATCGAATAGTTTTCTCAGTATAGCCTTAGTGGAAAAGTGCTACATTTGGAGACAGGAAACCCCTGCGTCAAATCAAGCTTCTGACATTTATTAGCTGAGTGACCTTGGACAGGTCTCTTAACTTGTGAGCCTCAGTTTCCTCACCTATGAAGTTGGGAAAATAATACCTGTACCTCCTTAACATGGTGGCTAAGGCTAAATGTGACAACATTTGGCCTCACAAACCATAAAACACTATAAAAGTCAGCCATTATAGCTGGTAAGGGGTAGTTGAGGGACACAAACCTAAATCTTCTACACCTATATCTAATTCTTTCTTCCTTATAATATACATCTTAAGGTCCTAGAAGATTCTGAACAATTTGCTATATATTATAAACCATTACAAAGCAATGCAATTGTTGCTTCTTGGGCCAGCTAGGTGGTACAGTGGAGATAGCGCTGGGCCTAGAGTGGGGAAGACCTGGCTAACTCTGGACAAGTCACGTAAGGCAGGGCAGTTGGGGTTAAGTGACCTGCTCAAGGTCACACAGCTAGTAAGTGTCAAGTGTCTGAGGCCAGATTTGAACTCAGGTCCTCCTGACTTCAGGGCTGGTGCTCTACTCACTGAGCCACCTAGCTGCGCCCACATAACTTCTTAATCTCCATTTTCGTCAACTGTAAAGTGGGGATAATAGCAGCATCTACCTCCAAGGGCTGTTATGAGGATTAGAAGAGATAATATTTACAAAAAACACTTAGTGCCATGCCTGGCACGTAATAGACTCTCTATAAATGATTATTCCCTTCTCCTAAATATTTTCATACTATCTAAAGTTATGTAATAATAATAATAACATTTGTATAGTGCTTTAAGGTTTGCAAAATACTTTATATGTATTATCTCACTTGATCCTGACGACAGTCCCATGAAGGAGATGCTGTCATTTGTCCCCATTTTTTAAATGAGAAAGCTGTCACAGAGTTTAAGTGACTTGCCCAGGGCCCCATAGCTAGTAGGTATCTGTGGTAGAATTCAAATTTAGATCTTCCTGAATCCATGTTCATCTTCCACTAGACATGTTGTCTCTCCTGCCTGTTGTCTCCCTTGGACCAGAGAAAAAAATATATACATATATGTATGTGTGTATGTATATATAATTTCATCTACACTAGATTTCCCCACCCCACCCCCCACCATGGCTCCAGTGATGTGTGGTTGAAAAATATAGTTTGAATCATTAGTTTACTAGTAGTTTTATAATCAAACAGAATATAAATCACAGAGAAAAGAAATTACTTCACTTTGGCTTTAGAGCCAGCCAGCAAGAGGAAATCAGGAAAACTGATTTAGGCAAATAAGTTAGAGAAGTAACTAGCTTTTGTTCCCAACAGATCGAGAGTTTATTAGATCCTTGTTTTGAATTGCAAGCCTTGGGGGTGAATTTTGAGTGTGTATCTAAAAATAATCGTTGGCATATTGAGATGGACAAATCAGTGACAGTACTGTAAGTATCGAGATGAGGATTACAGCTCTGACTCTGTCTCTGTTTCTCTGTCTCTGCTTCTCTGTCTCTGTCTCTGTCTGTCTGTCTCACTCTGTCTGTCTCTGTCTCTCTCTCTCTGTCTCTCTCTCTCTCTCTCTCTCTCTCTCTCTGTCTCTCTCTCTCTCTCTCTTTCTCTTTCTCTCTTTCACTTTTTCTCTTTCATATTACCTGCTAGAGCTCTAAATAAAATCCCAGACAGCTCTTTCGTGGGTTTTCTCTTCTCTAGGACTTAGGCTTCAATTAAGTCTAGGATTTAGGGAGAGATTGATGTCAGACAATATGAAATTTGGAACTGTAGACCTTTAAGTAGAAAGACCAGATTTTCCTCTTGTCACCTCATAGCAAAGTAGTCTGGAGAACTTCGCCCATTTCCATATGGGAGTCATAAAAGCAAGACTCATAAATCCCCCCAAAAGATTTAAAAACTTAGACTCCACGTTGAGTCTGGCCATTATTATTATTATTGTTATTAAAGAATATTGAGTATGTCCAAAATAGGATGATCATAATAGCAAGAAGACTCAAAACCTTGCTGTAGGAGGATATAATAGGGATGCTTATCCTAAAGAAGAAAACACTTAAGTGGCTATGATCACTGTCTTCAAGTATTAGAAGGTATTTCATGTCAAAGAGGAATTGAATCTATTTTCCTCGGCCTTAGAGGCCATCAATTTATAGAAGTTACAATGTAGCAAATTAAAGAAGAATATTCTAACAATTTTGTCCAAGGTCAGAATGGGCTGACACAGGAATTCAAAGAATTATAAATTCAGGGGTAAGGCTAACCTCAGATATCATCTAGTCCTATTAATTGTTTTTATATGTAGACAAGGCCACTGATACTCAGTTTAAATGGCTTGTCCAAGATTGCACAGGTAGCAAATGGAACTAAATGCTTATTGAATGGATGTATCAGGATTTGAGACCAGATCATCTGTCTCCAAAATTACCATGCTACATGGGGCCAAGTTCTCTATCACTAGAGATCTTGAGATCTTATTAAAAGTTTCAGTTCTGCCATCCTTTTGTTTCTGTCTCTGTCTCTGTTTCTCCATCTCTCTTCCTTTATATTTGTACTTATGGCTATTACTATTACAACTTTAGACACACAGTAATCTAGTGACACTAAAGTAATCCTATCTAAAGCATTTCACCACATTAAATTCTATGAAATTTCTGAATATGGAGTGAGGATCTTGTCAAGAATGATTTTTCTTTATTTGAGGTATTTAAACAGGGAGGCTGTTGGCCACACTAACAAAAATGAAGAGACTTCTGGCAACCTTCTACACCAAAGACACATGAAATATAACTGAAAGCAAGAAAGAAA
The DNA here is from genome assembly GCF_011100635.1 of Trichosurus vulpecula. Taxonomy (NCBI): domain Eukaryota; kingdom Metazoa; phylum Chordata; class Mammalia; order Diprotodontia; family Phalangeridae; genus Trichosurus; species Trichosurus vulpecula. The sequence goes on along the minus strand of NC_050579.1, from coordinate 148,465,562 downwards.
ATAAACTGAGACAAAAAGAACAATAGATTGACAGATAGCAGCTCTCATAAATGGTGGCCATTTAATTTTCCATCTGCTGATTTGTATGCTAATAGGCAATAAGTATACTCACTATAATGTTTTATACCTGCTCATTCAGGGTATTTTGATAACTAGAAACATCAGTTAGAGAGAATTCTACATATGATTCGCTAGGTTGGGTATGTCAAAAAATAAGCTTTAAGATTAGTAATACTCTCTGATGGCCTCTAAGGTAAAAGAACTTTTTCCTCTGATTTTCTCTGCTATTGTAGTATATTTTTCATTTTTAAAAACCTGTACATTAATATGTTTTAGTACGATCATAGATTTAGAGCTGCTCTCTCTCTTAAAGTTTCAACATCCAGATTTTTCAGATGAGGAAGCTCATAAATAAAACGACAAGTAGTTTGCCACAGGTCACTGAGGTAGTATGTAGAAGAGCCATAATTTGAACCCGGTCCCTTCTAATCCATCATTCTTTCTACTTTGCTGTGCTACTTAACTTTCAAACATTAGAGTTTTGTATATACACACAAACACACACACACATATATATATATATATATATATATACACACATATACATATATATGTATATATCTGCCTACCTATCTGTCTACCTACCTGTCTCTTCATCTATCTATCTGCCTATCTCTCTCTCTCTCTCTCTCTCTCTCTCTCTCTCTCTCTCTCTCTCTCTCTCTCTCTCTCCCCCTCCCCTCTCTCTCTCTCTATCTCCCTATTAGATATTAACATCCTCCAAGCCTGGAATGCTTTCCTTCTTCACATTCTATTTTTGGCTTCCCTTACCATCCTTCAAAGCTAGTTCAAATCCCCCAAAATAGCTCCCTTCCTCCTATTCCCTTCCCTTGGAAATTACGTTCCATTGATACCATATACATCTTAGATGCATATAATTATTTGCTTGTTATTTCTCCCATTAGAACATGAGTTCCTTAAGGGCAGGGACCATATTTTTGTTCTTTGTATATTCAGTGCTGAGCATAATACCTGGCACATAGTAAGCACTTAATAAATGCCAATAGACTGATTGACTTAATACATACTTATTGAATTTAATTTAATTATATGTGCTATAAAGAAACTAGTACAAGTGTTAATATCACCATTCTCCAGATGAGGGAACTGTTGACAAATTAGGAAATTGGCAAGACCTTTGACATTTCAATATTAAATATTATACTACCATTAAAAATGACAAACTCATTTAAACTTCACACATTACTTTACCCAAAGACCCAAGGCAAAAGGTTTGTCTGTTTTAGTCATTTTGTTTTGTCTGTTTGGTTTTTTAAGTAAAGTCTAGGCATTTGCATTGTTTTATTTTCAGATGTCTTTATCCATTAAATACAATAATCTTTTCATCTGGTGGCTTTTAAAATGTGTTGGATTGCTGGTTTTGAGCTCTTACTTAAACTGAGCTGTAGCAAAGATGACTAAGGAGTGAGACGTGATGATTAAGCCTCTTTTGATGCTGTGGTTTCTTTGATTTTAGGAAAGGTCAGGGTAGTTAGTATCCTCAGATGCCTTTTGCCAGTTTAATTCATTTTCAGTGTCAGGGTGGTTAATATCCTCAGATAATTTTTTTCAATTTAATTCAAATGCTTATTGTCCATTTTATTCTTATGCAAGATAAGAGGCCACCTCTACATGAGGTACAAAGGTGAATAAGTTTTTGCCTCTAAGGAGCTGACATTGTAATACCTGGATTAATACAACTAAACAAAAAAACAAAACTGTAAAACAAGGTAAATAAAATATGTGTGAACAAAATGCCATAGGGATTCATGGGAGGAAGAGATCATATCCACTGGGAATCTGGGAAGGATTCCTTTGAGATAGGCCTTTAGAATTTCAAGTAGGCAGATAAGAGGAATGGATATTCAGGATAGAAAGGTGCTTTTGAACCATAAACAAAGGTGAGGAGATAGGAAATGTGGGCCCTTTTTCTTCTCTCCTAGTTATTTAGTCATGAAATTCCCTCCATTCTTCTTTCAAATCCAAGCTTTCTTTTCCATTCCAGTTATATCATCCTAAATTACATCCTAACTACTTTAGTTGGGCCTACTGTGAGAGTCTTCTGACCAGTATCCCTGCCTCCCATGGCTTCTCCCTTCTTAATAAGTTATATAACACTCCCATGTTATCTCCCCATCAGAGTAATTTTCCTAATGCCATCCAGCTTCAAATACCATTGAGTCTGCCACTTTTGCCATATTGTGGTAATCCCTGCCTTGTGGGAACCACCTGTCCCTCTTCCACCTTTTGCTTTAGGCACTGGAATCAATACTGTCACTACTTCTGCAAAAGACATGTCAGTTGATTGCATTGTGAATCAACTCACGATCCCTATGACTTTCTAGACTAGAACTTCTTTTCATGTCCAACTTATGCCATTATCTCACCATATTGGAATGTAAGTTCCCTGGGGGCTGGAACTATCTCACTTTTGTTTATTTTTAGTGCATAGCACAGAGCCTGAAACAGAGTGCTTAACTTTCTTTTATTAATTCCTACAAGGATAATTATTCCTTAGCCATGTTACTCCTTAGCTTTGCATTCAAGGCCCTCTATAATCTGACATCAATATATCTTTCCAGGTGTATTGCCTGCTGTTCTCCCAACGGAGCCCTCCACTCTGGCCAAAGTGGTCAATTCATTGTCTTGAGAACATGGTTTATACTTTCCTGCTTCCAAGTATTTACTCAAAGTATCTGCAGGCCTTAGAAATGCCACTTCTTACACTTTTATCAAAATATTCCTTGTTCTTTAAGGCCTAATTTACCTCCTCTGAGAAATTTTCCTTCACCACCTCAACTCACAATGATGTCTCCTCTAGGATCCTGTGATTCTTGTTCTATGTACCACTCACTTGGTGCTTATTGTGCCTTGCCTTATTTTGTTATTCAAATCAACAAGCATTTATTATGCACCTACTATGTGCCAGACAATGTGCCAGGTGCTAAGGATACAAGAAAAAAACAGTCCCTGATGTCAAGGAACATACATTCTTCCGGGGAGATACAGCATGTACACAGAAAAAGGGAGGCCATATGGTGCATTCGAAAGAGCACTGGATCAAAGTTAATTCCCTTAACCTCTCCAGGCCTAAGCTTATTCATCTAGAAAATGAGGTTAGGCTGGATGGTCTCTGAGGTTCTTTTCCAGCTCTAGATCTTTGATTATATGATCTTAAGTATAGTAAATGCAAGTTATAGACAAAATAAATACAATTTGGGGGGGGGGTGCTCGGAGGCGGGGAAGGGAAGAAGGAAGAGACACTAATAACAGAGAATCAAGGAGGGCCTCTCAAAGGACGTGGCTCTTGGACTGAGCCTTATAGGAAGCCAGTGGTTCCAAAGGTGAAGAGGAAGAGCTTTCCAGTTAGATGAGACAGTCCATGCAACATTATGTAAACAAGAGATGGAATGTAATATTCTCAGAACCTAAAGCAGGTTGATTTGATTGGAACAGAGAGAGAGAGAGAGAAGAGGAGGGAGGGAGGGAGAGAGGGAGACAGGGAGGGGGTGAGAAGGAGAGAGAGAATGAGAGAAGGAGAGAGAAAGGAAGGGAGAAAGGGAGGGAGGGAGGGAGAGAGACAGAGTGTGTGTGTGTGTGTGTGGGCGGGGTTGGGTGGATCTTGGAGTGATATGTAATCCGCCTGGATAGGAAGGCATAGAGCCAGACCAGATTCCGAAGGGCTTCCAAACAGAGGAGTTTGCATTTTATTTTAGGGAAAACAGGGCCATTTTTGTTTCTCGGTCAGAGAAGTAACATGTTCATTGCCATGCTTTGGCAGTATCAATCTGACAGCTTTGTCGAGAAACCGAGAGGGGAAAAGCCTAGATCCTGAGGCACACTGTAAGGAGAGTACTGCAGCGTCTGTGTCTGAGGTGCTGAAAGCCTAGACGCGGGAAGCCAAGAGGAGAGTGTAAATGCCTTATGTCTCTCACCAGCCTGCAAAGCTCCTTAAGAACAGGGACTCTGCTTCTGATTAGGGGCCTTGCTCATGTAGGTGCTTTACAAATACTCATTGACTGAACCTATGGGGCTGCAGGCCTATTAGCAAGTCTGGCTATTGGACCTGTGTATATCTTGTATGCATGCAGTTATTTGCCTATTGTCACCTCCATTAGAATATGAGCACCTTAAGAAAAGGACGATGTTTGCCTTTCTTTGCATTAAAGTTGTTGATATTGAGTTGTTTAAGTCATGTCTGACTCTCTGTGACCTTATTTGGGATTTTCTTGGCAAAGATACTGCGGTGGTTTGCCATTTCCTTCCCCAGCTCATTTTACAGATGAGGAACTGAGGCAAACAGGGTCACACAGCTAATAAATGTCTGAGGCCAGATTTGAACTCAGATCCTCCTGACTCTAGGGCCAGTGCTCTATCCACTGTGCCACCTAGCTGCCCTTTGCATTAATAGCTAATATTTATGTAGGGCTTACTGTGTTCCAGTCACTGGGCTAAGGGAATATCTTATCTTATTTGGTCCTCACAACAGCCCTGGAAGGTGGGTGCTATTATTATCCCTATTTTATAGAACAGAAAACTGGGGCAAGCAAATTAAGTGACTTGCCTAGGGTCACACAGCTAGCAAGCATCTGAGGCTGCATTTGAACTCAGGTCTATTTAACTCCAGTCTAGTCTATCTACTGTGCCACATAGTTTAGCACACAGGACTGCATAAATACTTACTGACTTGATTATCCATCTTTCTTGTAGCATCAGTAGACACTGCTCTGTAACCAACTGTCTTGCTATTGAAATTCTTCTCTAGGAATCCAAAAACTTTGGCATCTTCTATCGAACCTTTGACTTTGAAAAAAGCCTAAGTTGGGGGTAAAGTAGCAGAGTATATCAATGCCAAACTGCTTGACCAGGGATAGAATTCTTTCTTTTCTAGTTCCCACATTCATTCAGATAGTAAGTTCTGTGAATTCTCCCTAAGAGATATTCCCCTCTCTTACTGTTTCCGCTGATCTAAGATCCAACTCTCCCCTCTCCAGTCCATATTTTCCACATAGCTGCTAAAATGATGTACAGGTCTGCCAATATCATTTCCCTCCTCAAACATCTTTTGTGCTCATACATTTTTTTATAGAATAAAATATAAACTTCCTGGTTTGACATTTAAAGACCCCTGCAATCTGGCTCCAGATTACTTTTACTAGCTTATTTTACAATATTCATTCCAACTCATTCAGCCCTCTCCTGACTATGCATTTGTTTACCCTATGTTTCAACTCACCACCATCTCTGCTGGTTGAAATCTTCTTATTTCATTACCCTAATATGAAACCACACATTACCTGTGTAGTCTTGCCTGAAATCTCCTCCTGTCCTTGAATCTCACATTCTGGTCATCTCTCAGATGTACCTAATCATTCTTAAATCATATGATAATTCTTTGTATACATAGCTCTTACCACTATTATGCCTTATATGGGGAAGCAAAATGGCACAGTGGTTAGTTTCAGCCCTGGAATCAGAAAGATCTAAGGTTAAATCCAGCCTCAGCCACTTACTAGCTCTGTGATTTTGAACAAATAACTAAACCCTGTTTACCTCAGTTTCCTTATGTGTAAAATGAACTGGAGAAGGAAATGGCAAACACTCCAGTATTTTTGCCAAAGAAAACAACAAAAAAACCAAAAAGGGAAAATAAAGTTGGACACACTGAAATGACTAAACAAAAATGCTTCGTATCTTTCTTGTATGCCCAGCATCTAGAGTACCTAGGAAATGGTGCTTAATGAATGTTTACTGAATTGCCTTGAACTCCCCCATCTTTTTTTTCTTTTTTAATAGCATTTTTCCCCAATTACATGCCAAGACAATTTTTAGAATTCATTTTTATAAGATTTTGAGTTCCAAATTTTTCTTCCTGCCTTCCTCCCCTCCCCTCTTCCAAAACTGGTAGGCAATTTGGTATAGGTTATACATGTACTATCATGTACAACATTTCCATATTAGTCACAGTTGTGAAAGAAGAAAAAGATCAAAAGGAAAAAAAACATTAAAAAGAATAAAGTGAAAAATATGCTTTGATCTGCATTCAGAGTACTTCAGTTCTTTATCTGGATATGGATAGCGTTTTCCTTCTTGAGTCCTTTGTACTTGTCTTGGATCCTTGTGTTATTTGGAAGAGCTGAGTCATTCATAATTGGTCATTACACAATGTTGCAGGTGCTGTGTACAACGTTTTTCTGGTTTTGCTCATTTCACTTTGCATCAGTTCATATAAGTCTTTCCAGGTTTTTCTGAAATCTGTCAGTTCATCATTTTTTATTGTACAATAGTATTGCATTACATTTGTATACCACAGCTTGTTTAGCCGTTCCTCAATTGATGGGCATCCTCTTAGTTTCTAATAGTTTGCCACCACAAAAAGGACTGCTATAGATATATTTGCACATGTATGTCCTATTCCCTTTTTTATGATCTCTTTGGGATACAGACCTAGTAGTGGTACTACTAGATCAAAGAGTATGCACAGTTTGGTTGCCCTTTGGGCATTGTTCCAAATCACTCTCCAGAATGGTTGGATCAGTTCACAAGTCCACCAGCAGTGAATTAGTGTCCCAGTTTTCTCACATCCTCTCCAACATGTATCATTTTCCTTTTTTGTCATACTAGCTAATCTGATAGTGTGAGGTATTACCTCAGAGTTGTTTTAATTTGTATTTCTCTAATCAAAAGTGATTCAGAGCCCTTCTATATATGCCTATACATAGCTTTTTTTCTTCGTCTGAAAGCTGCCTATTAATATCTTTTCACCGTTTGTCAATTGGGGAATGACATATTATAAATTTGACTCAGTTCTCTATACATTTGAGAAATGAGGTCTGTATCAGAGATTCTTGCTGTGAAGACTATTTCCCAGCTTTCTGCTTTCCTTCTAATCTTGGTTGCATTGGTTTTTTTTCTACAAAAACTTTTTATTTTAATGTAATCAAAATTATGTTTTACATTTCATAATGCTCTCTATCTTTTGTTTGGTCATGAATTCTTCCCTTCCCCATAGATCTGACAGGTAGGCTATTCGTTGCTGTTCTAATTTGCTTCACCCCTTCTAATTTGTCACCCCTTATGTCTAAATCATGCACCCATTTTGACCTTATTTTGGTATGTGGTCTGAGATGTTGCTCTATACTTAGTTGGTGTTCTATTGTTTTCTAGTTTTCCCCATAGTTTTTGTCAAATAGCAAGTTTTTATCCCAAAGACTGGAGTCTTTGGGTTTATCAAACACTAGGTTACTATGGTCATTGATTATCATGTTTTATGTACCTAATCTATTCCACTGATCCACTCTATTTCTTAAGCAGTACTAGATAGTTTTGATGATTACTGCTTTATAATATAGTTTGAGATCTGGTTTTGTTAGGCTATTTTCCTTTGCATTTTTTAAAATTCCCTTGATATTCTTGACCTTTTGTTCTACCAGATGAATTTTGTTGTTATTTTTTCTATCAAATCAGCTCCATCAGATAATTTTTGGTAGTTTCATTGGTATGGAACTGAATAAATAAATTAGTTTAGGCAAAATTGTCATTTTTATTATATTGGCTCAGCCTACCAATGGACGATTTATATTTTTCCAGTTATTTAGAGCTGACTTCATTTATGTGAGAAGTGATTTGTAATTGTGTTCATATAGTTCCTGGGTTTGTCTTGGCAGGGAGATTCCCAAGTATTTTATATTGTTTACAATTCTTTTAAATGGAAGTTCTCTTTCTGTCTCTTTCTGCTGGCCTTTGTTGGTCATATAAAAAATGCTGATGATTTATGTGGATTTATATTATATCCTGTAACTTTATTAAAGGTAATTATTTCAAATGGTTTTTGAGTTGACTCTCAAGGGTTCTCTTAAGTGTACCATCATATCATCTGTAAAGAGTGATAGTTTTGTTTCCTCATTGTCTGTTCTAATTCCTTCTATTTATTTTTCTTCTCTTATTGCTAGAGTTAACATTTCCAGTACAATATTAAATAATAGAGGTGATAATGGGCATCCTTGCTTCACCCCTGATTATATTGGGAAGGCTTCTAGATTATCCCCAGTGCAATAATGCTTATTGATGGTTTTAGATAGATACTGCTTATCATTTTAAGGAATGCTCCCTTTATTCCCATGTTCTCTATTGTTTTTAATAGGAATGGGTGCTGTATTTTGTCAAAAGCCTTTTCAGCATTTATATAGTCCTTGTGATATATTGCTGTAGTAGCCTTGCTATATTTTGTTCAAAATTTTTGCATCTATATTTATTAGGGAAATTGGTCTATAACTTTCTTTCTCCATTTTAGCTCTGCCTGGTTTAGGTATCAGCACTATATTTGTGTTATAAAAGGGTTTTGGTAGGACACCTTTGCCCATTTTTCCAAATAGTTTATGTAGTATTGGAATTAATTGTTTTTTTTTTTAATTTTTGGTAGAATTCACTGGTAAGCCCATCTAGCCATAGGATTTTTTCTTGGGGAGTTCATTAAGGGCTTGTTCGATTTCTTTTTCTAAGATGGCATTATTTAGACATTCTATTTTTTGATCTATTGATTTATACTTTCATAAATATTCCTCAGTTTCCCTCATATTGTCAGATTTATTGGCATATAATTGAGCAAATTATTTCCTAATGATTGCTTTAATTTCTTCTTCATTGATGGTGATTTTGCCCTTCATTTTTGATGCTAGATATTTTTTCCTCTTTTTTAAATCAAAATAACCAATGGCTTGTCAGTCTTACTAGGTTTTTTCCCATAAAACCAGCACCTAGATTTATTTATCAGCTCAATAAATTTTTTATTTCAATCTTATTAATCTCACCTTTGATTTTCAGGATTTCCAATTTGGTGCTCAATTGTGGACTTTTAATTTATTCATTTTCTAGTTTTTTTTAGTTGCATGCCTAATTCATTGATCTGTTGTTTTTCTGTTTTGTTGATCTAAGAATTTAGATAAATAAATTTTCCCATAAGTATTGCTGTGGCTGCATCCCATAGATTTTGATATGTTATCTCATTGTTGTCATTCTCCTTAATGAAATTATTGTCTCTATGATTTGTTCTTTGACTCACTTATTCTTTAGAATTAGATTGTTTAGTTTCCAATTAATATTTAATCTAGCTTTCCACTGCCCTTTGTTGAATATGATTTTATTGCATTATGATCTAAAAATAATACATTTAATATTTCTACCTTTCTACATTTGATTTTGAGGTTTTCATGCCCTAGTTCATGGCTTTTTATGTAGGTGCCTTGTGCTTCTAAGAAAAAAAAAATGCATTCCTTTCTGTTCCCATTCATTTTTCTTCAAAGGTCTGTCGTATCTAACTTTTCTAAAATTCTTTACTGCCTTGGTTTCTTTCTTGTTTATTTTTTGGTTGGACTTATCAAGTTCTGAGAGGGGACAGTTGAGGTGCCCCACTAATATAGTTTTGCTTTCTATTTCTTCCCATAACTCTACTCAACTTCTCCTTTAAGAACGTGGGTGCTATACTACTTGGTACATATGTGTTTAGTATTGATATTACTTCATTATCTATGGTACCTTTTAGCAAGATGTAGTTTCCTTCCTTATCTCTTTTAATTAGGTCTATTTTTGCTTTTGCTTTGTCTAAGATAAGGATTGCTGCTCCTGCTTTTTTTACTTCAGCTGAAGAATAATAGATTCTGCTCCAGCCCCTTACCTTTACTCTGTGTATGTCTTTGTACCTCAAGTGTGTTTCTTATAAACAGGCATATCATAGGATTCTAGTTTGTTTGGTTTTTTTATCTACTCTGCCCTCTGCTTCCATTCTACAGGAGAGTTCATCCCATTCACATTCACAGTTATGATTACTCACTGTGTATTTCCCTCCATTTTTCCTCCTGTTTATCTTTCTCTCCTTTAATCCTTTCCCTCCTCAACAGTGTTTTGCTTCGGTCTACTATGTCCCCCACTCTGCCCTCTCTTCTTTCATTCCCCCACCCCTTTTTTTTAACTTCCTCCCCTCCCACTTTCCTGTTGGGTAAGATAAATTTCTATACTCAACTGATTTGGGTACATTATTCGCCCTTTGAGCCAATACTAATGAGAGTAAGGTTCAGCAATGCCCATTGCCCACCCTCCCATCTTCCCCTCCACTGTAATAGGTCTTTTGCATCTCTTCATGTGAAATAATTTACCCCATTCTATCTCTCCCTTCCTTCTGCACCCAGTGTACCCCTCTTTCTCATCACTTAGATATTTTTATGTCACTCCCTCAAATTCACCTTATACTTATATGCTCTGTCTGTGTATATTCCTTCTAGCAGTACTATTAGTGATACAATTTTTAAAAAAATTACATTATCATCTTCCCATGTATAGATGTAAACAGTTTAGTTCTATTATCCCTTATTTTTTCTTTTCCCTTTACCTGCTTATCTCTAGGGTATAGATATTGCAGATCAAATTTTTGGTTTAATTCTGGTCTTCTCCTTATGAAAGTTTGAAATCCTTCCATTTCAATGAATGACCACTTTTTTACTTGATGTATTATGCTTAATTTCACTTGGTAAGTGATTCTTCATGTAGTCCTAGCTCCTTTGTCTTCCAAAATATCATGTTCCATGACCTCTGCTCCTTTAATGTTGCAGCTGCTAAGTCCTGTTTAATCCTAATTGTGGCTTCCTGATATTTGAATTGTTTCTTTCTGGCCACTTGCACTATTTCTTCCTTGATTTGATGGTTTTGAAATTTGACTATAATGTTCCTTGGAGTTTTTCTTTTGGCATCTCTTTCCTGAGGTGATTGATGGATTCTTTCAATGCCTACTTTGGCCTCTGGTTCCAGGATATCAGGGTAGTTTTCCCTGATAATTTCTTGAAAGATGCTGTCCAAGTCCTCCTTTTGATTATTGCTTTCAGGTAGTCCAGTGATTCTGACATTTTGTCTCCTGGATCTGTTTTCCAGGTCACTTGTTTTTCCAATGAGGTATTTTACATTTTCTTCTATTTTTTTCATTCTTTTGAATTTGATTGATTCTTGATATCTCATAGAGTCATTAGCTTTTCCTTGTCCAATTCTAATTTTTAAGGAGTTGTTTTCTTCAGTGGATTTTTGTATCTATTTTTTCATTTGACTAATTTTAATCAGTTGTTTTCTTTTTCCAAGCTGTTGACTCTTTTTTCATAATTCTCTTGCATCACTCTCATTTCTTTTCCCAATTTTTCTTCTACCTCTCTTACATGATTTTTAAGCTCTTTTTTTTTTGAGCGCTTCCCTGAGTTTTTTCTTTCTGAGCTTGAGACCACTTCCTATTTTTCTTTGGTGTTTTGCCCGTAGGTGTTTTGACATTGTTGTCCTTTTCTGAGTTTGTGTCTTGATCTTCCCTGTCACCATAACAACTTCTATGCTCAGATTCTCTTTTTTGTTGTTGTTTTTTGCTCATCTTTTTTGGCCCTTTTTCTTTCTTTTAAATTTGAGCTCTGCTCTTGGCGTGGAAGGGGTGCTATTTCTGGCTTCTTATGCCAGGGGCTGCAGGCCCTGGCTATTTACCTGGTGCTGCACTTATGTCACCCTGAGGCCCATGTCTGGGGCTGCACTGAAGGGTGGGGTAGGGGGTGGCTGGTGCTGAGGCCATAGGTGTCTGACAGCTTACCTGGCGCTGAGCTGGGGTCCTAGTGCTGGTGTCTGGGGTGTGCTAAGGCTGGTGGGGTGTTTCTGCATTTCCCCAGGGCTACACTGAAGCATGTGGTGGTCTGGCTGCTAGAGGTTCCCTGTTTGCCCAGGGCTATGCTGAAGCATGTGGAGGTTCTCAGAGCTGGAGTCTGCCAGTTCCCCTGGCTATACTGCCAGTAGCAAGCTTCACCTCAGCAAAGAAGTGAGAGGAACCCTGCCCACCCCCACCCCACCACATGCCACAGCATGCTTCTGATCCTGGACTGTGCTCCCCTTTTACTCAAGTGAGACAGACCTTTCCTGCCAATCTTCCAAATTTCTTGGGCTCAAAGATTGTTTCACCCTTTCTTTTTGGGGTTATTCTTTTCCAGGATTTGTTTTGGGGTGGCATTTTATGGCTGTTTGGAGGTGAATATAGGAGAATTACAGCAATTTACTGCTTACTACACCATCTTCGCTCCTAGAAATTCAATCTCCCCCATCTTTTCCCTTAACACCTTAATTCCTGAAATCATTCTGTAATCAATCCATCCAAATTTTTACCCGGACCTCCAAAGCACTGGCAAAATATGATATTGGTTAGTCAATCCTTGTTTTAACATGTGTTTATTAAGCCTATTATTGCATTTAACCTCTTCCTGGTAACAATAACAATGCCTTTTCCTTCTTTCACAAGTCATTGAAGTGACTCATTGGAACCTTTTTCGAGGAAATAGTACCTATATATTTTACATATTAATTACAATTGTAATCCCATTTACTTAAAATTACATATGATATGTGTGATATTACATATGATATATCCCTTATAGTTTCATTCATTAATTAAACAAGAATTTATTAAATATGCTATGCCATATAGTGTTCTAGGTATACAGAAATAAAAATGAAATATTCCCTTCACGTAGGGAATTTATAGTCTTTTTGATAGATAAATGGTAACCAAAAGCAATGTTTCATTTATATATTATCATGGCTATTTTACTATAAGATCTGGCTTAACTTTCTCCTGAGAAAATACCGCAGTTCAGAATCTTCTCTTTTCTGAACATATTTACTTACTGATTTTCAGAGTAATTTTCAAATTATCCTCGTTAGTGAACTTTTCTCAAGCCCAGTGACTTGCCATTACTTTTTTTGTCTAGCCATGCTTTATTTTCAGATACTTCCTCTTAAACCGAGGGAATTTAAAACAATAATCTATGGTCATCAGAGAAATTTCCTGCCCAGGAATAAAGTACTTTTAAGACCAGAAATAGAAAATGTTTTTCAGTTATATAAAAAATAGAAAGATGTAACAATGAAGACAAGATTTGATCCAAGGATTGTTACAAGAGGAAATAATGAAAAATAAGAAAAGGAGAGATGTCAGTAATTCATTGAGGCTAGGAGGGTATCCTTGAATCACATCCTAAAACATTAGCCAAAATTATTCATCATTCAATAAAAGGTCATCCAAAAGGAGAATATCATGTGGGCAAATCTTGTTTTTTCCCAGAACTAAAAGCCACTCTATTGAACATATGTATTCATTTTTTTTAATGGAAAGGAATTTCATTTTGCAAATAGGAAACATACCCAGAGAACTCAAATGATTTTGACACATAGTTAGTAAGTGACTGAGGCCAGACTCAAAGTTCTCGATTCTTTGATTCCAAATCCCCTTAGTTGATGATTATCAACATTTCAATGGTCTAAGAAAAACAAAGTAATGATCTTTCCATTGTGCCATAGCAGATCCTATTTTCCCCTTAACTTCCATTATAAAGTCAGATATATTTCAGTGGGAAAAAAAACCAGTGGTTTCCCAATATAATGAAAATATACTCAAAAGTAGAGGCAGCAGGGTGTAATAGAAAGTACATATAAAGTGGGAGTCAAAAGGTATGAGCTCTGCTATTAATATGCTGTGTGATCTTCTACAAGTCTTTTCCAATCCTATTAATGCTAATAACAACAGAAGAAAGGTTATGGGGTTCAAATTCTGCAAAGTCAAATGATGATGTTACCTGGCAAGAACCTGTGAACCAACATTCTGAACTTAGTTGATCAACAAATTAAATTAATTTCTGTTGAGTGAGTGGTACCCTCCCCAAATTCAGCTCAATTCAGGACTCATGTATTAAGCCTATGATGTTCCAGGTGGTGGGGGGGTGGGGGTGGTGGAGAATACCAAACCAAAACAAAATAGTTCCCATCCCTTCCCTACATTTTCCACCATTCAGTTGCTATTTAAAATTTTTTCTCTGCTGTCCTATCCAACTGCTTCCACATCATAGGAGAATAATGTTTTTTAGAGAATAGACTTAGAATAGCTCAGTTGAAAAGTAAAACCTTATAAAACTTGCATCTAATCTTGCTTTGATTTTACCTGAGAGACTTGAACTTTAGAGCTTTAGCTAAAGACTCTGAGAGAGGCAGAGTTTCTGCAAGGGGAATCTGCACAAAGTTTTGGCCTTTCTTTACATTTAAAAAGGCATGGTTCTTAATTTCATTTTTTAAGTGAACTGGAAATCATCGCCTAAGTATTCTACTTGGCATCAGTCCATAGTTAGCTAAGCCTAAATCAGAAGACAGGGAGGGTTCCAAACCACCAAAAATGCTCCCTAGCTCCCTCAAATCTCCCAGTCATTCTTGACTCAGTAATACTTATCTCATCTCAAAGTGTTCTTTCTTTTTGTTGTTGTTGTTCTGATGGAGTATAAAAAATATGTTTTTAATTTAGGAAAGGATAATAGCTTATTATTATTTAATAATATATAACTATATATAATATGTATCATATAGCAATATGTAATATTTTATATATATATATATAACATGTAATTTAATAATAATTAATATTATTAGTAGCATTTCAATCTCTGGGAGCCCTAGCTATCTGAGTTGTAAGAACAGACAAACTTTTCTGACAGAATGGAAGAGCTTTAGTGGTGAGCAGCTGATTTTGCTACCTCAGCAGTGTTCACCAAGCATAGTAGAGAACTGCATTTTGCATGTGTGTGAGAGTCTCTGCTTTAGTAGGTCTGTTCTACATGTTTGAGTATTAATTTATGTAGCACTTTATCCATGTTATTTCATTTATTATTCCCAACAACCCTGTGAGGAAGGTGCTACTATTATCCCCATTTTACAGTTGAAGAAACTGAATTGAGGAGAGGTTAGGTGATTTGCCCAGAGCCACTCATCTAGTAAGTATTTGAGGTAGAATTGGAACTCAGATCCTCCAGACTCTAAGATTAGTACTCAACCCATTCTATCTTTTTTTTGCACCATTCTGTGCCACCAGATCAGGTTATTCCCAAGTATTTTTCCAAATCCTCTAGGAACCTCCCGATGAGTCATTTTTGTAAGTGGTCCAAGGCTCCACAGTCACCTGGAAGAAGCCATAGGGAAGGGCACTTACATATTCATTTACTCTATGAATTGTAAAGTTTGTACGTTATCAGGCAAGGTACCTCACTTCTAGATTTCGCTGAAGAGTTATGTCACCCCAGGAGAACCAAGGAACAGAGAGGAGAAAACTTTCAAACAGACCTCATGTCTTTACACTTTGTTGCAAGGCTTTATATTAAGCTATTTGAAATGATATTTCTCAATTATTAAAGTTTTCAGAAATCAGTGATGTAGAGGAGGGGAATAGCTATGAAACAAAAGCACTAAAGATAGATCTAAGGCACTTGAGGTTTGTTTAGCATTTTAAGCTCAGAAGATGCTCCATTATTTTTGAAAAGTTTATTTTAGCATAAGCATTCGTGAGCAGTAGTGAGATTTCAGTTTTTCATACCCAGACCAGTCAAACCTCAACAATTCTTTATTCCAATGACCCTCTCTGGTTTCATAGTCAGAATATGAAATGCAAGCCTGTTCTTAACCCTAGACCTTGGAACTTTGCCATTACAATGAAACAGCTACTTGTTATCAAAGTTGAGTATATTTCAATCACTTTTCTTAGCAGCTCCTTCTTTTTTTTCTACTTGGAGAGTAGCCAGAAATGCATTTCTTCAGCCAAAAAGGATTATGGGTCTAAATGCAGTATGATTCTATTCCAATAGGATATGCTTGGGTAGGTACTGAATATCCATCAG
This sequence comes from Trichosurus vulpecula, assembly GCF_011100635.1. Taxonomy (NCBI): domain Eukaryota; kingdom Metazoa; phylum Chordata; class Mammalia; order Diprotodontia; family Phalangeridae; genus Trichosurus; species Trichosurus vulpecula. Next base: position 148,449,786 of record NC_050579.1, on the reverse strand, counting down.
CTACTGTGTCAACTCAAGTTTACTTGGGTCATAGAGCTTCATGTCAAATAAGTGAAACATTGGATTAATGACATAGTTATGCCCTTTGCCCTTTTAAAACTGCAACTCTGCATTTCATTCACATTAGGTCAATAAGATTTGCTGTTTGGATTAGCTCATTTTTCATACAGATAGAATTCTGCTTAAAATGAAAAAAAAATTACCCTTCCATAGTTAGTTCTTTCATCTAATGGGCCTTCAGAACTGTCTTTGAGCCAGTCTGGATTAGAAGAACACTTACAACATACATGGATTTTTTTTTTATTTTGAGGCATTTAACCCCGGATAACCCATCTTCGTATCTATAAAATGAGAAAGAAAAGCAAAGCCCTGATCCATCAGTGAACATAGGCTCACCGTGTGTGAAAGATGGCCTTTTATATATTTCTCCTTGAGCAAATCGTAAAACAAGTTGAGGCCTCATTCTGCCGCACTATTAATCTTCTATAGCCCACCCTTGGGTTGCCTTAGTCATAATCATTTAAAGTCAAAAGCAGGGATGTGAAACATGCAATGAAAAGAGAAGCCAAACATATCTGCTGCCCTGCCTACACCATCTTTTTGCCCAATATTCAATAGTTATTATTGTTTCAGAAGTTTTTTTTCAGTTATGTCAGACCCTTCATGACAATTTGGGGTTTTCTTCGAAAAGATACTAGAGTAGTTTGTCATTTCGTTCTCCAGTTCATTTTACAGATGAGGAAACTGAGGCAAATGAAGTTAAGTGACACTCAGCTAGTAAGTGTCTGAGGCCAAATTTGAACTCAGGAAGAGATGCCTTCTGGATTCCAGGCCCAGGACTTTATCCACTGCACCACCTAGCTTCCCATCAATAGTTATTACTGGTAATATTTACATTTCATCTGATATTTTGCAGGAGTAGTAAAATTTTGTTTGTATTTGTTTGGAGGGAAATGCATAATTGCTGAATGTACTTATATGCAGCACTGTAACTAAATGCTAAAATAGAAAGGGAGGTTGAAACTGATTGAATAGAATGAGCAGTGCCCTTCCTCCATTTTGTAGACAATTGGCAAATATATGTTCTGTTTTGGAAAGTCAGCCAACTACATTGCTAATGCATGAAAATATGCATCCTACATGAGATAACAAGTAGTGATGTCAGAGCGGGTTTTGAATTTGGGAACTTTGGAGATATACAACTGAAAACCTCATGAAATAAATTTTCTACTCTCTGGCTATCAGCTAATTCTAATTATGTAGTAGGTAATCTGTTCTATATAGTGCAGTACGTAGAATGCTGGGCTTCCAGTCAGGAAGAGCTAAGTTCAAATCCAGCCTCAAGACACTCGCTGGCTGTGTGACCCTGAGAAAGTCATTTAACCTTGTCCGATTCTGTTCTATCATCTATAAAATGGGAAAAATGATAATAGCAACTACTTCCCAGGATTATTGTGAGGATGAAACAAGATAAAATTTTAAAGTATTTTCCAAGCCTTAAAGTACTGTATAAATGTTATAATTGTGATTTTTGTTTAAAGGGCATAAAGCAGGTGTTTTGGAGTTTATACAGTGGTACAATTTTTTTTGAAGTACTAGATGTTGAAGTTGGAGGATCTAGGTTCAACTGGTTTCTTAACTGTCTCCACCTACTACCTGTATGATCTGTACCTCAATTCCTCATCTATAAAATGAAGGGGTCGGACTCAATGATTCCTCAGGCTCCTTCCAGCTTGAAATCTGTTATCCCAGCACACTATGATTTCACAGTGGGATAATCAATGAAGTCTTCATGGGGGAGATCACATTTGCGATAGACCTTGAAGCACGGGTAGGATTTCAGGAGGTAGAGGTGGAGGTTAATGCTTTGCAGGCAAATAGAATGTCATGATCAAAAATATTGAAGCATAAATGCAGATGGTATGTTTGAGTAACGATGAATAAACCAATTTGGCTAGAGAGTGTGGTTCACGAATGGAACACCATGTATAAGGTATAGATCACAACACAAGGCCTGCTTTAAAAAAAAACTGTCGATTTTGTTCGTTGTTAAGTTATTGTTAGAGTAGGGAACTTTATACTTTTCTCTTCTTTGCACAGATACCATTCCACAGACTTTGGGCATTTTTCTATGTCTTGGATCTTAGTATAACATCACCAGTGTAGAGCTAAAAAGAATCTTAGAGGCCATCTAGCTTAGTCCCCTTATTTTTACAGATGAGGAATCTTGGACCTAGAGAAATCATTGAGTAGGTAGAGCTGAAATTTGAATTTGTGTTTTTGTGACTCCAAATCCAGCATTCTTTCTGTTATACCATTAGAGTTCACTGTCTGAGGAATCTTTTTTCCCACTATATATTGATGTGTAGCCAGGTCAATAAAAACTCCGAAGTATCACTTTCAACCAAACTTTCTAACTTCTAACTGCTACAGTAGCAGTTTCAACTTGTAAGTAGATACTGCAGTGGATAGCAAATGATTTGGTCTCTAGAACTCAGCTGCCTTGTTTATTTGGCAAGGACTGCAAAAATCCTGAGATAAGGTTGGGAAATTGTACAAGTGTTTCCCCTTAGAGGAACTGACTCTAAGCCAAGACCACAGCAATGTAGTGATAGGATGAGAGGTTCATTGTAGCATCCTTTAACCATGGTAGCACCATGCTTAACTTAGAAGCATCAACCACCCCTGCATAGATTATGTTCTGGTCTCTACAAACCTATCCTCAGGTAGCCTTTTCCTGCCCATCTAGTACCAGGGCTTTCAACTTCTAGACACACATTATACTCACCCATCTCTATGCCTTGAATTTTGCTATGCCCTACACCTACCTTTTCCCTACCTTTCTTTTATAAAGCCCACCTCAAATGCTACCTCCTATCAGTAATGACCTTCCCTTTGGACCTCACATTTTTTTGTTTAGTTATTTCATTTGTGTCTGACACTTTGTGACCCCATTTGGGGTTTTCTTGGCAAAGATGCTGGAGTAGTTTGCTATTTCCTTCTCCAGCTCATTTTACAGATAAGTAAACTGAGGCGAAAAGGGTTAAGTGACTTGCCTAGGGTCACACAGCTAATAAATGTCTGAAGCCAGATTTGAACTCAAGAAGATGAGTCTTCTTGTCTAAAGGCCCTGCACTCCATCCACTGTACCATCTGGCTGCCCTTGGACCTCATATAGCCTTTCATATAGCAATTCTCTTATGAATTTACTATTTAATATGTTCTTCCTTCTAGATAGAAAGCCCTATGGGGACAAGGACTTTGGTCTATATAAACTTTCTGCCTTCCTGAATTCAGCTCTGTGTACATAGTAGGTGCTAAATAAACATTTGTTGAAATTAATATATTTTTTTCTTTCAAGAACGTGCTGATTCGTTGATTTTTCAGATATGTTTGTCTTTAAGTAATTTACATTTTTTTTACAAATAATTGCAATTGGCTTATTTCCCTTCAGTTTTGAATGACTATTTCATTTTCTTCTGAAATAGCACATTTTATTTTTTTTTATTGTTTTTGAATATGCATATTCCCCTTTCCCCTCAATCTCCCTCAGCCCATTTAACCCAAGGCTTTGCTATCTGTCAAAGTTAAGAAAAATCCTTGAAACTTCCTTATGGATATGAAATATTCTATTTTTCTCTTTGTCTCTCTAGCACTTAGCACAGTGTCTGGCACACTATAAGTACTTATTAATTACTTAGGGAATTCAATTAATTAAAGTGCACACATTTGTAAACTTAGCCTGTAGAAAACCTTTCTGATTCTATCATTAATTAAGCCTTTCATGTCTAATTAGCCTTCTACAAGCTTTTTATATTGGTTAAAAATAATGAATACTTTTCATTTTAAAAAAACACAGTTTTATCACTCCTCATATAAATTGGCACCAATGAAATTGCTAAGGAGAGTATCAACACCAGATCCTTGATTTACATCTTATAAACAATGCTGCCAGTTTTCAACCACAGAAGGCTTCTCCTGTCTTATCCTGAGATATTAAAAGTTTTCTATTTGTGATCATGATGGGAATGTTCTATTCGTTTAAATAAACTGGTACCAAAATAGGGTTGACAGGAACTTACGACAGTAGCTAAAAGTAATTTGGACCCAAATTTTTGTACTTATCCCTGAAACTTAGGAGACTTTATTGCCATGATATAGTTGTTATTTCTCAATTTTCTTTCCACAAAGTGGACTTAATTTGAATTTTATAGTCATGGAAAGGTAGGGACTGATCTATGATATCATTAGTATAGGGAATTCCCTGGTGTGGAACATCCTCCACCAATTCAGGTTTGCACCTTCTCTGCATCTTTGAACTTTAGAGAGCTGCTTTGAGAGATTAAGTGATTTATTCAGGGTCACATAGTCAATATATGTCAGAAGTGGAATTTGAACCCAGATCTTCCTGCCTCCAAATCCAGCTCTTTCTCTACTACACCAGTGGTGTCAAACTCAAATTGAAAATGAGGCCACTAAATCACATGACCTGCATATTGACTTAGAAAACCACATATTATCATTACCTCCATTCTACGATATTTTTATTTATTTTTGTTAAATATTGTGGGCTACATACTGATTTAGAAAACATTAATATTAACTGTATTCTATTATATTTTTGCTTATTTTGTTAAGTATTTCCCAATTATATTTTTATTCTGGTTCAGGCCTCATTCAGGAGATTGCTGCCAGGCCTCATGTTTGATACATCTGTATACCTTTCATGTGGTCATAGAAACAACTGCTATTAGACCTTAAGTTTCAAAACTTGAATAACTTTATCTACTATATTAATTTTATACCTGATGTTATCTGAAGGAAACCGAGCTTTTTACTGTATCTGAGGTCTTGCATTTCATCTTCCACTTTAAATTCATTCTCCTAAAATGTTTTGTGAGATAGGTGATCATATAGCCTGTGGTTTCCACCATCAGCTCATGAAGAACTTAAGATCAGAAGACATGGGCTCAAATTTCAGCTCTGCAACTTGGGATCATAGATTTAGAGTGATAAGGGATCTTTTTGTTTGTTTTTTGTTTTTGCAGGGGAGACAGGAAGGCAGTTGGGATTAAGTAACTTGCCCAAGGTCACACAGCTAGTAAGAGTGTCAAGTGTCTGAGGTCAAATTTGAACTCAGGTCCTCCTGACTCCAGTGCCGGTGCTCTACTCACTGTGCCACCTACCTGCCCCTATAAGGAATCTTAAATGTCCTCTAGTCCAACCCCTTCATTTTATAGATGGGGAAGTGACTTACCAAAAATGTCAGAGGCAGAAACAAGCTTTAACACTCAGACCCTCTGACGGCAAATCTGCCGGGCACCTCTTCCACTGTTCCACCATAATACATGTATGGCCAGGAGGAAGTCACTTAACCTACTTGGCCTGAATTTCCTCTTCCGTAATAAAAGGGAGTTAAACTACATGATGTTTAAGAAAACTTCCAATCCTAAATCCTGTGATGCTTTGAATGAGCTAGGAGCAAAATTATTGCTTTGGTATCCTGACCATCAGGGTCAGCAAGATGGTGCAGTGAATAGAGCACCAAGCTTGAAGTCAGGGAGATCTGAGTTCAAATCTGGCCTCAGACACTTACCAGTAGTGTGACCTTGGGGAAGTCATTTAACCCCTATTTGCCTCAGTTCCTCATATGTAAAATGGGGTCATGGTGGAGAAAGAAATGACAAATCACACCAGCGTCTTTACCAATGTAGAGTCAGGTACAATTGAATGACGAGCAACGTCTTGACAATATAACAGTTTTATCTTCAGCCTTTTACATGCTGATGTCCAGTTTGAAGGTGTATATGATATTGTTTGCAGAGAGCTCATATGTACTTTTAAAATGCTTATTATTAATTGAGAACCTATAATTATATCAATTATAAACAGTAGCGCTGACAAGATCCCAGCACAACAAACAATGGAATTGTCCAGATTTTTCTGTTATATTGTCAATTGATTGTATTGCAAAAAGTTTCTGTCATTAGTGGGGGCTTAGAAGCAATGTGGTTATAAAGCCCAATTTCATATAATAATATTTTTATAGTGACCTATATAATTGTGATATCACTTTTTCTTTTTATTTTGAGGGGAGAAGGCAGAGCAATTGGGGTTAAGTGACTTGCCCAAGGTCACACAGCTAGTAAGTGTGTCAAGTATCTGAGGCCAGACTTGAACTCAGGTCCTTCTGACTCCAGGGCCAGTGCACTATTCACTGAGCCACCTAGCTGCCCCACTTTTAAATAGTTTACAGTAGAAGTACTAAAATAAGTATTTTGGTTAGTCAAAAGTAAGTGTGCATTTAGTGGATTGACAAAGTTCAATCTATCTTCATTATGCATAAATGAGTGTGTATGTACACATATGCATAAGCATGGCATATGGAGAGAGACAGAGAGAGGTGGTCAAACATAAATGCAGATATGAAATATTCTATATAACATGCCTTCTTTATATATTATTTTCCATATAAAATGTGTAATGTTATGTCCATTATGTATGAATGTACGTGTATATTCATATATTTATATATAATGCAGCACAGTATAGTGCAAAGTTAACTGTATAGGGAATCAGGTATCCTGGTTTCCAGTTTTGACTCAATTAAATTGAACAAACATGTATTAAGCCCTTACTGTGTACCAGGCACTGTGCTAGGCATCAAGGATAGAAAAACAAAAATAAGACTGCTTCTACCATCAGGGAGCTTAGACAAATCATTTTATCACTCTGGACCTCACTATATGGGCATCAAGGTTTCCTAATCTTTTTTGTGTCATGGACCCCTTTGGGGAACTGGTGAAGCCTCAGGACTCCTTCCTCAGAATAATGTTCTTGATGCATAAAATAAAATACATGGGATTTCAAAGGAAACCAATTATTGGGATATAATTATCATACTATTTTAAAAAGCAAATTCATGGACCCTAAGTTAAGAACCTCAGGGCAGATGAATTCTAACTGTGCTCTTAAATGCTGTGGTGCTTTGAAGATGGTGCTACTTATCCACTGATGGTAAAGCGTGAGCTCCAAAGTGTTTCTTTCCAAGAGGCTGGAATTAATGCATCATTCTCTTATGCCTAGTCCCTCTTATGACTAATGGCAAACACTGAAAAAACAGCTAAGTAGAGTTGGTTGGTTCAACTGTGACCACAGAAACAGAGTGAAACATTGATATATACAGTAATTCCACTCACAAACCTTAGTCTTGTTAGCCCCAAGGTCCCACAGATGTGCTAACCAGCTATTGGCAATATGAATAGACATGTGGGAAATTCCTGAGTTAAGGTTCTGTGCTCTAGCTACCCCATGCAGAAAGTGAAGAGAATTGCTTGTACGTCCACTTTTGCCCTCGTTTTTGGTCCTATACAGTTCTTCATAGGGTGCTATGCATATAGTAGGCATCCTTCAAGTGCTTGTGGGAGGAAGAAGGGAAAGGCTAGAGGGACCAAGTTAAATACAATTCCTAAGAACTCAAAATTTTCACAGAAAGGAAACTTTAAAATGTTTCTGAATGGGTTTTGAAGATCTTTGTTGCTTACAACTATTTATATAAAGGAAAGTGATTACAGAAATTGCTGCTCTGAATTAACTACTGTACTAGCCTTTCAGCTATTAACCAGTAATATTGACCATGATACTAAATAAATACAGCTTGATCAGAATTGGTAGATCGCTAACAGCAGAAAGTCATTGCTCTCTTCTTGATCACAATTGTTGAAAATTAGTAAGTGGTATCTATCTAGCCATAATGGTAGATTAGGAATTTGAAACCCTCAGGCTTACTAAATATTACTCTCCATAAAGTGTATTTTGGCCAAACTGGCCAGCTTGAATGAATGAATGAAAAACAAAAACTTTAAGTTCCTACTAAGTGTTAAGTGCTGGGGATACTGGTGAAAAACTGAGACAGTCTCTGCTCCCAAGGAATTCACATCCTAATTTGGAGAAACAGCACAAAAAAGAAGGTTCAGATGCAGAGTGGATGGACAAATAATATGGTAACACCTGTGGGAGTCTAGAGAGTGTAATGGCTAAATGGAATGTAAGGCCTGGAGGGCATAGAATAAAGGAAAGTTCCCCCCCCACCGACCCCCTGCCCGGCCATTAAAAAAAAATCTGATTTTAACAAACATGAACCAAAATGAAAATTTCACATACATAGAATGTATCCTTTCATATAAAGAAAGGATTGTTCTTGAAATTCTGCCTCTCCATAAAACACAGGCTGCTTTTCTTTTTAAGTACATGATAAATTCAACATGTAACTTTCAAAGCTGTCTCCTTATAGTTTCTTTCTAGCCTTCCTTCTCTTCTCTTTTCATTTAAAAAACATGTTTTAATGACCCTCTTTTCTTTCTTTTCTTTTTCTAATTTTTTTTTCTTTTGGCAGCTTTATCACATTTCCCTCTTACTACAGCATCCCTCCTCCCACCTCCACCCCTACCTCAACTGAGGAGGAAAAAACCCTTCATAACAAATCCCCACCTTGACTGCGTCTCAATCTGGCCAGGCAGATGGTAAGGCCTCACAGTTCCTCACACATGACATTCTGTGTTCCATCTCCCAGCATTTGCACAGCTTGTCTGGCCCCATGTCTAGAATGACCTCCTCACCTCTGCCTCTTAGCAAACTTAGCTTCTGTTAAAGCTAAGTTTGAGAGCTACCTTCTACAAGAATCCCATTGTGATTCCCCCACTTTCTTTGCAAAAATTTCTTGGTATATATTATTATATTAATTTTCTATGTACATATTGTGTGTCCCCCAATAAAACATAAGCTCATTGAAGACAGGGACCATTCCACTTTAGTTTTTGGATTCCTCATCCTCAGCACAGTGCCTGGCACATAGTAAATACTTTATACATACTTTCTGAATGCCAGATGATTTAGGTATGGCACATATAGGATGATCCAACAAAGATTTAGCTTTGATGATGCTTATAATCACCGCCACACATTTAGCTTTGACACATATAGGATGATCTAACAAAGAAACCATCTGAGTAAACGTAATAATCTTTAATTTCTAAAAGACATCTCTCAAAGAGGAAAAGTGCAAACCTATAGAAGGTACATTAGAGGAAATTTTGAATAGCATCTGTATGTTCTGTTCTCTACACGCATACACCAGAAACTGATTCACTTTAAAAAAAAACAAAACCTATTTGAAGCCTTTTTATTTCCAGAAGTCCAAGGGCTGATAGTGTTCACTATAATCACATTAGATATTCATATTCAACACATTTTTAAAAGATGTTTCATTTGGCTGCATGTTCCTAAATACTTTACATAAAATACTGATTTAGATCCATGAGTTCTATAACTTTATACCCCAGAAGTGAAGTCTTTTGTGAATTAGGCCATTTACAATTACACTGCTTTCTCTTTTGCAGGCTCGTGAAAGATGCTCCTTGGGATGAGGTCCCCCTTGCTCACTCTCTGGTTGGTTTTGCCACCGCCTATGACTTCCTGTTCAACTACCTGAGCAAGACCCAACAGGAGAAGTTTCTTGAAGTGATTGCCAATGCCTCAGGATATATGTATGAAACATCATACCGTCGAGGATGGGGGTTTCAATACCTGCACAATCACCAGCCTACCAATTGTATGGCCCTGTTGACGGGAAGCCTGATTCTGATGAATCAAGGTGTGTGGTGAATTCAAATAAGGGAATAGATTGATGATGTCTGCATCCATCCCATTTGCCACTTCCTTAGCAGGAATGATTCTGACTGCTTGCTGTATTCTTTATATTACACGTTCGTACTCAGATCCTAACCAAGCTCAGGACTTGGGGTCATCATAGGACAAGTACTAGCTAATTCAAAGTTGTATTTTTTTTCATTTTTTTTTCATTAATTAGACTAACTTTAATCTATTGAATGTGGTGTTATTGTGATTTCCTTAGGCTACATAGTCAGAACAAAAAGTAAAGTGAAGATTTGGCAATTATCCAGCGAATTCTGGCAGTGAAGACAGCTGCCTGGGGTTAAAAAGTTCATTTAAAAGTGATTTGAATTGGCTATCCAGACTACTCAGGCTCACTAGATAATTATCAACATACCACTTCATTTTTCCTTTGTAGACATATAACCTAAGCTTACAGCATGACTGTCAGTCTTTCATTCCCTTTTGTTCTAGGGACAACTCATTGAACCAACAAGAAGATCATAGATTTAGAATTGTCAGGGGCCTTAAAGACCATTGAATCCAACCTCTTTTTATGGATGAGAAAATTAAGTTCCAGAGTGGGTAAGTGGCTTGCCCATGGCCACAAATCTAGTAAGCATCTGAGGCAAGATTTGGACTTAGGTCTTCATGACAAGTCCAGTGCCTGAGATCCATTATGGAGTTCTGTAAATGACTCTCTTTTTGTATCTTTTATTATTAAAATAATGAAGAAGTCACAATCATATGAAACTCTTAAAATATTCAAAGAATACTTAGAAAAAACATCAGTGTGTTAAGATCTTGGATACTCCCAAGGATATTATTCATACTGAGCATTTTATCTCAGGCTAGCTTCCCTTTTTGTTCCTTATCTACAGTATGTGCCCTGGGAATGGAAATTAATTTTAATATTCACCCCAGGAAAATACAAATAGGAAGAGCTGCTCTTTCCTTTCCTGTCTCTTGATAAACATAATAAATTTCAAGGTCCAGCATGAGAAGAGCAGCATGATATAGCAGAAAGACCACTGGAATGGAATGCTAGGTTAGGGAGCAGCTGGGTGGCAAAGTGGGTAGAGTGCTGGCCCTGGAGTCAGGAAGACCTGACTTCAAATCCAACCTCAGACACTTAGTAGTTGTGTCACCCTAGGCAAGTCACAACAACTGCCTCACTTTCTTCTCCCATAAAATGGGGATGATAACCTACCTCCTAGGGTTGATATAAGATCAAATGAGATGATAATTGTTAAGCACTTAACACAGTACCTGGCACATAGTAAAGCACTGTGTAAATGCTAGCTATTATTCTTATTCTTAGTCCTCACTCTGGCACTAAGAAACTGTGCAACCTTAGCTAAGTTACTTCACTTCTCAAACCATTATTTTTCTCCTCAATAGAAACAAAGGGGTAGATTTGACATAAAAAATGCCTTTTGAATCTTTTAAAAAAAATCTGTAATCTGGCATTTTCGTGGATTAGCTCTACTATCGCTTAGGGAATGCAAACTGTTTGCTGAATTGCCATCAGTATGTAATGCAAATATAGCTCTACATGCTTATATGTAGAATTATCAAGTATAACTCTTTTGGGCGTTTTGATTTATATGTGCTTTTTCTCTCTCCCCTACTAGATTAATAGCTTCTTCAGGGCAAAGGGCATACAATATACTAATATGTTGAATATGGTTACTGAATGTGGTACCTACTGCAATAGGAGAAACTGAAGACAAGGTCAGAAGTTGTCACCCTCTCAAAAAAAAAAGCCATTGAGAATCAGTATGAACTGGAAGAGATGAGCTAAATGTACAAGTGACCCAGCCTAAATAATGGAGTATAGAAGTGTTGCTTCTGAGAATAGGGCCTCCCCAAATCTCAGGAGTGTAGGATATGTCCTAAATCTCCATTAGGAAGATTGGGCTGTCCATCTAATCTCGTTGAGGAATAGAATGCATCCCAAGCAAGCATTTATTAACCACCTACTCTTTGCTAGGCAATAGAATTACAAAGAATGAAACAGTTGCTACTCTTGAGAATCTTACATTCTAAATTTGACCAAGCTAAGGTAATTAACTATAATCTTAGAAATTATTATATATGAAAATATATTTTTAAAATAATAATACATGAAAATTTTTGCTAGAAGAGGCAGTAGCCTATGTGGAGCCTAAGTAAGGCATGTTTGTTACCACCATTATCCAAAGAGGAAGGTAATGTTTTCACCCCTGCTACCTTTTGAAGGTGGAAAAAACAGATGAGATTTTCAGAAATGATCAACTGGTTAAGAGACAATGATTTCTGAGAAAGGGATTTGGATTTCTAGGCCATCATTTAAATATACTAGGCAAGTAAAGAGGGCACCTAACAAAGGCTGGTTAAAAATACAATTTCCTGGGAGTCCTATGAATCTGATCACATTGAAATCTTACACTGAAAAAGGAGGAAGAAACCAGCCACATAAATGTGCCAATCCAGATGCTAAGGAGAATATAGTAGGTACAGTGTAAAAAGAAAAACAGTACTGACTTCACAGGAGCGAACAGTACTGACTTCACAGGAGCGAACAGTACTGACTTCACAGTATTCAAGAAGAGATCCAGCAGTGAAACCCATAGCTTCAATTGTTTGTATGCAAATGAACTAAGGATGGATAATAAAGTGAAAGAGAGAGCCTAATGCAAGAAGGCAAATTTAATTTCAGAGGTATCACTGAGGGTTGGACTAATGGAACTCATAATTAGAATATGAATGTGTGTATGTCCAGACATAGCATTTCATCAGTATAAGAAACTTTCAGGGAGAAAACCCTCTCTATCTATGCAATCTCCCAATGCTCTGGGGAGGTGTGGGGGGATGGGGGAAGTAGAGCTGAGGAATTATATGACTTACCCAGGGTCAAACAGACTACATGTATCAGAGATGGAACTTGAACCTTCTTTCAGCCACTAACTGGCTTTTCGCCTGACTCTGAGGGAGGTACTCTCTTCCCCTATGCCACCTTTCCTCTGTCGGTATATACATTAATCAAAATTAATAAAGCAGATAAAAGTGATAGAGTATGTTAAGAAAGTATGTATCTGTATGCATATATACATATACATATGCATATATATCCATTCATATGGGAAGATCCAAGAAGTGATAAAGTATGATGAAAAAACATTTGAGTGAAGAGCAACAGAAGAACAGAATAACATTGTATATACACCCCAGAAAGACTTCAATTGAGAATGCTAGAATATACAATAGACCACCTAGAAAGAAGGAGTAACTGGTACACAAATCAAAACCTGTCCAAGAGACATGATGTTGTAGGAGTGTGGAACTTACATTATCCAAATTGGAATTTGCCTTTAATGGTAATTTCATTCTGCACTAAAGTAGAAAAAGCAGCAAAGGGTAATAGCCATCATGGATCTGATTCTGACCAACAGGCAGGGACCAACTGATCTGCTGGGAATAATCCACTTAAACCTCGAGGGGAAAGGGATTACTTCATCTCAGAGTTTGTGGTAGAGATAGTCTGGCCTACACCTTGGCATTAGAGAGCAGGTTTCAGAAGGCTCATATAAAAGATAGATAGAATCCCATTTCAAGAACCCAAAATTAGATTCTGTATTATAATAGTCCTTCCTTTAATACTTTGATGTCTTTCTACCTAAGTCTATGAGTCCATGACTCCTCCGATATAAATACTCTCCCTACCTGGGAAGATTGCAACTCCTCCATGCGTGTGATTCTGAGGTACACCCAGTATGCTGGGGGAAATCTCGATCTCTTGACACTGCTTGGATGCCTGTGAAACATACCATCTGTCTATCAATTCTCTTACTCTATATGACACGTCTTTCTCCTTTTTCAGTCATATATCGCTCTGATAATGTACTTTAACAGTGTTTCTTTGTTGATAATATGTTGCATCCTTATTACACTAGCTACATACCTCTCCATGTCCACTGGCAATGCCAGTGAATTATGTCATTAAGCTTGTAAAACTAACAACATGATTGATTTCTGTATGATATGGTAAAAGAAAAAAGTGGGGGTGATATTTTCAGTTGCTGTTACTAATTTAGTGAAATTTAGTGCAATAACTGCTTAATATATAACTATTTTCTCATAAGCATAAAGTCACATACTGCTCATGACCATATTTTACTGGTGGAAATACTACTATTCTCATGTATTGATGACCCTGGTTTCTTGAAGGCTATGCATTGGAGTACAAGCTCTGACTTATTCTGCTAAGTTGGGAAGGCTTCAGGTTGTTGTTGTTTGTTGTTGTTTTAAAGATGACCAATGACAACACAAGTGATGTCTTGACTCAGGTATGGGCCTGACGAAAGAGTGTGTGTTTATAGCCAAAGGACCAACCTAAATTCAGAGAAATTTCTTACCAGGTTGGCCACCAGTCAGTAAGCGTATTTCAGCTACAACAGCTCATATTGGCTATCAGTTAAGGTAGAGAGGGATTGTGAAAGAAGTCCCCAAACTGAATCACATATTCTAAGAGTTGGAAAGGACTTCAGGAAACAACTAGTATGATCCACACATGAAAGGGGAATCTTCACTATAACATGCCCAACAAGTGGTAGTTTGGTCCTGCTTGTCACTAATAGAACCACAGAAATCTTCAAGTAAGTTTCAGTTTCCTGAATATTCCTCATAAATATTTGTTATTATAAATTATAAAATCCTACTTAAATTCTCAGAAGTTCAAAAAACAATGAGGAATATTTGCAGTGCTGTGGGAATGGTGTTAGAACTTTGCTTTGCATCTCTAGTGCTAAACAGAGAATCTGTCATATAGTAGGTGTTTTGTTAGACTCAGTTGGCATAAAAATTTACAAAATATAAATAGCATAGGTTAGTCCATTTAACTCATTTAGCAGAAGCAGTCATTTTTTTCTCTCAATATCTTAACTATGGTTTTCTGTTGTTGTTAAATTTTTCTTTGCCAATTAATTATCATTGCCATGTGTTTTTCTGGTTTAGGTTATCTTCAGGAAGCCTATTTGTGGACCAAACAAGTTTTGGCCATCATGGAGAAGTCTATGGTCTTACTCAGAGAAGTCACAGATGGCTCCCTCTATGAAGGAGTCGCCTATGGCAGCTACACCACCAGGTCCCTCTTTCAGTACATGTTCCTGGTACAGAGGCATTTTGATATCAACCACTTCAGTCACCCTTGGCTTAAACAACACTTTGCATTCATGTATAGAACAGTCCTTCCAGGTGAGTTTCACAGAAGAGGTGAAAGATTAGGAATGGTAATAAGTTAGCTAAAGAATTAGATTTTTTTCTCCATTAAAACATAAATTCTTTAAATACTGGGGAAGGATGAAGCCTTTGGGTTATGGGCACATACTTATCCAGGATATTTGTCTTCCTTAAGCAAAAGTAGTACATTGAAGAATAAATGCATTTTATACATAAGCACAGGATGTCTTTGAAGTTGATGTGTGTGTTTATGACAAGTACAAAATTACAATATTAGTATGAACTTTGACAGCAAGGTTAAAAAAAGGTTAAAAGGCAAGTTAAAAGAAAAGAAATTTAACGAAGAACATTTCTTCTCTATGTGTATACCATCCTGGTTTTCTATACCCTAGGTAATTTTTATATATATGAAAAACAAGCACTTATACTGATGGGCGCATTTTCTTGCACGTGTATATAATCCTTAATCTATTCTACTCTGTTTTTCATTCCTTCTCCCAATCTCTTAGAAATGCATAGATTTGCAACTCAAAGGAAAGATTCCAACTGCATTTAGCAGTAGGGTCCATGGGATTAAGGACAGAGCGCTAAAGAATACATACCAATGAGCATAGGTCTTCCTTCTAGTTTCTGGTTGTTGACTGGTCGATTTTTGCATGGAGATAGTTTTTTAAGATCATATCTTTGAGAGATATAATGCTTGATGAAGGTCTATCACACAGTTCTTTCATCTTATCATTTATGAGAATTGAGCTGTTTAGTGACAGTATAATTTTAGTGGGTGATTGCAAGGTGTGCCTGCAAGGTGCAGCAGAAGATCTATGTCAAAATCCCTTGCTTTGGTCAATTTTAGTGACAGGACAATAACTGACATATACATGGCACTTTAAAGTTTGTCACCACTTTTCAATACATTATCTCATTCAAGCCTCACAACAACTCTGTGTGGTAGATATTATTACCCCCAATTTACAGATGAGGAAGTGAAGCACAGAGAAATGAAAGAACTTGGGTAAATTCACATTTCCTGTATCTGACTTCATATATGCTAGTTATCCTTTCTTTAGAGAGGCAAACAGAAGCACAATCATCAGTTAACATATTGCCAAAGGATATGTATATTGAGTTGGTAGCAGTTTAAAAAAAATCCAAACTCTTAATTTCTTAATTTCTAATGATTAGTTCCTGGGTTTTATATAAACAAAATATTTACAGAGCATTCATGTAGCCATGTCAACAAATAGAACCTGTGGATATGTTTCATAAAGGTAATTTCATAAATCTTTTTTAAGATTAATGTGGCTCCCAGAGAATTAAACACATAAATGCAGCAGGAAATATTTATTTTCTCTATATAAGCTTTATTTAATGTTTATCGATTTATTCTTTCAATCTTTCCCTCCCCACCCCTTCAGGTTTTCAAAGAACGGTGGCAATTGCAGACTCAAATTACAACTGGTTTTATGGGCCAGAAAGCCAACTGGTGTTTCTAGATAAATTTGTCATGCGTAATGGCAGTGGTAATTGGCTGGCAGATCAGATTCGACAGAACCGAGTGATAGAAGGTCCAGGAACAGCATCCAAAGGGCAGCGCTGGTGTACTTTGCACACTGAATTTCTCTGGTATGATGCATTGAATTGTCTTCAAAGAGAAATGATTTTGGCAATCGATCGGTCAATCAACAAACACTTATTAAGTACCTGCAATATGCCAGGCACCATACTGAAAGTTGGGGAAACAGCAGGCAAACAACTGTGTACGAAGCAAGCTATAGGAATAAATAAAACAGAAAGTAATTATAAGAGAGGGAAGGCACCGGAACCATGTTTTTATGTAATATACAAGCTACATTAAAAAACTGATCTAAAACTTACTGATACCTCCACATTTCGCAGCACACGCAGCATCAGCGTGATCGATATCATACAGCGCCCTATCTTAAAACCAAGAGGCATCTCTTCAGATAGTTCTAATTTTTGTGTTAAAAGCCCTTTCAAATTTGCTTTCCTCTCTTCTGAGGGAGGAGATCTCTCCTAGTTCACATTATCATAGAGCAAAGCACGCTCTGATGATTTATGTCAGTTTCGATGTGAGTACAAAAAGGAAAAAACAAGCTTTGGGCTGGAGGTACCTGTGTTGCTATAATATCACAAAATTCATGCAATAACATGTTCTGACAAATGGAATACGAGAATTTCCTAACTCTGAAGAACTTGTTTCTAAGCGTGTGTTTAGGGTTAAAAAACTATACGACGATGTTACCCTACTATAAGAGCCATTCATCACTGATTTGCCTTAACTTCAGACAATAACCTTTTAAGCCTCCAGGGAAATACTATATCACCATCTGTTTTATAGATTGCCAAGTACATTGTTGTCATCCAATACTTTAGAAAGTACAAAGAATTGGTTTAATCGTTAAACCCATTACATCTTTTTCCATCATTTGGATAGTGAGCTTCTCATGGTTTTATTCTTTCGTTTTGTCCGAGTTTCACAAATACATGAAGCCGTTAACGAGAAAAATAAAGACGTCGGTGGTCATTTTCAATGTCAATTTGCAATTATAAGAAAATTTTTGAGCCATAGGTAGTATATTAAATTGTTCGATAATGTCTCCCATTTACCAAAGCCGTAAGGTCTAATGAAGGAGGATTTGAAATGAGGAAATGTGGGGAAATAGAGGAGTGGTAACTATGAGCCATTTTCTCTCCACTGGCACACATGAATTCCAGTGGCATAAAAAACTTACAGGAAGATGGAAGAAAGTATTTTTGGCTAGTCGGCTGGTGCTGTGAATTTGCATTGATTCAGCATACACAGTGTCCTGGATGCTTGACAAAATGTACGGAAAGACTGAGTTCTTGTTGTCTTGAAACTCAGAAATCCCAAAACAACAGATGGGTCCAGAATCAAATAAGCATAAAACCAACTCCACCCAAAGCTGCTCCAGCTTAGAGGGAAAAATGAGAGCAGCTGATGATATGTGTCAGCCTTCTTTCCTGGGGCAACAAATCACATGAAGCTCATTCATGCCTACCCATACATAGGTACTCCGGGCAAAAGACAGCAAGTATTTGTGAACCCATAAAACGCAATGTGGTGCCATGGAAGGAAAGCTAAATTTAGAGTCAAAGGATCTTGGTTTTGAGCTCCAGGTCTGTGCGTTACTCCCTGTAACCATGTCATTTAACTTCCCTAGGCCTCAATATCCTCCATTTGTAAAATGAGAGAGTGGAACTAGATGGCTTTGAAAGCCCCTTCCAGACTTAAATCTATGATCCTAAGAAGCTTTTCCCCCAGCTATGTAACAACTTGAAAGTATTTACATGCAGTTTAAATGGATCATAGAAGGTAAGGGCTGGAAAGGACAGTGGAGGACATTAAGGACAACCCCCTCATCTTATATAAAAGGAAACTGAAGCCCAGAGAAATGCAACGATTTGCCCAATGTCACACAGGTAATAAAGGGCAGAACTGGGACCATATGGGACCATAACGTGGGTCTCCTAATTTGCAAGGCAGTGCTCTTCTTCAGCGTGCTGCTTTCTCTGGGGCTTTAGATTCAGACTAAGGAGAAAAAGAAGAAAATACAGAAGGTCTAAAAAGTTTAAGTAGTTCCCTGAAATTTCATCTTTGTGTAGTGCACTTTGGCCACTTAGCAATACATTTTCTTCCCAAGTTCCACCTTTGTTTTGAGTTTTGAGAAAGGAAAAAAAATCAGACAAGACAGAAGTCTGATGGGACCTTATTATGCTATTATTCATTATAAAATTCAGGTGTTAATAGTTCCTATCCTAGCATTTCCACCAAACTACAAACCGTAACTAAAGGTCTAGGGAGTATACTCAGACCCAGAAGCTCTGACTGGGTTCAGTATTAGTACCAGCAGCTCTCAAGTTTCTGAGAAAAAAGTTGAGATTTGTTTGACTCTCTTGCTGCCTGTATGGCCTTAGGATTGTTATGGGATCCCCAAAGAATTCTGGGCCTCTACTAGATTGCAACTGCTATGGTATTCCACTAAATACTGTCATGGCTTACTGTACCATGGTGTTCCTAGAGCTGTGCCCAAGACAGTTCAGGGCACGTTTTGTTTGTATATTGTTCTTCCAAATAATTGCATACTTAGTTTATATTTGTATATTATTCTCCCACTTGTTGCATGTGCTCTGATGTGTTATCAGTTTGACTTTGAAATTGATGGGTTTTTTTAATATTCATTTTTATAGGTATGAAGCCAGCTTGGGTTCTGTACCTCCACCAGATTATGGAACCCCTACGCTGCATTATTTTGAGGACTGGGGTGTTGTGACTTATGGAAGTGCCCTGCCTGCAGAGATCAATAGACCTTTCCTTTCCTTCAAGTCGGGAAAACTTGGAGGACGTGCAATTTATGACATTGTCCATAGAAACAAGTACAAAGAGTGGATCAAAGGATGGAGAAATTTTAATGCTGGCCATGAGCATCCTGACCAAAACTCATTTACCTTTGCTCCCAATGGCGTGCCTTTCATCACAGAGGCTCTCTATGGGCCAAAGTACACCTTCTTCAACAATGTGCTAATGTTTTCCCCAGGTGTATCAAAGAGCTGCTTCTCTCCCTGGGAGGGTCAGGTCACAGAAGACTGTTCGTCAAAGTGGTCCAAGTATAAACATGACTTGGCTGCACACTGTCAGGGGAGAGTGGTTGCTGCTCTGGAGAAGGAGGGAGTGGTTTTTATACGAGGGGAAGGAGTTGGGGCCTACAACCCTCAGCTAAGGCTGAAGAATTTGCAGAGGAACCTAATTCTCTTACACCCTCAGCTCCTCCTCCTTGTGGACCAAATCCACCTGGAAGAAGATAGTCCTCTAGAGGCAGCAGCCAGTTTTTTTCACAATGTGGATGTCCCTTTTGAGGAGACTGTGGTGGATGGTGTCCACGGGGCTTCCATTAAGCAGAGAGATGGTATATATAAAATGTATTGGATGGATGATACTGGCTATAGTGAGAAAGCAACCATTGCTTCAGTGACATACCCTCGGGGATATCCATACAATGGAACAAACTATGTAAATGTCACCACACACCTCCGGAGTCCCATCACCAGGGTAGCCTACCTTTTCATAGGACCTTCTGTAGATGTTCAAAGCTTCAACATCCATGGGGATTCTCAACAACTAGATGTATTTATAGCCACTAGTGACCATGCGTATGCAGTATACCTTTGGACAGGTGAGGCTGCTGGACAAACGCCCTTTGCACATGTCATTGCAGATCGCCAAAAGATTCTGTTTGATCAGTCTGCTGTTATTAAGAGCTCCCCTGTGTCTGAGGTGAAGGACTATGCCGGAATTGTAGAACACAGTCTTCAGCATTTCAAGCCAGTTTTCCAGCAGCTGGAGAAGCAGATCCTGTCCCGTGTCCGTAACACAGCTAGCTTTCGAAAGACTGCTGAACGCCTGCTGAGATTTTCAGATAAGAGACAGACGGAGGAGGCCATTGATAGGATATTTGCAATCTCTCAACAGCAGCAGCAGAGAAAGCAGCAGCTACAAGGCAAGGCAAAGAAGAACCGAAGGGCAGGCAGGCGCTACAAATTCATTGATACCGTCCCTGACATTTTTGCACAGATTGAAGTAAATGAGAAAAAGATCCGGCAGAAAGCTCAGATTCTGGCACAGAAAGAATTGCCTATAGATGAAGATGAAGAAATGAAAGACCTTTTAGATTTTGCTGATGTCTCTTATGTGAAACATAAAATTGGGGTACCATTCAGAGGCCAGTTTGGGCAGGCCCAGATGGTGACGACTGCCCGAAGTAGAGCCCCCTCAATATCTGCTTCCTATACCAGGCTTTTCCTTATCCTGAACATTGCTATTTTCTTTGTCATGCTGGCAATGCAACTGACTTACTTTCAGAGAGCCCAGAGCCTACATGGTCAAAGATGTGTCTATGCAATCCTTCTGGTTGATAGCTGCATCTTACTGTGGTTGTACTCTTCTTGTTCCCAGTCTCAATGCTAGCCATGCTACTATGAACTGCCTGGCCATTCTATGATCCCTAGAATCTATGCAAAACTCAAAAATCCCTAAGAGGGTGCTAATTTTTTTGGTAGGTTTAGTCTTCTCAGATGCATTCCAGGAAATCTGAGAGCAGGAGAAAAAGAAGGATCTTTTCAGGAAGAGGGAAGAGAAAGAGAGAGAGGGAGAAAGACAGTAAGGCTTAGGCCATGCACAACTTCTTTCAGAAAAGACAAAGGCTCACTTGATGGTCCCCTAGCATCGGGAAAAGTGTTTTACTTTGCTAATGACAATAATCAAAGCACAATTACTTTTAGCTGAAACAGAAAATCCAGAATTAAGCAATTATCATACTTTTCTTAACCATGGCATAAAAAAGAGGGAGGGAACTAATTTTTAGAGTTGGGTTTGAATCATGAACTTGATGTTCAGCTCAGACATTGTTCCATGACTACCAGAGAATTTTTAAATCTTGAAACACAATCTGTGTTGCAGTGCAAAATTCTTTGCCCTGGAGGTAGTCTCAATAGTGCTTTAATGAAGTCACTTTATTGAATCATACCTTTCACATTGGAAGAGACCCTAGACTAGGCCATTTAGTCCAAACCCCTTCCTTTTTGCAGAAACTGACGCCCAGAGGAAGACAGTGACATGTCCAAGGTCACATAGGTAGTTAGTGGCAGAGCTGGGATTCAAACTCAGGTTTTCTGATTCTGAATCCAACACTCTTTCCACCACACCCACTTCAACTAATATTAGTAAGTGCCAATGATGTGTATGGCACTGAGCTATGCACGGGGGAAACAAAAATTAAAGCAAAACAGTCCCTGCTTTCAATTAGGTCATATTCCACAGGGGATATGATACATAAACGTATATGTATATACACTCTATATGTACACATGTGTAGGAATATACACACAAATAAGTAAATACAAATATTTGCGTCTTGGGCTAATATTCAGATGTGCAAAAGAGAGAGTGCCATGGTACCATGAAAAACTAAGAGTATTTTTCCTCCCAGGGAGCAAAAAAATTTTTTTTGTAGTATAAATCTACACATTCATATATACACAGAAACACACACACATACATCTGACAGACACTTCCCAAACTTCCAAGTGCAGTTTGAGATGAATTCTCTTACCTGATTCACCATCAAGATAGGCAGTTTAATTGTGACTGAAAGTTAAGTTTGATTCTGCTATCCTTTGTATGGGGGGAGAAAGCTAACAGCTAAAAGGATAAACAATTGGAAAGGTCATTTGTGTGACTTAGAGGTAGATTTCCACACCAAAGAAGATGAGAAGCAAAATATTACATATGATGGTTATGTTTCTAATAAGGGAAGAAATGCTTTCCTTCAAGTTTATTTTGCTAAATAAACAGATGGTTATTGTCTCAGTTTTTATAGTCTTGTCTTTATTATGTCATATAGGATGTAGGATGTCCAACTTTTTTCCCCCACTCTTCAAAAACTTGTATTTCACTGGAATTGCATTTACAGATAGGTCCCAATTAGTGAAAAGGATGAATCCCATGAAGTAGGTGAATATGGTTAGATTCACACTATTTGAAGTTGTAATTTTGTAAAAGGTGGTAATTGGGATCAGCCTAGTGGAAATATACAGTGCAAATTCAAATAAATACAACAACTTAACAGAATCCAGTATTTGCACTAATTGGGATCTGGCAGTAATTAAAGGACTAAGATTTCATGTAATATAACTATGACAGAATCAAACCCAATTTCCTATTTCCTTTAGACACAAAAATTCAGTATCATGATCTTTGACCCTTAATATGAACATCAAGGAATGGGATTGGTTGATAAGTAATGCCAGACATTAAAATTAATTTGAAATGTAAAGACACATGGATTTTGTGTCTTCACAAATGACACATTGGCATGATTATCTGGGAGGAAAGGAAGGCTTAATTGCTTGTTATTTTTGCAAGCCAGTCCAGAGATAAACCAAATCTTTAAGGAAAAAAAAATCCCAAGCATTAGCTGTTATACTTAAGGACATTTGACTGGCTCCCATCGCAAAATGTGCAAATTATTTTCAGCTTGATTTTCAGGAACATAAGAAGTTCGTTAATTTATAAGTCTCAAGTGATGACAGTGTTTTCCTTTTTATTGGTAGGAGTGAAAGTTAATAACAAGATTTTTTGGGGGGGGGGTGGGTAGTTAAGCATAGGAAAGATGGGTATCATCTCTTTTATTTTTTCCTGTTGGGATGGGATGGTCCTTTATTCCAAATTGTCAGTTCTAAACTTGGCCATTCCTACACAAGATAACCACAGGTTTTACTTTTAACAGTTCTTTACTCATCCACCACATGTGGACTCTAGAAAGCAAGATAAGAGAAATATTTCCCCCTTTAGTGTAAAAGGCCCCTGGGGAGGATGTCATTATACACTTTGTTTCCAAGACTATTGCTTCCAAAAGAACAATGCTTCTGTCTGCCTTGAATAGATATACTTACTGGGATTTAGGCTGGCTTTATGTAAGACTCAAAATGTACTTAATTTCATCAGCTGTTCCTTCACTATTTACCTTTACTCTATTCATCTAAAAAGATTAATTGTTTGTTGGAGATATTCCAAGGGAAATTAGGGAGAAAAGGAAACATTATTTTGTTGCTACAATGCATCTCAACCTCAGACCTGAAAGACTGAATACACAAATAGTCTAAAAATTCAGCTTTCCTCTTTTTTCCCCTGTTTTACTGATGCTGGATAACAAGAGCACCTTTACATGTGACATATTTTTCCAGTCACTTAAACTTGGATGACATGTGCCACTAAAATTAAGTAAGTTTATGCTGACATTTCATATGCTGACATTTCTTCTAATGGTCCTGATATTCCTTTCACTAGAGAAGAAAGATAAAACTCAAGCTCAGTGGCTTGTGAAACTGGTGTACTGCTGAAATATAAATCACATTTCCCCATAATGAGGCCTATTTTATAAGGCTGGTAGTGCCCGTTCAGTAAAAACCAAGGAACTCTTTATGTCTGCAAGACAAGCAGCGTTAAAGCCCCTAAAAAAATAGAGTGCCAATTTTGGCATCAGTTTCAGGCCTGTTCACTATCAAAGAAGTGTTTTGAGTCCATTGAATTTGAGCTATTGTTCAAAAGATTGATTAAACTTGAGTTCCTAGCCCTCTAAAAAACAAAACAAAACCTTGAGAATTATTAGCATAAAGAGTCTCTCTGTGGGTCAGGAAAAAATATAGCAACAAATTCTCTTGCCTGAGGCCTGTTAGCTAGTGATGATCGACCATATCTGTCATCCTCCACTTGAGAATACATTCCTTTGAGATTGACAGTGTAACTATTAATGAACTTGGGTGGAATAACCTATAATGCAATTGCTCATATAACTGAAAAGTGCCCAGTTGTAATTTGCTGCTCTGTGACTTAATTGGTGTAGGAGAATCCCAGTAGGAAACTCCATTCACGAATGCAGTTTGGTAACTGATACATAAATGTTTCTTCTTCTTGAAAGGTACCTGGGACACAGAAAGTTAAATGGCTTATGAAGTCATTAGCACATGTCGGTCAGGACTTGGACTCAAATCTTCAAAGCTACCCCTCTATCCATTTTGCCATACTGTCTTTACTAAATAAAATAATAACGACAATATAAATGCAATGTTCTTCCAGAAATTATTTGATCACCTTTTAAAGTTTTAATAAATTTCAAGCTTACAGATACATATTTTTAACTGAATTTTCTTATTCACAATTAATGTCTTTGGTGAAATTGATAAATATATGATACCTTTTAAAAAAAAACTCTTATAATGTTTGCTCAGTTGTTGTATATTTCACAAACCACACACAGAGTATGATCTGTGCCTACCTTCTGCTTTTATGTATGATAATAGGATCATAGATTTAAAGCGAACAGGGACCATCTAATTCAACCCCTTCATTTTACAGATGAGGAAAACTGAAGCCAGGATAAACTAAATGATTTGCCCAAGGTCACACAAACAATAAACGGCAAAGTTATGTTTTAAATTCAGGTCCTCATATTTATAAAGTGCTTGGTACAGTGCCTGATATATTAGATGTTACATAAATACTTATTCCCTTCCCTTCCCATTCCCCCTTTCGCTCTAAGTCCAGTATTCTTTTCCATTCTTTAAACATAGTCATTATTTTGTTATTTTTTAACCTGTGAACTCAGGAATGAACAAAGTACAACATTTTATATCTACTTCAATACTTTTAGAGGTAAACACATGTTCAGCTTGAGCAGTGATCTGTGGGAGGCAGCATGTCCAAGGAAGAGTACTAACGAGTCATGAGCCTGGAGTTGTGATCTCAACTCTGCCACTTAAAACTTGGGTGCTCTTGGGTTTGATGCCCCTCACTTCTCTAGACTTGTGTTTTCATCTCTGAAATGAAGCGGTTAAATTCAACAACCCTTGAGTTAGTGCAAAGAACAGTGGCTCTGGAGTGAAAGGACCTGAGTCCAAATCCTGCCTCCAATGCTTATTACCTGTGTGACTTTGGGCAAGCTCCTTAACCTCCTTCTGCCTCAGTTTCCTCAAAGAGATTGGACTACAAAGCCTCTGAGATCTTTTCCAGCTCTAAATCTATGATCCTATGGCCATTCCAGCACTAGGTTCCGTTAAAAAAAAAGTAAACTAATTGATACATATTGTCGGATAGTTTCAAACCAAGTGGAGTGCAAAACTCAATAATAGATTTACAGATTTTTAGCTTTGGAAGATTTTTGAGAATCCTCTGATTCAACTCCCTCATGTGACAGATAAGGAAATTGAGGCCCAAGTTGCTCAACTTGCCCAATATCATTCAACTAGTTAGTGGCAAAGTAGGATTAGAATCAAGTCCCTTGGTCTTTCAGCTGCACCAAGTAAGCTCTTTATCTGTTAGTTCCTTTGACAAATAAGAGTTTCCTTATCGTTGGTTGTTGTGTTTGTCCTTCTCCCTCTCTCCCCCTCCCTCTCTCCCTCTCCTTCTCCCTCTCTCTCTCTCCCTCTCCCTCTCTTCCTCCTTCTTCCTCTCCCCCTCTCCCTCTCCCTCTCCCTCTTCCTCTCCCTCTCCCTGTCTTCCTCCCTCTCCCTCTCTGTTTCCATCTCCTCCATGCTCCATTTCAGTGGCTGAAGGCTGCCTCCTTAACTTCGGGTTACTGGCTAGATTTCTTTCTCAAAAACCAAGTCTTAAACCCAATTCACTTTGGAGCTCATAAGTTGGACAATAGATCCCTGCCCTTCTCGCACAGAGTGAATGTAAATACCTAATAGTAACTGTTTCTCTTTTGACCAGGTCTTCCCTTCCTAGTCTGATTTTTGTTTTTTGAGTTTTGATTAAAGGGGCCATCCCTTAATTAACTTCTTAAAGAGGCCTATTCACTGAATGGGAGTTACCTCACCCAAAGTGAGAACCCGAAAAGACCTGACCTTGAAAGGGCCGGGGTCTCCCAATGCACCCTGGGCTATCTCCAATCGTCTTGGTGAATTTCAGGTCACTGGACCCAGATGGCGCTGGAGGAGAAAGTGAGGCTAGTGACCTTGCACAGCCCTTTCTCACTCAAATTAAAGTCAACTGCAAGTCATGTCATCATTTCCCTGATGCCATGGTCCTCTTGGAGAACGAAGGACCAACAAAAGAGCTTCCTAATTTACTAGGTAAATTTTCCTTGTTTTTATAAGAACCGGAGTGGAGATATCAGCTATTATAGCCTTTATTTTTTAATTTTTAATTAAAATCTGGTTGTTGTTTTTTTTTCTCTTTCACCTCTTCCTAGTCAAAAACATAGACTTTGTAACAAATATACATAGGTAAGCAAAAACAAATTCCCATATTGGCTATATCTTTCATTCTGCACCCTTGATCCATCACCTCTCTGTAAGGAGGGAAGTGGTACGCTTCATTACGGGTCCTCTAGAATCATGACTGGTCACTGCATTGATCAGAATTCTTTCAAAGTTCTTCGTTTTCACACTGTCATTACTATACAAATTGTTTCTTGGTTCTGCCCACTTTGTATTAGTTCTTACCATTCTTCCCAAGTTTCTCTGAAACTGTCCCCTTTATCATTTCTTACCGTACAATAGTATTCCATTATACCCATCTGCTATTTATTATTTGTTAAGCCATTCCCAGTGAAGCTCTTCCCCTTAGTTTCCAGGTTTTGGCCACCTTTATATATTTGCTAGATAGATATAGATCATATTCCTCTTCTTTGATCTCTTTGAGGTATAGGTCTAATAATGGTATTGCTGGTTGGAAATCACAGTTTAGTGATTTATTGGGCATAGTTCCAAACTGTTTTCCAGAGTGACTGGACCAATTGACAATTCCACCAATAGTGCATTAGTGTGGTTTTTTTTCCTGAAACCCTACCAACATTTGTCATTTTATTATAGTTTTTACTTGCCAGCAGATGTCTAACAAGGCAGCATGGCATAGTGGATAAAGAACTGCTTTAAGACGTGTGTGTTCAAATCGTATCTCTGCTCTATACTGCCCATGTCAGCCTCAGCGAGTTGCTTACTCTTTCTACTCAAGGCATTTCTTTAAGACTTTAAGTTGTAGAGGAGGCATGACTTGCATGCATAGAGGGAATTTCCATATACGGGAATTCCCTGTTTCAATGAAATCACAGATTGATTCTCTAGCCTATTTATATCATGTTTTCCTGTAACATTTAAGTTAACGTTAGTTTATTAATATTAATTTAGTGGTCTTTAAGCCACTGAATAGTAAAATCAGCACTGAAAATTATCAAGAAAGGACTATAAAAATACCAGTTCAGGCTGGTCAATTTAGTTTTTTGTCCCTTGTTTTAAAGGTTTGTTCAAACATTTTTGTTCTTTTAAAGTGATATAGAGATACTATATAATAATTATAACTAGCATTTACATAGCATTTTAAGGTTTGTAAAGGGCTTTACAAGTATTACCACATTTTATCCTCACAATGACCCTATGAGTTAGGTACTATTATTATCCATATTTTACATATGAGGAAACTGAGGCAAACAGGGGTCAAATGACTTGCCCAGAGTTACTTAACTAGCAAGTGTCTGAGCCTGGAATTCAGGTCTTCCTTGACTCCATATCCAACACACTCTATCCACTGAGCCATCTAGCTGCTTACTCAAATAAATACAGAATTTATATAATAAACAACCAAAATCAAATAAGAAAAAAGGAAAATTTTCATAACTTTTAAGACAAGAAAAGGTTAGTATTTATACATGCAGGCAAAGTGACATGGTATAGAGGAAAGATTGGTGGATATCAGGAGACCTGCATTCTTGTCTCATCTCAGCCAACAACTAGCTGTGTGATTGGGGGCAAGTCCTTAACCTCTCAGAGCAACAGATGAGAAAAATCCATAGAATGGAGGATCTGGGTGGTCCTTCCTAGCCCAACCCACCCTCCCAAAATATCCATAAGATGTATGAAACTCAGCGGTAAACATCATAGAAGGTACCAACTTAAAGTGGAAGCATTCTCAAACACAGTACCCAAACTACACTTACCATATTTCTGATTGCCAAATGCTACTCACAAAAGAGCTCTTACCCTGTCAAATTCAGTATGGCGTACATCCTAACAACATTATGCTTTTTGACACTTAAAGGGCAATGAAGTGGGGAAGGAAAAAGAAAAAATTCTAATTTTCTTCAAGTTTGTTCAAATAGAACTCAGAATTTTGCTAGGTGGTGTAGCAAGGCTGCAAATGAATCTGATAACATGGTCCTGGTCTAGAGACACAAGCAATAAAAAGGCAAAAAATAAAATAGTTCCTGCCGTCAAGGAGCTTACATTCTATTGGCAGAAGACAACATGTACACATAAAAATAGTGTATGAAGGAACACTCATTACTAATTGATGATCCCATTGGTAAATATATAGATCCAATTTGTGCAATGTTTACATTATATGATATATGCAAAAATGCATTGAAATATTAACACTATGTCCCCATTCTATTTTTTAAAAAGTTTTTTGGAGGGAGGAAGGAAGGCAAGGCAATTGGGGTTAAGTGACTTGCCCAAGGTCACACAGCTAGTAAGGGTCAAGTGTCTGAGGCCAGATTTGAACTGAGGTCCTCCTGACTCCAGGGCTGGTGCTCTATTCACTGGGCCAACTAGGTGCCCCTTCCTCATTCTATTAAAAGCCGCTTTACTTAAGTTCTACTCTAATGCTATATTGTATTGGTGATAAGATGCTAGGGTCTCAAAGGCCATGTCAAGAAGCAAAAGCACTCACAGGCCCTATGATATTGAAAGGCTTCAAGTAGGACATAACACTGGACACTACATCTCATCAGATGATGAGGCTAGAGGCTCATCCCCAAACTCATCCCCAATACCACTGAGCGATTTTGTTCCCCCACACAACAATCCAGTTGCCAAACTCTCTTCTTTCTCTATATATCCTCCCTACCGCACTTCCACAGCTTCTCTAAACAGAACTAGAAAATACTCCAGACAAAATCCTGATGGAGAAATCCAAGAAAAATTCACACTGAGTCATTCTTCTGGTCCAGGAGAGATAGAAAAACCAGTGTGGATCTTGGGGATGGGGTCTGGCTAGGGAGAAGCTAAAGTCCCAGATCCAGCATTGAGGGGCTTAAACATGTTCAAGGTACAGGGACATGTACAGGGACAATAAGCCCTGCTGCTTACTACTCATCTCTGGGCCACAGATCTGGGTTGGCCTGACGACAGGAATTGTGCTGAGGGGTGGTATTACAAGAGTGAGTAGTAATTGCTTGTGGACTCTAGGCTATGTACCAAACAATGAGTAAATTCAGAAGCAAGCAGCAGCTGTGTTACTCTGACCACAGGAGTAGAAAGAGGTCTCAGTTCCACCTAATAGCCCAGACTGAAACTTACACAGTAATAAAGAAGGAAGGAAGCCAGTAGTTGTCGCTCTAAACCAGTGCAGAGTTTTCCAGCTGACTGATTGTGGCTAAATTCGGTGACAGACTATTAGAACTCCAAATGGTGCAATCTCATGGGCCTGTTGCTCAAACCCAAACTCAGCTCAGAAAATTATAGACCCAAGATCTGGGGATCTGCAAAAAGACTTTGCCTTAGAATGGACTACGTTAGCAGCATTGAAATACTGTAGGTTACCAGCCTGAGGTGTCCCTGAGATCCTGAAATAACAAAGCAGTAATAGCTTGGACATTTCCTCCAAAAGTGCACAGACCCTGGCTCTAACTGACTTCAAGCCCCAAGTCAGGAAGTAGGCTGGAAGAGTGAGCAAACAAAAAAAGAATCCCATTGTAAAAAGCTAATCTGGTAACAGGGATGCTTAAAATACAACCCCACAAAAAGAGAATAACCCTAAAACATCTACAAGCAAAGCCTCAAAGAAAAACACAACTTAGGCACAAAATTCAACTAAATTCCTAGCAGAGATGAGGCAAGAGTTTAAAAAAGTTATAAAAGTGTATTTACAAATGAAATGAAATGCTAGAAGAAAAAATGGAAAAGAAATGAGAGTTATGGATGAAAGAATTGGAAAAAGAATGAACAGCTTGGCACAAGAAGTACAAAATCTTACCCAGGCAACAAGATCCTTGGAAATTAGAAAGGACCAAATAGAAGAGAATGATTCCATGAGGCAACGAGAAGTCAAAAGATAGAAGAAAAGGTAAGGTATCTCACAGGAAACACAATTTATCTGGAAAATAGATTGAGGAGAGAAATGTTAAGAATCATTGGACTCCCCAAAAGCCATGACCAAAAAAAGTCTAGACATCATATTTCAAGAAATATTAAAACATTAAATTAATATTGAAATATTTTAATATGTCAAGAAATATTAAAACTGCACAGATCTCTTTAAACCAGAGAGCAAAGTAAAATAGAAAGAATCCACCAGTCACTTCCTGAAAGAAACTTCAAAATGAAAACTTCCAGGTCAAAGAAAAAAACATTGCAAGCAATTGTAAAGAATTCAGATTCTGCGGAGCCATAGTTAGGACCACCATACAATTTAGCAGCCACCACTATAAAGAAAAAGAGATTTTGAATAGGATATTCCTAAGGGCAAAGAATAGTCTTTCAGTCAGATTAATTTACCCAGGAAGCCTAAGTATAATCCTATAAGGGGAAAATTTTTTGCCCTTTAATGAAATAGAGGACTTCCAATCATTGTCTGATAGACAGTTCAGAGCTGCATAGAAACTTTGGAATACAAACAGGAAGACAGAAACATAGAAAGGTAAACATGAATGAATAAGCTACTAAGCAAGAATCAACTGCTTACAAATGAAAGGTGTCTTTCTGAACTCTTAAGGGGAAAAGAGAGAGAAAGGGTAGGAAAATCTATATACCATATTTCCCCAGGGATAAGACGCTCCCATGTATAAGATGCACTTTAATTTTGGGGCCCGAAATTTGAAGAAAAAATGTATTACATAAAAGCTATTGAACTCGAGTTTTATTCATCATAAAATTCATACAATAATATGATGAAATTCCGGGACCTTCTGCTCTTAGCTTTCGGGCATCTTTTGGGTAAGTCTGGTGCATGTACACATGCTTAGTCCATTCCGTTTCATGAACCTGAAGCACCAGTTGTGTCCTCCTTTGAAATCAGTAACTTCTTTTTCATCAGCAATTCTTCTTGCCTCATGTTGAATCATCTTTGTGGACACAGGAATTCCAATTGCCCTTTGCTCTTCAATCCGTATATTTGATTCCCTCTCTAAATCAGGCCATTTTGCTGACTTGCCTCTCATGGCCTTCTTCTGCTGTGGCGTTTTCAGTAGGGTTTCTTCTTCCTGTAGCCAGTCTAGGATTGTTTTCTCAGTTGGAGGAGGACCAAACTTACTGTTCAGCAGCACGATTTCCATTCACTTTTGCAAACTGGATCACTTTTAACTTGAATTCAGCACTCTACGAAAATCTTTTCTGAGACATTTCTGGGCAGAACATGGCAAAACATAACTTAATATACTGGTAACAAATGCGAAACAATGAGCACAAAGAGAACAAGCGCGAAAAAGCAGGAAATGCAAGTAAAAAAATCTACAACCACTGTATAAGACTCACCCAGTTTTTAGACTCCAAATTTTTCGGAAAAGGGTGCATCTTACACATGTGGAAATATGGTAATCAGGGTGCAGAAGTACAATGAGGAAGGGGTGATGCGAGTGGCTGACATTTGAACCTCACTTATATCTAAATTGGTCAAAGGAGGGAAGAATACACACACAGTTTGATGCAGAAATACATTTCCCTCAACAGAAAAACAGGGAGGTAAAAGGAAGAGAGAGGAGGAAGAATAAAGAGAATAGATTAAGTGAGGAATTTGTCCTAAGCAAAACAGACTCTAAACATTACAAAAAAAATTTTATAGATCTTTCTGTGGCAAATAATTGAAAACTGTAGGGGTGCCCATCAACTGGGGAATGCCTGATGAAGTTATATAATCCTAATGGAATAATACTGTGCTGTAAGAAATTGTTAAGGGAATGTTCCAGAGAAACATGGGAAGACTTGTATGAACTGATACAGAGTGAAGTGAGCAGAACCAAGAGAACAATTTATATAACAATAATATCGTAAAGACAATAGTAATTTTGATCAGTGTAATGACCAACCATGATTCCAGAGGTCTCACAATTTTAACATGTTTCCTACCTTCTGATAGAGAAGTGAAGGACTAAGAGTGCAGAATGAGACATTATTTTTGGATATGGACAAAGTAGAAATTTGTTTTGCTTGACTATACATGTGTGAAAGAGGGGTTCTATTTTTCCTTCTTTCTCGATACGAGGAGGGGTCAGGTAACATGAGAGAGAGAGAAAATAGATTTTTGCTAATTTAAAAAATGTAATAAAAAGGAAAAGAGGAAAAGTTATGTAGAATTATATGGTTTCATAGGCAATCCTTTTTTCTGTTCTACTATATATACAGAAATATATATATGCTCTAAATATACAGAGTATTTGGTGCTTTTAGGTTTATTTATAACAATAAATAAAATATAATTTAAAAAGAAGAAAGATTATATTTGTTCTGTTTTCCACAATAGTAGAACCAGGATAATAGGTGAATATTTCAAAGAGAATAATTAAACCAAATGTTAGAAAAACTACCTAACAATTTCGTCTATCCAACAGAGGAATGGACTACTTAGATAAATGGGTTCTCTCTACTTAGAAGTCTTGAAGCTGAAAATGGATGGCCACTTACCAAGCATGCTATAGTAAATATACCTTTTAGGATATGGGTTGGACTAGGTAACAGCAAAGATCCCTTCTAAATCTCAAATTCTATGATTTACCACATCCCCACATAAACTTCTTGAGGGCAAGGACTGTTTTGATTGTGTCTTTTAATCCCTAGAAGATGGTATAGATGTTTATTCACAGTAACTAGGCCTTTCAGAATTGTTTCAACCATCTACTAAATGGAAGGTTACAATCTGATTTTGTTAATAATGATGTTAATGATAAAGATGAGTCCTTGGGATGTTAAAAGCACATGAAAGCATTCTTTAAGTAGATATTACTGAAGTAATGTATATAACTTTGTAGTACATAATATGAATGCTTCAGAGTGCTATAAAATATGTTTGATATCATTGCCAAATACTTTTCAAGTGTTATGTTTTTCCTATATGGCTCACATTAAACTGCTGGTAAAATATCACTGGATTTTCAGCACTTTTCATTCTGTTAATGCAAATAGTTGGTCACGTATTGTGCTCTTTATCTTTAATTTACTTAAGGAGAATATGAAAAAGTAGCTATGGAATCCATCAATAAAGATTTATTATCTACTTTGTGCCAGGAACTGTGCTAGGCACTGGGGATTGGAAGGAGGAAGTTAATTCGGGAGGGTGTAGAAGATAGAAAGAGAAGGCTCTAGCAACTGGGAGAAGGCCTCAAGTAGGTGTTCTAGGGAAGCTTTGAAGGTAGCCAATGTTTCTCTGCCACATTGTAGGACGAAATGCATTCTGAGTATGGGGTCAGCCAGAGAAAAGGCAAGGAGACAGGAAGTGGAATGTCGTGTGGGGAATAGCAAGAAGGTAGTTTAGCCGGACTATAGAGTGAGGGTTTCTTTTTCCTTCTTTGTTCCTTTTTTCCTTTCTTTCCTTCTTTCTTTTTTCTTCCTTCCTTCCTTTCTTTCATTCTTCCTTTCTCTTGTCCTTCCTTTCTTCTTTCCTTCCTTCCTTTCTTTCCTTCCCTCCTTCCTTCCTTTCTTTCTTTTGGTGATATTCATTTCTTTCTTCTGGAAGTGACTATATATTTACACATACAGATATAAATATATAGGATTAGTGTGCAACCCTGTTGTACAACTATTAATGTAATTCAAGATATAGCCTCATTGTACATGGTGTAGTAGAACATGGCAGTACATGGCATGGTGATATAAATTCAGCTTTTGCTTTTTGTATCATTGGTCTCTGATCGAGAAAGACAATCTTTTTGTACAGTGTCTTTGGATCATTTTTACTGACGACTGTAAATACATTTTTTTTTGCATTTCCTCTGTTTCTTGGAATGTTGGTTTAGAGCCAAACTTTAAGTAATAGTGAAATCACTGTCAAATTAAGAAAGCTTTCCATTTTCTTACTGATATTTTAAAAGATGCTCACTTTAGCTTAATCTTTTAAAATCAAGTTGAATAATCTTAGACAAATGGCAAATATTCTTCTTGGAAACTTGCAAAATTAAACATACTAGGCACTATGCCCCCAAATAGTTGTAAACTATGGGTGTAATAAGTATAAAAGTTGTTAGAACACTGGCCAAGATTAACAAATCTTTCAAATACCATTCTTCTCCAGTTGACATTAACGTCTTTTTCTTTCCTTTGAATTTCTCTCTACTCTACAATTTGCACCTTATTATAATGTAAGTGTGTGCATGTGCATATGTATATACACACTTTGTTCTAACTGCTGGCATTACATAATCCATCACTTTAAAGGATCAATATTTGGTACCCAAATATATGATATTTTCTCCTTTGCTCTTTCATGACATGAATACAAATTGCACAAGATAAAAAGGCATTGATCATGATGGATCTGTATCTCTAATGAGATCAAGGATCTATTAAAATATTAAAATTCATATGTCTGGCTCACAGTAGATGTTTAATAAATGTTTAGTTATTTCTTGATTGACCAAGAGTATCAGGGAGCCAATCTCATATTTTTGTGCTATTTATATAGTACCTAGCATGATTCTAGGCACACTGCAGGTTATCATTGAGTCAGAGGCAAAATTCAGGCTAGAACTCAGCTCTCAATGTGATTCCATTGAACAATTATTTATTAACCATCATTGCATACAAGGCACTATGCTAGACTTTGGGGAATCCAATAATTAACAATGATACATTTCTTACTCTCAAGGATCTTATAATAGAATATATGATGTGGCATGTTCACTAATAGAGAAGGTTGTGATAAGGGCAAAGGAGAAGATTGGAAAAAGTTTGAAGAAGAGATCACTTTTAGGTGGTGGTGGGAAACTCGGGTTAGACTTGATGGTGGAAGTGACACAAGATGTAGATTTTAAAGGAAGAGAAGGATGTCAGTCTACAGAAATTGGGAGGGAGTGAGTTTCAGGCATGGGAGAAGCATGTATGAATGCATGGAAGTGGGAGATGGTATAGTGAATTCAAGGAATGGATAGTAGCCTTCTTGTCTGGGAATAGTGAGTGTATGAAGTGGAGAAATGTGAAGCAATGCTGTTAATATAGGTGGGAACCATACTATAAAGGATTTTACATTCCAGGCTGAGGATTTCATATTTTATCTTAGAGGTAATAGGCAGCCACAGAAGATTTTGGGGTTTTTTGTTTGTGTTTGAACAGAAGAGTTCCACAGTCAGACTGAACACTGGGAAGATTATTTTGGCAACTCTGTGTATGAAGGATTTCAGAAAGGAGAATAGTGTCAAGAATATCCGTAAGATATAGTAATCCGTAAGCTATAGTAATAGCCCCAGCAAGAGGCAATGAGGGCACAAACTAGAGTGGCAGCAGTGTGAGAGAAGATGTATGCAAGGGACATTTACGAATCAGTAAGGCTTGGAAGCTGATTGAATGTGGGCTAAAGAAAGACAGGGAAGAGTCAAAGAGGATTCTGAAGTTTTGAGACTAGGCGAGAGGAAGGAATTTAGTACCATGAATAGAAATAGGAGAGTTGAAAGAAATTGAAAAACAGGTTGTAAGGGGAAGATAATTGTAACTTTGGACATGTTTGAATTTCAAGTACTAATGGGTCATCCATGTCTAATGGGAAACTAGGCAGCTAGTCTTGGGAAACCTGGGGCAGCTAGGTGGTGCAGTGGATAAAATGCCAGGCCTGGAGTCAGGAAGACCTGAGGCTAAATCTGGTCTCAGTCACTTACTAGCTGTGTGACTATGGGCAAGTCACTTAACCCCAATTGCCCTACCAAAAAAAAAACCAAAAAAACAAAAACCAAAACGAACAAAGATATTGTGCAGGAAAATGACAAGATTTGTCAGAAGATTGGATATAGTGAGGTGAATATAAATGAGGAGTTGAAGATGACATCTACATTGTGAGCCTGGGTGACAGGGAGAATAGTGGTGTCCTCAATAGCAACAGGGATTTCTGAAGGATGAGATAGCTTGTTTGAGAGTCATCTGCAAAGAGTTGATAATTAAGCCTTGGAAGTAACGTAAATAACTAGAGAGAATGCCAAAAGAGAAACTAGGGGTAAGCCTTGGGCTACAAAGATTTGAGGTGTCTCCTGACTTCTGCTATTTCCTAGAGATTGCAATCTACCCTCAACTAATACAGAATATGTAAATAGACATACTATACGTCTGTGAGTGTTCTTTTTAAAATTATTATTTATTTTAACATTCTTTTCTTTTTAAATCATATTCCAAATTCTTTCCCTCCCTCCCATCCATCCTCAACCCACTGGGAAGGCAAGCAAAATGATGTCACTTTTACATGTGAAATCATGCAAAACATATTTCCATGTTAGCTATATTGCAAAAATTAATAATAATAAAGTGAGAAGATTATGCTTCAATTGGCACTGAGTTCATCAGTTCCCTCTTTGGAAGCAGATGGCGATTTTTCATCATGAGATCTTCGGAATTGTCTTGGATATTTGTATTGATCAGAGTGGTCCTGTCTTTCACAGATGATCATGATTATAATATTGTTCTTATTGTGCACAATGATCTCCCAGTTCCTTTCACTTCACTTAGAGTCCATACAGGTCTTGCCATATATTTTTTTCCTGAAACAATACCCCTCATCATTTCTCACAGCACAATAGTATTCCTCACACTCATGTACTACAACTTATTCAGCCATTCCTCAGGGGTATTTTGACAATTTCCTCATGAATTATTAAAATTGCAATCTCTCTCAATTTATCAGTTTTCTCTGAACTCCCATCCCATGTTATTAACATTTATTAAACAAACTGAAGAAACCTCTTTCCCCATAAGTTTGTGCTCACCTTTCTCTAAATCCTCATCCTCAACAAGCATTTGTTAAGATTTTACTATGTGTCAGGCACTATGCTAATCCCCAGGGATACAAAGAAAGGCAAAAGCAAGGTCCCTGACTTTAAAAAGCTCACAGTCTCAAATCCCTTCACCAACGAGCTTAAGTAAACATCAAGTGTGTTGGTTATACAATTTATTAGTAGCATAAGAAACAGTAAGAGAAATATGTACAGTCATAGTCACCTCTAATTATTTCAATAATTGTTGACTTCTCAATTCTAGAAAGAGAGGCCCACTGTTCAATCTGCTCAGAATGCCAATTAAAGTCTCTTTTCTAGAACTGTCTTAATGCTCCTTTGTTAGCATTAAATCTGTTCCCTTAGGAAAGAATTTTCTTAAACCTTTCTTTCTGTCTTTTTATCCTATTTTCCAGTCATCAGTCAATAGTCTCCCAAGAACGACAGTTCAAACCATTCCCCAAGGTTCCATTGGTTCTTTTTTTAAATAGTGTTTTATTTTTTTCCCCAATTACATGTCAAGACAATTTTTAGCATTCATTTTTACAAGATTTTGAGTTCCATACACCCAAAGGGCTGTAAAACTGTGCCTACCCTTTGATCCAGAAATGTCACTTCTAGGTCTGTATCCCAAAGAGATCGTAAAAAAGGGAAAAGGGCTGACGTACGAAAATATTTATAGCAGCTCTTTTTGTGGTGGCAAAGAATTGGAAGTTGAGGGGATGTCCATCAGTTGGGGAATGGCTGAACAAGTTGTGGCATATGAATGTAATAGAATATTATTGTTCTATAAGAAATGATGAGCAGGTAGATTACAGAAAAACCTGGAAAGACTTACATGAACTGATGCTGAGTGAGGTGAGCAGAACCAGGAGAACATTGTACACAGTCACAGCAGCATTGTGCAATAATCAGCTTTGAGAGACTTGGCTTTTCTCAGCAATGCAATGGTCTAAGACAGTCCCAATAGACTTACGATGGAAAATGCTATCCACGTCCCGAGAAAGAACTATGGAGTCTGAAAGCAGATCAGATTATATTTTTTTCATTTTTCAATTTTTTCTTTCTCATGATTTTGCCCTTTTGTTCTGATTCTTCTTTCACAACATGACTAATGTGGAAATATTAATATAATTGTACATGTATAGCCTACATCAGATTGCTTGCCACCTTGGGGAGGGGGAAGGGAGAGGAGGGAGAAAAAAATTTGGAACTCAAAATCTTATAAAAGTGAATGTTGAAAACTAAAAAATAAATAAGTAAATAAATACATATTTTAAAAAAGATTTTGAGTTCTAAATTTTTCTCCCTCCCTCCCCTCCCCTCTTCTGAAAATGGTAGGCAATTTGATATATGATATATATGTACTGTCATGTAAAACATTTCCACATTAGTTACAGTAGTGAAAAAAGAAACAGATCAAAAGGAAAAAAAACCACTAAAAAGAATAAAGTAAATTTTAAAAATGCTTTGATCTGCATTCAGAGTACATCAGTTCTTTATCTGAATGTGGATGGCATTTTCCTTCCTGAATCCTTTGTACTCATCTTGAATCATGTTGCTGAGAAGAGCTGAGTCATTCAGAGTTGGTCATCACACAATGTTGCTGATACTGTGTACAATATTTTCCTGGTTCTGCTCAATTCACTTTGCATCAATTCATATGTGTCTTTCTGTGTTTTTTAAAATCTGCCTATTCTTATCGCACGGTAGTATTTCATTACATTCATATACTACAACTTGTTTAGCCATTTCCCAATTTATGGACATCCCCTCAATTTCCAGTATTTTGCCACCACAAAAAAGGGCTGCTATAAATATATTTGCACATGTAGATCCCTTTCCCTTTTTTTATGATCTCTTTGGAATACAAACCTAGTAGTTGTTTGGTTGCTCTTTGGGCATAGTTCCACATTGTTCTACAGAATGGTTGGATCAGTTCACAAGTCCACCAACAGTGAATTAGTGTCCCAATTTTCCCACATCCTCTCCAATATTTATTATTTTCTTTTTTTGTTATATCAGCCAATCTGATAAGTGTAAGATGGTTCTTCAGAGCTGTTTTAATTTGCATTTCTCTAATCAAAAGTGATTTAGAGCACTTCTTCATATACCTAAAGGTAGCCTTTATTTCTTCATCTGAAAACTGTTAATATCTTCTGACCATTTATCAATTGGGGAATGACTTGTATTATAAATTTGACTCAGTTCTCCATATATTTGAGAAATGAAGCCTTTATCAGAGACCCCTGCTGTAAAGATTGTTTCCTAGCTTTCTGCTTTCCTTCTAATCTTGGTTGCATTGGTTTTGTTTGCACCAAAGCTTTTTAATTTAATATAATCAAAATTATCCATTTTACATTTTTTAATGCTCTCTCTTATTTGGTGATGAACCTGTAACTCACTTAATTTGTTCTTTAAGAATTTGGATGCTATACAACTTGGTACATATATGTTTAGTATTGATATTACTTCTGTCTTTGGCACCTTTTAGCAAGATGTAGTTTCCTTCCTTATCTCTTTTAATTAGGTCTATTTTTGCTTTTGCTTTGTCTGAGATCAGGATTGCTACCCCTGCTTTCTTTTTTTTTAACTTCAGCTGAAGCACAATAGATTCTGCTGCTCTCTGTGTCTCTCTCTGCTTCAAGTATGTTTCTTATAAACAATATACTGTAGGATTCTGGTTTTTGATCCACTCTGCTATCTGCTTCTATTTTATGGGAGACTTCATCCCATTCACATTCACAGTTATTATTCCTCACTGTGTATTTCCTTCCATCCCATTTTTCCTCCTGTTTGTCCTCTCTCTCCTTTCCTCCTTTCCCTCCTCACCAATGTTTTGCTTCTGTCTATTGCCTCCTCCCAATCTACCCCCTTTTCTGTCAATCCCCCACCCATTTTCTTAATCTCCCCTCCTACTTTGCTGTTGGGCAAAATAGATTTTTATATTCAACTGATTATGTATATTACTCCCTCTTTGAGCCAATACTGATGAGAGTAAGGTTCAAGCAATACCCATTGCCCACCCTCTCATCTTTCCCTCCACTGTAATAGGTTTTTTGGACCTCTTCATGTGAAATAATTTACCCCATTCTATGTCACCCTTCCTTCTGTGCTCAGTGTACTCCTCTTTCTCATTCCTTAATTATTTTTTATGTCATTCCCTCCAATTCACCTTATACCTGTACCCTCTGTCTATGTATATTCCTATTAGTGGTACAATTTTTAAGAATTACAAACAACATCTTCCCATGTAGAGATGTAAACAGTTCAGCTCCATTGAATCCCTTATGTTTTCTTTTTCCCTTTTAATCTGTTTATGCTTCTCTTGATAATAGAGATCAATTTTTTTGTTCAATTCTGGTCTTCTCCCTATGGAAACTTGAAATCCTATTTCATTGAATGACTATTTTTTTCCCTTGAAGTACTGTGCTTAATTTCACCAGGGAGGTGATTCTTGGCTGTAGTCTTAGCTCCTTTGCCTTCCAGAATATCATATTCCATGACCTCTGGTCCTTTAATACTGCAGCTGCTAAGTCCTGTATAATCCTGATTGTAGCTCCCCAATATTCAAATTGTTTCTTTCTGACCATTTGCAGTACTTTTTCCTTGATGTGATAGCTTTGTAATTTGGCTATAATCTTACTTGAAGTTTTTCTTTTGGGATCTCTTTCCCAA
Organism: Trichosurus vulpecula; assembly: GCF_011100635.1. NCBI lineage: Eukaryota > Metazoa > Chordata > Mammalia > Diprotodontia > Phalangeridae > Trichosurus > Trichosurus vulpecula. The sequence goes on along the minus strand of NC_050579.1, from coordinate 148,408,723 downwards.
GGTGGTGGATTCTTTCAATGACCATTTTGCCCTCTGGTTCCAGAATATCAGGAGAGTTTTGCTTGATAATTTCTTTTTTTGTTGTTTGTTTATTATTTTTTTTTCACCCCACTTCCCTCCCATCCCTTTTTCCCTTCCTTTCTTGTAGGGCAAGATAAATTGCCTGTGTATCTTATTTTCTAGATGCATGCAAAAACTTTTTTTTTGTTTTCGAACATCTGTTTTTAAAACTTTGAGTTCCAAATTCTCTCCCCTCTTCCCTTCCCACCCACCCTCCCTAAGAAGTCAAGCAATTCAACATAGGCCACATGTGTATCATTATGTATAACCCTTCCACAATACTCATGTTGTGAAAGACTAACTGTATTTTGCTCCTTCCCAACCCATCCCCGTTTATTGAATTTTCTCCCTTGACCCTGTCCCCTTTCCAAAGTGTTTGTTTTTGATTACCTCCACCCCCATCTACCCTCCCCTCCATCATCCCCCCCTTTTTTATCTTCTTCCCTCTTCTTTCCCTCCATCATCCCCCCCCTTTTTTATCTTCTTCCCTCTTCTTTCCTGTGGGGTAAGATACCCAATTGAGTATGTATGGTATTACCTCCTCAGGCCAAATTTGATGAGAGCAAGATTCACTCATTCCCCCCTCACCTGCCTGCTCCCCTCCTCCCACAGAACTGCTTCCTCTTGCCACCTTTATGCGAGATAATTCACCCCATTCTATCTCTCTCTATCTCCCTCTCTCAATATATTCCTCTCTCATCCCTTAATTTGATTTTATTTCTTTTAGATATCTTCCCTTCATCTTCAACTCACCCTGTGTCCTCTCTCTCTCTCTCTCTCTCTCTCTCTCTCTCTCTCTACATATATATATATATATATGTATATATATACACACACACACATACATATATACATACATGCACATTCACTTATATATATATATATATATATATACATAAACATATATATATGCATATTCCTTTCAGCTACTATGATATTGAGGTCTCATGAATCATACACATCATCTTTCTATGTACGAATGTAAACAAAACAGTTCAACTTTAGTAAGTCCCTTATGATTTCTCTTTCTTGTTTACCTTTTCATGGTTCTCTTGATTCTTGTGTTTGAAAGTCAAATTTTCTATTCAGCTCTGGTCTTTTCACTGAGAAAGCTTGAAAGTCCTCTATTTTAGTGAAAATCCATATTTTGCCTTGGAGCGTGATACTCAGTTTTGCTGGGTAGGTGATTCTAGGTTTTAATTCTAGCTCCATTGACTTCTGGAATATCGTATTCCAAGCCCTTCGATCTCTTAATGTAGAAGCTGCCAGATCTTGGGTTATTCTGATTGGGTTTCCACAATACTCAAATTGTTTCTTTCTGGCTGCTTGCAGTATTTTCTTCTTGATCTGGGAGCTCTGGAATTTGGCGACAATGTTCCTAGGAGATTTCTTTTGGGGATCTATTTGAGGAGGCGATCGATGGATTCTTTCAATTTCTATTTTGCCCTGTGGCTCTAGAATATCAGGGTAGTTCTCCTTGATAATTTCTTGAAAGATGATATCTAGGTTCTTTTTTTTGATCATGGCTTTCAGGTAGTCCAATAATTTTTAAATTCTCTCTCCTGGATCTATTTTCCAGGTCAGTGGTTTTTCCAATGAGATATTTCACATTGTCTTCCATTTTTTCATTCCTTTGGTTCTGTTTTATAGTATCTTGATTTCTCATCAAGTCACTAGCTTCCACTTGCTCCAATCTAATTTTTAAGGTAGTATTTTCTTCAGTGGTCCGTTGGACCTCCTTTTCCATTTGGCTAATTCTGCCTTTCAAGGCATTCTTCTCCTCTTTGGCTTTTTGGAGCTCTTTTGCCATTTGAGTTAGTCTATTTTTTAAGGTGTTGTTTTCTTCAGTATATTTTTCAGTATTTTTTTGGGTCTCCTTTAGCAAGTCATCAACTTGTTTTCCATGGTTTTCTCGCATCCTTCTCGTTTCTCTTCCCAATTTTTCCTCTACTTCTCTTACTTGCTTTTCCAAATCCTTTTTGAGCTCTTCCATGGCCTGGGACCAGTTCATGTTTTTCTTGGAGGCTTTTGGTGTAGGCTCTTGCACTTTGTTGACTTCTTTAGGCTGTATGTTTTGGTCTTCTTTGTCACCAAAGAAAGAATCCAAAGTCTGAGACTGAATCTGGGTGTGTTTTCGCTGCCTGGCCATATTCCCAACCAACTAACTTGACCCTTGAGTTTTTCAGCGGGGCATGACTGCTTGTAGACTAAAGAGTTCTATGTTCCACGTTTGGGGGGGATGCACCAGCTCTGCCACACCAGCACTGCTCCTTCCCCCAGAACCCCCAACCCGGACTGGGCTTAGATCTTCAGCAGGCTGTGCACTCCTGCTCTGATCCGCCACTTAATTCCTCCCACCAGGTGGGCCTGGGGCTGGAAGCAACAGCAGCTGTAGCTGCCCCACCTCTGCTGCCCCCAGGGGAAGGGTGGCCGAACCTCAAACTCCTTCCACTCCTGCAGCTTTTCCCACTAACGTTCTCCGCTGTCTTTGGTGTTTGTGGGTTGAGAAGTCTGGTAACTGCTGCAGCTCACTGATTCAGGGAGCTAGGGCCCCCTCCGCCCGGCTTCTGGTCTGGATCGTCCACGCCGCTCAGGCTGGGCTCTGCTCCACTCCGTTCCCAGCTCCCAGCTCCGTGTGGGATAGACCTCCCCCAGAGACCATCCAGGCTGTCCTGGGCTGGAGCCCTGCTTCCCTCTGCTGTTTTGTGGGTTCTGCAGTTCTAGAATTGGTTCAGAGCCATTTTTTATAGGTTTTTGGAGGGACTCAGCAAGGAGCTCATGCTAGTCCCTGCTTTCCAGCCGCCATCTTGGCTCCACCCCCAGAAGTCTCCTGCTTGATAATTTCTTGAAAGATGTGTCCAGGTCCTCCTTTTCATTATTGCTTTCAGATAGTCCAATGATTCTGACATTGTCTCTTCTGGGTCTATTTTCCAGGCCAGTTGTTTCTCCAGTGAGGTATTTTACATTTTCTTCTATTTTTTCATTCTTTTGAATTTGTTTGATTGATTCTTGATGTCTCATATAAGCATTAGCTTCCACTTACCTAATTGTAACTTTTAAGGAGCTGCTTTCCTCAATTAGCTTTTGTACTTTCTTTTCTATTTGGTTAATTGTACTTTTTAAGGAGTTGTTTTCTTCAGTAGATTTTTTATCTTCTTTTGTATTTGACCAATTCAACTTTTTAATTTAGACAATTCTCCTTTTCTAAGCTGTTGACTCTTTTTTTTTTATAATTCTCTTGCATCACTCTCTTTTCCCAATTTTTCTTCCACCTCTCTTATATGATTTTTAAGCTCCTTGTTGAGCTCTTCCATGACTTCTTTCTGGGCTTGAGACCACTTCCCATTTTTCTTTGGGGTTTTGCCCATAGATGTTTTGACGTTTTTGTGCTCTTCTAAGTTTATGTGTTGATATTCCCTGTCACCACAATAACTTTCTATGGTCAGATTCATTATTTGTTGTTTTTTGCTTATCTTTTTTTGGCCCTTTTTCTTTCTTTTAAATTTAAGCTCTTCTCCTGGGGTGGAAGGGGCACTGTCTCAGGCTTCTTGTGCCAGGAGCACAAGTGCTGCAGGCCCTAAACATTTACCTGGTGCTGCACTGATGTTGCCTTGAGTCCCATGGGGGACCCTTGCATCCAGTGCTGTGCTCAGGGGGTTAAGCGGGGAGAGGCTGCTGCTGCTAGAGGCTGTAGAGGTCTGGCAGGTTACCTGGTGCTGAGCTGGAGTCCTAGTACTGGTGTCTGGGGTGTGCTGAAGCTGGTGGGCTGTTTATGTATTTTCCCAGGGCTATACTGAAGAAGTTGGTGGTCTGGCAGCTGGCAGCTATTTGCGCGGGCTATGCCGAAGCATGTGGCAGTTCTCTGAGCTGGAGTCTGCCAGTATACTAAGGCACATGATGGGTTCTAGTATTGGTATTTGCCTACTCCACCACACTGGGACTCAGGATTTCCCACTAGTTTACTGAGGTGGGTCTTGCTGGGCATTTTGCTGGACAGTTTCCTGTCCTGGACTGTGTTCCTCTTTTACCCAAGTGACACAAACCTTTCTTGCCGCTCTTCTAAGTTCCTTGGGCTTAAAGATTTTTGCCCCATCTTTTTGTTGATTTTGCTGTTCCAGGATTTGTTTTATGGTTATTTGGAGATAAATAGAGGAAAGTTATGGTAATTTCACTGTTGACTCTGCCATCTTGTCTTTCCAATTCTTAAAAATAAATAATAATATTCATATTCTCTATGGAAGACATTATTGAAGCTCTTGTTTTCTGTATATTCTCAAGGTGGTTTCTTGAACACCAACTTTTACTCATTCTTAGAGATTTAGGAGTCCAGAGCAGGTAAAATATGAAACATATTGGGAAGGAGAAGAAAGGAGGGTAATAAACGTTTATGAAGCACTATGCCAGGCACTAGGCTAAGAGCTTTACAAATATTATCCCATTTGGTTCCTCACAACGTAGATACTGTTATTGTCCTCATTTTACAGTTGAGAAATAGGCCAATAAAAGTTAAGTTAAGGGTAACATAGCCAAAAAGTGTCTGAGGTCAGATTTGAATTCATCTTCCTAATTCCAGGCCCACCATTCTATCTATTGCTGCCATCTATGATTTCACCAGTGGGAATATATTTCACAGCAAAAGAGATTTTGAGTGCCATTCAATCCACAAGCGTTTATTATTAAGCACCTATTATGTTCTAGATACTCTCTGCTAAGTATTGAGGATACAAAAACCAAAAAGGAAGCAATAACTTTTCTTAAGGTTTTAACATTTTATCAGGGGAGGCAATATGCATATATACATATAAAGATATATATTCACATATATTTACATATATACAGAATAAATGCATATGACAGAAATACAAGGTAGTTTTGGAGAGACACAGACACAAAGAAGTTGAAGTAAAGGGGGATCTGGGGCAATGCTGGATGTCTGGGACAGTTGTGAAGCCAGAACAGAAGTAGTAGGATGTTGAGGTCAAGTCAGAACAAAATATGACTATAAAGTAATATGTCTGATTTTCTGATATGGGGATAAGTGTGCTATCTTCTAAGGACATTTTTGGAAGAACTTATTTTGATGCAGAAATTGTGGGATTTAAAAAAAAAGCATCCACATCACTTCATAAGTATGTTTCATGTTTTTAATGCGATTCAGATTGGACACTGCTAAAAACATAAACATAAGACTAGTGAAACTGTTTTTTCCTTGAACCTGAAAATCCTTGTCTTCTTTTTTTTCTCCTTCTTGTCCTTCTTCTCTCCTCCTCCCCTTCTCTTTCATTATCTCCTCCCCCTCCTCCTCTTTCATCATCTCCTCTTCCTCCTCCTTTTCCTCTTCTTCTTCTCCTTCTTCTTCCTCTTCCCCTTCTTCTTCTCCTCCTCCTCCTCTTCCTCCTTCTTCTCTGACTACAATTTAAAATCGACAAATGTTAGCTTTTCTTTTATTCTATATGATATTTATATAATTGTTTTCAAATTTAGATTCACAGATTTAGAGATGGAAAAAAACTCAGAGGTCATATAGTCCCTCCATCTCCTCATTTTAAAGGGAAGGAAAGTGAGTTTGCTGGGCATTTATTTCTCCATATAAGGATGTGGTACATTGGATAGAGTACCAGGCCTGGAATCAGAAAGATCTGAGTTCAAACCCAGACATTTACTAGCTATGTGACCCTGGGCAAATCATATAACTCTTATTTGCCTCAATTCCTCATCTGTAAAATGGGGACACGCTGGAGAAGGAAATGGCAAACCACTCTGGTATCTTTTCCAAGAAACCCCATGGATAAAGTCCATGGGAGTCACATAGAGTTGGACACGACTGAAAAACTGCAACCACTGAATGTGCTCCTTTGCTCTGTTTAGGACTTTGCATATCTCTCCCTCACCTAAATTCAATTCACTTGCAATTCACCTTCCTGATGCTATTCTCCTTGAGAATGAAGGACAAACAACAACAGGCCCACATTAATTTCTTACTCACTAGAATTTTACCCGGAACAACGAGCTAAAGCTAGTCTAACGCCACTGATTATGCTTATGAGCTAGTTAAAATCTTTTCCATCAGTACTATCTTTTTTATTAAGATTTGAATTGTAAGTTATTATAATAAGTTGTTATAGTGATAAGTTTTAAGTTCAATTATACTCATCAACTATCACATGTCAAGCAGACAGAGAAAGAGAAAGAGAAAGAGAGAGAGAAAGAGAGAGAGAGAGAGAAGTGTTCACCAAACATCTGACTGTATCCAACCACTAAATAGATAACTAGTAAAATGATTCATTTTGAGTATAAAAGCTTCTTATGATACTGCCAGTGCACTAGTGCCCTCTAGCAGGTTTTCTAAGCCACTACTTTCAAAAAAATTTTTCCATTTCCTAATTCAGATAAATTTGATTCAAAATTTAACTCTGAAATTCGGAATGTTGTTCCTAGAGTGGAAACAGAACATTTTAGAAGCATCAAGGGACAGAAAACAATTTGATATAGAGAAAATATTAAAATTATTTGAATGAGTTCTCAAATTTGTCCAAGTTCTTAGTTTATTAAGAAGGATGATTGACAACCTAGAGAAAAAAATAGGCTTTGTAGTCTTCTTGGGAAGCACCAGGTTACAGTAAAAAAAAAAAAAAGTAGTGATTACAGCATTAGAGGACATGGGTGCAAATCCATGGCAAGTCATATAACCAGCTTGGCCTTCTGTTTCCTAATTTGTAAAATAAAGAGGCTAGCTGATTTCTGAGATGCCTTCCAGCCTATGATCATGTGATCCCTCATCATTGTTTCTACCAAAATATTCAGGGAAATTGAAAGAGGACAGAGCTGTAAACATCCGGAGAGACAGAGGTTTGAAAAGACCGGACAGGTGCCAAACAACATCAATCAAGTCTGCTGCGTTCTGCCTTTGTAAAACCCCACCTCTGGAAAGAAAGGACTGTTCTCAGTTCTCCTTCAGGGCCGAGCTTGATCGTTAGAATTATATAATGCTCAATTTAAATTTTCGTTGTTCTTTCCATGCTCATTGTTATGGTTGTATATCTTGTTTTCCAGGTTCTTTTTACTTTATTTTGCATGGCACAGTGAATAGAACATGGAATTCAAATCCAGTCTTACTAGTTGTGTGACCCTGGGTAAGTCACTTGACCTCTGCCTTCCTCAGTTTCCTCAGTTGTAGAAGCCAAAGAGATCTTTCCAGACTTCCATCTCTTATGCTATGTCTATGTTTATCTAACTCTCTTTTTCTTTTTTTTAGAGGCAATCAGGGTTAAGTGACTTGGCCAGGGTTACACAACTATTAAGTGTCTGAGGCCAGATTTTAACTCAGGTTTTCCTGACTTCAGGGCTGGTGCTCTATCCACTGTACCACTTAGCTGCCCCTGTATCTATCTCTTTTGAACATGACGAATGTGAGATTTCACAAGTAGCCTTACGAGGTGTGGACATGGCCATTCAGATAACTGAGGATATTTCCTTGATAGGGTATAAATGAAGCCTACTTAACCAATCCAGGTTAAAGGATGAGGTCTTTTTTTGACTCTGAATGAATCTCCCCATGGGGAATGTTGACATTTCTTTCCATTGTTACCTCATTAAGGATTATTGATTTTATTTGGGAAACTGTAAATTTGAGAGCTCACATCTACAAAATGGAGTAGATAGATGTACCAGAGTTCAAATATCCTGAAAGAACTGGGTAGGGTTCCTGAGAAGGGGGATTTTGTTTATCCATGAAGCCCTCCCTGGAAAATTGACCAGCCTCAGAGACAGTTACTATGGAGAAGCAATGGCAAAGCGGCAAAAGGGAACCAATATGTCCCTAGGAGAGGTGGAGCCACACCATCTAGAAGATGGACACAGCTAGAGGCGGTGTACAGTGATGAGAATCCCTGGATCTAACTTTCTGGAGAGAGTGGAGAAAGCATATGACCTCAGAGTTGCAGGCCTAGCAAGTGACTAATACACAATGTGGTAGAACAAACCCAGACCTTGTCTCCCACTACCACCATGAGTTATGGAGACCAGTATGATGGGAACTCTTTGGTATCTCCAAACAAAAATGTCCCTTAAGGCAGCACTGTAAGGTTGGACAGTTGTGTAGGTCCACAGGGCAGAGAGGGAATCACCAGGGGAAGAAAGGTTTTCTTTCTGGTGAAGTCAAAGTGAAACTATAAGTCTGGTATTCTGTTGTAGGCTCCCTGAAAGACAGAGGAGGAGGTGATATGGTACCAATCAGAAAAGAAAAATTGTCTTCGACTATTTATAAGCTCTTGTATTTCCTTTGTGTTCTGCATATCCCATGACATAAAATAAAGGCTGTCCTCTAGCTGGTATGGTTAGTTAGTTAGTTAATTACTTAGTTAATGTGCTTGCATGGGTACTGATGGCCTTTTTATTAAGAGTAAGACACAACTGAAATGACTCAACAACAACAAAGAGACCCGGGCTTATGCTAGATCCCAGCGTTCAAAGGCAGACCCTGGATGGCGGCAAAATAAGACAAATTCTGAGGTTCCCAGTTGAAGCACTGGATTGGAGCATGAGCTGACGAGTCATTGGTGAGAGGTTTTCAAGCTTTAATGTCATCTTTGTAAACCCTGCGCTGGGGTTCTGAGTCACAGGTCATATACTCTTAGCCCAATCTTATTTGATATTGGTATATACTGGTATATATACTGGTATATAAATCTCATTCCTCTGCTAACCACCTACACCCACACCCAAATGCAGCAAAGTAAGTTCCTTGAGGACAGGGACTCTGTGTTATGCGTCTTTTTAAATCTCTTAATAGGAACTAAATATATATTTGCTAAAGGAATAAATTTGTCTAGCACCTATCAGAAACAACAGGCAAAGCCACCCACATTATTTTTCCCCCCAGAGAAGCAAAAGAATTCAGCAGAGAAATGTATTTCCTTCATGTCAGGGTTTTCAAGATCTAGGATCAAAGGCAGTCTGCGCCTATGTGTATGGAAAAAGAGCCCCAGTGGTTATTTTCCTAGGCCTTTGAGTGTTGATTCAAAGCCCAGGGAGATTTTTCTTAGTTGTAAATGAGAAAGTGAAATCCTACAAGCCCTATAAGGGCCTATTAGACTTTGGCTGCTTTCCTGAAAAAACAAGTTGAAAGAATGAGGGGCAAGAAAATGAGTGGAATCAAATAAGCAAAATTCCCTAAAGGACTGAGTGAGTGACTGAACAAATAAGGAACTGGAAGCTGGTATTTCCCGGCTGGGCGGGAAGGGTGAAAAGTGAGCAAGTAGGCCTAAGAGGAAGAATTCTGGGGTCTAGGCCTATACCTAAATCAAGTGCCCCACATGTTATTGTGGTAGAATCTCAAACATGGGGTGAAACTGTGAGTATGGAGCACTGTTCTAGGTTCCCTGAAGTGGTAGGGTAGGGGAGGGAGGCATGGGGCACTAACCAGAAAGAAAAAAGAACTGTTTTTGACTATGGTTTGGTGTTGGTGCTGATAGGAAAGAGTTGCACACCTCTCTCCTCCTCACTCTCTACTGTCCCTAAAGTACCTTTATATTCATTATGCTGTCAACAATACAGGTCTCAGTTCTTTATCTGTGAAATCAGGCAAATCAGGACAAAATTAACTCTAATTTTCTTCTAATGCCAAACATTATGATTTAGAATTTTACCAGCTAAGTAACATAGTGGATAGAATGCAGGGACTTGGAGTCAGAAAGACCTGAATTCAAATACCACAACTTGTTCAGCCATCCCCCAATTGATAGGCTTAACATGAATTTTCAAAGACCAAAAGATTACAGACTTAGAGCTGGAAGGGGCCTTAGAAGTTGTGTTGTCTAAATCCCCTTCCTCTGCCCACTATTTTATAGATGAGAAAAGGTTAAGTGACTTGCCTGAGGTCACATAGTATTTGAACTTGGATCCTCTGGTTTTACATCCATCATTCCTCTCTACTGCTGCTACTGATTTTTTTCTGGTCAGCATTATCTTTATTTACATAGGCTGAGTCAGTGTCCATTCTGAATTTCAACTTTCTTCACTCTGTATTATTTTGTGTTTTACCATTTTTTTGGATTTACATTTTTCATTCCTTGTGGTTCTATAATATTCAAATATATTAATATCCTACAATTAATTCAACCACTTTTCATTTTATAGATACCTTATTTCTAGTTCATCTTTGCGATTACAAATAGTGCTACAAAGATTTTTTTTACACAGATAGGTATTTTCTTCCTGTTGATGCCTCAATATAATTAGCATAATATTAGTATAATTAATGTAATTATGGAATCACTAGGTCCGAGAACCACTAGGTTCATTCTCTCTCTCTCTCTCCATATATATATATATATATATATATATATATATATATATATGCATGTATATATGTGTGTATACATACATACATATATATACACAGAGACAGAGAAAGTTAAGCATACAATTCATAACTATGCTCAACTACTGAGAGTCAAGATGCACAAAAAGTATCTGCTTTGAAATAACTTCCCCACCTCTTCTACTCCTTTCCTGAGAGTGAGTTGACTTAAACAGTTGAAACATCAGATTTTAGGTCTGTGACTCTCCTTTCTTTCTTTGTTCTTGCTATTTTATAACAATACGTCCTAAGAGAGGGGGATTTAGATTTGTGAAGAATGCTCTTTAAGTCTTGTTCTCATGTATCTCCAGCATTTGTCTCTCATGAACACAACCCTTGCTATCACGTACATGAAGTGATCTTCATTTAGACTCTCTATTGCATTTGCCATGCTTTACTTACAGAATTTGACATACTTCTACATAATTTTTAGACTAAAATTTAAAAAAAAATTGGGTCAAAAACAGCACCAAGAAAGAATGGTCAGGTAGTGGCCACCATGGAGCCAGGGCAGGAGGAGGAGGCTCAGCAGCAGCTCACATTAATCCAGAGGCATCCTGAAGGCAATGGTCTACTATGCAGTGGGCTTGATGTGCCAGGAAGCTTCCAATGCCAAGAAGGTCAAGTTCAGCAAGCCTGCCATCAGGTCATTCCTGAGATCACCTTTTGGCAGTGTGAACATTTTGCGAAAGACCTTGAGATGTTTGCCAGACATGCAAAAAGAAGCACAATTAACATGGAGCACATAAAGCTCTTAGCCAGAAGGAGTAGCTCATTGCTAAATTATATTGCAGAGAAAAGTAAAGAGATTTCTTGGGTTAACCAGGAACAAAAGGGTAAGGAGAAAAAAGAAGGAAGAAGGAGGAAGCAAAAAAAAATCCAGTAAACAGGCAGAGACAAAAATGGACATTGACAATTGAGATGGCCTCCTGCCACCACTTCCTTCTCCAACTGCTCTGAGTGGCATAGGGTCGAAGAGTGGACAACAGTAGCAGTTGCCACCCTACAAATTCTATTCTTTAGCACAGCTAAAGAAGGGATTTTGAAGGCATGAATGGAGAGAAAATAGATGGTGGTGGATTTTTTTGTGCTAATATTATTCCTACTCTAAATAGCTGACTAATAATATTAATACATAAGAAAGCTGGAATGCTTAAGCAAGATATTCTGGTGCCTTTATTGAACACTGAGAAAGGAGTGTTTGTTGGAGCAGTGTGAATTTGATATATTTTTAGAATTAATGAAATGTTTTGTAGCTAACCAGGAAGGAAGGAAGGAAAGAAAGAAAGGGAAAGGGAAAAAAGAAACAAAGGATGACTCTTTGGTGTGTATTAAAGACTGAGGCAACAGTAAGGCCCAATGAGATGGAGTGATTTGCCCAAGGTCTCACTGGCAAAGCCAAATCTAGAATCCAGGTCTCTTGACTTCCAATACTGTACTCCTTTCAATATATCTTTCATTTCCTTGTCCTTAGTCACTCTTTTTCTTCACTTCTTGCCTGTTCCCTGATCTCCAGTTCATTTATCCCTTAATTACCAGAATACAAAGCAATCTATAAGATATTTGTTGAAGCATGGTAATTCTAGAATTGAAACTGGTCAAAGGCTAGCTTGCACCATGACTCTGTTTACCCTAGGATTATGCCTCCTTTCAACTTAAATTGCTAATCTCTTCCTCCTGTTTACCATGGCTTTTTTTGGTTGCCTCTCATCTTCTTGGCCTTTCTAATTCTTTCTCTATTAGTTACCAAAAAATACCACTATTTTGTCACATTTGTGAAGAATTTGATGAATTTAGGGTCCGTATTTGATGCTAAACAACTCTACCCATTTCAGAAAGTATTTGAGTGACTGCTATGTGCAAAGCATTTTGCTAGATTCTGGGAATATAATATGAAAACTGCACAATCATTGCTCATAGAAAGACTGGGGGTGGGAATAGGGAGATACTATATGCACATTCTACAAATAGCATAAAGTAGCATGTTGTAAAGTATATTAAAAGAAGAAGGTTGAACAGTAGATAGATAGTTGTAAAGGGTAGAACCAGACAAATTCTCTAAGAGAATTTGCAGATGAAGAGAAAACAATTTAGCTGTAAGAAGTCTGAGAAAGCGTCATGGAGGAAATTGTCTTTGAAAGAAGAGAAGGACTTCAAAGGGGTAATAGAGAACTTCATTAAGTATAGAATAGAATTCAGGGAAAAAGTCCCTCTGCAAAAAGAAGGATGCAAATGAAAGTGTCAAGAATGCTTCTTCCTTCCCTCTCCTTCATCTTTCATAGAATCATAAGATTTTGTAGTGCTAGGACCGGTGGTTTCATATGGCTACAAGTCATGGAACCATGCAATCTACAAAGAATTGAAATTGAGGATTACCCAAAGGAAAATGGAGAACATGGTGGGCATGAGCTAGCTGTTTGCAATACACTACAAACAAGGAATTACAAAAAAAAGTTGTGTAAAAGGTGTCACCAAAGAAATGGATGATCAACAAAAGAAGATGGGTTGGTCATATGGCAAGAGCAGGAGGTAACTGATGTACAACTTAACTCTATATCTCTCATGCTTTACTGGCATCCTGGTGATGACAGGAGAAATTGAGAAAGGACCCTAGAACTTTGGGGAGACCCCTTCTGGAAAACTCATGAGATGGCATAGATCTATAGGATGGACAGGCATGGATGGGCTGTGATCTACATCACTGGAAGAATCATTAATCAATGAAATCACATGTCCATTAGCATACGGAGTAGAATTGAAAGGAATCTGAGAGACAATTTAGACCTGTTCTTACAGTTTACATTTACAAGGACACACAACCATTAAGTGACAAAGTTTCCCTTAATCAATAGCATAGACAATAATGTTCTGTCATTGAACATTCAGTTCAGTGTGTTTGAAAAAATCAGGAAGATAAAATTTTCAAAAGAAAGAAAATGAACTATAACTATCAATATGGTCAAACATGGAGTCACTTCCATCAGCTATGCCTAGAAATAGACCAAAACTCACAATGAGATCAGAAATGCTGGTATTTGCAACAATTCCTCCTAAAATAGTATTGGTGGAATTTCTACTTTAATTAATGAGTTGATGAACAGTGCAATGCACATGGTAGGTCCTCTATAAATATTTATTGATTTTATTTGATTATAAAGCTTCCCAGGGCAGTAGGGAAGAGATGGTTTTGCGAGAACCCTTACTCTATATAGAGAAGCAGTCACATTTGCTGCCATAAAGGCCATTAGGACTATAGGGTGGAACTAAGAAGAGTGCTTTCTGAAAACTATTGTATTTGTGGGTTATTGCAAAAATAGTTTCAAATGGAGAATGTGCCTTCTCTTCTCACAGTTTTATTCAATTTGTTTATCTTTCTGGATGAGAACTGGAGCTTGTGGTTTGGGAAAAACCATCTTTAACACAGTTGTTGGTAATGTTGGTAAATGAAGGACTGTAGCCAAAGGATATAGCCATTCTCTTCTCAGTGTATCAGATATGCGCCACCAGCTCATTTTTCACAAGGCAATGTGAAGTTATATTAGTGATAGCTTTTCTATTTATGTCAGAATTTGGAGAAAACTAGCTTCCACAAGAAACTCCCTGAGTTCTCCAAACCTTTGGTACCACTTTTGGGGGAATTTAGATAGATAGATAGATAGATAGATAGATAGATAGATAGATAGATAGATGGATGGATGGATAGACAGACAGACAGAGGAACCATTTATTAAGTGCTTATTATGTGCCAGGAACTATGATAAGTGCTAAGGATTCAAATACAAACAATCAAAACAGTTACTGGCCTCAAGGAGCTTATGGGAAAAGACAACACATAAAGGGAACTAGAAAAGTGGAGGAGGTGTTGCTATGAATATGGTAGCATGTTTTGTAGCTGGTAGCATGGGAGTGAGGTGGAAATTCAGTTCTGGGCAAGACAAAGCAAAAAGTTCACTGAGATATAAGAGTCTAGGGTGGTCCCCAGGACAGAATTCAGGTTTCTGCTGGGGAGGAGCTGGAAATGAAGGCAAGATGTCACCTACCAGAGCCCAAGATCCTATAAGGGGACGTTAGTTTAAACTGCCTGTTATATATGACCCTGTGTGACTGTAGACAAGTCATCAAAGTGCTCTGAGCCTCAGTTTCCTCATCTATAAAATGAGATTTGACTAGTCTTCTGAGATCATTTGCAGCTCTATATCTATGATCTTATCATCCTATGATCCTTCCAGCTCTAAGTCCATGATTTTAAAATGATTACTTTGCATTCTTTTGCAATTCTGTGATTTCTCAGTTCCATTTCCCCCTTCCCACCATCAACCCTCACTCCAACTCCACGACATACACTTTCAGATTCCTCAAAACTACTTTCACCATCATTCACTCTTGCCTTCCTATATTTCCTTATTCTTCAGTAAGACGAATCCCTCTACTTGTTCCCTTCATCTCATTTCTTCTTACATTCTCCAGCAGGTATGATGTACAAAACAAACTTTAGCTGTGGAGGGTTGATTTTTAAAGAAAGCATTAAAATAAAAGAGAAAAAGGGGAGGAACTAAGTTAGCAAAATCAATAATTAAAAAAGATAAATTCATAACAGATGAAGAATTAAGAGAAATTAGAAATAAATTTGCCAAATTATGTACCAATAAAACTGATAACATTAAGTACATGAATATTTTTAAAAACATGGCAACTGATAATAACAAAACAAATAATAGAAAAATTAAACAAATTGAATGCAGAAAAAGAAATTGGATATGCCATAAAGAGCTCCCACTGGGAAACAAAACAAAACTCCATCCCAGATAAATTATATGAATCCTAGCAAAAATGGAAAGTATAATTAATTACAATGATACACATATTATAGTTATAGAGAAAGAAGGCATCTTACCAAACATGTAAAATGAAACAGATATAATTATTTTTTCCCAAAACTACCAAGAGAGATAATTTAGTAAAAGAAAACTACAGGGCAATATTTCTAATTAATACTGACACAAAAATAAATACAGTGTTAGCTAAAAACCTCCTCTAGGCTACGTCCTCAATTAGCCCTCATACTCACAGGTTAGGTTCCCTCTGGGAAGCTACAACTTTGGATTGTAAAGGTAAACCTATGTGACTATACTCCTAAAACTACACCTCATGAGACTGCATCAATTTTCTTCATCTTAACTAGCAACCAGTTAGATACAAATGAGCTCTTAGCAAAGACATTCCTAAGAACAATAGCAACAAAATATTCCCCCTCCCCAGAAATCTGGTACACACTGTATATAAGGTGGATTTTTTTTCTTCTTAAGATACTAGTTCCCAGGATCCATGGCCATAAACAATCTACTAGTATCCAGGCTCATGGCTTGTAAACGATCTCACCATGCTTGGCATCATATCATAATCTTAAGATAATATAAACATTTGTGCTTAAGTTGTAAACACCCACTGTGCATGCTCTATGCTAAATCACCATGATATTGCTAAAGTTGATGTGAACTTGTGAGGCTATTGCTGGCAAATTGCCTTCCTTTTGTGCTTCTCTATAAATCAAGCGAGCACTCGTCAGTAAATGAGGAGGGCACAAAGCTAGGAAGCTGTGCATGTCTTGACCAACCTCCATCAAGGCTTGGAGAGGGGGGGAGGAATGAAAGTTGGAATGCTGTGCCTGTCTCCACTGGCCCCAATTGAGACTTAGAGGAATGTTGTAGAAGTTGGAACTCCTATTCTTGCCCACCCTGCGAGAGGAGTAATTAGGGGATTCTGGAGGAATCGGTGCTCCCATTAGCAGCACCCCCTTGGGAAGAATAAAGAAATTAACCCCTTATTATGTTTCTGATGCTGTCCTGCTGGCTGCCCAGATCCAGAGTGAACCTGCTAGAGGCTGGAGCCCAGAAGCTCCTGTATTACACACACTGTCCCATGAATACACTCAGTATCAGCGGGAATAATTGACATAGTCTTAAGGTACAAAAGTAATAAGGCATACATGTGGGGAATATGCAATGAGGGAACTCATTACTAAGGTACTGAAGGGTCTGGAATTCGCTTTTCCTTGAAGAGAAACTCTCTTGATCTGACTCTCATAAGAAATGTTGACTATGAAGGATTCAGAAAAAACCTGGGAAGACTTGTATAAACTAATGCAGAGATAAATGAACAGAGCCTGGAGATTAATGTATGTGATGACAACAGTGATGTAATAGAAAATAATTATGAAAGACTTTAGGACTTTGATCAGTACAGTGAACAGTCATGACTTCAGAAGACTGATGATAGAACACTTTCTGCTTTTCGATGTAAAGATGCAGAATGAGACGTAAGAGATTTTCAGACAAGGCCAATGTTTTGAAGGGTTTTTGCTAACCTAAAATCCCATCTTCACCAAATTATCTGCCTCACAGTTCCTATTTGTGTGCTACTGAATGAAACTTGAAGAAATGAGGCATTCCTGCTGATTGGGCCCGCTACAAATTTATACTATTTAATCTTGACCTGGTCCTAAGTACAGAAAGACATTCCCCTTACATCTCTCTAATTTATTATCTCTCACCCCACGCCCTTCATGGCTCTTCCAAAGCTTCCCTTCTTTTCTTAAGCCTCCCATGCTACACCTTTTCCCCACCCTAACAGCTGAGCACCTCACTTCATATTTAACTGAGAAATTGGTACTATTCACGAAAGGCTCCTTTATTCTTCTCTAAGTTTCCAAAACAAAAACAATTGACATCCTTCATTATGCCGGTCGCAAGTAAAGAGTTCACCTTTCTCCACCTAGGACAACCCTTCACATTTGCCCTTGGATTCTAACTCTTTCTATCTAAAGGGCCATTTCTGGATGGCCAGAAGAGCTGGACTTTGTGAGTAGACTTCTGAACAGATTACATTTATCTCAGATCTATACTACCAAAGCATCTTGAAAGTCTATTTCTCCTGACCTGCAAGGAATGGCTCTTTAGTCCCTTCAGGTTAAAGATTATTCTGTTGGTCATCTCCTCCGAGATGCGGCAGAGTTGCAGAAAGCATCTCCCTCTGGACAGCCAGCACTAACTTGGAAACTAGAAACTCTCAGACTCACAGAGTATAGCACCAAAGACAGAGATGTCTATTTCTCAATAGTTCTGTATTTAGAGAGAGCAACACAAAATAAAAAAGTCTGCAAAGCACGAGATGTTAGGGCTCAGTCTCACCTAGGCAAGCATGTGTTCTTGCTGTGTGATCACATTATAACTGCCATTGCTGCCAGGGTGCAGAGAAGGAAGAGATTGCTAGAAATTCAAAGAAAAGACTGCCCCAAGCCCCAAGTGACAGGCTCAAAAAAGAAGAAGGAAATGAAGCAAAGCATTTCCCTTCTCCAGTTAGATCCTAAATGGGCAATTCTTCTTGGATCAAAGAATTTTGCTTTTTAAAACGAAGATGAATTAATTAATCAATTAATCAAAAAATCCTGTGTGCAATCTACTCCTGAAGACTCCCCTCCCCCACCTTCTTTGTAGAGGGTCATATATTCACATATCTCTTCTTGCAGGCCAATCTTATTCTTCTAATTTTGCAACATTCATTTCTGATTGTTTTATGGTTATTTTTTTCCATTTACATTGTTGTGTTCATGGTACACATTATTTTCTTGGCTCTGCTTACTTCACTTTGCCCCAATCCATGCTCCTCTGTGTTCATCATACACATCATTTCTTACTGCAGAGTAATATTCCATTACCTTCACTTACCACAATTTGTTCAGCTATCCCTCGAATTGATGGATATCTACTTTGTTTCCAGTTCTTTGCTACCACCAAAAAATATTTTGTTGAATATCGAGCCTTTCATTTTATAAGCTGCCTAGTTGAGGTATATTCCTAGCAGTGGAGTCTTTGGGTCAAAATGTATGGGAGTTTCATCCATTTTATTTGCATAATTACAAACTGCTTCCTAGAATCATTGTACTAATTTACAATTCCACCATCATCCTTATTTTTCTCATCCTTTGTGTCTATTTTTATTGTGTATAATGTGGATTTGTTGCTGTCCTTATTTACATTATATGGCTGTGACATTTTAAATGTGGTTCTACTTTCTCCATTCTACTTAACTTCATAGCAGGTTTCCCATATTTTTTAAAATGTATTCTATTCACTTATTTTTAATGGTGTAATATTATTATGTTGCCAGTTACATTGACGTATCTTGATTTATTCAGCCTTTTCCTAATCACAGGATATCTCTTTTGGGTTTTTTCCCCTCCCTAGTTCTTTGCTACAGCAAATAGTGCTTCTATGAATATCTTTGTTCAGATAAGTCTTTTTTTCTACTATCAATAATTTTCAACCATCGATAACCTTTTGAGATATAGTCTTGGTAGAGAGAACACTGAATCAAAGCTTTTTTTTTTTAACAATTCTTATTGTAGAATTTCACAGCAAGCGCTAGCATGGAAGATTAGATAGAGGAGTAGTCCCAAAGTCAAGAAGACCTGCATTCAGTTCCTGACTCTCAACGTGTTACTTAACAGTTAACTTCTCAGCATCACCAGTTAATACTCTAGGACTATAAAGTTACAGGTAAGTTACGAATCTTTGGTGGAAGCATGTACTCAACATGGCTTAGAATGAGTGTAAATAGCAATTGTTTCCTATTCTGGCCAGAAACTTTGAGGGTCTTCACCTCCAATACTGATATCTTTGGGATGGTAAATTGGGCCATCTTTTGTCTCAGTTCTTACCTAGCCCTTAGTCGTTGAATGGGTGTGACCTTAGACAAACCAAAACCTAGGAAAGACTATAATTTAAAAAGGCCAAGGTTGCCCACTGCATCCTGGGCCATTGCCAGTTGTCTTGACCTTTGTCTTGCTGCTGGACTCTGATGACTCTGGAGAACAGAGCAAGGCTGATGACTTTGCAGAGCTCTGCCTCACTCAATTCCAACTCACACCCAAGTCAAGATGTCATGAAAGACCAATGTCATTAGTCTTCTTCGAGAACAAAGGATGAACAGCAACAACATGTACTCTAGGGTCTAAACCTCCCTCAAAATTAATTTTGCATTATTTATTCTTTAAATCTCATCTCAAATATTATCTCCTTTATGTAGCTTTGATTGTGTTTTCTGGACGAGTACTTTTAAAAAATTCTCTAGCACTTTTCTTATGTTGTATTGTGTATTACAACTATCAGTGTTGGTATCTTGTGTCCCCTACCTACCAGAAGGGCAGGGATTATGTCTTATTGAAACTTTGTGCCTTGGCTAAAATGCAACAAGTGTATCACACGCACTAGTACATAGTACAGATTTCAAAATAATAGTTTTGTTTGTTTTTCTATAATGATTGTTAATATCAACTGGACCAGAACCAGCCTCCAACCTGTGGGTGGCTAGAGCCAAACAAGCAGAACAGCCTAGAGACAGGAGAGTCAGAATACAAACAGAAGTTTAATTAATTTCGGAGTGAAGAAAACAACATGTGCATATGGAAGCCCCCCTCCTAAGAAAGAGGGCTTAAGGCTGCTGAGGCTAGGGCCACTTATGTACATGAAATGGGTTGGCCTACAACACAATCAATCTTAGATATTGAGATAATTCTTACACGGTTGGCATTTTTGGGGACAATACAGGCATTCTTGGATTCCACGAGAACAGTCATTGGCTCATCTTAGCAGTCATAGTGTTTCAACAATCTGGCTAGCAGCTGCTGTGGGGGTGAAAGACCAAAACAAGCCCAACAACAAGCACACTAGCAGCATGCTGCAAAAGCCCAGGTTCTTTTGATCTGCTTTAGTAAGGAAAGCAACATAAAGGGGTTGACAAGCTTACTTAAATTCAGCATACAAATACCATTCACTTAGTTCAGAGGAAAAAGCCAGCACCTTGAACTGTGGAGCAAATACAAACAAATTACAAACATCGACAGACAGACCAAATACAATTCATAGTTACCAACATCTAGGTTCAGCCTGGGAGCTCATAACAAGGGCTGGCCCAGAGTCACGCTAGCCACCATGGCTGTGGGTAAGAGCTCTGAAAAAGAGAAAGCCAACCCCTGGTTTTATATCTTTTTCAGGGTCAAGGGTGAGTCACACATGCGACTCACCCACATGACCTAAAATCATCACAAAGAGGCAACTTAAACCCACGTGGTCTAAAAGCCTCTGCTGTCCCAAACATATAACTCAAACTCATGTGTAAACTAGGCCCTCCCCTGAGGCAAGTAAGTCACCAAGGACTCTCAATCTAATCAAGGAAACAAAGGCCAAACTCTTTAAGGGCACTTGGTTGAACTGAGTGCTAAGAACCCATTTTGTTTACCAATACACATAGACAGCCTGGCAGGTACAGAACCAAGAGTACAGTACTTGTCAGTGACAAGGAACAGGGATTGTGAATATGTGATGGATGGGCCTGGGAAATAGGGGGAGCTAAATCCCTTAGTGAATAGCTGGTACTGGTCCAAGCAACACACTTTGCCAGAGGGTGATATCATCCTAAAAGGAAAGGATTAATGTTATACCAAGCTCAGGACACAGCCTGCTTGCTGGGCCTTAGCTCTGGAAAACAGGGTAGCTCCAAAATATTTTTGACAGTAAAAAATTAAGATTTTTCAATCTTAAAAAATTAGATTGAAGCCAAGATGGTGGCTGGAAAGCAGGGACTTGCATAAGCTCCCCACCACGTCCCTCCAAAAACCTATAAAAAATGGCTCCGAACAAATTTTAGAACTGCAGAACCCACAAAATAGCAGAGGGAAGCAAGGCTCCAGCCCAGGACAGCCTGGATGGTTGCCAGTTAAGGTCTATCACATAGAACTGGTAGCAGAGTGGAGCCCAGCGTGAGCTGTGTCGGGAGCCGGCGGAACAGGCCCTAGTGCCCTGAATCAGTGAGCTGTGGCAGTTACCAGACTTCTCCACCCACAAACACCAAAGATAACAGAGAAGGTTAGTGGGAAAAGCTTCGGGGAATGAAAGGAGTTCAGATTCAGCCACCCAGGGGCAGTGAGGGTGGTGAAGTTACAGAACTACAGGTGCAGTTGCTGTTGGCCCCAGGCCCACCTGGTGAGAGGAATTAAGTGGCGGATCAGGGTGGGAGTGCAGAGCCTGCTTAAGATCTGAGTCAGGTCCAGGTTGGTGGTTCTTGGGGGAGGAGGAGCCCTGGTGTGGCAGAGATGGCTGTATAGAAATAGCTCTGAAAACAACAGTGCTTGGACCCTAAAGCTTGAGACAAAGTACTCTCTACTCTACAAGCAGTCATACCCCGATGAAAAACTCAAGGGTCAAGTAGTTGGCTGGAAACATGGCCAAGCAGCAAAAATGGACTAGGATTCAGTCTCAGATTTTGGAATCTCTCTTTGGTGACAAAGACCAAAACATACAGCCAGAAGAAGTCAACAAAGTCAAAGAGCCTACATCAAAAGCCTCCAAGAAAAACATGAACTGGTCTCAGGCCATGGAAGAGCTCAAAAAGGATTTGGAAAAGCAAGCTAGAAAAGTAGAGGAAACATTGGGAAGAGAAATGAGATGGATGTGAGAAAACCATGAAAAACAAATCAATGACTTGCTAAACAAGACCCAAAAAAATACTGAAAAATATACTGAAGAAAACAACACCTTAAAAAATAGACTAACTCAAATGGCAAAAGAGCTCCAAAAAGCCAATGAGGAGAAGAATGCCTTGAAAGGCAGAATTAGCCAAATGGAAAAGGAGGTCCAAAAGACCACTGAAGAAAATACTACCTTAAAAATTAGATTGGAGCAAGTGGAAGCTAGTGACTTGATGAGAAATCAAGATATTATAAAACAGAACCAAAGGAATGAAAAACTGGAAGACAATGTGAAATATCTCATTGGAAAAACCACTGACCTGGAAAATAGATCCAGGAAAGATAATTTAAAAATTATTGGACTACCTGAAAGCCATGATCAAAAAAAAGAGCCTAGATAGCATCTTTCAAGAAATTATTAAGGAGAACTGCCCTGATATTCTAGAGCCAGAGGGCAAAGTAGAAATTGAAAGAATCCACCAATCACCTCCTCAAATAGATCTGCAAAAGAAAACTCCCAGGAATATTGTCACCAAATTCTAGAGCTCCCAGATCAAGGAGAAAATACTGCAAGCAGCCAGAAAGAAACAATTTGAGTATTGTGGAAAAATAACTAGAATAATACAAGATCTAGCAGCTTCTACATTAAGGGATCTGCAGGTTTGGAATATGATATTCCAGAGGTCAATGGAGCTGGGATTAAAACCAAGAATCACCTACCCAGCAAAACTGAGTATCATGCTCCAAGGCAAAATATGGATTTTCAATAAAATAGAGGACTTTCAAGCTTTCTCAGTGAAAAGACCAGAGCTGAATAGAAAATCTGACTTTCAAACACAAGAATCAAGAGAAGCATGAAAAGGTAAACAAGAAAGAGAAATCACAAGGGACTTACTAAAGTTGAACGGTTTTGTTTACATTCCTACATGGAAAGATGATGTGTATGATTCATGAGACCTCAGTATTAGGGTAGCTGAAGGGAATATACATATATATGTGTATGTGTGTATATATATATTATATATATATGTATAGATAGATAGATAGATAGAGGGCACAGGGTGAGTTGAATATGAAGGGATGATATCTAAAAAAATAAAATCAAATTAAGGTATGAGAGAGGAATATATTGAGATAGGGAGAAAGGCAGAGATAGAATGGGGTAAATTATCTCACAGTGGCAAGAAAAAGCAGTTCTGTTGGGAGGGTAGAGGGGTCAGGTGAGGGGCAATGAGTGAATCTTGCTGTCCTTAGATTTGACCTGAGGAGGGAATAACATATACACTCAATTGGGTATCTTACCCCACAGGAAAGAAGGAGGAAGAAAAAAAGGTGGGACAATAGAAGGGAGGGCAGAGGGGGAGGAGGTAATCAAAAACAAACACTTTCAAAAACGGACAGGGTCAAGGGGGAAAATTCAATAAAGGGGTATAGGTTAGGTAGGAGCAAAACATAGTCTTTCACAACATGAGTATTGTGGAAGGGTTTTACATAATGATATGCTTGTGGCCTATGTTGACTTGCTTACCTTCTTAGGGAGGGTGGGTGGGGAGGGAAGAGGGGAGAGAATTTGGAACTCAAAGTTTTGAAAACAGATGTTCAAAAAAAAGTTTTTGCATGCAACTAGGAAATAAGATGCACAGGCAATGGGGCATAGAAATTTATCTTGCCCTACAAGAAAGAAGGGTAAAAGGGGATGGGAGGGTAGTGGGGTGACAGAAGGGAGGGTTGACTGGGGAACGTGGCAACCAGAATATACGCCATCTTGGAGTGGGGGGAGGGTAGAAATAGGGAGAAAATTTGTAATTCAAAGTCTTGTGAAAATCAATGATGAAAACTAAATATATTAAATTAATTAAAGAAAGAAAGAAAAAGAAAAAAAATTAGATTGAGAAAAAAATCATAGCCTGGCATATTAAGTTTCATTTTCCTTCTTTTGATTTCTATTTCACCTGCTGTTTCTAGAATATCAAGACAGTTTTCCTTGATAATTTCTTGAAAGATGGTGTCTAGGCTCTTTTTTTGATCATAGCTTTCAGGTAGTCCAACAATTTTTAAATTATTTCTCCTGGATCTATTCTCCAGGTCAATGTTTTTTTTCCAATGAGATATTTCACATTATCTTCCATTTTTTCATGCTTTTGGTTCTGTTTTATAATTTCTTGATTTGTCATAAAGTCACTAGCTTTCACTTGCTCCATTCTAATTTTTAAGGCAGTATTTTTTTTTCAGCAGTCTTTTAGATTTCCTTTTCCATTTGGCTAATTCTGCCTTTTAAGGCATTCTTCCCCTCATTGGGTTTTTGGAACTCTTTTGCCAATTTGGGTCAGTCTATTTTTTAAGGTGTTATTTTCTTCAGTATTCCTTTGGGTCTCCTTTAGTAGGTTGTTGACTTGTTTTTCATGATTTTCTTGCATCGCTCTTTTTTCTCTTTCCAATTTTTCCTCTACTTGTCTTACTTGATTTCCCAAATCCTTTTTGAGCTCTTCCATGGCCTGAGACCAATTCATATTTTTCTTGGAGGCTTTTGATGTAGTCTCTTTGACTTTGTTGACTTCTTCTGGCTGTATATTTTGATCTTCTTTGTTACTAAAGAAAGATTCTGTAGTCTGAGTCCTTTTACACTGCTTGCTCATTTCCCCAGCCAATTACTTGACTTTTGAGCTTTCTGTCAGAATCTGACTGCTTTCAGAGTGGAGAGTGCTTTGTCCCAAGCTTCAGGGGTTTTGCGCTGCTGCTTTCAGCACTACTTCTCTTCCGAGGTAGTATGTTGCTCCTTTCCTGGCCTGTGCTCTGGTCTGTGAGTGCAGGCATTCCTTTCTGCCATGTAACTACCAGGAGGACTCCCTAACCACAGCCATCACAAAGCTCTGCCACACCAGCGCTCCTCCTCCCCCAAGAACCACCAACCAGGACTTTGATTTGACCCAGATCCAAGCAGGGCAAAGCCTCAGTGCCAGCAAAGTGATCCCTGACCTCCTGCTCTGATCAGCCACTTGATTCCCCGCACTGTGTAGGTCTGGGGCCAGAAGCAGCCACCACTGCTGCTACTGTTGCTGCTGCTGCTGCTGCTGCCCCAGGGCTGTAGCTGGACCAAGCACTTTTCTCACCCAGATCCAGCAGTTTTCCCACTGACCTGCTCCATTGTCTTTGGCGTTTGTGTGTTGAGAATTCTAGTAACTTCCACAGCTCAGTGATTCAGAGCCCTGAGACCTGCTTTGCCTGGTGTACTCCTGAGTCTTGTTTTCCTCAGCTATAATACACATGGGTTGAATTATATGTTGGGAGGACAGAGAACATGAATTTACTAAGCACCAAGCACTTTACAAATATCTCATTTGATACTCACAACAATCTTGTGAGATAGGTACTAGTATTATCTCTATTTTAAATTGAGGAAATTAAGACAGAGTTTTAGTGACTTGCCCAGTACTACATGGCTAGTGTCTGAGGCTGTATTTGAACTCTGGTCTTCCTGATTCTACATACAGCATTCTATCCCCTCTGCCAGCTAGTTGCATATGGGTTCTTTCACCTCTGATGTGTTAGAATTGAAAATGGGGCTTAGAGATTATTTATGTCAGTGTCTTTTCTAAAATGAGGTGATCACCAAGGTCCTGGCCAGCAGCAAATCTTAAAATGTAGTCCAACTTCCTCATTTTACAAAGGAAGAAAATAAGGCTCAGAAAGGTAATGACTTTATCATTTGGCAGGAAGGTCAAGTTGTTGTTTTTGTTTGTCCTTTGTTCTTGAAGAAGACTGTGACTTCATGGAGGTGATACCTGGACATGCAAATGAATTGGACTGAAGTGAGGGAGGGCTGTGTAAAGTCACCAACCTCATTTCTCCTCCAGAGCCACCTGAGTCCGGTAGTAAGATATAGATCAAGATGATTGGAGATGGCCCTTGGCTAGAAGGCAGAAACTTGCTTCAAGGAAGAGGTGTAGGATGGATAGACTATGGCTTATAGGAGGTACTATACCTGTAGTCAAATATTTACTACAGGTCTTATTACACCGGGAGGCCATCTCCTGGATGGATCCCCCACCCCACTATTGTTACCTTTCTTCCTCCTCCAATTATTACTCATTTACCAATGAAGGGGAAGGAGATCCCAGTATCTATAAACTGAGAGTCTAGACTCAAATGCTGGACCTTCCACTTACCTTTGGCAAAACACAAGTGTCTAAGAGTTTCCTCAATGGTAAAACGGGTACGTTTGGGGGTCCACTAGCCTCTAAAGTCACTTTTTGTTCAAAATCTCTGAACTTATTTTGTCTTCCTCAGGTAAAACTGAAACTCCAAGAAGGCAGCAATTCACTTTTTCATTTTTGCATCTCCTGCACCTAGCAGGGTATCTCGAGATTAAATGGATACCCATTTTTACCAATCAGGCCACTGAGGCTCAGGAAGGTGAGTACACAGCTGGCAGGTGATGTGAACAAGAGAGAAATCCCCATGCCCCGGGTAGCCCTTCAGTAAGCAGATCACCTTTAGATCCCTCTCCTCCCCTCATCTTTAGGAAAGGAGCTAGCCGGAACGAGAGCAGTAAGTAGCACAAGCAGGCAGCTGGCGGGGCCTCCCTGCCTTCCTCCTTCCAGCCTCAGGAGGACATCGCAGACTACAAAGGCGGCTACCAGAGGCTGATGTCAGCAGCATGGAGACGAAACCTGAGCCTAGCCCAAGAAATGAAGAGGGGCCCGGGGCAGTCTCAAAACGCAGCACTTGAGCCCAACACCCTGGTCTGACCCTCTCTCTGCTCCCCGGGGGTACATGAAAAGCCAGAAGTGCCCCCACCCTCACCCCACGGCGGCAGGTACCTAGGCAGCCGCCAGCTGTAGTGGAACAGCAGCTTTTCTTCTCACCCGCTACCCCCACGCCGGGAGAGAGCACGGTGCAAGCGCATTTTCCTAAAAGGCTACCCCAGCCTCAACCGCCTGACTCCCGCTCTTTCCAGGTCTTCGACTGCAGGAAGAGGGGAACCCTGAATCGGCCACGGGCCCGCAGGAGAAGTAGGAATCAGCCGATTGCACCTGGCGATACTTTTGGAAGGCCTTGGCTCCTTGATTTTTTAATCAAATAAGGGTGACTGGGGAAAAACCATCCTGGGGGTGTGAGAAATAATCGTCTTACCAAGAATTCCACCCGGCCATGGGTGAATTTAGAGAAAAAAATTTTTATTTCATGTCATTTCTGTCGGGTGACTTGGCCTTTAACCCCTTTTGGGAAAGGGTCCCTTCATAGGTGCAAGCACACCCCAAGATAATTACAAAACTTTTTATAATCATCCTGATTCGCATTCACTGCCTTGAATCCCATTGGTCAGCATTCCAGGATTCACTAAACCCCACCCCCTGATAACATCTTCCCATTTCCACATTTCAATTTCCCCCTCCGTTTTCATCCTCATATACTTTATTCTTTATAAAAGGAAATGCCAAGCCAAAAATACTTTTAGTCTCCTCCCCGTTTGTCTGCATCAGACAGCATGAGAAAGGATTTTTCTCAATTGCTAAGAGAATTGATAAAAGCTGTGAATGTGAGGATTTGAACCAAGCATATCAGTGATAAAAAATCCATTATCTAAGACCTTGTCTAGGTTAATGGACCTAATACTCATTCTTTGTGAGGGACACCTGACCTGGTAGTTTTTTTGATATACAGGAAAAAAGCCTTGTCGGAACCAAGTGAAGGATGTGATTATCAGGAGGCCAACATCCCCCCAACTCTATAAGCAGTTTTATTTTTTACATTAGCCACCAATATTACTTCAAAACATGTTTCATATAATTTCTGTGGAAACAAAATTCAATCATCCGTTACAGAGGAGTAGTTGAAGCAGCAGATAAGGTTACTTATACTAAATGATCTTCACTTTTGCAGAAGAACAAGGGGTCTAGTTTCTTCAGTTGCAGTGTTTTTCATCTCATGAAAAAAAAAGTGGGTAGCCTGTACCTCTGTTTAAAAGGGGGATATAAGGGCATTGCTTCTGTTCTCTGGGCCCTGTGTGGATTTAAACAAATTCAGCTGGATTACCATATAAGAAAGTGAAACTTTAAAACTTCTGCAATAATCCATTTCTCCTATGTACATATTACAAAAACTGGAAAATCCCCCTCCCCATACCTCGTCCCCACACAGATCCTCTCTTGTCTTCCCTTGCCCTGCTGAAGAGAGTAAAGACCCAGCCGAGAAAAGCAGGCAGGGGCAGTAGGTGCCAGGTCTAGGGGTGGGGAAGAAAAAGGCAAGAGAGGAAGGAAGCCCATGGAGAAGTTTAAGTTTGTGTTGAACCTACTGATTAAATACCACACTGTTTTAGGCTATAGCTTCGTGAGCCTACTGACAGCTGGCGGCGAGAGCCTCTTCTCCAGCATAGTGTTCCAATGCCCCTGCAGCGCTACCTGGAACCTGCCCTATTCCCTCATCTTCCTTTTGGTTCCTGCCCTGATTCTCTTCCTTCTGGGCTGCCTGTTGAGCACCCGGGCCAAGCAGCTCATGACAGGTTGTTGTGCGGCGAGTAGAGGGGAAGAAGAGCTCAGCGAAGCGGACTCGGACCTATGCGTGGGGATGGCGACATGCTGTCACGTCACCTTGGCCGCTGCTGTGGCGCCCATCACCTGGATCGCAATGGCGCTTCTCAGGGGAGGTTTCTATGAGTGCGCAGCCAGTGGGAGCATCTGGGTATCTCGGCTGTTGTGCCCCGATCAGGAGGCCAGTTGTTCGGAGCAGCTGCCGAAGGTGCCCTGCCAGGAAGCAAAGCCGGAGCAGATCCAGGAGCTCTTGAAGGAACTCAAGGCCCATTCCCAGGTAAAGACTCATCTCCTAATTTCACCACAATGAGAGGAAAGCGGAGAGATTCTAGTCACAAAAGTCAGGATTAAGGGCAGGGTTGGGGAAGGGCTGGAGAGAGAGGAGCTGGAAAGATAGAAGAGAAGAAGGAGGTAGTT
The DNA here is from genome assembly GCF_011100635.1 of Trichosurus vulpecula. Taxonomy (NCBI): domain Eukaryota; kingdom Metazoa; phylum Chordata; class Mammalia; order Diprotodontia; family Phalangeridae; genus Trichosurus; species Trichosurus vulpecula. The sequence goes on along the minus strand of NC_050579.1, from coordinate 148,379,832 downwards.
TAGAGAGAGATTTAATTAGCACCCATGAATGGAAGTTAGAAACCTGTGACCTTCCACGAAGGCCAGCTCCAATGCCATCATTTTCCAGAAGGCAACCTGGTACATTGTGGGCTTATTAAACGTTTATTGAATGAAAGAATGATTCCTTCATCAGAAAGGAACCTTCCCCCTTAGGCTTTGTTTTGCTTGCTCTTGTGAGAAACATGGTTTTGGGGATCACTGGACTTCCTAGGCAGGGCCAAAGTCCTGAAGAAGAACCCTGTGATAATCCCTAGGGAAGGCTGTACAGACCACAGGACTCCCAGAGGAAGACCAAGTGGTAGCCATCCCTTAATCTGTGGGGATCACAGGGCCTCCTAGGGGTCAGACCCTAAGGAAGACCCAAGTGATGGCCCCTTAGGATGGCAGTAAGATCACAAGGCTCCCGAGACAGGGCCGGAAGTCCCATGTGATGTTGCCTTAAGAGGGCCATGCAGACCACAGGGTTCCCCAAGGGAATCCAGAGTGGTAGCCCTCTTAACACCACAGTGGGGATCACAGGACACCCCAAAACAAGATCCAGGAGTAAGCCCGGAGAGCTTCCACTGCCTGTTGCTTCCCTTCACTTGACCTTAGGAAAATCCATGTGATTTGCCCATTCACACCCAAAGAACTCAGGACCAGAATGGGCAGAGGAAGGCATTTTATTACGCTCCCCGAGAGAGCAGGTATAGTGCTCGAGGGAACACTCACACTGGTACAGCTGCAGGAGCAGGGGTAACCATTCCCTCCACTCCTGCTAGAGTCATGGTTAGTTTACAGTCTTTGTTTTTTACATAGTTTTCCTAGGTTATACAGTTTATATAAATAGGATAATAAGATACAGAAGCAAAAGTGAAGTTAATTAGATTTTCCTTGTCTTAGTTTAGGATTAAACTATATTCTTTTACTTCCCCTACTTTCCCTCTTTAACATATGCAAATGATGCAAATCAGTAGGCCTGGATTTTTGACCAAGACCAGACCCTAGATAAGCTTGAACAGGTTCAAGTGGGTTTGGCCTCTCTAATTCCCCAGACTGCCTTCTCAAAAAGTATGCACATGCCTACAAGCCTCTGACCTCTCACCTGACCTACCTTGAGGCCTGGTCTCTGCTAAAACTGGGGTGGGGGAGGGCAGGGAAGCACAACTTTAGTTCTGTGGAAACAAAACTCCTCCTCCCATTTCTTACACTCTCAAATGCATGTTTCGTGTATTCTTTTGTGTCTTAAAGTCATTTGTGTTTGTGTCTTATTCCCTTACTAGACTGTGAGCTTCATGAGAACACAGACTGTCTCTAATCTAATCTCTGTACTGTGTACTTCCCCAGGCACCTATCAGTGCTATTGATTCAATAAGTCTGAATAAATGATCAATAGATAAGTGAATTTGAAGTTCTCTTTACCAAAAAAAAAAGAGATGAAAGAATTGTTTTCTCTCATATTTAGACTCTCCCAACATACAAAGAAATGATCTTTCTAAATGTTAGGAAGAGCAGGCCTAATGTTCTTCTATAATGGGCATTGTGCCCTATCTGGGTTGAAATGTGAGACACATGAAATTTATATTTTCAATCAATAAATCATTAACCAATTAAAATTTATTAAGAGTCTACTATGTGCCAGGCACTGTGTTAAACACTGGGGATACAAAAGGAGGCAAAAGATAGTCCCTGCCCAAAGGAGCTTACAGTCTAATGGGGAAGACAGTAGGCAGACAACTATGTACAAAGCGAGCTGTATAAAGGATAATTAGGAAATAATTAAGAGAGAAAGCACTGGAATTAAGACAGTTTAGGGAAGGCTCCCTGTGGAAGGTGGGGTTTTAGTTGGGACCTGAAGAAAGCTTCCCTTTAAGAGTGTGTATGGTTTGGGTTCTTTCCCCTAGTGCCCTGACATTTCTAGAGATATGAATGACTCCACAAGTAACAGATGCCTCATGTGAATGATAGTGATGCTGCTCTCTAGTTTCTCCAATTTAATTTAAGCATAATTTATTAAGTATTTGCTGTGTCGAGCACTGTAGTGCTAGAAATAAATGAAAATTTGTCCTGCAGAGCTTATGCTCTTCAAAGGGGAAACAACATTTATACAAATAAGCAAATATATAATTTGTTCAAAATAAATGCCAAGCATTTGGGGGTAGGCGGAACAGGGCAGGACTATCAACTGAGTGAATCCAGAAAGGTCTCTTGCAGAAGATGATGCATGAGCTGAGCCAGGAATAGGGAATTAGGAATGGTTTTGTCGAAGAGGTGGAATTTAAGTGAGATTTTTAAGGCTTGGTAGAGATTCAATAGCCAGAGGTTCCAGAAGGCAGAGCTGAGGAAGGAGAATATTCTAGGCACAGAGGTAAGAGGTAGAATGTCCTGTATAGGGAACGTTGATTTGTCCAGACAAGCTGAAATGAAAGTCTCAGAAGCTGAATTCTGATGGTCTAAATTAATTGCTCCAGCAGGAGGCTGTCCCACCTGTATTAAATTCCTAAGACTTCTCTCCTGTATGAATTGTCTGATATCAAGTTAGAGGTTAGGTGTGGCCAAAAGTCTCACCACGTTCATTGTGTTCATAAAGTTTCTCTCCAGCAAGAATTCCCCATCCTTGTGAACAGTAAACTTTTCAGAGGGGATTAATTTTCTATTTCTTTTAAAATGAAATGGTAACTCAGCTGATGTCATTTTGGCCTGTGTCCTGCAGGTGGCAGGTTGGACCCTGATAGCTCTTGTTGTGCTTGCTCTTCTGATTTTCACGTCCATCACTAGATGCCGATCTCCAGTTAATTTTCTTCACCTTAAGTTCTGGAAACTATATTGTCAAAAGGAAGAAGAGATATTGATGAATGAAGCTAAGCAGCACGCTACTGAATTAGCAGAAGAGAATGTCAAATGCTTCTTTGATGGCTCCCAGCCAAAAGAGTTCAGCCTACCAAACTACAAAGCCTGGAAGAAGATTTCACTGCACCATACATTCATGCCTGAGAGTCAATATTACAGTATATTACACAAGTATGTTAACAAGCAGGAGGATGACAGTAATACTTAACCATCCAGAAAGGATGTTGTGAATCCTGTTCTAAGTTTTGTGGATTCACTTGATCCTACCAATTCTGTTAATGTAATGTAATAACAAACAAACATTATATGATACGGCATAATGCTATATGTGGAACAATGTAACTACATGTAGAAAATATTTCCTATTTCTACTTCCTTTTTGTTAGATATCAATTTTGCTAATAAACAGGTTTGTAATTCTACTATACTTTGCTTTTTGGTGGTGGTACCTTTGCTATTTCATCGAATCATAAGATATTAAAGCTGAAAGGGACATTAGAAGTTATTTACTCCTACCCCTTTATTTTACAGGTGAGGAAATTCAAGGCCCCAGTCACACCGACTCTAAAATTTACTAGCTGTGCTACCATGGACAAATCATTTCACTTCCATTAGATATAGTTTACTTGACTGCAAAATGAGTGCAAATAATACTTGTACTATATACCTCACAGGGTACTTAGGAAAGCATTTGCATTCAGTCAATTGAAATTTATTAAACAACATGCAAGGTAGTTAGGTGACACAGTGGGTAGATTGCTGGAGTCACCAAGAAGACTCATCTTCCTGGGTTCAAACCCCGTTTCATAGACTTACTAGCTATGTGACCCTAGACAAGTCACTTAACCCTGCCTGTTTGCCTCAGTATGTAAAATGAACTGGAGAAGGAAATGGCAAACCATTCTAGTATCTTTGCCAAGAAAATCCCAAATGAGGTCAAGAAAAGTTGGACATGACTGAAAACACCTGAACAACAAAAATAAATTATTGTGCAACAATCACAGTGCTAAGCACTGGGATATCAAGAAAAGGGGAAAAATCCTTTTCCTCGAGGAGCTTATATTCCACTGTAAATAACTAGGTACATACAAGATATGTGCAGAATGGATGGCAGAGCAAACAGGATTAGCAACAGGGGAGACAGAGAAATGCCTCTTGCAAACATGGGATTTGAGGTTAGTCTTATAGGAATCCAGGGAAATAAGAATTGGAGGTGAGGTGAAAGAGTATTTTGTTAATGTGTAAGTGTGATTATGTCATGCTCATACACACACCCCAACTTAATAAACTCTAGAGGCTCCATTCCAGGCAAAGGGGGATAGCTAAACAGTGCAAAAGGCACAGAGAAAGGACATGGAGTGCCAGGAGGAATATCAAGTAAGCCAGGATTGCTGGATGGTAGAATGAATGGAGGATGAATGAGAAGTAAGGTAATTAAAAAGGTAGGAAGTGGCCACTTTATTAAGGGCTTTAAATGCCAAATTATTGTTGTTTAGTTGTTTTACTCACATTTGACTCTTCATGACCCCCTCTTGGGGTTTTCTTGGCAGTGATACTGAAGTGGTTTGTTATTTCCTTCTCCAGCTCATTTTACAGATGAAGAAACTGAGGCAAATAGAGTTAAGCGACTTGCCCAGGGTCAGACAGCTAGTGTCTGAGGCCAGATTTAAACTCAGGTCTTCCCAAGCACCCTGGTACTATACTCATTGTGCCACCTCCTGCTTTATATGCCAAATAGTAGCTTTCATATTGATCCTGGAGATGACAGGAGCTACTGGAGTTCATTGAGTTGGTATGTGTGTGTGTGTGTGTGTGTGTGTGTGTGTGTGTGTGTGTGTGTGTGTGTGGTGGCTGCACCCACGCTTTAGTAGTGCTACGAAAGAAGGAATGGAGTAAGGAGAGACAAAATGAGGGCATCAATTAGGAAGCCAAACCAATAGATATGATCAGCATTTTGGTGAACTGGGCAATTAATTCAAGTATAGGAGATAGTGGAGAGTTGAATTAGCCCACCAAGGAGTGAAGATATGAAAGGAAGAAGAGTATAACCAGTGCAGGGGTAATATCCTGAAGAAGAATTTGGGGGGCAGGGGGAGGGGATAAAAAGAACAAGATTAAAGTGTGCACAGCAGAGAACAAAAGAAAACGCAAGAAAGCAAAGAAAAGATGGACCATTCTCAACACAAGGTATATTATTTCTCATACAGGCTTTCTTGAAATGAAAATTTATTGTTACATATTTTGAATCCTCTCCTATGTTCTGCTATGCACATGACATGTTTTTTTTTCTTTTTTACTTTATATTTAAGTATATAATAAAAAAAGAATTCGGAGTGAAGCGGCTGGAGAACATGGTGAGAACTAAGGATTAGGTTAAGGGTTATAGGCATAGGGAAAGTTGGAATGATGAAGATTATGATAAAATAAAGGGTTTGTGAATAAGGAAGTATTTTTGTTGTTCTTCAGTCATGTCTGACTCTTCCTGACTCTATTTGGGGGTTTCTTAGCAAAGATACTGGAGTGGTTTGCCATTTCCTTCTCCAGCTCATTTTACAGATGAGGAACTGAGGCTATCAGGGTGACGTGACTTGCTAGTAAGTGTCTGAGGTCAGATTTGAACTCAGAAAGACAAGTTTTCCTAACTCAGGCCCAGCAGTCTATCCACTGCACTGCCTAGTTGCCCAGGGAAGTATTTTTTAGATAATGGAAAAAGCAAGGGCAGGATCATTTATATGTGTAACTGAAGTAGAATGAGTCAAGGGAACTGAGTAGATTTGTATTTGGAGAAGTGTAAGTCTGTTATTTCCCCTAGAATGAGGAGAGGAGTTAGAAAGGAAAGAGAAACTGTGAGCCTGGATTTACTGAGAAAGAAAGGAGAATGTGCTGTGGATCGATAGTTAAGGGCCACTGGGATCTGGATTGAATGTTAAATTTGGATGAGAGGTTATTGAGTGACAATAGTAGTGGGAGAATCTGGAAGTGATGATGGGGAGCAAGAGGATTTTGACAACTAATTAGAGAGTATGAGAGAAAGTGTAGCCAGTACTGGACAGGTTAGCAAGGGAAGAAAGCCAGGTCTTGGTGAGTACCAGAAGGTGGAAGCAGTGAGAAAGAGGGTTAAGATGAAAATAGGTTGGTAATTATGGAACAGGCATTTCAGAATTCACAGTGGAAGGAGTGGGAAGATCTGGAGTGGGGCATTTGGGCGGGGGTAGATATTAATGATAGTAAGGGAATGAGTAGTTGGGGATGGGGGAAATGGTTTATATAACAGTTGTGAGAATGAGTTTTAGAATTACTGGAATGGGGAGATTATAAGGGAATGGGTATGTGTTAAGCATTAATGAGTAAGCTCAGGCAGGGTAGCAACGGTTGAAGAGAGGTCTGTTGAGGGATTCAAATAATTAGACTGTTCTCAGCCTTCTCTTAAGGTGAAACTTGTGGCAGGTTGTGATGATAGCCCCAGGAGGGCTGTCTTGTAGCCGTTAGAGCAGGAAAAAGTATAGGAACTCATTGGGAGGCAATGTTTCCTTTTTTGAGCTGGAGAAGGTCCTAGAGGAATAGGAAGTGGAGGGAGGCTTGTCCTGAAGCTGGCCGGTCTGGGAGACTGAATGCTAGTGAGTGTTGGTAGAATTGTACTCAGAAACTTAAGATCTTCCCCTTTGGCCATCTGATGTTGACCTTGAGCTCACTTTCTTGCAAACTGAATCTTGCCCAGGATTTCAGTGACCCTAGCATATTATACTGGACAGACAATGTGACATAAAGCAGCAAGAAATACTTCCCTTAAGCATGAAATCTATGATTTGAGAAAAGGGTGTTTTATTTGGTATCTGGAGATTTCCATATTTGTTTTAAGTTTGAGAAAAAGTTATGTGGCTGAAGAAGAATCAGAAGGGTTTGTTTTGGTGGGAATGAGAAAGAAAAAGAAAAGAAAAATGAAACAGAGAAACTAAGAGACTACATTATTGAGAGAGATGGCTAAAAAAAATTGGAAAAAACTGCTAAATGGGATTCTGGGAAAGGCACCCAAAAGATCTGAATGAACTAAAAAAAGAAGAAATAAGTAGAACTAGGAGAGCACTTTACATTATCACCATAATATAAAGGAAAATAGTATTGAAAGACTTATGAACTGTGTTCAATCCAATGACCAAAAAAGATTTCAGAGGACTGACAATTAAGCATCCTTCTGTTACGACAGCGGTGGTAGACTATCAGTTCAGAATGAGACATGCATTGTCAGACACGGCCAATGTATGAATCTGTTTTGCTTAATTGTACTTTTTTGCTTTAAGCGGGGTTCTATTGGAGGTGGACAGGAAAAGTCATTGTAAAAGGACCCTTGGGAAATAATGGTGATATAAAAAAACACCTAAGAAAATGTTTAAAAAGAAAAAAAGAGCAAAATTTAAATCCTAATCTTGTTGATTAAAGAGTTTTTGTTATTGTTTTTTGCATTGTTGTCAATGTGCTATTTGAAACTTCTGGAACTTTGGCTCTGCATTGCCCAAACAACTCCTTGTGGATTCTATCCAGGCCAGAACTTTGAGCTCCTCTGTCTAGTGGTCATTTTTTCCAAGAACCAGTGGAGAAGTTGCCAAGGACTCTTCCAAAAACCCAGTTAGCACAAACTTAGGATCCAGGATCTCAAGATCTCTGACTCATAAGATGGCCTCCACGTCTGGACACGTTCATTTTTTGATCAACGTTCAGTCAGGCAAAGCATGAAAAGCAGCTAGAAGATCAGGCTCAAGATTGCCTAGATAAGTCATAGTATTGTAGCTGTGACATGGGAGCAGTCAGCATGCTGTGAGGGGAGGGGCAGGGAAAAAGGCACCCTGTGTTTAAAAAACATCTTTAAAAATACAGGACAGCCAAGTCATGGTTGGACAGCCATTTTTCAGGGAAAAAAGATATCCAAGCATTTTAGTGGATTGTAAGCTTCTTAGCCTTTTGGCTAAGATCAAATGTAGTATATGTCCTTATCAGTTTAATATCTCCATGTCCTCTATTTGAAAAGGACATCCAAGTGGCACAGGGGATAGAGTGCTGGGCCTAGAGTCAGGAAGATTTCATCTTCCTGGGCTCAAATCTGGTCTTAGACATTTATCGTGACCCTGGGCAAGTCACTTAACCTTGTTTGCCTCAGTTTCCTCATTTATAAAATGACCTGGAGAAGGAAATGGCAAACCACTCCAGTATCTTTGCCAAGAAAACCTCAAATGGGGTCATGAAAGGTCATACATAACTGAAATGACTGAACGACAACAAAATCTCAAGAAGATTGAGCAGTGTGATAATATCAGCCAAAAAGCTCATGGGGTTTTAGTCTACAAGAAGAGGAACTCGTGGAGCAGTTTTTGTTATGTCTTGTATATAGTAGGCATTTTGTAAATGTTTGAAAAATTAAATTCAACTGTCTACTAAAAGGAAGGTTACAGTTTGATTTGGTGAAGAGAATCTGTACATTCTATAGTCTATGATCACACTCTCTGATTTTGCTCATAGTTGTAAACACAATTACAGGGAATTTTTTTAATAGAGTCTTTTCTGAAATTTTAATTTATGAATAAATTCAAATATAATTTAAGTACCTGTCAAGTTAAGGATGCTTTCCATCTTCTGATCCATACTTTAAAATAAGCCTACTTTAGATAGATCTTCTAAAATCACAAACATTGCATAATCTTAGACAAATGGCAAATGTTCTTGGAACCTTGTGAACTTGGACCTGCTAAGAATTATGCCTTGAATAGTTGTATGCAGTGGGTGTGGTAGCTATAAAAGATGCTATAGAACACATGCCAAGATGAATAAATCTTTCAAATGACCATTCTGCTCCAGTTGAGATTAATCTCTTCCTGCTTTGGATTTCTCTCTGCTCTACAATTAGACTTTTGTTCTAATTGTGGGCATAATGAAATTTAGCATTTTTAGCATCAGTGTGTAGTGACCAGATATGTAATTTGCTAAATATTTCATGATAAGGTCTAGTAGAATCACACTGACTAAAAAGGCATATATGGTATGATCTGCACCCACTACTATAAGATCATGGATCCATTAAACTTAAAAATATATATATACATATCTATCTGGCACATCGTAGGTGCTTAATAAATGTTTGTGGATTCTTGATTGACCTCCCTGAGTAGATTTATCAGCTGCTATTCATAATACCTAGCATAGTTCTAGGTACAAAAAAAGACAATCAACTCCTCAGAGGTAGTCTAGAGGTAGTCTAGTCTGAGACTAGAACCAAGGTCTCCATGTGAGTCATTTCAAGAAGTGTTTGTTGAGTATTCCCTAAATGAAAGACACTGCATTAGGCTTTGGGAATACCCAGATGAAAAATAATACATCTCTTATCCTCAAGCAGCATACAGTCTAATGTAAAATATGATGCTGTCACTGATAATAATGCAAAGTAGATTATGATTAAGGCAAAGGAAAAATCCAGACAAAGACTGAAGAGGAAGAGATCGATTTCAGATTGTGTGAATGTAGGGGAAGATTCAGGTAATACTTCATGGAGGGTATGAAGGAAGAGAAAGATTTCAACTTGCACAGATGAGAACAAAGGGGGTCCTTAGCATGGGGGATAGGAGAGTCTCATGAAGGTGGGAGCAAATTTAGGGAACAAATAGTTGTCCAGTTTTCTGGAAATGTAGAGCATACAAGGGGGAGAAATGGTTAACAGTGCTAGAAAGTTAGGTTGGAGCCATACTGTGGAGGGCTTCGACGTGAAGCTAGGTTCAACTTTTGTCTTGCAAGGGTGAGGAACTTGTGGCCTTGAGGCTTCATGTGGCTTTCTACGTTCTCTGGGGCTGCCTTTTGATTGAGTCCAAGTTTTATAGAACAAATCCTTTTATTAAGGGGATTTGTTCTGTGAGGTTTGGATTTATTCAAAGAGCCCAACTTGAACACCTAGAGGGCCACATGTGGCCTCGAGGCCACAGGTCCCCACTCCTATCCTAGAGGCAATAGAAAGCCATAGAAGTTTTGTGAGCAGGGGAGTTATGTAGTTAGAGATGCAAACTGGGGAATTTATTTTAGCAGCTTTCTGGCTGACATAAGAATCAGAAATGTCAGTTATGCTAATTTAATAATTCCAAGCAAGAGGTGATGGGGACATAAAATGGCGTGTTGGGAGTGTGAGAGGGCATGTATTTCAGCATTAACAAGAGCTGGAAAGTGATTAGATGGGAGAGAGTGAAGATGAAGGAAGAGTCAAAAATTATTCTGAGGTTTTGAGCTTAGATGACTGGGAGGATGTAAGATGGAACCAACAAAAATTGGGGAGTTAGAAGGGTTAATTTTTTGAGGGAAGATAATGAGTTCAGTTTTGTATGTATTTGAGTTTGAAGTGGTAATAGCTGATTCAGTTGAAGATCTCCAGCAGGCAACTAGAGATTGGATGTTGAGGGAGAAATTGGGACTAGACATATAGTTTTAGTGATTATCTTCATAATTAAAGTCACGGAATTGATTGTAATTACTAAGAAAGAAAATGTCAAAAGAAAAGAGAAGGTGGGTAAGGACAGAAGTTTGTATGATATGAAGACCTGAAGGAGTATCCTGATTTTCAGTTCTGTTTCCTAGAGACCCCAATCTGCCCTGAATTTATCAATAATATGCAAATTATCATAATAGGGTATCAGAAGACTTCACTATAATTTTGTCTTTGAATATGTGTGTATGTATAACAAAATAAGTCTCTAATTCTAAAATTTGTTTTTAAAATATATCATAGTCTTAAATGTTATTATTAGAACTGTAAAAACTTAAATTTAAAAATTCTCTCATCTAAAGAAGGAACAGATTGACAGTTGCCATCAAAGTGCATATGTGGTGTAGCTAATCATACCGTGTAGTATGGCACCTTCTGTAATGCAACATTATGTTAAAGGCTAGATTGTTTGTATATGGACCAGAATATTTTAATTTTGTTCTTTTCATGTTTATGTATATGTTTAGATTGTCATAAACAATGGTGCAATTTTAATACAATTTTAATATGAAAATGTCAAAAGTTTGTATCAACCATTGAAACACAAGTTCCACTTGATTTCATTTTCCTAAATTATAATTTTGTATAATCTGCATATTTAATGCAAAGTAATTTTAATTTTAATTTTGAGGAAAGATGGAATTTGGGTATCTGAGGTTTCAAAAAACAGGGGGCTAAGAAATGTAAAAGATAGCATTAATATTCCATGTCTTATTTATACTGCCAAAAATTAATAATACTTTAAAATAATGATTTAAACTTTAGCATAAGATGCAACAAAAATTATCTTTTAAATTACCTACTTCATGAAAATAGATGCCATCAGGGCTTTCTGTGAAGGGCCTTTTTTTTTTAGAAAAAATCACTGAAATAGAATTCTGATTATGATAAGGGTTTTGTTCATCACTGGCTTTTCTTTTTTTGGTACATGCTGTTTTAATACAGGCTGTTGCAAAAATTGTAACATTTTCACTTTTCTTGGAATGTGCATTACTGGAGAATGATAATGGGCTGTTCAATGTATTCTAATTTCCAGCTATCATTTATCAAATGGTGTTCAAAAGCACTTTCTGAAAATGAAGCTATGGATATTTATGATGTGTTGAGGTGAGCCACCGTGGCATAAACTGTTTTCTTAGACTATCTGATGAATAGTGTTGAGAATAGCCAGGAGGATGCGGAAAGGATTCACTCTTTAACTGTCAGTTCAAGTGGTCCTGTGGACTACAATAACAATCCAATTTAGACAGTCAATTTGACTCTGTACAATTTAGTTTTTAAAATCACAGTACTTCTTACGAAAAGGTAAATATTCTAAGTTAATTATTCTTCATTGACAAATTAGTATATGTCATCCAGGGCCCACGAATTTTGCAGCACATTTTTAATCAATTTGTTTATATGACAAGGGCTGCACAAAAATATTTGCCTATACCTTTTCTCCCCTCTACCCTCACCTGGTATCTATTTATACTTGTATTTAACAGGCTTTTAATTTGTATTGACAATGTTCAAATGTCACTTCTGTAGGGTGATTATCCTCTCTATCTGCTATTACTGGCTCACAATTTCATTTAATATCTCATTCCAGGGTCTAAGGTGAAAGAGTATCTTGACTTCAGGGAGTGTTTTTTTTTAATATTTCCCCACTAACTACTAAAATTGCAAAATCTCTTATTAATTAATCAATTGGCTCTGAGCCCCACCCCAGTTTATTAAATGTTGCTCATTAAAACAAACAAATGAAGCTTTTTAAATAAGAGTTTGCTCATTTCAAAATCTTAAACCCTCTAATATCATTGTTTTGTCGTTGAGTCATTTCAATTGTGTTTGACTCTTCCTGAACCCCGTTTGAGATTTTCTTGGCAAAGATACTGAAGTGGTTTGCCATTTCCTTCTCCAGCTCATTTTATAGAAGAGGAACTGAGACAAACAGGGTTAAGTGACTTGCGCAGGACCACACAGCTAGCAAGTGTCTGAGGCCAGACCTGAACTCAGGAAGAGGAGTCTTCCTGACTCCAAGCCCAGTAATCTCTATCTACTGTGCCACCTAATCTCATAGGCTGACATAAATATCAAGGTTGCTGGCTATACAATTTACTAACAGTATAACAAATAATAAAACCAAGACAAATGATTATTTATAATGTTTTTGCAGTGAGGAAGATCATAGCCAACGTTGACTTTAACCATCTCAACGAGTGTTAATTTCTCCCCAGTTTTAAGCAGTTTTCAAAAGTAGAAATTAAAGCTATCTATAACCATATGAAATAATGTTCTAAATCGTTATTGATTAGAGAAATGCAAATTAAAACAACTCTCAAGTACCCCATCACACCTATCAGATTGTTTAAGATGACAGAAAAGGAAAATGACAAATGTTGGAAGGGATGCAGGAAAATAGGTACACTGATGCATCGTTGCTGAAATTGTGAACTGCTCTAATGACTGGAGAACAATTTGGAACTATGCCCAAAGGGCTATCAGACTGTGCATATCCTTTCACCCAACATTACCACTACTAGGTCTATATCCCAAAGCGATCAAAGTAAAGGGAAGAGGGCCTATATGTTCAAAAATATTAATAGCAGCTCTTTTTGTGGTAGTACAGAATTGGACGTTGAGGGAGTGCCCATCAGTTGGGGAATGACTGAACAAGTCGTAATATATGATTGTGATGGAAAAGACTATTGTGCTCTAAAAATGACAAGCAGGATGGGTTTAGAAAAGCCTGGGGAAATGTATATGAACTGAGGCAAAGTGAAGTGAACAAAACCAGGGAAACATTGTGCGTAGTAACAACAAAATTGTAACTATGATTAACTGTGAAAGACTTAGCTACTCTGATAAAGAAAATGATTTAAGACAATTTTAAAGGACTCGTGATGAAAAATGCTGTCCACCTCCAGGGAGACAACTGATGACCTCTGCATTCAGATTGAAGGGTATTTTTTTTCACTTTATTTTTCTTATTTGTTTTTTTTTTGCAACATAGCTATTATTCAGAAACATGTTTCACATGTATAATTGATATATTGCTTGCCTTTCAATGTGTTTGGGAGGGCAAGGGAGGAAATTTTGGAACTCAAAATTTTTAAAACCAAATGTTAAAAATAAATAATTTTTAAAATTCTCCCCTGTTCTCAAAAACACAACCCCACCTCCCATCTCTGTTGGAATGCCAATGAAAGTCTCTTCCCAAGCATTCACTTCATGTTTCTTAACATGTTGAAATAGTTCTCAATCCTTTGTCTCTATCCTCTCTCAGTCTCTTTCTAGCCATCGTAACGAATAGTTTCCCCAGTTCAATTGCCATTTCCCAAAATTCTATTATTTTTAGATATACAGTATCAGTAGCTAATGTCTCTGTAGTAGAGGCTATTAAAGCTGTTTTTATAGTTTGTGCTTTTATAGCTTGTGTCTTCTATATACGCTCAAGAAGCTTCCTCTAGAACTAACTTCTACCTATTCTTGGGATTCAGGGGTCTGGCCCAGGTGAACCATGAAACACTCTAGGCCCAGTTGTTGCTATCTATAGTTGTATTTGTGGAAATATGTTTCATAGCAAAATAGATTTTTGAGAGTCAATCAATCCACAAGCTTTTATTAAAGACCTATGATGTTGCAGGCAATCTGCTAGGTGATGGGGATGTAAATACACATGCAAAGACCTTGCTCTTGATAATCATTTAATATCATTTTTGTAACTTCGATAAAGGCCAGAGTCTGAACTGATTAACCAGAGGAAGAGACTGAACTGATTAACCAGCTGAACCTAAGCTTCTTTGTTCTCTGAGTAAACTCAGAGAATACCTCTTCCTATGTCAACAAGGCCTGATCAGGCTGACTTAAGAGCATTCTTTCCTCTTAACTCTATGGCCATTAAAGATAAGACCTTTAACCTGAGAAATTATCTTGAGTAATGTGACTTTTTCTTATCTTAATATTTTATAGGCATATACTATATTATGGCATGTTAATGGTAAATTAAACACAGAGATCCTAGGTTGTAATTTCAATTGACACTTTGTCAACTCTCTTATCTTACTGTATTTACAACCTATTCAATTAAGGAAAATCCTTTTCTTGTATCATGGTTAAACATACGTGGGGATCATAAAACTGAAGTAATGCAGTCATGCTGAGTTGGGACTAAAAATGTATTTAAGCCTTCTCGTTCTTTTGTTCAGGCTGTCAGATTTTGTCTGGCTCCATACATGTATGTATCCACTAGCTTTAAGGGAATAAACAATATGAATTTACATATCACCTAGCTTGTTTGCCTACTTTAGCCAAACTTTCAAGTCAACACTGTAAAGGAGCATGCATTCTATCAGGGGAGACAACATTTGTGCATGTATACACCCAGACGAGCATAAATACAAAGAAGTTTTGTAATGGTTGCAGCATGAAGATCTATGATAAGAGGGTGAAGTTAGTACTGTGCTAAGCAATGCTGGATATCTGGGGCAGTTGTGAAACCAGAACAAAAACAGTAGTAGGATATTGAGGTCAAGTGGGAATAAATGAAGTGAGACTTTAATCAGCCTAGTTTTCTCTCATTTGGGGGATGCATGAATTGTCTTCCAAGGTAACTTCTTTAAATAATTCATTTGAATGTACAGAATCTGATTTGCGTCAGTCAAAAAATTGTTAAGCATTTACCACACACTCTGCTAAGTGATGGGAGTACAAAGAAAGACAAAAGACAATCGCTGCCAACAAAGAATTTGAAATCAAATAGAGAAAGACAACACACAAAAAGAAGCTGAAAAGGGATTGGGGGGGGGGCACCTAGCTAAAGGACATAACAAAGACTTGTAGCCAGGTAGGATGAGGAGATGGCAACACTGGCCTGCTTCCTTAATTAGAGGATCCAGCAGAAGCACTTTAATGTCCACCCTTCATCCCTTCCAGTCAGAAAGGAAGGGCCACAGGGCCATCGAATATTGAGGAGTAAGTTACAAAGTTGATTCAATATTGCCAGAAGATGAGTTATTGGAGATATTGAGGTCCAGGAGATCATCAGGGTGGGAAATGTATGTGTGTATTTATGTATGTGGTGTTTAAAGTGTTCCAATTACTTTAAAAGCACATTTCATGCTTGTAATATGATTTAGATTGGGTGCTGATTTGGAAATAAACACTGGACTTCCTTAAATTGAATTGTGGAGACAAAAAGCAGTCAATAAACATTTATTGAGCACCTACTATGAGCTAGGCACTTTGTTAAGTGCTAAAAATACAAAGAAGAGCAAAGAACAGTTCCTGCTCCCAAGGTGCCCAAAGTCTTATGGGGGGAAGGGCATTTGAGGTGAAGTAGGAAGTAGTTGTTTGTCCTTCATTCTTGAAGAGGACCATGACGTCAGAGCAGTGATGCCATGATATACAAGTGAATTGGATTGAAGTGAGGGAGGGCTGTGCAAAGTCACCAGCCTCACTTTCTCCTCCAGAGCCATCTGGATCCAGTCGGGGGTAGAAACAACATACAAACAACCAAGTACAAACAAGATAGATAAGGATTCAATGGAAATAGTCAACAGTCTGTCAATAAACATTTCTTAAAATCATTTTCTACCTGTCAGGCACTTTGCTAAGTGCTCAGGGTACAAAGAAAAACAAAAGACAGTCATTACCTGTCCTCAAGAAGGTCACAAAGTGCTGTGGTATATGAAGGTAATGGAATACTGTTGTCCTATAAGAAATGGGGATGATACGGACTTCATAACAACTTGAAAAAACCTACACGACGTAATGCTGAGTGAGCAGAGCAGAGCCAGGAGAACATTATACACAACCACAGATATATGGATTCTGCGAGGACCAACCCTGACAGACTTCGCTCTTCTCAGCAACACAAGGTACAAAGACATCTCCAAAAGACTCACGATGGAGAATGCTATCTACATCCAGAGAAAGAACTATGAAGTATGAATGCAGATGAGAATCGATGAGGTGTCTGCCCTGAGCCCCCTCTTAAGATAGAGGATCTCAAAGGAGCTCCCTTATGCCCACCCTTCATCCTGACAAGGGTCAGGAGGTCCCTAGGAGGTATGAGTTCCAGAGTTGATCTAATCTTGCAGGAAGATGAGTTTTGGGAAACTGTGATGAAGAGAGAAGGTGGTAGTATTGAAGGAGAATGGAAAAAGGCTTCCTATATAAGGTAAAATTTTTGCTGGACTTAAAGGAAGCCAGGGAAACCAGGAGACAGAGATGCAGAGAAAAGAATATTCTCAAAGGGAACATTCAGTGAAAATACATGGAGTGAGGAGATGGAATATCTTCTATGAAGAAAAACAAAGGAGCCAGAGTCTGTAGATCATAGTATGTGTGTTTTTATGGGGGTGGGTGGTATAGTACAAAGGGTAAGAACTGGTAAAGTGGGAGGTGCCAGGTTAAAAAAGGGTCTGAATGCTAAACAGCATTCCTAGAGGTGATAGGGAACTATTAGAGTTTAATGAGTAGGAGAATGATATAAGTTAGACCTGAGATTTAGAAAATCACTTTGACAGCTGAGTAGAGAATGGACTAGAGTGGGGAGAGACTTGTGGCATGGAGACCAACCAGCAGGCTATAGTCCAGGTCTGAGGTGATGCGGACCTGAACTGGGGTGGTGGCAATGTCAGAAGAGAGAAAGGGCATATGTAAGGGACGTTAACAAAGGTAAAATTTACAGGACTTGGCAATAGATTGCACATAGGGAGTGGGAGAGAGTGAGGAGCTGAAGATAACACCTAGGTTGCAAGTCTGGTAGACAGGGAGGGTGATGGTGCCCTATAGACAAGAGGGAAGTTAGGAATCCAGATTCTCTCTCTCTCTCTCTCTCTCTCTCTCTCTCTCTCCCCCTCTCTCCCTCCCTGTTGACTGCAATCAAAACTTAATAAATATTAATTCATCTTTTTTGGAGATGACATTTGATTGTTTTCAATTGTAGGTTCATAGGATTTAGAGTTGGAAGGAGTCTTAGAGACCATCTAGTCCTTTTACTCCCTCATTTTATAGGGAAAGAAACTGAATTTGCTGGGCATTTCTCCATATCAGGATTTATCTGCAGTAGTCACAATTGCCTGCCATCCATTGAGTGTGCTCCTTTCATTTGTTTGCTAAGCCAGCATTAACTCCCACTCTCTAGAATTGTACCCAGGAAAAGAGGCGGAAATGGATCTTACACTAGTGGTATTATATCTGACTTGTAAAAATCTTTTCCATTACTATTACTTTTCCATCACTACTACTACTACATAAGATTTGGATTGTAATGTTATTATAGTAATAACTTACAAGTTCAGTTGTATTAATTATCATATATCGAGAGAGAGAGGCAGAAGGAGAGGGGCCAGAGGAACAAAGAGAAGGAGAGGGAGAGAGAGGGAAGCAGAGGGAGGGAAGGAGAGAGAGAGAGAGAGAGAGAGAGAGAGAGAGAGAGAGAGAGAGAGTAGCTTAACAAACATCTGACTATCCAACTGCTAAGTACCCTAAATAGCTAACAAAACAACTATAATATTGATTGCAAAAGCTTGCTGCTGCACTTTTGCTGCACTGGCGCCCTCTAGCAGGTTTTCTAAGCCACTACTCTAAAACTAATTTTCATTTCCTAACCCAGATTAATTTGATTAATTTGAAACTTGTAATATTGGTCCTAGAGTTGAAATAGACATTTCTTTTGGATGAATTTGGGGATTGGGAGTCTGTGACTATAAAGAGAAATACTGAAACTTCTAGAATTATTTTCTCAAAGCTTCATAAACGCCAAATATACTCAAAGAAATTACTTTGGGATAATAAAAAACAAAGCTAAACAAGCTTGATACTACCCCCACCCAGAAGCAGTATGTTATATTCAAAAGAGTAATGGTTAACATCAGAGGACCTGGGTTCAAATCCTAATACTACTTGTACTATCTATGTGGAAATTTATTTAAATTTCCTTGGCTTCAGTTTCCTAATTTGTGACCAGCCTAACCCTTCTAGTCTGAGAGCAAATGATCCCTTATGACAATTTCTTTCTAAAGATGCTGAGAAATTCAAAGAGGGGAAAACTGTCAGGAGAGATAGAAGTTTGAAAAGATAGATGAGGTGCCAAACCAGACAAAAATTGTTATTGATATCTTTTGGTTTTCCGTTATCTTTATTTCTCAATATATCATTCCCTTACCCCCCTCAAAGAACTATCCCTTATGTCAAAGAATAAAAAAGAAAGAAGAGGGGCAGCTAGGTGGCGCAGTGAGTAGAGCACCAGCCCTGGAGTCAGGAGGACTTGAGTTCAAATCTGGCCTCAGACACACGCTTACTAGCTGTGTGACCTTGGGCAAGTCACTTAACCCCAATTGCCCTGCCAAAAAGAAAAATAAAGAAAGAAGAAAAAATTGGTTCAATGAAACTAATCAACTTATCAATCAAGTTCCCATAATATGTGCTGTTCCACCTTCATAGTCCTCCTGAACTTCTTTACAGAATGGATGGTGCTTTCTATATTTCTATATCTATTGATCCTTCATTCTCTCTCTCTCTCTCTGTCTCTCTCTCTCTCTGGTTATTGGGGTTAAGTGACTTGCCCAGGGTCACACAGCTAGTAAATGTCAAGTGTCTAAGGCCGGATTTGAATTCAGGTCCTCCTGACTCCAGGGCCCATTCTCTATCCACTGTGCCACCTAGCTGCCCCTATCCTTCATTCTTAGAGAGGCAATGGCAAAGTAACAAAGGGAATCAGCATGCCTGTAGAAGAAATGGAACCACCTGGTGTGAAAATGGCAGTAGCTGAGGGTGGTGGCATAATGGTGAGCATTCTTAGGCTTAGCCTTGTGAAAGGAAAATGAGCAAACTTATGTTCTCAGAGTTGGAGTGATTAATGCACAATGTGGCAGAACAAATCCAGTCCCCTCATATTACTATGGAGACTATCCAGGTATTTTCTGAGAAGTTGTTTTGACTTTCTTGCATCACAGCAGGCATTTCCACAAGCATTTATTTAAGCCCTTACTGTATGCCAGGCACTGTGGTAAGTTCTAGGAATACAAAGATAAGTGCAAAGAAAGTCTGTTCTAAATGAGTTTTTATTCTAATGGGAGAAGACAGGAAATAAAAGAAAGCTGAAGGGAAAGTGATGAAAACAGCTAGCACATGGGGGCATGATAGAGAAAGTCCAGAGTACATCCAAAGGGGTTGGTTCCACTCACAGTTCTCCATGTTAGAGGTAGGGGTGATGGAGGCATTTAGTGCCACCACTCCATAGTAAGGAGGCTGGGGCTTAACACAGATCCAACAATTTTTGCCCAGTGTGTGGTAGAGCTGTTAAGTGTCTTATGAACAGCCGATAAAAGGGCAAGCAAGGAAACCTGATAGGTGTGGGGTTTCTGAGTAATAGGTGTTGGGGCAGGGATGGCTAGCTTACCTAATGGGGCAGGAAGTTTACTGCCCGCTGCTGCTGCTGCAGCAGCTGACAGGCTACTCTCATGCACGGACACAAACACATACAGGCACAGACGGACAGACAAAAAAGCACAAAACACAAAACAGAAAGACACCCCGGGACATATACCAGAAACCAGAACAGGCAGAGGCCTAACGTCTTAGCGCATGCTTGGGAGATTGGTACTTTTTTTCAGAAGGTGGGCCTCTCAGACTAATTAGGTCTGTCTCCCAGCCTTACTGACAGCTAAAGCAGAGTGTGGCCCCAAATCTCCACCAGAACCAGAAGGGAATTCCTACCAGAAACCAGAAAACAGAAACCTGACTCAACTTACCCTCTGGGGCTCTGGAACATCTCAGAGATTGTTTTCCCCTACAGGTTTTTTCCTGGATCCACAAAGTCCGAATAGAGGGCAGGTCGGCATGGGGGAGAGGTGGGTTAGTTCTCCTCCCTCTCCAGCTCCAGGGGCTCTGAAACGTTTGGAATGCCTCAGAGGCTGGCCCCCCTAGAAATCGGGAGGAGGAGACGCCCACTACCCGAGGACGAGACCCTACCTGGCCCAGGTCTCGGGGGGGTGCCACAGACCACCCCCAAATCTCGCTGGGGCCTCCAGAAATGTTGTGCTGAAAAAAGCAAGCAAGACCCAGATATAAATTTAGATGTGGATTTATTGAAGCTGGCAACTGTTTGGTGTAATTACTCAAATCAAACAGCCCTGAGCAAAGGGAGAGAAAGAATATTTAAAGGGAAAGAACACAATTAGATTTCTGTGGAGATGGGGACACAAACAGTGGGGTCCGTGGAGATGGGAGTACAAACAGTAGAGTGAGCTGGGGCAAGATGGAGAAACTGAAAAGGGGGGGCGGGGTAGGGCAAACAGTTTCACCTATGAACTGAACCAGTGAGAGGGGCAGGGCCTTCTTCCTCTGCTCTCCCTTTCATTCCTTGGCTCTGAGAAATATGTGTGTGTGTGTGTCTGTGTGTGTCTGTGTGTGTGTCTGTGTCTGTGTCTGTGTGTCTGTGTGTCTGTTTTCTATTTGGTGTCATTTGTTTTCAGTTTCAGGTGCTGGTGGTGATCCTCACCCAGCCTGGGAGTTCAAGCCATGATGACCTTGGAGTCAAGATTCCAGGCAGGATGTTGCAGCCAGCCAGCCCAGCAGGGAAACCCAGAGA
This sequence comes from Trichosurus vulpecula, assembly GCF_011100635.1. Lineage (NCBI taxonomy): Eukaryota > Metazoa > Chordata > Mammalia > Diprotodontia > Phalangeridae > Trichosurus > Trichosurus vulpecula. The sequence goes on along the minus strand of NC_050579.1, from coordinate 148,358,887 downwards.
ATCCAGGGTGTCTAGTAGTCAAGCCTAAGGGGGCCAGGTTTGGCTTAGAACTGGGACTGTGCTATGTAGGAACAAGGCTAAGCTATTCTGCTTCTCGCCTGTCAGGGGAGAAAGTTTGCATACTTCTGAGTATACCTTTTGGATTAAATATTCCTTTGTAAAAGCAAATCTATCAGTGGCTAAATGGAACTAGAGTGCAAAGCACACCTCCTCCTTATACCGGAGGAAGTGCCATTGGGGGTGTTGGAGACATTTGTAGAAAGCCTACATACCCTCATCCCCCTTAAGGGTTTCTGAGATCCCTGGAGGAGGAGTGAGATGTAACCTACTTGTCTAGGCAGTAAGGTGGAAAGTAGTTAGTATTACACAAACAGTAACAACCCCCCTTTTTCATAATCCTCTTTTTAACCCCCTCTTTGACTACAGATAGGAGGGAGATTAGGTTCACGGTTTAACTCAGTTCCTGTATAGTTTAGTCCCACCAAGTTCCAAGTCCAAATCTCCTCCCCTCCCTCCAACCTTGGACTTTGTCCAGAGCAACATTGTTTCTCAGGGCTTCCCTGATAGACTGGAGCAATATCCAGCCTGGAATACTGATCCAAGGTTGCCCAAAGCTTCAGCTCTCAGGTGCTGGGACTCTATCACTTGCTGAAAAGGATAGATGCAGCAGACCAAAACCCCAAACCCATTTCTTGGGTCCACGGGGCCTAAAGGTGAGGGAGAGTGGGCTACCTTCTCCCGCCGGGTCAGGGCTAAGTGCCTAAGCCTCTAAGTGCCTAAGCTTCAGGTTGTAATATCAATTGAGTTGGGACTTTCTTACTGTTTTAAAATGATTAATTAAGTGTCTTTGAGTCTTACTAGGTGCTAAGCCCCAGGTCCAAACCCCAATTAGGTGCTAAACCTATGTGGGTGTGAATTGGTAACCAAGGTGGGGCCTCAGGTGGAGCTAACTAAGGGAGGGCCTAGTTTACACATGAGTTTGAGTGACATGTTTGGGACATCAGAGGCTTTTAGACCACGTGGGTTTAAGTCGCCTCTTTGTGACGATTCTAGGTCACGTGGGTGAGTCACATGTGTGACTCACCCTGGGCCTGAAAAAGATATAAAACCAGGGGTTGGCTTTCTATTCTTTGGAGCTCTTACCCACAGCAGTGGTGGCGCGAGTGACTCTGGGCCAGCCCTCGTTATGAGCTCCCGGGCTGAACCTAGATGTTGGTAACTATGAATCTATATTTGGTCTGTCTGTCAATGTTTGTAATTTGTTTAGGGCTCTCACTCACGGTGGTGTTGATGTGGAGACTCCGGGCAGCTGTAGCTAAGGGCCTTCCAGCTTGTAACCTGGATGCTGAGACCTTGTTAAATTCTGGTAACTATGTATTGGGATTTGAATCAGACAAGGTCTGTCGATGTTTGTAATTTGTTTGTATTTTGCTCTGAAGTTCAGGGTACTGATTTTTTCCCCTGAACTAAGAGAATGATATGTGTATGCTGAATTAAAGTAAGCTTGTCAACCCTTAACGTTGCTTTCCTTACTAAAGCACCTGTGCTTTTGCAGTGTGTTGGCAGCTTTCTGGGTGCTGGTTGTTGGTGGATCTTACACCCCCACAGAAGCTGCTAGCCAGATTGTTGAAACACAGGTGAATGGGAACTTCACCCCTCTGGACACCACAGGAAAAAGACAAAGACACTGTCTCAGTCTGGTAGTTTTAAACATGAAGCCTGTTCTGTCTATGAAGCTAATGGATGGAAGCTAGGGGATGTTCCTACCCATATGCTGCCAACACAGAATGTCTTCTCTCAGAAGCAGGTCCCTTGGTCCCTTGGTGCCTTGGTGCCTTTCACTTGAGTGCCTCCATATTGGGTGATCTGGACATGCACAAAACAAAGCCCTGTTACATATCCCTTAGGATGCATTCAATGTTTGCTGAAGGGATTAATATCTCAGAAACCACAGGAAAATATGTACCTATTACTTTTCTTTTTTAAGTAAAGGGGAAGAAGAATATAAGAATTCAACTCATAGATTAGGTTCCTTTGTGGTGGGGTTTTTGAGTTTCAGGGTCAAAGGTCATCACAGCAATGTTCAATTAGAGCCAAATGGACAGACCGACCCTAGAGGCCATCAAATCCAACTCCTTCAGTTTATAAGTGAGTAAGCTGAGGCACAGAATGGTTAAGTGACTTATCCAGAGTGACACAGCTAGTAAGAGTCTAAGGTGGTATTTGAGCCCAGATTTTCCTGACTCCAAGTCCAGAGATTTATTCATATCCCCCTGCCTCCGAGTCTGTGTCTGTTTATGAGAAAAAAGTGCTCAGTGGTTGTTTACTTAGGCTTTTGTATGTTTTGGAAATCCAGATCATTCTTCACTATTTCCAAAAGAAAAAATAAAATTCTACGAACCCTTAAACAGCCAATTAAGTTTTTATCTGCTCTTTGCAAAAATAAGAAAAGGAGGAAGGGAGAGAAAAATCGTCTGCTTTCAATACTTAATATTTGTATTAGGAGGAGAGTTTGAACAAGAGAGAGATTAGATAAGAGCAAATAAATTCCCATATGGGGACAAAGGAGAAAAGAGAGCAAGTAGAGGTGTAGGATTGCCAGGCCAGAGCTAGATCTGTGCCTGAAACAAACAAGCCTGAAACAAACAAGTTGCCAAGTTTATGGTTTGGTTAGCTGTGCTGATGGCCAGAGGCAAATCCCTCTCCTTGGCACTCCCCAGGAGTCCTATGGCACACCATCTGGAATGAATATATGTTAACTAATTTATAGTTAGACTTTCATTTGATGAGGCAGCTACGTGGCACAGGACATAGAGCGGTGGACCTAGAGTCAGAAAAACCTGAATTCAAATGTGACCTCAGACATTTTTTAGAAGTATGACTGTGGATAAGACATTTAACCTCTTTCTGCCTTAGTTGCCTCAACTTTAAAATGGGGATGATAATAGTCCCTACCTCACGGGGTTGTTTGTGAAAATCAAGTGAGATAATATTTCCAAAGCACTTAGCACAATGCTTGGCACACAGTAGGTGCTTAATAAATGCTTTCCCCTTCTGCTCCTACTGGAAGAGGGGGGTCTCCTTTTTTTTCATTTTTTTTTTGTTTTTTGGGGTTTTTTAAAATTTATTTAATATATTTAGTTTTCAGCATTGATTTTCACAAGAGTTTGAATTAAAAATTTTCTCTCCATTTCTACCCTCCCACCCACTCCAAGATGGCATATATTCTGGTTGCCCTGTTCACCAGTTAGCCCTCCCTTCTGTCACCCCACTCCCCTCCCATCCCCTTTTCCCTTACTTTCTTGTAGGGCAAGATAAATTTCTACGCAGCATTGCCTGTGTATCTTATTTTCTAGTTGCATGCAAAAACTTTTTTTTTTGTTTTTGAACATCTGTTTTTAAAACTTTGAGTTCCAAATTCTCTCCCCTCTTCCCTTCCCACCCACCCTCCCTAAGAAGTTAAGCAATTCAACATAGGCCACATGTGTATCATTATGTATAACCCTTCCACAATACTCATGTTGTGAAAGACTAACTATATTTTGCTCCTTCCTAACCTATCCCCCTTTATTGAATTTTCTCCCTTGACCCTGTCCCCTTTCGAAAGTGTTTGTTTTTGATTACCTCCACCCCCATCTGCCCTCCCTTCTATCATCCCCCCCCTTTTTTTAAATCTACTTCCTTCTTCTTTCCTGTGGGGTAAGATACCAAATTGAGTATGTATGGTATTCCCTCCTCAGGTCAAATCTGATGAGAGCAAGATTCACTCATTCCCCCCTCACCTGCCTTCTCTTCTCTTCCTACAGAACTGCTTTTTTCTTGCCACTTTTATGCGAGATAATTTACCCCATTCTATCTCTCCCTATCTCCCTCTCTCAATATATTCCTCTCTCATCCCTTAATTTGATTTTATTTCTTTTGGATATCTTCCCTTCATCTTCAACTCACCCTGTGCCCACTCTCTCTTTCTCTCTCCCTCTATATACACATACTTATATACATACATACACATTCACTTATACATATATATACATAAACATATATATATATGCATATTCCCTTCAGCTACTCTAATACTGAGGTCTCATGGATCATACACATCATCTTTCCATGTAGGAATGTCAACAAAACAGTTCAACTTTAGTAAGTCCCTTGCAATTTCTTTTTCTTGTTCTTTTTCTTGATTACCTTTTCATGCTTCTCTTGATTCTTGTGTTTGAAAGTCAAATTTTCTATTCAGCTCTGGTCTTTTCACTGAGAAAGCTTGAAAGTCCTCTATTTTATTGCAAATCCATATTTTGCCTTGGAACATGATACTCAGTTTTGCTGGGTAGGTGATTCTTGCTTTTAATCCTAGCTCCATTGACCTCCGGAATATAGTATTCCAAGCCCTTCGATCTCTTAATGTAGAAGCTGCCAGATCTTGGATTATTCTGATTATGTTTCCACAATACTCAAATTGTTTCTTTCTGGCTGCTTGCAATATTTTCTCCTTGATCTGGGAGCTCTGGAATTTGGTGACAATATTCCTAGGAGATTTCTTTTTGGGATCTATTTGAGGAGGCAATCAATGGATTCTTTCAATTTCTACTTTGCCCTGTGGCTCTAGAATATCAGGGCAGTTCTCCTTGATAATTTCTTGAAAGATGATATCTAGGCTCTTTTTTTGATCATGGCTTTCAGGTAGTCCAATAATTTTTAAATTATCTCTCCTGGATCTATTTTCCAGGTCAGTGGTTTTTCCAATGAGATATTTCACATTGTCTTCCAGTTTTTCATTCCTTTGGTTCTGTTTTATAATATCTTGATTTCTCATCAAGTCACTAGCTTCCACTTGCTCCAATCTAATTTTTAAGGCAGTATTTTCTTCAGTGGTCTTTTGGACCTCCTTTTCCATTTGGCTAATTCTGCCTTTCAAGGCATTCTTCTCCTCATTGGCTTTTTGGAGCTCTTTTGCCATTTGAGTTAGTCTATTTTTAAGGTGTTGTTTTCTTCAGTGTATTTTTCAGTATTTTTTTGGGTCTCCTTTAGCAAGTCATTGACTTGTTTTTCATGGTTTTCTCACATCCTTCTCATTTCTCTTCCCAATTTTTCCTCTACTTCTCTAACTTACTTTTCCAAATCCTTTTTGAGCTCTTCCATGGCCTGAGACCAGTTCATGTTTTTCCTGGAGGCTTTTGGTGTAGGCTCTTGCACTTTGTTGACTTCTTTAGGCTGTATGTTTTGGTCTTCTTTGTCACCAAAGAAAGAATCCAAAGTCTGAGACTGAACCTGGGTGCGTTTTCGCTGCCTGGCCATATTCCCAGCCAACTAACTTGACCCTTGAGTTTTTCAGTGGGGTATGACTGCTTGTAGAGTTTAGAGAACTATGTTCCAAGCTTGGGGGATGAGCCAGCTCTGCCACACCAGCACTCCTCCTTCCCCAAGAATCCCCAACCCAGACTTGACTTAGATCTTCAGCAGGCTCTTCACTCCTGCTCTGATCCACCACTTAATTCCTCCCACCAGGTGGGCCTGGGGCCGGAAGCAACTGCAGCTATAGTTCTGTAGCTGCCCCATCTCCGCTGCCCCTGGGGCGGTAGCCGAACCATGAACTCCTTCCACTCTCGAACTCCTTCCACTCCCGCAGCTTTTCCCACTAACCTTCTCTGTTGTCTTTGGTGTTTGTGGGTTGAGAAGTCTGGTAACTGTTGCAGCTCACTGATTCAGGGCGCTAGGGCACACTCCGCCAGGCTCCTGGTCTGGTTGGTCTGCGCCACCCACACTGGGCTCTGCTCTGCTCTGCTCCCAGCTCCGTGTGGGATAGACCTCCCCCAGAGCCCATCCAGGCTGTCCTGGGCTGGAGCCCTGCTTCCCTCTGCTGTTTTGTGGGTTCTGCAGTTCTAGAATTGATTCAGAGCCATTTTTTATAGGTTTTTGGAGGGACTCAGTGGGGAGCTCACCCTAGTCCCTGCTTTCCTGCTGCCATCTTGGCTCCTCCCCTCTCCAGGGGTCTCCTTTTTGAGTGAATAAATCTACTGCTAGAAGTTTTAGCTACTGGGTGAGTGGAGCAGAGAAAGAAATATTTCCTTCCTCCCCTCCCCCGAACCTTGCAGGGTTTCACTCCACAGCTGCTTTGAGCTTTGACTACTTCCCACCCGAGAGTTGCTGGGTACTTTACTTTTTACATCGATTGGGCACAAGGAGTGTGGCTGATTCTCTCAGGCACTCACTAGATCTTTCCTGTAGAGTATCAGTTGCCTTTATCCAGTGGTTAAGGTCTTATAATTCTCTCAGTGGATTGAGAAATTTCTTCACATCTTGTGGATTTAAAAAAAAATAACTCTTCAACACTCTCTTTGGGGTTTTAGGAAAACTCCTAAACAGCTTTATAACTTTCACCCAATTAAGATTTGCTGGTCCCAACAAATCAACCATAGGGGATTTGAACCCGGGAAGTCAATACAGAGGGCAGCTGGGTGGAGCAGTGGATAGAGTGTCAGGTCTGGAGTCAGGAAGACTCATTTCCAGTGTTCAAATTTTGGCCTCAGACAATTACTACCTGTGTGACCCTAAGCAAGTCACTTAACTCTGTCTGCCTCAGTTTCCTCATCTGTAAAATGAGCTGGAGAAGGAAATGGCAAATTACTCTAGTATCTTTGTCAAGAAAATCCCAATGGTGTCCCAAAAGGTTGGACATGACTGAAAAACAACTGAACTACTGAACAATCCAGGAAACCAAGAATATGAAACAGTCAAGGTGTTTTCTTGGGAATATGTGGTTTGAAATGAAGTTCACCAGATTAGAAAGTAAAACTAAATAAAGCCACTTCTGCTAAGCATAGCAATATTCTACAAGAATAGGAAATTCCCACACCCCTCTCACCTCTGATGCCTCCTCTTCCTCCTCCTCCTCTTCCTCCTCCTCTTCCTCCTCCTCCTTCTTCTTCCCAATTCAGAGTCAACAGAAGAAACCAGGCAGAGGTAGCCCACACTTCCTGAGGTCGGGAGATGTTAATGACCCCTGCTGGACCTATGCAACAAACACCACAGAGTCTTGGGCTATAGCTTGTTGAGCTGGAAATAGTATTCCATTACTTGTATAAACCACCATTTGTTTAGTAATTTCCTCAATTGTCTAGACAGCAGCCTGAGGAACTATCTCCCTTAGGGTCAGGAAGTTTGTTTTACTTATAGATTTTCCCTCCCTTCTATTATCCTCCCCTCTTATACCCATCCCAGCTTGAATATTTTAAAAAAACAACTTAACAAAACCCACTGTTGCACATTTAGAGTTTTTATTGGCTGCCCCCTCCCTGTCTTTCAAACTTTTTCCTTACATTATTTAACAGTATATTCTTTATTTCTTTTTAAAAAATTTTATTTTTTATTCTGAACTTAAGAAATAAAACAAGAATTTCCATAGCATAGTAGAATAGAAAAAAGATGATTGCATGCTATTCCTTTTAAATACATAATAAAGTTATCATGTAACTTTCTCTTTTTTTCCTTCTTTTTCTATCCTTTCCACCTACCCTACAGATGGCTACCATTACATATTTCTATTTATCAGATCTTCCTCTTGATGCAGATAGTGTCTTCCTTCATATGTCCTTCATAGTTAACTTGGGTATTTATAATAGTCAAAATTACTTAGTCCCTCAAAGTTGTTATTAAAGCAATATTGCTTTTACTGTATACAAGGTCCCCTTGGTTCTGCTCACTTTGCTCTCCATTATTTCATACAAGTCTCTCCATGATTTTGTAAGATCATCAAGTTCCAGGGGTGCAATTGATTACCATGCAATACTTATATAGCTCAGCACACTCTACAGACCTGTCACACTAGCCTCCTTGGTGTTCTTCACAGATGAATCTCCATCCCCTCTATCTGTGGTATTGCCCTCTAGAGTCAAATCAAAGACCACCATGCAATAGGAGACCTTTTCTAGTTTCCCCTAGGTGCTAGCATCTTCTAAAGTTAAACTTTATCTACCTAAGATGTGCCATATATATATATGTATCACATAGGTGTATGTAAATATTTATGCATGTAGTTGGACCATTTCCTCCTTTTCCCCCACCACCACCACTGACTTAGAAATTCCTATTGCAATAGTCTCTTAAATGGGCTTCCTGTCTCATCTTTTTTTCCTCCTAACTATCCTCCACATTATTGTGGAAGGACTCAAAGGAGGGATGGTCAGAAAGGAAAGGAGGGTCTGGAAGTGGCAATGGAGAGCAAGGAGTTTGCCAGTTGCTTCTCCAGGGCCAAGGTCTTAGGGGATATAAATGTCTAGCATCATATAGGACTTCGAAGTTTGCACAGCACTTTACATACATTTACTCTTGTGGTTTTCACAACAACTACCCTATGACAGTACGTGATATTATTATTCTCTTTTTACAGATGAGGACAATGCCCAGGGTCACTTGCCCAGGGTCACACAACTAGTAAGTGTCCAGGATGGGAAGTGAACACAAGTATTCCTGATTCCCAGCCCAGGACTCTAACCATTCTACCATCTAGCTGCCTAGAGAAGACACACTAGTTCTGGAAAGGATGACCATGAATCCGGTAAAGACCATCAAGATTTCAGTATATTTATTTAAGGTATATGCTAACTGGGGGCATAGCCAAGATAACAGAGTAAAGGCAGGGACCTGCCTGAGCTCTCCTCCAAACCCCTCCAAATACGTTTAAAAATGACTCTAAATAAATTCTAGAGCTGCAGGACCCACAAAAAGACAGAGTGAAACAAATTTCCAACCCAAGACTGCCTGGAAGGTCGACAAGAAAGGTCTGTTGCCCCAGGGTGAGAGAGGTGAGCAGTCCAGCGCAGGCCAGGCCAGCTCAGACCAGGCCCTGGCAAAGTTGGAGCAGGCCTTGGGGGTGATTGAATTACTGGCAGCAGTGATAGTTTCCAGACTTCTCAGCCCATGGCCTCCAAAGACAACTTAGAAGATCAGCAGGAAAAGTCTGTTGGGCCTGGGTTAGAGAGGAGCACAGAACAGCACGGGCTTTTGCCAGCACAGCCCCAGCCCCGGCAAACCAGGAGCAGGCCTTGGGAGTGACTAAATCAGCAGCGGCAGCAGCTGCTTCCTGAGCACTCAATGCACAGATGGTAATGGGGTTGAACAACTGGTCAGAAGGAGATTACAAGGGTCTCTTTGCTAGCACTGAGGCAGGACTCTGTTGCTTTGCCCATACTCGGATCTGGGTGGCAGATGGTGGCAGAGGTGGCAGTCTCAGGGTGAGGAGGAGCACTAGCATGGCAGAGCTTGGGGTGCAGTGAAGGGGGGACCCTCCTCACAGTTCCAGGACAGAAAAGAGTGCTTGTGGTCGCTCACAGACCAGACCACAGGCCAAGAGGGAGTAAATACCTCTTCTTAGATCATACCACCTCAGAATAACTGAAAACTTACAGCTCTCTAGAAGTATCTCTGAAAAGAACTGCATAAAAACCCTGAAGCTTGGAACAGTTTACCTTCTACCCTGGAAGCAGAACTCTACCTTAACAGAGTTAAAAAGTCAAGTAATAGGCTGGGAAAATGAGAAAACAATGGGAAAAAAACTCTGACTATAGAAATTTACTTTGGTGACAAAGAAGATCAAAACATACACTCAGAAGAAGATAATAAAGTCAAAGCTCCTACATCCAAACCTCCAAGAAAAATATGAATTGGTCATGGAAGAAGCTCAAAAAAGGTTTTGAAAATCAAGTAAGAGAAGCAGAGGAAAAATTGGGAAGAGAAATGAGAGTGGTGCAAGAAAATCATGAAAAACAAGTCCACAGCTTGGTAAAGGAGACACAAAAAAATACTGGTAATACCTTAAAAAACAGACTAGGTCAAATGGAAAAGGAGGTCCAAAAGCTCACTGAAGAAAATAATTCCTTAAAAATTGGAATGAAACAAATGGAAGCTAATGATTTCATGAGAAATCAAGAAATCATAAAACAAAACCAAAGGAATGAAAAAATAGAAGACAATGTGAAATATCTCATTAAAAAATAACTGACCTGGAAAATAGATCCAGAAGAGATAACTTTAAAAGTATTGGACTACCTGAAAGCTATGATAAAAAAATAAGAACCTAGACATCATTTTTCAAGAAATTATCAAGGAAAACTGCTCTGATAATCTAGAACCAAAGAGTAAAATAGAAATTGAAAGCATCCACTGATCACCTCCTGAACAAGAACCCCAAATGAAAACTGCCAGGAATATTATAGCCAAATTCCAGAGTTCCCAGTTCAAGGAGCTGCAAGCAGCCATAAAGAAACAATTCAAGTATCACAGAGTCACAATCAGGATAACACAAGATTTAGCAGCTTTTACTTTAAAGGATCTGAAGGCTTGGAATATGGTATCCCAGAGGGCAAAGAAGCTAGGATTACAACCAAGAATCACCTACCCAGCAAAACTGAGTATAATCCATGATGGGAAAAAATGGATATTCAATGAGATAGAGGAATTTCAAGCATTCTTGAGAAAAGACCAGAACTAAATAGAAAATTTGACTTTCAAATACAAGACTCAAGAGAAGCATGAAAAGGTAAATAGGAAAGAGAAATCATAAAAGACTTATTAAAGTTAAACTGTTTACATTCCTATATGGAAAGATGGTATTTGTAACTCATAAGACCTTTTTTATTATAAGGGTAGTAAGAAGGAGTAGATAGATAGATAGATAGATAGATATAGATGATATAGATATAGATACATAGATACATAGATATAAAAAGAGAGAGAAGAGGCAAAGACAGAGACAGAGAGAGAGACAGAGAGAGAGACAGACAGAAAGAGACAGAGGGCACAGGGTGAGTTGAATATGAAGGGATGATATCTAAAAAATAAAATTAAGGGATGAGTGAGGAATGTATTGGGAGAAAGAGAAAGGGAGAGGTAGAATGGGGTAAATTATCTCACATAAAAGAGGCAAGAAAAAGCTTTTACAGTGGCGGGAAAGAGGCGGGAGGTGAAGGGGAGTGAGTAACTCTTATCAGAATTGACTCGAAGATGGAATAACATACACACTCAATTGGGTATAGAAATCTATCTTACTCTACAAGAAAGTAGGGAGGAATGAGATAAGAGTAGGGGGAGGAAGTGATAGAAGGGAGGACAGATTAGGGGAGGGAGTAGTCAGAAGCAAAACACTTTTAAGGAGGGACACAGTGAAAGGAGAGAGAAAATAGAATAAACAGGAGGGGGAACAGGATGGAAGGAAATACAGTTAGTCTTTCACAGCATGGCTTTCACAGTATGGCTATCATGGAAATACTTTGCTTGACTACACATATATAACCTATATCAAATTGCTTGCCTTCTCAATGGGGGTGGGTGAGGAGGGAGGAAGAGAGAGAATTTGGAACTCAAAGTTTTAAAAATGAATGTTAAAATTGTTTTTACATGTAATTGGAGAAAAATAAAATACTAAATTTTTTAAACAAAGAAAAAATACACAGAAGAGAACAGAATAAAATTCAGAAAGAAACAAAGACAAGCAGTATAGTTTGGCAACTAGCAAGTGAGTTTATTATATACACTTTTTAAAAAGGCAATCAATATGGCAAAAAAATTCAGTTACATATGCAATCCTCTTTATATTTCCTATTTCGTATATAGAAATTCTCTTTTCCATGTCTTACAATCAAAATAAAAATTAAATATAAAATAGGAGATAGTGAGATGAAAGAATTACAAATAATTAGCCAAGATTACATGGGAGGCATTATGGCTGTTCTCAAATATGTATATTGTTGCCATGTGGAAAAGGAATTAAACTTATTCTGTTTGACCTACCAGGAATAATCAGAAGTAATGAATAGATTTTGCAGTGGTGCAAGATTTTTGTTTGTTTTTAAAATTTGTGTTGATGTCATTTGCTTATTACATGATCTTTATATCTGAATAGATATTTCCTCCTCACAAAAACAAAGTATATGCTAACTTTAATTTATATTGTTCAACTTTCATTCATTCACTGAGGCAGCAAATAGCACAGTGGATATAGTGCTGAACCTGAAGTCAGTTAAGACCTTAGTTCAAATCTAGTCTCAGACACTTATCGGTTTTTTGACCCTGGGCAAGTCGTTTAGCTTCTGTCTGCCTCAGTTTCCCCATCTGCAAAATTTGGATGGTAGTAATAGCACCTATATTCCAGAATTGTGAAGATAAAAAAGTGATAAGACATTTTATAATCCTTAAAGTACAATATAAATGTTAGATTTTGTTATTATTTTCCTTATTACTTATTATTTAATCTGTCCTATTTTCTTTACATGTGACAGACTATATTCTAAGCATCTAAATTTTGCAAGAAATTTCTATTATGAACTGTAGGTCCCTGAGTTCACTTTCACTTTCTTTGTGTTGTACCTTTCCTAAATCCTGGATTGTAAATCACTCATGTAGTCAGTCAATCAGCTAGCATTTATTAAGCATCTACTACGTCCCAAGACCTATGCTAGGTGCTGAGGTTACAAAGAAAGGCAAAAACCAAAAACAAACAAAAGCAAACCCCCAAACCCAACAGTTCCCATTTGAAAATAGCTCACAGTCTATTGTGGGAAGGGAGGCCCAGCAAGAGGAGACAACATGCAAACAACTAAATGACTCTGTGACCCCATCTGGGAATTTCTTGGCAAAGACACTGGAGTAGCTTGCCATTTCCTTGGAGTCTCTTCTAGCTGAAACATTCTGTGGTTCTATGAAATAAAAAAATAGCATGAATACCAAAAAAAGTGATACAATTTGGCTCCAGCTTATTAGCAAAATTAATATTTATGTAAAAGATAGAAATCCAAATCCCTGGGCCTTGGTTGCCTCATTTGTGAGATGTGGTCCATTCCAACTTTAAATCCATGTTCTCAGGATCGTTGATGACATATCCTTGGTGTAGTATTGTGGACGATTCCTTGGACTCCTTAATTTCAATCAGAAGCAGGATTTTGATGAGCATAATTTCTTACTGGCCTGTTGTTAGCATATTCGTGCAGTGCACTATAAGCTGTATCAGTGGGCTCAATCACTTCTGAAATCTCCTTCCACTCATCAGAGCCTGGAATTCTCACACTGTCTAAGCGGACATTTTCAAAGAAGCACTTGACATTTCTTTCTGCCAATTCAGTAGCATACTTCTTTGATTCAGTAGTTAATATCTCCTTTTCCTGTTTCTTATAGATTTTCAGGAACTTTAACTGAAGAAAACTAACTTGTGATTTGCAAAAGGTACAGAACTTGGCAGTCGCACAGCAAACCATGAGAAGAGTTATCAACCAACCTAACATCTTTGGAAAAGAGAGCAAGACACAGCTGGGTTACAATTTAGCAACAACAACAAAGATGATGACAATGATGGTGATAATGATGATAGAAAAGTAAGAAAGAAAAGAAATCTCCCCCCACCAAAAAAACAGATGTTACTCTTTCACTCTTCATGAGGCTGGAGAAACACAACCTGAAAAGTGAAAAGGGCTAAATCCAGACCAGGGATCAGTAATGTTATCACTCACAGGTAACACCTGCATACTTGGAAAGTCAATCCTGTTCCTAGGAATGGCAGGGCCCCAAGGAAAGGTCCTAAACCATACATCCCAAATGGAAATTCAAAACCTAAGCAGTTGTGTGACTCAGTATAACCCAGGCAAAGGTAGAATAGAACATTAGGCTTGTTAATTCCAGTCTTTGATTTAATATCATTTTGCATGTTGGAAGGAAGATTCTAAGAATGGGATTCTAAGGATAAGTTCTAACTAATCATGTCAATTCTCCTTTTTAGGGGAGCTTGGACTTCATTTATTCACTCAGTAAATGTTCCATTAGGATAGGATCTGTTTTATTTTTGTCTCTGTAACATCATTGCCTAGCACAAATCTTGGAACATAGCAGGTGCTTAATAAATGCTTGTTGACTACTATACTAAACACCTGTTGTGTGCTAAACTTGTTCAGAAATTCAGAATTTAGCCGAGTCACAGTCCCTGTCCAGGGTGAGACAAATAATACAAATAATCATGTAACCAGGCTTCCACTGAAGCCTGAGGGTGGGGCTCCCACTGACTTAGCCTTTTTAATTCTCGATATTACATGATAGGTACATTAGAGAGGTGGAAAACAAAGTCTGAGGTACAATGATCCATTCTTTTCCAAGTCAGACTTCCTTGAGGAGATAGCTTTTATGTTGACTTTGAAAGAATAGCTAGTAATTCAACAAGCTAAAGAAGGATAGAAAAGGCATTGTAAGAACAGGTAATTTAGAATGGTTCCATCAATCAATCAACCAGCAAACACTTTTTTAAGCTCCTAAAATGTGATGGGTGCTGAGCATACAAAGAAAAATGAAATCGTCCCTGACTTCTAGAAACTTACTTTCTACTGAAGTGAATGTAGAGGAATAATGTCTACACATTCTACCTAGAAAGAAGTTACAAAATAATGGATGCAGAAAGAGGAAGGCATTAATTAGCCTCTGAATATCACAAGTTTCTAGTTTCCAACTTAGGCCTTCTGTGGGCTCCCCTGCATTTCTCTAACCAGTCAAGTTATATCCTCTCCTGTATCTCCAACCATTTCCTTTTCTCTGCCCCCACTCCCACCCCCACTGATCAGAATTGTTTTACTTTCTGCCTGAGTCTTTACCTGGGATTGAGCCCTGAGCATATTCAAGAGTCCTTGGATCTCCTTGGAATTTGTCTTCTGGCAAGGCATCTGTAGCACTTCCTTAGTACAGTTGGGTTTCTGCCCCTGACATAAGTACTTTTGCATCCACTCATTTCCACTGGCCGCACACTCATAGTAACTACCCCCAAGCAGCGCCACTGCAATCCAGGTGAATGGTGCCAGGGCAGCAGTCAAAGTGATTCGACTGCACGTCACCCTCCAACAGCACATCTTCATCCTGCTGTAACCAGGCTTGTCAGGTATCTCCTCAGAAGTGTCCCCCTGGTCTCTAGCACAGCAGCCAGTCATCAACCGAGCTGCCTTAGTGCTCAGCAGGTAGCCCAGAAGTAAGAGGATTAGGGCGGGAACCAGGAGGAAGAAGAGGGAATAGGGCAGGCTCCAGTTAGCGTTGCAGGGGCATTGGAACACTACATTGGAGAAGAGACTCTCCCCGCCAGCTGTCAGCAAGCTCAAGAAGCTCATGCCCAAGGTTTTGTGGTGTTTCGTGAGGTGGCCCAACAAAAGACGATACTTGTCCATGGCTTTCCTTTCTTCCTTTTCTCCTCCTCACTCCTGGACTCGTCAAGCAGATATCCTGTTGCCTCTACCTGGTTTCCTCAGCTGGATCTGAAGATTTTCTTACTAGGGAAAGGAAATGAGGGAGCGCAGGGCCGTGGAGAATGGTGTAGAAATGCTACTGCTTTATAAAAGAGGTTTCCTATTACAGGTTCCTTAAAAGTTTCACTTTCTTTTTTGATAGCATTAAACCAAGACCTTTGAATTTTGATTCACTTCAAACATGTCTAAGATAACAGTTGTGAAAATGCATCCCCTACTGGGAGGCTGAGGTGGGGGCGGGGACTAGGCAGTGTGGGGAGATCTCAATACTTACGCCAATGGTTACACAGTGAGCTGTAGCCCTGCCAATGAAGGGTAACAGTAACAATGAGAGAAGTTTGATTCATAGTAGGGCTTCATGACCAAAAACAATTCTGGAATTTTGCTATGGCTGAGATCATCCAGAGGGTAAACACAAAGAATTATTGTTATTCCAAATTCAGGGCACAGCTGGTTTGTTGGGCCTTAACTCTGGAAAACAGGGTGTCTCCTAATATCTTGGCACTGACCTAGAGCCAGAGATCCTGGAGAATGAAGTCAAGTGGGCCTTAGGAAGTGTTGCTAACGATGAAGCTAGTGAAGTCATGGAATTCCAGCTGAGCTATTTAAAGCCCTAAAAGTTGGTACTTTTTTGGGAAGGGGGAAGGCAAGGTAATTGGGGTTAAGCAACTTGCCCAAGGTCACACAGCTGGTAAGTGTGTCAAGTGTCTGAGGCCAGATTTGAACTCAGGTCCTCCTGACTCCAGGGCTGGTGCTCTACTCACTGTGCCACCTAGCTGCCCTTAAAGATGATGCTTTTAAAGGGCTGTATCTAATACAAAGCAAATTTGGAAGACATAACAGTGGCCACCAGTTTGGAAAAGATGGGTTTCTATCCCAATACTAAATAAGGCAGTGCCAAGGAAGGTTCAAATTACCAAATAATTTGCTCATTTTACATGCCAGCAAGGTTATGTATAGCAATATATGAATGGAGAATTACCAGGTGAGCAGGCTGGTTTTTGAAGAGGCAGAAGAACTAGAGACTAAATTGCTGACCTTTGCTGGACTTTGGAAAAAGCAAGTGAGTTCCGGAAAAACATCTACTTCTGCTTCATTGATTACACTAAAGCCTTTGTGTGAAACACAACAAAATGTGCCAAGTGTTCAAAGAGATGGTAGCAACAGGTCATCTTGTCTCCTGAGGAACCTGTATGCCAGACAAAAAGTAACAGAACTGAACATGGAACCACTGATTGGTTTAAGGTTGGAAAAGGTATATGAGGAGGCTGTATATTGTTGCCTTATTTATTTAACTTATATGTAGAGAACATCATGCAAAATGCCAGGCTGGATGAATCAAAAGCTGGAATTAAGGTTACTAGGAGAAATATCAACAATCTCAGATATGTAGACAATACCACTCTGGCGGCAGAAAGTAAAGAGGAAATGAGAAGCCTCTTGATGAAGGTGAGAGGAGGGTGAAAAAGCTAGCCTGAACTTTAAAAAAAACCCTAAGATCATGGCAACTAGTCCCATCACTTCCTGGCAAATCAAGGGAGAAGAAATGGAAGTAGTATCAGATTTCAAATTCTTGGGCTCAACTATCACCGTAGATGTCTATCGCTGTCATGAATCATGAAATTAAAAGATGCTTCTGGAGGGGGCAGAGCCAAGATGGTGGCTGGAAAGCAAGGACTTGCGTGAGCTCCCCCCAGGTCCCTCCAAACACCTATAAAAAATGGCTCTGAACAAATTCTAGAACTGCAGAACCCAAGAAATAACAGAGCGAAGCAGGGGTCCAGCCCAGGAAAGCCTAGATGGTTTCTGGGAAGGGTCTATTGTACAGAGCTGGAAGTGGAGCAGATCAGAGCCCAGCATGGGCAGCGCCAGGTCCAACCAGACTGGGAGCCAGGTGGAATAGGCCACAGAGCCCTGAATCAGTGAGCTGTGGCAGTTACCAGACTTCTCAACCCATAAATGCCAAAGACAACAGAGAAGGTTAGTGGGTAGAACAGCTAGAACAGCCCCAGCCCTGGGGGAATGGAAGTGGTGCAGCTCTGGGGTTGCTTCCAGCTGCAGTTACTTCTGGCCCCAGGCCCACCAGGTGGGAGGAATTGAGTGGCAGATCAGAGCAGGAGGGCAGAGCCTGCTTGAATCTGACTCACAGTCCAGGTTGGCGGTTCTTGGGGGAGGAGGAGTGCTGGTGTAGCAGAGCTTGCTGTGTAGAAGTAGCTCTGAAAATAGCAGCACAAGGCCCCTAAAGCTTGGGACAAAGTACTCTCTACTCTACCTTTACAAAGAGCTCAAGGGTCAAGCAGTTGGCTGAGAACATGAACAGGCAGCGAAAACACACCCAGATTCAGAATCAGACTTTGGAATCTTTTTTTTGGTGACAAAGAAAACCAAAACATTAAACCACAAGAAGTCAACAAAGTCAAAGAGCCTACGTCAAAAGCCTCCAAGAAAAATATGAATTGGTCTCAGGCCATGGAAGAGCTCAAAAAGGATTTGGAAAAGCAAATAAGAGAAGTAGAGGAAAAATTGGGAAGAGAAATGAGAGTGATGCAAGAAAACCATGAAAAACAAGTCAACAACTTGCTAAAGGAGACCCCCCGCAAAATACTGAAGAAAATAACATCTTAAAAAATGGACTGACTCAAATGACAAAAGAGCTCCAAAAAGCCAATGAGAAGAATGCCTTGAAAGGCAGAATTAGCCAAATGGAAAAAGGAGGTCCAAAAGACCACTAATTAGATTGGAGCAAGTGGAAGCTAGTGACTTGATGAGAAATCAAGATATTATAAAACACAACCAAAGGAATGAAAAAATAGAAGACAATGTGAAATATCTCATTGGAAAAACCACTGACCTGGAAAATAGATCAAGTTGAGAACATTTAAAAATTATTGGACTATCTGAAAGCCATGATCAAAAAAAGAGCCTAGATATCATCTTTCAAGAAATTATCAAGGAGAACTGCCCTGATATTCTAGAGCCAGAGGGTAAAATAGACATTGAAAGAATCCACAGGCCCTCTGGTACCTTTTCATTTTAAGTAGCTTTTCTAAATAGGTCAAGAAGTTACTAGCTTAGTTATTTCCTTGGTCCTTGAATCTGGCTCCACTATGTCTATTTCCCTTTTATCCTGACTCTTTGTCTTAGGCAGTTTACATAGATATATTCCCATGTCCCAAATCCTCCTTTAACAAAGACCAGTGAATGTTCATGT
Organism: Trichosurus vulpecula; assembly: GCF_011100635.1. Classification (NCBI taxonomy): domain Eukaryota; kingdom Metazoa; phylum Chordata; class Mammalia; order Diprotodontia; family Phalangeridae; genus Trichosurus; species Trichosurus vulpecula. The sequence continues at coordinate 148,340,413 of NC_050579.1, read as the reverse complement.
TTTGTCTACCTTAAAATATACTCCTGACAATGCACTAAACTCAGATGTTTTTGTGCTATGTTTATTACAGCAGTTCTCGGCAGGTGGTTAAAAGCATCCTTTTCAGGAATATTTTAATCCAGACATGACTACAATTTTTTAATGGAACAGTCCTCTTTTACCAATTCACTCTCTACCCAGTTGCCATTATTCTATCCATTGTTTCATCATGGAAGAGAATTTCAAAAGCTTTTGTCTTCTAAGTAGAATAAACATAACTTTTTTCAATAGCCATGGTCCTGGCATTATCACCAAATATATTTCATCTTAATGTTGATCTGAAACTTATGTGAAATTTCATACTTCTGAGGATTTGAATTACTGAAAATATGCCGCCTGATTTCATCCCAGTTGAAATCATAATTAGAGACAATGAAATTTGTAGTTGTTTTGGAAGGGACCTGGAAGGTTATCTACTTAATACCCAGCATGAATTCTTTCTAGGATGTGCTTAAGTTGTTGAAGAAGTGGCTGGGTAGATAGAGGACTTGGCTTGGAGTTAGATCTGAGTTTAAATTTGGCCTCAGACATTTGCTAGCTATGTGACCCTGGGCAAGTCACTACTTCTATTTGCAACTATAAAGTGAAGATAACAATAGCACCTACATCCCAGGGCTGTTGTGAGGATCAAATGAGATAATATTTGTCAAGCACCTAGCCTTTTTTTCAGGGTTTTAATATCTTCATTAAGTCAAGCAGGTCAGTACTTTGCTCTCTCATCGCTATAACCCTTGAGTATCGTTGGAATAAATCCATGACCCTAGCTGACAGGTGCTCTACTGAGCATCAGAGCTCCATGGAGGCCATGAGATGCTCAGCTGAGGGGTGAGGGTGGAGGGAGTACCAAAATGAAGGAGGCTATGGTAGCCATGAGGAATGGGCCCTCAGGGACAAGAGGATGTTGGTGCTGAAGAGAGAGTGAGCAGGGGTCATGGCTGCTAGTCTCTGTATTCTTGGTCCCAGGGCTGGAGGTAAATGAGTACCCTGGCGAGAATAAAGCTACTCCAGGTACAGCGTCCATGGAACATTTGGGATGATTGGCTTGTAGTCTTTGTGGACTGGCACATAGTAGGCACTCAATGCTTATTTCCTTCTTTCCTTATTATTCTGTCTTACCTTGAAACATATAAGAATGCACTATTTTACAAAGCAGCTCATTCCATTTTGAATATCTCTAATTGAAAGTCATTTAAACATCTTAAACATTAAAGTCATAAAAACATTAAACAAGGTAAAGCACAAGTTCTTGAGGACACTCTATTAGAAGCCCCCTTCTGCTGCAGATATCAAATGTTTTGTTTGTTATTACTCCCATGGCTTTGCTCACGCTGTTCTTCAAGTCTACAGCTGTAGCCCCTCCCACTCTCTGCTCTCCATGCAGCTAAATGTTTCCCATCCATCCCATACTAATAAATTTAATAATAGTAAAGATAATAGTAAAGTCCTAGAATTGGTGCAAAAAATCAACTGCACAAAAATAGGCTGAAGAAGAAATTATTGAACAACTTTGTAATGCCAGAATGAGTAAGGTAATAAAGCTACTGTGCCTTGCCCAGACTGGTCCACAAAGTGCTTAGTTTGGGGTACCACTGGGTTTTTAAATTTCTTTTTCTTTGTTCTTTTGCGGGGGGTACCACCTATTAGCAAAGTGTAAGTAAGGTGGATTTTAGTGTGTGTAAAATTGATTTTTATTATTATTCCTTAAAGTTCCTTTTCCCAGGATCCATGGTTATAACAATCTCTGTTTCCCAGACTCATGGTCCAAAATATCCCCACCATGCTTGCACAGCATTATATAATGATAAATAAAATAAACACGTGTGCTGAATTGTAAACATCCACTGCGACTGCACAGGGACGAGGTGATATAAACTTGTGAGGCTGTTGCTGGCAATATGCCTTGTTTGTCTGTTGCCCTACAAATCAGGTGGGCACTGGTCAGTGAGCTGGGGAACCTTAGGGTTGAATGGAAGCTGGAATACTGTGCATGCCTTGATTGGTCTCCATCAAGGCTGGGAGGGAATCTGTGTTTGCCTCAACGGGCCCCCATTGAGGCTTGAGGGGATTTAGGGGAATGCACAAGCTGTGCCTGTCTCTATTGACCCCATGGAGACCTAGGGGTAGTTGCCCCCATTCTCACCCACCCATGCAAGAAGGGTGATCAGGGAATGCTGTAGGAGTTTGTGCTTCATTATCAGCAACCTTTGTGAGAGGACTAGACTAGAATAAAGTAGGATTATTAACCCCTTTGAAGCTGTTTTTCCTCTCTGACCTGATCAAGAGAAACTGTGCTAGCAGTCATCCTGTGTGTGTTGTTATCTGTCTTACACCTTCTAACCCCTAACTCATAGAATCTTTAATTTTCTTCAAGACTCATCTCAGGCATGCTCTCCATGAAGCCTTTTCTGATTCTTCCAACTGCCCTCCTTCCCTAATTCCCTTGTATTTGAGTATTTTATATTTATTTTGTGTTTATTCTACAAACATTTGTTTTCTATGGAGTATATATGTATGCACATATATACATAAATAAATGTGTGTACATGTGTGTACATGTATAGATAGCTACAAAGATATGATATTTAAATATAAAGGGCAGTTAGGTGGTACAGTGGCTAGACTGCTGGGCTTGAAGTCAGGAAGTGTCATCTTCCTGAGTTCAAATCTGGCCTCAGACACCAGCTATGTGACCCCAGGCAAGTCACTTAACTCTGTTTGCCTCCTGCAAAATGATCTGGAGAAGAAATGGCAAACTACTCCAGTAGTACCCCAAATGGGCTCATGAAGAGTCAGGAGTGACTGAACAACAACAAATACTCAAATGTGGCTTGTGGGTTGCATGGCATATATACTTATCTTTCCTGATAGAATGTAAGCTTCTTGAAAATGTGGATTATTTCTTTTCTCTTCCTTCCTTCCTTCCTTCCTTCCTTCCTTCCTTCCTTCCTTCCTTCCTTCCTTCCTTCCTTCCTTCCTTCCTTCCTTCCTTCCTTTCTCTCTCTCTCTCTCTCTCTCTCTCTCTCTCTCTCTCTCTCTCTCTCGTTCTTTCTTTCTTCCTTCCTTTCTTCCTTCCTTCCTTCCTTTCTTTCTTCCTTCCTTCCTTCCTTTCTTCCTTCCTTCCTTTCTTCCTTCCTTCCTTCCTTCCTTCCTTCCTTCCTTTCTTTCTTTCTTTCTTTCTTTCTTTCTTTCTTTCTTTCTTTCTTTCTTTCTTTCTTTCTTCCTTCCTTCCTTCCTTCCTTTCTTTGTTTCTTCCTTCCTTTCTTTGTTTCTTCCTTCCTTCCTTCCTTTCTTTCTTTCTTTCTTTCTTTCTTTCTTTCTTTCTTCCTTCCTTCCTTTCTTTGTTTCTTCCTTCCTTCCTTCCTTCCTTTCTTTCTTTCTTTCTTTCTTTCTTTCTTTCTTTCTTTCTTTCTTTCTTTCTTTCTTTCTTTTTTTCCTTCTATATTCTCAGCAACCAGTACATTTCCTGGCACATAATAGGTACTTTATGTTTGTTGATTGATTAGTAAAGTCACATAGTGACGAAACCAGAATTAGAACCCAGGTCCTCTTATTCCAAACCCAGAGTGCTTTTTATACTGTATCAGTCTTAGCTATTGATTGCTTCTAGGATGCTGACAGTGTAATGATAATAACTAATATTCATATAATGCTTTAAAGTTTATTAAGGGATTTACATGCATCGTCACATCTGAACCTTACTATAACCATGTGAGATAGGTACTAGAGGTATTATAATTATCACCATTTTACAGATAATGGAACTGAGACTCAGAGCAGTTGTAGTAAGTGACCACACAGTAAGTGTGCAAGGGAGGATTCAAATCCAAGTTTTCTTCATGCCAAGTCCAGCACTCTATCCATTATTCCATGGAGCCTCCTGGTCTCCTAAATGATGTGAGAATAATGATGAAATTTTAAACCAAGGTTACCCATTGCTTGGGCTAGTTTGTAAATCAGACACTTTGGGATGCTACATTAACTCTCTTACATCCCTAGAATGTGTATTTCATAGAACACAGAACTGGTGTAATTTGCTAACTAGTAGCTGAAAGACTCTTGTAGCTTTAGTGTGCTTGATTCTAGAGATTATCTTAGGCACTGTACACCTAAGAACATGGTCTGTATTTCCAGCAAAACTGTTTCAGCACAGGAAAGTAGAACTGGAAACCAGAATTTTTTTCTTTGTTTTCAGGTAAAGAGGAATTTCTTTAAATGAAAATCATGTCTCCTACCCAGGAATATCCTATGTCTCCTTTTCTTCTTTTCTTTTCTCCTTCTTCACTTCTCTAACATAGGTTCTGAGCCTATTGCATGAAATCATTGGCATATCACAGTAGCGGGTTGCTATACACAATGGTTTATACACACACATACACAAACACACACATATCTACACACGTATATGTGTGTATATATACATACATACATACATACATACACGGAGTCCTTCCCTGAGGTACCTCTCCTCTCTGTGAAGGGGACAATGTGCCCAATTATTGTTCCATCCTTACTTAGAATCCTGTGTTAAATAACCAAAGGTGATCTGTCCTAGCATTAGAAGGGCCCTATGACCTCAGAGTATTATATATTTCCTGTTTCCAAACAACATGCTTATCTCTAAGACCAACTGCAAAATGGCAAAGTAGGCAAAGCTGGGGGGCTTCTCTAGTCTCTGTTTAGTTTCTTTTTTCAATCTTTTGTCAAATCCTTCCTGCAGAACACCCAGTACCTTCATGCTTCTCCCAGGGGTCCAGGACTACAGCACCCAACCCACCTGCCCTTCCTACAAATCTTTCATGCTTTAGATCTTTCCCACTTCTGACTCACCTATCAAAACTGACTTTGCTTATATTCCATCCTTCAAGCTCCCACTCTTGAAGCTAGTTAATCTGATAAAATAGTACCTGGATTACTCTTTCCAGATGATATGTGTGCATTTTAACTAAAGATCTTTCAATAAAATGGCCATCTATGGGTTCCACTACTATGCCAGGTTTCTAGGCTAGAAACACTGGAGTTAGAGAAGGAGAAGTGGGCTTGGACTTAGAACCCTTGAAGTCAAATCCTATCTTATCTACTTGCTGTGTGACCATGAGCAAATCACTTGCTTTCTCTGTGCTCAACTCTCTCGTATGTAAAATGGAGATGCCCACCTAGGATCATGGGATTTAGAGCTGAAAGGGACCTTAGAGGCCACTAAGTCCAACCCCATCATTTTACAGATGAGGAAACTGAGGCATAGAGAGAAGTGATTTACCTACTGTGACATAGTAAGTGACTGGGGTGACATTTGAACCCAGATCTTCCTGCCTCCAAATCCAGCACTCTATCCACTATGCAGATTTGCTTTGAGAATCAGTTGAGGTCATGTATGTAAACTACTTTGTAAATTGTAAAGCACTATACACATCAGTTATTAATAGCATACTCTGGTACCCAATGTCACTCTTCCTTCCCAAAATGCTGCTTTCCTCACATAACACCCATGCTCTCCTTTTTTTAAAAAACGGCTTTTGATCGTCTCTATACTTAAATTCCCAAGTTCTGGGCGTTTTCAATCATCATCTTCATGACGCCAGCTAAACTATCTCAGTGCCAACCGAAGACTGGTGCTGTTCTCTGAAAATGCATCACACACTTTCATCTATTTCTCTTTTGTGGGTTCTTTAATTTTTCTCAAGCAGGAAAGAGTTTCCATCTTAGGTGTGTTTTTCTGGCCTATGGTTTCCAGAGGTAAAAACATACCACAAATTCTAGCCAAATATGGAAGTACTCCCAAAGTAAATGATTTAAAATCCCCAACTTTCTGGTGGGGACATTTCATGTTCTGAAGAATCAACACAGATTATTTTTCCCCCTGTATTCTCAGCAATCTAACATCATACCTCAGTTTGTCTCAGATAACATGCCCATAGTCCAACTTCTTCATCTTACAAATGAATGAAATCTAGTTCTTTAGAATTTTAAGGATATTATTTTTAAAATATATCATTTGTAACTAAGGTTACCATAGACTGTTTCTTATGATGGAAGCAATGTAGTGTGCAGTGGAAAGAGTGCTGGAACTAAAGTCAGAGGACCTGGGTTCAGATCCCAACTCCAGCATTTACTATTTATTATGTGAACATAATTCTGGGCAGGTAGGTAGCACAGTGGGCAGAATGCCAGACCTGGAGCCAGGAAGACTCATCTTCCTGAGTCCAAATCTGGTCTCAGACACTTCCCAGTTGTATGACCCTGGGCAAGTCACTCTATCCTGTTTCCCTCAGTTTCCCCATCTGTAAAATGAGCTGGAAAAGGAAATTGCAAACTACTCCAGTATCTTTGCCAAGAAAACCCCAAATAGGATCATAAAGAGTCAGACACAACTGAAAAACAGCTGAACAACAACTAAATATGAACTCCTGCCTAGGCCTTAGTTTTTTCCTCTGTAAAATGAAGGGAATAGATGAAGTGGCCTCTGAGATCCTTACATCTCTAAATCTATGATCCAACAAAAACACCTAAAATTACCAAATAGATGAATGTCATTTATTAATAGTTTTGGAATGAATACATGCTAAAGAGGACACTGACATAGTAACATGCCTTTGAAGCTTGCAAATCAAATACCACTTTAGTAGGTTAATGAAATTAAGTTAACTATAAGGAAGAATGGAGCAGCTAGGTGGCATAATAGAGCCCTGGGCTTGGAATCAGGAGGACTCATCTTCATGAGTTTGAATCTGGCCTTGGACACTTACTAGCTGTGTGACCCTGGGCAAATCACTTAACCCCCTTTGCCTTAGTTTCCTCACCTGTAAAATAAGCTAGAGAAAGAAATGGTGAACCACCCCAGTATCTTTGCCAGGAAAACTCCGAATGAGGTCATGAAGAGTAAAAAAACAGGGAAGAAATCTAAAATCCCCTTATCAGCTCCCTAAAACACTTGGGGAAGTGTTTCAACTTTGGCAGTGTTACCACAGAGGACCTCATACACTGATTCTCTTTGTTCCTTATCCATGATACTCCATCTCTCTTCTCTGGATCTTTACACTGACATACCTGGCATGTTCTTCCTCAAAGAGTCCCTCTGCTCCTTAAGGTGCAACTCAAACACTTTCCGCATGAAGCCTCTCTTGATCTCCCCAAGTGCTAGGGCTCTTCTTCCCAAACCACTTTTTATTTAGGCTGAATATATTTACACATGTATTCATTATCTTCTCCATTAGAATGTAAGCACCTTGTGAGTAGAAGTTGTTTCATTCTTTGTACTCAAATCCCCAGCATCTAGTTTAATAAATTCTCATTGATTGTTGATAAAAAATAGCAGACAGTCAGCAAATCAACAAACATTTATTAAGCACTTACTATGTGCCAGGCACTGTGCTAAGCACTTGGGATACAAATAAGACAAAAACAGTAAAATCTAATTTTCCCCCATCTGCTCAATAAGAGGAAATAGGTAAACTATTATTCCTTTTCTTCATGCCTATGAGTATGGAATGACTAGGTAGGACTGTGCAATATCGTGAAATTCATGCTCACTATATTACATAATGAATTACTTATTTTAAAAGGCCTGTAGTTCTGCAGATTGGGAGAAAATGTAAGTTTACAAGGAGAAAAAAGTGCTATGATGTCTAGTACCAAGCAATTCCATTTTTATGGCTAAGTTATGCTTTTTTTTTTAAAGCTTGCATGACTTTAGCAAAATCAAAACTTCAGGGCCATATATAGTCAATCGGCCACTCCCTAAAGTGACTTCCTGTGGCTTTTGTATGTTGCTCTTCATTTTTTCCGTCTGTATTTTTTCTCCTCCAGCTTCTTCAGAAATGTGATTCCTATTTCTGTAACTTTGTCACCTTTAAGTCTGTCTTGCAAGAATGTAACATCAGCAGTCAAATGAATCTAGAAGAGAAAAACCCAGGGTTGTCATTTTATTTTTAGCACGCCCCCACTCCATCTTCTCATTCAGTTTTCATTTCACCAATATGGAATATATCTTTCCTTAGGGGAAAATAAAAGTGAAATTCTAATTATATGCTTAATTTACAGGACCAGGAAAAGCTAGAATGGTTCTGAGGCAAAACCAGAGATTTGAACCCATATGAGGCCATTCCTGTGGGTTTGGTTCAGCCCAATATGATCGGTGGTGTTGTGACTCTACCTCAGAATGGATCCATACCCCCAAAACTGTGTCAAAATTGGAGCTGTGGATAACCCTGAATCTGGAACTGTAGATACTTTTCAGGGTTTCTCCACTCTAAAGCAGAAAACAACTTTCTTCTCCCTCCCTCTAAACCTACACCAATACGAATACGAATCTCCTGGAATCAGAAATAAATTCATCTCAGTTTCTGAGGATGGCTAATAGCATCTGGCTAAGAGTAAGAATTAGGGAAGTATATGTCTACATAGGACTAGTGAAAAGTTAACATGTAGAGTTATTTTTAACACATTTTCATCAGCGTTATACTTCTACACTTCCCAAGATCTCCAACTTACAAGAAAAAGGGGCCATTTAGAATAAGTATACTTATCAGGAAGTAATTAGGTTACTTTAATTGAAAATATGATACTGGTTCAAGGTAGACCTTTTGTGAAGAAATGAAGATCTTAATGATGACTTTCATTTTGATTTGCTATAAATTATTTTGTCATATGGCAAATGATACAGTGATTTAGAGACTTTTTAAGTCTTTGAAAGCATTGAAGTATCTAATAAATTATGAATATAAAAGTAAAGATTAAAATTACAAACATAAATATTTGATACTCAAGATTTGTTTCCTCCCTAAGACTTTTTTTCTTTTTGGAAGTACTTAAGTATGCAAGTATAATATATATCTTCCTGTATTCATTCATCTCTATTCAATAATCCAGTGTTTCTTTTTTTTCTCCTATAAGGTTAACACATACTACCAACCTGCCATCAGCAGGTCACGAATTTTAAGTTGAGAAATAATATGGTATTATTGAAAGAGAAGTTTCAGATTTGGAGTTAATGAACCTGGATTCATATCTCAAGTCTGCCAGTGTGAACTGTAGCAACTCATTTGATCTCTTTGGACCTCGGTATTCTCATCTGTTAAATGAGGAGGCAGGATTAAATGACTTTTAAGATCTCTTCCAACTCTGCTTTCTATGATCCTGTGAATTGGTGCAGGTTAAAGTCACTTTGACATTTGGTGCCATATAAAGCTTGGTGTTAGCCAGCATTATGAACTCCTATTATCTATTCCACTTTGTATTATTCATGAAACCTAGAGCCTTCTCTCCTCCTGGACCAAGTCAGGTCCAAGAGTCACTTCCTTCTGTTCATCAGTTTCCTGCTTCCTCCTATTACTGCTCACTGATCCCAAGGCTATTTATCTTAGCGCCAACTTGGGAAGATTCTGGATACGGAAGGGCATGTTTGTGTGAATGACTGCAGATGAGTTTGGGGTTGTTCATGCTTTTTGATCACTTATATGACTTTCTGTGTTCCTCCCTCATTAACATACACGGATAATTATTGTAGGATAGACCAAGATGTCCCTAGCCAGAAAAAAATGAATGGTGTGCTTTACCATTTCCAGGGCACCTCTAATGACTCCACACAGCAAATTACAGTAACAGAGAGAAGACCGTCCAGCGGGGAGCTCCTCTACAAACTCCACCAAAGGATTCTTGTCCAGAATTAGAGAGAATTCATTTCTACTTGACTCATTACGTGTCACACTAGGTGTGATTCCCAGGTACATCTTGAAAGCAACCTGAAAAGGGAGGAAATACAATTGTTGTTGACATTTTGGCTAGAATGAGTATCTTAGATTTTACTTCTTAGGTTTCTACCGGTATGTTAGTAATGTCATTGACTCTTTAGAGAAGGAACCAATGAAATTGCCTTTTCCACGGGCTATGAGAAATTTAATAAAATTAATTCTGTGAATGACCTCTGGAAATGAATTCAATTTTTCCAAATTTTGAAACTCTCTTTAACTGTTCAACAGCATTTCAGAGTGAAAAGACTACATAAATATACACACACACACACACACAGATATCTAGAATATATTAGATGTATGGGAACCATATTTTGTGAATGATAAGCATGAGACTGAATACATGGCTCAATCTTGATATTTAAAAAAAATTAAAGGAAATGGTTTTCTTAGATAATTCTCAAAGCAGAGATTGGAGCCATTTTTTCAACTCTGCAGAAACTCATGGATACAAATGATGCAACACTATAGGCTTTCAAGTGTGTTCCTGTCCCAGGAAATGCTTTTCTGTTGGCCACCTTAACCTTCTTCTTAAAAATACAGAGAACATCTTCCTTGGATGCCCAGGAAATTGGCAGGAGAAAGGGGAGAAGAATTTGGTTATGTCCATTTTAAAGAACTATGAAAAAACATGAATTGTTAAAAGCATGTGTTTCTTCTAAAAAAAAATAAGTAGCTTGAAATTAAAACAAAATACCTAAAAGGACATTCTTCTAAAGGAGATGGCCAAGATTTTCATGGAGTAGAAGTGGACTAGGAAGCAGTCTGCAAAATGTGATTTGAGAAGTCCTAAAAGCTTTTTTCATGTTCCTACTGCCACCAAACATGCTTTTCACTGGCCTGAGAGAATGTCTATAATCCCTACTATAAATTACTCTTTTGGTCTACGTCATTACCCCCAGGGGACTTCTATTAGCATGGAAACATTAAATTGGAAGAAAATTTTGTAGGTTTGGATTCAGAGGACCTGAATTTGAGTCCCAGCTGTGCCATTTTCCTTGGGTGGTTTTGGACAAGTCACTTAACCTTTCGGAGACTCAGTTTTCTGATCTGTAAAATGAAGGGGTGGTACTAGATGGTCCCAAAGATCTCTTCTGGCTCTAAACCTAGAATCCTAATAAAATCCTAAATCCTAATAAATGCTCTTATTGATATAGCTTCTCGAGGTTTAAAAAACATGCTCCTCACAAGGACTTTTTTAGGTAGGTAGTTCTAATGCTTTTATATTCATTTTGTAGCAAAGGAAACTGGAGCTTAGGAAGTTTAAGAGACTTGGCTACAGTTATATCACTGTGTCAAGGCCTTGACTTCAACCTAGGCCATTCTGTTTTCAAGGTCACTATTGTACTCTTTTTTTAAAGACTCTAGTTCATCAAATCATTATCAGTCATTAACATCTTAGTATGAATTAATTTACTGGCTTCCCACCTCCACCACCTTAGTAGATAATAGGGCCTTGCAAATGAAACTTGGGATAGTTAAATTTTGTGTAAGTGGAGAGAGAATTCTTCTACAGAGAATAGGCTTGAAGATTATATTTGGAAGGATGGTGGGCCTGGGCAATAAAGGAAACCAACTTCTAGATGAGTTTCAGGGGTGGGGAACCTTCAGCCTTAAGGCCACATGTGGCCTTCAAGGCCCTCAAGTTCAGCCTTCTGACTGAGTCCAAGTTTTACAGAACAAATCCTTTTACTAAGGGAATTCATTCTGTGAAGTTTGGATTCAAAGGGCCACACTTGAGGACCTAGAAGGCTACATGTGGACTCAAGGCCACAGGTTCCCCACCCCTGACTCAGTGGTAGTAGTCCTGAGTGGCTGCTTCATTAAAGAGCAATAGAGAAGCATTAAAGGCAAATCTGTCTCCTTTTCAATGTTGTCTAGGGCCAGCCCTACACACAGAAATATAACATCTATTCCCATTTTCTATAAAGCTCTTACGCGTTTATAAAGCACTGTCCTTACAACAACCCTGAAAAGTAGTACACATTTTTGTTTTTTCTTTTTTTTTAACAGATGAGGACCTGAAGCACAGGGAGATGAAGAATTTCCCTAGAGTAGCACAGTTAACAGTCTTGTGGTTCAGTGGGGGAAAAAGCTGGATTTGGAGTCAAAGGATTTGGTCTTAAATACTGACTATGCCACTTAAAACCTGTGTTATTTTTGGACAAATCACTTAAGGCTGACAGATCTCAGTCTTAGTTTTCTCATCTATAAAATAATCAAGATGGACTACATGGTCTCTGGCAGCTAGATGGCTCAGTAGATAGAGCAGCAGACCTATAGTCAGCAAGACCTGAGTTCAAATCCAGCCTCAGATACTTACTAGCTATGTGACCCTGGGCAAGTCACTTAATTTGTTTGCCTTAGTTACCTCATCTGTAAAATGAGCTAGAGAAGGAAATGACAAACCACTCCAGTATCTTTGCCAAGAAAACCCCAAAAAGGAGGCATGAAGAATCACACACAACTGAAAAACAAGGTCCCTAAGACTTGCTCCCTTCTTGTGAAATACTACAGCTGGGCACATGAACCCAGTCTTTGCCCTCCAAGAGCAAAGCTATTTTTACATAGTATGCTATAAGTAATACACGCCTTAGAGTCATTCTTCATCATGATCTGCTGTCATTTGCTAAGGGTTCTTATCCTTTAATTTATTAGCTCATGTAGAATGCATTTCCAATGATTACTTGAATGTGAGAAATGGCATAAAAAGATACCATTGAGGAAAGGTGAATGGGCCTGTCATACAGCAAGGATTAAGGCAAAAAATAGATACCTCAAGTGGTACATGGACACCTGTGAGATATTAAAAGGATTAGAGGAAGACCTCCAGCAAATGGAGGGGATCTTTTCTGAAGGATTTACAGAAAGACACGGATAAAGGGCACACAGGATGAGGAGGCCCAAGGGAATTGTGATTTGTATCAGTGGAAGAAAACCAGTGAAACCTCGGATTGATCAAAAAATCAAAACTTGAGTAGTAGAGGGAGAAATCAGATCCTTTTGTTGTCGATTCATTTACATCTCAAAGGTTCACGAGCTTTGTTCTGAACTCAAACAGCTATTGTCTCTTTACAATTGGGCTCTGAAATGTTTCATTTCAACTGGTATCAGGCACATTTTGCAAAAGACTAAAATCAAGGTGGTTTTGCACACGCAGAACTTGGTTATGGAACTCTGCTTTTCTTAACTCCAGTACATGTCCCCTTCCTTTAATATATGTTTATATTCTTAAGAGTCTTACAGATATAGATTAAAAACCTCAGAATACCAGGATTTGGTATCTACCTATCTAAACCAATGCATTTTGAGAGGGCTTAAAATATTCACTTCCTCTCCAAGCTTTAAAAATGTAAAGGAAAATGAATTAAGACACTCTGGGCTTGGCTTTTGGCTTGTGATGAAGTGTTTGAAATGTGTGCATGTGTCAGTGCCTACACAGCTGGAAAATTCCTGGGATGGTTGTGTAAGTGTGCACTTCTCTATTTCTCTTTCCAAAACCATTTCTGCAAGTCCACTATTCACTTGGATGGACTTCAGCTGGCTTTTGATTCAGTTAGAAGGTAATGTTCCTACCAGCAGGAGGCAATATCTGAACATGCTCACTTAGAAATATTCATTCTTGGTGAATGACATTGTTTCCTTATCTGTGGCTGTACCAAATCTGAGAAAGGAACAAGACTACTATTTCTGAAGACAAGCTCCTCCCTACTGCAAACCCAGGGAACAGATTTCTGCTCAGCAGACAAACATCGCCTCCTCCCTCCCTTCTGTGAATTTCAAATATGGATGGGATTCAGAACATTTTTAAATTCCTCACTAATCAGAAAAATGTGATTGGGTACAGCTTTATGGCTTTGCTGACTCTAGGAGGTGAACGGCTCTTCTCAGTTGTTGCTTTCAGATGTCCATGTAGCACTGAAAACTTGGCCTATGGATTGGTCTTTCTCCTTGCCCCAGCCTGGGTGTTACTGATCATTGGGTACTTTTTGAATAGCAGGATGTGGAGACTCTTTACAGGCTGCTGTGTGAACCCTAGAAAAATCTTCCCCAAGGGGAATAGCTGCCATTTCTTTTATGTCTTTGGTCAGATCACTTTAAATGCCCTGGTGGCCCCTATGATGTGGCTTTCTGTGGCCTTGCTTAATGGGACCTTTTATGAATGTGCCATGAGTGGCACTCAGAATCCACATCTCTTGAAGATGATTTGCAAGGACAAACCCTCTGTGTGCTGGGAAGAGCTGCACAAAGTAGCTTGTGGCAAAACAAGCATGTCCTCTATGGACACCCAGGAACTGAAGCTAACTCTACAAGCACAATCTCAGGTAAGATTTAAAAAAAAAACACCTTGATTTTATTCTCAGTGCCTTGCTTCAAAGGATTGATTCACTCTGTTCTCCTTGCATCTGATGCTTAGTCTTTCTTATGATCTTATTTGAGTCTTAGGGTCATAAAATTATGTAGAAATGTCAATAAGATGCAGCAAAAAGACAAATTTTCATAAAGTTTTTAGAGGGCCAGATGGCCCAGTGACAATTACAATTTGTTGTTTTGATTATATCTCTTTCATTTCTGAAAAGAAGATATCCTATTTGTCATGTACAGCATATTCCCATAGTCTCAGTATAGTTTTAAGCTATTAAAACTTATATGCCCAAGTACTTTATAGAAACCTCTCTGGGTTTATTGTGTTAATAATATATAACTGTGAAACATGGCAGGAATTAGTGTTAATGGCAAAGCTTGTAACTGGAAACCCCTGGCTTTTGACTATACATTTCTTTTTTTTTTTTTTTTTAAGCTGGCTTCCCAGAAAAAGCTTATCTGGAGTGTGTTCAGTTATTGTCATGGAGCTGAGCCAAATGAAAGGCCAACTTTCCAAAGCTGGGTCAAATCTCTTACTCCGAATGCTAAAATCATGAATTTCAATAACACAGAAAACCAAAGAACCATTATTCAATGTCGCTTGAATGAGCTGATATCTCCAAGTTGTTTTAAATACAGGAAGCAAGGGCTATTTAAATAGTCTCCAATGAAAGGAAATCACAGTCTCTAGGAAGCAGGTGGACTGACTACACCTCTAAGTTTTATGCCAGGGTAGCAGCATTGGGAAAGAAGAAATTTGGAATGGTCCAGAAAATGAGAATATGTTAACTTAATGCTGTCTGGCTTTTCCCTTCACAAAGAGAAAGCTAAAGGAGGTAGCTGAACAACAAGCAGATGTGCACGGCCTGCGGCAGTTCACAGACTAGTGCAGTTTGACTTCCTGTTTTAGGATGGCAAACAGGAAGTCAACTGGGCATTCCTCTGCCAAAATTACCAATGTAGTAGAAAAACAGCATGTCAAGAATGTTGTTGGCTTTTACAGTAAATACACTGAATGTTGGTAACCTTATACCTCTAGGGTCTGCCCCATTCATCATCATTCATGAAATTTGGCTTCAAAAAGCATCCTTATAAAAGTTGGGCAATGTGGCAATGGTCTTTTCTTAAATTAATAAGTCTCAAACCATAATATGCAGTACTTTTCACCAACTACCACCACTAGTATATCCAATATATAACCGAGAGTCCCTTCCCACTAAATCAATGTCTTTATTTGAAGATGTTTGTGAATTGGAGATGTAAGTCATAGCCAACTGCTTATGTAATTACAAAGTGCCTGGTATATAATAGATGTTTAATAAGTTTTTGTTACCTTATTTATTTACTTATGACCTGCTTCATCATTCCAGTAGAATCAAATACTCAAATGGATCTATGATTTCATTAATGTAGACATTCCCTCCAATAGTGTAAAACACAATCCATCCCTGTCTGAGTTACTCTTTGCTCTTACAACATGACCAGGTCATCATCTTTTCTCATTTCTTTGATGGCACTTTTTCCTTTGCTTCTTCATAATTCTTTTTTTTAATGTTGCAACCCGCTTTCTATTGCATTGTGATTATAGAATTTGAGAGTTGGAAGGAACCTTAGTGACCATCTAGTCTAACTCATAATGGAAAAGGAATCTCTACCATAAGGGCAGCTAGGTGGCACAGTGAATAGAGCACTGGCCTGTGAGTCAGAAGCACCTGAGCTCAAAACTGATCTCAGACATTTAATATTTACTAGCTGTTTGACTTTGGGCAAGTCACTTAACCCTAATTGCCTTGCCTTCCTCCCACCAAAAAAAAAAAAAGAATCTCTACTATAATATATTCAACAAGTGGTCATCCATTTTCTGCTTAAAAATTCTCTTACAAGGTGGACCCCACCACCTTCAGAAGACAACACATTCCACTTTGGGACAGCTCAAATGGTTAGGAAGTCAATCCAGATGTCAAAGTGAAATTTTCTCCTTTGAAAACTTCTACCTATTTCCCTGAGGTCTACCCTCTGGGAACAAATGGAACAAGTTCATAGAATCATAGATACAAGGGGCAGCTAGGAGTCACAGTGGTTAGAGCACCAGCCTTGAAGTCAGGAGGACCTGAATTCAAATCTGACCTCAGACACTGTGTGACTCTGGCCACCTAACCCCAATTACCTCCTTAAAAAAATAGAAAGCTGGAATCCAATCCAATCAACATTCATTAAGTGCCTACTGTGTGCTAGGTCCTGTGTTAAGCTCTGGGTATACAATTAATAAAATGAAAGATAGTCCCTGACCTCAAGGAGCTGTTGGAGGGAGAAAACTCACAAAAGGAGGAAGGAAGAAAGCAAGTGGGCATCTTGTTCCCTGGAATTAAAACTAAGCAGAGCATCAGATACAAAGTAGAGTAATCTAAGTGTCCAATATCTGCCCTTTATAAAGGAAGGCATCAGGGAAAGTTTGATATTCCAGCCTCCAGCCTGCCAAACAGAGGGGAGAGGATACTGACTGAGAAAGGTAGTTTCACTGAAGGTTTGGGTTAGCAGCATGATGATGAGATTGGAAGTGATGAGTTTGCCCTGGGAGGGACATCTTACT
This sequence comes from Trichosurus vulpecula, assembly GCF_011100635.1. Taxonomy (NCBI): domain Eukaryota; kingdom Metazoa; phylum Chordata; class Mammalia; order Diprotodontia; family Phalangeridae; genus Trichosurus; species Trichosurus vulpecula. The sequence goes on along the minus strand of NC_050579.1, from coordinate 148,323,673 downwards.
CTGTGGAGCAGAAACCAGGCAAAGCAGAAGATGCAACACTGAGCACTCTATCCAACCAACTTCGTTTCATAGATGAAGAGATTGAAATAACCGGGAGGTAAATGACTTGCCTAAGGTCTCATGTCAAAATTGGGATTGAAACTCAGGTCTTCTAACTCCAAGTCAGTGTGTTTTTTCTGCTGTAGTACTTTGCCTCCATTCTCATCTCTTCTCCAACTACACAGTCTTTCAAATATCTGAAGAGAGCTATTCCCCCCTCCCCCATTTTCAATTCTCCCAAGACTCATAGCTATATAACACTGAATTGTCAATCAAGTGGAAAACTCCTCTAATTATTTGTTGATGGGTTATTGTGGGGTTTGGAGATTTTAATTTTTCTGTTTTGCTTTTGTTTTTGAAATAGCTATAAGGAAATTCTAGATACATTTCAATAAGTGAAAGATGAATGATCTCATTTGTGTGTTTTTTAAACTCCTTTATTTCCCTGGTTCTTCATATTTCTAATGTGTCTGCTGGTCAGTACCTCCACCAAGGGGAATAGAGAATTAAAACTCAAGTTCTTCCATCAGGTACTTGCTAGCAGCGCTGATGACCTCGTAATAGTTAGAATATTGAAACCAATGTTCAAGAGGTGGTGTGGTATTTATCTGTGTATATATTATGGTTTATAGGAGGAAGTCAGTTTGTTTGGAGATCAGTATACAGATCTTCCAAAGATGCCTTTGAGCTCTGCTCAAATTCAGAAACATGAGTGACCTCTGAACTAAAATGTCAGGTTAGAGTGAGGGGGTCAAAAGCCATCGGGTGGATGTCCAAAAGGTATGAGCTAGAAAGGCATGTGAGGTCTGAAATGGCTAGATGAAGATCAGGGCGGGGTGTGCTGGTAAATGTTTAAAAAGCATCTCACCAAAAAAAAAAATGCAGGAAGGATGTACTTTTAAGTTTACTCTGAATTATTAGCATTTTCTCCATCATGTTCCTAAGTCTAGACAATCAACAAAATAATACCTCAGGCCCTGAGTTGTAGCATTTGTCAACTTCTAAAGTGTAAATGCTCACAGTTAAAATTTAGTAATCAGCTCCCTCTAATCCCTGGAGAGAGGTTAGGGGTCGGATAGAAAATGGATTAAAGTAAGGGATAAGGGGAGGGGTGATAGAAGGGAGGGCAAACTCGGGGAAGGGGTAATCAGAATGCATGCCAGCTTGGGGGGGGGGAAGAGATGGGGAGAAATTTTGGAACTCAAAATCCTGTGGAAATGAAGGTTGAAAACTAAAAATAAATAAATTAATAAAAAAAGAAAATGGATTAAAATAAGGGATTTGATAGATATAGAATTAGGGTTAGAATTAGAGTTAGAGATGTTACAAAGAGGTCTGTTGGCAATGCAGATGTGAAGTGAGCTCTTGCTTATCTGCATGAAAAAAAATAAACCCCCCCAAAAATAAACCCAAACAGTAAATGAGTTGGAAGAAGGCTAAACTTTCTGGATAGCTAAAGTCAAAATTATAATGCATACAAATGACTCTAAATGATCTTAAACATTTCAAAGCAACCAGGGAGAGCTGAAAGCTAAATCTGCAAACAGGTCAGTTTTCCTCAAAGAATCTGTAAACGTATACATGTCTCCCATTGCCATAGATATTCCATTTATCTCATTTCTCTCTAGTAATAACTTACTTAAATGAGGTACTTAACCCAGACAACATACTTACTGAGTACTTCAAGGCTGTATGGTTTCATTAGAGGGTGTACTCCTTCTGCTGACATAGACAGGTTGTTATCGCCCTCTGCCATAGTAAAAGGACTTCATAAATTACCATGGCAGAAAAATTCATCATTTGATGACCAACCCTTTGGTGATGAGTCTCTAGGCACTCTAGATCAGTTTTCATAAGGCAGATATAGTCTGTTGCTAGGACTATATTTAAGGAGGCAGAATTGTTTAGTGGACAGAATGTTGGACTCAAGTCAAAAAGGCCTGGGTTCCAATTCTACCTCAGGCAGTTGCTAGCTGCCTGAGCCTGGGCAAGTCACTTAACGGCTCTGAGTCTTAGTTTCTTCCTCTGTAAAATGGGGATAATAATTGAACCCTGTCCCACAGGGCTGCTGTGAAGCTCAAATGACATAATAGAGGTAAAGCAGAACATAAAGCACTCTCTAAATCTCAGCTTTTTTACTTAAATCCTTTCCGACTTGTGCTTCACTGGAGTAGCTGTCAAGATCCCAAGATCACTCCATGCCAGGGTGAGAATTTTAGTGGGAGCGCCAAGTAACATTATAGAAGTGTCAGTCCCTTAGCAAGACATGCACATTGCCTGTGCAACTTGGCTAAAAAGTCACCAATATCAGAAGAACATCTGCTTAAAAGATGATGTTTCTCTGCCCAGATTTTCTTAGCTCCTTCGTTGTTATTCAGTTATTTTTCAGTCATGTCTGACCTTTGTGACCCTGTTCGGGGTTTTCTTGGCAAAGATACTGAAATGGTCTGCTATTTCCTTCTCCAACTGATGTTACAGATGAGGAAACTGAGGCAAACAGAGTTAAGTGACTTGCCCAGGGTCACACAGCTAGGTCACAAATTTGAGGTCAGATTTGGACTCAGAGAGATGGGTCTTCCTAATTCCAGGCCCACCACTCTATCCACTGAGCCACCTAGTTGCCCTTATTTCTCAGCTCCTAGAATACTGCATTTTGAACCTATAATTATTACCGATTTCTTCACAGAATAGGAAGCACATAACAACATTTTAAGGATCAATTTTGAAGTTATATCTGCAGTGAGAGTAATGTGGGAAGTAAAATATTTGTAAGAAATAAAATTATTGCTAAGAAAATTCATTAATATCTGATATACTCTCACCTTAAGATTCATTTCTGAGGGGCAGTGGTTCAGTTGTTGTTGTTAGTCCTTCATTTTCAAAAGGACCAATGACATCCAGGTTGATGCCATGACTTGAGCATGAATTGGATTTAAATGAGGCAGAGTTGCGCAAATATGATTTCATTGGCATGGAGAATTCTCATTTGGAAATGCCTTCCACTGATGCATATTGTTCAGTCATCTGTAACTTACAGTCCTATAAAGTTACTTGGCACAATGAAAATATCACTTGCCCTAATACACAGCTAGTACATTATAGTACCATAGTACACAGGAGAAGGAAGACCTGAATTCACATAGTCTTAATTACAAGGCTGGCCCCCTATTCCCTAGGACACACTACTAGGGATCACATATACCTATAAATGTAGGAGGGGCTAGGAAGTTGGTCCAAACATGGGTTCTTAACCTAGGGTTCATGGATAAACTTCAGAGAGTCTTGTGAACTTAGATGGGGAAAAATTACATATTTTTTCTCTAACCTTTGGTTTTCTTTGTGATTTTGTGTATTTAAAAATATTATCCTGAGAAGGTATCCAGAGGCTTCCCCAGGCTAACAAAGGGTCTATGTGGCAAAAAAATGTTAAGAACCCCTAGTCTAGAATATAAAACAGCAATTCTGATGAGAAACAAGAAATTATATTATTGTAGTCTCTGATTGCAAATGTATTTACCTTTCAATCATTTGTTCAATCCAGAAGCATTTATTAAGGGCCTACTTTGTGTGAGGCACTTTGCTAGAATCTAGAAATATTAAGACAAATAACAAAAGTTTGTTTTAAGATAAAAACAATACAGTTGATCAGTCATATTCAAAATTATCATCTCCAGAAGGCCACTCTGCTGTTGTACTATGAAGGGGATGAATGGGGAAGAACCATGTATATTAAATAAAAGGGTTTGTTTTTAGCACATTAAAATTTATACTCAAATGTTCTAGATATGACCTTAAAATATTTTTGCACAACAAACAGTGTTTCATGAGAATATAAAAAACAAAAGAAAAATAATTATGAACCATTCTCATAGCAGATATATCTGTCTATTGTGTGAGTCCTATGCAGAGATCTGATAGACTATATACTAGAAGATAATCAAGAAACTAAAATGTCATTAGATTTACTAAAAATGTTCAAGTTACCACATGTCAGCCTCTAGCAAAGAAAAACTATTGTGCTCTTTATGCTTGGTGAGTTAATGGGAGGAAGTAAGGGGGATGCAGACTGTGTAATGCCCGGCAAATTAAATGCAATATTTATTGACTTGAAAACATTGACTTTATGAAAAAATGACTATATGAAAATAGCGCCCATCTCATTCTTAGTTCTTGTTGAGTCATTTCAGTCGTGTCTGATTCTCCGTGACCCCATTTGGGGTTTTCTTGGCATAGATCCTGGCATTTCCTTCTCCAGCTCATTTTACAGATGAGGAAACTGAGGCAAACAGGGTTAAGTGACTTGTCCAGGGTCACATAGCTAGTAAGTGTATGAGGCCAGATTTGAACTCAGGAAGATGAGTCTTCCTGACTCTAGGCCAAGCACTCTATCTACTGTGCCAAGTGGCTGCTTCCTCAGTTCTAATACTATACTTTTTATGAAAATTAAACACAAAATGTATACAGATTTTATACTCTGTGAAGATTGAGGTAAAGGCATCAAAGTCAGTAAAGCCTCCTTTGAATAATCTCTGAATAAAGCCCTTTGTGTGAAAATGATATTTTCCTTTAAAGAAAACACTATCACATTGACAGAAAGACCTCAAACCACAATGGCTGCACAGTAATAAGCAATCAATGTTTAAACTGATAATTTGGTTGCTGTTGTTGTTATCCTTCATTCTCTAAGAGGACCGAAATGACATCCCTATGCTAGAGTCAAGTTTCAGTGTGTCTGACTGTGGTTGATCAGACCAGTACGGGCTCTGAATGCTCTACCACAGGTGGGGCACAAATAGTCCATGTGAACTTTTGGGGTGGATACTCCAAACTTGCGCATCCTGTGTTTCCTTTGAGCTGTTTCAATTTTGCTCATAGAGCATAGCACCTTCTCTGATGCAGGCACACCATGCTGAGTGGTTCTGTGCCATTATCTCCCATGTCCTACAATCAATTCCAAAGTTCTTAAGAGAGGTCTTGAGAGTCTCCTTGTATCGCTTCTTCTGACCACCATGTGAACGTTTGCCCTGTGTGAGTTCTCCATAAAACAATCTTTTTGGCAAGCGTACGTTTTGCATTTGAACAACGTGGCCAGCCCATCGGAGTTGTGCTCTCTGAAGCAGTTTGAATGCTTGGCAGTTTAGTTCAAGTAAGGACCTCAATATCTGGTACCTTATCCTGCCGGGTGATCCTCAGAATCTTCCTAAGACAATTCAAATGGAAGCAATTCAGTTTCCTGGCATGGCACTGGTAGATTGTCCAGGTTTCATAAGCATACCACAATGAGGTCAGCACCACAGCTCTGTAGACCTTCAGTTAGGTAGTCAGTCTAATAGTCTTCTCTGCCATACTTTCCTTCGGAGCCTCCACCAGAAGTACTAGTCTTCCCTGAACACACCCTACACCTCGATTACTGGGGAGGCCATAGCCTCTTCTATTTTCTGTTACTGCAACAGGGTATATTCTTATTAGCAAATTCGGAATGTTTGATGGTGGTGGTATAAATTCTTCTTTTCAGCAACACCTGTACCTGTACAGTGACTTGAGTTTGTATCAGTGAGATGGACGGTGTAGAACACCTGATTATAGAGGGAATGTTGCCTCACCTTGATCTCAGCAAAGTGTCATCTTGCTTTCTTTCACTTATGACTGATTCTTTAGTAGTGTCAGCTCTTAGTTACCCAAGATCTGAGTGAGTATTCAAGCCTTGGGTTATAAGCGTGAAATTCATTTAGCCATAGATTGCCTATTCATCATACAATGTAAAGAGACAGTAGGGCCTGGGTTCAATTCTTGGTCTTGCTACTCAATGCCTGTGTGACAAGTCATTTAATTTCTCTGGGCTTCAGTTTCCTCATCTGTAAAATATATCAGTTCCACTAGATGGCCTCTGAGTTGTTTTTTTTTTTTTTTTTTTTATCTCCAAAGCATGATTTAGCCAAAGGCTCCCCAGTGATGGGGTTGGACAAGATGACCTTTAAGTTTCTCTCTAGTTCTAAATCTCTGATGTGCTAATATTATGTCAATTTGAATAATTGAAAATTCACTGTTCCTCCATTTTCTTTCCAAGATCCTAGGGTGGTGTGTGGTTTCCATGGCTGCCTTCTTCTCTCTCCTCACCACCTGCTACGTCAGATGCCGATCTAAGATCAGCCACCTTCAGATGAAGTTCTGGAAGACCTATGCAGACCAGGAGAAGGAGCAGTTTGAGAAAACTTTCCAGCAGTATGCAGCCAGGTTGAGTGAGAGGAACTTAAAGTGTTTTTTTGAGAACAAAAAGCCAGATGCTTTCCCCATGCCAACCTTTGAAGCCTGGGAGGCTGCCTCAGAGCTGTACTCCTTCAATCGAACTCAGCAACACTATAGCACCCTCCACCGTGTGGTGGAAGATGGGCAGGGAACCATTGGTGAAGAAACAGAGACAGCTTTGGACTTTGTGGACAACCGGGATATTATCTAGCATTCAGAAAAGCATCATTTCCACCCTCTTTGTATTTTTACAAATGTTCTGTGTCTTACATTTGGGGGAATCTCCACATTTTGTTAACTGAAAAAAGCTTTTCAGAGGCAGTGTGTTATAATGATCAGAGCGGCATAGAGATTAGCTGGTCTTGGAGTTAGAAAGATCTGGGTTGAACTCCTTCCTCCAATTTGCACCAAACTGGCCTATTTGTTGTCCTGCATGCATTTCATCCCATCTCCTATCTCAGTACAGGCTGTTCCTCGTGCCTGGAATGTACTCCTTCCCCACTGCCAGGTCTTGGAATCTCAAAGCTCAGCTCAAATGCCACCTTTTCCAGGAGGCCTTAATGCTTGTGCTTTCCATCCTCCCAAAATTACCTTGTTTTTACTTTGTATGTATTTTGTATTTGCTTTTATGTGTATACTTCTCCCTAGCTCTGTGAGAGCAGGGACTATTTTATTTTTGTCTTTTTATGTTCCTAGACCCTAGCAGAGTGCCTAGCACATAAATAATCGGCATGGAATAAATACATGCTAATGGACTGACGTCACATTTGCTATAGTAGCTTTCTGACCATGGACAAATCATTTAATCACTTTGAACCTCAGTTTCCTTATCTGTAAAATGAAAATAATAAAACTTGTATTACCTGCCACACAGATTCAGATGAGCGTATATATTTGCAGACCATAAAGAATTATGTAGGAATCAGTTGTTTGTGGCAATGTTGTTATTATGGCTATTATTACTGAGAGGTGGTGTAGTGAGTAGCTAGATGGCACAGTGGGTAGAGCTCTGGGCCTGGAGTCAGGAAGACCTGAGTGCAAATCTGACCTCAGGCGCTTCCTAGCTGTGTGACCCTGAGCACGTCATCTAACCCAGTTTGCTTCAGTTTCCTCATCTGTAAAATGAGCTGGAGAAGGAAATGGCAAACCACTCCAGTATCTTTGCCAAGAAAACCCCAAATGGGGTCATGAAGAGTCAGACGCAACTGAAACAACTAAACAGCAACAAAATATGTGCTAACTGATCGACCTGATGCTGTTATAGTAGCTTTCTGACCATGGACAAATCACTTAATATGTAAAATGAAAATAATAAAACCTGTGTTACCTACCTCACCAGTTTAAAAAAAGAGAGTGTATATTTGCAAACCTTAAAGGGCTACGTAGGTACCAGTTGTCAGTGGCAGTGTTGTTAATTATGACTGTTATTACTGAGACATAGTGTAAGTATAGTAGATAGACAGCTGGTCTCAAGTCAGAAAGAACTGGGTTACTCCGGGTGTGTGCCCATAGGTGAGGTTCAGTGTCACAGGTTAAAACCCTGTGGCGGAGCAATGGAAGAACAGGTATCAGTCAGCTTTGGCAGAGAGAGTTTCCTTACCAAGAGTTCCATCCGCTTAGGGAATCTCAGACCTGTTCCAAAAAACCATCATTATCATCATCATCACCACTTCTATTTCCTCTCCCTTATGTCTTCTTCACAGGGGAAAAAAAGAAAAGTCATTTTGAGGTTATCCCTCGGTCATCATATCACATAAAAGTTTGTGCAAGACTTTCTAGTGTTATATTTTAATAAAACAAATACCAAAGGATATCTGTTAAAAACAATGTGCTTTACTTCCCTACACCACCACATAATCAAGAAATGTGTACTCTCTAATGTAATTACATGAAGGAAAGAAGTGACTCCATCTGGACATTCCGAGAATTCCAAGGCCTAACATTTCACTGAGTGTCTGCGGAACAAACAAGTAGTCATAGAGTAGCAAAGAGCTGCCAGCATCTTTCCTTGGGAGAAAATTAGGCACATAGATGACATCTCGTCTGCAATCTTTCAGCTCTTTATTCCATTTATACTTTGTTGGCCCATAGATCTCTTAGATAAGTACTGTATCTAATTTTTTCACTATTCAGCTCTTTCTCTGGAGGATGTTTTTAAATGTTTTTAGATTTCTCCCTATTCTGTTCATGATCTCTTGTCTTGAGGGAAATGACAAAAGTCAGGGAAAGCATGAGAGAGACAATCTTGTCTAGTAGCCCACAGTTTGTATGTGGAGGCAGAGTAAATTTAGATACCTTAAGTATCCTTTAGTTACAGATCTGGCCTGTTTGCTGGTTCTTGGGTAGCTCTCCCCAACCCCATATCTATTTGGCCCATTTTGCATTTGTACAGGTTTCCTTGGGAATATCAAGATATAATTCATGTCTAGCGCTTCACAGATGTAGGTAAAATAGCTTACTAATGTTGTAAGAGACGGCCTGAGAAGGACCAAACAAAGATTATGTCCTTTCAAATGGCAGGATTCTTCAAATGCCCCTATTCCCAGTTGACACTGTACAAATTGCACTAAGCCCTACCTAGTATGCTATAAAACTTCTTCAGTGACTCCGCAGTAGCATGAAGGAAATTGACTGGTTTAACCATCTACACTGAAAAATAAGTGGATGAAAAATATATCATATACGATATGTGGCTAGATGGATCAATTGCCTATTTAGACTATCAATATGTGTGTTTGCAACTCTTTGAGGCTTTAAATCCCATAGCAGTAGCTGATCTACATTGGTACAGGGAGTTCCTGTCGTGGAGTTATCTACACCAAAGGAAATTAAAGAGACAGGCAAAAATATATACAATAACATGATACATATGTATTATATATCTTGGACAAGTATAGTAGATGAGTCAACTATTTGTGGCTGCAAAAAATGGTTGCTAATGTGGTATGACTTGAGAGCCACAAGAAAGGCATCTCAGCCTCGAAAATCCCTCCACGACATGCCTTAGTTTCTATCATTAGTGATTCATTCTTTTGGATTAAAGCCTTATGCTTCCAGGAGTCCATTGTATAAAATATGAATATCTTCGGGCTGGTTTTGGCCCTTAGCACCTTGCCTATGACAAAATGGAACAAAGGACAGCTAAATTCTGAGACGTATGTAAGGGGAGGGGAGCTGGGGGGAAAAGGTAGGTACAGAGAACAAAGGGGAACCCAAGGAGGCCATAACTGTAGGGGAGTGAGTACTATATTGAAGGCCTTTGGGTATCAGGGGATAACATGAAGGTAATGGAGTTCCATGGAGATACGGCAGGAAGAGTGGGGAAAAAGGGAGGCAAGAAAGTGCCACTTAGACTTTACTTGTATTTCACAACTTTGCAGAGAGCAGAATAGTTAAATACTCCACAAGTCCTAATGCCTTTGGCATATTTTTCCACTTTTAATCTATTTCATTGGTGGTTGCTGTTTCTATCAGCTTCTCAATTCCCCCTCCTCCTTCCAAGGGCCTCTCAACTATCAGCAATTAATTGAATAATTGGACATGAGCTGGCAGGGACCTTAGAGAACTCTAAGTCCAAGCTCTTTATGTAACTGAAGAAGAAATTCAGTCAATCAAAGGTAGCTAATGTTTGCCTATTGTATGCAAGGTACTGAGCTAGTTGCTAGGGTTACCAAGACAAAAATGAAACTGGACCTGTCTTCTAGGAGCTTACATCTTCCTGGCGGGATTCAGCATGTACACATATAAATAAATGAGGGTGTAATGGATAGAGCTCTGGACTTGGAGTCAAGAAGACCTAAGTTCAAATGCAGTCTCAGATACTGCCTTGCTGTGTGGTCCTGGGCAAGTCACTTACCCTCAACCGTAAAATAGGGATAATTATAGCACCTACCTTCCAGGATTGTTGTGAGGATTAAACCAGAGAACATACAGGAATAATGCTTTGCAAGCCTTAAAGCACTATATAAACACCAGCTATTAATTAATATCAATATTAATTATTATTAGCTAGCTATTAGTTAATGCTTCTTCTTTTCCCTCTTCTTTCTCCTCTCTTCTTTCCCTACCCAAGCCCCTCTTCCTCTCTTCCTCCTCCTCCTTCTCCTTCTCTCTCTCCTTCCCCTTCTCCTCCTCCTCCTTCTTCTTCTTCTCCTCCTCTTCCTCCTCCTCTTCTTCTTCTTCCTCCTCCTCCTCCTCTTCCTCCTCCTTCTTCTTCCAAAGTAATTTCAGAAGGGAAGAAACACTAGTGACAAAGAGGATTTGATTTGAAAATGCCCCCTGCCCTCCACAGGAGGTAGCACTGAAGCAGATCTTTGAAGGAAGCTAAGAACTCTAAGAAGTGGATATGAGAAAGGAGCCAGACTCAGAAAGATGAAATGACTTGCATATGGCCACATAGCTGATTATGATTGAGCTGGGACCTGTGTCTTCTGACTCCAGTCTACAATACCACGTTGTCTTAACCACACCTGTGCTATTAGTTCTAACACCTAGAGCAGAAACACACACTGGGGTCACCTAGTCACTTTTGCTTCCTGGTGTGCTCTGGTGTATAAGAGTCCTTGGATCCCCCCATCCCAGCCTGGTCTAACATCCCTGTCAATCTCTTTCTAGGGTTCTTAACCTATTTAGAAAGCTTATGGATGAACTCAAGTTGTTTTGTTTCCTTTGGCCTCTATCTCAGCAGGAAAATGATACTGGATGAAGAAGAACATTTTGACAGTGATAATATATTCTAGTATTCGCAAAGAACCTTGAGAACTTAGTATCAATGATGATATAAATGACAATACTTATTAATATTTCAATGTAGCGCTTCAAATTTAAGTTTTTGTTGATATCCTTTGTCTTTCCATCACCTTACCTTCCCAGTATATACCCTGATGCTACCCCAAAGCTAGCCTTATAATAAAGAAAAAAAGAGAAGAAAAAATAATTCAATAAAACTATCAAACGCATTAACCAAATCCAATATTATATGTAGTGATCCACATTCATAATCACCACATACCTGTGGGGGGAGGGTAAATTTTCATATTTCTCCTGTGGGGCCAAGCTTGGCCCTTATTATATTTAATTGTTATTGTTTTTTCCAAACAAATTGTTGCAATCTGTGTATATAATAAATTCTATTTTTTCTTACTTTGCATCAGTTTTCAAGTCTCCCTGTGCTTTTCTATATTCTTCATAGTCATGATTCCTACAGTGGAATAATATTCCATACATCCCTATACAACTTAAGTCGCTACCTAGTTGACAGATATGATTTTTCAAAGCATTTTAAATTCCAATCTCTTCTCACTCCACATCCAATATTCTTTCCCTTTTATTGAAAATATGAGCTTATTATTATTAATGAAAAGCAATTTGTGTGTGTTTGTGTGTATATACATTCCTACATCTTCTTCTATACTTCTATTATTGAACTAGGCAACTGAACTAAGCTTCAGAAGATTATTGTCTAAACTGATCTGTGTTTTGCATTATGGTCTTATGGTAACTTTCCAAATTCTTTTCAGATTTCTGGAGCCCAGAGGCATGTAGATGGAAACTATGCAAAAAAAAAAAAAAGGTTTCCAATGTTTTCACCCGGGTAAAAGTTGAAGACTTAAAACAGTTCAAAAATAACTAAACCAAATGGAGAGTGTTTTCTGGATCTGATCAAGTTTAAAAAACAAAACAAAACACCATAGAAATGAATTCAGGCTGAGCTAAAAAAAAAAAATTGTGCTGAAGAGCAGTTTCCAAATACTTTCTTTACTAAATGACCTATGAGTTCAAAACCAGTAGATAGTACCTTTCTGTAACTACTAATGATACAGTAATGCTCTGTTTCCTGATTATACTGAAGTAAGAGACAACTTTGCCTTAGACATATAATGACACAGTTGGGAGAAAACCCTTAGAAGTTATTTAGAGGCTCAGTGGATAAATCACTGGGCCTGGAGTCAGGAAAACTCATTTTCCTGAGTTCAAATTTAGCCTCAAACACTTACTAACTGTACGACCCTGGGCAATGCACTTAACCCTGTTTGCCTCAGTTTCCTCATCTGTAAAAATGAGCTGGAGAAGGAAATGGCAAAACCACTCCAGTATCTTTGCCAAGAAAACCCCAGATGGGGTCATGAAGAGTCAAACACAACTGAACAGCAACAAACTCCCCCCATCTCATTTTACAGGGGAAAAATTGGAGAACAGAGGGTCTAGGGTTGGTGGGGCACTAATGATGGACCCCTAAAAGGCAAAGAGCCATCTTTGGACCCTGGACCCCAAACCCCCTGAACCTAGATCTCTGGTGAATACCTGAGGCCCATCCCAATCAATAATTCTTTTAACTGCCCTTTCTGAGGGGCTCTCCCAACACTAACTCCCTCAATTGTCTGCACCTGGCCCACCCCAGGCTACTTGAAACTCCTTAATCCCATCCAGATCTCCCAGCAGTCCTTCTGTACAACGATGTCCATCTTTCCTCCATTAGATTGCTCAGAGTCTTAAAATCTGGCCCACCTGCATTGGCCTCACAAATAGCACAGACTCACCAGGAGTCTTGCCCACCTCAGTTGGTGTTTTAATAAACTACTTGAGGCTTGAGTGGTTGAATTCTTTTGAGGCAGCTATTGTGCCTTCTGTCCTTGCATTTTGGGATTCTCAAGACCCCTAAGACCACAACAGGGTCACAGATAGTACTAAGTGATAGATTAGGGTTGTTGGCTATTGTTGTTGTTGAGTCATTTTTCAGTCACGTCCAACTCTTCCAGACCCCATTTGGTGTTTTCTTGGCAAAGTTACTGGAGTGGTTTGCCATTTTCTTCTCCAGCTTATTTTACAGATAAGGAAACTGAGGCAAACAGGGTTAAGTGCCTTGCCCAGGGTCATACAGTTATTAAGTATGTGGGGCCTGATTTGAACTCAGGAAGATGAGTTTTCCTGACTCCAGGCCTGGTGCTCTATCTATGCACCACCTAGCTATCTCAATAGAGCAGAAACTTGCACTCAAATCTTTGGACTCAAGTCCAATATACGATATTGATTTTTTCCTTTACAAGAGAGATGGGAATATTATTTTAGAAGCACACACTTTTAAATCATTGCTTATGAAATAAGTGTGATCACTGCAGAAGATGATGGTGGTCACAGGGAAAGAAGAATCTCGCTTAGATTCTTAGTTTACAGTCTCTCTGGTCTCCAGTCCATCTTCCCGACAGTTCCTAAAACAAAGCCTTCCTCAGCCACAAGTCTGTCTATGTCACTTCCCTGCTTAAGAATCTTCTGTGACTCCCCATTGCTTCCAGAATAAAATACAACCACCCAGCTTGGCCTTTAAAGACCTTTTCCATCTGACTGTACTTCACTTTTCTCAGTTCATTTCACATTACTCCCCTCCATTGCGCTCACTGCATGTTCCATTCAAACTTGCTGTTTCCAGAACAGAGCATTCCATTTCCTACTACCTCTATATATTAGCACAGATTGTGGCCTAGGCCTGAAATCCCCTTCCTCCTCTCCCTTACTTTTTAGGATCCTTGACTTCTTGGAAGGGTCAACTTATTTGTCATATCCTACAGGAAGCCTTTCCTGACACCCTTCCCTCCCCTTTCCCAGTTGTTACTGTTTTCTTCTTCCTCAAATAATCACACACGTATACACATGTATATGTATATATGTATGCACACATATATGTATATGTTGTGTATATACACACGGGTATGCATGTGTGTGCATATGTGGTTACATATACAAATATAACGTGCATGTATGTATACATATGTTTCCCCTCCTGCTTACATATTATCATTCTTTCCTAGAAAAATGTAAGCTCCTTTAGGTTAGACTTTTTATTCATGTTTTATTCATGGCTCCCAGAGCCTAACACAGTGACACACACATTGTTGTTCAGTCATTTCAGCCATAATTCACTCTTCATGACCCCATTTGGGGTTTTCTTAACAAAGATTCTTTTTAAATCCTATTTTATTTTTTCCAATTATATATTAAGACAATTTTTAGCATTCATTTTTATAAAATTTTGAGTTCCAAATTGAAATATTGGAGTGGTTTGCCATTTTCTTCTCCAGTTCATTTTACATATGAAGGAATGGAGGCAAAAAAGATTAAGTGACTTGCCCAGGGTCACAAAGCTAGCAAGAGTCTGAGGGTGGATTCAAACTTAGGTCTTCCTAACTCTAGGCCTGGCTCTCTATCCACTATGCCGCTCCATCATGCTAGAATTCAGCTAAATACTGTGAAGATCTAGTTTAAAGAATTCCTAAAAGGACAGGTTAGTTCTGGACTATCTCAGAGGGATTGTGACTTTAGGGAAACCCTGGAGAGGCCTTGGATGTCCTGAAATAGAGTTAAATTTTTGGATCAATGAAGATCTGAATGAGCTTTCCAGGAATCATGACCCCAGGTTTTTGAGAATCATTCTGAAATAACTCTGGGCCCTCAGGCCTACCTGGATAAAGCCCCTTCAGGATTAGAGGCAGTGAGGCAAAGTTCTCTAGGGTGTTTACTCATTCTCTGGCCTTCACGTCACTGTGGGACTCTGCTCGTAAATAGTTCTGCTAATGAAATGCCTCGGGAGCTATTGAGGTCTCCAAACTGCCAAGTATGATTTCTATTTTGTGAATAGATTTCTCACTCTCTCCATCAAAATTGAAACAGCTCTGCAGAAAGAAAACAAGACATTCCTGTGACAAAAGAAAGAGCAGCTCACAGCCCTGAGTAAATGAAAAGATGGATGAAAAAAGCATTTATTCAATGCTTACTATTGGCAAAGCACTCTTCTAAGTACTGAGGATACAAGGAGGAAAAGGAGCTAGTTCCTGTTCCCCATGAGTTGACATTCTAATAGTACGAGGCAATACATATACAAAAATTCACAAACGGGTCCCAACCTATCATATTTCCTCTTTGGACATTGCTTCATGTACTATGAGATCCAGCCAAACTGGCCTTCTCTCTGTTCCTCGCTCACAACACTCCATCTCCCATTTTCATGTCTTTGCCCTGGCTGTCCTCTCTGCCTGGAATATACTCGCTCCTTACTTCTACCTCACAGAGTTCCTTTTTTCCTTTAAGATGCATCTTGAGCACCATTTTGTGTGTGTGTGTGTGGGGGTAGATAGATAGATATAGATACAGATATATAATAGACACATCCATGCGTATATACACATATGTATATTTGTGTATATATGTTTACTTTAAATTTATGTTGTATAGATTTTTTTATCTGTACTTGTTATTTCTCAACCAGAATATAGTTATCCCTTCCACATTGTGACTTTCCCTGTCACAGCTTTCTATATGTCATGGGTCAGCATAAGAAATTAAATGGGAGTTTGGGGGAAGTTTTAGGGAAGCTGTAGACCGTACACAAAGGCCAGCAGATGACAGAAAAAGTTTAGAAATTCAAAAATGCATAAAGTATATGTACAGTATTAGATAATACCAACACATTTTATCTTTTAATACCATAATCATTCAGACTTCTTCTCTGGTGTGAAGGGAGGGCCCAAAAATTTTATGTGGATTTTTCAGATCACTGGGGCACCCTAACCCCCATGATGTGGAAGGGATAACTGTATAAACTCATTACAAGTAGGGATTATTTTATTCTTTGTTTCTGTATCAGCAACAACTAGAAAAGTGCCTGGCATTATAATAGGCAATTAACAAATATTTGTTGATTGATTATTGTAAATCTGATAGGAAGGCCTATTAGTCCTTAGCGCACAGTGGCAAGGCAGATGTCAATGTATCTTGTTTAATATCATTCCATTGATAAAGCCATATCTGCTAAACCATTTGACAGTACTAAGGTCTTTGGTGATGAGAAATTTCTTTTCTGGTGTTTTAGTGGCTGCTAAGGAGGCAGGGGCTATTTCAATGTGCCCAGGTATCTGGAATTCTGATGAGGACTCTGAGGAGCATCACCTTGTAAAAGTACTAAAATGATAGATGTTCCTAAAGAAAATACATCTGCCAGGTAAAGTACAAAAAAAAAGTAAGACAACTGTGTTCAAGGCCCTGCTCTACCACTTATCAGCTGTGTGATATAGAATAAATCATTTAACCTCTCTGGAACCCAGTTCTATCTGTTAAAAAAAAAGCGTTGGATTAAATGCCCACTGAATTTCTGCAGTGCTTAGAAAAGCAATAGGGATCAGATAACCATTCTAGTTCCTAGGAATGCTGGAATTAGACCCACAGTGTTAACTCAGAGTGATTTTAGAGTACTGTTGAACCTTTGGGTGGGGGGGGGGGTGCCTTTTCTGGTTGAAATTGTACAGGCAAGATACAGGATTCCATTGGGTGTCCCAGAGCTGTCTCAGGCATCAAACTGCTTACTTCAAGTTAAGCCTCTCCTTTTATCTCAGTCCCTTATCTTGGAATGGGGTCTGTTGTTGTTTGTCCTTCATTCTTAAAGAAGACCATGATGTCAGAGCAGTGATGCCATGATATACAAATGAATTGGATTTAGGTGAGGGAAGGCTGTGCGAAGTCACCAGCCTCACTTCCTCCTCCAGAGACATCTGGGTCCTGTGGCAAAATATAGATCTAGATGACTGGAGATGGGCCTGGATGACATGGGAGACCTTGGCCTTTATAAGCTAAGGTCTTCCCTAGGTCTCAGTTTGACTGAAGCAATGCCCATTCAGCGATTAAGGCTAGGTAAGAAATGAGGCAAAGAATGGCCTCTTTAACCTAGTCAAAAAAAAGGGAAAAAAAATCGATCTGGGAGGGGAAGACCCTCAGGGTTCCTGACCAAAACAGAAACAATTGCTATTTACATTCACTCTGAGTCATTGTTGGCCCATCAATGAGAGCCAGAGTGATCTGGCTTTAAGATATGGTTCTAAAGAAAGAAATCTAGCCCATAAACCCCAAGATATCTTGTGAGGTTTCAGCTATTAAAATTTACATTCCTTTGGGCAGAGCACCTGCAAGTAAGGATATTATACCCTATATGAACAGAGGAAGAAAGAGAGGAGAGAAGAAAGGAAAGGACAGGACAGGACAGGATAGGAGAGGAGAAGAAAGGAGAGGAGAGGAGAAGAAAGGAGAGGAGAGGAGAGGAAGAGAAGGAAGGAAGGAGAGGAGAAAAGAGGAAGAGAAGGAAGGAAGGAAGGAAGGAAGGAAGGAAGGAAGGAAGGAAGGAAGGAAGGAAGGAAGGAAGGAAGGAGGAAGGAAGGAGGGAGGGAGAGAGGGAGGAAGGAAAGAAGGAAGGAAGAAAGGAAGAAAGGAGAGAGCAAGGGAGGAAGGAAGGAAGGAAGGAAGGATGGATCTGTGTTGTCCAACTGGAACTGGCCAGTTAGATTCTCAGGGGGGCAGCTCATGCTACTCACAGGGTCTATTGTGCTTCTCCATAGGGAGGTAGTTACTCCCAGCTTAGAGTCTTTTCAAAGGCAAATGACATAAAAATGGTGAAAGAAATGCTGAATCTTCAATGGCTATAGTTTTTCTTTCCCACAATACCTTGCAAGGAGCTGTTTCACCTAGATATATTGTCAGCTAGAGGTGGTGCAACTCCAAGCCTCCAGTACAACTTTATATCAGTGGAACCAAGTAGAATGATGATGTTCAGTGGGGGCAGAACAGAATAGTGGATTATACATTTGAGACACTTATTGAGTACTGAATTTTAAGTTACATTCCTAAGTCCACTGAAGTCCTACTCTGATAACCTGTGATGGCATAGAAATACTGATTTATTGAAAGCTGTGTCAGAAGAACACAAATATTTCTAGTCCTACCCTGATGGAAAGATGAACCGTATGTGTCCTATCCTTTAAGCTCAGAGGCTAATGACCAGATGATTGATTACCAGATGCTCTTTCTTTGTGTGTGGGAGAAGAGATCATGGAAACGCGTAGAAACAATTCACTAAAGTATAGATGAGTTGTAGTCTTTAATGGTGGACTAATCGTTGAAAACTGCATGTATCCCAGGAATGTATTTATTTGTACAAACCCTTTTTAATTTGATGTAATCAAAATTATCCATTTTGCATCTATCTCTTCTTTATTCATATCCCTTTTTAAAAAATAAATTTTATAAGGAGTAGCTCTCTGAGAGGAGCAGGACTGAGAAATATATTAGGAAATACAGGAGATATAAAAAACAAAATATATCAATAAAATTTATTTTTAAGAAGTCAACTAGAGTCCTATGTATACCAACATTATTTATGGCAATGCTCTTTGTAAGTGAGAACTATCATCTCTTCCCTACTCTCTTTTTCCTCCAAGTAAAAGACAATAATCTATCTGCCTCTTATAAGAGGTGTGTTGTAGCTATGCAGATGAAAAAAGGTAGGCATATTCTATTTAAGACAGTTTAAACAGCTTGTAGGAACATGTAATCCTAGAGGAGAGCTAGAGAAGCCAGACTGGTTGCCTCCGCCACCACTAAGTACTGCAGGCCACACTACTGCCTTCTTTGAGGAATCATCCAACTGACTGAACTCTCAAGCCAGGTAGCTATCCTTGTATACAAGTGGAAACAATTCTCCTTTCTCTCCTCCAGCTCTTTACCTTAAATAGAAACTGTCCATTCCAGGTTATGTTTATATAATCCCCTTCTTACTTTCCCCAGAGCCATCTCCAGCACTGACTGTTTTTAGGGATCAATAAAAAAAGAAAAAGAAAAAGAAAAAAATAGTAATAAAAGGAATTCCCATCCCCCTCAAATAAACAAAAGCCATCCCCTCCTGACACAAATACTTGCCCTGATGTTGAACCTCAATAGAAGACCTCACATGGTTTAATCACATACCACCCTCAATGGACCTCTCTTCCACTACTTATATTCTTCCTTGAATGAATCCTCAGTGGTTACTATGCTTCCATTCCTTCATTCTTATCCCATCCAAGTGATTTTGAACCCTAAGCTCCTGATGTTCAAATCCTGCTCCTTGTGTCCAACCAGATGCTCCCTCACCCCTACCTCACCAATGTCCCACTCCAAATTTGCCTGCCCCTTCTACTATGCCCTCTGGAATACCTATTCCATAATTTAAATAATTCTTTTTATCTTAAAACTCTTTCTTTCTCACTCCTTCCATCCTTTGGCCTTCAGTGAGACCTAGCTTCCTCCTGATCACTGCTTCCTTTGACAATCCAATACTGACTATGCCTCTTCTGATTCATTAGTCATGGTGGAACATTTCTTTGCTCCCCACTGCTACTTCTACAGAACCTCTCTACCACCTCTGTTACGGGCCGAGTTAGAGCCGAGCCCTGCCCTCCTCCGACCTCCACGCCCAGGGTCCTGCTGAGATAAACTCAGGGCTCTGAGATTTGGGTGGAGCCAGGAGGAAGGGTCTCGCCTTTGTTGCCTCCCTAGCAATTCCAGGTCTTTGCCCGGACCTGCTTGAGCACATGGAACTTCCGGCTCTCTGTCTGGGCTTGCCAGAGCACATGGAACGTCTGGTTCTTTGCCTGGGCTGCCGGCCCGCAGGGAGCTTCAGGTTAGCTCGGGAAGAGAAGGAGAGGAGAGTAGGCAGAGTCGGGTTGGTCCTAGTACCCAGGTGTCTTGATTTTACCTGTCCTTTCACCCACATAACCAAAGAATGTACCTACGTCACCAAAGATATAAAAATGCTGCTTGCTGAAATAATAAACGGAGTCATTCACCACCTTTCAGCTCCCACCCCATACATTGTCCTCGAGATCAGGCCCTTTGCTAGGCAAAGGCCAGGGTCTTGGGGGGATCCCCGAGTTGGTTGCGAGGCTGGAGGCCCGCAACACACCTCCACTAAATACCCTCTCCTTTGAGGTTCATGCTAGCCAAATTTATCATCCAATCCAGATCCTGCTGGCTTTCATCTCTCAAGCTCCAGGACATTCTCCTTCCTTCCTCAATGAGTTCAAGCCCAGCTTGCAGTCTTTCTTTCTTCCCCAACTCCTGCTCTTATACCAGGGAACTCCAACATACATCTAGATGCACTTCAAATATTCTAACTCCCCTCTTCCTCAATCTATTCAGTTCCCATGACCTCCTTCTGCACTTCACCTCAGCTATAAGCAGTGATGGTTCTTCATCTTCATTTCTTATAATGCAATAATATTCTGTGACATTCATGTATCATGATACATGGAATGAGTCCTCATTTGAGGAATCATTCAATGAATCACAATACATGAATTTCCAGTTTTTTATACCTACAAAGAGCATTGCCATAAATGATGTTGGTATACATAGGATTCTAGTTGACTTCTTAAAAATAAATTTTATTGATATATTTTGTTTTTATATCTCCTGTATTTCCTAATATATTTCTCAGTCCTGCTCCTCTCAGAGAGCTACTCCTTATAAAATTTATTTTTTAAAAAGGAATATGAATAAAGAAGAGACAGATGCAAAATGGATAATTTTGATTACATCAAATTAAAAAGGGTTTGTACACATAAAAACAATATAGACAAGATTAGAAGGAAAGTGGAACATTGCGAGAGGATTTTATAAGTAGTTTCTCAAATAAAGGTCTCATATCTCAAATATATAGAGAATTTTGTCAACATTATAAGAATATGAATTATTCCTCAATTGATAAATGGTCAAAGACTATAAATAGGCAGTTTTGGGGTAAAGGAATCAAAGCTATATATAGCCACATTAAAAGCACTCTAAATCATTGATTAGAGAAATGAAAATCAAAATAACATTGAGATATCATCTCACACCTATCAGATTGACTAAAATGATAGAAGGGGAAAATGACAAATATTGGAGGGGATGTGGAAAAATTGAGACATTAATACACTGTTGGTGGAACTGTGAATTGATCCAGTCTTTTTGGAGAGCCATCAGAATTATGCCAAAGAATTACAAAACTGCATATATCCTCTGATACCACTATTAGGTCTATTTTCCAAAGTCATCAGGGAAAAGGAAAAAAGAACCTACATGTTCTAAAATATTTATAGCAGCTCTCTTTGTAGTGGCAAAGAACTGGAAATTGAGGAGACTGGGGAAACGGCTGAACAATCTGTGGTATATGATTGTCATGGAATACTACTGTGCTGTAAGAAATGATGAACAGGCTGATTTTAGAAAAATCATGGAAAGACTTGGACGAAATAATGAAAAGTGAAATGAGCCGAACCAAGAGAACACTGTATACGGTAACAGCAATATTATTCAAAGAATAACAAGAAATGACTAAGCTATTCTGAATATTACAAATATTCAAATCAACTACAAAGGACTTATGAAAGAAGATGCTATCCACCTCCAGAGAAAGAACTGATAAACAGAAGTGTGCTTAGTATGGTTTTACATGTAATACACACACACACATATACGGTATGTCTATGTGTGTATCTGTGTCAAATGGTAGCTTTCTCTAGGGTGGGGTGGGGGTGGAAGAGGAAGCTTAGAACTTAAAATATAACAAAAAAATTAAATTTAAAAAAAATTTTAAAGAGATGAACCTGTTAAGCAAAACTAACTATAACTAGCATCAAAAAAAACCCTGATCTTTCCATGCATGGTTCCATACCCATAATCTCCCTACTTCTGCAAAGAATAGAGGGAGGTGACATCTCATATCTCTCTTTGGGGCCAAGCCTAGTCATTATAGTTTCACAGCTTTGTTTCAGTTCTTCTGTTCTGTTTTTTTCCATTTACATTGTTGTAGTGGTTGCATTTATTATTTTCATGGTTCTGCTTTGAGGCCAGCTAGGTGGTGCCTTAGCTGGAGTGTTGGATCTAGTCAGGAAGACCCGAGTTCAAATGTGACCTCAGATATTCCCTAATAGTATGGTTTGGGGCAAGTCACTTAACCTGTTTCCCCATCTGTAAAAGGGGCATGACAATAACACCTACCTCCCAGGGTTCAAATTAGATAACATTTGTAAAAGGTATTTAGTACAGTGCATGGCACATAGTACATGCTACGTAAGTGCCAGTTATTCTTATTACCAGTTCATTTGTCTTTCCTTGCTTCCCCATATTCATCATACTCATAATTTCTTACAGCATAGTAACATTCCGTTATATTCATGTAGCACGATCTGTTTATCCATTCCTCAGTCAATGGTCGATTTTATTTCCAGTTCTTTACTACTACAAATAGTGCTGCCATAAATAGCTTGTTTGTCAACCCTGGTTGACTTTGGTGCAAACTTCTCTACTGTAAATAATAATAGATCACATTTATTTTATACTTTAAGCTTTACAAAGTTTTTTTTCTCCTACAAAACAACTCTGTGAGGTAAGCAGTGCATCTATGCAAGTATTACTGTTGCTATTTTATAGATGAGAGTACTGAAACTCAAAGAAATTAAGTGACTTGCTCAGGGTCACACAACTAGCAATGACCAGAACAAGGACGTAAATCCTGCCTTTGAGTCTTTCCATTATGTCGTACTGCCTTGAAAAATAGCCCATTGAGTCTGCCTCTTCCAACTGTTCTTCAGTCAAAAAGCATTTATTAAGCTTATGTTATGTGTCAGGCACTGTGCTAGGTGCTGAGTATAAAATACCACCCGCCCCCCAAAAAAGAAATTATATCCTCAAGGAACTTGAATTCCAATTGGAGAGTCTGCGTGTAAATAACTAAATTCATACAAGATATGCAGAGTTTAAATGGAAGGCAAGCTCAGAGAGGAAGACACTATACGCTCAGGGAATTGCAAAAGCCTTCCCAGGAGGTGAGACATGAGTTGAGTCTTGAAGGAAACCAGAGAAACTAAGAGGTAGAGATGACAGAGCAGAGGATTCCAGGGGTTTGGGACAGCCAGGCAAAGGCAAGAGAGATAGTAGAGGGAGTGTTGTGTTTGAGAACTGCAAGTAGGCCAGTGGAGCTGGATCATAGAGTGTGTGAGGGGGAGTAAAGTGTGAAAAAGACTGGAAAGTCAGAAAGAGACCAGATCCTTTGCCACCACAAAAAGAGCTGCTATAAATATTTTTGTACATGTGGGTCCTTTTCCCATTTTTAGGATCTCTTTGGGATACAGCCCTAGAAGTGATATTGCTGGGTGAAAGGATATGCACATTTTTATAACCCTTTGGGTTCCAAACTATTCTCCAGAATGACTGGATCAGTTCACAACTCCACCAACAAAGTAACGGTGTTCCAGTTTTCCCACATCCTTTCCAGCATTTATCATTTTCCTGTTTTCTCATGTTAGCCAATGTTACAGGAGAGATGGGGTATCTAAG
This sequence comes from Trichosurus vulpecula, assembly GCF_011100635.1. Classification (NCBI taxonomy): domain Eukaryota; kingdom Metazoa; phylum Chordata; class Mammalia; order Diprotodontia; family Phalangeridae; genus Trichosurus; species Trichosurus vulpecula. Next base: position 148,300,216 of record NC_050579.1, on the reverse strand, counting down.
AGCTGTTTTGATTTGCACTTCTCTAATCAATAGTGATTTAGAGCATTTTTTCATATGACTATAGATATCTTTAATTTCTTCCTCTGAAAACTGCCTGTTCATATCCTTTGATCATTTATCAATTGGGGAATGACTTGTATTCCTATAAATTTGACTCAGTTCCTTGTATATTTTAGAGATGAAGCCTTTGTCAGAGACACTAGTTGTAAAAATTCTTTCCCAATTTTCTTCTTCCCTCCTAATCTTTGTTGCATTGGCTTTGTACAAAAATTTTTCAGTTTAATATAATCAAATTATCCATTTTGCATTTTGTAACACTCTCTTATCTCTTATTTGGTCATAAATTCTTCCCTTCTCCATAAATCTGACAGGTAAACTATTCCTTGCTCTCCCAAATTACTTATAATTGGAAATCAAGGAGATGCTCATCAATTGGGGAATGGCTAAACAAGTTATGGTATATGAATGTTATGAAATACTATTATGCTATAAGAAATGAGGAGCAGACAGACTTCATAATAATCTGGAAAGATTTATATGATATGATGCTGAGTGAGGGGAGCAGAACCAGGAGAACGTTATACACAATTACAGACACATGGTATCTGTGATGACTAACTTCGATAGACTTGGCTCTTCTCAGCAATACAAGGCTCTAAGACAGCTTCAAAAGACTCATGATGGAAAAAGCTATCTACACCCAGAGAAGGAGTTATAGAGTCTGAATGCAGATGGAGGCAAACTATTTGCTCTCTTTTTTTTCTTCTTTTTTGGTTTCATTTCTTTTTTTTCATGGTTCATTCCATTGGTTATAATTCTTCTTTCCAACTTGACCATTGTATAAATAAATTTAATATGAAAGTGTATTTACAGCCTATATCAGATTACATGCTATCTTGGGGGGAGGGGAGAGGAGAGAAAGGGGGAGAAAATTTGCAACTCAAAGACTTGTGGAACTGAGTGTTGTAAACTAAAAATAAAAAATAAATTAAAATAAATAAAACAAAGCTAATTGCACTTGTAAAAAAAAAAGGACCAGATTATGTCAAAAACAGAAAAGAAATAGAAGCCCCTGAAGTTCATTGAGCGGGGTGAGAGGGGTGGGACATGGTCAAATCTATGCTTTAGAAAAATCATGTTGGAAGCTGAATGGAGGATTGATTGGAGTGGGGAGAGACTTAAGGCAGGGTGGCAGGGTGAGCAACCAGAAGGCTGTTACAATAGTCCAAGCAAGAGGTAAGGAGGACCTATGAAGAATATATAAAGGCAGGGGAAGACACATATGCAAATTTGATACAAATAGATCCAGAAAAAACAATATACACAATGATTGCAACAGTGTAAATGGAAATGACAAATATAAAAGGCTAAACATTATGTAATTATAATGATCAAGCCTGAGTCTGAAGAAAAGGTGAGAAACACCTTTTTCTTTTCTTTTCAAAGGCAGGGGACTATGGGCGTGGGACAAGGATAGGGAACCTGTGGCCTCCTGGCCTCTAGATCCTTGGGTGTGGCCTTTTGACTGAGTCCAAGTTTTACAGAACATATTTTTTTAAGGGGATTTGTTCTGTGAAGTTTGGATTCAGTCAAAGGGCCACACTTAAGGGCCTAGAGAGCCACATGTGACCTTGAGGATGCAGGTTCCCTACCCCTGCATGGGACCTTGCCTATATTATCAGACTTGGCTGATGAGTTGAACTGCTTCCTCTTCTTCTTTTTCTTTTTTATTCTTTGTTACAGAAGATGGCTCTCTGTAGGGTAGGTTGCATAAAATAAATGTCATATAGAAATAAAAGATAGCAATAGTTTTATGAAGTTATCCAGACATACATATGGGCGCATGATACTAAAAATATTTCACATAGAACTTCCAATTTTTGAGGTAGTCTAAATAGCTTATAGAATTAAGAGCAAATTTACATCTCCAAAAAGTAATTCTTTCTTCTAAATTTTCTTCACTGCACTCCTGTTCCCTCAAATTGCTATTTAACATTAAAATAGTTCTGACATTCAACTCACACGGAAGCCGAATTCAGTAAAATATTCTCTTTCATAATGATTTTTACATCCTAGCATTACATTATCGCATATCATGAGTCCCTTTTTAATTGTCATCCTGTTCTTTAGCGTACTCTTTCACACAATGCTAATTTAATTAGATCAAAATTTGTAAAAACAGAATAATTAGATAAAAATGTTATAATTTCTCAAAGCTGTTTAGCAACTTTTTGAAGCACAGAAAGACATAACTTCTAGATGTTGCTTTAATTAAATCAGCTAAATTTGTGTAGCTGAAGGATAATTTAAACAATCACTAGAAAAAACTTTTAGAATTATGAAAATAGAGTGTTGCTTTAGAGAAGTAAAAAATCTACTTTAAAATTCCCTTTTTAGTATTAGATGATTATATAACCATATTGCATCATTTCTGGACTGAGTCGACCTTTGTATCTGACAAAGTGGTAGCTGAGTACAATTTATAGACAATATCCTCACCTAACACTGACTCAAGGATTCTGGGGGCATGTTGTACTGACCACTGGAAATGTAAAGTTTGAGAAAGAGAAGAAATGTGGTGCAGGAAAAAGGATGCTAGATTTGGAGTCAGAGAACCTGGGTTCAGATCCTGATTCTGCTGTTCAATATCTGTGTGACATCACATTTCAGGACCTCTGTTTTCTCATCTATAAAATGAAGAGTCATTTTGACTATTATAAATACCTAAATTAACTACAAAGGACATAGGAAAGAAGACACTATCTGCATCCAGAGAAAGAACTGATAAGTAGAAGTATGTGTAGAATGGTTTTACATACATATATACATATATACACACATATATACCTATGTGTATGTATTGATTGATACATACAGACATATACACATATTTGTATTTAATGGTAGCCATCTCTAGGATGGGAGAGGGCAAAATTTACACAATAATTTTATTATATATTTAATAGGAATACAAATTATACACTATAGATTTGCAGTTTCATGTACAATCATTTTTTTTTCTATTCTACTATGTTATGTAAATGCTTGTTTTGTTTCTTAGGTTCAGAATAAAAATAAATAAATTTTAAAAATAAAATAAAATTAAGAGATTGGACTACATGACTTCCAAGAATCCTTCCATTTCTAAATCTATGATCCTATGAATTTATCTAAAGTTAATTTTCAAGAAATAAATGGCTTACATTTTTAATTGCAAACTGGGAACACAGAGCCTCCACTCTATGGAGGCACCTGGAGGTAGTAAGCATCAGGTACAGGATTTGTACATAGGTCCTCCAACTCTTTCCACTGCTTTGCCCATTCTCTTAATAATGGTCTATAACATTCTGACCATAGTTGATTTCAACCAACAATGTTTTATTATTCTGTGAACTTCTTAAACTGTGTATCTTCTGAAAGCTTTTACCTTTACTTTTCTCCTGTAGAGTACTGCTTTGATGCCTCCCCGGGACATGTAGGCTTCCCTAGTTTCTCAAAGGCTATGCCAGTAAAGCTCAAGGTTTGGCAGGTTCAACCCAGCTGGAAAGGACTGAAGTGAGCTTAGTGATGAACTTAGGTATCATCCTAGGACCAGTCTAGCTAAACCGAGAGCAGCTCATTCATCCCCAGAAGACTGATCACCAGGCAATAAATTTCAAGCTTGAGTTCTCACTTACTAAGATGGGGAAAGGTTTGTCATCTGCGTTATGATATAAATTGTGACTAAATCCTTCAAGTATTGCTTAACTACTTTATTCTCTACTAAAATATATAGATGTTATTTAGGATGCTGATAGAAAACGCAATTATTTCCCATCATGTTTTATTCCTACTTCTTTCATATTAAATAATATTTACATAGAACTGTAAGTTTTACAAAGATCTTTCTTTACAATAGTATTGTTGTGTTTTTCTTCCCACTTTGCAGATGAAGACAGAGAAGTTAAGTGACTTGCTCAAGGTCACATAGCTAGAAAGTATCAGAACCAGGGCTGGAATGAAACCAAGCTCCCCGGTTCCAAATCCATCACTCTTTCCACCACACCACGCTGCTTCTATGCACATAGTTATGACATAGTTATTTGTACCTATGTTTCATTAACCCTATGAAGTTGTAAGCACATTGCATTGCACATAATAGGCACTTAGTGAACATTTGAATTGAATTAAGGAACTAGACCTATCTATGGATTCCACTCAGCACTTCAGACAGTGCTTTGCATATAGTATTTCATAAGTGTTTGAATTGGCTACCAACCAAAGGTCTCTATGCCCCAATACTCTTTCTGGCTATCAGGTAACAGAAAAATACCCACTATACTGGTTTCATCACCATAAATTCTACTCCATAGAGTCTTTGAAAGAAGAAAAAACAAGCATAAAGAAGGAAACCATCACTAATGGGAGGGGGAAAAAGAGAGAACCTTTGCTTTCTTTTCACGTGGGTAAAAGAACAGGATGATAAAAGCACATTGTCCATATGTAAGCAAGACTTCATGAAAAATTGCAGTGTGAATGCAATTTTAAAAATCTACAATGCTCTGAAATGTCATAGTGATTTGACCACTTATTTGGTAAAGCCTATGGAACAAGAAATTTAATATTCTCATATGATTCTAAAGTCATAAGAACAAATCTTATCTATTTTTCCTAAAGCTTGCACTCTTGTATAAATAGAAAAAAATCTGATGAAATTATCAAAATTATTTCACCATCTATTATTTAATTAGATTTGGATATGTCCTGCCAAGGATCCTATTACAGCTCAAATCTTGTTATGATGATGGGGGAGGTATGTCTAGACAATGGTTCATGTGAAAAAGAACTAGGAGTTTTACTGGACCACAAGTTTACTATGAGTCAGCAAATGTGCCATGGCAGCCAAAAAAGTGAGAATCGTCTTCCTGTTTTTAAAGAAACTACAACAAAGTCTAATGCCTTGAAATGGTGGGAAGTTGACCAGAGGTTCTTGAAGGCTATAGCAATAGAACAGAAGTTCTACTAGCTTGGAAAGGTTTTCAGTCTGGTCCTAAAAGCATTCTGTGTCTGTTTTTTCTGGGACCAGCTTAGCTAAGCTAACTATGGAAAGGCTCATTGCCAGCAGGCTGGGAATATGAAATCTTTGGCCATAGAAGGCTATGAAATAAAGAAAAATACAAAGTGACTCTCGATCTTTTTGTGGCCCTCCTATATCTGCAGTGATAGTTGCAGACAAAGAGAAAAAGGACATAGAATGCTAAGAATGATGCAGTTTAAACTTTAACTTAGCTATTATGGTACTCTAAATGAGACATCTTGGGCCGATGGCAAGCTAGCAGATATGCTATCTTACTAGAGGAACCATTTTTTCTAGAATCTATTTTGACATTCTCACTACACATGAAAGCAGAACAAAGAAGCAAGAACAGCCAAATGAAAAGATGACCTACGGGTTTTCCAGAAAATGCAAATAAAGGAATAGGCAAGAGTGCATTTTTACTATGAGCCCAAGGTCAATAAGGAAACATCATTTCATGGGCTGTTTAGTCATCTAGTATTGTAGTGCTCATCATAAGTACTTGCAATAAAATCATTGAAATGACAGTAGCTAGAATCTACGTAATTACAAGGTTTGCAAAGTGATTTGCATGTTACATCATTTAGTCCTCACAACAACCCTATGGAGGCAAGTGCTGGTATTATCCTCATTTTACAGATGAGGATATCGAGCCTGAAAATAATCACGTCTCTTGCCCCAAGTCACACAGCTAGTAAATCCATGAGGCAGAGATTTGAACTCAGGTCTTCCAGACATTAAGTTCCACAGTCTATCCACTATACCGCCTAGTTTAGGCATGAGCACTTGTTGCAGAGGATGAAGAGTTTGAAGTAATCTTCACATCACATGCACCCACCCAGATCATCTTGTATCTGTCTGCCACTGGTACCCCACTTTTTTCCACATGTACCTCCAAACCTCTCGACCTCCAGAACCTATCCTCCTAGCCACTGGAGAAGGAAGTCACTTGTGTTTGGAATGCATTCTTCTCCTAGTTTTATTGCCGATTCTCCAGATTTCTTCTACCATCCCAAAGCAGTCGTCTCACCTAGGAAATTCACTCTGTGTTCAAATCTAGACTCAGACACTTGACACTTAGTACCTGGGTGACCTTGGACAAGTCGCTTAACCCCAATTGCCTTGCCTTCCCTCCTCAAAAAAAAAAAAAGAAATTCACTCCATCCTCGGACTTCTCATGGTGGTGGTACACTGTACTTCTGCTGCCGCTTCCTCTGATTGGCTGGTTTCTCCCCAAACCTCCACTTTACGGATGGCCTAGGTCATCCATGTCTTCATTCCTCTCTAGGTTTCACTCCTGACTTTCTGGACTTTCTCTTTCATACCCCTGCATGGGTACCTTCTCTCCCCAACCCCTTTCAGTTTCCTTTTATGTGTTGTCTTCCCTCATTAGAATGTAAGCTCTCTAAGGGGAGAGACTTTTTTTCTCCTTGTATTTCTATTCCCAGTTCTTAGCACAATGCCTGGCACATAGTAAACACTTAGTAAATGCTAGTTGACTTGACTAGTGACTAACTACAAACTACCAAGTCTAGTATTTATCTGGCCTCAGATTCCAGAGTCTGTTTGATCTTCACATCCCATTTAGCTATCCATCTGTCTGCAAACACTTATATTTCCTACTTCCTATGTCTTGCTCTAGGCACAGAAAACAAATAACAATAATTCCATTACTTCTAGAAAGGACACACCTCACCATTGTTGGGAGGATAACATGAGACAATGTTTGCTGAGATCTTTGCAAACCAATATAAATGCTAGCTAGCTATTGTTGGTAAAATATGATAGGAGAGAACTAGACATAGTAAGTACTCTAGGAAAAAACTGAGAAATGAATGATCACTTTCAGGTAGGGAAATGAGGTTAGACTTCATGGAGAAGGCAGCATCTGAGCTGAGCCTTGAAGGAAGAGAAGGATTTCAACAAAGATAGAGATAAAAAGACCAGATTTCAGGCATGAAGGACAGACTTCATAAATCCCAAAAGGCATCAAATGAGATTGGAGAGCAACCAGCAGTTCAATTTGGTTGAAATGTAGGGTACATGAAGGTAATATAAAATAAAGCTAGAAAACATGAACTGATGCCAGAATGTGAAGAACCTTCAATGTCAGACTAGACTAAGTACTTGCTATTTTATTCAATGGTCAACGCAGAGCCAAATAAGGTTTTTGAGTAGGGGAATAGAAAAAAAGCACAACACAGATGAAGTAACTATGATAATTATTTTTGCAGTCTTTTGAAGGCTCACACAATCATAGACTCATGGCTTTCAAGCTGGAAGAGACCTTATAGGTCATTGAGTTTAATCATTTGATTTTACAGATAAGGAAACTGAGGCACTGTGAGATTGGGTGGAGAGATTTGGGGATGCCAATCAGGAGGCTATTGAAATAGTGTAAGTGAGATGTGATGAGAGTCTGAACCAGAGCAGTGGTTGAGTGACTGGAGAGGAGGGAATGGTAGATACTAGAGCTATTGTGGGTTTAGAACTGACAGGAATGGGCAACTGATTTTTATGTGTGGTGGAAAATGCTAAATTTGATTGCAAGTTTTCAAGCAAAGGAGGAGAGGATGAGTAAAGAAATAAAAAGGCTTTTTTAAGCACAGAGAATTGGAGCTAAGTATGGCAAAAGACTTTAATTTCAGTAAATTAGGAGGTGAGGTTTTCCGAGTGACAAAGTTGAGAGGGTTGCATTGGGGACTTGAGGAGTCAGGAGGAAGTTGTGAGAAATATTACTGGCATTAATCATGGATGAATGAAAAGATCACTGTACAGTGGTAAAAGCCTATCCAAAGATGGAGAGCTTCAATGTCTAGTCAATGCACAGTTACAGGATTTCCTTCTGTAGTCAGTCACCAAGCACTTATTAAGCCCTTTCTTACCTACGGGTCAGGCACTGTGTTAAGTGCTGGGGATATGCAAAGGCAAAATTACAATGCCTGATATCAAGATATTCACATTCTAATGGAGGAGAAAATACGCAAATAGCTATGTATGTACCAGATATATACAGTATAAATGGAAATTAACCTCAGAGGTAAGGGACAGAGTAGGAGGCAGGTAGGCGGCAATGCTTAGAGACTCAGGAATGAGCACGAAGAGTTGAATGGTGGGGGAGACCCAAAGTTCAGAGTTAAGGTCATAGGACTTAGAAGAGGAAGGAAATTTAGAGGTCATTGAATCCAACTTGTTTTCCAGATGAAGAAATTAGCATCTTGGGAACAAAGGGACAAGTATTCGAGAGGAGAGGGCAGTCCCTTATTGAAATGGTGAACTATTTTATTAAAGATAATTTCATCGTATTGACTGTTACTTTTTGTCCTCCTCACAGTGAGGAGGGCCACAGTACCAAGCGTAGTGCTTGGTACATAGCAGGTACTTAATAAATGTTTGTTGACTGATTCAAATAAGTGGATGTTAGATTGCTGTCTAAATATCTTTTCATTATACAAAGATTTTTCTCAAGCCATAGCAGCCTGATTTAAGGGTGTGCCCCATATCAGCGAATGTGGGCTACCCCCCTCTACTGGCTGGAATAGGAAGCATACTCTGTGCAAACAGTCACAGATTTTCTATTATCACTTAAACTGGTATTTTTAGAGTCCCCACATTCCAGGCACTATGAGGATGAAATACGAAGCATATAACATAGTTATTGAAGAATTTATTATCTTACTGGAGAGGCAAGACTTCAACACATAAGACAGCCCTAGTGAAGAGGGAAGCTGTCAATCAATATTTGTTGAAATATATTAAATTACAGAATTATAGAATATATCCAATTAAATTGTATTAAAGTATATACCGATATATTGTGTGTATATGTATGTATGTATACATACATACATACATATATAACTTTAATGGGCCAATGGAACCTAAGTGTGTGTATATATATAGTATGTATACATATACAGTACGTATATATGTGTATATATGTATGGGGGGAAGAGAGGAGAGGAGAGAGAGAGAGAGAGAGAGAGAGAGAGAGAGAGAGAGAGAGAGAGAGAGAAATAGTTGGTTGTCTTTGTTCTCAAGGAGAACCAAAATGACATCACTATGGGGTCAAGTACAGTGAATCTGACTGTGGCTGATCAAACCAACATGAGTCAGAAGGCTCTACCACAGGTCAGGCACAGCCTATATTCATATATGTGTGTGTATATATGTATATGTATATATATGTACATATAAACATATGATACATAATAAATTACCAAATTAACTATAAGAGCTCATCCTATAATGAGCAAGACATTTGGTCCAGATTCTGAGTTTTCACCACTGTGAATGAAAATATTTTTTTAAACGGTGTATAAATTTAACTGATAGTTGTGTGATGGACAGAGAGCATTTACACAAAAGGATAAATTCAGCAGCAGGTCCTTTAAAGCAAGTAAATTTATACCTCACACACAGAATTGCACTGCAAAAAGTGATTAAAAAACTGAAACAGAACACAGGCTTATTTTGTTTGGTGGGAGAAAGGATTATTGAAACAAGAATCAGTCAGCAATTGCTTTCCCCTTTTCAAAGGCCAATCCTGGTATTTTCACTGGGGAGGAGAGATGGAGTGAGTCACCTAAGGATTTATCCCATGCCTTAAGAAGGACAAGCTGATTTGCAGAACATGGTCTGTGCTGAGATGCACTGCGAGATACACTGGTGCTTAAGGAAGCACTCTTGGTTCTTCCATTTTACTCAGAAACATGTAGGAAAATTACTGGGGCCAGGTTGTTATGAAAAGGGGCAGGTACCCAGGAATCACTGGCAGGAGTTTCTCTGGTGACAAGGTATTGATTGATTCAAGAAAGCACTAGTAACTTATTCCCCATGGTTAGGATTATGACGGGTAATATAAAAAAATTATAATAGTGAATCTGGAGATTCCTGGAATTCTGGAGAATCGTGGGAGGCAACTCCCCAGATTCATGTTACAGGCTATTCTAATGGATACTTCTTTGCAGCCCAATGAGCATTATTAATTAGCTAGTTATTCAGATGGCTTTTTTGTAAAATTGGCCCTTAATGCTATATGCTAAGAGCTACGATAAAGGATCTGACTCAATATCAGAAATGATCATTCACCTTTAATCATTTATTAAGTCTGAGGTACCTAGAATCACAAGCACAATGTTTCTTTAATTGGATTGAGTGTTACAAGAAAGATCAGTCAGTCACTGCATATTTATTAAGCACTTATGTGCCAGATACTGTGCTAAGCACTGGGGATGCAAAGAAAGGGCGGGGGAAAACAACAGAATTCAGGATCCATTGCTTCGAATTTCAGTGTACATCCAGACAACTCAATATAGATCCACATACTTGCTGCTCCTGTTGCCCTGCTGGGTCCCAGCTCCAGGTCTGCCTCTTCTTGGCTATTACTTTTTCTATCTGCAGGCCCTGGATATGCCTAGGACATGCTCTATTTGTTAAAAAGGGATGTTAGCAGCTGTTTCTGGGTTTAGAAAATTAGAAGCTACACAGGGTTAAAAAAAAGGTGTTAAAATCAGATTCCCAGATAACTTATACTTTCTCTCTGGCATAATAAGGAATGAGAGACAATTGGAAAGGGAAGAACTTTGAAGACAAACATGGAGAGTGCTCCATAAGTATTTTAGATGGCACAAATACTCTAAAAAAATAGAGAATCTGTTCATGGAAATGCATCACATATTTTAAAATTTTCCAGGATCCTGCTTAAAGGACATTGATAACCTTACATAATGAATGAACCTCCATGATCTGCATAACTCTATTTTTTCTTAGAATTTTAAGAAATGTTGTAATTCAATGAATTTGTTAATTCATTAAATAAAAATCTTCCATTCATTCGACAAGGAAACTGAGCATTTATTATATACTTAGAGTACTTGTAGAAATTCCTTTACCTCCTCCCTCTTCTGGATTAAGGCATAGTGGAAAGAACCTTGGACCTAGGGCTAGAAGACCTGGGTTCTAATCCCAGCTCCATCACTTTCTATCTGTGTGACCTTTTGACAAGTCCCTTAATTTCTTTGAGTCCGTTACCTCATCTGTTAAATGAAGGATGATGATTTCTAGGGGCCCTTCCGGATCTAATATTTTATGATTCCATGAACCTGCAGGTGTTTCCAAAAAAAAAAGAAAAAATACAATCCATACTTTACAGAAATTTACAGTATAGATGGAAAGAAAGAAATATGTACACGAAAAAGTTAGGTAACAAGTAAGGTCAGATATAAATGCTAAAATGACTGGCACAGAGAGTAACCAATTAAATATGTCAGAGCAAGGAGAAATCACTATGAGGTACATTGGGGAGGATGATTCAAGGAGAAGATGAGCTAATCTCTGAAGACTGGTTAGGATTTGAATAAATGGACAAGAAGGGAAATTTGAGAAGGAACAGCACAAATAGAGATTTGTAGAGTGAAATGAGTATAAAAAATGTGCTGGGCACTGTAGGGAATTGGTCTAGCTCAAGCTGATAGCTTAAGTGGGGCAACAAGGAAGATCTCTAAAACAAAACTCACCATTTTTCTTCCTCTGACCTCAAACCAGTTTCTTTTCCTAATTTCATTCCTATCAATAGCTCCATAATCCTAATCAGATTTAAATCTTTACTAGAATTATCTTTTCCTGGCTTCCTTTCTGTGACCTTGAGCTTTATTCCTACCATGTTATGTTCTATCCTGCCTTAAAGTTGTGTATTTCTAATACCTGTAGTATATATGATGTATATGAAATACATACTATATCCCAACCCCCTTTCTAGAGTGTAATCTTCGTGAGGGTATGATCTATATCTTAATTATATTTGTATCTGGACAAATTACTTAACATTTCAGTGTCCCAGGCAATGCTATAAATAATAAATTGCAGAACAATTGCCAAGTTGTATCAGTAGCAAGAGTTACTTCAGCAGCAAGGCATTCCTTATGCCAATGAAATCACAAGTACAGAGGAAAAAAAAGGAAGAAACTCTCATTTTTGAGGCATCAGTTTTTAACAGGTAAAAATAGTCTTTTGTTTAGGATTAAAAAGATCATAGAGCTAGAGCTGGAAGGACTTTGAGGTCATCTGTTCTAAACCCTTTAAATTAACAAATGAGGAAACTGAGGTACAGAGATGGGGAGGGGGCTTGTCTAAGGTCACATAGGTAGTGAGTAGCAGAGCTATGTTTTGAATTCAGGTTATCTGACTCCAAAGTCAGCATTCTTTCTATTGTACCAGGAAGACAAGTGGTCCCATATTTAAAACAAGCTTTTCAGCCTAATTCTTCCTTTTAGGTTTAAGAAGATACCCTCCTGAGTTGAAGAGAAAGTTGCACTCATTTGCTTATCTAGAACCATGGCAGGAAGAGAGAATAGGCATAAACTGCAGTGACAAAGAAATGCTTTAAGGTGAGTGGTGCCACTTGAGATACATTTGATGAAATGAAAGGCAACATGGTACAGTGGAATTACTTGGAGTTAGAGGATCTAGGTTCAAATCTTCACTCTGCTACTTACTCCCTGTGTAACCTTAGGCAAGTAACTTACCCTCTCTGGACATTAGTGTCCTCAAATATAAGATGGAAGGAAGTGGGGGAGTTGGACTAGAAATCTGTGAGATCTCTTCCAACTCTAAATCTATGATCCTGTGAGTTATAGATTAATTAATAATAGTATAGAATGACTGACTTCTCGAATACCCACCCTCAGTAATAATGCTCTTAAAGTAACCAAGCCTAAGACCGAGGGGACAAAATAATTCAAATGGTTACTTTTATCTATGGGAGACTCATTCCATTACAGAAAGGCATATAAGAATACCCAGCCATATTTGCACTTCCCTCTTCTCTGTACCTGCCTTCTTCATTCCTGGACTGGTAAGATTCTGAACTTGTAGTCTACTAACTAGCATTTAAGTTTTGCAAAGCATTTTACAAATATAGTTTCATTTGGTCCTCACAACAACTCTGTGCTACTATTGTCCACATTTCACATATGAAGAAACTGAGGCAAACAAGTTTAAATGACTTGTCAAGGGTCACATAGTCAGTAAATGTCTGAGGCAGGATTTGAACTCAGGTTTTCCAGACTCCAGGTCCAGCACTTTATGTCTTGTACTACCTAAAGGAACCTAATTTTAAGTGAATTGTGTCTAGAGTACAAACACAAAAGACCTGGCTCTGTTGGCAAATATCAAGATAACTGTCATAGAAACTTAGGAATTAGTAATCAATGGATTAATTTGAAAGATTAACTTGCTAGAGTTTCAGCTGCCATTTATGGGACCCAATGCTGACCAGCACAGGTACTTTGACCTATTCCATTTCTAACCTGGTCCAGTTCACCCTCCCTTAGGCAATATGGTGGCCCTCTGCTCTCAAGGCTAACCATAATGGTGCCAAACATTATTACAAATCAACTTAACACGACTGCAGCTCAGAACTCCCAAGCTCATGTGACTGAACAGTCTCAGCCTTGCCAGCAGCAGAGATTATAGGCATGGTTTACAAGACTTTCAAATATAAATTTACTTTAGTCTCTCCAAGCAGTAAAAGCAGTAAAGGGAAAATTTTTAGAATAAAACCAAAAACAGTGTGATATCATGGGTAGTGGATAAGTTTTAGAGTCAGAAGGACTTGAGTTCAAGCCCTGCCTTTAACACATACTGGTTGGACAACCAAGGACAAGTCACTTAACCTGTCAGTGTCCCCAGGACAATTCCCTAAGGTAAGATATAGAGGTGGTGTTGATCTGTGTGGAGGAAGAGAGTAATGTATTTATGCAAGGAGCTCACCTCACAGATGAAATTATAGGTCTGAATAAAAAAAAGTCAAGAAAAATAGATTTGCCTTTATTTGTAATAGTGACTTCTATGCAATGAGGTACCCAGTGAAGCCAGATCCCAACTTCCAAGATTTTGTTAGTGCCTAGTATCTGACCGTATGATCCATATCCTCCTGTAAATTCATCAAGGGTTTATGAGGGACTTTATTGAATTCCCTTTGCTTTGTATACCTACCAATGGAAGACACAAGCTGTCAAGAGTAGGGAAGATACTAGACTACTTAAGAAAAAATATATATAGATTCAGATTCAAAAGGAATTAAAACTTTTCTTCCTTTCTTCTTTCTTTCTTTCCTTTCTTTCTTCCTTCCTTCCTTCTTCACTTCCTTCCTTCCTTGGAGCTTCCTATCTCACCGAGGCTAGATTTGCAGCTGCCACTTATGGGACCCTGCTGACCAGCACAGGAACTTTGACCTACTCCATTTCTGATCTAATCCAGTTCACCCCACTTTAGGCAATATGGTGGCCCTCAGCTCCCATAATGATGCCAAACATAATATGATATCTGATCAGCTTATCATGACTGTAGCTCGGAGCTCCCAAACTCATGTGATCCACCAATCTCAGCCTCTTCAGCAGCAGAGATTACAGGCAAGTGCCACCACTCCTGGCTTAAAACATTTCCAAATGTAAATTTGCTTTATCTTATCCCGAGATTGAGTCGCTGACTTGAAATATTAGACATTGTTTAATCATATCACAATTTAATTACGTGGGTATCAATCAATCAATAGGCATTTATTAAGTATCTACTATGTACTAGGCACTGTGTTAGGTAAGTTAGAGGATAGAGGACAAAGAATGAAATAAACCCTCTTCACAAGGATCTTACATTTCTAATGGATTTTGGTGAACATGAGAAATGTGGGAAGCCCCAAGATGTGGAAGAGGATTTGGAAAGTCATGGAGATCTGTTTCGATTTTGTAGGTAAATCTTCCATAAGGCTTTCCTCTGAGCAGCTTGTCTTTTCACTGAGTTTATTTATGAAGGTTTTCTTTGCATAAACTAGTACATAAAAGCAGGATGGGCTTTTTCCTGAGTGAGATCAATACTAATTGTGGACTACTCAGACCAGAGTGACAGAGAATGATTGTCTTTTTTTGCAAGCATCATATATTATTGTTACTCCCAGTAGATTGAATGAAAAGATTGAGGAAAATGCCAGCACAGGATGTCTAATGGTGCCTGACTCTCAGACTTTTAGTGCACAGTACTGGAATCTAATACACTGGACCTGTTGGTCATGCATGTCTCTACTCTTGAAAGCAAAAAAGGAAGCCCTCTAAATCTAATGATGAATTTGAAGTTGAAATTTTACCTTAATTAAATAATGCAAGCAACGATTTTCTGTTGAGTGATGTAAAAATCAATGATATAATTGAATGCAAATGCTTATAGGTTGCAATATAAATTAAATCACCCAAAACAGAACATTTAAAGGAAATCTAAATGGCGTATCCTTTAGAAAGAACTTAAAGGCATAGCCTTTAACTACCAACATAAAGAAATGTAAATGCCAGTGAGATTTTTTTCATGAAAGCATCAGTATGTTTTAGTATTTTCCAGAATCTTCCTCTTTCCAAGAGTGTGGTCATGTCTGTTAGTCAGTCAACAAGCATTTATTAAGGGCCTACTATGTTTCAGGCACTGTGCTAAGCACTGGATGTTTATGCAGACATTACTGACTTGGTCTACATTGTTAAATTCAGTCAGTTGGTTCAGCTGATCTGTACACTAAGTCCTGGAAGCCTCATCTCTACCTGTCTCTAGTATGGAGACAGGGTCCAACAAAACAGATGAATCAAATTTAATTGTCCTTCATCTGACCCCCACTGGTCCATTACTTTGTCTTGCTTAGACCATCAAAACTGTTGATAACAATTCAGCAACCAGCATAGGAGGGCATAGACATGCCCCTTTATGACTTTGTGTCATAGATACAAAGACCTCAGAGGTCATTCAGTCTAACCTGTGCACTTTACGTCTGAGGAAACAGAAACCCAGAGAAGTTAAGTGATTTATCCAAGGTAATAGGTAGAAAATATAAGAACTAGCATTTGAAGTTAAGTCTTCTGCCTTCCCATCCAGTATTCTTTATACTGCAGTGCAGAGAAGAGTCACATAGGATAGGAAGGCATGGATAGTTTGTCATCTACATTGCTGGAGGAGAAAACCCACGTTAAGGAGATGAACAGTTAAAAGGAGCTATTAGAGTCTCTGGTAGAGCATAATTTTGAGGAGATAGGATGTGAAAATTTTATATTGGCTTTCTAATTGACTTGTTCTGTGACCTTGAGCATGGCACTTAGCCCCTATAGGCCTGTTTCCCTGTTTGTAAAAATGGAAATAATAACAGCTTTCCTTCTCTATCCCATTTGTAAGAACAAATGAGGTAATAGATGATCCAAACTTTCAAAAGAAAGACTATGTTACTAAAACGTTTCAAAATTATATTATAATGCTATTGACCATTTTTGGTAGGTTTATGTGTCTTACTAAATGCTTGAACTTGTACCCCTAAGTAACTATCACAAAAAAACATGACCTTACATATTAAGCAAGTTGTGTAATAGTCACAAAGTGCAGAAGAGGCATAGGAATTTTTCCTCTGCCATTTTTTCTTTATAAAAGTGTATGGCAGTCTTCCTGCTTATTTGTCAGCCTGGCCTCTGCCTTAGGGGCCACAGGATGTCCTTGTCTGGTATTTAAGAATTATTAGAATGAACTCTTGGAAAGCTTCTCCTATTCTCCAACTGCCTCACCTACAGAATATGAACAACGAGGGAGGAAAGGAAAAAAAAAAAAGAAAGAAAGAAACTATTGCATTACCCTAATTTCCAGACTAATCTCACAGAGGCAACTATGTGTTCTAGACCCAGCACTGATATCGTCACTTAATTTCCCTGAGTATAATTTCTTCCTTTGAGGGGGTTGACCTAGAAGATCTTCAGGTAGAATACTAATGTAGAGTCTATACTTAAGAATCAGGAGCACCTTCTCTATAGTCATATGAAAAAATACTCTAAATCACTATTGATTAAAGAAATGCAAATTAAAACAACTCTGAGGTACCACCTTATCCCTATCAGATTGGCTAATATGACAAAAAAGGAAAATGATAAGTATTGGAGGAGATATGGGAAAACTGGGATGCTAAAGCACTGTTGGTGGAATTGTGAACTGATCCAACCATTCTGGAGAGCAATTTGGAACCATGCTCAAAGGGCTATAAAATTGTGTGTACACCTTGATCTAGCAATACCATTGCTGGGTCTATAACCCAAAAACATAAAAAAGGGAAAAGGACCTACTTGTACAAAAATATTGACAGCAGTTCTTTTTGTGGTGGTTAGGAATTGGAAATTGAAGGGATGCCCATCAATTGGGGAATGGCTAAATAAGCTCTGGTATATGATTGTGAGAGGATATTATTGTGCAATAAGAAATGACAAGCAGGATGATTTCAGAAAAAACATAGAAAGACTTGCATGAACGGATGCAAAATGAAGCAAGCAGAACCAGGAGAATGTTGTACACAGTGACAGCAATATTGTACAATGAAGAACTGTGAATGACTTAGCTATTCTCAGCAATAGAATGATCCAAGACAATCCCAAAGGACTCATGATGAAGTATACTATCCACCTCCAGAGAAAGAACTGATATTGTCTGAATATATACTGAAGCATGCTATTTTTCACTTTCTTTCTTTCGTTCTTTTTTTTAAAGTCAAGTCTTCCTGTACAAAATGACTAATGTGGAAATGTTTTACATGATTGTACATGTATAACCTATATTTGATTGATTACCATCTCAGGGAGAGGGTAGAGGAGAAAGAGAGGGAGGTATAGAATTTGGAACTCAAAACAAAATATATATGTGTATTTATCTATATGTGTGTGTATATATTATATATATGTATATGTATATATGTATGTGTGTGTGTGTGTAGATATATATATATATATGGAGCACCAGCACCTGGGCTTAGATCCCAGCTTGACACTTATTAGCCAGAGGCAAGTGACTTCATGTCCCTAAGCCTCCACTTCCTTATCTGTAAAATGAATTCTTTTTTACCTATATGTTGGACCAGATAATCTTTGAGTTCTTTCTAATCCTATGATTCTGTGATGCTAATAATTGCTCTCTACTCCAAAAGACTCATGCTGGAAAATGCTATCCACATCCAGAGAAAGAATTATGGAGTCTGAATGCAGATTGAAGCAAACTATTTGCTCTCTTTTTTATTTTGTTTCTTCTTTCTTGTGGTTCATTCCATTAGTTATGATTCTTCTTTGAAACATGACTAATGTGAAAATATGTTTAATGTGAATGTACATGTAGAGCCCATATCGGATTGCATGCTGTCTTGGGGAGAGGGGGAGGGGGAAGGATAGGGAGGGGGAGAAAATTTGGAACTCAAAAGCTTGCAGAACTAAATGTTGTAAACTAAAAATAAATTAATTCATTTAAAAGAAAAAAAACCCTAGAAAGGGCAAAGAAGATGGAGGTAAAATAGAAAAAAAAAATTGCTCTCCTGTATGTAGTGCTTTAAAGATTATGAGCATTTCCCTCTCTGCAGCCCTGTGAAGTAGGTAGTGTGGGTATGATTATCTTTGTTTTGCAGATCAGGAAACTAGAATTCAAAAAGTTTAAGTGACTTGCCCATGGCCACCCAGCTACTAAGTGCTAAATGCACAGTGTAGGGCCTGGTCTCTTTTGACTGCAAGCTACTTCTTGTTTCATATTACCTCATGAAAACATTCTATCTAAAAATGCCTTATATTATTAATTATTATGATTTTAAATCTCTTGCCTTATTGAGCAGTTGTCTTTCATTCAGTTCATTACTGGAACATGAGGAACACAGAAGGTGAGGTAGTTTCTTAATATTTGGGGAGACTGTCAGACAATAAGGATTGATTAAGCACCTACTGTGTGCCGGGCACTGTGCTAAGTGCTAGGAATACAAAGAGAGGTAAAAGACTGCCAAGCTCTCAAGGAGTTCACAGTTTCACAGGGTAGACAAAATGCAAACAAATCCATACGAGCAAGCTAAATACAGGATAAAATGGAGGTGATCAACAGAGGGAAGGCCCTAGAATTAGTGGGGATCAGGAAAGGCTTCCTGTAGAAGGGGGTATTTTAGCTGATAACTGACTCTAATGCAGTACAATCGGTATCAGCATGGCCTGATGCAGCATGCGTCCAGTGGTCACTCTATTCTTGATCTTGCTGATGACCCTGTTAATAGCACACAACTACAGTCACAAGACAACTTCCTCTGGCTTTGATCTCCCCTTCTGTAAAACATGCAGCTGCCCACTTCATAGGGGCAGTATGAGGATTAATGAGATATTACTAGTAAAGGGAACTTAGCATTTTGATGCTAGGCATTCTATTTTTTAAAAGTATTAGTCATGGAGTGTGTAACTAAAGTCTAACCTTTTATCAGTGTCAAAAGAAGGATCCATGCATCAGGTGTCATCAGCTGGAGGATGAGAATGTAAAATGATTAAAGGGTTGGAAAATTTTGCTTTGAAGGAAGTCTAAAATAATACGAGTTAATCACTCTGACGAGAGAGACAGAAGCATTTTGTGCTGTGGGTGGGGCGGGGGGGGGGGGCCTGATGCAATCACTTCCATAGAAGAAGATGCTGGGGAGCCTGTCTCTGGAAAGGCATGATGATATATAATGGAAGTGTCCTATTCTCCATTTTGGAGCATAAGCAGATGTTGCATTCTGCTAGTCACATAACAAAGAAGTGGCTGGTTGATTCTGACGAAACTGAAATGCATTCAGAAGGAACCAGGTATCCAGAGTCATGTTCTTGGTCTGGCTCCTTCCTGCTTTGTGGCTTTCTGGTGAGAGAGAAAAAATGCCATAAGGGAAGAGACCTAGGAACCACCTTTATTTAAAGCCAACAAACAGGTCTCTGTTTTTGTCCTTTCCTGTCTTGGGTGAAAGAGATTAGGAATAGGTATGACCTTGTGAGCTTTGAAAGATTTGGAGAGTGAGCTCCCCAAAGTCCTGGAGCCGGATTCCATGACAGGATTTTCTGGAAGCCAGATAATGGGGAGCAAAGTCCTGAGCACCCATCCCATCTAGGCCAATCCAGCAGTCATAAAGATGCAAACTCATCCACCCACTGGCCAAGCTGAATTTGGATGTGAACTTGGTGGGGTGAGTGCTGTGTGGAAAGTGTGTTAAATCTGAACCCATTCTATGTAAGGACCAAAGTGTTATAGGGGAGTGTGTGCACCCAGGTATTGGGAGGAAATCTTTGTATTTCTGTTGTTGCAATGGCTTCACAGTAAATGTCCCTTTGGAAAAGCAAATCAGTATTAACTGGTTAAATGGAACTGGTTAACTCTGTGGGGGGGAAGGGGAGGAGGGAAGAAGGGAAGAAAAGAGATGTGAGAGAGAAGAAAGAAGGAGAGAGAGAGAGAGAGAAAAGAAGGAGGAGGAGGAGGAGGAGAAGGAAGGGAGACAGAGAGACAGAGACAGAGCGAACCATGCCAGAACCATACCAGCTGATAACATTAAAGAAGACTCAATCCTTCATGAGGTTGAGAACCCCGAGACGGAGGTAGAGATGTAGCTGGCCTGCCTCTAGAATAATGAGTTCAGAGCCATTGCTATATTTGCATTAATATATGATTTACAGTTTACAGTGACAACATTCTTAATATTATTTATTTTATTTTCTCTTTATAACAACCCTAAGGGACAAGTAGGGCAAATATTATTATACCTGTTTTACAGAGGCAGTGTAGTTCAGTGGAAAGAGCTTTGAATTTGGAGTCAGAGAATCAGTGTTCAAATTATGATTGTGACACTGTATGGTCTTGGGGTGGGTCCTCAATTCTTCTTCACTTGTAAAAGGTGGAAGTTAGACTTCATGACCTTCAAAGTCCTTTCCAGTTCTAAATCTATGATCTTATGAGAACATCAAGACTCCTGGTCTATCATTAAATTACTTAATAGGTATTTATTATGTGCCATGTACAGTGCTCACCACTGAGGATACAAAGACAAAAGTTAAACAGTCTATGTCCCCAAAGAGCTTACATTCTATCATGGGGGACCCAACATGTGCATGTATAGGTGTATCTTAAGTCTGAAAAAGGTTAAGTGATTTGTTCAAGGTTACACAACAAGGACAGTCCAAAGCTAAGGCTCAGACTCAGGTCTTCCAGTTCTAAGGTCAGTGTTCTTTCCATGTTGTTTCTAAATAATTGTTTATTTTATTTTATTTTTTGTAAATATGAAGTAAGAATGGATACGGGAGGAAAACTATAGATGAGCTATTAGGAAGAACTTCCCAATGATCAGAATTTTGAGATTTGGAGCCATGTAAAAATCAGAGGTTAAATAATTTCTATTTTAACATTGAAAGAATCCAATTCTTATAGGGCCAAAGCTATGCATTATTTGGAACTCAGGAACCTTTTGAAGTTCCAATAACTCTTTCAGGCTATAGGGGCACTAAGGAGTCTGCTGGAGTCCATATACTTCAGTAAATTGAAGTATACAAATATGGTCATATTATAGGTTGCATGAAAAGCAAGACAGAGGACTAGACATTTTTTCCAAACCTCAGGAACTCCCCAAACTCCCCCAAAATAAGAATTATGCACAATAGATAAAGTAATTAAAGCTGAGTTTGCAGACTAAGACACCAATAATAGGGTAAAGACTGGATGAATTAACATCAGAGAGTGCTAATCCCTAAACTCAAATTCAGTCAGCACCCCTTTTCCCACAAACCATGCTCTGTCAGGACAGCACAAACCAATCCATAGGGTTGTGTTGGATAGGATCTACTCAGCAATCTCCTGGATGTTGCTATTGTCTATAGGGTATGGTACAGCGTACTCTGCCCCTGCCTTCACCCTACCATTCTGTGATACTAAGCAACAGACCTCAATTTTGCCCACCCCCTTCTTAAGTGGAGAAAAGGAAATTTAGGGGAGTGGAAGGAAGGGAGGTATACGAAAGAAGAAGTGTGCTTTTCCTGGAGGTGGAAGCAAGGTACAGCAGCAATCATCCAGAAGATTAGAGAACAGAGGGACCTGGAGTAGGGCACTAGTGTGTGTGTTTGTGGGGGAGGAGGAGAGGCCTGTGCCAGGTCGGAAGGAAATGAGATTGGCATCTAAATGGAGCCAGTTCTGTCCCTACCCCCACCCCAGAAGCCACTTAGGACAGGGCCTGAAGCCAATGAAAAGTGAATTTCCCAACAAGGCAAATTTTGTGGTATAGCCCTTGGGAAATCCATTACCAGAGCAGGAGGAGTCAAAAAGTGAGTGGTAGGGGAATATAACAAAAAAAGACAAATTGTCAAAGATGTCAGAAGGAAGAAAACTCAATTATAAAGCTTAAGCACAATCAGATAAATCAACAGGGCAGGTATTAAAACAGAAGGGAAGATGCTCAGCAATACATCTAAAAAAGTTCAAACATCTCTAAATAAATATTGCAAGTCAAAAGAAATTGAATCAACAATTAATGATGCAGAGAGATAAAGGACACTCAGGATTCTAAAAAAGTCATGGAACAGCAGCAGGATGCTCCTTAATCATTTAAGGGAAAAAAAGAATCATGAATGCAACATTTAAGGCCTGCATAACAGAAACAACTGGCAGAATGGGAAAAAAAAAAGCTTGAATCCAGTGTTAAGTCTCTACAAAGATGTGAAAGAGAGAACAGTTCATTGGAAATACAAATACACATAAGCAAAGGACCATCTGGAAGAAAAGAGACAAAAAGCAATCATATTGAAAAAAACTTGATCTTTATACGAGCAAAACATAAGAGACAGAAGACACGATGCAAAGAAACAACTTAAAGACTCTCATTGTTCTCATCAATACGTGTACTCTCCCAGGTGATGGAGATCTCAATCTTACCTTCTCAACTTGAGTAACTCTTATACATGTCCTCCTATAGATCCTCCATAGGTGGTCCACCCAACACATCAGAGGCTTTCCTTTAATTTTAATATCATCTGGATACTAGTGTAGCAGGTAGGATATCCATCAGTTATTCTTCACTTTCACTACATGACACTGTACTCACTACAAGTCTCCCAGAAGAATGTAACAATTCAATTTAAAGAGACTGAATACCATTATGCAAGAAAAAATACAAGAAAACGTCCTAGAACTTACAAATACAGGAAACAAAGGGTCACTAGAAAGAATCCACACATCTCCAAATGCAGTCCTATTGCCCCAACCAGGAATGGAGAAGGAGAGGGAATGCTTCAGCCTAACACACTTAATGAATATGGTTACAAAAAGTATTCTATGTTTTGACTGTGTGCCTTTTCACAGTCTGTCCCCCAGACCAGGAAGATACTGCTTCCTTATTTTTGCTTTTTAGAATCCTTAGATCTCACCAAGCTTCACTTCCTACAAGAGAATTTTCCTGATTCCCTTCCCCTATAATCAAAAGAATTTTCCTTCACACTCTAAAATTACTTTGCATGCATTTAGTATTCATGTATATCTATTAACCAATTAACAAGCATTTATTAAGTGCCTATGTATCATTCCCCACACTCCCACTTCCATTCAGTTGTATATAAGCTCTTTGAGCTTTTTTTCTATAATCCCAGATCCTAACACAGTGCCCTGGTACATAGTAGGTGTCTAATAAAGACTTGAATTTAACTGAAGCAAGAAACACCAAATTAGCAACTATTGTTGGATAATTTATATGCATCCTTCATACTGAAATTGAAGTACACTTCTCTTGCACTTAGTGGAAAAAATATCTTCTCATCACTTTCTATAAATTATTTCTTCATGAAAAGGATTACTAAATCCATTATCAGCCTTCTTTTGTTTAGCCTGGTTACCAAAACAAAACAAAACAAAACAAAAAAACTTTGTGTAGCTAAGCTATTGGGAAAAGCTATTTCGTTGGCTTTTCCCCAGAATTCTGGATAGCATAAGGAATATATAACTGTCCTTAGGAATCTTAAATTTCAAGGAGATGTGAGCTACAAATGATGTAATGTACTATACTGCGTACTCATTAACCACATATTTAGATAGACAGATAGATAGATAAATAGATAGATAGATAGATAGATAGATAGATAGACAGAGATTATATATGTGCAATATAGATTATATTTTATGCTTAGCTTTTGGTTTCTAATTTTAACTTTTGTAAATGGGAAATTAATAGCAATGTCAAAGGAAGAAAAAAAGGTCATTAAACTATTGGAAAAAAGCACACATAGAAAAGAACAGAAAGAAGTTTAGACAATCAGGACAGCTTTGAAACTAACATGTTGAATTAATTATATGTTTTTAAAAAGCAAGTTCTTTTTAATAAGAGATTCATGGTTTCATATATACAACCCTCTTTCTGTTCTTTTTGTACAGAAATGTTCATGATAGTGTCTTTCAAGTTTGGAATAACAAAAATAAAAATCACTCTGCTATGTACTATATGACTTAATTCAGCTAAGCAATTCACTTCCTAGACCTCTGAACAATGAGAGGGGTACACTAGATAATCCCTTTTATAATCCCATGAACCTATAAATTGTAATTTAAAATTCTACTAGCACAAAGATCTGTAAACCTGTTTTTCCTTTGGTTGTATTATTTTTGATTTAATGCTATGCCAGCTATCAGTATTACCTGACTCAGTAAATAAGACAATGAACAGGATTATTTTGAAGTTAATTTTGGTCAATCACTGAGTGACTGGCTTTTAAGCTGAAAGTGTCTGTGACTTATGGATATGGCTAATAACAGTGAGTGCCTCTGTGGTAAATCAAACACACCAAGTACTATTTGAAAATGGAATGAACCAGAATGATTTCCCAGATGTTATCAATAATGTTATCTACTGTGAGAGCCAACATATCTATTGTATCCAACATATATTGAAAAATAGCTGAGCTATGACCACTATACTCTTGCATTTTGATGGATCTGTGCTCTCATTGATGTGGGTGCTCTCCCAAGTGATGGAAATCTCAATCTTACCCTCTCATCCTGAGTAACTCTTATCATGTCCTCCTATAGATGCTGCATAGGTGTTCTACCCAACACATCAATGGCCTTCCTTTAGTTTTGATATTATCTGGACACTAGTGTAGCAGATAGGATATCTATCAGTTATTCTTCACTCTCACTACATGACCTGCCCACCTCACTTATTTCTCTGATGATATCCTTTACATCACTTTTCTGAGGCAATTATTTATTGTTAACCTGTTACAGCCTACCTACCCTAGCTGCCCATTGCTCTTTGGGTGACCTGCAAAGAGAATTCTTCACAAACTGTGGTATTGTATGACTCATGGTTATACAGTAGCAGGAGAAGATACTGTTGTTAAAAAGATTAGCCTTTGCTTCAAGGAGATGCTTGGGGTCATTAAAAGCATTGCACAATTTCCTAAAAGCAATCCAGCCCACTGGATTCCTCATTCATTGTTCATGCTCAATGTCTGTCCAAGGTAGAAATGCTGATGAACTTATGGTTGTCCCATGAACTAAAATATCATAGTCTAGACAAGAATCATTCTTCATCTTTTTGTTTTATATTTTTACTAGTTGAACTCTTTTGAGCAATTATGGATCTTAGTAGTCTCTATAATGTTAAAATAAGCACAATGTGATCTCCAAGCAAGAGCAACTAGAGGATTTCATCATCTGTAAGAAATTCCTCTTCCACTTGAACTCTGCACTGAATATTCTCAGTGAGAGTACAAACTCCTCTGACAAACCTTCATCTCCCTGCTGGAGGTAATCAAATGTTTGCTGGATGAAGCAGTTTCTGGGTGTCCTGTTGTAACAATTGATATTGGATTGGTTAGACTTGCTTAGAACATAGCAGTAATATGTCAAAATTTATTCTTTTATGCATCCCCCGCCTTTTCTGCATCAACACCTTGTTTAAATAGGTTAGGTTGGAATTACTTCAGTTGCATATTGTATCTCACTTTTATCATTTCTTCTAAATTGGTTTTGATTTTGATCATTTCTCTTACAAACTTAGGGACCGAATGTACACAGGCAGTTGATTTGGAAATTTTTGCCACATCAGTAATCAGCAATTTCTGGTCCATCAGATTACAACAAATTTTTTTTTGTGATCTTATTCAAGGCTTGCTATGCTTCCAACTCCAGAATAAACTGTTCATTCAATACCAAGATAGTGAATAGAGTTCTCAGCCTATAGTCAGGAAAACTTGGGTTTAAATCCTACTTTTGATGATAATTATGTGACAACATGAAAGTTACTTAACCTGAAACTCATTTTCCTTATTTGTAAAATAAGGATAATAATAGCCATAGAACCTACCTCAGAGGGTTATTGTGAGGCTAAGATAATATAAAATATTATTATATAAATATTATTAAATTATATTAAATAAATTATATAAATATAAAATATAAATATATTTCGTAAATTTTAAAATGTCATATAAACAGCAGCTATTATACACATACATGTCTATATCTATAAGTTTTAGTAGATTAAAATGACACTAAGACTTTTGGAATACTCTGTGTTTGTATGTAGACATACAGATATAAATGTATAAGTACATATTATTTCTAAAACAATAGACTTAGTTTTTTAAACTATGGCACAGAGATATTAAGTAAAACAATACAGTTACTTCTGTATTTTCCAACCATATGCAATATATATTTGGTTATGACCCTAACATCTTGGACCAAGATAGTAATGAGACAGGGCTGTAGAGGCAGTGTATTAACAAAGTGAATTGATTTCTTTAGCCAATAGCCAGAACCAGGATGTGCAGTATCACAGCTCCTTGGAAAACCAACATTTGTTGACTTGTTTATAAACATTCCACACTTAAAGGTTATTCCAGTTGGACTAGATGACCTCTAAAGGCCCTTCTGAACAAAGTTTATATGATTTTTTTCAAAGCTACTAAATGCAGTCACAGAATTAAAGACTATGAAAATAGGTGTGACGGAATTGAAGAGTATTTACCTGTGCAATTAGGTCAGCAATTTCTGAGTAGCTATGACATTTTTTTACACAAGAACGAGCCAAAAAGTCTTCCACTAGTCGTATTCCTATGCCATAACCCCTGTGAATGAGATGAAGGAAAGATGGGTGAATGTCAAAAGCAGTGTCTGGTCATTTAGAATGTTGTTAATTGTGTTTGAGAAATGTGATTATCTGGTTGTGCTTGGTGTACGCATTGGGTAAATGCCATTTTCCTATACTGCTGTTGCTCAGTTGTTTCAGTTGTATCAGACTCTCACTGATCCCATTTGGGGTTTTCTTGGCAGAGATACTGGACTGGTTTGCCATTTCCTTCTCCAGCTCGTTTTACAGATGAGGAAACTAAGGCAAACAGGGTTAAGTGACTTACCCAGGGTCATGCAGCTAGTAAGTGTCTAAGGCTGGATTTGAATTCATGAGTGTCTTCCTGATTCCAAGCCCAGTGCCCTATCCACTGCACCACTAGCTGCCTCTTTCCTGGTTAAATTTTCTGGATTAAGTTTATTGATATGATAGATACCTGCACAGCAAGAACAATTTTATGGCATTCAAGCATGATTGCATGGATTCATCAGGAAGCCCTGAAATAGAGTTAATGTCAGTATTATTCACTACCCTATTGACTATTTTATTCATCCTTTGGAATTAGAGCAAAATAAGGATGTTCTTTCTGTGAAGTTAACGAAATATCTCATGTAATGTTCTTTGCAAATCTTCAAATGCTAGTTATTATTACTACTAATAGTGATATCATTTATAGATTTAGTTCTGTAAAAGAATGCAAATATAATGCAATATTGTTAATTAAGCAAAGTAAAATAAGCTAGACAAGTGAAATTTATATAATTTTGCTGTGTATATTTTTTCAACACTTAGAAGATAATCAGTGTTATAACAAGGGCAAATGAAGAACCAACTTAAGGTCCCTATGTCTCAACACCAAAAGAGGCAGCTTGGCATAACAGAAGGCCAGCATTGGAGTTAGGAAGACCTGGGTTCAGTCTTACATCTTACACATTTCTACTATGTGATCATGGGTAAATTGGTTTAATTTTCAGCTTCCCAATCAACTCTCTATTATTGTATTGCCAAACTGCATTGGGGGAGAGTTTCCATACTGGGAGTTCAATAAATTGATGCAATTATATTTCTTACCCACTCTTCCCCCTGCCAAATCACATTAGCTGTGCTTTTTGTTTCTTCTAGGGATATGCATGCCTCACTAAGGATACAATCCCAAAAACTGTGTTAAAAAATCAATCTGAAAAAATAAAAATAGCTTCTTAAATAAGAAAAAAGACTGAAAATATAGAGAGAAGTATGTTTTAGGGAGAAACTCAATGATTCAGAAAAATGATCTTTTGGTCTCTTTTTATCAATTTTTTCCTGAAAAAAATTATAACACTCTCTTACAATAATTAGTTTACATTGATTATATGAGAAATACAATGACTCCTAATATCCAATAAGTTTTCTTGTCATCAGCTTTAGGAAATCTATTTTAAATAAAAAGTTCCTCATTCTCCAAGCTAAGAAAAACTTATAATACTTAGCCAGAGTCTGAGTTCTCTTCCTAACTTTACATTATATCTATCTCTAGTTAACCCCTAACCTTTTTGTGATTGAATCAAAATTCAATTTATTGGAAATATTTGGGTAACAAAACAAAATTTTATGTTACCATGCTTGTGGATAGGCATTAGGAAGGTAAATTTGGGAAAGAAGTGACCTTTTCATCTGACTTCCTTAAGCCTGCAATGCCTGATGATGCCAAGCACTACCCTCAAAATCTCCATTTTCTGCAACAGCTAAGTCTTCCCTCTGTTTCATGTGTGCTCCAACCTCCCCTGTCCAGATGATCAGACCCTCTTCCTCTCTGCATCGGGAGACAGCTTCTCGATATCACACAATTGCTTCGACTGACTTGATTACTCTCAATTCTGATTGTGCTTTCTACCCCACCTTTATATAAATAAATCTCCTTAACCTTGATCTTTCATATTCAAGGTGTCCCAGTAGTCAATCGAATTGCTACAATGCTAGGCCACCTAACTTACTTAACTAAGAAGGCCTAATGCAAAGCTCTCCTAACCTATATAAGCAGGAAGGCCTAAAAAGTTTTAAGGATCATCATACTGTTAATTTCCTTGATATTGTCCTACAAACAAGAGACACAAAAACACGTTGACTGCTTTCATTCCCCAATTATTTGTACATGAACTCTGTTCAAAACCAGTGCTCTTTAAATGACCTCTATTTAACCAATAATGAAATTATTTTGAGAACATGGTTGAGATGGCTCAGGAGGAGAGAGTGAGGCTGATGACTTTGCACAGCCCTGCCTCACTTAAATCCAGTTCACTTGGGTGTCATGGCATCACCTTCCCGATGTAGTGGTCCTCTTCAAGAATGAAGACAAACTACAACAACTACGAAAGAGTTTTCTTACAATAAGGATGGCCCTTGTTTTTAAGAGGGGCAATCAGAAAGAGTTTTAATATAATTGTAGGAAATTATATGAAAACAATATGCATAAAAGTTGGACCTGTGATTTTACTGATATAGGGAACTCCCTGGTAAGGAATTTTCTACCACTATATGTCAGCATTTCTCCTATAGCTTAGTTTTAGATAGCTGCTAGATCACTGAGAGTTTAAATGACATACTCAGGATCACACAACCAGTATGTGAGAGAGGCAGCTCTTCTTGGCACTAGGGATGGCTCTTTACCCACTATGCAATACTGCCTAAAAAATGAGGAGATTTCTGTAAGTGAGCATTTATGATGAATCCACACATCTCTAACATCAGCTCCACCATGTTTTGGCTAGAACTGAATGACAAAGAGATTTATTTGTCTTCTAACCAATGGGGAAAAAAAGTGTTTCATGATGGTTTTTTTGCATTAAATTTGTGAACAAATATCTCCCTTTAATGACTTCTGCCAGCCACACAAATGATAGTTTTGGGAGTCTTGCTTTAAGGGTCATAGAAATGAAAGTCTTAGAAAAGAACCAGGGAATCTGATTTTTTTTAGAAAAGCGAGAGAAACTGATAATTAATATACAATGCAGGAGAGTCCTCTACTTACATTTTATCTAGATAGTTATTCACATCTTCATCCTTTTCATAGTCTTTGCACAACTGGGCCACCAGAGCTCCATAGGTGAGTACAAAGAGATCTCTGTTCTGTCAAAAAAAAAAAAGAAATGGCATTTATGCTATAGTAAAAAACTAAGGACAAAGTATTTTAAAATTTGTCCTGCTTCCTACTGAATAGTGCAACGTTGTTTAATTTTCAGAAACAAAGTGGTGCAGCTCATAGAGCACTGCACTTAGCTCAAACAGGCTTGGGTTCAAATCTCACCTTTGACATTTACTAGCTTGTGAACTGAGGCAAGTAATTTAAGTTCTTTGAAACTCAGACAACTCTCTACTAAGTCACAGATGGGCTACAATTTGGTTAGTGGAGGGAGGTCTCATACCAGTTCCCTACCCTTCCAAAAATCACAGACTATCCACATACTCTGTGGATAGTCTGTGGATTTTTGAGCAACCATTGAAGGATACACATAGAAAAAAGCTTTCCTGAAGGGATAAAAACCTAGTGAGGAGGGGAGGTAAATCAAAGCATATTTTATCCTTGATTTCAATTACAAAAGTAGAGATATGATCTTATAGAAATAGTTTTTAAAATTCTAAATTGAGGACTGGGCCCCTCCATCACATATTATCAAGCATTTTCAAAAGCTGGCTCCCCGAGCATTTATGTGGATTGGCACAGGTAGGACAGATTGTATATGCTTGAAGGACTAAGCCTCTATTGGCCAGTCCTCCATCACCCTTACTAGTGAGGTAACTTGGGCAAATCATTTAACCTCCTTGGGAGTCAGGAGTTCCTTATCTGTAAAATGAAATGGTTGGATTAGAAGGTCTCTGACATCCTTTCCAGCTCTGGACTTCTAATTCTGTGATCCTAGCTATGCACAAGTCATGAAACTTCTGAGGCTCAGTTTTCTCACCTGTAAGGTGGGAAGAATTTTATTACTTAATGCACAGTAGCGTGATGTAGTAAATAGAGCACTAGACTTGGAATCAGGCAGAGCTAGAACTAGCACAGGTGGCCAGGGCTTTTGTCCCAAAAGCCAATATCTAGGAGGTGGGGAGGGATCTCTCACCTCCTGCAATTTCTGGCTTTCTTATCCTGTCCCTTGAACACCCAAGGGTTCTATAGCCATCATGCCCTTCTGCCACATGGGCTGACTATCCTTGAGAAGCCAGCTGACCTGGGGACTCATGCCATTTGGGAGACCTGAATTTAGTGAGGAATTAATTCAGGAACCCAAAGCTGACTGTCTCCTTCCTATCATAATTCAACACTAAGCCTCCTTAGACCCAGTCCTCTTTCTCCTTCCTTTTCTACTGTGCCCTCTGGAATCCTTCCCTATTGCTAACCAGTGCCCATTCATTCTAGATTTCTTTCATTTTCTAGTGCTCACCAAAATCTCAGTTCCTCCCCAGGATGCCACATCACTTGGTTCCCTTTCCAAAGATGGCTGCTCCTTCTCCCATACCCCAACAAACAGTCAGGACGAGTAATTGGCCTGATCCTTGCTTTTCCTGGCCACTTTCAGATTTGCCCTGCCACCATCACTCAATAATGATGTCTCTTGCTTTATTATTTATTCCATCTTGTTCAGATTCTCATTACAGTCATCTAAGAACCTTGAATTCATTCTCATTTCTGAAGTAAGTTCAGTAACTGACTTACTGTTTTCTCCCCTCCAATCCCTACTTGCTTTCAAATACCATTATCTTCCAGTTTCTCATCTTTCTCAACTCCCATGAGTTCTGTTTCCAAATGGCCTTACTCACATGCACAATACAAAGTACAATCTTAAAACCCCTTCATCTCTCATGAATTTGCCCCAGGTGTCAAAATTCTTTATGGCTCTGCAGGCAATTCCATTTCTGACACTAAATAGTCATATGACTATGAGCAAGTCACTTAATTTCTCTGAGCCTTGGAAAACCTCCTAAGACTTCTTCATTGTTCCAAGCTAGAACCCTTCGAAGAATTGCTATCTGTATTAGTGGAGGAAATTTCCCTACTGGTAAAAAATCACAGATCTTTGAATATCTTGACATGATGACCTCAGAAAATTGTTGTTACGGAAGAATTTTGTAAACTTCAAAATATTATGCAAATATGAACTATTATTAGTAGAGACATGCTCAGAATATGCTATATGGAAGCTCAATCCACCATCAAAAGTTATTACTCTGTTTTAGTTCTGACGTTGGTATGATATAATGAAAGAAGTCTTGACTTGAGGTCACTTGGCTCAGTCACTGAATGAGGCAAGCTACCTAACCTTTCTGAGCCTCAGGTTTCTCATTTATAAAAGGGCAATACCAAGACCAATAATTATGCTACCCAGCTAGTGGTGAGGAAAAGTATTTTGTAAAGCATCTAACATCATATAAATATGAGCTGTTATTATTTTCTCCTACGGCACAGAGATATGATTGAACAAAACTCACAGGAGAGGGAACCCCTTTCTGCTAATGCAAATCTACTCTTTCTCTGAAACTAGTCATGTTAAAGACCTACCCAGAGCACTTAGAGGTTAAATGATTTGTCCAAGGTCAAACAACATATGTCAGAAGCGGGACTATGAACCCAAGTTTTCCTGGATTTAAGGTCAGCTCTCTACCCACTACATTATGTTTCCTCACTAATGAGGCAATTCGGTACAATGAATATACTTAAAATATTTAAAATGTGGAGTAGCCATGATCCAGATGTAACAATCAAGAAATTTCCAACTGAAACAAATGGGTCATCCTGGGACTCTGCCAAGCCATAGCAGGGAGTGGGTTCTGGCCGCTGAGGCCTGCAGCGCAAACCCATCATAAAAGACAAAAAATGTTTTGAAACTGGAAACAAAATGTTCTGCCTACCATGGCATGTGCTGAAGCAGAGGATGAAATTGCTGGTAAATGCCAATCCTACAACATAAAAAGAAGCAAAAGTGAAGGAAGTAAAAAAACAACCAAGTACTGCATGGCTTTATGTTGCTGCTAACAGCCAAGGAAAACTGATGTGTAACAAACATGCAAGAAAAAGGACTGGACAAACATTCAGTTCGTACCCATATACCCTGGCTTTAGCTTTATGCCAATTTATAATTTATATCAAGTTAAAACATTTTCTCAAATCCTAATTAATAATTAGAGTTTGGTGGCTAATTATATATACATGTAAATGTATATATAAATGTATATATAATATATGCACATATACATGTGCGTATATATAATACAAATGTGAATATATTTTATATATTATATGTATGTTATATATTATATATATACACACATGCACATATATAGTTTAACCTTTTAGATACCCGTTCCTTTAAAAAAAAGCACAAACTTGGAATTTAATTCCTTCTGGCAAAATGAGAGACTATTTATGGAACCAAATTAGCAAGCTAACTACACATCACAATCAAAATTTTCATTTTCTAGGGATTATCTTTAGAATTATCTTTGTCCTCTGATGTAGGCAGAGTTCCATACTCTACTCTGTTACACTGGCTTCTTCTATGCTATTCCTTGTAACATCCTTATATAAAGTGACCCTTTCTCACTTAACCATAATGCGCCTAGGCATAGCTTCTGTCTGAGCAGCCCATGCATGGCTTGGGGACCATAAATGGATGCATTCCAAGGGTATTTAAGCAATAATGAGTTGGAGGAAGGAAGCTCCTTATAAAAAATATTGTGGAGGTTCTTGGAATGTTAACTTGTGATGGGCAGAGTTCAGGGATAGAGACCTTCTGCTTAGCAGAGGTTCAAACCTGATGCTTCATATAAAGAATGAATGGCAATGATTCTAGCACTGTATAATTCTCATTTTGTTTCAAATGCAATTGAAAAGGGAAAAATCAACAATGAGGAATAAATGTAGTAAATTAGATCATATTTCATGAATAGTTTTAAATTATCAATTGATTAAAAAATGGTAGCAATGATGCCAAGGTTGCAGGTTCAATCTAAATTTAGTTTTCATTCTGTCTCTTGATTATAAAGCACACCCTGAGTTATAGCCTTTTTTGACAAATGAACAAACACTCTTGGGCATAATAGAGACCAGAATAGAGAAATGTAGATTAATCTGAAACAAATTCAATCCTACTCCTTTGAAAACTCCTCAAAACACATTCCCCACTGGACAGCAGCTTCATCTTCAGTAGCTGCATAGTAGGTAAGGGAGTTGGACCTGAATTCAGGGAAACCTGAGTTCAAATCCAACTTTAGACATCATTTGTGTGACCTGGAGCAAGTCACTTAACCTGTGTCTGCCTCATATGTAAAATGAGAAATGATATTAGCACGTACCTCTCAGAACTGTTGTGAGGATAAAATGAGATGATATTTGTAAAGCAGTTTTTAAGCCATATGAATACATAAATGCTCATTATTATCTTCACAAGTAAAAGACAATATATTATCATCATTATCGATGATTCTCTGATGTTTTGAACATCTTAGAAAAAAAAGTTATTTTAAGTCCCATTTAATTATAAGAGATATCATCAAGCAACTTAAGGACATCCACAACCAAAAGTATCATTGTTTTATTTAAAAAAAAAACCTTTGAATGCTGCATAAAATTGGTATGAGCATCGTTTAGTATCACGAGTATCATAAAAGGCTCTGCAAGTGTTTTCAACAGTCGTCTTAGAGCCTGCAACAGTAATTCTAAGTGCCACCTGCTAAAAAGTGATTCAATTGCTGTCTTCTGATTCGATGACCAGCAGTCACTGGCAGTGTGAGTTTGGGAATTATTAATCTAAAATGAGTTTTCAAATCTCTGACTTCTCTGTATCTAAAATTGCAGTACTAGATAAGAATTATGAAGTAATACTTCCATCACCACCACCACCACAGGCCATTAAAAAAGTCCAAGATTTTCTTTTAAATGACTCAGAATTTAGAGCAATTTTCTGAGAATACCACCAGAAGATGAATCATAGAAGTGATCACTAAATTTAAGTATATTAAGAAATATTCTTACTGTATGGACTTTAACACCTACCATTCTTATGTCAGCTCCAGTTTAATTTAACACAGTTGAATATATGTATATTACATATACTATATATATACATATTTATTACTTAATTCATACAGCATCAAACAACTCATTAATCGTATTATAATTATGGAGTTACAAGTAAAATAAACTTGCCTTAGTGATTATTTCACAGTCCCTCTTAGGATGGCTCCAATTAGACAGAAAAATACATCCCCAGAATGTTTTATGAGATCTATCACTCCCTTGGAGTACTTTTAATGCTTCACCATAATTATAAATATCCCCAGAGGTGTCATACATACAGGTTTCACTAAACTATCTGTTGATAGATGAGCAATTTCAATTACTACTACTCCGTGGAACAACTTTTTTTTTAATCATCCCTACAAATTGAGGTTGGGTCAAGAAATCCTGTTCTTGGAAATAGAAAACAAGAAGTTAAATATATTGATATGTTAAGAAAAATCTTACTATTTTATGGTATTCTGGTCTTCTGTTTCCTGGGCGAGACATGGTACTTGAACAGTGAAGAATGGGATAATCAGGTTCTTTTCTTTTGCCTACAATGTTGGAGGCCTTTCAGTCTTCCCCCACTCTAAAGTATCTCAGCATTCAGAAAAGGCTGCTTCCAAACTCCCCAATTCTTGTTGCTCTGTGTTCAATTGTGGAGGTGAAGTTTTATGGACAGAATTGACTTCTAGCCCTAATAGCTTGATACAGATCAAATAACTGCTCCACCCACGAGGATGGATCTACAGACTTAATAGCTGAATATCTCTGTGTGAAGTTAGAACCAGCCGGGCATCTCAGCTCAGAGATACTGAGAATTCTTTTGCCTTAGGGAATATGTGAGTGGTATTCTGTTCTCATGCCAAGATTTTTTTTTAATCACAAATAAACTTTCACAGTCCAAGAGAAATCTCAATGCTGGCATTACAAACTCCTTGCATTGACTGTTCTATAAATTAGATAGATGCTTTCATCAATTTATAGGTTCCAAGTTCTGGTTTTAAAACTGAAAAAAAATGTGGCTTTTAATAACATAAGATATTTTTAAAAATTCATAATTTCAGAATATAAAATAAACATCTTTAAAAGATTTTAAATTAGGGGATGAGGAGGAAGGGCTAAGAGATTTAATAATGTCCCTTTAGAGTTTGTAGTCATGTTTATTATATTCTGGTCACTTCTCTCTGTCTTAAATTTTTGAAGGATTTTAATTACCTGGAGGGTTCTGCTCTTCCTCTCTGAAGAAATTTGGCTGAGAAACGTTTACTTAAAAACAAAATAAACATATCAAGCTACTGTCTCCCTTCAATTATGGGGAACAAATATTGACTGGTTGGGGAGGGTAAGACACCTTTTCCTCTTAACTTCCTGATTCTCTCCTTCATGTGAGCTTAGCCCCAGGTGAGGGGAAGAATGAGTTGGTCACCACTGCTAACCAAACCACCAATAATGCCCAAAGGGTAGATAAAGAGGACTGCCCTTACAAGTTTGAATAGTAAGGCTAGTATGCTTGTGAAAAGTGTTGAATGAGAAACAAAGAATTACCCTGCCCACAAATACAATGTGCTTTCATTTTGGGGGGAGGCAATCAGGTTAAGTGATTTGCCTAGGGTCACACAGCTAGTAAGTGTCTAAAACTGGATTCGAACTCAGGTCCTCCTGACTCCAGGGCCAGTGCTCTATCCACTGTGCCACCTAGCTGTCCCAATGTGTTTTCAAAAAGATATATTTTTAGATGAGCTAGATTGCTTACACAGTATGATGTTATGAAGGAATGAATGAATTCTTTCATTGAAAATTAGCATGTACTAACCATTTCCTAAGTGCAAAGCAGTGGAATATAATGAAACTAGTAAGGCAGTTCCTGCCCTCCATCAGTTAATATATATTCTATGGGATGAGACAAGACATATGGAAGATTTCGGCTACAAGTCAGATGGAAAACCCCATTGTCCTTAGGGTACAGAGGCAGAGCAGATAGTGATACCTTTTCTTAAAAGCCATTTTCACTGATAAAATGATTATCAGTTTTAGACAAAGAGTGATTTGATAGTGCCAAGGACTTTCTTTTCAGAGTCTTCAGCAGATACGGCTATAGCTCCCACAGGAGCAGTAGCCAGACTATACATTTCTATAGGGGTTCCTTCCTAGAATGATGGCTGAGGGCTTTGGGCTGGAAGCATAGCTACTCCTATGGCTCAGAGACCTGGGCTGTCTCCATCAGTATCTAAGGAGAGATGGCAGTCAAGATGGTGGTGGTGGTATCACTTATTTGCCACATGCTGCCTT
This sequence comes from Trichosurus vulpecula, assembly GCF_011100635.1. Taxonomy (NCBI): domain Eukaryota; kingdom Metazoa; phylum Chordata; class Mammalia; order Diprotodontia; family Phalangeridae; genus Trichosurus; species Trichosurus vulpecula. The sequence goes on along the minus strand of NC_050579.1, from coordinate 148,262,914 downwards.
CTCTCTCTCTCTCTCTCTCTCTCTCTCTCTCTCTCTCTCTCTCTCTCTCTCTCTCTCTCTCTCCCCCTCTCCCCTCTGCTCCCTCCCTCTCTTGGTGCCTTGTTTTTTCAGCTAGGCTGGTTTACCCACCCTCTAATGGCTGGTTTCTGACAGTCAGAAGAGATGCCTAGAACCTTCTCCATAGCATTTCCTCCCCTAGATGATGGCTGTGGTGCCTGGGCTAGTAACAGGCTTTGTGGTCTGGGGAATACTGCCACTCCTCATGCTTGTCTGCCTCTTGGTGGTATTTAGTCAGCAGGAATAATTAGTGGTGATGAAAAAGGTGGACCACCTCTGCACAATAACTTCTCCCCTGTAGGGAATGGGCTGAAAGTAAACTTGGTGGTTTGGAGGGTGCTGCTATTTCTAAGGCTCTTGTGTTCAGAATCCTAGGCTATTTCCATCAGGGTTTGAGGAGAAAGTATGGTCCTGGTGGTGGTGGTGGTGGTGGTGGTGGTGGTGGTAATACTGGTCATTTAATTTGCATGGCACATACTGCCTCCTTTCTCTCACTCAGTGTACATTGCTGCTTCAGCTAGACTGATTTCCTGTTTTGCGGGTGGCAGTTGGATGATTGCTGGAGGAGATGGCTATAACCTTCTCCACTGGGTTGTTTCCCCGGATTATGGCTGGGCTAACTGAGATAAGAGAAAAAAAATCAAGAAAGTCCCTGATGTTGTAATGAGTAGTGGATCTTCAGACTGGTAGGCAAATGGATAGTCTGGAGTTTAATGATCTATAATGATACTGATAGAGAAACAAAAGCTCTTGTCTCTTTTCTAATATTCCCCAAGACCCTCAGATATCAAAGCCTATTTATGCAACATTATAGACATTTAAAGTTCAAACAACAAACACTGTTATCTCGACAACTTTAAGGTGCATTTGATCAAAGCTTTTCCAGAAATAGAAACCTAAAGTTCAGTTTGAAAGTAACTCCAGACTCTTCATTGCATAAGTCCATTAGCCCTATTCAATTTGGCAAATATCTAACTCTAAAGTAAGAAATTAGTGACCACTTCAAAGTCCCATTACCAGAGACTTTATTATAGATGAGACTTAAAAGCCAAAAGATAGCAACATATGGAATTTTAGAGTAATTAATGTATAAGCATCATTTTCCATAGTCTCAGAAGATTTGCCGACCCAGGGAAATAAATCTGTGTGGTTGTTAGGGGCCTCTCCAGGGATAAAGTAAGGCAGTAATAGTTCTTGGGAGGCAAAAAAAAGGAGGAACCAAGGTGAGGTGACATCATAGCCTGCACTCAGTTCTGCATTCTGTATGAGGTCCGAAGATGATAGCAAAAACAATCAGGAAACTGGGGAGAGAAGTGCTGCTGTATGGTAAGGAGGATGACATTGAGTTTAGCTGGACAGTTCCAGGTTCTAACCTCAAAGCCATTTTCAGCTAATAGTCATGTAGACCACTACTACCATCCCTCGCCTCTTTCCTGTTAATTTTAGAAATATATCCATGACTGTGAGGACCAAAAACACAGAGGTTAAGTTTGGCCAGGCAATTGCTGTGCATGACAGAGAACAGAGTGCTCAGCATGGTATGTGGGCAGTCTTCTTTGTTCACCCAGGATGGCAAGTTCTTGTCTTTCGATAAGTGCTATTTCTTCGGCATCCCAGAACCCATTGATTTTGTGTTGTGTAAAGGTAGGAAGGTTAGGGAACCATGGAGAAGTTATTTACTCATTATACACATACATTTGGCAAGACCTCAACCCTAGTGCTTTGGTGGCTTATTATGACTCCCTCTGATTCTACCACCCCTCACTTTCCATGCTAAGGAAACCAGGCATCTTGGCAATATTTCCAGGAGCTTGAAAGCAGGAGAGAAAATGGAGCTGAAATGTAAGTCAGAATGTATATTATTGTGTGAATTAACTGGGACAAAGGAAAATAATTAAATTTATTGACTTGCGCAGTGAACCTTACACTTTTTTATACCTCTAAACAACTTTTAATCTCCAAATGCCCTTTTGCAGCAATTGGTTATTTTTAAATGATTTGGCATTGAGTTAATAATATTTTGAGATATATTCTTTAATTTTTTATCATGAAAACAAACTTAGCACACTGAGTATTAAGTGTATTTTTGATAAATAGTCCATTTTTTTCTGCAGGTCTTGCTTATGTCCCACAAACTTTCAATGAATATTTAATTAGATGAATTCCCAGACCTTGAAGCATGTTTATATCCATCAGATAATTTGTTAAACTATCATGATGTGTAGGATGGCAAAGTTATATTTCAGTATTTCATCTCCATTTGGGAATTTTCCTAATTCCAGGACAATTTTACTTCTCAGTATCTCAATGTATCTATCAGAGTTTATCATTTCTTCAATGGGGACAAGACTTCCAGGTCCATTGAAATTAAAAAAAAACCTCCTAAACATTTTTTGGGATAGATATTTTTACCAGATGATGAAAATGTCTATGTCTTGTAAGCTCTGAACATTATTTTAGCATAGCTTTGAATAGAAAGGTGAGTTTTATCAATAAAAATTGTCTGATTCATAGTGACCCCTTTGTGGTGTTTTCTTGGCAAAGATACTGGAGTGGTTTGCCATTTTCTTCTCCAGCTCATTTTACAGATAAGGAAACTGAGGCAAACAGGGTTAAATGACTTGCCCAGGGTCACACAGCTAATAGTGTCTGAGTCTGGATGCAAACTCAGGTATTCCTTACTCAGAGCCCAGCACTCTATCCACTGCACCACCTCACTCCCTTATCAGTAAAAATTATCTTTTTCCGAACTTCAGTATTCTTTTCTTTGTATTGTCTTGTGCATGACAAACATTTTTTTTCTTCATGATAATGTTTCTTCCAATAGTTTGTAGGGTTTTGGTGTTGCTTTTAATTTTTTACTGAACTTTCCTTTATTCAGAAGGTTATGAAGACATCATTAAGTGTATGTAGTGAAAACAGCCTGAAGCGTATTGTACAATGACTAACTTTGATAGACTTGGCTCTTCTCAGAAATGCAAGGTTCTAAGACAACTCCAAAAGGCTCATGATGGAAAATTCTATCCACATCCAGAGAAAGAATTACAGAGTCTGAAAGCAGATCAAAGCATACTATTTGCTCTCTCTCTCTCTCTCTTTCTCTCTCTCTCTCTCTCTCTCTCTCTCTCTGTCTCTCTTTTGTTTTGTTTCATTTCTTCTTTCTCATGGTTTATTCCATTGGTTCCAATTCTTCTTTACAACATAACTAATGTGAAAATATATGTGAATACATATGTAGAGCTTATATCAGATGGCACACCATCTTGGGGAAAAGGGAGGGGAGGAAGGGGGAGAAAATTTAAAACTAATGGAACTTGTGGGCTTATGGAACTGAATGTTGGAAACTAAAAATAAATAATTTTTTAAAAAATTTAAAATTTGATTAAAATTTAAAAATAGGCTGAAGAATTTCATTTTGTTAGTTAGGCTACTTTCTCGTTGTCCCATAGCTCCTGTTTTTGTTTCTGTTTTTTTCCCATGTGTTCAATTTACTACCAGAAGGTGACTCAGGTCTATAGAAACACTTTAAAGGCACTAGTGAAAATCATCTCAAATGTAAAAATGTGGTGGTTTCCATCACTAGGGCCCAAGTCAAATCTGGGTAATAAGAGCTAGCCATTGTGTAGTACTTTGAGGTTTGAAAGTGCTTACATATATTGTCTCTTTTGATCCTGACTACAACCACATGAGTTATGTGCTATTATCCACATTTTAAAATAAGGAAACAGAGAGTTTAAGTGACTTGCCCAGGGTTGCATTGCTAGTTAGTGTCTGAAGCAGGATTCAAAGGCTGGTCCCTAACATCAAGTCCAGCATTCTGTCCAGTACTTCACCTAGCTGCCATAATAGATGAGACCTACTTTAGACTCCAAACCACTTCTTTCTTGAACCCTTCCCCTCTAAATCCTGGTACCTTTTTTTCTATTGCCTTTTGATGAATGAAACCCTCACCTCAACTCTCCCTACACCATGTTGCCTTACCCAGCTCTACCCTCTCCAGAGGCACTTTGCCTCCTCTCTGTGCTCCATTTCAATGGCCAAAGGTAGCCTCCTTAACTTCAGGTTTACTTGCTAGACTTCTCTCTCAAAAACCAAGCCTTAAACCCAATTCACTCTGGAGCTCATAGATTGACAATAGGTCCCTGCCCTCCTTGCACAGGGTGAATGTAAGTATCAAATAGTAACTGCTTCTCTTTTGGTCAAGAACCCTGAGGGTCTTCCCCTCCAAGTTTGATTCTTTTTTTTTTTTTGAGTTTTGATTAAAGGGCCATCCCTTGAGTACCTTCTTAAAGAGGCCTATTCACTGAATGGGCATTACCTCACTCAAAGTAAGAACCTGAAAAGACCTTAGCCTGAAAGGGCCAGGGTCTCCCAATGCATCCTGGGCCATCTCTAGTCATCCGTGTGAATATCAGAAAACTGGACCAAGATGGCTCTGGAGGAGAAAGTGAGGCACAGCCCTCCTTCACTCAAATCAAAGTCAAGTGCAAGTCATGTCATCATTTCCCTGATGTTATGGTCCTCTTCGAGAATGAAGGACAAAACCAATGCTCCAAGCTATCTTTCCTCTCTATTCCTTCCCCCTTTTTAAAAGATCTGTGATTTTATGCTTCTGCTAATGGATCACAACCTTTCATACCTCAGTAGATATTTCATAAGTTACTGTAATTCAAAAAGAAAAAAATCATGCCCTGATGGCAACCTTCTGATGATGAACCTCTATGATCTTATGCTGGCCTTTGGGCGACAGGATGTTATGAAGGAGATCTTTCACCCTCACACGGAATAGAGCAGAATTCCCCTAAATTTCAGTCAGATCATTTTAAAGGGGCAGACTTTCCCAGCTAAGCAGCCAATGGAAAAAGTCAGCACTGGATGTTCATCCACGCTGTGGTTCTCCAGTCTACAAGTCCCCCAGTCCCCCCAAAGCAGGTCCTTAGTGTCTTCCATATAGATGAACCACCTTAGGTGGTCTAGGTTTATGCCAAATTCTCACTACAAACATATATTAAAAAGTTCACAGATGTCAGATTAAGAACTTCACCATAAGCTTCACTCTTCTAGGGGATATTTCCATTTTTAACAAACCAAAACAAGTTTCTAGTAGGTAGCATAAATAAGCAGTGCTATTTTTGAAGGGGGAACTTTCTTATATCCTCATGTACTTCAGTTCCCATGCAATCCTCAGCATGTCTGAACTAACTAATTTGACATCCTGTTTTTAAAAGTTTGCCTATTCCTATACATAGAGACTGTAGAAAACCATAAATTTACAAAAAATGATTTCCTCACTATTATCTTAGTAATTTTTTGGAAATGAGACTACATAAGAACTTAAGGACACTTTAAAAAGCACTTCAGCCCTATGTTCTGTCTTTGACTACTATGTACCCTGGTCCTCAGACTCAGAAGGCAAGTGACACATGTCAAAATAACCTAGTTTTCCTAAATAAAACACATGAATGAATCAAGTTTAAATAAATAAATCAACAAATTTAGCTAAATAATCTAATTTTCTTTCTATTTTCAGCCTTATTTGGAGGATGACAATAATAAAAACATAACATTCATGCGACACTTTTTGGTCTATGAAGCACTTTATGTTAATTTTATTTTTCATTAGATTAGAACCTTATTAGGTAAGTAGGACAGGGATCACCTTTCTCATTTTATAGATGAGAGAACTGAGAAGCTAAGTCACTTGTCTAAGATCACACAGCAAGTAACAGAAACAAGATTTAAACCTGAACTTCCAATTCCAAATCTTGGACTCTTTCTATTACATTAGAGACACACCGAGTCAATGAGTCCCATGAATTAGCTATTTAGTCAACTGAACAATTCCACCCTACTTGATGTCAAGGTCAGGAAGGGTGGTACTTCGTTTTGGTTTTTCGGCTTTTTTCCCCTAAATTTGCCTACTATAAACTTTAAGGATGCAATGTGGTATAGAAGATCACTTGCTAGCCTTGGAACCATGAAGACGCAGGTTCAAATCCTGTTTCTGACACATACTAGCTATGTGACCCTGGGTAAGTCATTATATTCCCCAGTACTTTGGGCAACTCTCTTAGATCTGGGGGATTGGGGAAGTGTTTGTGGATAAAGTTATTTTGAAAAGGAGTATATGGACTTCACCATGCTGCCTGCAAAAGGGAGCCAAGACACAAAAATTGTTATAAGTTGCAAAGAAGGTGCAACCTCTATTGGTAAAGGGAGCTTCCTATATGAATGAAATCATGAGGTCAGTCCCTAATGATAAGCTTTAGGAGGCACCCCATAGGTCTAGTAAATATTTGGATCTGGTGAATATCTCTGCTTCTATATTTTATGATCTTAGGGAGCTTGATTCTATCTGCTGGAGAAACTTAAAACTTTTAGTTTTTTTCTCATACAGTAACCTCTCCATCACCTTGATTAATTCCACTTACCTTCTCTAGGCTTCACTTTTATGGGGTTTTTTGAATGGTGAAAGCCCTGAAGTGTGTGTGGTATTCCAGGACCACACAAACGACACTCTCCTTTTTACTTCTAATACCTTTCCTGAAGCTTCCCATCATTGAGTTCACATTTATGATCAAAGGAAAACATTGGACCGATGGCAACTTGTAAACTACTTGAGGACCTGTGCCATTCATCTTCGTATCTTCCTCAGAATCTTTGCAGTACTTTACACAGACTAGGTGTCTAAAAAATGTTTGTAGAACTGAATTTCTAAATATTTCCCCGTAACTAAGACATTATCACTTTTCAGTGGGGAGATACCCTGAAGCCCCTTCCTGGGCCCTCACTGTACTAAGCTCTTCCTATTTTTCTTTCTCCTCTTAATTAAGCCATTTTACTAGCTTAGTATTCATTGGGTACATAAGAGAAGATGCTACAGTCCTTCAAAGAGGCAAAGTTGCTGAGTAACAACACAACCAGTTTAACCAGTAGGGTCCTATAAAAATGCTTACAGATGATGGACTGTAGCAAACAGTAAGGACCAAAAGGTCGCAGCTGTAAGAAGCATCCAATGATGGATACAAGCATCAGCAACATTCTGTGTAGTCTACAAAAGAGTGGAACTTTTGTCAATACCTTGATCGCAGCTGTAACGACATGTGGACAACAACTTTTCTCTTCTTTCACATTTAGCTGCCCTTGTCAGCCTGGAAGCAACCTCTATTATGGCTCAGCTTTTCTCTTCATTCCAGCTCTGCTCCTCCTGATTATTGGCTATGCTATGAGCAGTCAAACATGGATGATAACCAGGGAAAGCTGTTGCAGCTCTTCTCCTCATCTGCGCTCTGTGAATGCCCTGCAGCGCAAGCTTGCCTGCCTCACGTTCTTTAACATTACAGGGAGAGCTCTGGTAGCTCCGCTAACATGGCTGGCAGTGGCTCTGCTGACAGGTACCCACTATGAGTGTGCAGCAAGTGAATATGCCTCAGTAGAAGAATATGATGTGTTTAACAATTTCAGTGGCCCTGAACGCCAAGAGATCCTGGCTGAATTTCCGTGCTTCGAACAGATTCCTCCTGACATGCTTACGGTGAGAAATGAAGTGGCTCTTCAGCTCAGGTATCAGTCACAGGTAAGTTTTATCTGTTCTTACTGTCAAACCAACCATCTCATAGGAAACCAGGAAGATTTCTCTTTTCTCGTTTTCATATTGTTTTTAATGCAGAACACAATCTAGCCTCATCTAAAGTAACTATAACCTTTCCCTAAGAAAAAACCTTTACTTTAATTTTAAAATTTTCAGTAAAGGTTATCAGTTTTTCCTGTGGAGGCAGAGGCAACGTGGCACAATAGATAGGATGTTGGAATCCCGAAACCTGGGATTAAATCTTACCTCAGAAATTATGAACTGTGTTATCCTGGACAAGTCACTTAAGGCCTCTGTACCTCAGTATCTCCACATCTACAAAGTGAGGGGATTTGGACTTGATAGCATCTAAGCTCCCTTCCACTTCAAAATCTATGCTTCTATGAGTTTATGATCCTAAGATGGACCTATCATTCTTAAAAATTAGAATCAGGGCAGTGATGGTAGATATTAGAGAGACATATTTTCACATTTATGGTTTGGCAATTCATTCGAAATATTTTTAAGAGGTTATTCAAGATAATTGGCTCCTCACCACTTCCTCCACACTCTTTCTTCTCTCTTCCTCCCCCTCCCATACAAAGTGGTCAGGATAACTTTGAAAATTATTGAAGTTTTTTTCAAAAAATCCCAGTTTCATATGAGATGGCAATTATTAAGAGAAACTTTTTTCTTATATTTCTCTAGGCTGGTCCTGACCAAAGTTAGAATTACAAGGACATATTTTAAAGAGAAAAATCCAACGAAACAATGTCAACCTTCTGTAAGACTCTAATTATAGAGAGAATAGGATGTCACCCACTGAAATTGGGCAAGATTTTCTTTAGGTGGGCCTCAGAATAAAACTAATGTCCAGACTTTAAGATAAACAGCCATTGCATTCAATGTATATACGTTAGTCTGTGAGTTAGGGAAGCTTAGAAAGAAATAATAACTAAAAGCTTCGAAATTAAATATAAATTTGGATTAAAATCACAGAGGTCAAAGAGTAGTAGGAAATAGTAGCATTAGAACTTTTCATGATAATGAAAATCATCAAAATTGCCAAAATGATAATTAACTTAAATCTATTTAGAAATTAAACATAATCAATACTTCCTTGTGAAAGATATCTTATAAGTACCATGAAGAAAGCCATTGAGGGTGTCAATGTGGGCATCTCTTAAACATTTGTAATCCCATGTGGGGAAGACTCCCCCCCTCCCCAAGTTGGACTCTTTTAGGTTGTCTCCTAAGTTTACCAGCAGGGCTGGGGAAGAGGGTCTCCATTCTGCCTTCAGTCCCATTCTGAAGTATCTGAGATGATTTTTGCACCTGTCTCACTCTTCCTCGTGTCCCTTGGGATGTGTAATGGCGAAGTATTTCCCCTGCCTGTAGTGTTATTGAGATGCCCTACCAAGTCAGCTATATACAGATCTATAAGCACTTATTAAGAGGCTTGCCAATTTCCACCCACGGAACCATCACTCTCTGGGTAATAAGTGGGCCTTCTTTACACTTGAGCAATTTGTCTCCTTGCTTCATACAGTAATAATAGTAGCAATCACTTTTTAAAAAGCTGGCAACACTAAGACAACGAGAAAATAACCTTATTTGCCCCTTATCCTCATACGTGTTAATGAAAACATCACAGGCTGTCTCCTCATAAAAACCATCTCACGGTCCTTTTGAAGTATGTTTTATACATGTCATAAAACACCCTAATGAATTCATTTGTTTGCAAAGAAGATTCAGTATTTTACATACTCCAGGACCAAGACAAGGTTACTGCTATCAACAAAAGCCATTTAGGAACATGACACTTTTATTCAAAAATGTTTCTTGTGGCAGTCAAAATTTAATAAGTACATAAATAAAAAGACACGGTCACTAAAAGTTGGTGCCCTAGTTCCTATTGGTCAATATATTGCTGGAGACGACGATATATTATCGGTTGGAACATATTATGTGTCAGGATTCTTCTTTGTTATCTACCACCACAGTCAAAAACTGATTGAGTACCTGTAGGGTGCATGGTGTCATACTGATACCAAGATCCTCGGAGCAAAAAGCCAAGAAACTATTGCACAGTGTTTTAAGTTATGATAATTGGTGGTTACAACATCTCTCATTTTACGGCTAATAGCTAATAGCTGCTCCAGATTACCTATGGCCAAACTTCATTAACTGAAGACCAAAGTGAAATGCCTAGAGCCTTTAGCTTCTCATTAGACCAAAGCCCATATAACATAATAACACTTACCAACATCCATGAAACATTATTGATTTTTGCCTCCATTTTGAAGCCAAGTCCTTGCCATTACCAATCTTGTTAGAATTTTCAAATTTGAGACATTTGATCAATTTCATTCCATCCTGATCAACATTTAATTAACTTTCTTATGTTCTTTTAAATAATGCTTTGTAGATGTTGGGCTGGACTTTAATTGCAGTGGCAGCTCTAGTGGCCTTCCTTTCCTGCTGCCTGGCAAGATGCTGTTCCCCACTTACCTCTCTGCAGCATTACTATTGGTCTACTCACACCCGAAACGAGAGGCAACTGTTCGAACAGGCTGCAGAACAGCACTCCAGAATCCTTATCATGCAACGCATCAAGGAATTATTTGGTTTCATGCCTGGGTGTGAAGATGTCAGGCAAATTCGGATTCCTTCCTGTCAGGACTGGAAGGACATTTCAAGACCCAGCCTCGTATGCATTACTGATAATCAGCAAGGTTGCTACAATTTCCTTGGGGAGAGAGTAGACGTGAATTTTGAAGACGGAAAATCAGAAGCTATTGAACTGACATCCTGACTAAAGCATCTTCCATGATGTTGGGCCAATAAAAAATTGATTACTGTCGTGATGATGATAAGAGTAATTCAACCTCTTCATTGCTTTTCCCCTTTTCTGAGGTTACTCGTATAAGTCTGTCCCAAGTGGTGCTGTCAAAATTGGTTCAAGTGACGATTGTCTTAACTCACTGCCCTCTCCAAAATTTCTTCACCAAACACGTTATTCCTTCAGCATCCTATTTAAAACTTTTCTTTCATTCAAACTCGCCTCACCACTGTTCCCCTACCTTCTCTAACTTCTTACTCAATTCTTTGTATTTAAACTTTTTGTTCATATTCAAGCCTCTTCTACCACCATTTCCTACATTTTCTAATTTCTCATTTCATTCTTAGACAATTTCTCCCATACAATTCTCACTCTTCAAAATTCAATCAGTCAGGGAGCACTTATTAAGTGTTTACTATGTGCCAAGCACTGTGGTAAATACTGGAGATGCAAAGAAATGCAAAAAAAAAATCTCTATCCTCAAGGAACTGCCATGCTAATAATGGAAGAGGCAAACACATATGTACATGTGTACAACATCAGGGTTGGGGAACCTGCGGCCTTGAGGCCACATGTCATTCTCTAGGTCCTTAAGTGTGGCCCTTTGACTGAATCCAAACTTCACGGACTGCCCCCACAGTTGTTTTCTCTTCTTGCTTCTCCAAACTTTATTCCATAGCTGAATCCCTGGAAAGAACACTGGGCTTGGATTCTGTAGTCCTGTTTTCAAGGCCTGGCTCAAATGCTTACTTGCATGGTAAGTATCAAGAGACTCTAGCATACATGACTTAGACGAGTCATTTCAAATCCATAAATTTCAGTTCCCTTGTCTGTAAAATGGGAATAGTCATGTTTATGCTGTCCACTACTCAGGGTCATTGTGAGAAGAGTACTTTGTAAGCTGTCAAGTACTATAAAAAGGGGAGCTATTACTATCATTCCTATTTCCTATCTGTTAATTATCTTTGAAACTCACATCTCTCAAGAACCAGAACAGACAACCCTCTCTGGACTAACTGCAAGAGAGGAAAACTCATACAGGAAACTGAGTCATGCTGCTTCTCCAAGAAGAGGATGCATTTCATCATCCTCATTATTGTTAAATTTGATTAATGTGGCACCTGTATGCTAGGGCGCTTTGTTCTAGGCAGGGTATGTACCAAGCTCCCTCTCTCCATAAAACTTTTGCTCTGGGCTTCCCTCTAGTGATATTATCTACAGTCTTCTGGTTCTTGACCAGACCACAAGTTGTATGCTCACCTTTCACATGAGAAACTTAGATTCTCACCTGCTTCCCTACTTCTACAACTCCTGAAGAGGAGTCGCCACTGCCCGACTCCTCACTTGTCTTGTCTCGCCACCTGTAACCTCTGGAATCCGATGATTTTTTGTGTTGTCTTGATGACTCCTGACATTAGTGTCTGACCTGTGTCTTACTTGACTTGGGTCATGAACACACGCATGACTACATCAACTGGTAAATTTGTTCTTTCCCCAGTCTCGATATTTGACAATTGAGCAGTCTGGCTTAAAAGTGTAAAATCTGATGTGGCATCTTCTACAGTGGATGTAAGTCAGCTATTTCAGGCATTAAGATGGATGGGCAACATGATTGGTCACTTAAAATTTGATCAGTTGTGGATAAAAATTAACATGGGTTAAATTACACATTTTTGTGCATGGCTGCTCCTTTTTATACAACTTTTCTGTCCCTCATACTTCAAAATATCAAACAGAAAATGAAATTTAGAGAAATAAATCATTTATTTAGTGGGGTTTGGAGGTGATATATATATCTATCTATATGTACATATATGTATATGTATGTATATATATATATATGTACATATGTGTGTATACCAAAAACAAAGAAACAAGCAAACGAACAACCAATTAAGAAGTAAGAGGAATTATTTCTAAATCACAGACTTGAGCCCTGAATACTCTCCCTCTCTACCCACTGGCTATAATAACCTTGGACAAGTATTTTAACCTCTTTTTACATCATTTGTAAGGTGGAGATATCAATACCTCTTATACTGGAGGCAGATGAGGCTGTCTCAGATCTACCGAGGTCTCTTCCAGTTCTAAGAACTGGGACTCTAGTTGCTTGAGAATAGAGATTGTTTGATTCTTTGTATTCATATCCCCTTCAGCTCACACAGTGCCTGACACATAGTAGGTGCTTAGTAAATGCTTGTGGACTTATTGATATGTGTGTATATATGTATAATCTATGTAAAGTACTCCAATCTGATTCTGAGGGACTCAATAGACGGCTGCCCTCTCCTGTCAGTGAAATATGGTCATTTTATTGAACCTTATTTAGCCCTCTTTAGTCTTTCATTGACAAGCCAACATGTAGTAGGTTGATATGAATATAGAGCTAAATAGATAGGCAGAGAAATATAGATAGGTAGATGTATATTCTATCTACTATCTATCTATGAGTAACATTCCAATATGTAATAGGTAAATATGGATATAAAGATAGATAAGCAGGAAGATAGATGATGAATAGATAGATAGTATATATTCTCTCTATTTAGAGAATGGATGGATAGATGAATATATATTGATTCTCTATATACAGAGAGAATGTACCCACCTATCTCTATATCTGTATCTACCTACTATCTGCACACACAACAGAGAGACAGAGACAGAGAGATGCTTTTTGTTGCACTTTTTTAAGTTGGGGAAAGAAAAGTTGCCTTGTTCTGTCACCTAGCTCAACAGTCTTGCAGAACCATCAAAACAAGATGGCTTTGAAGTTTCCTGATCTGCGAAATGAAAGAGCTGGACCAAATAACCTTGGAGATTCTTTCCAACTCTAATGTTTTATGGTTCGAATGGATCTGAGGTACTGAATTAGGATGTGGAAGTTAAATCAACACCATGAACTTCACTTAGAGATGGCATTCAGGGAAAATGCTACTGCAAAGAATCTCCTAAAGGAGTAACAGCAAAATCAATGAATGAAACAAGTTCAAAAGCATTACATCATCAGAAATATGCCTAATAGCTATTCACACCCTAACGCCAGGAAACATTTTCAGTAGCTTCGGGAAGCCTTTTCCACATCAAACTCCTTTAAAGCAGCGGCATACTCTTTATAGACTGATCTAGTTAATTTGAGATAGTATAACCTTCCAATTCTCCATTCAAGTCTGACTCCAAAGCCAGAGGGGTGACCCTGGGTTCTTAGAGGATATGCCAGAATATCACAAGCTTTGGCAAGTACTACCAAGCTGGAATGCCCAGCAATAATAGCCTGTGTGTGTGTCTTCTGAAGACTAACCTAGCTAAATTCAGTGAGGCTCATCCCCAAATATTTTGGTCACAGTGACTGATGAAATTACTACATTACATGGGTCATGCTCTGGGTCAGCAGGTCATAGGATCATAGATTTAGAGCTACCAGGAATCTCAGAGCCTCCAATTATTTCAACCCCCTTATCTTACAGATGAGGAAATTGAGGCTCATAGAAGTGAAGATGTCTTGCCCAGGATCAGACGGGTGGTGAGCCTCAGAGTGAATCCAGGTTCTCTGACTCTGAAGCCAGTGTTCTTTTCACTGTACTGTGGAAGGAATGCCCACCACTTGTGAAACCATAGATCTTTGAAAGTTCTGAGACATGTAACTTGTCCAAATTGCTTTCATGAAAACGTAGTTGCAACAACACTCTTAAAGTGTCTCCCAACTTCTCCTAATGCAGGGAGTATAAAGTTTTCTGTACTGTTCTATAGCAGAAACATGAAACATCATCTTGAAAGTTAAAATAAAACATTTTCCTTGTGATTTTTAGTGCATTCTTTCACTTGAAAGGATGGACAAAATGCCTTTTGACAAAGACTGGGAAACCTAGACTTGGCATGAGTCTTAAGAGCCGTCTAGTCTGATTCTTTGAACAATAGATAAATTCTCTTTACAACACTGAGAAATTGTTATCCAGATTCTGCATGGATACCTCTAGTGATAGAGATCTTACTACCACCTCATAAAGCGGCCTATTCTTCCTCAGAGCAACATTCATTTTAAAGAAGTTTTTCTCTTTGTTGAGCCACAAAATCTGCTTTCTCTCTTTTGCAACCAGCTAGACAAAACATGTACAATGAAGGGCAGACATTCTCCCTCTTTGTACTTAATAGAGTTTTAATTATGAAGTCCAATTACAATAATTTCAGTGTCAATACTACTATACATTTTGCTACCAAAGGTTTTTGGCTGCCACATCAAATGCTTGGCATAGGGACATTACCTAACTTCCACGAGAAGCAAAGGGCTTTTAACAACAATTAAGGGAATTGAAGGGTACTTTGGTATATTTTTTACTCTCACTTAACATGCAAAAAAGAGATTCCTAATCCTAAGTATTTGCCTTTCCCTGCAATTCTCACATCCTCCTTGAGAATTAAATTTGGGAACTCAAGCAGGCATAGGGAAAAAACTCTTCAGAATAGTTTTTAGAATTTAGCTAATTAAACATATTTTCTCAACCTCTTTTTGTTAGAAGTACAAGAATATATTAATAATAGCCAAGTTATTAAAAGAATGAAGATTTGAAAGTAGCTCTGGGGGGTTCTTCATGATAGACAGTACACCTGATTGCTTCATTGACGGACAAGCAGTTTCATTCTCAAGCAGTCATTCAGTAAGTCAGTCAACAAGTATTTATTAAGCCCTCACTATGTGTCAGACACTATATTAAATGCTGGGGATACAAAGAAAGGCAAAAATTTCCTTGTCCTCAATGAAATGAGGGAAACAACATACAACAACTATGTCTATAAAAGATATATTACACAGGGTGAATTGGAGACACTCTCACTAGCATTAAAGGATACTGGGAAAGACTTTTTGCAGAAACTGGGACTTTAGACAAAACTTGAAGGATAACAGGGAAGTGAAGAGGGAAAACTTTCAAAGAATGGAGGATAACTAAGAAAAAAAATTTACTCCATGCTGGTAATCTGTTTGTTTCAGTATATGAGTTCACATGGCTTCTGCATTATTTTGCTGCCTATTGATAATACAATACATAGACTATTAGAGCTGGAAGGAATCTCAGACATAATCTACTCTAATATTCTTTATTTTAAAGATGAGAAAATTAGCTGCTTCCAGGAGCCAAGATGGTGGAGTAAGAAGTAAGTCACTCTCACCCTCCCTTATTGACCTCTAAAAGCCCAGAAAATATTGCCCTAGGAAAAATCCTGGAACAGTTGAGCCAGCAGAAAGATAGGGTGCAGCAGTTTTGTAGCCCAGTAAGCTTGGGGGATTAATGGGAAAGGTCCCTCTCACTCTGGGGGAGGGGAAGCAGTACAGGACAGGAGGTGTCCCAGCAAGCCAGTGGCAAGCCCCACCTCAGCAAACCAGGGGGAGATCCTGAGCCCCATGGTGGTAGAGCAGGCAAGTGCCAACACTAGGACCCCTGAGGGCCTCAGCACGGGCAGGGGAACCTGTAGACACCAGCTCAGAAAACCATCACATGTCCAGTGTTCTCCAGCAACCAAATCTCCCAGTGCTGCAGCACAATTCCTGCAAGCACAACTCCAGGAGGCACAGCTCCAGGCTGGCAGATATCCTCCAACAGCCAAACATTCTAGTGCAAGGCCCAAGTGAGCAGGAGTCCCCCGAGGGCCAGACTCCCCACCCCTACCCCGAGAGCTCCAGGTTTGCTGACCCTAGCTGAGCACCAGATAAGCTGCCAGACCCCCATGGCCTCCAGCTGTCAGCACCTGAGGCCCCAGGACACAAAGTCAGTGACCAGGTCCCAGGTTCTTAGCACAAGAAGCTTGGGTCAGTGCCACTCTGTGGTCCAGAAGGAGAGTTCAACTCTAAGAGCCAGGAATTAGGCAAACACTATGAGCAAAAAGCAGAAATGGACAAAAACCATAGATTCTTAATATGGGAACAGGGAAGATCAAGGCACAAATTCTGAAGAGAACAACACTGTCAATATACCCACATTCAAAACCTCAAAGGGGAATATGAACTGGTCTCAAACCCAAAAATCAAGAAGGATTTTAAAAGTCAGATAAGAGCAGTAGGAGAAAAATTGGGAAAAGAAATGAGAGGTATGCAAGAGAGAGTCAATAACTTGGAAAAGGAAGGATAAAAATTGACTGTAGAAAACAAGTCCTTAAAAAATAGAACTGGTCAAATGGAAAAGAGGCACAAAAACTCACTGAAGAGAAGAACTCCTTAAAAAGTAAAATGGGCCAAATGGAAAAGGAGGTACAAAATCTAATAGAAGAAAACAATTTGTTAAAAATTAGAATTGGGCAAGTGGAAGCTAATGATTCTATGAGATATCAAGAATCAGTCAAACAGAAACAAAAGAATGAAAAAAGTAGAAGAAAATGTAAAATACCTCATTGGTAAAACAGATGACCTAGAAAATAGATCTAGGAGAGACAATTTAAAAATTATTGGTCTACCTGAAAACCATGATGAAAAAAAAAGAGCCTGGACAGCATCTTTTAGGAAATCATCAAGGAAAACTGCCCTGAGGTCCTAGAACCAGAAAGTAAAACAGTCATTGAAAGAATCCACCGATCACTCCCTGAAGGAGATCCCAAATTGAAAACACCAAGGAATATTGTAGCCAAATTCCAAAATTACCAAGTCAAAGAGGAAATATTGTAAGCAGCCAGAAAGAAACAATTTAAATATCATGGAACCACAGTCAGGGTTACACAGAACCTTGTAGCTTCTACATTAAAAGATCAGAGGATGTGGAATACAATATTCTGTAAGGCAGAAGCTTGGATTACAAGCAATGATCAACTACCCAGTGAAATTGAGCATAATTTTTCAGGGGAGGAGATGGATATTGAATGAAATAGGGGACTTCCAAACCATTCTGATGAAAAGACCATAGCTCAACAAAAAATTTGATCTTCAAATACAAGACTCGAGGAGTTCCTGGAAGTTTTGTGTGTGTGCGTGTATGTGTGTGTGTGTGTGTGTCTGTGTGTCTGTGTATACACACACAATATAGTACGTTATATATGCATATGTAGAGAAATATATATAAAATTTAGTATAATAATACATACAATATAGTACACACATATATCGCCTTATACTTTACAAAGCACTTTCTTCATAATAATGCTGTATGGTATGTAATAAAACTATTATCATGTTCATTTTACATATGATAGGAGGCCTAGCCAATGAGGTCCTAGCCCTAAGAAGATATTCAGATTTGTCCTTCTTGGTGGGTATTACAGATCATGTACAGATAGTGCCTGCCTGATTTCAATCCAACATATAGAACTTTGGGAACCTTGGTTCTTCAGGAGTTGGCCTGATGTTAGACAAAATCTAATTGGCTGTGGAATTGGCAGAACCAGTGACTCTGAAGTTGAAGAAATGGACTGAATTTTCATGCAAAGTTGGTATATGATTTTAACATTTTAGTTTCAATCTATAAAAAATTTTTTACAAAGAGAATTAAAAAGTGGGTGATTTCAGTAAATAAATACTGAAAACATTTGCATTAATGATGATCTGCATTTAAAGGGAACTCCAGGTCAATATTTCTCATTTCTTTCCTGGTAGCCAGCAAGACTAGAACTGCTGTGAGCTTTTGGGTGGGGGAGCTTCATCAAGCTGCATTCCCCTGCCCTGTTGCCATGTGGTTTTGGGCAGATGGTACCTCTATTTCTTTTCTTTTATGAAAGTTAAAATTTGGAATTCCTTTTTCACTTGAAAGAGAACAAAGTATTGGTTCATAATTTTAACATTTTAGTTTTTATGAAAATTCTTTTTAAAATGATTAAGAAAAGCTAATGATCTTTGTAGACTTAGAAAACATTTGCATTAATGATTATCTGAGCTTTATATAATTAAATGAAACTAGAGCCAGCCAAATTTAATATGCATAGTATAACCATTATCTAATTCCACAACCTCATACTTATTTTGGCTACAAATGCAGTTTGAGTTTATTTTACTCAGAGCCATAGGAACATTTCAAGCCAGAAAGAAAGAAAGAAAAATTAGGTTTTAACTTAATTCAATTTCAGCAGCTATATTTTTCTAGGGAAATAGAAAGTACATTCTCATGTGTTTCAAATGAAAAATTAATAAGAAAGCAGCATCTGTGGGGCTCAGTGACACAGATTTTGGTTACTAAGAATACACAATGAATTAGAGTTAAAATATTTTGGCAAAAGGAAACTGATTTTCAGACAAAACTCATTTCATTGATGGCATACCCACTTTAATTATTGCAACTGAATAGAAAGTGTTAAATCATGTTTAATGAAGATTTCATTAGCCCATTGAAAACATATAACGGCTAAAACTTTTATGTATAATAGGACATTTGGCATGGGGGGTGGGGAGTACATTAACAAAAATGCAAGTTTCCTGGAGTACCCTATGCTACATCTGTCTCATTTTTTTATAAATAAAGCAGGGGTCTGCTTAGCCATTCCTTGGAAGGAAGACCACAAAAGCAAACCCAAGATATGCCTAAACTTGGTGATTCAATAAATGGCCAGAATTAGCATTGGATCTGAGCTTCAGAAATGGATTTAGACTTAGTCACAAATGTTATCTAAGCATATTCTGACGAACAGAGGTAGTGAGGGGATCTCACTCCATTTAGAGACTGCACACTTGAATTAAATGATGCAGGGATCAGAAATGAGAGAACTTCCTATTGTATTTGGATTTTAGATCTCAGAAGTACAAAAAGGAATAGAAGTGGAGCCCCATTTGCTATGCATGTATTTATTCTTGCTTAGAATCAGCTCAAATGCCTAGACCAGGAGCCCAGTCAAGACGTTGAAGTAAAAAGAAGCAAGATGACCAACTGTCTATCTCACCATTACATGACTCAGTCCCAGTCACAGGGGCCACAACATTGTCATTCCTTTCCAATTCTTGGGAGGGTAGAGAATGGAATTAAGTTTAGCCGCTGAGGCAAGGAGGGTTACCTTACTCTGGTCACTCTGGTCCCAGAGGAGGAGGGATCTGGAACTGGAACCCCAGAGGAGAAGAGCCTCCAGAGCTTCTAGGTCGAAAAAAAATGTTGCCAGCAACTAGAAAGAGAAAAAAAGAATTACATTATCAAGAAATCACAGTGGGGCTCACACAAGATTTAGCGACTGCCTCTACAAAAAGTGGAGAGTAAGGAAAGCAATAATCCAAAAGGAAAAAAAGTCTAAAACCAAGAATAACTTAACTCAGTAAAACTCCTATTGTGGGGAGTTGGACCTTCAGTAAGGGACTGTCAAGAATCTTGATGCAACTGAAAGCTTAATAGAAACTTAAATATAAACAAAGGAGTCAAGAGAAACATAAAAAGGCAACTATTTAGATTCCAATCAAGGAGGAAGATGGTATAAGGATCCCATCAGAACCTTTAATGTCATCAGAAGTCATAGAAGAAGTTCAATAAGACTGAGGGCTCGGGAATCCTTTGTAATATTTTAATGATCTTGAAACAAGAAAAGAAAGGAAGGGGTAAAAGAATACCCTAGATGAAAGGGGAATAGGTTTATATCTTGTATGTATGTTTTTTTCCGCATATTATCTCCCCTATTAGAACATGAGTTCTTTAAGGGTAGGGACCATGCTTTTGCCTTTCTTTGTGTCCCCAGCTCTTAGCATGATAGCTAATACCTAGTAAGCACTTAGTAAATGTCTGTTGATTGACTGATATGATAGGTATAAAAGATAACATCATAGACAAATTAGAAAGAAGAAATTACACAAATTAACGAGGAAAGAAATACTATTGAGTATAGAAGTAGCTGGGGAAGAGTTCATGACAAAATAAGTGATAGGATTACAGAAGGTAAAATGGACAATTTTGGTTACATAAAATTGAAAAGCTTATTTACAAACAAAATTCATACAGTTAAAATTAGAAGGGACCTAGTTAACTGAAAAAAAATCAGATTCTCTGATAAAAGTCTGATATTCAAGGTATATATGGAACAAATCAAATACATACAAATAAGAATCATTCCCCAACAGAAAAATATTCAAAGGATATGAGAGTTCTTATATTAAAACAAAGTATTCTGAACCGAAAATCAGCTATGATTTAATACTCATCCTTGCTGTTTTGTTGTATTAGGATTGCAGATTTAGAGGTAGAAGGGTCCTCAGAAGCTACCTGTTCAACCCCTCATTTTATAGCTGAGGAAACTGAGGCCCATAGATTAAGTTAAGTCAGATAGGTGGCATGTAGCATAGCCAGGATTTGAACCCAGGTGCTCTTACTCCAAATCAATGCTGTTGTACCTTTGCCTTGACAGTATTGGTTTTGGGAGTGAGGATGGTGTCACTTTCCTTGAATTCTATACCTTAATTCTCCATTTTACTTTGTATGTGTAGATACACCCTTGGGGACCTTAAATGATGATGTTGGGTTACATGTGTTTTAGAAACCCTTGGCTGTAATGTTTAAGTTTCCATTTCCCCTACCATTAATGTGATTCTAAATCTCTATGTTCCCCATTGCAGTTCCCTTGGTGTTACATGTGTGAGGCTCTTATCTCTGTGAGTAGGCTTAGCTCCAAAAGGGATAAAATAGCCCAAGATATAGCTGATGTGCTGAGCCTAGAGAATGATTAAGTATATTACCAAATTAGAGCTATCAAATGTCAATGACAAGCCACAGGATATCAGATAACATCTAAGTCCAACCCCATCACTTCATAGTTAAGAAAACTGGGATCCAGAAAGTGGCATGAGTGGCCAAAAGTTTCATTGCAAATTAGGGACAAGAGCCAGGACAGGTTCCCAGAGTTCTTAATTCTCAGATTATTGCTCTTCCTGCTATATTGTTTTGTCTCTGGGCCTCTATTCAATGCAAAAACAAAAAAAAACGCAAAAAAATTAGAGAAGAATTAAAATAGCACAATCAAGTATTAATAATCCTATTTTATTATACATGGACTTTACTGTTAAGGAAAGCATACCTGGCACATACCTGGCATAAACCTATTGTCAAGTTGTTGGTGTTGCCTCAGCTAAGCTCCTGAAAATCATGA
The DNA here is from genome assembly GCF_011100635.1 of Trichosurus vulpecula. Classification (NCBI taxonomy): domain Eukaryota; kingdom Metazoa; phylum Chordata; class Mammalia; order Diprotodontia; family Phalangeridae; genus Trichosurus; species Trichosurus vulpecula. The sequence goes on along the minus strand of NC_050579.1, from coordinate 148,241,420 downwards.
GGTGAAAAGGAGAAACATGTTCTAGTTGCATATGACTATGCAAATAGCCCTTGAAATTCAGTGGAGACCAGAAGGAAAGAAGGAATAAGAATAGTAACATTCCGCCTTTCCTTTCCCCTTATGCCTGATATAGGGTCCAACCCCACTATCACAATATACTTGCTCTCTCCTATCCCTCACCAGAGGAGACATAAAAAGGCAAGAAGAAAAGAGGGTGCTTCAGATTGGTTTCAGATATTCTTTCTGAGGAAAACCTGGGGTGCTCTCTCTCCTTCCGTACCATTTCAAGTCCTGAATAGAAATATACAAAACAGCTTTATTTGCTTCTGAGAAATAACTCGTCAGAATGCATTAGTAAAACATAGGGGAAAATTTCATCTCAGAAGTACACACAAAATGAAATTCTGAAATAAGAAAAAAAATTGGTCATTGAGACTTTAGAAATAAATAGTGACACTACCGAGATTCTTTTTGAAAAAAAATCTGTTTGGAAAATGAAAACTATTTAAGATATTTTCCCCTCTATGGCTGCCCATCAGGCTCATCAGAATAACATTATTCAAAATCTTGTACAATACGGACATGCTCCAGTACATGAACTGAACAAAATCAGAAGTAAAAAAAAAAAAAAAAAACAAATAAAAATAACCCCAAAGCAAAACAAAAGCTAACTCAGCCCTATAATAATGCTTTATTGATTGTGCAATCACTTAAATCAAAAGTACTGAGCTCACCAGTTGTGTTTATTATATTTTATCTTTAGTTTCATGCCTCCCGTCCTTTCTTTTCACTTAAAAAGAGCTGACATTCAGAAGAATCTATCAGAAAACTAAAACTCCTGAATTTCCATGATCTCCAAAGTAAACAAAATTCACTAGAAATATACAGTTGAAGAGACTAAAGGATAACCTTCACTAACTCCCTTCTTTTATAGATGAGGGAACCATAGCCTCACAGAGATAAAGTTTTAAAGTTTAGCCACATTGCTCATAAGCAGACCGAATGACTAAAAGCAACAGAGAACAGAAGCATTTCACATGTGAAAATAACAGAATTATTCCTAGAATATTCTGCAACCGCAAATGCTCCATTAAAAATTACCTATGTTATTAAAAACCTAATGCTACAAATAAAAAAGTCTGTTTGCCTTGTAAGAATGCTGCTTAGTAACTGTAATAACAATGTTACTAGCAGTTACTGTGGAGGTATAAGACCAACAACACCAGCACACAGGAAGGCTGCTAGCACAGATTCTTTGATCTGTTTTTCTAAGAAAAGCAACTTTAAGGGGTTAACAGCCTCACTTTGATTAAACATGCATATATCATTCACTTAGTTCTGGGGAAAAAGTCAGCACCCTGAACTTCAGAGAAAATACAAACAGGAATTAAAAGCAGAAATTATATAAACAGAGCAAATAACACAAATCAGCAGACAGGGCCTCTAACTGTCTGTCCATAGCAATACATACATAGTTACCAGAGAGAGAAGCACCAACAAAAGCCAGGGGGGCTCCTTAACAGCGACCCAGAGTCTTGTCTGGCCAAATCACATGAACACTCTTCCAATGACTGTGCCCCCAAAGCAAAATGCTAAACTCTGAGTATATATACATGCTTCTTCAGGGTCAGAGGGCGTCACAACCATGTGACCCAAACTCGTGTGACTTAGGCTTTCTTGTGACCCAAGCAGGTCATCAAAGACTCTTGATTCAATCAAACACTTTTGATTGAAACAAAGGCAAGACTCAATCAAAGGCACCCAATCGCCCCAGTGCTGAGAAGCATTCCAAAAGAAAATCACAGATGTAACACCCTTGATTGAACACATAAAGAGTGAATGTGCTAAAATTGACAGCAATGTGGAGTTATTACATTGAGTTCACGTGAATCACATGAATCTTTGCATCACGAATGACAGAAATCATATTGAAGATGTTATTTGTCAATATTCCAATTAAATAAAATGTTGCTGAAAATTTCATTCATTTCATTTCTTGAAAATATGCTTTTTTGCCTATGTGTCCAGACTTTATAAACACCCTGTATTACAGGCAGTCTATAGCAAAATAGAACACAATAGGGTTTGTTAGGGGCTTTTTAACTTTTCTTGAACAAACACTGGGAGATGAGGAGAGAGAAAACATGTTAGGCCCCTCTAAAGAAAGTGAATTGTTAGTAAATTAATTCTCTACTAAAATCTGAATCTGTTTCTTGCAACTTTGATGCCCAAGGAAAGAAGAATCCCAGAAGCAAACAGTAGAGAATAAAAACAAAGGAATAATATGTTTGCTTCCCGAATTTTATCTTTCATCAAAAATTGCCAATCAATTATTTCTGACCTTCTGGTCGCTGTGTTAGTTGTCAGTGGACAAAAGTTTTCCTCTGAATTTGCTTTCAGATGCCCTTGTTAATTCAGCAAGAATCTCCTTACAGTTTTTTCTGGGTGCTCTGGCCTTCATTTTCCCAATTATTGTATAACAAGTTTAGTGGCCCCAATTTGGAGGTTGGTAACAGGTATCTATAGAACCTCCTCTTGCATTAAGCTGTAAATTGTGCATATCCATGCAGAAAGTCTTACGTATGAAATTTGTTCTATCACCAGGAGGGCTCTGGTAGTATCTGTGACTTAGATAGAATTTGCTATTCTGGACAGGACTTGCTTTGTTTGCATAATGAGTCAGTTTGTTTCAATGGATCAATACCAGACCTTGGATAACATCAGTATAGATCCCCCAAAGTGATCCTTGCTGCATTTCCTTGTAATAAAGTACTATTTTCTGGCCTGATGGAGGTGAAAGACAAAGAAATTCTCCTCCTACAAAATGCCATGGGTAAGGCATTAAAAAAACACTCATCTTTGAGGTTATAAATGAGGTACTGGTGATCCAGTAGAAACACTAAACTTGGAGTCACAGGTTGTTGTAGTTCAGTCTAGTATGCCTCTTCGTGACCCCATTTGGGGTTTTCTTAGTAAAGATACTAGAGTGGTTTCCCTACTGCAGCTCATTTTATAGACGAGGAAACTGAGGCAAACAGGGTTAAGTGACTTGCCCAGGGTCACACAGCTAGAAGTATCTGAGGCCAGATTGGAACTCAGGCAGATGAGTCTTCCTTGCTACCCAGGAGTCACATGACCTGAGTCTGAATCCTGGCTCTGCCACTTACTATGTGTGGCAGAGGTAAGTGTGACCTTGGGTAAGTTACTTAACATCTTTGGGACTCAGTTTCCTCATCTGTAAGATGTAAACTGAACTAAAGAGTTAAAGTTCCTTCTCTCTCTAGGGCTATAATCCTAGAATGTCTGTTCTGTTTAGTTAATACTTACTGAACAATTTGGTATTGTGTTAGTTGGAGGTAAGGATGGAGATTTATTGAAGCAAAGAATTTACTAAACTTAAGGATGAGAACCACATCCAGTCTTAAAGCTGTTTAATAGCCATATTAAACATCTTTGAAAGGTAGTGTAGCCTAGTGGATAGAGATCTGGCCTCAGACAGGAAAACCTGAGTTCCAGTCGCTCCTGTCCCAACCATGACCTACTTGGGCAAGTTGCTTATACTGTCCATGCTCCAGGAAAATCTACAAAGTGATAAATTTCAGACAAGGTAAGGTGCCAGTCTGCACTGATAGATGGTGTTTCCTCATCTTGGAGTTCCTTATGCCAATAAAATAATAAGCCCAGTCCCTATTGCTATTAAACCTCTCTGTGTTTCTGATGGGGAAGCTAGGTGGTGCAGTGGATAGAGTGCCAGACCGGGAAGTCAGAAACACTTGAGTTTATACCCAGCCTAAGACACTGACTAGCTATGTGACCCTTGGCAAGTCACCCAACCCTGTTTGCCTCAGTTTCCCCATCTGTAAAATGAGCTGGAGAAGGAAGTGACAAACCAATCCAGTATCTTTGCCGAGAAAATCCAAATGGGTTCACGAAGAGTAGGACACGACTGAAAACCCAAAACAGATGATCTTAAATTTATAAAGTATCTGAGTATACTGAATTGCTTTAAACATAAATTCTGTAAAGACTTCTTGATGTCAATTTCTTGGCCTATTTACAGTTTCTCTTTTTTTCCTGAAAATTATAAATGATAATCCCTAAGGGGAACAATCTGAAATTCTGCCTTTTTATATGGAGATGTTTTGCTAGTGACCATAACAAAATATTTTCTTGGCAGAATGATCATAGTTTAGATATAGATCTGTATTAATTCCCTTGCTTGGTCTAGAATAGAATATAATGAGTCACTACTATGAATATGTTCCTTCTCTGTTCCCATTATTGTAAATCTTTTTCTTCCTTCCCTCCACCCTAATAGTATCTCAAGTACCTGGTAGCCTGGAAGACCTGGCTCCATTTTCATACAGTTATATAGAAGTGGGGTATGAATTGCCCACAAAACTGCCTAAAATTTTGGCAAGTAAATAATAAAGAATTCACCCTCCCCAACTGCTCCACTTAGACACCAGCTGGCTGGCCCCGAGAAAAATCTACCCTGAAGTTCTAACTAGGTGATTAGTGACTCTCTCCCTGGAATCTTCACATCAGGAGATGGCCCAGGTACACTGCCCACTCTATCACCAGCTTGTCAGGGGTCCTTGACCAGCAAGTATCCCTATCTCAGTACGCAATGATGAGCAGAAGCAGGTGTTCAAGGGGATGAGAGCATGGGAAAAAACAGATGTGCTTCAGTAATGTATTGTTGCACTTAGATTAGATGTAAGTAGCGATATCTGGTGGGAAGAATCTGGATTATTGTAAACTATGTTTACTACAAGCATATGGGAAAAACTAGGGCTGTAGTAAGGTAGTTTCCATGGGAGTGTGGGAACAAAGCAGGGTGCTGTCCTACAGTATCTACGGAGGCATGGGAAGGCTCAGGCATGTAGCCAGCTGATATCAGAGCTGTATGAGCTACGTGAGGCACGGGGCAGGATGCCCTTGTAAAGTATCAAAGATGTTCCAGTAAGTAAAGTATCAAAGCATTGTTGTGTTAGGCACTGGTTCAAGAGCATTAGGTAGTGGCCAGCTGGGTTCCTCCTACTGTGCATGTGAGTCCTTGGTGAATGGACTCTGCCTGCATGAGAAAGGATGGCTACCAGAGCGGGAGGGGGGCTGCTAGGGACGGAAGTCTTTCCTCTGGGTGCCTACCGTTCCAACTCCTACTACGCCTGTCTGGTTTTACCCAGGAAACAGGCCAAGCACTAGGGTCCGAGCAGCCCCAGGGTCGGCACTAACTCCCTACACCAGCTCACGCTCCAGACTATTCCATATGCACACCTGCTGCCTGGTACCTAGCAGAAAATAATATGCTTGAAACTGGTGAATCTTATTCCTAATCCCATAATAGAAGTTGTTCTGCCAAGTATTAGCATTGGATTACTCCCGCTGTTTGCTGCTTTTGCTCCTACTCACTTGCTGCTAAAGGAAAATGGAGAAAATCATGAAACCACTGGGTGCACCGACTGGGTCCACTATAAAGATGATGAGGATGATGATGATGAGGAGGAGGAGGAGGAGGAGGATGATAACTAACATTTATATAGCACTATGTGCCAGGCATTGTGCTAAGTACTTTACAATTATTCTCACATTTGATCTTCACAGCATCCCTGGGAAATAGGTGATATTATTATCCCCATTTTACAGATAAAGAAACTGAGGAAGACAGAGACTAAGGGACTTGCTTGGGTTCACACAGCTAAGGAATTAATCCCTCAATGGTTAATATATTCTGGTTCCACCAGCCCTTAACAACCTACTCCAGATCTTCTCACTCCTTCTACTCTGCTCTCTAGAATTCCTGCTCGAGAGGTAACAAACTTGCTTTCATCTAAACCTTTACCTTTCGCACGTCTCCCCTCTTCTTGCACTCTCAGAGATCTGGTTCCCTCGGTATGGCACTGCATCGCCACCCTCATCTCCCATCTCAACCTCACTGGTTATGGTGGGGGAGTCAGAATACTCTTTGTTCTCTGTTGCCACTCAAAGACTCTCTCCCTCTGCCATCACCCAATAGCCTCCTCTCCATTTGAGGATCATGCAATCCATATTTATCCATATTTATCACCCAATCAAGATTCTGTTAGCTGTTACCTATTGATGCCACTTTTTTTCCTTCTTTAATGACTTCGATGACTGGCTAATGGTCTTTTTCTCCTGCTTTTCATATTAAGGCGTCTCAAGATACACACACCTTAACTTCTCACTTCTTCATTTTATTCCCCACGAACTTCTGCCATTATCCCCCCAGTGTTCCACTTCCAGGTTCATGAACTCTTAAATTCTCTTGTCTGTTGCCATGCCACCTCTTCCTCTTCCCTGAAATCCCTGATCCTGTTCTTCATCCTCACCGTGACCTCCAGTGTCTCCACCTCTCAGTTATTTCTCAGGCCGTTACCCTTGGACTAGCTGTGCTCTCCTCCCTTCTCCATCTTAACCTCTTGGTGAACTAGTTCAGCTCTACATCGTCCTCATCCTCTAGCCCCCCGTTCCCTAATAACAAATGTTGCTCTGCTCAGTCTCGGCCTTGGATTGCTCCCACTACTTGCTGACTTTACTCCTATTCAACTTGCTACTGAAGAAAGCTAGAGAAAATCACAAAGCCGAGCTAACTGGGTCCATTATAAATTTGTTAATAATAATTATAATAAGCTAACATTTATATAGTGCTTACTACGCATTGTGCTACGCACTTTACAGTTATTATCTAATTTGATCTTCACAACAACCCTGGGAGGCAGGTGATATTATTATTCCATTTTACAGATAAGGAAACTGAGGCAGACTTGTGTAGGCTCACACAGGAAAGTGTCTGAGGTCAAATTTGAATTCAGGACTTCCTGATTCCAGGTCTGGGACTCTCTCCACTGTGCCACCTGGCTGCTTAAGGTATCTCAACGATGTGCTGGTGAAAAGCCATCAGGAGGCCTTTGTAAACAAGTTATATATTTATCTTGGGCATATTGTTTACATATGGTCTGAACTTGAACTTCAGTTCAAATTTATTCCAATTTCAGTTTCATTCTTCAATCTGATGCTGAGAACACACTGTGCCACTTTCTGACCTATGTGATTCTAAGTAACATTTAATAGAGAAACATTGTCATTTCCTTTGAAAATAAGAACATAAGGATATCTTTCCTATTTAATAGAGTGCTAATAGTGCTGTTATGTTTTATTGATCATCAAATGGACTATTATATTAGCACGTCAAAATAGGTTGCCATCTGTCGGGAGACCCTTTAAAGAAGGCAGGGCACAAAAAAATAATCATGCAAGATGAGAACATAGTAAACAGTAGGGAAGAGGGAGGTCTGGTGGATCCAGTGAGAACGTGGAGCTCTCAAAGCTATTAAGAATGCTGACAAATGCTGTTAGAAAGTTGAGAGACTAAAAAGATATTTAATAATTATACACATATGCACACAATCTAGGTATGTATGTGTATCTCAAATGCTAGGGACTTTCTTCTAGTGCCTGGATACCAGTGGCATAGGTGGGCTCTCCACTGGTTACTCTTTAATATTATAACATGATATTCACATTTAAGAGTGACACAAAACTGGGGGGAAGGGGCAAAGAATGAAGATTCCATTAACAATAGTGTGAAGTAATTACTTGGGCTACATTGAATCTACAAGTTACTTAACTAAAAAACAAATCTACTACACCCTGCTTAGGGAATTGGGGCAGGGAGACTGATTTATGAAATACCACCCAAGTTAACATAACTTCTGGCCAAAAATTCTGCACGAGGGATTTTTTTTTTTTTTAGAACTTGTTAAGCTGAGTGGTAAGGGAAAACAGTCCTGGGCTTGGAGTCAATTAGATCTAAATTCCAATCCCACCTCTAGCATCCTGTTTTTGAAGACCAATGACATCTTGAATGAGTGGGGTCCTGTGTGTGAATTAGATTTGTGACGCAGAGCTGCAAGAAATCGAAAATCATCAGCCTCACCCCATTCTAGTCATTAAAGTTCAGTGGCAAGACAAAAGTCAGGACAGGCAACAGCCCAGGATGCAGAGGATGACCTTGGTGTCTTCCACGTCTTACTACCCTGTGAGCACTCCTTGGCACCTGCTTCAACCACTTTCATGGGTGTTTGTCCTCATCCTCCCATCCTGCCATAAGTCTTCACATGCTTGGAATAGGCATCCCCCTAACTCACCAACAGTTTTAAAGCCTTTCGGCTATCCTCAACCTGGTTTAGCCCATCTGCCAGAACACTTTATTGGGATGTGGCCACTGTGCACACTACAGATTCTTGGAGCCACAGGTGAGAGTGGAAGACAGGGGGACACCAAAAGTGGGTAAGCAGCCCTGGAAAGGCCTTGGCAAGACCCCTACCAGAGTTGCTAGTCCTCTCTAAACATGTATGTCTATAAGCAAGTCATGAAGTTCTCTAAAGCCGTTTTCTCATTTATAAAATGTGTATACCTTGTGTAGCAGCTACCTCAGAAGAGGACTGACAGGCTCAAATGGGATACTTTGTAAACCTGAAACCATTACATGCCATTTATTAGATTTCATTTCCACTATTATCAGGCTTGTGATTTCGTACTTTCTGAAGAAATTCCTCTACAAAAGAAGACTGTCACCTTCTCTGCAGTTTACAGTAGTATGAAGCTGACTGGGGCAGAAAGGTTGAGTAACTTACCCAATAGTCACATGGTATGTCAGAATTGGAACTTGAACCTAGATCTCCGATTTCAAGGTTGGCCCTTGATCCACTGGTAACTACATCCAAAGGGCTAAATCTGGCCTGCTACCTGTTTCTGCACGGCCTGTGAACTAAAAATGGTTTTTACATTTTATTAAAAACCATTCTTAGCCCATGGGCTGTACAAAAACAGGCTGTGGGCTATGGTTTGGTGATTCCTGCACTATACTATTCCGCCTCTCACATAAGCACATACGTATTGGTATAACTATATTATGTATGAGAACTAATTTTTAAAGTGATGATAGCTGGTTTGTTCATCCAGATATTAAAACATAAAATCAGACATTTATGTACAGCTTGTTGGATTATACAGAGTTAAGTGAGCAAAGGAATAGACCAGATTCCAGGAATAGATTAATATTATAAAAACTCAAGACATGACAAACCAGAATAGGGAGCCAAATCATTCTTTAATACAGCTGGTAAAACCGGATCACAGCATGAAGAATTAACTTGGAACCCTATTATAATAAATTCAAGGTAAGTCTGAGTTAAACAAAAACACATATATAATACGAGAAAAAAGAATTAACATTTTTATCAATTGTGAAGGGGAGATACAAAATGGAGCCTTAACAGTTGCCAAACAGCCTATCACTCTCTTATAATAAGAGTCTACAACATATCATAGAAATAACTGTTCATTAATCCCATGAATATTAACATTAACAAAGTAAAAAAATGGAGAGACAAATACTCAGTAGGAAACTACTTCTGTTAGACAAGAATGGCTGCCACTTTTATTTTCTGTGGCAGTTATCTATCAGTATATATATAATTTTCTTCTCTACATTGAGAGGAGTTACCTACAACAGTTGAGAAACTAAAATATATGCAAAACAAGCTTTACAGCATCTATCCTCAAATCTCCTTATAGTTGAATTGGTTCTTACCACAAAGCGATAGTAAGTTCTCATATTGGGAAGAAAAGAATGGAATAAATGTGGGAATTATAGGGGCTGAACCATTTAGTTCATTAATCCCAAAACTCTTCTACAACCAGTCTTCTCTCACCTATCACCTTCTACTTATTAGTGTGTAAGATTCTAGCAAAATAAACACCATTACAGAGAAATGGGATGAATTCAAACTACGCGACAGAAAAATGATGAAATGTAAATAGTCAAATTTCTGTATTAACAATCTATATTGTCCTCAACCCAAAGGATGGAATGTGAGCCATTTACCAATGTTGGCACAATAGCGAATTTGCAAGCAGGAGCCTCTTATTTCTCCAGGAGTGATTCTAGCTGTTCCTGCAAGGAACTGAGCTGTTGTTTCTCTCGTTCTTCCTGCTGTTTGAGCTCAACCAGCACAGCCTGAAGACGAGTCTTGAGTGCCAGATTTTCTACTTTGATGATAAGGTCTTCCTGTCTTTTTGCTCTCCCTTGAGTTTCTTGAAGTTTACCTTTCATTATATCAATCTGCTTCTGAATTCCCACAACCATCTCGTTTTCTTGGCGCTGTTCATCAGATTCATCAAGCTTGTCTTGTAGTTGCCTCTCTAGGTCTTCCTCAGTGTCAAGGATGTTTATATCTTCATCATCATGAGGATCTCTCTCATCTTCCTCTTCACTACTGCTGCTAATATCATTAAATATCTCCCGAAGCTCATCATGTTCTGAAGATCCATGGCCCTGCTTATGACCACTCATTCCTGGAGAGGAAATATCTAGGCCTGCTAGGGAAACCTGGTTGTCTGCTTCCTTTGTTTCATCTTCTGCAATCACCTCCCATCGGGCACTGACAGCCTCTGCATCTGTACTGAGAAGCCTCTTTACTTCTTTTTCCACATCTGGCGATTCAATGTACTTCTTCTTGGCTGTCTTACGGAATCTCCTCTTTCTGACGTTCTTTAGCGGTAGAGTAATACCATGGTTCCAGATGAATTTCCTCTCCCTGTCCTTATCTTTTTTCTTACTTGCTTTTGGATCAGTACTGGCAACTGGTTCTTCTGGAGGTGGGTAAAGATCTCCATCCTCACTGCACACAAGCATCTGGCAGATATCTGCTGTCTTGTAAAAGGTTTTTTTATCTATAGTTTTCAAGGATTCAGTAACGCAGGGCAGGTCTACCACCTTCGCAGCTAAAGGGGCTCGGTCTACCCGGACAATTCCATGACGTCCATCTGCATGCAATTCAATGGTCAATTTATCTTTCAGATTGACACTTCCAGACTGTATTGCCCTTCTCACAGTGGAAGCATAATCTGGAGGTAGACGTAATATGAACTGGCTTTCCAACTCATGGGGAGCATCTTCTTTGTTCTTGCTCATCTTCTGTTTTGTAACAGTCATTTCCTCTCACCTTGCTTCACCGTAAACAACTGTATCATTCAAAATCTAAAAATAAAGGGAAAAAAAATCATGTAAAATACAACTTATGAGAAATTTTTTAAAAAAACATTATAGCTTGGCCAAGATGGCAGCTGGAAAGCAGGGACTTGCGTGAACTCCCTGCCAGGTACCTCCAAAAACCTATAAAAAATGGCTCTGAACAAATTCTAGAACTGCAGAACCCACAAAATAGCAGAGGGAAGCAGGGCTCCAGCCCAGGACAGCCTGGATGGTCGCTGGATGAGGTCTATCATGCACGGAGTGGAGGGGAACAGAGCCCAGCAAGGGCGGCAGCAGGAACAACCAGACCAGGAGCCAGGCAGAACAGGCCCTAGCGCCCTGAATCAGTGAGCTGTGGCAGTTACCAGACTTCTCAATCCACAAACACCAAAGAAAACAGAGAAGGTTAGTGGGAAAAGCTGCAGGGGACAGAGTGAAAAGAGTTCACAGTTCAGCCACCACACCGGGGCAGCAGGGGTGGTGCAGCTACAGAACTACAGCTGCAGCTGCTTCTGGCCCCAGGCCCACCTGGTGGGAGTAATTAAGTGGCAGATCAGAGCAGGAACGCAGAGCCTGCTTAAGATCTGAGTCAGGCCCGGGTTGGCGGTTCTTGGGGGAGAAGGAGTGCTGGTGTGGCAGAGCTGGCTGTATAGAAACAGCTCTGAAATCAACGGCGCATCCCCTCAAGCTTGGAACAAAGTACTCTTTACTCTGCAAGCAGTCATACCCTGCTGAAAAACTGAAGGGTCAAGTAAGTTGGCTGGGAACATGGCCAGGCAGCAAAACGCACTCAGGTTCAGTCTCAGACTTTGGAATCTTTCTTTGGTGACAAAAAAGACCAAAACATACAGCCAGAAGAAGTCAACAAAGTCAAAGAGCCTACATCAAAAGCCTTCAAGAAAAACATGAACTGGTCTCAGGCCATGGAAGAGCTCAAATAGGAGTTGGAAAAGCAAGTTAGAGAAGTAGAGGAAAAATTGGGAAGAGAAATGAGAACGATGCAGGAAAACCATGAAAAACAAGTCAATGACTTGCTAAAAGAGACCCAAAAAAAAATTGAAGAAAACAATACCTTAAAAAATAGACTAACGCAAATGGCAAAAGAGCTCCAAAAAGCCAATGAGGAGAAGAATGCCTTGAAAGGTAGAATTACCCAAATGAAAAAGGTTGTCCAAAAGACGATGAAGAAAATACTACCTTAAAAATTAGATTGGAGCAAGTGGAAGCTAGTGACTTTATGAGAAATCAAGATATGATAAAACAGAACCAAAGGAATGAACAAATGGAAGGCAATGTGAAATATCTCACTGGAAAAACCACTGACCTGGAGAATAGGTCCAGGAGAGATAATTTAAAAATGATTGGACTACCTGAAAGCCACGATCAAAAAAAGAGCCTAGATATCATCTTTCAAGAAATTATCAAGGAGAACTGCCCTGATATTCTAGAGCCAGAAGGCAAAACAGAAATTGAAAGAATCCATAGATCACTTCCTGAAAAAGATCCCAAAAAGAAAACTCCTAGGAATATTGTCACCAAATTCCAGAGCTCCCAGGTCAAGGAGAAAATACTGCAAGCAGCCAGAAAGAAACAATTTGAGTATTGTGGAAACACAATCAGGATAACACAGGATCTAGCAGCTTCCACATTAAGGGACCGAAGAGCTTGGAATATGATATTTCGGAGGTCAATGAAGCTAGGATTAAAACCAAGAATCACCTACCCAACAAAACTGAGTATCATGCTCCAAGGCAAAATATGGATTTTCAACAAAATAGAGGACTTTCAAGCTTTCTCAGTGAAAAGATCAGAGCTGAATAGAAAATCTGACTTTCAAACACAAGAATCAAGAGAAGCATGAAAAGGTAAACAAGAAAGAGAAACCATAAGGGACTTACTAAAGTTGAACTGTTTTGTTTACATTCCTACATGGAAAGATGATGTGTATGATTCATGAGACCTCAGTATCATAGTAGCTGAAAGGAATATGCACATGTATATATATATATATATATATATATATATATATATATATATATATATATATATGTGTGTGTGTGTGTGTGTGTGTGTATAGATATATATACATACACACACATATGTGTGTCTATGTATGTATATATGTAGGTATGTGTAAATATATATATATATATATATATATATATATAGACAGAGGGCACAGGGTGAGTTGAATATGAAGGGATAATATCTAAAAAAAATCAATTTAAGGGATAAGAGAGGAATACATTGAGAGAGGGAGAAAGGGAAAAACAGAATGGAGTAAATTATCTCGCATAAAAGTGGCAAGAAAAAGCAGTTCTGTAGGAAGGGAAGAGGAAGCAGGTGAGGAAGAATGAGTAAATCTTGCTCTCATTGGATTTGACCTGAGGATGGAATACCATACACACTCAATTGGGTATCTTACCCCACAGGAAAGGAGGAGGAAGAAGATAAAAAAGGGGGGACGATAGAAGGGAGGGCAGACATGGAGAGGAGGTAATCAAAAACAAACACTTTCAAAAAGGGACAGGGTCAAGGGAGAAAATTCAATAAAGGGGGGTAGGTTAGGAAGGAGCAAAACATAGTTAATCTTTCACAACATGAGTATTGTGGAAGGGATTTACATAATGATACACACGTGGCCTATGTTGAATTGCTTGCCTTCTTACGGAGGGTGAGCAGGGAGGGAAGAGGGGAGAGAATATGGAACTCAAAGTTTTAAAAACAGACGTTCGAAAACAACAAAAAAAAAGTTTTTGAATGCAACTAGTAAGATACACAGGCAATGGGGCATAGAAATTTATCTTGCCCTACAAGAGAAGAAGGGTAAGGGGGATGGGAGGGGAGTGGGGTGACAGAAGGGAGGGCTGACTGGAGAACGGGGTGACCAGAATACACGCCATCTTGGAGTGGGTAGGAGGATAGAAATGGGGAGAAAATTTGTAATTCAAACTCTTGTGAAAATCAATGCTGAAAACTAAATATAGTAAATAAATTAAAGAAAAAATAATTTAAAAAAAAACAAAAATGTTACAGCTTGAACACATTAGCAAATCAAACCCTTAAGCAATACTTTTGCTGTTAAGGTTTTGCCAGAACAATCCTAATTCAATACTTCCTAGTAGAACTTCTAAAGTATTTTCTCCAGTTTTACGCATTTTAGTTTTTATCAGACAGAAGCAATGAAACTTAAAAGAAAATAAGCATAAACTAATTACTCATGATCATCTTTGGTAAAAGGTGAGGCTTTAGATAATGAAAAGAAATTTATTTCTTTGGGAATTTAATTTAACAAGACCCTTTCCACAATGTCCAATAAAGGTCTGGTTTCGAAATATTTCAAACTAATGAACTGCATACATACATACATATGTACATATTGTAGTATACATGTATTATTTTTTTCAATCAGCACTCCTTCCGTGTGAGATTAAATGAGTACAAGTTCCCCTAACAGCAAAACTAGTGACAGACACAGAAATCTGTACCCTAGACTCTGGGTTTAGGGCCCAACCCACTCCTCTGGAATATTCTTAGGAGACAATGGAGGCTGCAGAGGAAAAACAAACACAAAAAAATCAACACAAACCTCTGTCACAAATCTTTACCACCTAACACGATGAAGATGAATGCCTGTCTCCCAATCTCTTCTCTTCCCCTAGCCCAGGATTTAAGGGAAGAGATGGAATTGCACAGAACGAGAGGTGGATTGTGATCTGCACTGGTGAAGGGTATATAATACCCTCACAAAGGATGTCACAGATCCACTGAAGTTCTGAAACATGTGAAGAGGACATTTCAGTAGGTAATGAATATAGTATTATATATATTTTAGTATATACATTTCACTTTTGCACAATGAAATGCAATAAACAAGAAAAGGAAAGGAATGGTATGGGAAAATATCTGTAATTAGCAGTTAATAAATGCTAGTGATGTAAGCTATACAAATAAAACATTTATACAAACACATAATATATTTCAAGTTATCTGTAATGTCATCAATGTGGGTACCGTCTGTACGGGTTGATTGTAAGCCCTATATCACTTAAGAGATGGTCTTTGAGGATTGCTATAGTCAAAAACTCAGGACCAGCTTTTTGAAACTTAGCTAGGTTGGTTCCCTGAACAATGCAGGACTGAATTTAAACACTTTTCCAGCTTGATACACTTTGCCAGAACTTATGTTACACTGGCACAGCTTTGGCAATGAAGCATCAGAGTAAAAATTTAAGGACATAAGTATATAGATCTATGTAAAATATAAATACATAATCTTATGGAAAATACAAACATATAAAGTACTACTTAAAAAATACATTTACCAACATACAGATTACATTTAATAGGCAAAGCAGCAATAGTATATAATAAAGACATTTCAGGATATCATCACACACAAAAATGTATCACTTACCTCACCGACAACTCAAGGAAAGCAAATTATTAGTATATATTAGATAGACAGCCTGATATAACAGGATGACTTGGAATCAAGATAGACCTAGATTCAAACTTCTAGACTTACCAGTTCTGTGGTGGACCCAGGCAAGTCACAACCTGGCTAAGTCTCTCTTTAGTGTCTTCACCTATAAAATACGGAAATACGTTGGGCACTTTGCGATCTTAAAATATTATGTAAATATCAGCTGTGGTCAGTATATTAGACCTGTAAAAGATAAACATGATAAAAATTTAGGGCAGTTGTATGGGAAAATAGTTATCTGTGTTCACTGTTGACCATAATAATTTTTACAAAGATACTCGGACCTGTGCTATTTTACAAAAATACTGCAGACCACACAACTGGAAACAACCTGACTTTCCAAGAGTATGGATAAACAACTCAATGAGATTACAGCATAGCTATTAGAAACAATGTGTGTAGATTAAGTTAATATATGAAAAGGTTCATACTAAAGGAAATAAAAAAAAATTTTCTTTTTTGTCTTTCAGTTTCAGGACCCTGCAGTGCCTAATCCATAGGAGATGCTTAGTAGATGCTCACTGAATAATTAAAACAAACTAGTACAAAATTATATACACATGTTATACGGAGTGTTCTGAGTGTCAAGGACACAGATGTATATATATTACAATGTTATATTAAAAGCCCGAGTTCTGGGTCTTGTGACCAAGTGATTTTTTTTTAAAAGGGAAAACAAACGTTTCCTCTAGCCTTCTGTGTTCAACTGAGACAATTTTTTTGAATAGTAAAAGACTGGCAAACCTCCACCTACAGCCAAGGCACTGACCGCCTTCCCTCCCCCTCCCCCTCCCCCAACCTCTTCCCAATTATGTGGGACAGTTTGTTCCAAGGCACAGATTCCATCCCAACTACTGATTGTAGATAACAGCAAACCAGTCAGTTCTAGTGGTTTTAAAAGTTACAATGTGCAAATGCCAAGATGAGGAGTCCAGGTCTTTTGGCTCCCAAGACCAGTCTCTTAACCACTACCCAGTGCTATCCCAAATCTTCACTGGCTTCCTATTACCTATACAATAAAACATAAACTACCCGGCGCGACGCTTAAAACTACTCCAATCTGGCTGACATCGATCCTTCAGGCTAACTTCATCTTATTCCCCTTCACATGCTTTACAGTCTGGCCAAAATGGCTTACAAACTCACTATTTTCTCCGTAGCCCCTTCAAAGTCAGAAATCAGGCTAAATAAAACGCATTCGACGGTAAACTACTTAAGGTCCTGGAACGTCTTGCTTCTTTTTGTACCCCCAATTCACAGCACAGTGCCTGGCACATATCAGGCTTAGTAATAGGCTCTTAGCTACGAATTGAGTGTATTTTTTTCATCAAGTCTCACTAAGCTTCCCTTCCAGGCGCACCTTTCATACTATATCCCTTTTTCCTTGTCTCTCTTTTTGGAGACAACCGTGACAGCAGTCAAAGACAGACAAGTAGCCTGTACAGTCAAAAGAACTAGGGTAATTTTTTTTAAGACCCGGATTCAAGTCCTAGCGTCGTCACATAGGAGCTGCGTCCTCTGTGCTGAGTAAAACAATCTTTCCAAGGCCGTTTCCTCAGAAACAAACCATTAACACGATCCACCTCCCGCGGCGTTCCCGCAAGGGCCAAGGGGAGAGGAAAATACTTAACACTATCTCAGGGGTCGAATGAGATGACGTCTCAGTGTCCCCTTTAAAAGAGCGGCCTCATTCCTCGGAGGAAGGACGCCAGTTTACCTCCGCAAAGATTAGAAGCTGCCGCAACGGTGAACTGTGGCGCAGCCCTGTCGCCTAAGCTCAGGTGGGCGTCGAGATCGTGGCGCATCTCCAACAGCCCAAAGAGCGCGAGAACAGTTCTGCGAGTCACGTGACACGGGGCCGCTCCTCGGGGAAAATCGAGGCCCCCACTCCCAACTCCACCACCGACCCTTAATGAGTCTCGTTCCACCCCCTCCCTCCCTGGGTACCTGTTTCCAGGCCTGTAAAATGAGGGCCCTTTTTACACGATGACGAAAGTGCTTTCCAGCTCCCTAAAATGGCTAACAACAAACGAGCAGGAGATACGAAGAACGCTAACGCTCCTCTTCGTCTCTAGATGTGAGGGTTCAGCAACCGGAAGTTAGGGGGGAGCGTGCGACTTGACATTGGCCTTATCTACTCACAACCCCTTCCGCAGGCAAGCGGCACGCTCCGCCTTCCTGAGCTCGGCGTCAGCACGTGACGCGACACCCAGTCCTAATGCATCTACCGACGATCGGCATTCTTAGAGGCCCTACAAACGCGAGATTCTCCTCTCGCCGGTGGATGGCCACAGAGAACGCCAGATCTCGCGATCCAAAGTGATTCCACCCAGCAGAGAGGCAGGGCTAGTTTTCACGCGCTGGCCAGACTCAAGCAGCCGATTGGAGAGCCGTAGAGCCTGGAGGAAGTGAAGAGGTGGGGATCCCCCTCTTTCCCCCCTTCCTCTCCCCCACCCCCATCCCCACTCCCGCATCAGGCCCCAGCCTGGCTACGAACACCAGCGAGTCCTAAATCGGAGCAATCTGCGCCTGCGCCCCCCGCCCGCCAGGCCGGCGGGCCCCCGGGGTTCCAGGTTCGAGCTTCTAGCTGTCCATGTCCGAGCGTTCCATGGGCTAGCGGCTTGAGCCACGATGACGGATTACAGCGAGGAGCAGCGCAACGAGCTGGAGGCTTTGGAGTCCATCTACCCGGACTCCTTCACAGGTGACTGCAATCAGAGGGGGGAGGGCAGCTGTTTGCTGGTCCCCCTGCTCCCGGCACAGCCCCCAGGCCAGCCCCGCACCGTGGAGGCGCCCCTCTCCCGTGCACGTTCCCTCTAGGGAACGCCGAACCTCGGCGCTGCCCGGGGCCCCGCGCGTAGAGGCAGCGCCGGGATCCTCACTCTTGGGCTCATCGGCCGGCCCTCCCTCCGCGTAGGGTGTCATAGCTTTTCGAGTTACCGGCCGAAAATCAGTCTTACCTAGGCCTCGCTCCTTCCCGCAGGCGCGTCCTGGGCCAGGCTTGGTCACTGAGGTCGCTGCGTCTCCTCCCTGGGTCCCTGGGCGGGGGCGTGGAAGGTGCCTGGCCTGTAACTAAGTTAGTGGCAGTTTAGTTTCCATGCGGTAATGAGCAGGTAACATCTGGCAGTTCTGCTTCTTTTTGACAGTAGAAATTGACGTAGAAAGAACAGGAGTTCTTAACCTGGAGCTTTTGAACTTTTTTACACCCACACATAACGCGTATATGTATGTGCGTGTATATGTATGTGTATGTAGATAAAATGTGTATCATGTAGACATACATAGATACAAGGGAATATATACGTTTATATAGACATACGTATATGCGTGTACTTATAGGTATGTATATTTGTGTGCGTGTATATACACATGTATGTAAAAATAATCCATGAGCCACAGATTGAGAACTTCTGCTTTTATATACATAAATATTTTTTGTTGTTATTTAGTGGTTTTTCAATTGTCTGACTCTTTATGACTCCTTTTGGGGTTTTCTTGGCAAAAATAATGGAGTGGTTTGCCATTTCCTTCTCCAGATCATTTTACAAATGAGGAAACTGAGAGAAACACGTTTAGTGACTTGCCGAGGCTCACACGGAAGTATCTGAAGCTGAATTTGAAATTAAGTCTCCCTCACTCCAGACCAAGCATTCTATCCTCTGTGCCACTAGCTGCCCATTCACATATAAACATATATATATATATATATACATATATGTATACGTGTGTGTGTATGTATGTATAATGCCTACTCAATACATCCGTATAGGTATATACCAGGTGTCCCAGTTTTAAGCTTTGTATGACTTTTGGGAGATTATATCCCATAACGGATTTGTAATCCTGTTTTTAATTTTAATTTTTTTATTTTACCCATTTAGAAACATTAATCTAAGAAGGGGTCCATAGACTTCACTTAACTGCCAAAGGTGTCCATGATACATGAAAAATAAGTTATGTTGGCATTTCAGCCAAATATTTATGAAGTACCATACGTGCCAGACACTGCTAATAGCTGAAGGTAAAAAATAGGGGGAAAGGAGTTCCTGCTTTCAGAGAGCTTACAATCAAATCAGGGTAGACATTAAGAAAAGAGATTTTTACATTACAGACATTTACAGACTAAGCCTACTTAAAAGGTTAAGAAACCTTGACTTACTGGAAATAGATACCAAATTTCACTTTTTGTTGGAGTGAAAGTGGTTACCTGAATGTTTTCATTCAGAAGTAAACCTCACTAGTCTCTATTTGGTTTAGGGCATAGAGACTTGAGTGAATTGGTATTGTGAATACAGTCTAGCTCTGGCCTAAAGGGGAGAGATCAGCTGCTGTGTGTAATTCATTCTCCAGCTGAGGTAACAAAACCACAGAGGTGTGAATTCCATAAGCTTTCCATAGTAACTTGTGAACCTGGGCAAGTCTCATTTATTAAATGGGGATGAAGAATGATCTATTCCACCCACCTCCTTATTTGACAAATAAGGGAACTTCAGGCTTAGAGATTAAATGACTTACACAAGGTCATAGTATCAGATTTAGAGCTGGAAGGGACCTTAAAGGCTATTTAATCCAACATCCACCCCCCACCCTTTTTTTCCAATAGCTACATTGTAGTTATTGTGAGGAACAAATCAGGTAATTTTAATAAAAAATGCTTTGTAAACCTTAAAATGACATCATATAAATGTTAGTTATTACCTGTGTGACCTGCCATTTACTAGTGGAGTGATCTTTGGCTATTCAGCCAACTTCAGGGTCTCAGTTTTGTCATCTATAAAGCGAGGAGGTTGTATTATATGGCCTTTAAGGTTCTTTTTAGCTCCAAATCTATGATCCTAAGACATTAAAACCCTTTGGGTTTCACTGTCTTTTTCTGTCAGGTTGGAGGTGGGGGGTGGGGGGTGGGGGTGGGGGATGGTATATGGTATATGGGTATGGACTAGATCACCTTACTCTCCCTGAGCCTGTGCCTTGCTTGAGGTCATACCAGAGAAGATAGTTAAAAAGAAGGTACAATCAAAAGACCGGAGTTCCAATACCACAACTGCTGTTTACTGTCTGTGTGGCTCAGATTAATTACTTGCTCTCTGATTCTCAATTTCCTGATTTCTAAAGTGAGTGGCTTGGAGTAGGTGACCTAGAAGGATCCCTTTCAGCTTTAAATCCTGTAATCCAAGTCTCTGAGCTCCCAGCTCTGTGCTCTTTCCCAGATACTGCTCTTCCTTAAGTAGTTAGAGAGGCTTCTTAACATTCACACTTTGTAAAGTAGCCCTTGACTGTGACTGAAAGTCTTGGAATTACTAGAGGATGTCATCAAGGCCTTTGGCCAAGGCCTCCTCTGAACCAGTGTAGTTTGAGCTATGAGAATATTCAGAGATGAGTAAAGTTGGAAAGTGTCTATACTGTGGAATTGACCTTCTCTTCAGCATGTATCCTAGGTTTGAACCACACTCCATTGTTTCTAGTTTATGGCATCAATATGTATGAATTTTCTTTTTGGGGGGGGGAGGGGACCAAAATCACAAACATGGACAGCTGTTGATTATGTTCTTAAGCATACAGTGAGGTGATTTTTGTAACTAAGAATTAGGATATGTTCCATATGTGAGTCAGCATAAAGAAAACTGGATTTGCCATTCTTTTTTCTCTCAGAAAAAAAGAGTGTGACTTATTTGTTAGTACCTCGTAAATGCCTATAGGTTGCAGTATTTAAAGTAGTAAAAATCATTAGTAGCAGTGGGGGATAAGTAGAGTTGATGCTGCTTTTTTTTTTTTTTTTACATTTTTATTTAAAATTTTGAGTTCCAAATTCTATCCCTCTTTCCCTCCCCCCTCCCTGAGATGATATGCCATCAGATATGTTATATCATGTAAAACATTTCCATGTTAGTCACTTTGTTTAATGACTCAAATAAAGGAAAAAAATGAATGAAAGTGAAAAATAGCATGCTTCAGTCTGCATTCACAAATGTCAGTTCTTTATCTGGAGGCAGATAGTATGCTTCATCACTGGTCCTTTGAGAGTCTCTTGGATCATTGTATTGCTGAGAATAGCTAAGTCATTCACAATTCTTTATCCAACAGCATTGTTGTTACCATGTACAGCGTTCTCCTGTTTCTGTTCACTTCACTGTGTAACAGTTCAACTAAGTCTTTCCAGGTTTTTCTGTAATCATCCTTCTTGTCATTTCTTATAGCACAATACTATTCCATTACAAGCATATACCACAGCTTGTTTAGCCATTCCCCAATTGATGGGCATCCCTTTAATTTCCAATTCTTAGCCACCACAGAAAGAGGTACTATAAATATTTTTGTACAAATAAGTCCTTTTCCCTTTTTTTTTTTCGAGATGTCTCTGGGATGTAGACCTAGCAGTGGTATTGCTGGATCAAAGGTATGCCCTTTGGCCATAGTTCCAAATTGCCCTCCAGAATAGTTGGATCAGTTCACAATTCTACCAACAATGTATTGGTGTCCCAGTTTTCCCACATCCCCTCCAACATTCACCATTTTCCTTTTTTGCCATATTAGCCATTCTGATAGGTATGAGGTGGTACCTCACAGTTGTTTTAACTTGCATTTCTCTGATCAATAGAGATTTAGAGCATTTTTTCATATGACTATGGATAGCTTTGATTTCTTTGTCTAAAAACTGCCAGTTCATATCCTTTGACCATTTATCAATTGGGGAATAACTTGTATTTTTATAAGTTTGACTCACTTCATTATATATTTGATAAATGAAGGCTTTATCAGAGATACTTGTTGCAAATTTTCCTGCCAGTTTTCTGCTTTCCTTATAATTTTGGTTGCATTGGTTTTGTTTGTGCAAAAACTTCTTAATTTTATATAATCAAAATTATCTGTTTTATATTTTGTAGTGCTCTCTATATCTTCCTTGGTCCTAGATTTCTTCCCCCATTCATAAATCTGATAGATCAACTATTCCATGCTCTTTTAATTTGCTTATGGTATCACCCTTTATGTGTAAATAACGTGCCCATTTTGACTTTATCTTGGTATATGGCGTGAGATTTTGGTCTGTACCTAGTTTCTGCCATACTATTTGCTATTTTTCCCAGCAGCTTTTGTCACATAATGAGTTTTTGTTCCAAAAGCTTAGATCTTTGGATTTATCATATACTAGATTACGATGGCCATTTACTGTAATGGAATTTGTACCTACTGACCCACCAGTATTTCTTGGTATTAGCTGTTTTGATAATTACCACTTTATAATAGTTTGAGATCTAGTTTGACTAGACCACCTCCTTTCACATTTTTTTTTCATTGATTACCTTGATATCCTTGAGCTCTCATTCTTCCAGATGAATTTTGTTATTATTTTTTCTAGCTCTATAAAATAATTTTTTTGATAGTTTGATTTGTATGGCACTAAGTAAATAGATAGAATTGTCATTTTTATTATATTGGCTCAGCCTACCCATTGTTTCAACAATCCAGCTAGCAATTGTTGTGGGGGTAAAAGACCAACACAAGCCCAACAACAAGAACGCTGCCAGCACTTTGCAAAAGCCCAGGTTCTTTTGATCTCCTTTACTAAGGAAAGCAACGTTAAGGGGTTAACAAGCTTATTTTAATCCAGCATACAAATATCACTCAGTTCCGGGGAAAAATCCAGCACCCTGAACTTTAGAGCAAAATACAAACAAAGTACAAACATCGACAAACAGACCTTGTCTGATTCAAATCCCAATATAGTTACCAGAGTTTAACAAAGTCTCAACGTCCGGGTTTATGAGCTGGAGGGCTCTTAGCTACAGCTGCCCGGAGTCTCCGCATCAGCGCGCCCACCACCAAGAGTGAGAGCCCTGCACAAATAGCTCTGTCTTCTCTTCTTATACCATTTCAGATGTCATCAAACATCATCTGAATTACCAGAACTTAGGCTCCTATGATTGGCTCTTGAGTTAGCACCTCCCCTTAGTACCCTGGGAGCTTCACACTCACATAGGTTTAGCACCTAATAGGGGTTTGGGCCTGGGACTTAGCACCTAGTAAGACTCAATGAAATACACTGAATTAATCAAAGGAAACAAAAGCCAAACTCTTCAAGGGCACTTGGTTGAACTGAGTGCTAAGAGCCCATTTTGCTTACCAACACACCCATGAGCGATTAATATTTTTCCAGTTGTTTGGATCTGACTTTATTTGTGTGAAAAGTGTTTTATAGTTGTGTTCAGAGAGTTTCTAGGTTTGTCTTACAAGTAGACTCACAAGTATTTTATATTGTCTACAGTTATTTTAAATGGAATTTCTCTTTCTGTCTCTAGCTGCTGGACTTTGTTGGTAATATGTAGAAATGTGGGTTTATTTAGTATCCTGCAAGTTTGCTAAAGTTGCTAATTTCTTTTTAAAATTTTATTTATTTTTTGATTTTCAGCATTTGCTTTTCTAAGATTTTGAGTTCTAATTCCCCCTTCCACTTCCCACTTTTGCATGCAATCTGATATAAGCTATATATGTATGATCTTATTAAACATTTAATTCCCTAGGATTTTCTAAGTATAACATATCAACCGCAAAGAGTGACAGTTTTGTTTCTTCATTGTCTATTCTAATTCCTTTTTATTACCTTATTGCTATAACTAACATTTCTCGTACAATATTAAATAATAGAGGTGATAATGGGCATCCTTGCTTCACCTAGATTTTATTGGGAAGGCTCCTAGCTTGTCCCCATTATGAATAATGCTTGCTGATGGTTTAAGCTCCATTTATTCCTATGCTCTGTAGTGTTTTTTAATAGGAATGGGTGTTGTATCTTGTCAAAGGCTTTTTCTCCATCCAGTGAGAGCATATTATTTCTCTTGTTTTGTTATTGATATGGTCAGTTATGCTGATAGTTGTCCAAATATTGAATCAGCCCTGCCTTCCTGGTATAAATGCCACCTGGTCATAGTGTATAATCCTTCTGATATATTGCTGTTATCTATCTGTTAGTATTTTATTTAAAATATTTGCATCAATATTCATTAGGGAAATTGGTCTATAATTTTCCTTCTCCTTTTTGGCCCTTATCAGCACCATATTTGTATCAATAAAAGGCATTTGGTAGGACTTCTTCACCTATTTTTCCAAATAGTTTACATAATATTAGGATTAATTGTTCTTTAAATATTTAGTAGAATTCACTTGTGAATCCATCAAGTCCTGGGGATTTTTTCTTAGGAAGTCCATTGATGGCTTGTTCAATTTCTTTTTCTAAGATTGGGTTATATAAGTATTTTATTTCTTCTGTTAATCTGGGTAATATTTTGTAGCTATTCATCCGTTTCATTTAGATTGTTAAATTTATTGGCATATAATTTGGCAAAATAGCTCCTAACAATTGTTATAATTTCCTCTTCATTGTTGGTGAATTCATCTCTTTCATTTTTGATACTAGCAATTTAGTTTTCTTATTTCCCTTTTTAAATCAAATGAACTAATAGTTTCTCTATTGTTTGTTTTTCATAAAACCAGCATCTAGTTTTTTTTATTAGTGCATTGGTTTTCTTTCAGTTTTATTAATCTCTCTTTTGATTTTTAGGATTTCCAATTTGGTGTTTAATTGGGGATTTTAAATTTATTCTTTTACTAGTTTTTTTAGTTGCATGACCAATTCATTGATCTGTTCTTTCTCTATTGATGTAAGCAATTAGAGATACAAATTTTCCACTAACTTTGGCCGTATCCCATAAATTTTGGTGTGTTGTCTTGTCATTTTCTTTAATGAAATTATCGATTGTTTCTACAATTTGTTCTTTAACCCACTTGTTTTTTAGGATTGGGTTAATTAATTTCCAATAAATTTTTAATCTCGCTTTCCATTGTCCATTAATGAATATAATTTTAATAGCTTTATGATCTGAAAAGGATGCATTTGCCACTTCTGCTTTTCTGCATTTGGTTGTGAGTTTTTTAATGTACTAATATGTGATCAGTTTTTGTGTAGGTGCCATGTACTGCTGCAAAAAAGGTATATTCCTTTCTATTTCCATTCTGTTTCCTACAGAGATCTGTCATATCTAACTTTTCCAGAATTTTATTTTTAACTTCTTTCTTGTTTATTTTTTGGTTAGATTTATCTAGTTCTGAGAATGGAAAGCTGAGGTCCCCATTAGTATAGTTTTATTATCTATTTCCTCCTATGATTCATTCAACTTCTTCAAAAATTTAGATGTTATACCAATTTGGCGCATGTGTGTTTAGTATTGATGTGACTTCATTGTCTATGGTACCTTTCAGCAAGATAGTTTCCTTCTTTATCTATTTTTGCTTTTGCTTTGAGATCATGATTGCTGCCCCTGCTTTCTCTCCTAGAGCTGAAGCATAATAGATTCTGCTGCAGCCTCTTACCTTTACCTTCTATCTCTCTGCTTCATATGTGTTTCTTATAAACAACGCCTGGTAGGATTCTGGTTTTTGATCCACTTGACTGGCCACTTCTGTTTTGTGGGAGAGTTCATCCCATTCACATTTATAGTTATGATAACTACTTGTGCATGCTATTTTTCCCTTGTTCCTCCCCTCCTTGCCTCCCATCCTTTCCCTCCTCTCAAGTGTTTTACTTCTGATCACCACCTTTCCTAACATACCCTCCCTTTTATCAGTCCCCCCACCCTGTTCTATTATCCCCATCCCTTTTTACTTCCTTATAGGGTAAGATAGATTTCTATATCCAACTGAATGTGTATGTTATTCCCTCCTTGAGCTAATTTTGATGAGAGTAAAGTTTAAACTTTGCCCCCCACCCCTATCTTCTCCTCCATTATAATAGTTCATGTCTCTTTTCTATGGGATAATTTACCCCATTTAATCTTCCCCCTCCTTCCAGTGCAATTTTCTTTCTCACCCCTTTATTTTGTTTTCTTGGGGTATCATCCCATCAAAGTCACCTTCTGTCCACATCCTCTGTCTACATATACTCCTAAGTGTTCTTGTAGTAATAAAGTTCTTAAGAGTTACAAATATTATCTTCCCATATAGAAATAGAAACAGTTTAACCTTATTGAATTTTATGTTTTTTCTTTCTTGTTTCTTTTTTTTTTTAATCTATATATGTTTTCCTTGAGTCTTGTATTTGGAGGTCGGATGTTTTTATTCAGCTCTGGTCTTTTAATTAGAAATGCTTGAAAGTCCTCCATTTTGTTAAATGACCATTTTCTCCCTGAAAGATTATATTCAGTTTTGCTTGGAAGGTGATTCTTGGTTGTAATCCTAACTCCTTTGCCTTCCAGTATATCATATTCCAAGCCCCACTCTGTGGTGCACACACACACACACACACACACACCCGGGGTTTTAATGTGAAAGCTGCCAAATCCTGTGTAATCCTGACTGTAACTCCATGATATTTGAATTGGGTATTTTGGGGGGGGGACAGGGTTAGGGGGGAGCTGCTTGCAATACTTTCTCCTTGATCTGTATTTGTCTATGATGTTCTTCGGAGTTTTCATTTGGGGATATCTTTCAGGTGATGTTCGTTGAATTCTTTCAATTTCTATTTTGCCCTCTGGTTCTAATATATCAGGGCAGTTTTCTTTGATAATTTCTTGGAAGATGTTGTCCAGGCCTTTTTTTCCGCCCCCCCTCATCTTGGCCTTCAGATAGCACAATAATTCTTTTATTGTCTCTCTTGAATCTATTTTCTATGTCATTTGTTTCTCCAATTAGAAATTTCATATTTTCTTCTTTTCTTACTTTTTTGATTTTGTTTTATTCTATCTTGATGTCTCATAGTCATTATTTTCCACACATTCAATTCTAATTTTTTTTTTTTTGCGAGGGGGATGGCAGGGCAATTGGGGTTAAGTGATTTGCCCAAGGTCACACAGCTAGTAAGTGTGTCAAGTGTCTGAGGCTGGATTTGAACTCAGGTCTTCCTGACTTCAGGGCCAGTGCTCTACTCACTATACCACCTAGTTTCCCCCTTCATTTCTAATTTTTAAGCAATTATTTTCTTCAGCAAGCTTCTGTACTTCATTTTCCATTTGGTCAATTCTATTTTTTAGGAAATTAGTTTCCTCAGTAAATTTTTCTACATCTTTTCACATACTATTGACTCTTTTCATGATCCTTTTGCATGACTCTCATTTCTTTTCCCACATTTTCTTCTACTTCTCTAAGTTGCTTTTTAAAATCCTTTTTTAGTTCTTCCAAGAATGCTTTTTGGGCCTGGGACCAAATTACCTTTTTCTTTAGGCTTCTCAAGTAGCCATTTTGACACTCTTGTCCTCTTCTAAGTTTATAGTTTATCACTATAGTAACTTTAACTCTTTTTTTTATTTTTAGCTCATTTTTTTCTGCCTTTTTTGTGAATTTTTTTTTTTTTAATGTGAAAGTTGACCTCTGGTCTTGCATTGTCCCAGGCTTTTTGTGCTGGGGTTCTGAGTCTTATTGCTGGCTTTCACTGGGCTTTGGGGCTTGACTGCTTGCTTTCTCTGGAGGGTAGGATTCCCTTCTAGCTTTTACTGGGGGATGACGTCTCCCTATTGGCCACCCCTGGGCGTGGGGTTCAGCTGCTGGCCTGATCCTGGGGTGGGGCCTTGCTGCTGTATTGCTTTGGTAACAGGGTCTCTCTGTTGGTAGGCCCCAGGGTGGAGCCTTGCTTTTGGCCAGCCCTGGCATGGGCCTTTACTACTGGTCAACAGTGGGTTTAAGGCCTAGCTGGTGGCTTTTACTGGGGGGGGAGAAGGGGTCCTTGCTGCACTGCACAGACTTGCCTAGGAGTGTGCTGGCTTGCAGGAAGCCAGGGCCTCCTTTGGTGGTGGTGGATTGCTCTAGGTTTGGAGCCTTCTTGCAGGCTCTCTGCTGTGAGGTTGACTGCTACTGTTGCTCTTGGACCTATAATCCCAGTGAGACAGAACTTTGTTGCCATGCCGTTTAAGCTCCTTCCCTGCTTCTAGACAGATTCTGATGCAGTTTTCTAGTTGTTTGAAGGGTAATTTGGGAGGGCTTCAGAAGGTTCCTTCCTTACTCTGTTATCTTCGTGGATACTGTGATTCTTAAGACCTTACTTTAATGTTTCTAATTCACAGTTAAACCCTTTGCTATTAGAAAAGGGAGACTAGGAGTTTTGAAGTAAAACGTGATTTGACTCTTTGAAAATTTATAGAATGGATACTTGTTATCCACTTCTTCTGTTTTTGTATCTGTGAATTGTTATTTTCATGCCAGTTTCAACGAGTACAAAGCTTTGCTGTCATCATTGTCCAGAGAAACACAAATTATAATTATTCTGATTTTACTTCAGTCATGAACTAGTATGTTGTAGATTTAGAGTCAAAAGTCTGTTGGCTACTGGGCAAGTTACCTTCACCACTCTGAGCCTAGTTAGTTGATCTCGGTGGTCTTTTCCAGATCTAAAATCCTGTGATCTGATGTTATTGTTTCTTTTAAAAGAATTTTTATTTATAGACCCAACTAGCTAAATTCAGAAGATACTTACCTAAATGCTGGCTACCACCAGGTGGTAAAGTTTGATTTTTTGGCACAGAACATTGTAAAAGGATCTACTAAGGTCTGTAAAGACTACAGTCTGCATTAATGAAGGGAGTACCCACATTGATAAAGTCAGTACTAAAAAAGTGGTGTTTAGTCATGTTGATGTGAAATGAAGTAGATACACTGAATTATTCCAAGTGATTTTAAGGTCCTTATCACAAAGCATTTATTAAGCTATAGCAAGACAAATTTCATTTGGATCTCAGAATCATTCTCCCAAATTAAGGAGCCAGATTTGTTTTTCAATTTTCAGTGAAACAGAATAGTGAAGAGGGGCTACATGGCATCAAAGGGAATTAGTTCCCAATCTCAGGTCAAGATCCAAATCAGGTTCACTAACAGTATCTCTAGACTCATAATCTTGGAGTTGGGAAGGGACTATAGTGACTGCTGAGCCCAGCTGTTTCCCCAAAAAATCCCCTACAACTTTTGACAGAAAAGTAGAATCGATCTTTTAGAGCAAGTACTAGGTACTTCTTGGACCTTAAAGGAAAGGGGTAGGTGAAAATCCTGGTGGCAAACCCCTGGGCAGAGGTAAAGGAGGTTTGATAACAGCTGGAAAGCCCTCGAGCTGGCCCCTGGTGATTTTGTATCAACGATTGTTGCTGTCCAGTGATTTGAACTTCTTTGTGAGATATTTTGATGTTAAAATGAGAAGGAAAATGGACAAGCCTCTGGGTCAGTAGTTTATTAGTGAGAATAAACAGCCTGAATGCTCCACTGAGATCAATGCCTCAGACATTAAAAGAACTAGAGGACAGTCTTCAGCATATTGGGAAAGTCCTCCATAGGTGATTTATGAAAAGATGAATCAGTCTCCCACAAGAAGGTTTTGAATGGTTGTAATTTGTACTGGCGAAGGATTACTTGTGGCAGTGAGATTATAAATTTGTCAAAGTAGGTAATTGTGAATACGTATAGTGAATGTCCACAGTGTACAGATAAGAAGTGCCATGATATTTAGTGCCCAATGTTGTTAAACCTTGAAATAAATACATTTTTCTGGCTTTGTGCCAGGTAGTTTTTTTATAAACTAAATAGCCACAGTCCTGTCTGTTAGCTACATCTGATATAGCTTCAATTGTCATCAATTCAGGATTTTGTTGCTTAAATATGATAGGGTCCTGACAAAGGAATAGCATCATGCTGATAAATTTTTCTGAGGCTGATCGTAACACATGCAGACTTTTAGCTCTTTGTTGGATGCTATGGCATCCCCCTCCCCAAATTATCTTCTAAAATATGAACTGGCTATTCTGATCTTATTTTCTTCTTCCCCCTCCCCAAATTATCTTCTAAAATATGAACTGGCTATTCTGATCTTATTTTCTTCTTCATGAGCAAAACATTGACCCTGGGAAGTGCAGTAGAATTCATTATAACATTTAGTTCAGGTTTGTATGTGATTTTGGTTTTCTTTTGGCCAGTAAAGCAACCTCAAGGCTCCAACAGTACATGCACTGCACAAAGTGCTACAATTAATCTCCACTCTCCAAGTGCACTTTTATGGGATATGACCATGAGAAAACAAGTTGTAGCCATCAAGAAGCATTCAGTCTGATAATGAAGACATGAAGTGTACACAAATAAATTCAAAGCAGAGTAGGTATGATGAGGAGGTGGGAAAATTACTTTCAGCAGGGGAGAGATGAAGTGGGAATCAGGGAAAGCTTCATAGAAAGAAGTGGCATTCAAGTTGGTTGAAAAAAAAGACTATTTAAAGGACGCTATGAGGAGGGGATTACTATAGGTGGAGTGGATGACCTATGCGAATGCATGGAGGTGAAAGAGTGGCAGCTGAGATTAAGGATTGTTGCTAGCCACTCAGTGTATTGATCTTATTGATTACGAACTCCTTGGTCCTTTGTGATGTTCTAAGATATTAGTGTGTAACATCAGTGTTGCTCCCCTCTTGATGGAAGGGGTTGGTTCAGCGTTTAGGTCATCAGCTCTAATTTGACCCCTTCAGGCACTCCTACAGTTGAGCACCTTTAACAACATCAGATAGAAATTCAAACATACACTGAGATTTGGTTTTCTCCTTTTTTGTGTGTTTCATTCTTCAATTTAAAATTACTGTCCCATTTATTTATGTTTTCTTAATATGAAATTATCTTAGTTCCTGGACACAGAAGTTAGGATATTTCATGGTCATATTTCCTGGGAATTACAGCCTTTTTGGGTATCTTCCTATTTACGAGCCATGCCAATCTTTGGCTCCACCTCGAATGGTATAGAGATAAGTTGCAGGTGATGGACATGGAATTTGCTACAAAGAAATTTTCTCCTAAAACCTCTCTTAATTTATGTTTCCAGTGGGAGTAGAGGATAGTGTTGGTGATTGGGGCGGCAGGGGTGCAGTGGGGGGAGGAGGGTTTTGGGTTAAAAGAGGGCTTTGAGGTTAATCTCTATGTTTAGCAAATGTACCTTCCTCAGCAAGAAGGGTTAACCTGTCAGATTAATATTCAGTGTTTGTGTTAATGACTCTCTAGGCACTATCCCAGTACAGAAATTAGATACGGCACTTCTTATTCATGAACAAATGGTTTCTGATTAATAAGGATATATTTTGAGCTATGTCAGTGATTTGTAGAACATCATTAAGACCTGGAAATGCTGAAGTTAAAAATTGAGTTGCTTAATTGTATGAAAACACTGTAAGGTGTTATGTATATTGACATTTCTTTTGGACTCGAGTAAGGAAATGTTGCATGCTTTCTTGTTTAAGAGCTTTGTTTAGTTTGCATTCTGTTGAAATCGAAATGCAGGATTATAGACAAATACAAACAAACTGTTATTATAGTTTATTCAAAAGAGACAAACATTCAATTTGGGGAAACATTCTTTAATTTGGTTGCTGTTTATATTTTCTTACAGTATTATCAGAAAATCCAACCAGTTTCACTATTACTGTGACATCTGAAGCAGGAGAAAATGATGAAAGTAAGTGTATAGCTCTTCTACTTTTGATTTCCCCCAAATTCTCACCCAGGAATTTGAGGTATTTTAAGGTAAGGGTAATGATTGGGTGTTAAGGATCCACTTGTTGCACCAGGAAGTCTGAATCTTCAGTAGCATGCATATATATGTATATATGACTGGATTCTTGTCATGGCTTTTCTGCCAGTTAATAACATGGTCTTGGACACGTATCATTTCTCTGAGCCTGAGTTCCCTCCTCTGTAAAATGATGGCCTGTATTATATGATCTCTAAGGTTCCTTTTCTTTTTAAAAATATTTTATTTTGGGGCAGCTGGTGGTGCAGTGAGTAGAGCACCGGCCCTGGAGTCAGGAGGACCTGAGTTCAAATGCGGCCTCAGACACTTGACACATGTACTAGCTGTGTGACCTTGGGCAAGTCACTTAACCCCAATTGCCCTGCCTTCCCCAAAAAAACCCAAACAAAAATATTTTATTTTTCCCCCACTACATATAAAAATAATTTTTAACATTTGTTCTTTTTTTAAAAGTTTTGATTTCCAAATCCTTCCCCTGCCTCTCCTCCTTCCCTGAGACAGTAAGCAATTTGATACAGCTTATATGTGTGCAGTCATGTAAAACATTACCATATTTGTCATTTTGTGCAAGAAGGCTGGAACAAAAAAAAAAGAAACGGGAACTGAAAAATAGTATCCTTTAGTCTGTATTCAGACAACATCAATTCTTTCTCTGGAGGCAAATAGCATTTTTCATTGAGTCATTTGGGATTGTCTTAGATCGTTATATTGCTGAGAATAGCTAAGTCATTCACAGTTCTTCATCATACAGTATTGCTGCTACTGTGTCCAATGGTCTCCTGGTTATGCTCACTTCACTTTGTATCAGTTCATATAAGTCTTTCTAGGTTTTTCTGAACTCATCCTTATAATTTCTTATAACACAATAATATTCCAGTACAGTCATAAACTACATCTTTTTCAGCCATCCCCTCAACTGATGGGCATTCCCTCAATTTCCAGTTCTTAGCTACCACAAAAAGAGATGCTATATTTTTGTATAAATAGGCCCTTTTCCCTCTAAGGTTCCTTTAAAAAAAAGGTTCTGGATACAAAGACAGGAACTCAACATTTGTTCATGAATATTGAGTATCTTTTGTGAGCATCCATTGTCTAAATACTAGCTTATCGGAGAAATACAAAAGGTAATCAGCAAGAGAGATGTTTACCACCTAAAGCTTCCATCCTAAAACAGCCACTCATTGGAGATGATTTAATAATAGAACAGAACAAATAAGGCTGGACGTTTTAGCCCTACATGAAAGACATGGGTATTATTTCTGGATTTCTCGATATTATTAATTATTTCTTAGTATTGGGGTAGCTGTGCTTAGCAGTATTCAGAAGTCTCACGGTGTTACAACAGTAGCTCATGCTTTGCAGTTTACAGAGTACTCTCCTAACAGTATACCCATGAGAGAATACAAGCATTATGCTTATTTTACAGATGAGGAAATTGACCCTCATAATGATTGTGTGATCTCTTACACAGAAGCTAAGAAGCTCCAGAGCTCTGTGACTCAGCCTAAGTCTTTGAACTCCAGATTTGGGCGTTCTTTATACTCTGCTACTTCTAGGAAAGATTAGCATTTTTCCCCTTAAAGCATTGTTTTCATCGAAACACTGATAGAATCAGGTAGCTATAGTGGATAGAGATCTGGCCTTGAGGCCAGAAATATCTGGGTCCAAGTCCTTTGTCTGACTCCTTGGGTAAGTGACTTGACCTTTCAGTTGCCCAGGCAGTATCCTAAATTGAAGAGAAGGTGCTGATGATCTTTATTAGTAGAGGGAATTTCCTCTTAGAGACTTCCTTATAACATTGAAATCATAAATCCAGTTCCATTCCATAAACGGAAAAATTGAAAGGATTGGCTATAGCACTGCAAAGGAGACATTTGGGAAGAGATATCTGGATAGTATGCCTTCAGCACTATCAGAGGAAGGAGGTGCCTGGCCCAGACCTGAGCCTCTTGTGAACTTTGACAGGCTACTTCTCTGCTACAGTTTTGTATGTTCACCAAACTTTCTAGTCTTGATGTGGCTTTGCATGTGACAAGAGAAATTTTTGTTAAGTTATTAAATTGGCTTTCTGGTCTTAGTTATGCTCATGAATTCTCCCAGTCTTATTATCCCTGTTAACTGAGTTCCAAATTAATATAGCTGAGCCTTGGAGAATAGGGAGGTAAATTAGTGAGACCTTTTCTGATAGCCAGACCCACCTCTCACTGGAGTAGGTTTTAGTCTTTAAAGCTAAAGAAGTAGGGAAAAAAGGACCCAGGAAAGAAGGAGATATGGAAAAGAAGAAGTTGAGAGTGGTGGCAAGTGGTGGCATTAATAGGAGATTCAAATATTGTTTCTACTAGCTACTTTTTAAAAAAAAAAAAATCATCATCCCATGGCTTCCAGAAATGAGGCTATCCTTAGCTCTCACTTTTCTGTTTTAGCCACAAGTGGCCCTGTGTCCATCTGTTCCAAGATTCATGTTTGTTTCAGTATGGTAAAGAGGGACTTGGATAGTGGAATGGGCTTGGTTTTTTTGGTCCGTAAAACTGATTAGGAGAATCTAAATCAGAAACCAAATATAAGACAATGCTCTTCCTACAAGGGTCAGCTGTTTTACAGATATTCGAGCCTATGGGGATGGTCTTTTTGCTTACTAAAGACTCTGCTCATTATACGTGGAAAACAGAGGAGAACTCTAAATTCTGATTCTGTAATTGGAATTGGCCATAATTTCAGATTATGTTTTTCACATTTGCAGAATCTTATCAGTCAGTGCTTTGTACGCAAACTGGATCACAGGAAGATGCGTTTTTTGATGTTCTCCACCTAAACTGGAAGATCTCTATGGTCAGGAATTGTGGATTTTAGGCCCTTTGATTACTTTATAGCACCAGAAAGGATAATGTACATTATAGGTGTCCAGTAAATGCCTGGTGAAATAAATAGTAAATGAAGCACTTCATGTTATTTATAATTAGCTCAGTACCTTCATTGGCCACTCTTCATTAAGAAGACATCGTGGGATTCTCTCACTTTTAAGTGTCTCAGATAACTTTTCCCTCGGATCCTCTGCTTCTCAGAGAACTGGGTCTAGAACTCATCAGGCTGTATTGACATTGATCTTTTCTCTTGAACTTTGTTGTTAGGTAATCAGAACCATCAGTCCTTTTTTTCACAAGACTTAAATGACTGAATTCAGGAAGGTCTTTTAATTTTTTTTTTCCTCAAGACATTTTGGACCATGACAATAAATGGTGGAAGTAGCAGCTGAATAAAGTCATAAGGTGTCTTGGGTTTTTTTGTCTTTTATTTGTAAGTGGAATAAATAACTTCAAATCACAACCTAGGAAACTTAATTTTGATTACTTTTCTACCAAAAGTACGTTCTTGGGTTTTTTTATGCTTTTTAATACATGTCCTCCACAACTCTGAAAGATCATAGGATAATAGATTTAGAGCTAGAAGGGAACTTTAAGGTCATCTAATCCAACCCCCTCATTTTACAGATGAAGAAATTACAACTCGGAGAAGTTAAGTAATTTGTCCAGGGCCACTCCTAATAAGTGTCAAAGACAGCATTTAAATTCAGGTCTTCCTGACTCCAAGTCCAGCACTCCATTCAGTAAACCCCGCCCCATGTCATATGTTTGATTTTTTTTTTTAATAAACTGTACAGGTAAAGCAATCTGTAAAGAATTGGATTCTTTGTATATGTAGAGCTTTTATCAGATTGCGTGCCATCTTGAGGGTGGGAAGGAGGCAGAGGCAATTTGAAACTTAAAATCTTATGGAAGTGAATGTTGAAAACTAAAATTAAATTAATTTGAAGAAAGAGAATTAGATTCTTCAGATATTTTTATTCAGATTAATTTTACAATTTTGTCAGAAAACCTCGGTTATTTTTAAGTTAAACACTAAATAGAACAAAGCATGCACTTTAAACAGTTCACTTTTGGGGAGGTAAACATCTGCAGTTCATTATGTTAATTTCAGTCTGTGTCTCTGTGTTTAAGTGGGGGTTGAAGGGTAGACTATTTTGCCATGTTGCATTAGGAAGATAACCACTTTTAACAAACCCGGCAGATGTTTAAGTTATTTAATTTTTGTACAGTTTTAATTTTTCTTACTAAATAATAAATGTATTTGAATCTTTATACCTTAATATAATTTTTTACTGTTAGTTTTAATGTGAAATGCTTATATAGAGAATTGTAGGTTTATTTTAACTATTAAAAAAGAATTATATTTTTATATGAAATATTTCTATAAAGATTTTATTTAGCACTGCATAGAAACTTAAAATATTAGGTTACACAGCTTCTCCTTGTTTGGTGACTAGGACTGGCAAGAGAGGCTTTTTAAGTTTTAAAACGATTTCTGAATTTAGAATAAATTTATCCAAATGATGAAAACAATCCTCCAACATGCGTAGAAGCTACAGTTGTTAAAAACAACCCGTATTATCACTTTGGTGATCTCTGATGAATCCTAATGCTTACGTCACTTTCACTGATTCACTGATATAACTTTCAAAAGCCTTATCAGCAGAATTTTGAAGAGTTTACACTATGGCCTGAAATATATAGTTATTATGCAAGAATGGTTATTGACTGCTTAAAATATAATCAGTTTTTCTAAAGTCGTTCATTCTTTGTGTAAAAAAAAAAGCCGGGGGGGGGTGCAATCCTAGTATTGGAGAAAATGAACCAGGGGTAATGCTTACTCCGGTCCCTTTTTTAAGTGTCAGGTTTTGTTTTGTTTTGTTTTTTAATTAAAGGAAAAAACCCTAGTAATTTTTATCCGTCTAGTTTCTCAGATATGTGATAAACTCCAAGCAAGAAAGCTTCGTTTTTTTTTTATTTTTGCTGTTCTGTAAGCAAACATTTAATATATTGATGTTCCAATCAAAGATAGCTTCTCCACCCAATAAATAGCCTTGTTTTATTCCATATGCAAAGCTATTATGGTTGAAATGCTGATTTAGCAGGTATGTTGGAAACAGTGTGCTGTAGATTTTAAGATGTTAACATGATGCTTCCCTTTTGTTTCTTAGCTGTCCAGACAACCCTTAAGTTTACTTATGGAGAAAAGTATCCAGATGAAATGCCTCGATATGAAATATTCTCCCAGGAAAATCTAGAAGATAATGATGTCTCAGATATATTAAAATTATTAGAATTACAAGTAAGAAAAAGGGAACATTTTGTTATTTTCTTGTTATTGTTTCATTGGTCTGAAGTAGTAAGCACTGGTTATAAAGACTGCAAAATGCTACCAGTTGTTAAACATCTTAGCGTTAAAAAGTTCCTTATTTTTCTATAATGGATGTAACTCCAAAGACGAATTCTTCTTGTAGACTGTGGGAAGGGCATTTACTACGTTGGACTTCATTTTCCTCAAGTGCAAAAAGAAAAGAGTTGGATTCAATACTCTACATTTTCTAACAGCTATAGCACTCTGTGCGCACAGAACTAAAAGCTGGAACACTTGTGTTCCAGTCCTGCCAGTAATTTTGCTTTGTGACCTTAAACAAATAACTTCATGTGTTTGGATATCATCTATAAAATGAGGGGATACAACTTGACACTTTGTAATTCTATTCAGGATGTTTGGATAATGCAGCTTTTAAACCTGAAGACTTTAGAGAATCCTAAAGAGCTGGAAGGGCTCTTCTGTCATCTGGGCCAACCCTTCTTCCCTCTACCCCAGGAAAGATTATGATTTGTACAAGGTCACAGAACTAGGAAGTGGAGCTAGGAATTAAACCTTGACTCCTTCAGTGCTTTTTCTTCTCTACCACATTTCTTTACCCCACCCCACCCCAAAAAAAAAGAAAAGAAAAATTAAGCATTGAGCACATAGACACCTATCTTCAGTTTGCAAATGACCCTATTTTCAGTGGCAGTCCTCCTTACCTCTGGGATTCCCACAGCTGTCAGATCAGTTGTAGAAAAAACCTGGAACCTTTTGAGATTCTTTAGATTCAGAAGTGGAAGAAGAGATGCACAAAAGCAATAATAGCTTAGAAGGACTACTTAGAGTATTCCCCCTGCACCAAACTGCCTGTTCTTCCCTTGCTCCCCATCCCCCATCCCCACCTATGTACAGTTTGTTACACTTCTGAAATTTCACCAACTTCATTTGGGTTGACAAATTGGCTCTTTTAAAAATGCACATAATACAAACTAAGGGATCTGTTCATTCACCCTGCAGTGTGAATTAATTCAATCACTTGTACCAAAGGAATGAGAGTTTGAGTGGGGAGAGACAGGGAAGGAGGAATGTAAATTTGGAGCATGGAGCATTTGGGGGAACGTAGGGCAAATAGAATTGAGGTTCTGCAGTAGGAAAACATGAAAACATTAGTGACCCAGAAAGTTGCAGAAAAGGAGGTAGAAAAGGTACCAAAGATAAATTTTAATCTACTTCAAAACCTCCCAGGGCCTGAGGAAGTGGGGTGGTAACACCCTGTTTTTGTAGTACAGTTCAGGCAAGTTCTCTATTAATATTATGGATCAGCTACATTATAAATGTAAAGATTTTTGTGTCTTAGTTTGGAAACCTAACCACTTTTGAACCATTGTTTCTACGAGAAAATGCATTCCAAGTTCTGAACCCCTGACTTAAAACTTAATTTTGGAATGCAGTTCATTTATAAGTTGGAAGGTTGCTTGGCTTTTTTGTGTGTCAGACCATTTCATGTATAAAGAAAGCCAAGGCAGAGTTAAAACAGGAAATTTTGACAAAATCTTAAATGTCTCTAAAATCATCATTTAATTATTTTTCTTTTAAAAATATTTTCTATAAATAAGTGATTCAGAAAATCTCAGAAGTTAAGGTTTCAAGAAAAGAACATCAGCCATCTGTAATCGGGGCTTCTGCTTTCTTCCTTTCCTCCCACTCTAAATAACTGCCTTCTGATTTGTGACCTTGTCATTGAATTGAAACTGTTCTCTCCAAAGTGACCAGTGATTTTTTAAATTTCCAAATCTAATGGCCTTTTCTCCACCTTCATTCTTGCTTACCTTCCTGTAACCTTTGGCACTGTTAGTCACCATCTTCAGCTTGATATTATCTTCTCTAGATTTTTGTGATATTGGTCTCTTTGGGTTCTCCTCTTACCTTTCTCAGTCTTCTTTGCTAGATCTTCATCCAGGTCACACCTGCTAACCTTCAAGCTATCTATGCAAATGATTTTCAGGATGTGGCCCTAATCTGTCTCTTGACCTCTAACCTCACATTTCCAACTGCTTATTAGACATCTTGAACTAAACATCCACTAGATGACTTCATCTTAACTTTTCCAAAACTGAATTCACTGTCTTTGCCCGCAATCCCTCCTTTCTTCCTAACTTCCCTGTTACTATAAAAGGGTACCGTCATCCTCCCAATCACCTCGACTCACAACTTAGATCTTATCCTCAGTTCTTCAATCTCTCTCTCTTCTCCTATCCCCAGTATTAGTTGCCAAGTCTTGTCAATTCTACCTTTATAACATCTCTTATATGTCTGTCTCCCCTCTGACATGGGTACCACCTTGGTGCAAGTCCTCATCACCTAATGCTTGGACTGTTGCAAGTCTCTCCCTACCTTTGTCCATCTTCCATTCTGCTACCCAATTTATCTTCTTAAAGCACAGGTCTGACCATGTCACCTCCCCTTAATCAATAAATTCCAGTAGCTCACTGTTGCCTTGAGAATTTAATATAAAATCCTGTGTTTGGTTTTTAAAAGCCTTTCATAACCTGATCCCTTCCTGCCTTTCTAGTCTTCTTAGATCTTACAGTCCCCCCAATACTCTGGTGATCCCATGAACACTGTTCTCCATGCTATTTTTCACACACTGTGTTCCATCTCCCGACTTCGCATTTTCACTTGTTCATCCCTTG
Source organism: Trichosurus vulpecula (assembly GCF_011100635.1). Taxonomy (NCBI): domain Eukaryota; kingdom Metazoa; phylum Chordata; class Mammalia; order Diprotodontia; family Phalangeridae; genus Trichosurus; species Trichosurus vulpecula. Next base: position 148,201,471 of record NC_050579.1, on the reverse strand, counting down.
TGTCTGTAATGCATATCCTTCTCATAACCACTTCCTGGCTTCTCTGGCTTCCTTCAAGTTTCAGCTAAAATCCCATCCTCTGTTTAAAAAGCCTTTCTTGTTTCCCCTTAATGCTAGTGCATTCCTTCTCAGATTATCTCCAACTTACGCTGTAACATATCTTTGTTTCTGCATAAGCAGTATGCCTGTCGTCTCCCCCTTAGACTGTGAGGTCCTTGAGAGAAGGGGCTGTCTTTTGTCTCTTTTTTATGTTTTCATCCCTCAGCACAGTGCCTGGGACATGGTACTTAATTAATGTTTATTGACTGATTGACATATTGGTTATTTGACCACTGGAGAAATCCCTTAGCCTTACCTTTGTTTTTGGCACTTCTCGAAGACTAAGTTGTAGAGAGGGTGTTGACTGATTGGTAGAGACTTTTCTCATTCTCAGTGAAATTATAGGTTTAATCCTTGTCTCTATATATATTGTTAGTGTTCATAATAACAGGTTACTTGGATGAGTTTCCTTGTAGACTTTTGAAAATTTTGCCTTTCTTCGGCATTGTAGGCAGAAGAAAACCTTGGGATGGTAATGATCTTCACTCTAGTATCAGCTGTTCAAGAAAAACTAAATGAAATTGTGGATCAGATCAAAACTAGAAGAGAAGAAGAAAAGAAGCAGAAAGAAAAAGAAGCAGAAGAGGCAGAAAGGGTATGAAAAAGACAAGGTTTATTTTCTGGGAAGTGGCTTTTTATTTCCTAAATTCATATTTTTATTACTTGGTGAATTACAACAAAAATGATGCCCCTTTTCCTTTGGTTGGTGGTACAGCAGGGAGTACTAACTCGGGTTCCAGCAGTGAAATTAAAACTCAGGTATTATACCACAAAGTCTGAATGATATCAGATGGGTTAAAAGTGGTTTTGTATTGTCAGTCTCTGTTTAAAATATTCCATATAAGTAAAATACTCCACAAAAATAAAATCCTTATTAAAAACTCCCTACATTGCTTTGTGAAAGTTGCAAATATTTGTTATAAGGATTTTAGGAACTACAAAAACATTGGTTTCTTAGCATTATTATTAGCATAAGGGTTAAGTACTTATTTTAAAAGACTCATTGGCCATAATCGCTGTCTTATTTTGCTTTCTTACTACTAATAGCCATTTGTGTACATCTTGTGTTTTCCTTATCTTTTGTATTGATAGAATCATGAACTTCTTCTCCCAAATGCCATTGAACCCTAATGTGGGCAGCCTGTGGGAAAAAAAGTCTTCTTTGGTACAATGATAAGTACCAAAGCAAGCAGAAAGGAGGTTAATTATTTTGAAACATTTTACTAGGATTGACTGAAATATGTTAATTTAACCTTCCTGCTCTAGTTGCCAGTTGATAACTTTTCAGTGTCCAGGAATTTGGGAAGCAGGGTTAATACTTGGCTTTAGAATTATGGACTCAGTTATCTGTACCTTATATATCTGTTTTTGTTTTCTAAGCAATGTTTCCATGGCACTCCTGTAACAATTGAGAATTTCTTAAGTTGGAAGGCCAAGTTTGATGCAGAGCTCTTAGAAATTAAAAGGAAAAGAATGAAGGAAGACGAACAAGCTGGAAAAAATAAATTAAGTGGTATGATTTTGTTTCCTTTCTTCCAGGACATCATGTTCATGTCCCAGCAAGAAGAACATTTGGGAAAAATTTTGACAAATACATAGTAATTTATATTCTTGCTAATTTTTGTGGTATCTTTATGAAAAAAGGAAGTTGGGAAGTTGCAGGTTGTATTTTACAGATGTAGAAAAAAGTGTATAATGTGGTAAATTGATATTTATAAGCTTTTCAGTGCCAGAGTCAAGCTATATTATCATCACTGTTTATATCAGTCTAAAGCTCACTGTATTCCCCTTTTGTCACAGCATGATACAGACTAAAGGGCTCTGACTTAGAACCTGGGTATAAATTCTGGGCTTGCCACTTAATACCTATAGGATTATGGGTAATTCATTTCTGTGGCACTCAGTTTTCACATCTGTAAAATGACAGAATTGGACCAGATAACCTCAAAGAAATTCCATACTCAGAATGACCCCAGCTCAGTTCTGAACTCAGACCTTTATCAAAGATCATAGATTTAGGACCAGAAGGGATCTTTAGCACTCATTTTATAGATGAGAAATGGAGGCCTAGGTAAATTGACCTGCCTAATAGTGTTGTACAAGTAGTAAATTGCAGAGCTGAGATTTGAACCCAGGTCCTTTGACGTCAAATCCCAAACACTTTCAGCTGTATGACACTGCTCTGTGACTCTAGGCATGCCACTTCAGCTCCCTGAGTCTCAGTTTCCCCTTCTTTAAAATGGGAATGATATATAATAGCCCTTACCTCACAGGGGTGTTGTAAATGTCAAATGAGATAATGTACATAAAGTGATTGGTGAACCTCTAGGGACATAAATGTCAGCTGCTATGGTCTCATACTAATGTGAATAGATCCCATGTATCCTTCAGCCATGCTGGGTAACTTCCAAAATGCGTTGAAATTGAGTGGCAGCTTGGTAAAGTGGAAGGAATGCTTGATTTGTAGTCAAAAGTTCTGGATTCATATCCCAGCTCTGCCATTTACCTGCCTGTGTGCTTCAGCTCTCTAGGCCTCAGTTTCCTCATTTGTAAAATAAAACGAGGGACTCTACGGCCTCTGAAGTTTCTTCTAGCTCAGAATTTATTATCATATGATGAGAGCAACATATTCCTTCTTGTTTCATTATCATTCTAGAGGGAGTCTGGGCTTTTTTTTTTCTTGAGGAGGGTGAAGAAAACCATTCACTCTAATGAAAATATACTGATTTCTCTCAGGAAAACAACTGTTTGAAACCGATCACAATCTTGACACATCTGATATCCAGTTCCTGGAAGAAGGTACGCCAACTATGACTTTAGAATTGTAATATGTGAAAATTTAGTAGCTTGTGTTTTCTTTTCCAACATACTGAAAATGAAGAACTTCCTCTTAGTATAAAAAGATGTCAGGAATTTTAAAAAGCGTTCTTTATTGTTGAAGATATTTGTCAACTTTTTACATTTAACACATATTAAAATTGGTTATTAACTTTAAAAATTATTCTATGTATGAGCAAAACTTGAACAAGAATAGTATCAGTTTCTAAGTTAAGAAAAACCAAAGGTCTTAAAAATCCAGCAATAGCGTCACTCCAGCCACTTTTTTTTTCAATTGTTCTACATAAATCCACATAAGCTACTTTCCAAGTCCTCTGGTGGCTTTGAGAGAAATCTGCGAGGTATCCCTAACACTGACCTTCTTTCTTATCACAGCCTCCCCCCTTTTACTGCTACTCCTCCTGGCACTAACTTCCCTTCCTCGAGTGCTTGCTCCCCAGATCCATCAGCTCGACACCTTCTGGCTTTACTTTTCTTCCTACCTGTCTTCTACATTGTGATCAGACATTGTTACCCCTCGAATAGCACCTTACAACTCCTTATCCCCTTGACTGAAATGCTGATCCCCCACCAGGAGTCACACCTCCTGTCCTATTTCTCCTTTCCTATTCCTGAGATTCTAAGAATGGCTCAGTTTGATTCCTGGCCCTGATATTTAATGACTGTTGGCAAATCACTTGGATTCTTTGGGCTTCCAGTTTATAAAATGAAAGTTTTGGACTAGATGATCTCTTAGGTCCCTTCCAGTTTATTGGGCAACAAACATTTATTAATATTAAGCAGATACCACATGCCAGGCACTATACTAAACATCGGAGATCCAAAGGAAGGCAAACATAGTCTATACCCTCAAGGAAGTTATCTTCTAATGGGATAGAATGGGATCCTTCTGGAACTACCTATTTTAATCCTATGATGATGCATCTTATGTGCCCTTTAGAGGCAGCTGGGTGACTTGGTGGAAAGAGTGCATGGCCTGGAGTCAGAAAGACCCGAGTTCAGCTTCTGCCTCAGACACTTGCTAGCTGTGTGAGCCTGGGGCTAGTCACTTATCTCTATTTGCCTTATTTTCCTCAACTGTAAAATAGGGAATTATATAGTAGCACCTACCTCATATGGTTGTTACGAGGATCAAATGAGCTAATATTTGTAAAGTGGTTAGCACAGTGCCTGGCATATAGTAGGTACATAATAAATGCTTATGCCCTCTTCTACTTGCCCATTAACTATTAGACTTTAAAATTCAGCTCCAGTGCCAGGAAATCTATCTTGATTCCTCTTCTCTCTCGGGTTCCAGTGCCCTTTCCCCATAAATTACTTTGTTCATATTTTATATTCAGTTCTATACATACTTGTGACCCCTGCCTCAGTGGCACGTAGACTACTTAAAGGAACTGTTTGATTCTTGGCTGTTGTATCCTTAGCACTTAGCACAGCACCTGTGGCTTAGTAAGTTCTTATTGAACCCATCCCTGCTCTTTAACTCACCAGGCCTCGAACACAGAACACCTTTCTTCTTAGCAGGAAACAGTGGGAGAAATTTGTAGGAGACATATCTAGGGATTTGGGGGGAAACTACTTGGTCAATATGAACCAACCATATGATATAGCAGCTAAAAAAGTAATCATGATCTTGGGTTCTATCAAAAGAGGCAGTCATTTTCAGGAATACAGAGGTATTCTTACATAGTCTTGCTGTGCCTTGACCAATTTTGTTTTCTTTTTCAATATGTTGGAAAAGAAAAAACTACTTTTCTGTTTGTTTTGGGTACCACATTTTAGCTGGAACACTGATAAGCTTGAGAAAGTCCATAGAATAGTAAAAGGTCTTAAGGATGGGTTGAAGGAATTAAATATCCTAGAGAAGAAAAGATTTGGGGGGATGTGCCTATTGTCTCTTAAGTATTTAAAGGAATGTCCTCTAGGAGGAAAATTAGACTTACTCTGTTTGCCCCAGAGGGCAGAAATAGAAGCAGTGAGCCTAAGTTGAAAAGAAGATTTGGGCTTGAAATAAAGAAAAGCTGTTTTGTGATTGTTCTATGAATACACTGTTATACATTTTATTATATATTCAATTATATAAAGTACTATGATTTTGAAGTCAAAATCATAGGTTTAAAGACAGTGAACATTCACTAAGTGCCTGTATGCCAGTTACCGTGCTGGGCGTGAGATGATGTTGTTTCTCATTTCAGTCATGTCTGACTCTTTGTGACGCATTTGGGGTTTTCTCGGCAAAGATACTGGAATGGTTTGCTATTTCCTTCTCTGGCTCATTTTATAGATGAGGAACTGAGAAAAACAGTGTGAAGTGACTTGCCCAGTGTCTGAGGCCACATTTGAACTTAGGTCTTCTTGACTCCAGGCCTGGTGAAGCACCCTATCCACTATGCCACCTAGCTGGACATGGGATACAGAAGTGAAAAATGACAGTCTCTTGCTCTTAAGGAGCTTGCAACTTTTGTTTGATCCCTGAGTGGACCAGTTAAGTTGACTTTATTCTTTGGGCCTTAGGCTTTACCCTGAATTGTGGCAAGCCAGCTCTCCAGTGCATGAGGTATCAAGGGATCCTAAATGAGACTGTAAGAATCTGTTCAAATCAATCCACTTAGAAAGATTTCTTGAGCTCCTACTGTGTACTTTGCCATATAGAAATCTATCAGTACTGCCAGGAACGGCATGAATTACAACCAAACAATGGTCAGATCGTTAGTATCATCTTTAGATCGATCGATTAAGTCAGACACGAGTGACTAACAACAATGCTGTACATAATAAACATGTGCCTGTTTTTATTACAAAAACTCATTCTTGCTATCATTTGAACCAAAAGTCATGAGTTTTGAATAATTGCATTTCCATGAGGAAATCTAGAAGTTCTATTTAGTTATTCCACTGAGTTGCATCTGTTCCTAAGGAAATAATAAAAAATGTGTTTCTTTTTTTTTTACAGCTGGTAACAGTGTGGAAGTAGATGAATCTTTGTTCCAAGAAATGGATGACTTGGAGCTAGACGATGACGAGGATGATCCTGATTTTAATCCAGTTGATTTAGAGAGTGACTAGCAACTAGACTGACTAATGAACTGGTGGTGTCAGCAGTATGCGAGTCCCCTCCTTGTATCTCCGCTTGCAGAGAAGCTGGAATGCCACAGCATCTGTGGCTTTGCTGAGCGTGTGTTGGTTTCCTTTTCTTTTTTCTAAGAAAAAAATAATTTTAATTTTCAGAAGAATATTCTTCTGATGACTTTCATCATTGTGCTTAATAAATTGACTTGAAAATTTCAACTGTAAAGTATCCAGTGCATTTTGATGGCATCAAGCAGTCTCCGTGTTTGTGAGCAGAAAGGAAGGCCTGCCCAGGCTAAATGTGACTTCGTGGGTGTCCTCAATATGGGGGAATCCATGGAGCATTCCTGGGGCTGTCTCAGAGTCATGTTTCATGTGACCATAGTGATAAAATATATCCTTTTTGTGGAAGAGAGAGTATAGAGGTATGGTATATGGAATCAGAATATCAAAATTGAATTCTGGCTTTTCTGTTTAGCACTGCTGATTGCTCTAGGCCTGTTTCCTCATCTCTAAAGTGAAGAGTTTGAATTAGGTGACCTTTAAGATTCCTTCCAGCTCTAAATTTTATGATCCTTTCCCACCCTGCACCTTATGAGGTCACAGATTTAATGCTTGAAGGGGACCTTGGATGCCCTTTACCCATTGTGAGGAGACTGACAACAGGGAAGTTAAAGGGACTTGACCAAAGTCACACAGTTAGTGTCAGAGCTTAGGAACTTGGGTGGAGGGGGGCAGTAATTCCTAATTGAAATTAGCTTCCTCGATTTGCCTTATTTTGGATCAGTCTAATTAATTCCAGCTAGAGAAGTCAGGATGGCTATATCATCATGTGGGTCAGACTTCAGTCTGCCCCCTAAACTCCACACTTTCCTTCTTTGGAGATAGACCTCATGGTTAAAAACTAAAAATGACCCAACTAGAGCTAATTAATCTCTGGGGAATCATTTGTTCTTTATGCTTTTCAAGAAATATATGGGGCACCTATCTTGCCAACACAGTGAAATGACAGGTGAACCATTAGTGTGCAAAGGGCAGGCTTCTTTCAGTGCATAACTCAGAGGACTAACCTGAGTTGTCATCAGAAGTTGGTAATAGTGTGGAAGCAGTGAATCTGTTCCAGGAAATGATCCACATAGCTCTTAGTAGGCTGATTACTTAATTTGCATGTGAGTAACTAGGTGGCACAGTGGATAGAGTGCCTCACCAGGCCTGTAGTCAGGAAGACCTGAGTTCAAATCTGGCCTCTGAAACTAGCTGTGTGACCCTGGGCAAGTGACTTAACCCTCTCTGCTTCAATTTCCTCATCCGTAAAATGATCTGGAGAAGCAAATGGCAAATCGCTTCAGTACCTTTGCCAAGAAGAAGCTGAACAGCAACAACAAGGTTTCTTGGGGTATCACATAGTATACTGGAACTTTTTTGAGTTTGAATCTTGGCTCTACTACATAATAACTGGGGTCTTGGTCCAGTCTGTTAATGTACCTGGGTCCTGTTGACTTCATCTGTAAAAATAAAAGAGCGAGAGACTCCTCACTTGAATTCCCCTCTGTCTCTGAATCCTGTAAACCCATTTCATCAGACCATTGTAGATCAGTCGCTAACTTAAGAGTCTTAGTTACTTGGGGGCACTGAGAGGTTGAAGGACTTGCCTGTGATCCCACTGTGACAAGCCAAACTTGAACTCAGCTCTCCCAAATTCTAACACTGGCTCTCCACTATATCACGCATCTTTTATTACTTCAAGGTTAAAAATAAATCAGAGTGATCTCCAGCTAGTCAGTCAATAAGCATTTATCAAGTACCTACCATGTGCCAGGCGCCATTCTAAGTACTGGCTTAGGCATAGAGGACTTAACAATGATAATAATTTTCTTAGAATAGTCAAACAGCATTTGCTTACTAGTTTCAAAGTGAGCTGTGGGAGTTTGACTCATGAATTACATGGAGAGTAAAAAACACTTGCTATTTATACAAACCTAGCTTAAACAGTTTTTTTTTTTTGAGGGGTGAAATAAATACCTTTAAGAGGATTTAAGCAGGGGAAAGGCCATAAAATTGATAGGAGGGAATAGATCTCAGCGACATAATTTTAAAACAGTTTGGGAGAGCAAAGACAGAATTGTATTGGAAAGGTCCTAGCTATGAAGAGAAAACGGCTTAAGGTCTAGTTGCCAGGCTTTCATTAAAGTTGGAATTTTATTGTTTTCTTCCATGGAGAGTAAATATTAACACACCATAGTGGTTGTGTCTGTAGCTTATAGCCAAAGAGAATTGCTTAGACTTGCATGCTTGCGCATAGTTGGGGAGCCAGTATGTGTCGGTCAACAAGTATATCGGGCAGCTAAGTGGCTCAGTGGATAGGGTGCTAGGCTTACAATCAGGAAGATAAGGCACTAGCTGTATGACCTTGGGCAAGTCACTTAACCCCTGTTTACCTTAATCCACTGGAGAAGGAAATGGCTAGACACTCCAGTGTCTTTGCCAAGAAAACTCCATGCCGTGGTGTTGGCATATAGTCAGACACAACTCAACAACAACAAACATCAGGCATTGTGCAAAGTACTGGGGATACAGAGAAAGGCAAATTTTTCTTGAGCTCACATTGGACTTGTACCTCAGTCTTTTTTCATCTCTTAAGAGTGGCCCTCTATCCATTATCCCATACTGCCTCTCAAGTGGGCTTTGTCACTTCAGAATGTGGACACAACAAGGTACCTACCTTACCTAGTTGACAGACATAAGCATTGATGATCTAGGGGAAAGAAATTCCAGTATTTGACTTTTCAAGTGACACCAGGTAAATATTACCAGAACAGAGACCATTATGATGAAGACCCCTGAGCCCTGGCCAGTGGCCACATTTTTAATGTGAAATTCCAATACGAGAGTATTGTAGTATTTTGAGGTGTGGTCAATAGGAGTTGCCCATAGAAATGACAGAGACTAATTTTAACTTAGCTGTTTTCAGATTTTCTAGCCCATTTCTAATGTATTAATAACCCCAGGAAAATAAAGAAAAATGGCCTGAAGAGGAAAGGTTATTCTAATAAGGGAAAAAAATAATATTGCTGTTATGCCTTTATGGGACTCAGGAGCCGCTGTAATCTATTTCATTTGATCATCACAACCCTGGGAGATAGGTCCTAAAGTGAAGCAGACAGAGGTTAAGCGACTTGACCAGGGTCACTGTTAGTAATTGTCTAAGGTGGGATTTGAATTCAGATCTTCCTGACTCCAGGCCCAGTATTCTATCCACTAAACCATCTAGCTGCCTTCATAATTTGAACCTTTTCATTGAAAAAAATAGTAATCACTTGTAGTAATAATAAAAGTGAATTTTAATGTACTGAACTTAAATTCTAAGGAATTTGGAACTAAGGAGAAGCAAGTACTGTTTTCAAAAAGTCATGAATTTCTGAGTGTGTTGGGGCCTTGAAAACATGCATTTATTCCAAGGAAGAGTCAAAAAATTCTATGGTATCTTGATCCATTTTGGGGGTGGGGGGGTGTGTGAGAGGAGGTATATTTTCTCGAAATGTTTTAAAAAGGAATTTTTGAAACTAACCATGTACATTAGCACTGGCCCCAAAAGAAAAAAGTAGACCACATGTAAAATTTTGCTGCCTTTTTCTTCTACTTTTACTAACAAATCATAAAAATGATAGGAAATTTCATCAAAGAAAATGACAAAAATGAGAAGATATACCAGAACTTTTCAGGATTCAGTTAAATTGAATAATTAATGTCTTTAAATCCTTTCATTAACAAAAGGTAACTTTAAAAAAAAAAAAGGAAAAACACTAGAGAAGCAACAATTAAAAAAAAAAGACCTCCAAATCAATAACTAAAAATCAAAGGAGAATAACAAAATTGGAAGAACAAAAAAATTTGATAAAACTAGCAGCTGGGTTTTTTAAGTGTCTAAAAAAGAAAATAAATACAAGTTTGTTTCAAAATGAAAAAGAAGTCATAAAATTTGAAGATGAAACAAGGAAACTATCGAGCTATTTTGCCTAATTGCAAACAAAGCCGATAGCTAAGATAAAATGAGGAATATTTACAAAAACATGAAATACCTAGATTAATAGAACAAGAAATAGAGAATTTAGCTCAATTTCAGAGAAAAGAAATCCAACAATCCACAAATGAACTCTTAAAAGTGTTACAGGATAAGAAGTGGAGATGGTGAGAAGCAGTGGGAAACAACAGGACAAGGTGATTTTTCAAGTGAATTCTATCAAAACATACAAAGAACAGTTTGAGTATTTTGTTGTGAAAATAGGAAAAGGAGGCACAGCTAGGTGGCACAGTGGATAGAACACTGGTCCTGGAGTCAGGAAGACCTGAGGTTAAATATGGCCTCAGACGCTAGCTGTGTGATGATGGCGCAAGTCACTTGTCCCTGATCACCTCAAAAAAAAAAATAGGAAAAGGATACATACCAAACTCATACAAATAAAATTTTGATACCTAAAACAGAGAAAGAAAACTGGACCACCATACCTAATGAATATTAAACACAAAAATATTAAAATCTTAGCAAAGAGGCTACAACAATATATTGAAAACATACTATGACCAAGATAAATGTATACCAGAAAATAAGGGTCAATACAACTATACATGTAACATTAAAAATACAAACCATGTGATGATATCAGTAGATACTGAAAAGGCTTTTGATAAAAATTAAGCATCTATTTCTGTTATTAAACACTAAAAAGCATGGGAATAAATGTACATTTCCTTATATGATAAGTAATATTTATCTAAAAACCAGCACCAACATTGTATACAATAAAAACTGGAAACCTTTCTTACAAGACCTGGGATGACACAAGAATGCCTCTTTTTCACTGCTATTACTTTAGATAGTTTTGGAAACTCGCAATTGCATTGAGACAGAGAAATTGAGAGAATTAGCATAGAGAAAGAGGAAATAATTACTTTTTGTCTATGATAGTTTACTTAAGAGAATCTTAGAGAGTCAACTAAAAATTAAAACAATAATTTTGGTAATGTTTCGGTACACAAAACAATCCCACATAAATCATCAGGCATTTTATATCTTACCAACACTCAACCGGAAGGGATAAAAATTTCATTTGAGGTAATAACAGAATATACAAAGTATCTGTGATTCTATCTACAGAGACACAGGAAACATGCAAATACGACTGTAAAACCCTTTATAACAATAGACTTAAGTAATAGGAAAAAGAATTCATTGCTTCTGCACAAGTTGTGCCAATATAATTACTTATTCGATGCTATACCAATCAAGCTACCAAAGGATTATTTCATAGAACAAGAAAAAATAATGAAAAAATTCTTACGGAGGAACAAAATGTCCAGAACAGCAAAGGAAAAAATGAAAAAAAAAGTTAAGAGAGGGGCCTGTCAGTACAAGCTTTTAAATTACAAATCATCAAATCTATTTGGTACTGGTTTAAAAAAAATAAAGGAATATGAGGTTGAATTTAAAGTTGTTTTAATTTACACTTTTCTAATTACTAGTGCTTTGAATCATTGATTTTATGTGGTTGTTGATAGCTTGGATTTCTTCCTTTGACAGTTTCCTATTCCTAGCCTTTTATAATTTGTCTATTGGTGAATGGCCTTTGTTCTTAGAGATTTGAATCAGTTCTTATATTTTGGATAAGACCTTGAATGAGTATAGTGGAGCAGATTACAGACAGAACATATAAAAGCAAATGAACATTATAGCAACACATTTGATAAACACAGAGCCTAACTACTGAACTAAGAACTCACTTTTTCAGGGGGAAAGCTGCTAGGAAAACTGGAATGCAGTCTGGCAGAAATTAGGTTTAGATAAATCATGCCCTATGCCAACATAAGCTCCAAATGGGTGCATAACTTACATGTAAAAGGCCACATTATAAACAATTTAGAAGAACAAGAAAGTAACAATGTTTTGGAAATATGGGAAAAGTTCATGACTAAACAAAGGACAGAAGATAAGAGGTTTTGCACAAACAAAAATCATTAAAGATAAAATTGCAAGGGAAGATTTTTAAGGGCTGAACAAGTTGCAGCATATGATTGTAATGGAAATGTATAGGAAATGACAATCAGGGTGCTCTCAAAAGAACCTGGAAAGACTTACATGAACTGATGCAAAGGGAAGTGAGTAGAAGCAGGAAAACATTATACACAGTAACAGGAATGTTGTATGATGATCAACTGTGAATGACTTAGCTATTCTCAGCAATATAATGATCCAAGACAATTCCAAAGGACTCATGATGAAAAATGCTACCCACCTCCAAAGAAAGAACCAATGGAGTTTGAATGTAGATCTAAACATACAACTTTTCACTCTGTGTGTATATGTGTGTGTGTGTGTGTGTGTTGCGGGGGTCTGTGTTTTCTTTCATAACATGACAATTATGATTACATATGTATGTATTAAATGGCTTGTGGTATCAGGAAGGGGAAAGGAAAGGATGAAGTGGAGAATTTTGAACTCAATGTTTTGTAAAATGAATGTTAAAATTGTTTTCACAGGTAATTAGAGAAAACTTATTAAAATGAAAACAAATAAACACTAGGAGAACTGGAGGGGGGAAGGAGGAAGGCATTTTTAAATCCCTGTAAAATAATGTGACATATTTATCACTTTAAGCTTTGTGTAAAGCTTTACGTAAATGTCTCATTTGGTCTTCACAATAACTTTGTGAGGTACATAGGTAAATTATCATTCCTATTTTATAGAGGAGGAAACTTGAGACTGAGAGATTTAGCAACTTGCCTGAGGTTAAGTGGCAACCTGTAATAGGTAAAACAGGTCTTAGACTAAAAATCCAGTGGTTTTTCTCCTCTTCTTAGAATCTTTTTTTTTTAAACTATGAAATTAATGAAAACAAAAAAAAGGAACATCTCTATCTATCTACAAAGCAAAACAGAAAAAGTGGATTATAAATGAAACTACAAACCTGTATTATGTATACCATGCTTTTGAACAAGGCTATAATAAATTCAATATGGTACTCTCAAAATTATCCTGCTTGACTGTTTCCTTGTGAACTTCTTTTTGTTCTCTTTTGTTCATTTTCTCCTCTTCTTCCTGCTTTTTCTTTTCCTCCTGCTCTCCATTCTCTTTCCCCTTTCTTCTTCCTCCTCTTTCCCCTCCTCCTCTTCCCCTCCTTTCCCTCCTCCTCTTCTCCCTCCTCCTTCTCTTTTTTCTCTTCCCTATCTCCTTTCTCCCTTTCTCTTCCTACTCTTTCCTCCTCCCTTCTTCCTCTTTTTCAATTCCATTACTAACCTCAAAAAAAGTTAACTTTTTTTTTAACAAATGAGCATAGTCAAGGAAATTAATTCCACCCATTTGCATGCCAAAAATTATATGTCTTTTTCTGCACCTAGAGTCCATCACTCCTTTGTCAGGAGGTGACAGCATGCTTCAACATGGTCCTCTGCAATTATGATTTGTCATTGCCTTAATCAGATTTCTTAAGTCTTATAAGGGAAAAGATTCATTGGGGAAAATATTTGCAGCCAGTTTCTCTGATAAAGATCTCATACCCAAGATATATGAGGAACTGATTCAAATAGTTTAGGAATAAGAGCATTTACCAATAGAGGAATTTTTTTATATATTTTTTAAAAAGGGGTCTATGAACAGACAGTTCTCAAATGAGGAAATCCAAACTACCAGTAAACATGATCACTAACAATGAGAGGGAGGGGAAAGTCAAATGAGGCGAGGGGTGAAAGGTGCCCAAAAGAGAAAAAAAGAGTGGTTATTGAGAGAGTAAGGGTTCAAGAAAAGCAGGGAACTCCATGCGTTGCCTAGAGTGGCCCTTGTCTACCTTGAAACGAGATCACCAAATGGAAAGGAAGCACTGAGATATTTTTAAAATAACTCTTTGCCTTGCATGGTTTATGAAGTTTTGTTGATTTCTGATAAAACACCTTTATTCCTCTAGGTCTTAGTACATTAGCCTAAAAGTAGCCGAGCAGAACTGTGAAAGTAGTGCCTACCCCTGAATGCGATATTGGGACAATGTTGGGTTTGGTGTTAGAAGACACACACTCAAAGCCTCACTACTGCTGTGTTACTTGGGTGACACTGGGCAAGTTAATAAAAACAACGCCAACCTCATAAAGTCCTTGAAGGCTCACAAATCATTTCGTATAGATGATCTCGCTCTATCTTCACAACTGTGTGGTAGGTGCTTTAAGAGCCACATTTTACAGGTGAGGATACTGAGGCAGACACTGACACAACTAATAAATGTTGGCAGGAGTCAAACACAGATCTCCTTAATTCTAAACTGCTTATAATTTAAGCTCAGTACATTAAAATTCTTTTTTATCACTACTACGACTGTTTACCATTTTTTAAATGAAGAGGTTCAAACTATGAAGGCAGGTGGTTCGATGGCTAGGATACTAAGCCTGGAGTCAGAAAGACCTGAATTCAAATCCCACCTCAGACAGTTACTAACAATGTGACCCTGGGCAAGTCAACCTCTGTCTGGTTCAGTTTCTTCAATAGTAAAATGGGGATAATAATAGCACCTACCTCCCAGGGTTTTCACGATCAAATGAGATATTTTTAAAAAGTACTTTGCAAAGTGCTAGGCACATAGTAGGTGCTTTATATTATTAAGTAGGTGCTATTATTATTATTGAGAAAAATGTTCATGCTGACATTTTACACATGTGCCCAAACTATTCACTCTTTCCTCTAATTCCTTCACATCTCACAAGAATGTTACTATCTAGTTCTTAATTAACCCTTTTAAAAGTTACAGCTGCTCCTAAGTACCACAAAGGTATAATAGCAATATTATTTTTTTCCTCATCAGAATAACCTTTCCTCTTCAGGCTGTTTTTCTTCATTTTCCTGGCGTTATTAAGACATTAGAAATGGACTAGAAAATCTGAAAACAGCTAAAACTAGATTCTGTCATCTCTATGGGCAACTCCTATTAGACCATGCCTTAAAATATTACAATACTCTTGTATTGGAATTTCACATTAAAAATGTGGCCACTGGCCAGGGCTCAGGGGCTTTCATCATAATGGTCTCTGTTGTAGTAATGTTTACCTTGACATCACTTGAAAAGTCACATTTCTTTCCCCCAGGTTGTCAATATACTCATGGCTGTCAGTCAAGCAGGGTGGGTATCTTGTGTCCACATTCTGAAGTGACAAAGCCCACTGGAGAGGTAATTGTCGTTACCCATCCTTTGCTTTTGAAGAGGACCAGTGACATGAAGAGGTGACGCCTTGACTTGCTCGTGAATTGGATTTAAGTGAGGCAGACTTGTGCGAAGTCATTAGCTTCATTCTCTCTTTTAGAGTCAATGAAGTCCAGCGGCAATACAAAAGTCGTAATGACTAGTGATGGCTCAGAATGCAGTGGATGACCTTGGTGTCTTCGATGTTTTACTCTACTCTGGCTCTAAGCACTCTACTGCTTCAGCCACCTTCATGGCTGTTGGAATTAATTGTCCTTGTCCACCCATTCCACTGGAAGAAGTCTTCACATGCTTTAATTCACCAACAGGTTTGAGGCCCATCCGTTACCTTCAACCTGGTTTCAGCCTGTCTGCTAAGACTATCACGATGTGGGCCACTGTGCACACTACAGCTTCTTGGAGCCACGGGTGAGAGGCAGAATGAGATATTGGATGGGGTGGGGAACCTGCGGCCTCGAGGCCACACATGGCCCGCTACATCCTCAAGTGAGACCCTTTGACTGAATCCAAACTTCACAGAACAAGTTTGGATTCAGTCAAAGGGCTGCAAGTTGAAAGCAAGTCACCTACCTTCTCAGTACTCAGATCTAAGCAATTCTTTATGGCTACAAAAGCTACCCATGTGACCACTACAATGTGTTAATATTTTACTCACCATGAAAGAAAATTCTAAAACTCCAACTTTAATAAAAGCCTGCAACTAGGTCTTAAACTGTTTTCTCCCCACAGCTAGGACCTTTTCAAGATAAAATTCTGCCTTTGCTTTTTTAAAATGTCTATCATTGAAATCTATCCCTCTCCTAGCAATTTTATGCTTTTCCCCCCTTAAATCCTCTTAAAAGTATCTACCCCCACCCAAAAAAAATTGTTTAAAACAAGGTTCACGTAAATAGCAAGTCTTTTTTAGTCTCCATGTAATAAATGAGTCAAACACCCATAGCTCACTTTGAAACTAGTGAGCAAATGCTATTTTAGACTATTCCAAGAAAACTATTATAATTTTCAAATCCTCTGTGCTTAGAACAGTGCCTGGCACATAGTGGGTACTTAATAAAAGTTTATTGACTAAGTAGTCAAACATCACTAAGTAATTTTTTAAACCTTGACGTAATAAAGGCAGTGGGCACTAGGTGACTCTGAGAATAGAATGCCAGGCCTAGAATCAGGAAGACTACCTCCCTAACTTCAAATTTGGCTTCAGACACTTACTAGCTGCGTGACCCTGGGCAAGTCACTCAACCCTGTTTGCCTGAGCTTCCTCATCGGTAAAATGAACTGGAGAAGGAAATGGCAAACCATTCCAGTACCTTTGCCAACAAAATCCCAAATAGGGTCACTAAGAGTCAGACATGACTGAAAAAATGACTGAATCACAATAAATAAAAGCAGCATGGCATGGTGGAGAGCCAGTGTCAGAATTTGGGAGAGCTGCGTTCAAGTTTTGCTTGATACATCGGGATCACAGGCAAGTCCCCTAGGCAACTAAGACTCTTAAGTTAGTGACTGATCTGCGATGGTATAATGAAATCCTTGGTTTGATAATGTCCTTTAAAATCATCAAACATCAATTTAGCAAGGGAGTCTATACCTTTGCCAGCATAGCAAGAGAGAGCAGTACCCCCTAGTGGCTATGACTGGTACTAACAGCAAAACATTGCAAGAGTGGGGGGGGTGGGAGAACTGGGTGGAAAAAAATAGAAACCAAAGGTTCCTATAAGAGTTAAATCTAGTAGCTGTGGGCACTCCTTAGCCCAGGTTATCTTCTCATGAATTCATTTCCTTATAGTTAATAGCTATTTGCTGTTAGTCCCCTTTCTGACATATTGCTAGGTCTCGATTGGTACAAATTGAATTCATACAACATATTTCTACTGCATTGGAACCAGTGATTGTATTTTACATAATTGTAATTTGGAGTAATTGGAACTCGGATATGAGAACTGGGATACGTGGGAACTCGGATAAAGTGGAGCCTTTTCGCAGAATTCACTGTTCTCACTAATTGGGACCTAGTCATAATAGAGGTAGGTAGGTAGTATAGTAGAGGCTGGTCAGGAAGACCTGAGTTCAGATTCCACCTCAGATACTTACTAGCTGTCACGTCATTTCACCTTTGTCCTCATTTTCCTCAACTGTGAAGTGGGGACAATAATAACATCTACCTCAAAAGGCTGCTGAGAGGATCAAACGAGATATTTGTAAAGTACTTAAGCAAGTGTCTGGCACATAGTAGGCTCTCAATAATTGCTTATTTTGCTTCCCCCAGCCTATCAGAATGTGTCAGGATTGTGTAGCCTAGATATGAAAAAGTCTAAAAAAGCTATGAGAAGTGAGACACAGATTTCTCACTCGTTCAATTTATACAATTCAACTCTCCCTAGGACAAGAATTTGTCCTCAGGGAATTAGAAGACCTGAATTTAAATCTTTGATCTGTTGTATGCTATCTATGTGATATTTGACAAGTCTCTTCATTTTCCTGGGTCAATTTCCTCACTAGTAAGATAAGGAAAATCCTTTAAGATCCACAGAGATAATTTATTTTACATGCAAAGAAACCGAGACTCAAATAACTTTAAGGGCACACAAATTCAGGCGTAGCATGAACAACAGAGATAAAATATTGCCCTCACAATTCAGAGTGTACATCCCCACAACTACAGAGGAATACTGGCCACACATGTAGAATACAGCAGTAGAGAGAAATATACTTAAGCCCTATGGAAATATTAAAGTTTATGTGACCTAAAGATAGACACTTTTTTGTTTAATCTACCTATTCTCTCTATCTTAGCATTTTCTCTTCCAAATCTCTATCTTATTTACATTATTTATATTTCCTTTTGAAAATAGATGTTTATTGATTTATTTTATACTTTTTTACTGACTAGATTTTACCCTATATCCCCCTTTCATCCCCTCTCCCACAGGACTACCTTTCATAAAAAAACTTCTTGGGATTTTCTAAGTAAACCACCATGTAATTAACAAATATTGATATGGTCTTTTGGGTCAAAATTTTATTTTAAGATTTTAAGTTAATATTCAATAATTATTCACTTCCCAACTTGATCTTTATTGTGCCTTCTCAACTTATATCATAATCTCTACCTCCTCTCTACTAAGAACCTGGACTCTGTCCCATTGGGTGTACTGAGAGACAGCTCATACCAGCTCATGAAAGCTGATTGCTAAATTTCTGGTGAGAGGAGCCTTGGATATAGAGTTCAGATGAGGCCTGTATTCAAATCCTAGATAAAAGGGCTCATTCCTTGGCTCATTTCTTAGCCAGCCTTAATCACTGAATGAGTGTTGCCTCAGTCAAAGTGAGAACTTGGAAAGACCTTAGCTTAAAAAGGCCAAGGTCTCCCACAGCATCTGGGGCCATCTCCACTCATCCTGATCTACATCTTGCCACTGGACCCAGATGGCTCTGGAGGAGAAAGTGAGGCTGGTGACTTACACAGCCCTCCCTCACTTAAATTTAATTCACTTACAAGTCATGACATCATCTTCCTGATGTCATAGCCCTCTTCGAGAATGAAGGACAAACAACAACCACCACCTACTATGTACAAGTTGTGTGTCCACAGGTAAATGACTTAACCTTCTTAGGTCTCAGTTTCCTTATTTGTATTATGAACTAATGTGTGTAGAATACACTAAAATAGCATCAGCTGTGTTGTTCTATTTTCCCTGTGCAGTTATGTTTATGTTCTCTTGTACTGTTTATGTCCCAGGTGAACTTGTGGGCCAGGTTATTGTAATGGCAAGCAAAGCGGGACTTTTTGCTGTTTTTTCTTTTGGAGTGCTTCTCAGCACTAAGGCAATCAAGTGCCTTTGATAGAGTCTTTGAATCAAGTCTTTGATGACTTGCTTAAGTCACAAGAAAGCCTAAGTCACATGAGTTTGAGTTTGAGTCACCTGGTTGTGATGCCCTCTGACCCTGAAGAAGCATGTGTGTGTGTGTACTCTGAGGTTAGTGTTTTACTTTGGGGCTCACTCATTGGAAGAGTGTTTGTGTGATTTGACCAAACGAGACTCTGGGTAGCTGTTAAGGAGCCCCACCCTGGCTTTGAAAACCCAGATTTTGGTGCTTCTCTCTCTGGCAACTATGTATGTATGTATGTATTGCTATGGATAGACAGAAGCCCTGTCTGCTGATTTGTGTTATTTGTTCTGTTTATATAATTTCTGCTTGTAATTTCTGTTTGTGTTTTCTCTGAAGTTCAGGGTGCTGACTTTTCTCCCTGAACTAAGTAAATGATCTATGTGTGTTTAATTAAAGTGAGATTGTAAACCCCTTAAAGTTGCTTTCCTTAGAAAAGCAGATCAAAGAACCTGTGCTAGCAGCTCTCCTGTGTGCTGGTGTTATAAAGATCTTACACAGTCATAGTAGTGGAAAGCAGCATGGTTGTAACAGTTATGTTTCAGGCTCCCCAGCTAGGTTGTCAGCCGCAGAGAACACTGAAGAATTGGCAAGGACTTGACTTCACAAGACCAACAATATCTTTCTTCATCTATTCTCTATCCTCTTGGGGAGAATGGGGCATAGCAGTTACAGACTTTTGGTTCCTAAGAGATTCCCAAAGAGTCTAGGTTAAGACCAGTAGGACTATGGAGTCTTTGTAGGCTCAAAGCTTAAGAGAAAGGTATATTGATTCAGGCACATGGAAATGAGGTTGCTTGCACAAGTTTGACTGCCTCCATATGCAGAATTTGGGGTTGGGAAGCAGGTTCTCGAAGAAATGAAACTCGACATCTTTACCAAACCAAATTGTCTGGCTAGAAACCTCAAAAAATCAAAAGCTAATTAGTTTCCCTTTGGGTAATTGGGAATTGTCTTTGTTAATAAGTGCACATTAAACTATTTGCAAAGAATATGAGCTTACAAAATGGTATTCTCTCGTTTTGGGGGAATAGTGAACCTTCCCCAAGTTGGTTCCATGTTCAAATGACAAACAAAGAGTGAAATACAATATAAAACATGTTATAGGGGCAGCTAGGTGGCACAGTGAATAGAGCGCCTGCCCTGGAGTCAGGAGGACCTGAGTTCAAATCCAGCCTCAGACACTAGACACACTTACTAGCTGTGTGACCTTGGGCAAGTCACTTAACCTCAATTGCCCTGCCTTCCCTCCCTCAAAAAAAAAATGTTGTATTACAAGTAAATATATTATAAACAATTTTAAAGTTGTAAAAACCATCAAAAATATTTGTAAAATACAAACATCAAAACTATTTCCTACTTTTCTGCTTTGCTTCTCAAACCTTTAGGCACCAAATAGTATGGAAGGTAAATACTGAAGACTCAAGGTGATGGCCGATTGAAAAAAATCTGCTTTTAAACATATTGCGTTCAATCTATCTATGCTCTCCAGAATTTCAGTTTCATTGCCATGTTCATCATATAAAATTATGTTCACCACCTGCTAAGTCTAGATTGTGCCTGCAAAAAGAAAAAACAAATTTCTCCCTTAGGTATTGCAAGCAAACTATTTAATAGACACAAAAATGCAAGGAAAGGAAAAAGATAAATAAGGAAAAAATTAGGGGACAAAACAAGGGGATAAAATAAAATAAGAATAAAATAAATAAGGAAAAAAATAAGGAAATAAATAAAAAGATGGAAGAAGGCACAAGGGCACCAGTCAAACTCAGGGCCCTCTTAAATAAGCATGTTGAAATAAGACTAATGACAACCCTTGTGTAGCGAGTCTCCATGACCTCAGATGCCAAGATTCACTCCTACCCCATGAGAAACATAACAACAAAGATGTGATGAATCCAAATCACATCTTTATTTCTGACTGCCTAGTATGGGGGTGGGAGGAGTGGGTAGAGAGGGAAGGGAAGGGAACCAATGGAAAATGGGTTTTCATGAGCATTGTTTCTGAATAAAGTGTGGTAGGGGAATGCTACAATAATAACTATACTTTCCTGAAAAGGGTATTAATTAAAGGGATTTGGACCCAGGCTATAAAAAAGCTGTTGTCCCCACTGTCTACATTTCCAACCAGACTGCCTTGAAGATTAGACCTGCCAAGGTACAGCTCTAAAACCTCTTTATTGACATGGGGGCCTTCCCCATTAGCAAAGTATCTACTTTAGTCAAAACACTAAACAGTTCACGAAACCTTTTCATTATTACTTTTCAATAAATTGTCATTCACAAAAAGGTTCTAGTCTTTCCTTCTCTAGTTTTTTAGTTCCTCCTTTGTTACAAATCCCTTAATAATCTTCCTGTTATCGTTCCAGCTCTCGGAACCTTCCCAGAATCTTTCTTTGCAGGCCAAGTATAAGAGATTTTCAAAGTGGGAGTGTCAGAAGAAGGCATACTTCAGCCCTCCCTCTAACCTGGTCCCACTTACTAGGTATATACTCCAAGGCCCAAGCCCTCTCTGTGGCAAAGGTGTTTTACTTTCCTTCATGGGAAAAGGCCTTGGCAAGCCCCAGGATGTTTTCTCTGTCTTGGCCAATTTGTCGGAAGCAACAGAAACCCTGCCTAGGCTGTACCCACATCTAATCTTCCACAAAGTTTACCCACTTGACCATGACACAAGTAGAATGCCTTAGTGAGACCCAGGAAGGCAAATGAAGGAGGTTAGAGTCAAAAAGACCAAAGAGGACATTTTTTTTAAAGTGGGCCATCTTTTCAAATAGAATTCAAGATCACAGTCTCAGAGATATAAAGCTAGAAGGGACTGCATAAGCCCACCTTCTTATCTTTAAATGAGAATTTGAGGCTCAGAAGGGTTTTGGCTTGTTCAGAGTAACATATGTACTAAGTAGTAGAGCCAGGATACAAACCTGGGCCCTCTCGCTTCAAATCCAGTATTCTTTGCCTGTAGTATGTTTCCAATGTTCTGCCCTCCAGTAGGAAGTGAAGGCCAGAGGAATAGCCAGCAGCAGCACAAAAAAAAGGGAAAAATAAGAAAAAATAAATTTTAAAAAGACTACTAAAAGGAGATCCTAGGAGAACAGAAAAAGAAGCAAGACTTATTAAATACCTACTATATGCCAAGGACTATGCTAAGTACTTTTGCAAAGTAAGCATTATAAATATTTGCTCATTTAATCCCTACAACCACCTTGGTGCTATTATTATCTGGCACGTAGTAGGTACTTAATGTTTATTGATTAATCATCTCCATTTTACAGTTAAGTAACTGTAGCAAAGGTTAAGTGACTTGCCCAGGGTCACACAGCCAAGTGTTTAAGACTGAATTTGAACTCAGGTCTTCCTGGCTCCAGGTCCACAGCTCTTATCCACTGTTCCACCTAGGTGACTACTCAGATGATAATTTTGTCCACAAACTAAAAGGGATTGAATCTGGGCCCAAGTAAGAGCAAATTTGTTACTCTTTCAGAGACCAAAATAAAGCTAAAGGAAGTTGGATCTGAAGTTAGAATTATAGTACACTAATGAAGTAGCAGCTAGATGATATAATGGGAAAAGTGTTAGGCTTGGAATTAAGAAGAACTGGAATTAAATCCTTTCTCAAATATTTTCTGTGCCCTGGGCATGTCACAAATATTTGTTAAGAGTTTACATGTCAGGCACTATGCTATGTACTAGGGACACAAATATAAAGAATGAAACCATCCCTTTTCACATCACTGGTAAGCTGGCCACTAGAGAATAAATTCTTTGGCCAAGGCAACCTATAAAAAAATAAAAATACAAAATGACCCATTGATTCTGAAGGGATAGGGGCAGAGGGTCAGAAAGGCAGGGCAGGGGAATAAAAATCATAGCATTTTTAGATTGTGCATAAACACTAAATTAGCTGACGGTGCTTAGCTGAGATCCTATTCAGTAACCGATGATCGGTGACCCTGAAACTGAGAGAAGCCTCAAAAATGCACTGGAAATCCCAGAGGGAGAGGATCATAGCATCAGCCCTGAAACAATCAATGGAGAAGTTCCAAAATCCCATTAATTATTTGAGGAATATCCTATCTCCCAGCATTCTCCTTCCCCAGGAAATATCTCTCTCCTTTTACATTTCATAAGTTTGTTTTACTAAGTTATGGCTTCGTTACAATGTTTATAATTCTCTGATAAGAATTTTTCATATTTTACGTATTCTTCTTGTTATTGTTCAGTTGTTTCAGCCATGTTCCACTCTTTGTGACCATATTTGGTGTCTTTATTTGGCAAAGATACTAAAATGGTTTGCCATTTCCTCCTCCAGCTCATTTTACAGATGAGGAAATTAAGGCAAACAGGGTTAAGTGACTTGCCCAAGGTCAGGTCTGAGACTGGATTTGAACTTCATCTATTCTTTCAAGTAGCTATTTCTCAGAAATGTGCAACATTATGGATAAAGAACATTTGGGGGGAGGAGAATAAAAATTTATTTTTAAATTCTTATCAGTGGAACAAAAGAATTGTTGCAACATTGTATTTGGGTCCCCCAAAAATTATAGAGATAAAAGCTCCTAGACCCTAGACCTTTTTTGCCCCTTATGACTTAAACACTTTTGGGGGGGATAACTTTACTACAAATTTCCTTGTTTTGCAGTATATGTGATACCCCTAAAAATCCAGTACATGTGAATTTCTTTTTAAAGCCCTTATTCTTCTATTTTCTACTCCCATTGCTCTAATAAAACAAACTTAGACTTTTGCTGATTTCTGAATTCTGAGAGTCAGAAAAAATTTAGATTTGGTCCCACCTAATACTAATTAGCTGTGTTACAATGGTCAATCAACATAAATTCTCTGAATCTCGGTATTTTCAACTACAAAATGCATGAAATAACACTTGCTCTATTTATCTTATAAGATTTGTGTTAGGAAATTGTTTTGTAAACTGTAAAGCACTAAATAAATGTAATCCATCAATGTCATTATGGTTTCCTACAATACACTCTCACACCTTTAAAAACTTTGCTACTCAAATTCATCTTGCCATGTCCTTCCCTTCCCCTGAGGAGATAAGCCATAACCCCTTCCCCCCCCATAAAAAAATTGTACTATATTCAACCATGTCAGGTTGTACGTGCAACACATATACAAAAGAAAATAATAACAATTCTTTACAGTTGTATAATACTTCGGAATTTTCAAAGCTATTTATTCATCCTTAATCTTTCTCATAACCTTCAATCTTGCATCTCCAATTACCTAATGAGAGAAATGGTTATTTTTCTTATATTAATAACCAATTAATATCGGGGATCCAGGCTTTTTCCCTTTCTATTTTCTCATTCAAAGCAATGCTTTCAAAAGACATTGCTGATAGATGAGGCTGAGTTAACACTCTCCTCAATCTTGGGCGTGACCCCACCAACTGAGACATAAGTGTCTTGGGTGGAGATAGATACCTTTCTCTAGATTGCCCAAGGGGGTCAGGCCATGAGGGGTGGTCTGGATAAAGATGAGTAAGAGTGACATAATCAAAGTCATGGTCCCCCCAGCCGCTCTTTAGAATAGGGCCACCTTGCTCTCATTGGTTGTTAGCCAATCAGAGTTGATTTCTCCCTTCAGAAACACCTACTTTTCCAAGGGTATACAGTGTTGGGTGGCCTCCAGGATTCATCTTAGGTTCACAAGAGAAAGACAAATGATCATCATTTTATTAATTACCTACTAGACATAATGACTAAAATTGATTATTACCCAGAAATTGAATTTTCATTCATCACACTATTAGAAATCTCAAACTGATGATAGACATCTTATCCTCAATTTCTCTAAGCACTCTCCTCTTCCTAGCTTCTGTATTGCTGTTGAGGACACTACCATCCTCATAGCCATTCAGGCTGAAATCCTAGTGTCAACCTCAAATGCTCACTCACATCTCCCTCCCTCATATCCAATCTGTTACTAAATCCTGTCAATTTTAAAATTTGCAACATCTTTGATATATGGTGGCATACAAAAAATTTGAGAGACATAGTTTTTGAGTAATCATTTTATCAATCATCGCTAGCATATAATTAATAAAAGGGGTCAGTGGCACTCTTGAATGCCAAAGTCCCCTCATGGAACCTACTCAATGCTTACATGCCCTTAGAAGAGTAGGTGTTCCTGAGGATGACAATCAACTCTTATTGGTTAACAATTAATGAGAAGAATGAATATTATAATGAGAGGCAGACCCATTCTAATGAGGGACTGGGGGATTCTGATCACTCTCATTCCCAGACCATCCCCAGCCTCAGGCAATCTAGACAAAGGATTTATCCTCATCCAAGCCTGAGTAGAATACTACGGGCTGGAATTCACCTTAGATTAAATTCTTTATAAGGTTCTCTAGTTTGGTAGGGTCTCCTACTCAGGATCAAAGAGCAGGTACTCTAAGGATTTGGTTAATCTCATCCATCAACAATGTTCTTCAGGTCAATGTCCTGAACAACTTAAAAAAAATCCTGGTCCTAATTCAAAAATTGATTATTAATATAAGAGAGAAATAGTCCTTTCTCTCATTATATGCCACCTTTTCCTCTATGACTTTGCCACCATCTTAGTACAGGCCCTTATCACCTCACGCCTAGACTATTACAATAGCTTTCTCGTTGGTCTCCCTGCCTGAAGTTTCTCCCCATTCTAGTGCATTCTCTATTCAGCTATGAAATTGATCTTCTCAAATTGTAGATCTGACTGATACAGTTTTAGGGGTGCAGGCACCCTAAAACTATTGAGGTACAGGGTGGTGTCATCTGGAAAGAATTTGAGGACTCAAGCAGTCTTCTAGTCAAGTGGCAAAAGTTTATTATAATGCTAACAAAGCAGGCAGAGCTCCTTAGGGGTTGAATCTAAAGCTCACATTGAAAAAGTTCAGTGAATGGTGTGCCAAGTATGCTAATTAGGTGGTGCCAGGTAGAAAGGAATATGTAGTTTCTGTACCTAGGGCACAGGCGTCGTTCACTACTGGAAACCCTGGGGCAAGGGTGAGGGTGGGGTGCTTCTAAGGGGTGTGTTTTTGGTCTGTTATGTCCATAACAAGATAGGCTTGGGAAGTGACATCTATTGCTTGACCTCTGGATTGTGTACAGTAACTGTGGGAATCAGTACATGATAGTTCTATGCTTTTCACTGTTGTATGCTGCCTCCCATAGTTCTTCATAAAATTTTAAAATGAGTAAGCCAGCAACTTACACAGTTCCCCGAAGTAGATTGTTTCTATTTTTGAACCCTGTGATAGTGACAAGAGTTTTGATAATAAGAACTTTCTTATGGATGTCACATATGCTCCACTGGTATTTTTGTCAAGAGAACTCAAGGAAGGCTCTTAGCACATTTGGTGTATTATTATTCAGGGATGAAATAATAGGAAAAATAGATAAAAATCACATAGGATACATAAGAATAGATTGGTTGAAATCCATATTATTGATTGGTTGAAATCCATATTATTGTGAGGAATGCCCAAATTAACAAAACTACAGATCCATTTGAAATATTAATACTGTTTCATGGGTATCTTTCTCATGGGTGCTTTTAAGCATAAAGCAAATTATAAGTTCTCTTATTTGTCTCTCCTTACAGTATCTGTTACTACTATTGTCTTAAAGTGCTGAACTCACCCATATCAAAAAATGAAGGACAAACAAGAAGAGAGTTGCAGAATGGAGTGGAAAGAGAACACTCTCCAAAATCATTGCTCCTACTTTACCAGTTTTGGATTTGCATAGTAAGCTTTATTTTAGCTAGTCATTTTAATTTTGTTTAAGTCTTTATATTTTAAGTGTGTTTCTTATAAGTCAATCATTTCCAAGGTTGGTGGGCACACTGAGGTTTGAAAAGAAAATAGTGGAATATGTATATAGATATATACATATCTACACACACACACCTACACATATAGTTTGTCTAAAGTAAAACAAAAATTTAAGCTCTATGTAGTTGATATACAGAGTGACACGGGACCCCTTATTTAGTATTTATGTCAGATGGTAATGTGTCATATATGGAAAACTAGGAATTTTATGAGAAGAATATGAGTTTCATAATCAAAAGGAGTTGATTATAGTACCCTCGCTAATCTATTTGCTTTCAGAATATCACAACATATGCAGCTAACATGTACCTGGTAAAGAGTGTTTGCAGATTACATTATCTAGCATTAATAAAACTAACCTTTGAAAAACCGAACAGATGGATTAAAAAGAAACTGCAAACTGAAAATAATGCAAATAATGAAAGCCCAACTAAGCACATAAATGGCAGAGTTGACACTGCCTTAATCCTAATATGAGCCACTAATTAGCTATGAAATGAAGTAATAAACATTGACATATGGACAGTTTTTGTTTTACATAACTTGCATTATGCAAATTCAACTCCCTTGCAGAGCTGAGATACCGAAGATGCTAGACAATGGTACAGTCTCATGCCAGGGGTCCTCCATTCCAGGCAATGAAGTGCAGGGGCAGGGCCATGTAGAACCCTGAGAGGGCAGAGGGAGGTTCACTTCCACTAAGCGAGAACTGGCAATAATCAGATATGACAACAAGTGAAACAAGAAATTATAAATTTTTATAAATAATTATCGAGATTATTTGAAGTGTGCATTCATACTCATTAGTGTTAATAATGAATTTAATTATATATTGTACCTTTAGTTTTAATTAATCATAATGTGAAGGCATCATGATTAGTCAGATATTGAAAACTATGCTTTTGTTGCTGGAAATTATGTAAGTCACCTATAAAGACTCATACCTGCATATTTAAAAATAATTTGGAAAAAATTTTCTAATCTGTTTAAACATCTTCCAGATAAACAATTTTAGTAAGTTTTGAACGCAGCTGTTAGAAGTATGAAAATAGGATACATTCCAATTAGTTCACAAGAACAACAGATTGATATTATAGATATAAATTTACTAGCTAGATTTCAACAACAGCAACAAACTTTAAATAAATAAATAGTAGATCGGATTAGAAAATTAGTACCATTAGTACCATGATTTGTTTAACAGTGATGGAGTGCCGAGCAGGGCTTTTCATCCATTCCCCTTTGTCCCCCTCACCCTCAAGTCAAGTGAACAAGTATTTATTAAGAACTTACTATGTACCAGGCACTGTGCTAAGTATTGGAGATACAGAAAAAGGCAAAAAAGTCCCTGTTCCCAGTAAGTTTATATTAGTGTCTACTCAGCATGGCAGCAGCCCTTCTTACTCCATAGCAGTTAGCTGTGACTCCCCCCCACCAACCTCAATTTCCAGAAACCATGTTGAAGGGATCCACAGTTGGCATTCATCTTGGTACACTTATTCCTATGTGGGAGGAATGGTGATCTTATTTATCATAGTGATGGTATGGGAAAGTGGTGATCATTGCTAACGACCAAAGAAGCGGGACCACCCAAGCTATGTCATCTTTTTCAACATAGAATCGGCAATGCTGCGAAGAATTGAGCTGCAACACAGTTTTTGATGCCAAATGTCTGACTGGTTACAGATTTGATAATGTGATTGTGCAGTCAGATACAAAGCATTGACACTTCATGGTGTTGAATGACTCAGGCAGGCCTAATGTCCAAGTGGAATACCAAGAAGAAACCAAAAGTTTCCATCCAGAAGAAGTATCTTTTATGGTCTTGACCAAGATGAAAGAAATTGTCAAAGCTTACCTTGGGAACACTGCCCTAAATGCTGTCATCACAGTACCAGCATTCTTCAACGGTTCCCAATGTTAGGCCACCAAAGATGCTGGAATCATTGCTGGTCTCCATGCACTCAGAATCATCAATGAACCAATTGCTGTTGCTGTTGTTTATGGCTTGGACAAAAAGGGCTGGTCTCTAGAGAAACATGTTGATCTTTTACTTTGGAGGTGGCCTCCATTCTTAGTCAAGTCAAGTCCACAGCTGGGGATACATACCTGGGTGGGGAAGACTTTGACAACCTCATGGTCAACCATTTCATTTCTGAGTTCAAGTGAAAGCATAAGAAGGACATTAGTGAGAACAAGAGGACTATCCACCATCTGTGTTCCATTTAGGAACATGAAAAGCACACCTTCTCTTTGAGTACCCAGGCCAGTGTTGAGATTGACTTCCTCAATGAAGGTGTCAGCTTCCATACCTTTATCACCCATACTTGTTTTGAAGAGCTGATTGCTGACCTCTTCCATGGCACACTGGACCCCGTAGGCTGTAAGGGATGCCAGGCTAGATAAATCACTGATTCATTACATCATCTTGGTAGGTGGTTCTACTCAGATCCCCCAGATCCAGAATCTTCTGTAAGACTTCTTCAATGGCAAGGAGGTCAACCAGAGTATCAGTCCTGGTGAGGCTGTTGCCTGTGGAGCAGCTGTACAGGCTCTGCCACCTTGTCTGAAGATAAATCTGAGAATGTGCAGGACTTGCTGCTGTTGGAAATCACTCCTCTTTCTCTTGGTATTGAAACTGCTGGTGGCATTATGACAAACACAATACCACCATCCCCAACAAGCAGATGCAGACCTTTACCATCTACACAGACAACCAACCTGGTGTGCTTATTCAGGTTTATGAAGGTGAAAGATTAATAACAAAGGATAATAACCTGCTTGGCAAGTTTGAGCTTGGAAGAATCTCCCCGGCCCCCAGGGGAGTTCATCAGATTGAAGTAACATTTGACATCAATGCAAATGGAAACTTCAATGTTCCTGCTATGGATAAGAGCACCGGCAAATGGAATAATATCCCCATGATAAAGGTTGTCTGACCAAAAAGACATTGAGTATGATCCAGAAGACTGAGAAATACAAAACTGAAGATGAGAAGCAGAGAAAGAAGGTGTTTTCCAAAAATTCTCTTAAATCTTATGCTTTCAACATGAAGATTACTGTAGAAGATGAGAAAATCCAAAGCAAAACTGGTAATGAAGACAAACAAAAGATCCTTGACAAATATAATGAAATAATCAACTGGTTGGATAAGAACCAGACTGCTGAGAAGAAAGAATGTGAGCATCATCAGAAAGAATTGGAGAAGGTCTGCAACCCCGTTATTATTACTAAGCTATATCAGAATGCAGAGGCCATGCCAGTAGGCATGTCTGGTGGATTCATGAGGGTGAAGCAGCTCCATCTGGAGGTACTTTTTCTGGATCCACCATTGAAGAGGTCAACTAAATCATCAGAAGAAAGAACATTTCACACAGCTCTCCAAAAATTGAAGGACTCAAATTTATAGCCAAGGCAGTGGCAGTTTAAAAGCAATATTTAAGCTACTGTTTAAATGTGGGCATTCTGAATACTTAAACCTGTGTAGAGAGAGAAAGAAGTGAACACTGCTCTTTAACAGTACTATGAACAAGAAGAATTACAATTTTCATCCTGGAGAATAAAATCCATTTAAAATTGGCACCATAACCCCCCCCAAAGTGTATAATATAATGGAGGAGACAACAGGCAAACAACCGTGTGCAAACAAGATAAATACAGAATAAATTATAGATAATTAGAAGAAAGAAGGTATTAGAATTAAGAGGGATTGGAAAAGGCTTTTGCAGGAGATGATATTTTATCTGGGACTTGAAGGAAGCCAGGAAGACCAGGAGATGGAGATGAAAAGAGAGAACGCCTGGCATGGGGGACAACCAGTGAAAATGCCTGGAGTCAGGAGATGGAATAAGGTGTGTGAGGAACAGAAAAGAAGTAATTATCACTCTACGTGGTGGTGGGGAGGGAAACAATCTGTAGGATGACTAGAAAGATGAGAAGAGGATAGGTTATGAAGAGCTTTGAAGGCCAGAGGATTTTATATTTGATCCTGGAGGTAATAGGGTACCCCTGGAGTTTATTGAAGAGGGAGGGATGACATGATCAGGTCTGCAATCTGGAAGGATCAATTTGACAACTGAATGAAGAATGGACCTGAGTGAGGAAAAACTTGAGACAGGGAGACCAGTCAGAAATCTATTGCAATAGTGCAGGCATGAGGTAATGAGAACCTATATTAGGGTAGGGACAGTGTCAGGGAAGAGAAGGTGGTAATATACCAGAGATATTTCAAAGGTAAAAAATGACAAGACTTGGCAAGAGATTGGATAAGGGACAGGGTGATGTGAGTGAGGATCTGAGGGTGATAGCTAGGTTGTCAGCCTGGGTGACTGTGAGGATAGTGATACCCTCAACCTTAATAGGGAAGTTTGGAAGAGGAGAGTGCTTGGGGGGAAAGATAATGAGTTCCATTTCGGACATGTGTTTAAGATGTCTATAGGACATCAGTTTGAGATATCTAATAGGCAATTGGCATGTGAAAGAGGTTAGGGCTGGGTAAGTAGATCCGAGAGATTATAATTGAATCATGGGAGTTTTTGAGACAACCAGGAAAAATAGTATAGACAAAGGAGAAGAAAAGAGGGAAAGCCTCGGGAAAATCCAGTTAATGGAAGTGACCAGGATGACGATCCAGCAAAGGAAACTGAGAAGGAGCATTCAGGCAAGTAGGAAAAGAACCAGGAGAGGGCAGGTTCATGAAAACCTAGAGGGAGAGGCTGAGCAACAGTATATGAGGCTGCTGGTGTCAATAAGGATGAACACTAAGAAAAGGCAATTAGAGCTGGCAAATTAGTCATTGGCAGCTTTGGAGAAAATAATTTCAGATGTATAATGAAGTTTGAAGTCAGACCACTGATAATTAAGAGGAGAGTAAGAGGAAAGGAAGTAGAGGCATCGATCTTAAATGGCCTTCTCAAGGAGTTGTGGGAGTTCTCTCATAGAAGGGAGGAGGTATATAGGATGATAGCTAGTGTGGATGGATGGATCAAGTGAGGAGTTTTTGAGAAAGAGGTTAGAGTATGTAGGCACTAAGTAAGCGGTCAGTAGAAAGGGAGAAATTGAAGTTACAGGGGAGTGGAAATGATAGGCGAGGAAATCTGCTGGAGATGAACTGGAATGGGATCACTTGAACTTTTATTTTCCTCTCTTCCCTCTCCCCCTTGCCTCAACACAATGCTTTCTGCATATAATAGTTACTAAGTGAGTGTTAAATGAATGAGGAATGGCAAAGCATGAAATACGTTACTGAAGTTTCAATTGTCAGACTAGGAAACTGTCCCCTAATCCCCACCCAGAAACCCAGGGACTTTGAGAGTTAATCTCTGCAGAGATCGGGATGCAATTAAGTAGCCAAAATTTATTTAAGTCGTTAACTTTTCCACATCCTCCTTCCCGTCTTCCATCTAAAACCAAGCCGCTGTGCAGTCAGTGATTGGAAGTCAGTAATTTTGGGATCTGCTCATAGTTCAGCCTAAACAGGATGATGACATCACAGTTTAAACTAGTTACCTCCTCTCTACACTCGAGCCTTTACAAGTGCAAATAAATCCTCCAGCAACTTACATCCATCTCCCCAGCACAGCACTCCCCAGCACAGGATGTACCAGTAATGTCCACCAAAGGACAGAATCCAGTCATCTTTCTTCTGGGAGGGACCTATCCGTTATTTAAGATACACATTTGGTTGGTTTGATGAGAAGGGCAGGACCACGTTCAAACCACTATTGCAGTTCCCCAGGCTCCTCCCCCCCCCCCCCCCCCCCCCCCGCCCCGCCAACCCTCCATCCCTTTACCAATCTAAGCAAAGTTGTGCCGCGTTTCCCTTAGAGACGCCCCGCCCTTCCTCCTAGGCGGTTGCTATGGAAACGGATCCCAAAGCCACCTGAGTCCCTGGAGCAGGTCTGCCGGTGCCCCTTGTCCTCGAGCCCAACACGCACCCCTTCATACAAAGCCAGTACCCACAAGTCCACAACTATTATCTCTCGCAAAAGCCATGGAAGTCTCTGGCTCCCCCAAGCCTGAGGAATCCCGTGAGGAAGATAAGCAGGAAAAACAAAAGGAGGGAGCCAAGGAAGGCGGGCAGCCTGGGGAAGTTGCTCCACCTTCTTCCTCCCAGGGCTTCGAACCCAAGGTAGCTGACTCCCTTAAAGAGGAAAAGGAACCGGCACCCGAGCCCCAGTCCGGGGGTGGTACCGCGCCTCAGAGCCCCGGATCTGGAGGGAGAGCCTCTGGAGCTCCCTCAGCAGAACCAGACGCTGCAGTTAGCCCCGCTGCCCCTTCAGAACCAGGTACGGAAGGTCCTCCTCAGCTGAAGCCAAATCCACAGGTGCTCGCTCCACCCGCCAAGTCTGAACGGGACATTCATGAAATTCCCATGGCTGGGGAGCCTCATCCCAGCCATTCAGAACAAATTCCTTATGAAAGGGAATCAACTCTTTACTTAAATGCACCACAGGAATCCTCCTCTTACGGCAATCTAGCAGAACAACCAGAATCCGAAGTTTTTTATCGTGATGAATCCACCAGTAACTCTGATCTCAAGCCGCCAGAACGTGGGTGGAAACAAAAGGGTGAGCCTGAACCTGCTGCACCCAGTAAGCTAGAGATTGCTGCCCAGAATGCGAAGGCATATCTGCTGAAGAAAAGTAGCAAATCGGGACTAAATCTGTGAGTCCTAGATAAATGGAAACGATATTGACTGAGGAGAAAGGACTATAACTAAGCAGTTGGGTGTGTATGTATGGGTGTGTGTCTCCAGAAGAGTCATGTTAGTAAAGAAAATGGCAAAAGACTGTGGAAGCCCCGGATGTGCTAAATGGTGATCTGGCTAGTAGTTTGATGAAGCCCAGGCACATAGTAATAACATTTCTTTCCATAAATTAATGGTTCTCAATTATGCCTGTCAATCTACAAACATTTTGCTGAATGACTGGTTGGTTTTATGTGTAGTGAGTTGAATCTGTCTACTTAAATATCAGAGATGGTAGTAGTAAAATAGCTCATTTTGTTTATTTTTAAAGAATATTCTGTATTTTCACAAAAGCAAAAATGAGGGAAAATAGTTAAACTATTACTTCTATTTAATTATTTAAAGCTATAATTTGTTTAACCTAGAGAGTTGCTGTTCTTATTAATAGTTTCTCTTTTCCATAGACTTTGATAAAAAGTAAAAAAAAAAACAAAACAGTTCTCCTAATTAAAAAAAATCTGTCTATTCCAAGAAACAAGAAAAAGCCAGAATTGGAGACCGGCCAATGATGTAGAAGTGGCATCATTCACATTAAAAGTGAATTTAAGCATAACCTCAAAATAAGAATCTTGATAAACATGAATAAAAATGATGCCAGTATTTATATGCAAAAATTATCCCAAAAAATGTGAGTACTACTTATACAATGTTGAGGATGTGCATCCAACATAGATAAATCTATGAAAGGTGAAAATTAATGAAATATAAACTCTTTGAGGTTAAAGTCTGTTTCATTTCTATCTTTGAATCCCAGTGCCTAGTACAGTGTTTAAGCATATAGTGGCTATTTATGAAAACTTACCTTGCTTATTGGTGTCCCCTTGTATATGAGAATAACATACTCTTTATTCTTGATACCTATTCAAAATATTCAAACTCTTGATTTTAAGAAGTTCATTAATATAAATATCCCAAAGCATAAAATAATAGCAACCAGCATAAATAGGAAAGTAGTTCATTAATAAGCAATATAGTCCTTACTATACTTTGTGTAGAAATATATTAAGGAAATAGATTTGTGCAGAATAAAAAATCTCTGCCTTAGAAAATTTGACATTTCATTTGAGAAAAATTCACGTGTATATGTGCATATATATGTGTGTGAAACATACATTTGATCTCTCTCTACATATTCAGTCAGTCAGTAAGCATTTATTAAGCACCTGTTATGTGCCAGGCATTTTCTAAGCACTGAAGATTCAAAGAAAGACAAAAGTCAGTCGTTGCCATTGAGGAAATCTAATGGGGGAGACAACATGTGAACAACTATGTAAAAGCAAGCTATATACAGGATAAATGGGAAATAATTAACAGAGAAAAGGCACTAGAATTGAGGGATACTGAAAGGCTTCCTGTAGAGGGTGGGATTTTAGCTGGGACTTAAAAGAAGCCAAGGAAGCCAGGAGGCAGAGATGAGGGAAGGCATTCCAGACATGGGGTACAGTAAGTGAAATTGCCTGGAACTGAGAGATGGAGTGTCTTGTTTGAGGGACAGCGAGCAATGGATAGGAGTGTAAAGTGAAAAAAAGACTGAAAAGGGGAGGGAAGGGGCTGGGTTATTAAGGGCTTTGAATGCTAAAGAGAAGATATAAAATATGTAAACATTCATAAATGTAAAGTATATTTTAAAAATATATAACTTTAAGAAGGAGCAGTCAAGAAGAACTCAAGGGAACAGGAAAGCTCTCATGTAGGAACTGCCACCTGAGCTGAGCCTAAAAAGAAGTTAGGGATTCTGAGAGGCTAAGATTCTGAGAGGCAAGAGCATGCCAGCAATGGGAGGACCCACTGTACAAAAGCATTCAGGAAAGAAATGGAATATTACATACAGGGAGCTGATAGGGGCAGTTTGGCTATAGAATACGTGAAAGGGAATAATAGGTAGTAACAATGGAAAGGTGGGTGGGAGCCAGACTGTGGAAGAGTTTAAATACCAAACAGAAGAGTTCATATTTTATTCTAAAACAATGCAGTCACTTTTGAGGACAGGAAATTAACATGGTCAGAGGTGTGCATTAAAAATGTCACTTTGGCTGCTGTGTGGAGGATAGATCAGAGAAAGGAGACATTAGAAGTAGGGAAACCAAATAAGAGACTATTGCCAAGCAATGGTTGATAAGAACCTGAACTATGGTACTGGCTGTGATTGGAAAGGGGAAAAATGGCAAAGATATTGTGAAGGTAGAAAAGCCCAGACCAGGCAAGTGAACGTGGAAGATGAGAGGTAAAAATATCAAAGAAGACTCAGGTTGTGAACTTGAAAAGAAATGGGAAAGTGGAGTAAGTGTGGGTTTTGGTGGAAAGATGAATTCAACTTGGGACAGTTTGAGATGCTTATGGAATAATCAGGTGAAGATGTCCAGCAGGCACTTGATAATGTGGGACTGGAGCTCAAGAGAGAAACCACTTTGGTGGTTGAGGAGAAGATGGATTGGATGGGGGGAGTTGAGGCAGGCAGGCAACAGCAGGCTATTGCAATAATCCAGGTGTGAGGTGATGAGAGGCTGTACTTGAGTGGTGGCAGTGTCAGAGGAGAGAAAAGGGCATATTCAAGAGATATTGCAAAGGTGAAATCAGTAGGCTTTGGGCAACAGATTGGATATGTGGGGGTGAAGAGTCAAAATTGACCCCTAAGTTATGAGTCTGAGGTACTGGAAGGATGGTGTTGCTGTCTACAATAATACATAAGGTAGGAGGGCTGGAAAGGATTTAGAGGGAAAGATGAGTTCATGTTTCAACATGTTGAGTTTAAGATGTCTGTTGGACATCCAGCTTGAAATGAATGGCAATTGGAGATAAGAGTTTGGAGGTCAGCGGTGAGATTAGGGCATAATGTACTATAACACATATAACATAATATATGTAATAAATAGATTTGAGAATCATCAGTATAAAATGGTAATTAAATCCATGGGAGCTGATGAGAAAACCAAATGAAATAGTACAGAGGAAGAAGTGAAGAGGGCCCAGAACAGAACCCTGTGGCACCTATGTTAAGGGGCCTTCTCCCTCAGAAAGTGCTAGAGACTTTCTGAGGAGACAGAAGATGTCTTCAGTGTATAAGCAATTAATGTCTCAGTAAGTCTGAAAGTTTTCAAGCTCCTTGAGTGCCTGAATCTTCGCACTTTCATCAGTTTTATTTGTTGTATTTAGGAAGTCTAATGCCCTTTTCGGGAATTTTCTCTCTTTGGTAGATACGATCATCTTTGTAAGGTACTGACTAGGATTTTAGATCAACGTCCTGAAAATGTTGTTGACATCATTGAAAATATCAGTCAAGATGTGAAGAAGGCTCATTTTAATAAGAAATTGGACACACTCCAAGATGAACATGAGATACCTTTGGCATATGAACTAGCAGAGAAGCAAAAGGCACTTTTTCTCCAAGGGAATTTGGAAGGTGATCAAGAACAGGAAGATGAAATAGTAAGTCACCATGGCCAATTTTTTATTTCTTCTTATTTCATAGTTCTCTATAAATTCTTTTTACCTTTGTTTTTGTCAAGTATTCTTCAAGTAGCATTTTCCAACTTACCTCACCTATGACAATCATTCCTTTGCTTTGGATTTCCCATCAAATTTGTAAAGTTGTACTTCACCATTTAAAATTTTCTGGAGTCTCCTTATATTCTTGTCTTATCTACTTAAATCTATTTTTAAAGTCTTTTGTGGCAGAGGAGAGAAGTAGCATGGTATGTTAAGTAAAGAGCTGGCCTTGAAGCCAGGAAACCCACTGACTAATCCTGGGCAAGTAATTTAACCTCTCAGGGCTCTATAAGACTACAAGTTGGAAAGGAGGTACCAAACTGTTGGTGAAGAAGACAGAGATTGTGGGACTGAGTGATGTAAAATAAAAATAATTAATTAAGTAATTAACTAAAAAAGAAAAGGAGAGAGATTTCTTATCTGGGAGGTCCCTATATCAATGAAATCGGAAGTCTAGTTCCTCTCCCTGTGGCAGGGACAATATTTTGGGCATTTTATATAAAAATACATCAAACATATTACCTACTACATAGAGGTTGTTGTTTTTCAGCCATTTCAGTCTAGTCCAACTCTTCATGACCCCATTTGGGGTTTTCTTGGTAAATATACCAGAGTGGTTTGCCATTTCCTTCTCTTAGCTCATTTTACAGGTGAGAAAACTAAGGCAAACAGTATTAAGTGACTTGCCCAAGTGTCTGAGGCTGGATCTGAACTCAGATCCTCCTGACTCCATGCCCAGTGACACTCTATCCACTGTGCTACCTAGATGTCCTCTACAGAGAGGTAGAATAATATAATGGAAGAAACCCAAATGTGATGGATTTGAACCTAGGTTCTACCACTTGCTAACTGTATAATCTTGTACAAGTCAGTCTCTAAACATTTATTAAGCACCTACTATGATGCCAGGCACTGTGCTAAACTCTAGGGATACAAAAAAAAAGGCAGTGCACCTTAATTTTTTATTTGGAAAATAGACTTACTATTTATGCTACCTACTTATAGGGTTATTGAAGAAATCAAATAATGAAAATACTTCATCAACTGTAAAAGTGTTATGTAAATGTTATTTTAGTTAATGCTTAATAAATGTTTATTGTATGAACAAATGTAGAACAAATGAAAGTCTGTTTTTAAATGACTGCCTTTACTTGGGCTTCACTTTGAATCCTTACCCAGACTGGCCTTTTTTATATTACTCTTATTTTTTTCACATGAGTTGTTAAGAGATGAAAATGTGAGATGATTCAGGAAGGGCTGAAAAGACAGTGGAAATGATATCATTCTTGCACATGCTATAAGAATTTGCGAATGATTTCCCCCATCAGAGTAAGCTAGTAAGGATGGTATACTGCATTATTGAATACATGTTTTGGTGACTCAGAAATTTCTGATGTGCACATTTCCAAATAGAATCCATAATTCTGTTTCCTCGCTGCCTGTGTAGCATACGTTTATTATTCTGTTTCCCAGATGCTTCTGTAGTAATCTTCAATGGCACTATTCTTAGATGCCATCTCGAGCCTATCTCTTTGTTTATAAATTTGCTAGTTTAAGCAGATGCTATCCTAGAAATATAAAAATGTCATTTATGTTCCTGTCCCTGTGACTAACTTGAATCGTTATTTAGATTAGCGATTTTTAACCAGGGGGTAAGAGGTCTACAGAATGCAAGGTGCTTATGGATAGATTTCAAGGGATCCACGAATTTGAATGGGGAAAAATAAACATTCATTTTCTCTGACTTTTCATAAAAATTTAGAATTTCCTTCAGTTATTTAAAAACATGATTCTGAGAAGAGGTTGATTCATAGACTTCACCAGACTGACAAAGGAGTCCATGACACAAAAAAAGGTTAAAAACTCCTGAGTCAGATAATTCATAATTCTTCATACCCTTCTTTAATAACAATCCACCATAATAGGCTTACTTAATTTCTGATTAAACACTTTAATATTCTCATATGAAATGTACACTCAGATTTTTTTTTGAAGAACCACATTTAAGTATCCATAATTCTCTTTGATTCTGCTATAAAATATCTTAAAGGATCGATGCCAAAGACTTGCTTTATAAGTGAGGCAGCATATATGAGAATGTTCTTTTGGAGGGTTACTAAATAAACATCTTCGGAGGGTTCAAGATAAACTAATCTTATATATAATTCTCAGTAGTGAGGTTCCAATTAGCATATTTGTGTATAATGTATATTTTAGTGGGAGAAAAGAAGACGGATTTGTGATTCCATTGGTACTAGGAACCCCTGTTTAACAACCCTGTACCTTGTCTGTGATTTATAGTTTGAAAAAACTGGGTGAGACACTGAGAAGTTAAGCAATTTGCCCAGAATCACATAGGTAATATTTATCAGAGAGAGGACTTGAATCCAGGTCTTCCTGGTCTTCTATCCATTATGCTATCCTGCTTCTTATATAACAATAATACTTAATGTTTACGTTACATTAGAAATTACAAAGTACTTTCACTTATTGTATCTTATTTAATCTTCATTACAATTCACTGCAATAGATAGGCAATGTTATTATCCTCATTATACAGGTGAAGAAATTGAGATGAAGGTTGTTACTGAGTTAAGTTCATATGACTAGTGTATAGTAACGCTAGAAATTGAATCAGCCCATTACTGAGTCTTTGGAGAAGACTCTAGAGCTACAGCCTCCAATGTTCCTTCCATTAAACCATGCTATGGGGATGTTTATTTATAGGCAACCTTCAAATCTAAATACTACTATTACTTCCTTTGTCTCCTCTCCATACAATTACTTCAGGCTTTAGCCCAGAAATCATTCAACAACAACATGTAATCGACCAGCAAGCGTTTATCAACATCTTACTATGGGCCAGGCACAGAGCTAAGTGCTGGTCACCTGCTTCATGCCAGGTGTAAATAAAGGCTGTGTGTGCGTGTGTGTGTGCATGTGTGCGAGCGTGTGTGTGCACGCATGTGTATGACACAATGTACAGGCAATGTTAAGGAGCACCAGAAGTCTTTATTAAATCTGAGGCCATATTGGACAATAGCAAACTAAACCATACTGTTTGGTTCACTGTTAGGTGAGCATTATTAAGGAAAAAAAAATTGACTTACTGATAGCTAAATATTAAGTGGTTATTATGT
Organism: Trichosurus vulpecula; assembly: GCF_011100635.1. Classification (NCBI taxonomy): domain Eukaryota; kingdom Metazoa; phylum Chordata; class Mammalia; order Diprotodontia; family Phalangeridae; genus Trichosurus; species Trichosurus vulpecula. The sequence continues at coordinate 148,161,124 of NC_050579.1, read as the reverse complement.
ACTGAACTCTCGACTATGTGCTTTGAAGAGTACAAAATAAATATAAGATAGAGTCTTGGTGACAAATAGTTTATAATATAATTAAATTGAGATTAGAAATATACATATAAAATGATAAGAGAAAAAGTATTAAATTTCTAAATTATAGAATACAGACATTTAGCAGAGGCTAATGGCACAATTATTAATTGTGAGGTACATAGTACATGCAAAAAAAGTTAGAAGAGATAAGTATGGATTGGAATCATTACACTTCATGAAGAAAGGAGCACAATATCAGCTTGACCATAAAAGAAGAGAATAATGAGTACAGATAAGGAAAAGCAGAGTACATTCCCGGTTGGATAAAAAGCATGAGCAAGACACAGGGGCCAAAATAAAAAGTGTGTGTGTGTGTAGGAGGCACATGCACTGGAGTGGCAAGGGAGAGTGTAACAAGATAGGCTTAGTTGGAATAGAAAGAGTACAAAGCCTGATTAGGTAAAGTGATGTCCAATTTCGGAGGACCTTGGATGCTAGATTTGATCTAATGATGAATTTCATTCCTTTATACAATAATGACTTATGGAATGCCTTCTAGTACTTTGAAGGATACAAAAAAGGAATAACCATTAATGTAAAGTTGTAGATTTGGTAGTAGTTGAATGACTGAACCCAAAGAGTAGTCATAGAATTATAGATTCTCAGAGGCCTAGTCGGACCAACACTTTAATGGGAATTGTCACTACAACAATTCCCAAAAGTGACAGTCTCTGCTTGAAGACCTCCAGTGAGGAGGAACCCATTGCCTCCCAAGCAGCCCATCCTACTTTTAGATAGGAAACTTTTTGAAACACCAAGCATAAATCTTCCACTCCTCAACTTCCACATTTAGCTCCCAGTTGTGCTCTCTGAAGCCAAGCAAAACAAGTCTAATACCTCTTCCATATGACAGCCCTTGCAATACCAGAACACGACTAGCCTACCCCCATTCATATGGACTATTTGTGCCCAACCTGTGGTAGGCAGAGCCTTCCGAGCTCATCTTGGTCTGACCGGCCACAGTTGGACACACTGTAACTTGATTCTAAGATAGTGATGTCATTCTGGTTCTCTTCAAGAATGAAGAACAAAGAGTCAATCACTCTACTTAGCAATCAAAGTAGGCTACTTGTTCTGTAGATGCCCCATTCAATCCCCATCTCTGTTCCTTTTCACAAACTGTTTCAAGTGCCTAAAATGCACTCCCTCTTCTCCTCTGTTCCTTAAGATCCCTAGCTTTGTCAAAGGCTGTATCAGGAGGGCAGAGTCTATAATTTCAAAGAGGATTATATATATATATGTCTGAAAAGTTCGGAACCGCCGGATATAAGAAACTCTCAAAGTAGGAGGCAGAAGAATCAAAGCATATATTTAGGCTCCACAGTAACCAACCCACGAACCAGCATCCCCATTTTGATATATTGATCAAAAGCTTCCAGGCCCAATAAGTATGCCTCACAAGAGTAAGCAGGAGGCCACAGAGAAGCATGATGGTGTAAAGCAAAATCATATACATGCTTCCCCTCTATGGTAAAAAGATTACCCACTGGCCTCAAGTCCTTGTTCAGCTTCCTCCCGTAGGTCAGCTCTGCTACTGGCAGCTCCTGCTTCAGCTTCGGCTGTGGCTGTAGCTATAGCAGCCTCTGGCTCTAACGGAAGCTGTTTTTAACCATCGGGCTTCTGCGGGGGTGTAAGGTACGCCGGGGAAAGCACAGGTTCTTTCAATCTGCTTAAGCAAGGTGAAGGGGTTGACCGGGAAAGCACAGGTTCTTTTGATCAGCTTAAGCAAGGGAAGCAAGGTGAAGGGGCCGACAAGCTTACTCCATTCCAACATACAAACAGCATTCAGTTGGTTCAGGGGAAAAAGCCAAACTATTCAAGGGCACTTGTTGACTAAGTGCTAAGGAGCCCATTTTTGGTTACCAACACAAAGGCTCAGAACAAATGCTACCTGCTATATGAGGTGTGAAAAATTACATCTTTATGAAGTATAAAAAATATGCCTATAGGAGTCCTTTCCTGATTCTCCCAGTTGTTAGAGCTCTTGATTCCCTCCCCACATGTACTCCATATGAATTTTTATTTACTTGCATTTATTTTGTATTACCATTACTAGTTTGTGTACATGCTGCTCTCCCTGCCCCCAAATAGAAAGTAAACTTGTGGCTAAGAGTTGTTTTTCTTTTTGTCTTTGTGTTCCCAGTGAATAGCGCATAATAGACACTTAATTTGTTGTTGTTCAGTCATTTCCAACTCTTCATCACTCCATTTGGGGTTTTCCTGGCAAAGATATTGGAGCGGTTTGCCCTTTCCCTCTCCAGAGCATTTTACAGATGAGGAAACTGAGGCAAACAGGGTTAAGTGACTCATCCAGGGTCACACAGCTAGTAAGTGTCTAAGGCCAGATCTGAACTCAAGAAGATGAGTCTTCCTGACTCTGGCCTAGCACTCTATCTACTGTGCCACCTAGTTGCCCCTTGACAGTTAATAAATGCTTCTTATATGAAATATATTATATTCCCAGTTCTCATCATCCTAGTCACCCTCCTCTGGATGCTCATCAGCTTACCAATACCCTTCCTAAAATGTGGTACCTAGAACTTAGTACAATATTCTAGATGTAATCAGATCAAGATAGAGTACAGTGGAAACATCACATCCCTCATTCTGAACCCTAGGAGTGTCATAACATAAGCTATGATCATGTTAGCACTTTTGGCTACCATATTGGACTACTCTTATTTTGACAGCTGGCACATTTTGAGTTTGCAGCCCATGAACAAAAACTCAGGCTTTTTTCACATGAACTGTTGTGTCCACATAACTCACCTGCTATACTAGTACATATTTTATGGACCCACAGGTAGGATATTATCCTTATTAAATTTCATTTTCTTAGATTCATCCCATGATTCTCAAAGCCACAGGTTCCCCACCCCTGGGCTAGCCTATTGAGATCTTTTTGCCTCCTGATTTTCATCCACTATTTTGGGTATTCATCCCAGCTACATGTAGCCTATAAATCTGATGCCATTACCCAAGGCTATGAAAAAAAACAAAGAGCAGCAAATGGCCAAGGACGTTCTGCTAGTGATCTCCCTCCAAGTTAGCATCAAGCCTTTAATGACTACTCTTTGCATGAGTCCAGTCATTCAACTAGTTCTGCTTTCATAATTAGTTGTCTGATCACTTAGTCCACATCTTTTCTACTAGCTAACATGGGAAACTTTCTTTTCTCTTTTTTGTTTCCTGCCTTCTCTTTCTTCCTTCTTTCTCCTTTTTTTCTTTTTCTCTTTCTCCTTTCTTTCCTTCCTTCCTCCCTCCCTCCCCCCTCTCTTTTTACTATGTCTCTCTATTTTCACCTAGGCTAGAAATGTAGGAGCCATAATTGGGGACCTGATCCAAATGCTGATTGGTATGGAAGCTTTAACTTTTGTCATTTTTCCAACCTGAGCGAGTTTGCCCCTTCTAAACAACCTAGTGGCTGACACTCCCAGGGACTCACCATATTAGTGTCAGACTTATTGCAGATAACTGATCAGCTTTAGCCCTACTGCAGCTCAGAACCCCCAACTTAAAGTGGTTCACCAGCCTCAGCCTCCCCTAGAAGCAAGGATTATGGCACAAGGGTATGGCACCATGGCCAGCCACAAGAAACTTTTTCAAATGTTTTCTTGAAATCTAGATGTGTTGTGTCTATGATATTCTTCTCAGTCTTGTCAAAGAAGGAAATGAAGTTAGTCTGGTATGATTTATTTATTAATAGGTCAATAAGTACAAAATGTTCACTGATTGAGGAAGTTCCTCACCAAGACTTCTCGATAGCCATGAAATCACAGGTCCAATCCAAATAAAATGTAAGATGATAAATCTGGGTCTGTCATCTGAAGACTGGTCTATAAGTATAGAAAGGATTATCAACTTGATCACAAGTTGATGAATTTTTCTGCCATGGCCGCTCACAGAGACTGTTACTTGTGTATAGAAGGGTTGTGATCTGTGTCCCTGCAAGGGAATACCTATAAGAAATGAAATCAGAGATCCTTGAAATATTAAAGTAAGTATAAGATGATAGGATAAAAGCTTCATATATAAGTAATTAAAGAGGATATAAAATAGGAAAGTGATAAAGGTATTATCATAAAGGTGGATTCATCCCTATAGGATGATATTGAGCTGGGTCTTAAAAAAATTAAGAAGATAAACTGGCTGAGAGGTTGGTGGAACAGCTTTGTAGATATGAGTAATAACATGAACAAAGGTATTGTGATTGGAATTAGTAAAGCATTCAAGAGAATGCAGGTGAAGAAAGGAATACAAATAGATTCTCTTGCATTCAGTGGTGTACAGGAGTTAGCTTTATTGGGCTGTGAGAGATGGTAAATTTTCAGTGTGAGTATATTACCTTAGAAATTGACAACTAATTTTAAATAAAATAAAATATTAGCAAAAAGATTGAAGCAACTTATCATGAGAATAATATACTTTGATCAGGTAAGATTTATTCCAGGAATGCAAGGCTGGTTTAATATTAGGAAAACTATCAGCATAATTGATCATATCAACAACAAAACTAGCAGAAACCATACGACTATCTCAATAGATGCAGAAAAAGCTTTTGACAAAATACAGCATCCATTCCTATTAAAAACACTAGAAAGCATAGGAATAAATGGAGTCTTCCTTAAAATTATAAGTAGTATCTCCCTAAAACCATCAGCAAGCATTATATGTAATGGGGATAAGCTAGATCCATTCCCAATAAGATCAGGGGTAAAACAAGGATGTCCATTATCACCCCTATTATTCAATTTGGTACTAGAAATATTAGCTTTTGCAATAAGAAAAGAAAAAGAAATTGAAGGAATTAGAATAGGCAAAGAAGAAACTAAGTTATCACTCTTTGCAGATGATATGATGATTTACTTGAGAATCCTAGAGAATCAAGTAAAAAAAACTACTAGAAATAATAAAAAACTTTAGCAAAGTTGCAAGATATAAAATAAATCCACATAAATCCTCAGCATTCCTAAATATTACTAACAAAGCCCAATAGCAAGAGATAGAAAGAGAAATTCCACTTACAGTTACCATAGACACTATAAAATATTTGGGAGTCTACCTGCCAAGACAAACCCAAGGCCTATATGAACATAACTATGAAACACTTTTCACACAAATAAAGTCAGATCTAAATAAATGGAAAAACATCAGTTGCTCGTGGTTAAGCTGAGCTAATATAATAAAAATGACAATTTTACCTAAATGAATTTACTTATTCAGTGCCATACCAATCAAATTACCAAAAAATTATTTTACAGAGCTGGATAAAATAATAACAAAATTCAGCTGGAAGAACAAAAGGTCCAGAATATCAAGGGAATTAATGAAAAGAAATGCTAGGGAAGGTGGCCTAGTCATACCAGATATTAAACTGTAGTATAAAGCAGCAGTCACCAAAACTACTTGATACTGGCTAAGAAACAGAGTGGTGGATCAGTGGAATAGGTTAGGTACACAAGATGCAGTAGTCAACAACTATAGCAATCTACTCTTCGATAAACCCAAAGAATCCAGCTTCTGGGCTAAGAATTCACTATTTCACAAAAACTGCTGGGAAAATTGGAAAATGGTATGGCAGAAATGGGGCATAGACCCAGTTTCTTACACCATATACCAAAATAAAGTCAAAATGGGTTCATGATTTAGAAATAAAGGTTGACACTATAAGCAATTTGGGAGAGCAAGGAATAGTTTACCTGTCAGATTTATGGGAAAAGGAAGAATTCATGACCCAACAAGAGATAGAGAGCATTACAAAATGCAAATGGATAATTTTGATTATGTTAAATTGAAAAGTTTTGTATAAAAAAACCAATGCAACCAAGATTTGGAGGGAAGCAGAAAACTGGGAGAAAATCTTTACATCTAATGTCTCTGATAAAGGCTTCATATCTAAAATACACAGGGAACTAAGCCAAATTTATAGGAATACAAGTCATTCCCCAATTGAAAAATGGTCAGAGGATATGAACAGGCAGTTTTCAGAGGAAGAAATTAAAAATATCTATAGGCATATGAAAAAATGCTCTAAATCCCTATTGATTAGAGAAAAACAAATCAAAACAACTCTTAGGTACCACATCTCTCCTGTCAGATTGGCTAACATGACAAAACATGTGTTTTGGAGAGGATGTGGGAAAATTGGAACACTGTTACATTGTTGGTGGAGTTGTGAACAGATCCAGTCATTCTGGAGAGCAATTTGGAACTATGCCCAAAGGGTTATAAAAATGTGTATACCGTTTGACCCAGCAATACCACTTCTAGTGCTGTATCCCAAAGAGATCACACAAGTTGGAAAGGGACCCATAAGTACAAAAATGTTTATAGCAGCTCTTTTTTTGTGGTAGCAAAGAACTGGAAACCAAGGGGATGCCCATCAATTGGGGAATGGCTAAACGAGTTGTGGTATATGAATGTAATGGAATACTATTGTGCTATAAGAAATGGGGAACATACGGACTTCATAATAACCTGGAAAGACCTATACGATATGATGCTGAGTGAGGGGAGCAGAACCAGGAGAACGTTGTACACAGCCACAGACATATTGTTTCTGTGATGACTAACTTTGATAGATTTGGCTCTTCTCAGCAATACAAGGTTCAAAGACAGCTTCAAAGGATTCATGATGGAAAGAGCTATCTACCTCCAGAGAAGTACAGGGTCTGAATGTAGATTGAGGCAAACCATTTGCTCTCTCTTTTTTTCTCTTCTTTTTTGATTTCATTTCTCCTGTCTCATGATTCATTCCATTGGTCATAATTCTTCTTTACAAGTTGACTACTGTGTAAGTAAGTTTAATGCAAAGGTATATGTAGAATATACATCAGATTCCATGCCATCTCTGGGGGGGGGGGGAGGAAGAGGGAGGGGAAGAAAATTTGGAACTCAAAAACTTGTGGAACTGAGTGTTATAAATTAAAAATAAAAAATCTAAAAAATTAAAAAAAGAAATTGATAATTGCTACAAATCAAGGCTTGAGTTATAGTTTTTTTAATTGTCTAGACTTAAAAGAGTGTTAATAATACAGATTAAGTTGAAAAGTGCTCATGCATACATTTTTCCCCCAGAGAGCCTTGTTGTTAAACTTTTATCAGCATACTCCTGTATTGTTCTATAAACATTGCTTGGGTTCATCAGAAATGCAGCAAAAAGCTCAAGGAATGAAATTATTGCCATACTGGAAGACTGATGCCAGTAGGCTAATAATAATGATATAATAATGATAATAATTAATAGTAATAATAATAACTGGCATTCACATAACACCTTAAGGTTTGCAAAATGCTTTATATCCATTATCCCATTTAAGTCTTGCCACATCCCTGCTTGTATCTGACATTCTAACTAATGTATTTCTCTCTTAAGGCAGAAACTCCTCTTCCAAATATAATGGAATCAGCTTTCTATTTTGAACAAGCTGGAGTTGGTTTGAGTACAGATGAAACCTACCGCATTTTTCTTGCCCTCAAACAACTCACTGACACACAGCCAATACAGACATGCCGCTTCTGGGGAAAAATCTTGGGTCTGGAGATGAATTACATTGTGGCTGAAGTGGAATTCCGTGAAGGGGAAGATGAAGAGGAGATAGAAGAGGAAGATATCATCGAAGAGAGTGAGGCTGATGAAGATGAGGAAGATGAATTACCTAAGTCTTCTTACAAGGGCCCACAAGTGATACCAAAAGAAGAAAACAGAACAGGTGCCAACAAATATACCTACTTTGTGTGCAATGAGCCAGGAAAGCCTTGGGTAAGGTTACCATCAGTGACACCGGCACAAATTGTTATTGCAAGGAAAATCAAGAAATTTTTCACTGGACGATTAGATGCTCCTGTCATGAGTTATCCCCCCTTTCCAGGAAATGAGAGTAATTACTTGCGGGCACAAATTGCTCGAATTTCAGCAGGAACTCACATTAGCCCTCTAGGTTTCTATCATTTTGGAGAAGAAGGTGAAGAGGAGGAAGAAGTGGAAGGTGGACAGGATAATTTTCAGAAGAATCCCGATTTTGAAGGCATCCAAGTCACTGAGCTTGTAGAATCCCTGTCCAACTGGGTTCATCATGTGCAACATATTCTACCTCAGGTATGCTCCCTGCAGTTCTTAATCTATTCATCAATCATTATTTATTTAATTTCTACTGGGTGGGAGACAAGCATAAGACAATAGTCTGTCCTTCCTTAAGGAGTTTATAGTTCAGCAAAAGAGAGAGGCACAAAAATATCGACTAAAAATACAAGTCAAAATGCCAAATAAGTATTATTGATTAGAGACTTTCAAATTGGGTAGGAAGGAGGGAAATAAGCATTTATTAATAACCACTATGTTCTAGGCACTGTACTAAGTGCTTTATAAATATCATCTCATTTGATTTTCCCTCCTTGAGAGATACTATTATTATCTCCATTTTATAGGTGAGGAAACTAAGGCAGACAGAAGTTACTTAAGGCAGACAGAAGTTACTTGCCCAGGGTCATACAGCTAGCAGGTCTGAGACCAGATTTGAATTCAGTTCTTCTAGACCCCAGGGATAGGATAGGAATCCAATGTGCCACCTAGCTGCCCCAAGTGTAGCGCTTCTGTTCTGTGTTCTGTGAACTACTTCAAATGAAGTAGGATTTAGATGAGTTTGTGAAATTCCTTATTTTTTTCATATTTTAAATTTATGTAAGCGTATCATTTTTAGGATCTCGTTCCTTTTCTTTAAATCACACTTCTATTTCACCATAGTGGTACACTTATTAGCAAGTGTATTCAAAAACTGTCAGAGAATATATGATTATTGCCATTTGTATATTGAAAACATACTACATTATTTTAGTGTAACCCACACAAGGAAAAACATGAAAAAGATAGTGAATTACATAAAAGAAAAGTGAAAAATTACGGCCTTCACTATAGCTATCCCCATCCCATCCCGTCCCGTCCCGTTCCATTTATTCTCTTCTCCTTCTCTCCTCTTCTCCTTTTCTTTTGTTCTTCTCTTCCCCACCCCACCCCCACTTCCTCTCTCTTCTCTCTTTTTCATTTTGTCACAGTAGGGAATTCCACATGGAGAAATTATATCTAATAAAGATTGGCGCCTGTTCTGCAACACATTTTTTTGGAGAGTTCACTGGAGTGCTAAAATTTTAAGTAACTTATCTAGAGTCACATAGCCAATAGGTACCAAAAGCAGAATGTACCTTTGACACATTACAGATATTCTTGTCTTAATAGGTACTCATTTATTCTTCTTATGTTATTTCTGATGACCTCTTCATACGGATCTCTGATGATAGAATGGTTAAAAATATAGTCATATTTTGTAAATATGTAATATATGTATATATGTACACATATACACGTATAGAGCATTAATAACTTAAAACTGCACTAAAATTTTTGGGATAACATACACATAGAAAGACATACATACACACACACACTCCTTGATTTCAGGAGTTTTGAAATTCACTGTAAAACAGTAATAGAAACAATAGATACAATCTCCTTTTGTTTGAGTTATCTGTATAATTGAATAAAATTCCTCTTCGAAATGATTTTTACTAGAATTATCATAATTTAATTAGGTCTGTTTTAACATAAGCTAGTTTGTAGTGCTGCGGAAATAGTATTAGGCTTTCCATTGAAGAACCTGACTATGAGCTCTAGCTTTAGCTCTTACTAGTTATGTGATGACCAGCAAGTCACAATTCTTTGAGCCTCCAGTTTCCTTATCTGAAAAATGGGAATGATAATTCTTGCGCTATTTGCCTCACAGAGTTGTTATTAGGAAACTACTTTATAAACTCTAAAATTTATCATAATAGTTGTGAATTATTATTATCATGGAGCTGCTTTCATAAATTGAAGATTCTTATTAGCTTTTTAACTTTTGTTCCCAAGGGCCGGTGTAACTGGTTTAACCCCACACAAAAAGATGAAGTAGGGGAAGAGGAAGAGGAGGAAGTTGAAGACGAAGAAGAAGAAGAAAAAAGGGAGGAGCCAGATAACATTGAACAAGAAGTGGGGCCACCTCTTTTGACTCCGATCTCTGAAGATTTAGGTATTTTATATACACATGGATTCATAATTAGAAAAAACCTATAAAATATCTAGAATATACATATATGATATGTGCATGTGTATACACACACAAAGGAATATTAATATGCCTTTGAAAAGTGATGTTCTGACCTCTTTTCTGTCATAACTGAGGTAAAGTGGAAAGAGCACCAGATCTGGAGTTAGGTAATCCAGATGTGAAACCCTTCTCTGCTACTTATTAACAATGAAATTAACAATTAACAAGTTTTTTCACCTGAAAAATGACTAACAATTCCACTGCCTACCTCACAGGGTAGGGTTGCATGGCTTAAACAAAATATGGATGTAAAGTTTTTTAAAGTAACCATAAGGCACTATATAAAGTTTTAGTTATTTCTTCCGAGGTACCTGGGCTGCAATGGGAGATTGGAATGCAGCAAACCTTTGTTGATTGATGACTGGTTAGAATCATGAAAAAGTTGTATTAGATATGCTTCTCAAAATTGTCTCACATCAAGGAGAATTGGCCCGCGTGGCACCTTTGGTATGCATGGCATAGAGTGTCAACTCATTAAAGTACAGAATACATGTATGTTTTTATAGATAGTACTACCTTAGTTCAGACCCTCATAATCTCTCCCCTATGCTATTGCAACAGCCTCTTAATTGGTTTTCCTGCCTCAAGCTTCTCTTCTCTCTAGCCCATCATCTACATTGTTGGCAATTTTTCTACTCAGTAAATTCCCTGTCATCTCTAAGATCAATTATAAACTCCTCTGTTTGGCATCTAAAACACTTCAGAGGGGGCAGCTAGGTGGCGCAGTGAGTAGAGCACTGGCCCTGGAGTCAGGAGGACCTGAGTTCAAATCCGGCCTCAGTCACTTGACACATTTACTAGCTGTGTGACCTTGGGCAAGTCACTTAACCCCAATTGCCCAGTCAAAATAAATAAATAAATAAAACCCTTCAGAACCAGGCTCCAACCTACTTTGCAAGGCTTGTTATATGCTCCTCCACATTTGCTGTGGTCCAGCCAAACTGGCCTTCTTGCTGCTCCACAAACACATTATCCCATTTTCCCTCTCTATGCCTATGTAAAGTCCTTCATGCCTATAATGGCACTCCTTCACCTCTTCCTTTACAATTCAAACTTTTTTAAATATCAGTTCAAATGACACCTCCTACATGAAGCCTTTCCTAACCCCTCCTTGGCTGTTACTGTCACCCTCCTCCCTCTCCCCACCCTAAAATAATATATACGTGTCTATGTGTGTATGTATGTATGTATATTTATATTTATATGTGTATACATACACACATATATACATGTATGTATGTGTGTATGTATGTGTTATCTTCCTTGATAGAAGCTAAGTACAGGACCTGTCTAATTATTGTCTTTATATCCTCGGCATCTTGGTACAATATGTGGCACATAGTAGGCCCTTAATAAATGCTTGCTGGTTGATTCATAATACTGACTTTTAGATTTCTACCATCTTTCTCATCATTTTAATATCTATTCTTCCTTTGTTTTTGTTTCCTTACTACTTAATGTAGATTTGGAATTAGTAGCCTTTGCTTTCTTTTACAGGACTTGCCCTTTTATTTGATAGCTTCTGTATCAAGTAACTGCTCTCCTGCTTCTGTCTCATCTTCTTGCCTCATGTATTTCAGCAGATTTATAGAAAATGAGATGTTATATCTATCCATAATGCATATCCTACATGTGCCTAAGAGTTAAAAAACATTATTTGGGGAGGGCTAGGAGTATGATTTCTTAGATATAAAGAATTAATTATATGGAAATTCCCTCCAACAATGGCATTAGCAAATTGTCTGTAACTTGTGGTTTCCAAATTGATGGGTACCAGCAGAACCAAGAACATAAGTAATTTGCCTATAATTCACATAGCCAATATGTGTCACAGATAGAACTTTAGCCCAAGATTTCCTGACTCTAAAGTTTGATTTTCTTCTCTCTCCACTACCCAGTTTTGGCTCTCAAAAGTAAAAATTATCTGTCTTATCTGTCTTTGGTTTCTAGAAATTCAGAACACACCTCCTTGGACAGCCCAGTTATCTTCAAATTTGATTCCTCAATATGCTATTGCATTCCTTCGATCTAACCTTTGGCTTGGAGCATATGTCTTTTCTGATGGCAAGTAAGTACTGACAGCTATGCAGTCATTATAGGATGTGCCTTAGTAATTTACAAAGATTTCACACAATAACCGGACCCATAAGAAAAACAAAGCAGATAATTTAGGAAATTATCAGAATACTTCAATCATCTTTCTCTATCACAGCCATCATGTGAATACATTGAGACCAAAGATTCTCTGCCTTGTCAAATTCTCCTGTTAATTACTTCTGTTATTCACTTTATTTTTCTAGTGAAGGAAAAGTCTAAATAGTATTTAAATCAATTTACATTTAGGGGTATTTGCTTTTTACATGGACATAGGATGAGAGATCTATAATGGATAAGGGAAGGCTCTTCTAATTTATTTAAATTGCAGTTAAGATATAAATGAAGGGAATTGTGATCAAAAGGAGAGTAAATGTCCTTTTCACCACTTAGAACATATATATACCTTTACTATTCTTTCCTAATGATTTTACCAACACACAGCCAAGACTTTGAGACTGATGGAAACTTCCAGTTCAGCTAAGAGAATATTTAGCTAAATGAGCTCTTTATACAACATTTAAAAGACACAAAAATGTAAATGACAAATTGTATTTTGTGAACCAAGGAATTCCCAGGAAAATTATGACAGATGTTAAAGATATTGAAAAAAATCTTTAATATCTAACCTAATTTTCCTGGGATTTCCTTGGTTCAAAAAAGTCCTTTCTTCATGTTCCACAGGCAATTATTAATAATATTGATAGCCATCAGCTTTAGTACTTAGAGTGAGGAATTTTCTTCTGATAGGATAGATACTGAGGGATATTTCACCTCTGCTACTTCTAACTGAAATTTTGTTTAGGGATAGAGAAAAGAAAACCTCTCCAGTGTTTGTTCATTGCTATAATGCATTCAGGTTTTACTTTTCTTTCTAAAAACTTAATGGTAATCATCCTTTTGTTTACAGAAAATTTGAGAATCTTTACATAGGTTGGGGTCATAAATACAGTCCAGACAATTATACACCTCCACTTCTACCACTTGTTCAACCAGAGTACCCCAGGGGGCTAGAAATCATGGAGACGGATGACCCCACTGTGGATGAGGAGCAGGCTTTCCAGGTTGCCCAAGAGAAAACTTTATTTGAATCTGAAAAAACTGAAGAGACTGAAGAAGAAGAAGATGATGATGATGAAGATGAAGATGACTAGTAAGAATGGAAAAAACAAACTTGGTACCACATAAATAGGTGCTTTGGGAATGCATATGTGATAATAGCAAATAATTATGTTCAGGGATGTGATTCCTTGATGATATGAAATTTGAGGTTTCATATATGAAGCTCTCATATGGTTACAGAAAGGTATTTAAATGGGAGGATTCAAGTAGAGACGCTGACACTTTATATCACTATAAAATATGACTGCAAATTAGTAAGGGCAACATGGAATAGAAAATTAGGAAAATATTACTTGACCACTACCTGACTGTGTGATCTTGGCCAAGTTGTTTAGCCTCTCTGTGCTTTTCCCACCCCCCAAACTCTGCCATCTGTAAGTTCTCACATTCTCAAAATTTTATGATCCTAAGTTCAATTATGTTTAAGAAAATGGTCAATTTAGAGGTGTTGACTTAGAACATATTTTGTTTTGAGAAAAATGATTTAAAAACCCTAAGTTTTGATTTTTCTCTCAAGACATACATAATACTATTATTAACTGTGTGAAAGACATGGCCCTCAACATTCCTTTACTATGTGAGAAACAGAGAATGAAAGAATATATATGGAAAACTTGTTAAATTCCTCAGGGAGAAAACATTATATAGATCACAGTTTCCCAACCAAGAGTCCACAGACTATAGATTTCAGGAACCTTAAAACTTGGATAAGAAAAAAATGTCATCACTATTTATTAACTTTTAGCTTTTAAAATGTAATATTTCCTTCAATGATTTAAAGTCATTATTCTGAGAAAGGGTCCCTAGGCACCAGACTGCCAAAAGAGTCTATGATACAAGAATAGTTATTAAGTCCTGATGTAGATCCGGAGCACGAATAGTATTGCTATGTAATTAAAAATCAAAACAAAATCTCATTCCATAAAAAAGCAGAACAAGCCAGGAAGAGCCAAGTTCAAGTTCTGCCAATGACACATACTGGTTTTGTGACCTCTGGGCAAGTCACCTAAAAATCTCAGCATTCTAGACAACTTTAAGATTGTAAGTTGCATGGGTGTGTTGACCTGCTTTGGGAGAGGGGATTTTCTCATCCAGAATCCCCCATTCCAATGTAACCATAGTTCTAGTCTCTATCTATATTGAACTTTGTTGCCCTTAGAATCATCGACTTAAAAGTGGGAGATAAATTTCCCTGGGAGCATATTCCAGGCCTTGATCTCCCAGTGTTTATGGGTCTGATCTACCTGCCTTCTACCCTGCTGGTCTAATAATCATTTATATCTCTTAGCAGTGTTGTTGTTCAGCCGTGTCCAGCAGCTCTTAGTGACCTCACTTGGGTTTTTCTTGGCTGAGATACTGCAGTGGTTTGCTATTTCTTCCAGCTTAGTGGTTACTCCTATATGACTACTGACAATCATATAGGTGTGCTAATCCATTTTACAAACTCTGGAAGAGATTCCAAACATCTAAAGACAAACATACTAACAAATTGCCACCAAAGGAGCCTCTATGATTTAGAGAACTGTTATGACAAGTTCTGCTTGGGACAACTGCTGTGACAAGCAGCTAATTTGGCCCCAGCCATGTGGCATGTTTCACTTTTATCTATTAGAAGAGCATATAGCTGTTCTGATGAAATTAAGTTTAGAAATACTGAATTATGGTCTCAGCTTTTTGAAAGTATCAAGTATTTACTGGTCAGTGGCTTTACTGCTCAATAAACACATTTTTCAGTCAATCGGGTAGCATTAATTAAGCACTTAGAATGTGCCAGGTGCTGTACTAAATGGGGAGATAGAAAGAAAGGCAAAAACAGTCCCTGCCCTCATGGAGTTTATATAGGAGAGTTAATGGGGGAAACAACATGTTAATAAATGGGTACATACAAAGTAGATGGAACGTACTCTTAAAAAGGAAGGCAATTAACATAGATTTTTACCAATCTACCAGAACTGAGAAAAAGCCTTTCATTTATATGGTGCTTTACAGTTAATAAAACATTTCTACAAACATTATTCAAATGCATTCTCATAGCAAGAAAAAGCAGATATTATTCCCTTTTTACACATGAGAAAATACATTTAGAGAAATTAAGTGACTTGCCCCACTATATCTTGAGTAAATGGTGTGATATAGGAAGGAGATAGTGGAGGTGGGGCTCAAACCAAGGTCTTGATTCCACGTCTATTGCCCCTTCTCTACTTTGAGCTTTGGCTTATGATTCTTTAACCTACTGTAAATGTTCCAGCAAACATTTAAACTCTATTACCTGATAATTGTTTTGATTACAAAATATGTTCAGGTAAAGTGGAACCATGCCATGATTAAAACAGTCAAGTTTGGATAAACTTTTGTAACTGTAAAAACAAGAACCAAGAAAATTTGATGAATCATAAACCAAATCCAGATTTTAAAAACTGAACTAAATTTTGTTTTGAAAAATGCCTGAATGAAGCAGCTCCAATGGAAACTACCTGAATTTTCTAAAACTTTTGAACTAGGGTATCAGAATGATGTTCAAACTATATCCATATTTCATTCTGTTTAAATTGTTGATATGAAAACTAGTATATGTCAGTCTTCCAAGTATTCCTCATCCCTTGAAAAACAATTTAATATCAAATCAACAAAACTGAATTAATATGAAAAACCAAGAAAAATATTTTTATAAATTTTCATTGTTGATGTTGAAGGAAAATGCAAATCATACTAATCAGCTGTATTGTTCTTAAGGAAATACATTTTCAATGATGGTAATTTACATCTTATCTCAAAATAAAATTATTCTGTATTCTCTAAGCACTTCTGTACCATTCCCATTTTGTAGGAGTCATCTGTATTTCTGATATATTCCTTGTGTTTAATTATTTGAGCATGTTTTTGATGTTCCCAATGAGACTACGAAAGGAAGAAACCTAGAAAGTTTTCCTCTCTTTTGTGTATCTCCATTGCCACCTACTATAATGTTCTAAACTAGGTTATCTCAAATCTTTCCACCAATCACTAGATCTCTTTACACTTAACTACCTGATTCTTTGATATGTGCTTAGTCACAGCTCTTTGGTCACTGATGTGAGTCACAAGATTTTGCCTTTAATCTGTTATGATTACTGGTTATCGCTATTTTACAATGGCTTCTTTTTTTTTTTAACATTCTAGAGTTAATGGGGCAACTGTTTTTTCTAGGAGAAACTCCAAGAACTGTCTGCTTTCTTATCTGTATCACACTTTCTGATAGTTATTATTACTAGAAATAAGCAGTCCTCTCAGTCTGATTGTTGGGATATAGAAATGAGTTTTAGAGGCAGAAGGAATATGGGAGATTAACAATTACACAATTAATTATTTTGCTCAAGGAGGTTAGGCTACATTCAAAGTCCCATTAGATAGAAGCAGAGACGATGCAGGAATCCAAGTCTCAACTCCAAGATCAAGGCGCTTTTCACCACACTACGTCTCCAAATCTATGTATCAATATATTAAAGCTATTAAATTTTAACAGCTTAGGAAATTGATGGGTTTTATATTACTTTAATTATCCTATGTTATGGAATGAAATCCATATTTCTAAAACTGATTTGAAGTCTGTTTCACATTTCAATTAACTGGACCAGCCATATGATTTATTTGAAGAAAGATTTTTGTTGGATGGGCAGAAGAAAAGGTAAATTCAGTATATATACTGAGTAACAATTATTTTTATTTCAAATAAAATTTTTATCACTAGACATGCTGGATAGAATGGACAGAGTTGGGACAGCTAGGTTGGCATAGTGAGTAAAGCACTGGCCCTGGAGTCAGGAGGACCTGAGTTAAAATCCAGCCTCAGACACTTGACACATGTACTAGCTGTGTGACCTTGGGCAAGTCACTTAACCCCAACTGCCCTGCCAAAAACAAATAAAAAATGGACAGAGTCCATTAGTTTAAAAAATTTGTTACACTTTATAATAGAATACCATATCACATACAGATTGAGGACTACTGGAAAAGTATTTTTAGAGAAGCTTACCTTAAGATGGTAGTGATAAAAATGTAAATCTGAACCTGAGGATGAACCATATAGCAAAAGTTAGTAAAATCTAAAAAATTTAAACCATTTCCTTGTTCTTTCTCAAAGAACTCTTAAAGTCTTTATTTCTGCACTTTCAATACAAAGAAAATGCCGTCTTGAAATGGAGGGTAGGGTGGTGGTAAGGAATAAATTACCTAGATTTTAACTGTTGGCTGAGATATAATCTAGAGGTAACCAAAGATTTTTGTTCTATAATTGCCTTTCTGAGGCTAAATTTAATTAAGTGCCTTCTAATTACCTGACTTTTAAATTATTAGATTTTTATTGATTTTGTTTTTATGTTGCCTAGATTTCCTTCAATATCTCTCCACCTCTCCCTTCCAGAAAGCCATCGCTTATAACAATTTTTTAGAGGGAGAAAAAAAAATCAGCAAAATTGATGTATGTATGTGTATGTATGTGTATATATATATGTGTGTATGTATATATATATATATATTATATATATAATATATATATATGTAAAAGAGAGAGAGCAGACACAGGGTGAGTTGAAGATGAAGGGAAGATATCTAAAAGAAATAAAATGAAATTAAGGGATGAGAGAGCAACATACTGAGAGAGGGAGGTAGGGAGAGATAGAATGGGGTGGATTATCTCGCATAAAGGCAGCAAGAGGAAGCAGTTCTGTGGGAGGAGGGGAGAGGGCAGGTGAGGGGGGAACGAGTGAACCTTGCTCTCATCAGATTTGGCCTGAGGAGGGAATACCATACATACTCAGTTGGGTATCGTACCCCACAGGAAAGAAGAGGGAGGAAGATAAAAAAAAATAAAAGGGGGGGGATGATGGAGGGGAGGGCAGATGGGGGTGGAGGTAATCAAAACAAACACTTTGGAAAGGGGACAGGGTCAAGGGAGAAAATTCAATAAAGCGGGATGGGTTGGGAAGGAGCAAAATGTAGTTAGCCTTTCACAACATGAGTATTGTGGAAGGGTTATACATAATGATACATGTGTGGCCTAGGTTGAATTGCTCGACTTTTAGGGAGGGTGGGTGGGAAGGGAAGAGGGGAGAGAATTTGGAACTCAAAGTTTTAAAATCAGATGTTCAAAAACAAAAAAAGTTTTTGCATGCAACTAAAAAATAAGATACACAGGCAATGGGGCGTAGAAATTTATCTTGCCCTACAAGAAAGGAAGGGAAAAGGGGATGAGAGGGGAGGGGGGTGATAGAGGGGAGGGCTGACTGGGGAACAGGGCAACCAGAATATAAGCCATCTTGGAGTGGGGGGGAGGGTAGAAATGGGGAGAAAATTTGTAATTCAAACTGTTGTGAAAATCAATGCTGAAAACCAAATATGTTAAATAAATAAATTTAAATTTAAAAAAAAAACACATCAAAAAATGATATTATAAGCAACATAATTCCACACTCATGTACCGTGACCTCTGCAAAGGAGCAAAGAGCAGTGTCTTTTCATATCTCTTCTTTGGGGTCCAATTTTGCTTTTTCTAACTTTGTAACAGTTGGTTTTATTTTGTGGTTAGTTTTTTACATTTAAATGTTTGTAATTGTTGCCATTAGATTGTAAGCAACTTGGGGCCTGGGATTTTTACTTCTTTTTTGTAACCTTGGAGCTTAGCACAGTGCCTAATACAAAGCAAGTGCTTAAGAAATGTTTCCATCAATTTCTATCTTTACATGTTTTGATGTATTCATTTCATTATTTTTATAGACTGTAATATTTCATCATATTCATACAGCAGAATTTGTTTAGCCATGACTCTATCAACGGGCACCTTCTGTTTTCATTCTGGCACATGTGAAGCTTTACTCTTGTCAGTAACCTCTCATGGGCATATGCCCAGCAGTAGAACTTCTCAGTTGAAGGGTATGGACATTATAGTTACTTTGCATAATTCCAGTTTTTCAGAATGATTGTACCAATTCGTATTTCTTTCAACCCAGAATTTATAGTGCCTGTCTTTCTATTACCCCAACAGCTTTGACTGCAGCCAACAAAAGGTCCCAGCCCAAGTCTCACTTGGTCATTGTTTGGGTTTTAATGCTCAGAGTGAGTGCTTTTTTGAACTAGATAAAAGAAGCCATTTTTTTGCCTCATTTCTTACCTATCCTTAATCACTGAATTGTTGCCTCAGACAAACTGAGACCTGGAAAAGACTTTAGCGTGCTTGGCCTTTGCCAAGGTTGAACACTGCATCCAAGGCCATCCCCACATCATCCTGTTTTATATCTTGCCACTGGAAACAGATGGCTCTGAAGGAGGCAGCAAGGTTGGTGACTTTGCACAGCCCTGCCTCATTTAAATCTAATTCACCAGCAAGTCAAGATATCATCTTCCTGATGTCATTGGTCCTCTTCAAGAAGGAAGAATACCACCACCACTACTGGTCTGTATCCCGAAAAGATCAAATAAAGGAAAAGGACCTTTACAGCAGCTCTTTTTGTGGTGGCAAAGAATTGGAAATCAAGGGGATGCCTATCAAATGGGGAATGGCTAAACAAGCTGTAGTATATGAGAGTAATAGAATACTATTATGCTACAAGAAATGATAAGACGACTAATTTCAGAAAAATCTGGAAAGGCCTTCATGATCTGATACAAAATGAAGTGGGCAGAACCAGGAAAACATTGTACACAGTAACAGTAATATTGTATGATGATCAACTGTGAATGACCTATACTCAGCAACAAAGGACTAATGATGAAAAATTCTATTCATATCCAGAGAAAGAATTTGATGGAGTCTGAATGCAGATCAAGGCATACTATTTTTTCACTACTGATTAGAGAAATGTAAAACAAAACAACTCTTAGGTACCACATCTCTCCTGTCAGATTGGCTAAAATGACAAAACAGGAAAATGATAAATGCTGGAGAGGATGTGGGAAAATTGGAACACTGTTACATTGCTGGTGGAGTTGTGAACAGATCCAGCCATTCTGGAGAGGAATTTGGAACTGTGCCCAAAGGACTATAAAAATGTGCATACCCTTTGACCTAGCAATACCACTTCTGGGGTTGTATCCCAAAGAGATCACACAAGTGGGAAAAGGACCCATAGGTACAAAAATATTTATAGCAGCTCTTTTTGTAGTAGCAAGGAATTAGAAATCAAGGGGATGCCCATCAATTGGGGAACAGCTGAACAAGTTGTGGTATATGAAGGTAATGGAATAGTATTGTGCTATAAGAAATGGGGAAGATATGGACTTCATAATAACCTGGAAAAACCTACATGATATAATGCTGAGTGAGCAGAGCAGAACCAGAACACTATACACAACCACAGATATATGGATTCTGTGATGACTAACCCTAATAGACTTTGCTCTTCTCAGCAATACAAGGTGCAAAGACAACTCCAAAGGACTAATGATGGAGAGAGCTATCTACATCCAGAGAAAGAACTATGGAGTCTGAATGCAGATTGAAGCACACTGTTTACTCTCCTTTTTTTTCCCTTTGTTTTTTTTTTTGGTTTTGTTTCTTCTTATGATTCATTCCATTGGCCATAATTCTTCTTTACAACTTGACTATTATGTAAATAAGTTCAATGCAAAGTTATATGTAGAACATATATTCGATTCCGTGCCGTCTTGGGGAAGGAGGGGGGAAGAAAATCTGGAACTCAAAAATTATGTGGGACTGAGTGTTGTAAACTAGAAATAAAAAAAAATCTTAATTATTAAAAAAAAACATACTATTTTTTCATGTTTTTTTTTCTTTTGGGCTATTTCTTCTTTCAAAATATGACTGATATTATTTTACATGATTGCACATATAGAACCAATTTCAATTTGTTTACCATCTTAGGGAGGAGGGAGGGGAGGTAGAAAATTTGGAACTCAAAATTTTAAAAATTTGAATGTTAAAAATTGTCCTTACATGTAATTGGAAAAAGTAAAATATTATTTTTCAAAATTGTGTTCATTTTGAGCAAAAGCTTTTCAATTTCATGTTACCAAAATTATTGTGTTTAACTTTTATAATTGCCTTTATCCTTTAAGAATCCATTCCTTATCCACAAACATGAAAGATATGTGATCTATTTCTCTTCTAATTTTTTTAAAGTATCATTAATATTCAAGTCATGTATTCGTTTTTAACTTAATGTGGAAGAGTAGAAGATGTTGGTCTAAGTCTAATCTCCGCCAGACTGCTTTCCAGTTTTTCAAGTAGTGCTTATCAAGTTCTTTTCTAGGCAATTTATGATTTGGGTTTACTGAACACTGAGTTGCCATCTGATTTCTCCTTTTCTAGTGCGATGTTGATCTACTGTCTATTTATTTTACCACCACCAAAAGGTTTTGAGATTGCTGCTTTATAATAGCTAGGTGGTACAGTGGATAGAGTGCCAGGCCTGGAGTTAGGAAGACTCATCTTCCTGAATTGAGATCTGGCCTCAGACACTTCCTGGGCAAGTTACTTAATCCTGTTTGCCTCAGTTTCCTCATTTGTAAAATGAGCTGGGGAAGGAAATGGCAAACCATTTCAGTTTCTTGCCAAGAAAACCCCAAATGGGTTCATGAAGAGTTCGACTCAAGTGAAATGACTGAGCCACAACAAAACAGTGGATAGTAGAGCAATGGGCTGGGAGTCAGAAGATATAAGTGCAAAGACGTCTTCAGATATGTGTTACACTTAAAAATAACTAATTTCCAATCTGTGGGTACAGTCAAGCCATTCTTTTTCCTACAACAATAAACATGGGAATTTTTTTGAATATGAAGCAAGAAAACAAAACCTCTTTCAATGCAACACAGTTTATTAAGTCAATTATTAATTAAATAACAAAGGAATTAGCGATGTCTAAAAAATGTCACATTTTAGAAACTCTGTAAAATTATTCTCAACAGCTGAATGCTTAAACATTATAGATTGCTATAAACATATAGATTAGCAAGCTGCATGTATGAGTTACTTCTGAATTTAGGAAATGACACAGGTCATCTAGGAATTGTTCTTCAAGGAATCCTCTCAGCTGTGAAGACTTGAGAAGCTTTCATCCGAGCCTTGAGAGAGAATTAAACATATTAATTAAAAAGTAATAAAAATTATTAGAACATGTGTATTATAATTTACAATATTGCAATTTAAAATAAAATTTGAGGCTTCCTAGTTCATAAAGCTGTACTCCTAAAATAAATAGCAAATCTTAAATTCTGGAAAGTAGCAGCAAACTCTCCCATGGTTATCTCTCACTCCAGCAAAGTAAGAGATCAGAACAAGAGTGTCCAAACATTTTTGATCTTGCATTCTTACCAGCACCAAATATGAGCAGATTCCAATAGGTATATTTACTTAGAAACCTTGTATGTGTTCTCCTCTATTGATAATTATGGACATGATAGAACTTATTGCAAAAATAGAAATAAAAATGATGAGATAAAAGAAGAAATAATATTTGATCCTAGAGTCAACAGGGAACCACTGGAATTTTCTGAGTAGGGGAATGACAGTCAGATTTGTACATTAGGAAGATCACTTTGGCAACTCTGCAGAGGATAGAATGGAGTTGGAAAAACATGAGGCTTTGAGCCCAAAAAAGGAAGACATTGCAATAGTAC
The DNA here is from genome assembly GCF_011100635.1 of Trichosurus vulpecula. Lineage (NCBI taxonomy): Eukaryota > Metazoa > Chordata > Mammalia > Diprotodontia > Phalangeridae > Trichosurus > Trichosurus vulpecula. The sequence goes on along the minus strand of NC_050579.1, from coordinate 148,138,079 downwards.
AGGTAAAGATGATACTGGGGTTGGAGAAGCTAGGTGACTCAAAGGATGGTGGTGCAGTAGACAGTAAAAACAAGGAGGTTTAAAACACAGGTGAAATAGGGTTGGGGGTGGAACAGAGATTATTTAATGGTATCTGGGTATCTGTGATCCAGATCACAATCTATCCCTACCTCCTTAATCTACGTGCTTCACTTTATCTACCCAAAATGAAAGGGGGGAAGGCAGTCAGTGGTCACTACCCTGCAAGTGCAACTGTTTCTTCAAAGGGTGCCTGACACAGCAGAAGTGTTATGAGACTAAGAAACAAGGATACAATTTTCCCAATGTCACTTGATGAAGCTGCTATGAGTATTCATAAGTTTAGGTTCTAAATGCCCCAAAGGGCCCACACCAGGAAGACGCGGAGTTTGCAGAAGTGGGTAGGAGAGTATTGGAGGATAACAGTTGGCTGTGTTGTAAGTCCTAAAACTGGCTCTTACAGCAAGGGTGTCTTCTCTAACTGATCACATACCCTTAGGGGTGATGCACTCATCCCTACTTTGGAGATGACTGGACTAGAGAATGCAGGAAAGATTAGACTGGGGGAAAGAGCTGGACAAAATGGAGTGGAAAAAATGGCAAAACTGTCACATCTTGTCGAAGAAATACTGAGTTGTTTTTTTTTAAGAGAAACAAGATGCTCTGCTTTTCTACTTTAAAATGAGTATCACTGAGAAATTACAAAAAGGCAAGGTTCAGAGAGACCTGGGAAAACTTCCATTTCAGTAATCATTTATTAAAATCTTCAAAAATGTCAATTTTTTAATATTGATGTTATAGTGTAAATTGTTCTTCTGGTTCTGCTTACTTCATTTTATACAGGTCATCTAAGTCTTTCTGCATGTTTTTAAATTTATCTATTTCCTCATTTCTTACACATTCCATCACACTCATATACCACAACTTACTCAGCCTTTCATCAATTTAGGGGCATCCATTTAGTTTCCAGATATTTTCCCGCCACAAAAAGAGCTAATATAAATATAAAGACCTTTTCCCATTTCTTTAATCTTATGAGGGTATAGGGCTAGCAGTGTATAGCTGGACCAAAAAAGCATGCAATATTTAGTCATTTTTTGCACATACAGTCAACCTTCAATATTCACATGTTTAACTTTTGTGACTTCAAGCATTCCTATGGTTTTATTAGTAATCTCACTTTAACTTTTGCAGTGGGAACCATGCATATTTCTGGTTATGTGCAATAGAGGGGAAAAAAAAAAGAGGTGTGATGAGCTCAAGTTTTTGGAGCAGCTGGCATCCTAACTAGGCATGCTTTACTGGTCTTGTGCACCCTACTTTACAAAGGGCTCCTGGTGCATTTATTGCATATTTTCATTGCCGAGTTCTGTGAAGCAATTATGCCCCCAAAGCATAGTGTAGGTCCTTTGGGCTCTAAACCCAAGTGTACAAAGTCAGTGGTGTGACTTCGTGAGAAAGTAAAGGTGTTAGATAAACTTTGTGTTGGCATGTCTACAGCCACTGTCAGCTATAGGTTTGGGATTAACAAGTGACAATTCATTGTATCTGCAGAAGGGAGGAAAGTAACCAGTATAATGCCCTCATACTGCCATATGACACAATGGAAGGCAAGAGTCCAGTTAAAAAATGTTTTAGTTTTAAGAATTTTATTTGCTGTACAGTCTTTGTGGTACCATATAGGTTTTCTGTGTTGTGAAAAGTGAATAATGTCTGAAATAAGGTTGTTTTTTTTTTAAATTGAGATGTTAGTAAAAAAGGTCACAGAATTCTAGGGAATTACTAGTGAGAAAAAACATTTTGCATGCTACCCATCTTATTTTTTTGTACTGCATTTTATGCATGATTTCATGGTTACTGTGTTAGGAAAAGTGCATATTATCAGAATTAAATGTTCTGTTAAAAAAACCGCATGCAGAAAAGTGTATTTTCAGCAACCTGTAGTGAAAGACCACAATTTTTGGTGGTTTCAGGAACCTAACTCCCTATTTTCTATAGGTTCAACATATCAACATTTGCTTTTTTGACTTTTAGGCCATTTTCTAGGAATGTTACCCCTGTGAAATTTGAGGATTGACTGTCATCTTAAATCATTTTCTACAACAATTGTATCCATTCACAGGTCCACCATAAGTACATCATTCTGCCTACTTTCCCAGAGCCCCTCTAACATTTATCATTTTCCTTTTTTGTTAACTTTGCCGATGTGATATGTGGGAGGCAGAATCTCATAATTATTATAATTTGCATTTCTCTAATTTGTAGTGATTTATGACTATGTGTATTTGTCATGAGTTTTTTTTTCTTTTAAATGGGGGAGAGAAGAAAATGTCAATTGAAAAATAACATGGAAAAGAATAATACTAATGCTGTTTAATAAACAACAAATAATAAAAACTACTGAGTTGTAGTCTACATTGTAGCTAGTTATGGGAGAGAGGAATCAACGCAGTTTTGAAGAAAGACACAGAACAAGCCAGAGATATGAATATAAAAAAAAAAGCAAAGTAACACTGAGGCACACTAATAAGCCACACAAATAAAGACAGAGACTTTGATTGAGAATATTTCTATCTTGTAGCCTTTCAGGTCTTTGCCACTAAAGATTTTAAAAGTAGTTTTTTTTTTTTTTGCTTCTGGAAATAACTTTGGTCATAAATTGGTCATAAGACTTTTTGATACTCACTTTGGGGAATAAATCAAATTAAGTTGAGGATTGGGTCTGATGGTACCTAACTGATGGCACAGAAAGTAGAAGTACTAACACAAGATCTAGCAGCTTCTACATTAAGGGACTGAAGGGCTTGGAATATGATATTCCGGAGGTCAAAGGAGCTAGGATTAAAACCAAGAATCACCAACCCAGCAAAACTGAGTATCATGCTCCAAAGCAAAATATGGACTTTCAATAAAATAGAGGACTTTCAAGCTTTCTCAGTGAAAAGACCAGAGCTGAATAGAAAATCTGACTTTCAAACACAAGAATCAAGAGAAGCATGAAAAGGTAAACAAGAAAGAGAAATCATCAGGGACTTACTAAAGTGGAACTGTTTTGTTTACATTCCTACATGGAAAGATGATGTGTGTAATTCATGAGACCTTTCTCAGTATTAGGGTATTTGAAGGTAATATACATATATATAGACAGAGGGCACAAGGTGAGTTTAATATGAAGGGATGATATCTAAAAAAATAAAATCAAATTAAGGGATGAGAGAGAAATATACTGAGAGAGGGAGAAAGGGACAGACAGAATGAGGTAAATTATCTCACATAAAAGTGGTAGGAAGGGAAGAGGGGGCAGGTGAGGGGGAATGAGTAAATCTTGCTCTCATCGGATTTAACTTGAGGGGGGATTAACATAAACACTCAATTGGGTATCTTACCCCACAGGAAAGTAGGGGGAAGTGGATAAAAAAGGGGGGATGATAGAAGGGAGGAGGTAATCAAAAGCAAACACTTTTGAAAAGGGACAGGGTCAAGAGAGAAAACTGAATAAAGGGGGACAGAATAGGATGGATGGAAATATATTTAGTCTTTCACAACATGAGTATTGTGGAAGTGTTTTACATAATGATACATGTATGGCCTGTGTTGAATTGCTTGCTTTCTTAGGGAGGGTGGGTGGGAAGGGAAGAGGGGAGAGAATTTGGAACTTAGTTTTTAAAATCAGATGCTCAAAAGAAAAAGTTGTTTTTGCATGCAACTGAGAAATAAGATATATAGGGAATGGGGCATAGAAATCTATCCTGCCCTACAAGAAAGTAAGGGGACAGGGTATGGGCGGGGGAGGTGGGGTGACAGAAGGGAGGGCTGACTGGGGAATGAGGCAATCAGAATATATGCCATCTTGGAGTGGGGGGAAGGTAGAAATGGGGAGAAAATTTGTAACTCAAAATCTTGTGGAAATCAATGTTGAAATCTAAAATATTAAATAAATAATTAATGAAAAAGTAGAAGTACTCTATCATATTAACAATATATGATAATTGTCTTAAATTTACAACAGGTTCCAATTTACCTCTCTAGGTTCATTATACATTACTTCCACTTCAGGCACTCTATAGACTAGCCAAGCACTATAACCACACACACACACACCCCTTTAATCTATTTCCTCATTCTCTCTCACACACATGTACACATTACACATATACACATACAGATATCAAAGGCAATATATGGTGTGGGAGAATAACTGTTATTGAGGAGGTTACAATAAAATGGGAGAAAAAACAACAACACATATATAAAGCTAAGTGTGATAAGTCCAAAGAAAACGATGTAAAAATCAGTCCCAAGTGAGACAATGTTTGATGAAAAATCTAAGGAGGGGAAAGATCTCTTTTAACCTGGGGGGTGGGGTGGCATGGGGTGGAGGGTGGGAATAAAAAAATTCTCAAAAAGCAAGAGTGGTACTTGATTAGGTCTTTGAAAAAAAAGAGGAGTTTTTTGTCAAAGATGATAAAGGAGTGTATTCCAGACGTGGCATATGGTGGAAGCAGAAAGACACTGGTGATATAACTAATTTCAAGTTCACTTACAGCAGAAGAGAGTAAGGATTAGATAATTATTCCAATCTAGCATATTTGGATATATCAAGTCAAAGCCTAAAATTATTCTGAGGTAGCTGCATTTTACTACTCTTCCCTTATGCTGAAGTAGTCTCTGGAGAAAATATTCAGTACTTCAAGAAGGATTTGTAAAGCTTGATATGTTTTACAGGTTTAGAAACATTTTGAGGGAAAACATAATTGTCCTGATTTGAGAATTTGGGAAATCTGTAGATTAATTAGTAATATTTAAGTACCATCTATGTATATGGTACTAGATTAGTGGCTGTGAAAAATACAAAGCACAGGGCATAGATGGATAAATGTAAATACATCTCCAAAATATTTCATTTTAGAAACCAACAAAATGTTGCCATCTCATGGTTCAAATCCAATACTATTATTTCTAGTTCAAACAATATTGTCAGCAGCAAAAACAGAGGCTAAGAAGCACCCATTTTTGGTGCTATACTTCCAAAACACTGGTTTCAGATATGACGAAAAAACTCCAGAATTCCACCATTACCATAAAATAATCTTCAACCCAAATAGGATTTAAGTTGTTATTTATACATTAATAACTATGCAACTTACAAATTCCATTACTAGGTTAATCTTTGGTTTCATCCAGCTAAAATCAGTGGTAGGGCTGGGCAATGAACATGTCTATAATTGAGAAAGATTCTTTAACTTATCAAGAAATGCTAAATTGAAAACTTTCTAAAAAATTTTCATATATTGATTTCTGCCATCTTTATAACCCACATGTGCATAAGTGCCAAAATGCCTAGCTATTACTCTATTATTGAATATGCCTATTTAACCATACTCGTAATTTCCTAAGTGTCAGACTCTGTCTAGGTAATGGAGAAAAACATGGGGGCAGGTAAACAATGAATATAAATTTAACACGCCCTCATAATGTTTAAGAAACACTCCATTAAGCTCCTACTTCCTAAAATACCTTTCCAGAGAGGTATGACAGATAGCCAACATGAAGCTATCTTATGTTTTATATCACCTTTAAGTGTATACACACGCACACCACACACACACACGTTATATTATGTCCCTAAAAGGGGAACTTTTCATTAAGAACAATGGTCTATGCTTTCTCCTCACAAGAAATGACATGCAGAGTGACGTGTTCATCCAAAGTAGATAAAGTCTCCATTTAGGTTCACCTAATATGAAAACCATCACTTTAGTAATTTATCACCTGAAGAATGAAGCAACACCTTGGGGGTAAAAGTACTGAGGTTTTGGATATTCAGATATTTCTGACAGCTTCCATGTGACTGAGCCAGGGCATCATGAATAATAACTTTTTGGGAAACATCAATGATCATTCTGCTCTTTCTCATTATTAAGTTATGTTTCCTTACACATAAAATGTTTGTAGTCACCAATTACTTGTTATGCAATTAAATTTAAAATGTGCAAGAAATTCTGAGGTCCTGAATGAATGCCATGAAAATCTAAAATAAGAGTAAATGCTAGAAAAAATTTCTTTTCCAGTAACTGAATAAAAATACAAGCAAAAGCTCTGTGATTACTCAGTTAATAAATGCAATTGCATGTTGAGATCTTTATTTTTTTCAGAAATTTTAAACTGCCAATAAGCTCAATCTCTTCCCTTTATGATAAAAAAATTTTTTTAAAGATACTTACAACTTTCTCTTCTGAAGAAAGTACACCCTCTACAGCTACTATCTGGTACTGCTTATGCTTTAAATTTCCCACAAATCTCCAGAGCTGTCTGATACTGGTGCCCTCAATGTCTTGTTTTAATAGTTTCTGCATTTCCCGAGAAGGACAGCCTGGGTCAAATATCAATAAACAGAGGGTCCTGTTCTTTCTCTCTTCAATTCCAATAATAGTTCGGCTGTGTCCTAACATGAAAATAAAATAACGGTTAACAAAGTTACTGAATATTTTATCCATATGTGTTTTATGGTTTACATTACTTGCTCCAGCAAAATTGGACAATAAATAAACAATATATGATATATAACTTACAAAATAACAATAATGCATTTTCTTTGTAGGATAATGGGATTCTTTTACTACTAATATGCTTCCCCTTGGTTTGGTTTTCCACCATGAGAATGGAAGTCTAGAATACCTACTCAAAAAAGAGGTGGGACTAGCTACAAACCAGCCCAGGAAACCAAACATTTTGTACTGTAATGAAAATGTCCCTTGATATGGTCATCCTAGAAATACCACACAAGGTAAACTCAATGCTAACCTTGATGCTGTAGATAGATGGGAGGTTTGGAGGAGCATACTACCTTTGGACCTCCTTCTCTGCCTGAAGAATAGTAGTTTAATATCCATTCAAATAATCGTGGGTGTGTGCCCAGAGGACCAGTAGACTTGTGAAAATCAATAATTCGACACCTATAAAAATTCAGTGAAAAGCTCAGAAAAGTATATATTAAAATGTATTTATATTCACGATTAGTAAATTGAAACAAAAAGTAAATAAATTTTTATTTGCCTGTGTCTTTCCAAGAACAAAATGACAATATTTTAATTTCTGTCAGAATAGAAGTTATTTATGTTGAGCAAGTGGCTATCTGCAAAGCTGTCAGTAACAACTCACATTTAAATGGTTCTTTAAGGTTTCCAAAGAGCTTTCCCTACAAGACTGTGATATTGATGGTGCAATTACTACTATCCCCATACTGAACACGAGAAAAGTGAAATTCTGAAAGGGTGACTATTCTATGGTCACGTCTACTAAGTATATGGGGCAGGATTTGAACCCGTGTGTCACGAAGAAGTCTAGCACTCTCTCCGTTACTTCATCTTAGACTCAATTAGCCTCATTTAAAAATAGTAATAACAAATTAAAATAATACCCATATAATCTATAGGAAGAGTATTTATAAAAAATAGTTTCATCTGAACCCGAAATAACTTTACAAATAATGTATGCAGAGTTTGAGATACAGCTTAACTTCCAAGTTCTTCAAGCACAAGAGCCAGAGGGCAATGACAATTTTTATTCTCCCAATTTAGCTATTAATATAAAAAAATGCTCATATTTGACTACCAATCTGCTAAAATTGCAACAAAAGGACACAAGTAATAATTAAGAGTTGTGAAATTATTGTAGGCCATGCCTAGTATCTAGCCTATGTTTTAACTAATATTCTCTCCACTTAAGAGAGGTCCAACTATCAAGTTTGAAATAAAATTTTAAGAGTAGTAGTAGTAGTAGTAGTATTAAAAATTTCAATGCCTTACATGCAAGCCCATCAACAACCACAATACTGTTATCATAAATTTAGATAAGACTTATACATAAACAAATCCTCTCTTCAAATTCATCCTTAGAGAAAATAAAATTTAAAGATGTACCTAAAATCAAAAGAGTAGGTGGGCATAAATAAATTTAATAGTGACAATCTATTAACTGATTATCAAGTTACTGATCTGTGGTTTTGTCAATGAATGATCTTCCACACAGATTGTTTAGAAGTGAGAAAAAAAAACTGTAGCAAAGTAAAGGTTTCTTCTTTTGGGTCTGGAGATTTAATTGCTGGGAAAATACTTGTCATTTTAGATAAATTCCATTTTTTAGTATTGCCCAAAATAATATAATTCAAGAAACAAAGGGTTGCCATTTGAATGACTGAAAATAAACTTACAATCATAATCTTTTGTTGAAAGTACAAAACCAATGACAGCACTAAGAGAGAAGCTGTTGTCTAAAACATCAAATGAAAATATTCCTCTTTGCAAAATTATTTGTAAGTTTAGTTGTATGGCATATATGTATATGAACACAAGTACATATGACATATATGTATATATACTTAATATGTATAAACAAAGAACTAAAGAAAAGACAAAAATATAATCTGGCAGTCATTTAAATTAGCTAAATTTTAAAAGTATGATCCTAAACATGTGCTACAAAAGTGTACATCTTATCAATTTATAACTTAAGAATTATTTTCATATGTAATCTCAATGACAAAAATGATTTTAAAAATTAGTTGAATAACAAAAAGTAAAACATCAAAGCAATGAAATAGTAAAAGAAAAATAAGCAATTACAAGAGTTCTTGTTAACAGATACATACTTTAGCCCGAGAGAGGTTAGTAGTGAATATATTTCACATGCTCCAATCCAGGCTCTTGTTCCCTGTAACCTGTTGCTGAGTTGAGAGGCGCCCTGAGGATCAAACCCTTCTTTCCATGCATCTTCAATCATGGACTGAATTTTTGGAATGCAAGGAATTGACATATCTGAAATTATGTCAATAATGTACCACATATTATACACAAAGGCATTATGAATGGCTGAATTATTAAAATATTCTATTTTGTTGCTTTAAAAACACAAACAAAATAATACCATTTCAGTTAGGATATACTAAGTGATAAATATCTTGGGAGTCATAGTCAAAACTGCAAAAGCATAATTGTTCTTTTGTACAGTTATAAGCCCAGAAACACAAAGGCTGTTCCAGTTCTGACAGCTTTCATGCCACTTCTTTTTCTATAAACTAACATTTAGGCTTTGTAGTAAAAGCATATTCCAGTTCCTCTATGTTCTCCATTGATGCCAGACACCTCAATATATGAAGTATAAAAAGTATATAATCTCTGAAACCTTTTTCTTCTCTTCTCTTAAAAAACCAGCCTTAATCGTAACTCATTCTGGCTCTCCAAATCACTCTTGCTTTCATTGACTGACCAATAATAGGTCCCAGACCAAGTAAGTAGCAATTATTTCTGTTTGGGGCAATTATTTCTGTTTTGGCCAGAAACCCTGAGAGTCTTCCCTTCCCAGATGTAATTTTTTTTAAAGAGGCCATTCTTTGCCTCATTTCTTATCACTGAATAGGCTTTGTCTCAGTCAAACCGATCTGTTAAAGACCTTATCCTGAAAAGGCCAAGGTTCTCCACTGTATTCTGGGCCATCTCCAGCTGTCCTGATCTGTATCTGGCCACTGGACCCAGATGACTCCAGAGGTAAAAATGAGGCTGGTGTCTCTGCACAGTCCTCCTTCACTTGCATGTCATGGTATCACCTTCCTGGTGTCAGGGACCTCTTTGAGAAGGAAGGACAAACAGCAATATAAAGAAGCACTAAATGCATGTTAACCTGACTACTGTATCTATAGCTAGCACACTTTAGAATGTAGAATTGACTTAAGAAAGAAATAAACAACCTTACTGGCACCTTTTTTGTCTGTTTAGCCACTGAGGTTCTTTACCTTAATTCCCAGTGAACTATAACTTTATAGGTAAAGGACTTCTGGATGGTAGAAAGAGCTCTTGGTCTTTGGGTTCTCCAGATAAGAAAGTTGCACAGACCTTAGCCAGGGCCCCAACAATAGAATAAATTCGCAAAGTTAAGTCAATAGATTAGCCATATTCTCCCAACCCTTCCCTTTTTTGTTTTTTTCTATATTCCACTCTTCCAACCAATTATAATGTTCAAAAAACTCAAATCATAGATATGGGATCAGAAGCAACAGAAAACATGTCCCTAACTAATCACTGAACTAGAACCTACCCTTGGATGTGATAAAACTTGGTGAAAAATCACTGACATATGTCACAGATGACCGTTATTCTGCATATAAATAGGAAGTTGGGAAACATTTTTTGTGCTTTTTTCTCACAAATCGATTTAAGGATGTCAGCACTTACATGCCACAGATGGTTGGTTTAAGACTAGATCTAGAGCATGGAATAGTTTACCTATTAGATTTATGGGAAAGGGAAGAATTCATGACCCAACAAGAGATAGAGAACATTACAAAATGCAAAATGGATAATTTTGATTATTTAAATTGAAAAGTTTTCGTATAAAAAAAGCCAATGCAACCAAGATTAGGAGGGAAGCAGAAAATTGGGAGAAAATCTTTACAACTAGTGTCTCTGATAAAGACCTTATCTCTAAAATATATAGGGAATTGAGCCAAATTTATAGGAATACAAGTCATTCCCCAATTGAGAAACGGTCAAAGGATATGAACAGGCAGTTTTCAGAGGAAGAAATTAAAGATATCTATAGGCATATGAAAAAATGCTCTAAATCACTACTGATTAGAGAAATGCAAATCAAAACAACTCTTAGATGCCACATCTCTCCTGTCAGATTGGCTAAAATAACAAAACCGGAAAATGATAAATGCTGGAGAGGATGTGGGAAAATTGGAACATTGTTACATTGCTGGTGGAGTTGTGAGATGATCACAACAAAGATTAGGAGGGAAGCAAAAAACTGGGAGAAAATCTTTACAACCAGGGTCTCTAATAAAGGCCTCATCTCTAAAATATACAGGGAACTGAGCCAAATTTATAGGAATACAAGTCATTTCCCAATTGAGAAATGGTCAAAGGATATGAGCAGGCAGTTTTCAGAGGAAGAAATTAAAAATATCTATAGGCATATGAAAAAATGCTCTAAATCCCTATTGATTAGAGAAATGCAAATCAAAACAACTCTTAGGTACCACATCTCTCCTGTCAGATTGGCTAACATGACAAAATAGGAAAATGATAAATGCTGGAGAGAATGTGGGAAAACTGGAACATTAATACACTGCTGGTGGAGTTGTGAACAGATTCAGTCATTCTGGAAAGCAATTTGGAACTATGCCCAAAGGACTATAAAAATGTGCATACCCTTTGACCCAGCAATACCACTCCTAGGACCATATCCCAAAGAGATCACATAAGTGGGAAAGGGACCCGTATGTACAAAAATATTTATAGCAGCTCTTTTTGTGGTAGCAAAGTATTGGAAATCAAGGGGATGTCCATCAACTGGGGAATGGCTGAACAAGTTGTGGTATATGAATGTAATGGAATACTATTGTGCTATAAGAAATATGGAAGATATGGGCTTCATAATAACCTGGAAAGACCTACATGATATGATGTTGAGTGACAGGAACAGAACCAGGAGAACATTATACACAACCACAGACATATTGATTCTGTGATGACTACCTTTGATAGACATGGCTCTTCTCAGCAATACAAGGTTTAAAGACAACTCCAAAGGACTCATGATGGAGAGAGCTATCTACATCCAGAGAAAGAACTATGGAGTCTGAATGCAGATTGAAGCAAACTATTACCTCTTTTTTTTTTCCTCTTCTTTTTTGGTTTTGTTTCTTCTCTCCCATGACTCATTCCATTGGTCATAATTCTTCTTTACAACTTGACTATTGTGTAAGTAAATTTAATGTGAAGGTATATATAGAATCTATATAAGACTACATGCTGTCTTGGGGTGGGGAGGGAAGGGAAGAATATTTGAAACTCAAGAACATGTAGAACTGAGTGTTGTAAACTAAAAATTAAAATTCTAACTAAAAAAAAAAAAAGACCAGATCTAGAGGCCCAAATAAAAAAAGTCTTCCTAGAAATGCTTGGAAGAAAACCTATTGTGCTCATGTTTGTGTTCAGCTTTTGATCCTTTATCAGAGGCCTTGGATGAGCTAGGACATATTAAGCTTATGCACTGCCTATCTTTCATTTCTATGGAATAGTCTCTGACACAAAAATCATTCATTTAGAAAGTATCTGCTGCTAAACAGAGAGGGAAAGTGAACAGAAGAGCTTGTTGCAGATCTTTCTTTGCTAAGCCACTAACTGACTCCTAAATAACATATACTTCACACATACTTGAGAAGATAATAAGTTCAGAAAGGCAAACAATATTTTACATACCTTTCAAGCAGTCCTTATAAGAATCATTTCGCAAGAGAGATGAAAGTACCATCTGGAAATTTCTGTAGCCACAACCCCAGCCTTTGTCTCCCAGAGATGAAGAAAAATGGTCTACTCCTGTGGAAAGCCACACTCGCCTCACCTCTCTCGCTTCATTCTGATAATGCCTATAGAGGGCTTCAATTATTCCTGAAGTGTAGGAGAAAATAAGATGAAAAGGCTACACAATAGCATCCTAGAGCACAGTGATTTTCTTTAGAAAGAAGAAAATGAACCAAGAACAGGAACTGGTTGAAAACCTACTAAAGGCACAACACTAAGTGAGATCTAAGTATAAGATATTAACTACCTATTTTAGAACACTACAAGCAATGAATAAGGTTAGGGAGGTAAAACACAGAAGAGCCAATTAGAATTCAGCTTCTAAATAATTAGTATTTTCAAGGTTCCAAATGTATAAACGGAGAAATTTAAAGTACTGGCTAATCCAATTACCATTCACATAATTACTTTTTAAAAAGCCTATACTATAATGTGAAAGCCTCTTACTCTTCATAACAGCATAAAATGTTATATTCCTTTGTGCTGTGAGTTAAAGTTACAATATTTACACAAATGCCACCAGGATAATTTCAAAAATCAAATATACTTCAGACAATCTTATTACTTGTAAAAATTGTCTAAGTATAGGTACCTATCTAAGCACACTTCCCAAAATTTTTTAAAGTCAATCAAAACATCAAATTCCCTATTAATCTTCTGAAATAGGATATAAATACCCACCAGAAGTCCTTGTTTTGCCATCATCTATGCCAAAAGCTAATGATTCCAGCATGTCAGCTTTTCTTTTATGAAACTCAATCGGCTGCATCCTTCCTCTGCGTACTTCAATTTCCATATTTCTCAGCTGCTGCTGTTTATAGCCTCCAGAATTATCTAAACCATATTGTCTCTATTGGAAATAAAAATGTGTAATGTAATTATTTGGCTCTTCTAGGTCGACATAGATGGAAAGTAGGTGATTAGGCAAATAAAAATTCTAGCTCTGTTGCTACCGATGTGACCACAGGCAAATCATTTAGCCTCCCTGGGCCGTAGTATGGAATCTATAAAACAAGAAGAACAAACTAGATTGCATCTAAGATCCCTTCCAGCTCAAAATCTAAGATCTCATGAATGATAATACAGTACTATTTAACCTACTTGGAAATGTGCTATTTAAATAATGTTATAAAAGGCAGCATAGCATAGATGAAAGAGAATGGACTTCAGAACCTTTGAAGAGTTGGGTGCAAGTACTGACAGTCTTATCTTCTGTGTGACTGTGGATAAGTCACTTTAACCTCAGTGCCTTCTGACAATTCTTTAAGACTAAATTTCAAAGCAGCTGCCAACATGACTTTATAAAACAAGCTTCCTCACCAGGTGTTCCCTAAATCAATAAAATCATAGGTTCAGAGAAAAAAGGGAAAAAAATAATAGTAATAATTTAAATTTATATAACATTTGAAAATTTAGAAAACACTGCCCCCAACAACCTAGGTATTGCAAATATTATGATTTGAACTCTACTTCTACCACTGAATAAACTATATGACCTTGGTCAAGTCACTTAACTTTTTGTAGGCCTCAATTTCCTCAGATGTAAAATAAGGGGACTGAAACTGAATGACCCTTAAGGTCCCTTCAAGCTCTAACTCTATGATCCTATGGTGATATTTTACAGATAAAAAAAACAAAACTCAGGACAATTAAAAGATTTCCCAGGGTCACAAAGTTATTGTGGGAGATGGGCTTAAAAACTAGGTTTCCTGACTTTAAGCTGAACTGATTTCAATTCAACTGATGACACATTTATTAAATGCCTACTCTACGCTGGGCCCTGTACTCAGTGCTAGGAAAATAAAGACAAAAATGCATTCATGAACATAAATTCTATCGGGGAAACAATATGTACACAGACAAGTAAACACAAGGTAAGTAAGTATAAAGCACCAACAACTAGGCAAAAGCTCTTATCTGTGAGGTGGCAGTGAGCTGACCCCTGAGGGAGGGTGAGGGGTATAGAGGCAGAGATGAGGGAGAACATTCTACAAATGGAGGATAGCCTGTGTAAAGGAGTTAGAATGTCATACACAGGGAAGAACCATCCTGGCTGGCATGCAGAGTACATGAGGAGTCAATCAGGAAGCATTTGTTAAGCACCTATTATGTGCCAGGTACTGTGCTGAGCAAGTAATGTGAAATCAGTCTAAAATGAGGATTCAAACCTGGGGTCCATGAAACTTGTTTTTAAAAAAATTTTGATAACTGTATTTCAATATAATTGGGTTTCCTTTGTAATCCTGTATTTCATTTTATAAATTTTAAAATATCATTTTAAGAAGGGGTTTGTAGATTTTGCCAAGCTGTCAAAGGAATCCATGATACAAAAAAAACTGGTTTAGGTTGGAGCCAGATTGTGAAGGGCTGTAACAACAATGTTGCCCGCAGCTGCTGTGGGGGTGTAAGACCAACAACACCAGCACAACACAGGAAGGCTGCTAGCAAAGGTTCTTTGATCTGCTTTTCTAAGGAAAGTGACTTTCAGGTGTTAACAATCTCAGTTTAATCAAACATACATACATCATTCACTTAGTTCAGGGGAAAAAGCCAGCACCCTGGACTTCAGAGCAAATACAAACAGCAAATATCAACAGATCAAATAACACAAACCAGTAGACAGGCTTCCAGCTTTCTGTCCAACATCTCAGTACATAGTTACCAGAGAAGCACCAACATCTGGATTTTCAAGCCAGGGGGCGCCAGCAGCTACCCAGTCTAGTCTGGTCAAATCACACAACACTCTTCCAGTGAGTGAAAGTCCCAAACAAAAATGCCAACTTCTGAGTTTATATACCCTGTTCAGGGTCAAAGGGCATCACAACCATGCAACTCAAAACCATGTGACCCTTCTTCAGGCACCACAACCATAAGACTCAAACCTATGTGAACTAGGCTTTCTTGTTTCTTCAGCATGTCATCAAAGACTCAAAGGCACTTGATTACTTCAGAGCTCCAAAAGGGAAAACAATAAAAAAGTCTCACCTTAATTACCAATACAAAGGCTTTAAATAACAGATTATGTATATGTTTATATTTTATCCTACATGAAATAGGGAGCCACTGAAGTCTCTCATGGAGGAGAGTGAAATGGTTTGCACTGTGCTTTGAGAATATCATTTTGGCAGATGTAGGAGGGGATGAGGACCTACACGAGGGTGGTGGCCTATGAATGTTAAAGAGATGTGTAGAAACTAGGAATTAACTGGATAAGGATGATGAGAGAAAGGGTAGAATTCAGTGAGGACTCCAAGGTTTCTCTCTGAGGTTACCTTTGAACAAAGGAAGAAATAGTTGAAGAAGTACTAAATGGTTTTAGGGAAATGATTCTCCAGAATGCTCTGACATTTTAAGTGACAGCAAACTTACCCAAACTCTGTTACTATATCTTATCTTATTGTGGAATCATGTCTATTCCTTGGAAATGCTATAAATGGTAATGTGAAAATAACTTGGAGAGAGGGATTTTCAAAGGTACATGGAAAACTCTGCGCTGTTGCACTTCTCGCTAAGCAGAGAGGCTTAGAATTAGAACAATTCAATGAATAAAAATGGTTTCTGGCCAAAATGCAGAGTGCAGTTTTTTACCCTCAACAATTACAATGACCATATGAAGGCTTTGATTTATAAGTCTACAGTAGAGAAGATGTGTATCTTTGGTAACAAGGAAAAATTAGTTAGGAACAAGGGGTCTATGTAATATGATAGATTAAGAGCCACTATATTACATTTAAAAATCAAGGCTGTCTATATCAGTGGTTCTCAAAGTGTGATCTAGGGATCCCCAAGACTCTTTAAGGGTGTTTTTGCATTTTCATGATAATACCAAGATCTTATTTATATGACCCACATAAACAAAAACTTGTTGGAATCCTCAATAATTATTTAAGAATATAAAAGGGTCCCGAGACCAAGAAGTTTGAGAGCTGCTTATGTAGATCAACCTTCCTCATTTTACGGATAAGGAAACTGAGGCTCAGCCTGTACCTACAACATTATTGTTTACTACTATTTTTTTCACTGCAAAAAGTATTACGGATACATTCTGGTTTCATAAGGTTTCTGAGGAATGGATTCAGAATCTAACTACCATAACACTATTTTATGGCAAAATGTGTTCTAATTTTCACACATTCAATATACTTGAAATCTTTTTGTAAGCTGGCAACTTCCTATATTGATAAGTCACATATTTATGTAAGGTAAGGAAAACAAGTGAATAACCAACCTTTCTATTTCTACATATTAGCAGTTAATTATTTTGCAAATGAGGAAATCACAAGAGAAATAAGTTTTTTCAAGCCAACACACAATTGAGATTCTTTAAATGTCCTATAGGCATTACTGGCACAGACTATACAGTATATTTTTGAAAAATGCACACTGAAAGAAGCAGCTAAAATTAATACCCCTTCTAATTTCATCTTTGTCTGGCACAATATTTTACAGAAATCAGAGTTAAAAAACAAACAACCAACATTTTCCACTGGAAATGTTCCTTAATAACACTTTAATACTTCAAGGGGAAATAAATCCCAACAACTAGCTATCAGGAAACCTGAGTTTTTGTATAGCTCTTTCTTGAGAAAGACATGCAACCTCTTTCAATCCTCTTCCACAACTGCCCTTACATATAAAGTGGTTGTGAACCTAAAAGGGCACTAAAAGTTAAAGTACTTTGAAGAAGTTAAAAACATTCGAATTTTTAAAAATCCAAATATTATGTGCATTTTCTCTATACCTGCAATTTCTGGAATTCTTCTATTTCTTGTCTTGACCCCTCAGACATCCTCTGTCTGTCTTCTTCTTGCTGGAGCTGACGAGCCAATTCCAGGTCACCAGAGCCTTTATTCACCTCTGGGAGTATAGTTTCAAAAGGGCCGACGATAAAATCATTAGCATAATATGTAATAAGATGTCTTTGACAATTAATTATGAAGTTTTATTTTTTAAAATAGGGTAAAATTATATTATGATTTTAAGCAAAACAGCTTTGTATGGGACACTGGGCCCCAAAACATCCCTCCAAAATGAAAATGTATCTTCCATGTATAGAAATATAATAAATAAAATTTTCTTGCATAAGTTGATAATCCTTATATTAAAGTTGAAAGCTGCCTAGAATAAAGGCTAGATATAAATCAAGTGTCTTTAATCATTTTTCAACAGTCTGGCAAAGCCTATGGGACCATTTGCAGAATAATGCTTTTAAATGCCTAAAATACAAAGGATTACAAAGAAAACCGACAAATATTTTCATCAAAAAAATTTTTTTTTGAAAACAAATTCAGAAAATCCAGATTAAGAAGTGCTACTGGTTCAGACCAACACTGTATACTATATCTCAAGATAAGTTCCAAATGGATACAAGACAGAAAGCCTCATAACTAACCTAGAAAAACAAGGAAGAAACTACCTTTTGAATCCATAGACAGGAAAGAGTTCATAACCAAACAAGGGATGGAGAGGATTGCAAAAGACAAAACTAACAATTTTGATTAAATAAAATTTAAAAGTTTTCTAAAACAAAAACAAAAATGTCCAAGTTTTAAACAAAGCCAAGTTTTAAACAAAAAGTTGATAAATATTTTAGTGTCTACTATGTGCCAGGCACTGTGTGCTTAGTGCTAGGAATACAAAAAAAGGCAAAAGACAATCACTGCCCTCAAGGATCTCACAATCTGGAGAGACAACATGCAAACAACCAAGTACAAATAAGCTATATACAGAATAAACAGGAAATAATCAATAGAGGGAAGGTCCTAGAATTAAAAGGGATTAGGAAAGCCTCCCAGTAGAACAGGCCTTCACAACCTGTGGCCTCTACACTTTGAGGGCCATCCAAAATCCTCTGATGTGCTGTTAAGTGTCCCACTGGCCACAGGTTGTGCAGGCCTGTTGTAGAAGGTAGGATTTTAGCTGGGATTTGAAAGAAGCCAAGAGTTGGAAATAGGGAGGGAGAGCATTCCATGCAAGGACAGTCAGTAAAAATGCTGGAGTCAGGAGAATCTCATTTGCAGAACAGTAAAGGAGGGCAGTGTCAAGTTATCAAAGAATATTGAGGGGGAAGGATGGTAGTGGGTGATGCAAGGTGTACAAAGACAAGGTGGGGGTGGGGGTAGGGCTAGGTCAGAGGTGAGGAACCTTTGGCCTCAAGGCCACATGTGGCCTTCTAGATCCTCAAGTGCAGCCCTTTGACTGAATCCAAACTTCACAGAATAAATTCCCTTAATAAAAGGTTTTGTTCTGTAGAATTTGGACTCAGCCAAAAGGCTGCATCTGAGGACCTAGAGGGCCACAAGTGGCCTTGAGGCATAAAGTTCCCCACCCCTGGGCTGGGTTATGAAGGGCTTTGAATGACAAACAGGATTTTCTGTTTGATCCTGGGGGTGATACTGACCCACTGGAGATTACTGAGTAGGAGGTGTGACACATTCAGATCTTTGCTTCAGGAAAACCACATTGATGGCTGAGTGGAGGGCGGACTGGGGTAGACATCTGAGGAAAGCAATCTAACCGGCAAGTTACCGCAATGGTCTGGCAAGACTGAGGAGATGAGGGCCTGGACCAGCGTGGCAGCAGTAGTAAAGTGGGGAAGAGGACACATCTGAGAGATGTTACAAAGGTAAAACTGACAGGCTTTGGCAACAGATTGGATATGTGGGGTAAGAGATAGTGGAGTCAAGGCTTTGTGTGAGCCAAGGGAACCAGGAGGATAGTGGTGCTAGCTATAGTAACAGAATAGTTTGTAAGGGGAAAAGGATTTGGAGGGAAAGATTATGATTTCAGTTTCAGAGTTTACTGTTGCTTACAAGACATCCAGTTCTAGATTCCTAATAGGTAGCTGGAGATGAGACTAGAGGTCAGCAGAATGGTTTGGGATGGATATGGAGATTTGAGATAACTGAATCCATAAGAGCTGATGAAAATCACCAAGTGAAATAGTATCGAGTGAGAAGATGGCCCAGGACAAAGATCTATGAGATACCAACAATGCATAAAATGCAGCTAAGATCAGAAGAGTTAAGGGGGGTGGGGGTGGGAATCAATGCAGCAAATTTTTTTGATAAAGATTTCCTTTCCAAGCTATATAAGGAATTGATTCAAGTTTGTAAGAAAAAGAGCCACTCTCCAATAGATAAATGTACTCAGTATATGACAATTTTTTCAGTTCTATATATATTTTTTCTCTTTCTTTTAGGTCTTTTTAAAGTCTTCTATCTTTCATTATTATATTTTTGCATTTCAGTTAATTTTTCATTTATGAATGCTGATGATGTGGTAGAAGCAATATTATCTAAACCCCTCACACTGATTCGGGTTAGGATAGGTTTTCTTTAAGAGGTCTTGAGACATTCCTCAAGATTGCACTGGCTCAGGGACTAAGGATTGAACTACTGACATGATTTCCTCATCATTTGAGTCCAAACAGCTATCAGGATCTGAGGGTAGGGTTCTAGGAGGCTTGGCTAGTAGATCACTAGGAGTAAAGCACACAAGGGCACTTTGGTCCACTGAAGGTATTCTCAAAATTTAAAGATCCCTTTCCTCCTCTGCTTAAGTAAATCTCCTTTTGTTAACTACTGAATAGCTTACAAGTATCTCATTTTGTTCCAATATTAATAATAACTGACTGGGAGACTATCTTAAATCAAGCCCAGTGAAGAACAAATATTTTGCCATCTGGTAAATATGTTTAGTATTGATAGTTTCATCGCATATAGTTCCCTGTTTATTTCTTCACATGGTGAATTTAAATTTTTGTCTTGTTTGATAGCATGATTCCAATTCCTTTTTTGTACTCACCTGATACATAAGAAAATTACATTATGCATATCTTTATTTGGTGTGTGTGTGTGTGTGTGTGTGTGTGTGTGTGTGTATGTGTGTGTGTGTGTGTATTTGGAGGCAACTGGGGTTAAGTGAATTGCCCAAAATCACACAGCTAGTAAGTGTTTGAGGCCAGATTGGAACTCAGGTCCTTCTGACTCCAGGGCCAGTGCTCTATCAACTGTGATACCTAGTTGTACTGTAGATGTATTTTTAGTAAGCAGCAAAATTAAGTTTTGTTTTTTCATCCACTCTGCCATTTTTTTTCATTTTATCTGATAAATCCAATCACATGCAAGGTTTTTACTGTCAGATTTGCTTTACTTTTTTTTGGATGGATTTTTATTTCTTTATCCCTTTAATTGTGCACTTTGTCCCTGCCATTAGTTTTGCTTACACTACTCTGATGCTAGTGTCTTTCAACAGACTCCCCCATCTTTCACCAGACAATAGCTTACCTCCCTTATCTGTATTTCCTTTAATTTACTTAAACTGTAAGATTCTCTATTTATCCCTTTCCACTACTGTTTGACCTTTTCCTTCCCCAATCTAAATAAACATCAAAAGAATTCCGCTTCCCAATTTTGCAACTTAAGCAAATTATTTTGAGATATCCTTTTTTTTTTACTTTGAAATGGCTGATATTCATTGAGTTCTGATATATTTTTTTAAAAAGCATACATAAATCAACTTATTGTCAGATTTCCAATATCACACACACACACACACACACACACACACACACACACACACTTCTCCAAATGAAAGTTCTTAGAGGTTGAAAAGGCCTTCTTCATCTTTTATCCTACTAGGCAGGGTGCTAAGAGCGCTGCTAACTTCTCCAGCATTGTTTGACCTTTTGTATATAACGGAATAATTCTTTCTTATGATTTCACCTCTTAAAATAAAAGCCAGTAGTGCCAGGAAGATCACAAACCCCACCAATAGGACAATGATTATTAGTAGTTCAGGATCTCCAGAAACTCTTACCTTTTCATGCTTCTCTTGATTCTTGTGTTTGAAAGTCAAATTTTCTATTCAGCTCTGGTCTTTTCACTGAGAAAGCTTGAAAGTCCTCTATTTTATTTAAAGTCCGTATTTTACCTTGGAGCATGATATTCAGTTTTGTTGGGTAGGTGATTCTTGGTTTTAATCCTAGCTCCATTGATCTCCGGAATATCGTATTTCAAGCCCTTCGATCTCTTAATGTAGAAGCTGCTAGATCTTAGGTTATTCTGATTGTGTTTCCACAATACTCAAATTGTTTCTTTCTGGCTGCTTGCAGTATTTACTCCTTGATCTGGGAACTCTGGAATTTGGCTACAATATTCCTAGGAGATTTCTTTTTGGGATCTATTTGAGGAGGTGATCTGTGGATTCTTTCAACTTCTATTTTGCCCTGTGGCTCTAGAACATCAGGGCAGTTCTCCTTGATAATTTCTTGAAAGATGCTATCTAGTCTCTTTTTTTGATCATGGCTTTCAGGTAGTCCAATAATTTTTAAATTATATTTCCTGGATCTATTTTCCAGGTCAGTGGTTTTTCCAATAAGATATTTCACATTGTCTTCCATTTTTTCATTCCTTTGATTCTGTTTTATAATATCTTGATTTCTCATAAAGTCACTAGCTTCTTCTTGCTCCAATCTAATTCTGAAGGTAGTATTTTCTTCAGTGGTCTTTTGGACCTCCTTTTCCATTTGGCTAATTCTGCCTTTCAAGGCATTCTTCTCCTCATTGGCTTTTTGGAGCTCTTTTGCCATTTGAGTTAGTCTATTTTTTAAGGTGGTGTTTTCTTCAGTATATTTTTCAGTATTTTTTTGGGTCTCCTTTAGCAAGTCATTAACTTGTTTTTCATGGTTTTCTCACATCCTTCTCATTTCTCTTCCCAATTTTTCCTCTACTTCTCTAACTTGCTTTTCCAAATCCTTTTTGAGCTCTTCCATGGCCTGAGACCAGTTCATGTTTTTCTTGGGAGGCTTTTGTTGTAGGCTCTTTGACTATGTTGACTTCTTCTGGCTGTATGTTTTGGTCTTTTTTGTCACCAAAGAAAGATTCCAAAGTCTGAGACTGAAGCCATCTTTGGTGTTAGTGGGTTAAGAAGTCTGGTAACTGCTGCAGCTCACTGATTCAGAGTGTTAGGGCCCGCTCTGCCCAGCTCCTGGTCTGGTTGGTCCGCGCCGCTCACGCTGGGCTCTGCTCCACTCCCAGCTCTGTGCGGGATAGATCTTACTCAGAGACCATCCAGGCTGTCCTGGGCTGGAGCCCTGCTTCCCTCTGCTATTTTGTAGGTTCTGCAGTTCTAGAACTGGTTCAGAGCCATTTTTTATAGGTTTTTGGAGAGACTTGGCAGGGAGCTCACAGTAGTCCCTGCTTTCCAGACACCATCTTGGCTCCTCCCCGAGATATCCTTTCCTAAGAGTTTTCATTTCATATGACCACAGTAGCCAATAAGATCAAAGAAACTGTGGCAAAGAGCTATTAGATAACTGAAGTGGGATTTGAATCTAGGTTTGACTCCAAATCCCAAACTCTAGCTACTATACCCTGCTATCTTTTCCAAATCTCCTTCACAAGTCCTTTTCCTTTCATTCATAGCCTTCTCCTACTCCTTTTTCCCATGTCAATTGGAGTAGAAGCACCTCTGACATAAGACTCCAGGTAATCATGACTTTCAGAGGAAGTTAGTTACAAAACTTATGATTTCGGTTTCCACTTGACTGAACAAAACAAGAATTTCACAAGGATCATAGGAAATAGAAGGAAATTTATAGAAAGTCTAAGTCTAATCCCTTCCCTTAATGAAAGATGAAGAAACTGAGATGCAGAGAGATATCCAAGGTGATATAGTGAGAATGTAGCAAAACTGAACGTGCTAAGCTCAAGACCAAAACTTGGGTTTCCCACTACAGTAAAGCTACTTTAAGGTCCAAGCTGAGCAAAGTTTACCAAAATAAAAACTAAATAACCAAAGCGCAACAGAGCAACAAATAAACAAGCTCCCTGGTAAAGTATTAGCTAAACCACTAAAATGCCAGGTGTTTGTCAACCCAAATCTAAGTCCTCGTCTTATCAACTGCTACAATGTGTATAACTGATACTGAGCTTATCCATTGTTTTATACTGTAGCTATTTGTATAGATTCCCTAACTAAACTATAAACTCAAAAGCAGGAACAGTTTCTTATTACTTCTAAAGTCCCACTGAGAAAAATTAAACAGGTACATATATTTGATTTAATTGAGATTATTTAATAGAATGACAATCTCAGACTTTATTTTTAAAGGGAAGAAATCATACTAAAGCTTTGAATATTATTTTAAGGAGCAACAGATAATATTTACCTTGGAAATACTTCCCTTGCATATTCTTAAAAAGTAGGCCAACTATCCATCTTCTTCAGTGCAATTCTAACAGGTGATACTAGAAGACAATGATCTTTCCAAGTCTCTTTATCTAAAATTATTAGACGTTCAATCTTCAAGAAAGTTTAATGGGGTCTCTTGAGTTAGTACTACTACTGAAAAGAGATAGCCAGTAGAGAAAGAAGGAAAACCAGTCACTAACTCAGCAGTTCTCAAAGTATGGTTCACAGACCCCTTCAGAGTCCCTCGAGACCCTTTCCAAAATAATATATCACAAACCTAGCCATCTTTTAAGACATCAAAAAGACATTTACAAACACACATATCTATGCTACTCTTCTCACTATTTCATTTAGAAAAATTATTTTTCAGAAAAATATTATTTATGTCAACATTAATGGGTTTTTATAAATCAACATTTTAAAACTGTATCAGTTATCATTTCTAATGAAATAAATATCAATAGATAATGGGGAGGGACTTAATAATTATTGAGAGTGCAAAAGGGCTCTGAGCCCACTGCTCTAACTCAACCATTTTCATAACCCAACTTCAGAACAGATAGTAGAACTATACTTTTAACAATCCATTCAAAAGTCAACATTTATTAACTGCCTACTACGTGCAAGGCACTAGAGTAGCAAATAAAAAACAAAAAATATCGTCTGCTTTTAAGAACATAATATAGTTGTCCCTTGACATTCGTGAGGGTTAGAGGTGCAGGACCCCTGTGAATGTGAAAAATGGTGAATAACTTTAAGCCCTACTCCAAACTTTTAGTTTTAATAATTCTGATCATACACTAAACTAGTAAAACAATACACTACACCCATAAAAAAGTATCTTGCACACTATGCAGAGTCTTTGCAGCTGCAGCAAGTGCTTCACGGATCTAGAGGGAGACAAAGAGGAAGCATTCCCAAAGGCTGTAGTTCTTAGCTCACTGAAACTTTTAACAAAATCTGTTTATAATAAATTTATGTATACATACTTATGGTATTAAATGATAAAACAGATTGATAGTATATACAGTATTCATATACTTATGATTTACTAAATTTTTCTTTATATACACATGTTGTCTGCAATTTTCCATAGTACACCACAAATCTCCATAAATTCCCACCTAATTATCAGTGGCCAACCTGCGAATAATCAAAACCTCAAATGTAAAACCTGCAAATGTAGAGACACAGTTGTATTCCCAAGGGGAACAAAGCATATAAATAAGAATATACATAGTAATTTGAGAAAGGAAAAAATACTAATAACCAGAAGCTTCAAGAAGGGATTCTGACATATAATGCTGAGGTTTGAATAAAATTAGGGACTCTGAGAAGAGAAGGGTGCAGAGAAATTGAATTTTAGGCATGGGAGATAGCCTATAGAAAAGCACAGAAGTACAAGATGGAATGAGTAGTTTGAAAAATAGCAAAAAGGCCTATTTGAGTGGAAGACAAAGAACATGAAGGGAATAATGTGAAAAAAAAAAGTCTAGAAAGTAGATTGAAAAAAGACTGGGAAGGCCTTTAAAGGTAATAGGGAGCCACCAATGGTTCTTCAGAATGGGAGTGACATGGTCAGGTAAGTCCTCTAGGAAGATTATTTTGGCAGCTATGTGGAAGATAAATTGTAGGGGGGAGAGACTGGAAAACAGGAGTTCAATGAGTAGATTGTTACTGACAGTCGGATGAGAAGTGTCAAGTACCTGAAGGATGGTGATGTAATTGGAGCAAAGGGCACAGATTCAAGATGGAGTATAGAGGTAAAACTGGCAAGACTTTGCAAGTGATTGGAAAAGGGAAAATAAGGAAGAGAGAAGCAAAAAGAATCTTTCCTAACTATCTTTAATCTTACTGGCATGATTCATTTTTAATTTTGGGTATTTCTCCAAAATCGATTTTGTCTTGTGAAATTCAAATCAAATAATGGATCTACAAGATTACAAGAGTATTTCCTAGTAATTATCAACATTTTCATTTTTCAACTCACCTTCAAAATGGCCTTCTTCTAAATGCAAATCGATATGTTCATGTAGGATCTGATAATTTGTGCAGATAAGACCACATATTGGGCATTCATAAAATGGCTGATCTTGACCTGTATAAACATAAATCAGGTTAGCTCTGTTTGCTTCTTTCCACAACTACTCTTTAGATCCATTCCCAGGGTTAGGTCTTCATCTGCTCCCTCCATTTGTAAGCCATATTGCTATCTTCTCTCCTTATACAGACTGATGATCCCTTTAAATAACTGTACTTCTAACTGTTTTACTGATGTTTATGCTGATTAAGCCATGGACTAAAAATAACACTGGGGATACAGAATCAAATGTAGTTTGGAGAAATAAATAGTACATTAAAATGATTTACTAAAATCATTGAAAAGTTATAGAAAATAAATGGCAGTGAAAAACAAGTCCTACTCTTTTTATCTCCAAGGCCATTGTCCCCAAAACTTTAAACCCAAACTTTAATCTATATTCACATAATAGAAAGATGTATACAAGAACCAAATATCATTTCCCCAAACATGAAGAATGTGCAGCTGTAACCCTGGTCAAATATCTCAATAACCCTAGAAGCTACTCAACTGCAGAAGCTGACAACCTGCTACCATAATAAACCACACATAAATCCTTCCTTAACCCTGTAATAGTTAACAGTTCTTTAAAATTTATAGTGTTATCTAAACACACTTCCATTTCTTCACTACCTTCTTTTCCACTAGCCGTTACAACACGGATTCTACCTCCTCTACACTCTATTAAAACTACTTTCTTAAATGGCCAATGACCTCCCAATTGCCAAAACCAATGGCCTGCTTTTCCTGTCTCCATCTTCCCTGACATATGAGGCATTTAATACTCCTCCCACTATTCGGTATGCCCTCAAACTTCTTGGCTGACACTAAACTCAAAGTTTTTCTTTTACCTGTCTTTGCTAATTCCCATCTTCTTCTTGATTCCTTAAAATGATGAATCCATCTTTGTCCCTCTTCTCTTGCATTATTTAACAGTAATGATGATAATAAGTATAATAGCCAAAATGTATATGGTGCTTACCATGTGCCAGGCCCTGTGCCAACTGCTTTACAACTATTATCTCTTTTTATCTTCACAATAACCCTGGCAGGCAGGTGCTATTATGATCCCCATTTTACAGATGAGGAAACTGAGACAAAAAGAGTGACCTGCCCAGGGTCACACATCCAGTAAATATCTGAGGTCCATACTCAGGTCTTCCTGACTTCAGGCTCAGGAGGTCTATTCACTGTGCCACCGAGCTTCCTAGATATGCTTTCTCTCTTGGCAATCTCACTCACTCCCATTGCTTCATGTAACATGACCCCTAAATCTGTACCACCAGTCCTAATCTCTCTTCTGAGTTCCAGAACCACATCAGCAATTGCCTCTAGAGTATCTCCATTTGGCTGTCTTGCTGGCACCTCAAATTCAATATACCTGAAACAGCTGATTTTTTCTCCTAAACTTGTCCCTTTTTGCGTGGCAGTACCATTTTATCCAGGGTCCTGAGTCCTTTGACACTACCAAGTTACAAGTCCTATCTATTCCACCCTCAAGCAACACCGTAACTCATACTGATGCCTTCCTTTCAGTTCTTACTGCTACCATCCTAATCTTCATCACAACCAGCCTGAAAAACTGAAACAGCCTTTTAACGGATCTTACCACTTGTTCTCTACTTTTCCAACTGATCCTGCTACCAAGGTTGACATTATTTCACATTAAGTAACTCCTTTGCTCAAAAATCTCCAGGGGCTCCCTACTACCTATCAAGTAAAATTCAAACTTTTCCCTGGAAATCAAGGCTCCTCACAATCTGGTCCTTTCCTACCTTTCCAATCATGTCATGTTGCTTCCCTCCATGTCTTAACTAAATTTTGTATCTTCCCCAACATCTAGCAGACCTGCACAACCTGGCAGTAGGTACGGGCCAAAATTAAAATACGTTAAATTTCTCCGGGCCACAGATAGGTTTTTAGCAACTCATTTTTTCAAGTAAAGATATAATTAATGATCACATTATTAATTATTATTAATAATTACATTAATTAAATTGAAATAATTAATAAATTAATGATTAAACTAGTTTACAAATAAACTATATAAAAGAGGGAAAATTTCAATTAATAACACTTATTACTTGAGATTTTTATTTATTATGAAGTCATTCCTCTTAGACTAGAGACAAACCGATGACTGGCTGCCATGGTGACGAACAGGAGAGAGTATGCAGTTGCAACCCACCTGCCAAGTTACATGATGGGCACAACAGTGCCTAGTGGAAAGCAGGTTAAGTGGGGCACAGACAAAGCATTCATTACATATTTACTTTCTTTGATATCTACATTTTTCATGGGCAGCCCAAAATCCTTTGGTGGGCTGTGAGCCCTATGCTGTGCAGGCCTGATCTAGCACAATGATTTTTTATGTAGTAGGTATTTAATGTTTATTGAATGTCTTTTATTAAAGTGAAATAAACTCAAATCGGTTTTTCTTAATTCCTCCAAATAATTATTTAAATGTTAAACTACATTTAGCAGCTAGACTGTGATATAGGAATAACATTTTTGGTATTCCTTTCCAATAAAATTAACAAAGGAGGTAGAGGGAGGGAAGAAGGGAATAAGAAAGTGGTCTCTTTTTGCTGCACTATTATGATAGAGTATTGCTGTTTTACTAGAAGCTTAAGTAGGGAGTTTGAACACATTATGCATTTCCCATAGGAATAATATTATAGTAGCTACGTTTCATTGTTCCTTAGGTTTACACAACACTGAAAACTTGCAACAATTTTGTTTTCTAATACTTAATTTCTCATAACAAAAAAAAAATCAATATACTGCATCCTTTAGAATTTTAGAGTTAGACATGAATTTAGAGATTATACTACTCTATCATCTGAAAGATAGGAAAATATATGACCAAAAGTGAAGCTTGCTCAAGTCACTGTGGCTTGAACAGGCCTTTTTGAGTTTTTCCCAAGTTCCAAACATTATGATAAGGTTAAAAAAAATACTGGACGTGTAGAATAAAAAGATCCACAAGTATAAGTACTTGGATGGGAATGGCTCTTTTGTTTTTGTCTTTGTTTTATCCAAAATTTACCATAATGCCTAAAACAGGGCCTGGCCTAGAACATAAGAGATGCTAAGTAAAGTGATTTAAATCGAATTGTGTGGCTGGCTAAGCCACAATTTGTCCAAAATCAAGTTTCTCACTTGTAAAATGTGGATAGTAACTGCCCTACCTCCCTCACAGGGCTGTTCACAGGAAAGTATATATAAACTAACGTGCTAAACAAATGTGAGTTATTATTGGTAAGCACATATTATTATGTAAGGTAGGGTAGCACAGTGGACAATCAACCTTGGAACCAGTAAAACCTGAATTCGACTCATGCC
Organism: Trichosurus vulpecula; assembly: GCF_011100635.1. Classification (NCBI taxonomy): domain Eukaryota; kingdom Metazoa; phylum Chordata; class Mammalia; order Diprotodontia; family Phalangeridae; genus Trichosurus; species Trichosurus vulpecula. Next base: position 148,109,075 of record NC_050579.1, on the reverse strand, counting down.
TCTGACAAACACTGGCTATGTAACCCTGAGCAAGTGACCTGACCTCTCAGTGCCCTAAGCAAGTCTCTAAGACTAAATTGCAAAGCAGGTATCGAACTGCATTGGTAGATGGAGTTTCCTATGCTAGTGAATCTGCAGGTCCAGTTCCTATTATAACAACTGAACCTTTTAAATACAACTAGTTCACAAATAGGAAATACTTGTTCCTTTCTGATACTACAAAATGTATACTATACCTTCTGCTGGAGTGTCTAAAAGATTGGCATGCTTTTTTTTCACATGTGTTTCCAAATCTTCATTGCATGCTTCTATTTTCCCACAGAATGGACATTCTGGGATACTGGACAATGATTCATTTATTTCAGTTAAGTCAGATTGATTCAGTCTATTTTCTTGTAACTCTCTGAATTCGGTCAAATTCTCTGAATGAAAGGTTTTACACTTTAAAGAAGCATCCTTAGAGTGACTGTGATCTGTAATTTTCAGATCATTTGATGCACAAGCAGAATAAACATCTTCATTAACTTCCATTCTATAGTGAGGAGAGTTTTCTTTTTCAGTTTTTCTATCAAGAGTTCTACTTTGTACTTGGTTAACTTTCTCCAAGTCTCTCTCATTTTCATTTTGTTCAAAATGAGCTGTTTCAATGTGGAAACACATTTCATCATAATTCACACCAGACAATTTGCAAAATGGGCAAATCACTTCATTTTCCATATGAGTCAAAAGAAGATGAGTCTTCATGTCTTGTTCAGAGGCTACTAGTTCTCCACAAATATCACAGGTAAACATAGTTATTACAGGGGCCTAGAAGTGAAAGCACACCGTTACTTCTAATTAGAAACTATTACTCCAATATTTCAAGGTCTTTTAATTTTCTAGATGTAGGTAATCTTTGCACTGATGGGAGATCCCAATAGTTCTAAAGCTTTTAACAACATAAAAAAAAACCCCTGAACATTTAAAAATAAGGAACAAATGATGATATGCCAAACAAAAACTATTTTTTACTCAATTCACTGTCTCTGGGTTCACTTGAATTTTTTCTACCTCCAGCTTTGTCTTCTCTTTTATTTACAGTTGTAGTTAATGTACATATTATCAGTTCTATGGAATTGCTTTATATCACTTTAGAGATTTTATATCATGATACTGATATTTGTAATTGTATGGCTCTACAGTCTTCTTCAACGAAATGACCTGGTTGATATACTCCTTCCAACAGTATATAGCTCATTACACCTATACATTTTACGTATGACTCTCATGTATGTATTCACATACATATTTCACAAGGGGACCTTGTTGTAGGTCTGTTGGTATTACATGGGGACTAATACTGCATCTGTGCTATCTTGCTCTCACTACATTAACTGGTTATTTCCTATTTCAGACATGTTCCATTGTCTTTAAGACCACTTTTTGCAGGTGACTGATTGTTGACAACATGGTACATCTTACTCACACCTACCATCCTTCTCATTTGATGACTCCAAATTTTGATTCCTTAGAGACTGATATTCCATGATTTGCAGTCATATAACACAACTGGGGGGGTAGATATTAAATACGGACCTATATTTCAAGGAGAAGCTCAAGATCATAAAGAAAAAAAAAGCACAGTACTATTTCCCCAAAGCAATCAAAACCTCTCTTCTTCCTATCCAATCTTGGATCCCCGTTGGTTGTTTATTTGTATTGTCTAGCCAAGATATATGTGGACAGGCCAGTTCTGCAGGCTCTCTCTCAAAATGCATGTCCTCTAGGCATTCTTAATCCATTTGGTTTTTTTCCTGACCCTATGTTGAACTGTTTTGAATGATTATAGACCACACTGAGGAAGCTATTCAATATTCTGATTACTTGATGAAATCAGCGCATCATTCCCAAAGAGGATTATCTAGTAGACTTCCTCTTCCACTGAGACTTGAAATGGACATCCATCTAGACCAAACGGACCTGTTCTGTAAAATTTGGCTTGAGTCAAAAGGTAAGACTTAAGGACCTACAAGGTCACATGAGGCCTTAAGGCTGCAGATTTCCCACCGCTGACCTAGACAGTAGCAAACAACATTGGGAAACTATCTCCTTGTTTTATGTCTTGCTTAATACTACTTACAAGTGCTCAAAAAACGTTTAACCATTAGGCTTTTTTATTTCCTCTTTGAAAACTGTTCAAGTCCACTGACTTGAACTTCACTGGAAGGTATTAGTATTAAAGGTATGTAACATTTCCTCACAGATCCTAGAATTCAGACCTTTATTCTGTGTACTTATTGCAAATTATTTTTCCCATTTGTTTTTTCATTCCAGAACTACTTTTTTGTTATACAAAATCCTCTTAGCTTGGTAAAACAAAACCCAGTTTCATCTTTGATAATGCCTTCCATTTGCTATGCTGATAAAAATGTCTTCTTTGTAGAGTTGGGAGTTATTTGTTAGGGATTTTGGTCCACTTAATTTTAGCTTTACTAAGTTTTAAATCATTCTCTCAGAAGGGACTATTCATCTTTCTATTCTTATGTGTTATTAATTCAAACTCAACAAAACCATTTTAAAGGTTTTTCTATAAAGTAAACATGTTTTCTTTAACTAGCACTTTCCATCTATCATAAATAGGAGTTTTACTTTAAGATTACTTTACCTACAAGGCTCTTAGTGATTTTCTGTTTCTCTTAAACATCCTTCTGAACCACTTGGTGATTTAATCAAAACAATATTCTGTCAGTTTTATGTTGTCAGAATCTAGTACATCTTGATTTCAGAAGCGTGAAGAGCTTTGTTCATGTGGGTTTTTTGTGGGGGAGGGGGTCTTATGCATGTCTAAGTAGTACTGATTCTTGTGTAATCATTTAAAATATGATATATAAAAAGATATATTTGAAAATGTCTTGGGCTGTTTCTTTGTCCATCTCCCTACCCTCTGGTACTTTAATTTTTTTCAAATCTTACACAGTACCAGTACTTTTGTTTATTTTCTATTTTAGTTGATTTTTATGTTCATGCAATTTACACTTTCTTAGAGTGTTTATATGTTGTTTTATACCACTTCCACTCCTCTCCAACTTAGTAGATAGTCATCTAGAGTTGCTATTCCCAAAATATCTACCAGCCTATGGCCAACCTAGTGAAGAGAATCTCTAAACTGAGTTAAAATAGTCCTCAAATAAGTCATATGAAGGAACAGAACCATACCACTTCAATAATTCCACACTGTCATGAGGTAATGGAAGGGAGCGTTAGTAGAGATAGACATGAATCTATTGTTTTTAAAATAGCATATGGATTTAGCAAAATAAGAGCTAAAATTAGTATGACCTGATATTGACAATTTTTAAAACATTTCCAAATTCATGTCAATCTGCATGATTTTAGAAAACGAGGAAAATCCTCTTCAGAGCACTAAATAAGACAATAAAAAGTACACAATTCACAGATCTGGACAAGGAACTGTAATTGTCTGAACCCTACATTTACCATTAAATTGGTAGGAGAGCTCTCAAATATTAGGTAAGACAGAGAAAACAAACATGCCCCCAAAAACTTTCCTGATTTTTCATGAGCCTTACATGAGAAACAACGTAATACCATCTATCTTCTTTTGGAGAAAATGCTTCCTTAATCTGGCTAACCTTGCCCATTGTATTTTTCCACATTTAATGGCTAGTGGAACTAGCAGTAGATATTTATGCAAGCATTAAAGTTTGCAAATTCCTTTTATAAATTACCCTGAGTTCCATAGGGACCCCGTGAGTTAATACATTCAACAAGCATTTACTAAGTGCACACTATATACCAGGCACTGGGATACAAAGACAAAAAATAAATCAATCCCAGTAGTCAAGGAACTAACACTCCATTAAGGAGAAAATCATGAAAACAGTTAAGGTAAAGTAATGGGGGTGTAGCACGAAGGGGAGGGTCCTAGAAACCTAAGCTTTAGGGCTAAGCTTAGAAAAGAAGCTGAGGTGAGGACTGTATACCGTTGGCTAGAAGGCAGAGGTGGAGGATGGATAGAACAAGGTATACCCAGAGGTACAATACCAGTAGTCAAATATTTACTACATGTCTTATTATGCCCAAAGGCCACCTCCAAAGAAGGGCCTTTCATGATAGCTCTTTCTCCACCCTACTCCCCCTCCCTGTGTTACTTTTCTTTCCTCTCCAATTATGCGTTTACCAAGGAGGGAGGAGATCCCGGTTTCTGGAAGCTGAGAGCCTAGGATCAAATGCTGGACCTGCCACTTACCTTTGGCAAAACACAAGTGTCTTAAGTTTCCTCAACCATAAAACGTGTGGGTTTGGGGTCCACTAGCCTCTAAGGTCCCTTTTTGTTCAAAGTCTCTGAACCTATTTTGTCTTCCTCAGGTAGCACTGAAATGAAATTCTAAGAGGGCAGCAATTCACTTTTTCTTTTTTCAGACCCAACACCTAGCACAATTGTTGCTGTGTTTGTCCTTCCTTCTCAAAGAGGACCCTGACATGGTGATGGGAAATGGTGACATGACTTGCACTTCACTTTGATTTGGGGGAGGGAGGGCTGCGCAAGGCCACCGGCCTCACTTTCTCCTCCAGAGCCATCTAGATCCAGAGATATTCACCAGCACGACTGGAGATGACCCAGGATGCACTGTGAGACCCTGGCCCTTTCAGTCTAAGGTCTTTTCAGGTTCTCATTTTGAATGAGGTAATGCCCATTCAGTGAACAAGCCTCTTCCAGAAGTTAATCAAGGGATGGCCCGTTTAACCAAACCGCGCCCACCCCCCTCCCCCAAATCAAACTTAGAGGGGAAGACCTTCAGGGTTGCTGGCCAAAAGAGAAACAGTTACTGTTTGGTATTTACATTCACTCTGTGCTAGGAGGGCAGGGACCTATTGTCCAATCTATGAGCTTCAGAGAGAGGCGGTTATTTGTCGGTTAAATAGATACGCATTTTACCCAACAGGACGCTGAGGCTCAGAAAGGTGTGGAGACCCGCTAGAGTTACACAGGCGGCAGGTGATGTGAACCGGAGAGAAATCCCCATGCCCTGGGGGGGCCTTCAGTAAGCAAACCCCCTTTATATCCCTCCCCTCCCCCATCGTTAGAAAAGGAGCAGAAGCACGCAGCGGTCGGGGCCTCTCTGCCAGCCCCCTTCTAGCCTCGGGCCGAGATCGCAGGCCACAACGCAGGATACGCGGGGCTGATGTCAGCAGCACGGAAACGAAACCCGAACCTCTCAAGGAATGGGAGGAGCCCCGGGGCGGCCTCAAAACTCAGCACTTGGGCCCAGCACCCTGGTCCGACCCTCGGGGGTAACTGGAATGGCCGTAGTGCCCCCACCCTCACCCCGCGGCGGCAGGTACCTAAGCAGCCGCCAACTGTAGTAGCAGCCGCAGCTTCTTTCTTCTCACCGAATCCCGAGCACTGCGCAAGCGCGTTGTCCTCAAAAGCAACCCCAGCCTCCACCGCCTGACTCCCGCCTACCCAGATCTTTGACGGCAGGGAGAGGGGAACCCCGAATCGGCCACGGGGCCCCAGGACAAATAGGAGAGAACCAGCCGATTGCACCCGGCGACGCTTTTGGAAGGCCTTGGCTCCTCGATTTTTGAATCGCCCTCCTTCCGTCTCTGCGCAGACTGAATTCTCACGCATTTCCTACTCCCTAACCCCTCCCCCCCCCCCCACACACCGCGCTGCATGCTGGGATTTGGAGTCCTCGCTTGGCTTTGTACTGAAATAAAACAAATTAATCCAAGGCAAGGATGACTATGAATGGTGGAAGGATTCCCGGCCTGAACTGGCTGAGTTGGTTTTCTGCCTGCAAGGAACAGGAGGAAACATCTAGGACTGTTTGTTGGGTGTCTGGTGGGACGAGCTCCAGAACAACTAAGCAACCAGAAGGCTTTCACAACCACATCCTGCTGTCAATAAAGTATTTCAGAGGCCTGTTAACACATTTTTATTAATAGTAACTGAAGAAAAGTTATTTTTAGGGTACAAAGCCCTGATGTTTATTTTTATTTGGAGTATCCGCAAAACCCTCTCCTTCAGCTCATACAACTACCCAATACAACATGGAGGTTTAAAGTTTGCAAAGCACTTTACATGTTAGCTCACAAAGGAAGTAGGTGGTATTATTATTCCCTAATAATAGCATCGAGCCATGTATCATTTATATACATTACCTTTATTGATTACCACACCAACCCTAAAAAATAGGTTAAGTTACAACTGGCATATATAGGATGTAGAGTATTGTGTAAGTGAATAAGTGCTGTACTTGGAGCTGGGGAGATCTGAGTTCAAATTCTGCCTCTTACACTTATCTCGAGGAAGTCATTTAATGTCTCTGATCCTCAGTTTCCTCATCTGTAAAATGAGCAGAGGTTGAACTAAATGGCCTCTAATATTGTTTCTAGCGCTAAAGCTGTGAACCATTGTTTTTGTAGAGGTTTAAAACAAGATGCACTTCCCCACAGAGAGCCTGCCAAGTGAGTATGATTTTCCCTACTCAACCGATGAGGAAACTGAGGCCCAGAAAAGTTAAATGGATACCCAAGGTCAATCAGTCAAAAACTGGGGATACAAAGAAAGGCAAAAAATAGTGCCTGTTCTCTCTGAGCTCATAGTCCAATAGGAAAAACAACAAGAAAACTACCATGTACAAACAAATTTCATACACGCACATACATATACTGTAAGCATATATATACTGTACACATAACACTGTACTGTACTACACATATGTGTATGTGTGTGTGTATATATATACATATATACACACACACACACACACACACACATATATATATATACTATAATGAAGATTTTGTTATCCTTTTTAGAATTTAGTTTCCCATGCTCCATGGCCATGGCAATCTCTAGTTTCCAGGTGTTAGATAATAACTCCCAGAATAGCTCCAAGGATCCTACAATAGTAATTCCTGGAATCATAGTGATAGACAGTCCTACTGAGACTGTGCAGTGAGATACGGAGTGACATAATGTGGTACTTACTACTCTTGCACTGAATTACGATATTGCTAAAGTTAACCTGTGAAGCTATTGCTGGCAATATGCCTTCTTTGTTGCCCTATAAAGCAAGTGGGCACTGGTCAGTAAGTGGGGAGCCCATAGGAGACTATGACAGTGTAATGCTATGTATGCCTTGATCAGCCCCCATCAAGGCTTGGGGGGGAATCTGTGTTTGCCTTATCCAGTCCCCATTGAGGCTTAGGGGATCCTGTAGGAGTTGTACCTTCTACTATATTCTTGTTGGTCCCTTCAAGAAGGGTGAGTAGGGGAAGCCATAGGAGTTGGTGCTCCCATTATCAGCTACCTTTTGAGAAGACTAGACTAGAATAAAGTAAGCTAGATTATTAACCCCTCCAAAGCTGTCTTCCTGTCTGACCAGATCAAAAGTGAACCTGTTAGAGGCTGAATGGGAAGGATAAACTGTGAAGACTTTACAGGGTAAAAATACAGGGGTTACACTCTTCTCATATTTCTGAAATAGGGAATGTCTGAGGGAGTAGGAGAGGCTTGGGATTTGGCCTTGTGGTGACTCTGGAAGGTCAGGGCCTGGAGCTGCAGAAGTGCCCTTCCCCCTCTCTCAGATGTTAGCACCAAACAGGGAGATAATGGATTACCTGTGAGCTGTTTGTTCTCTGCTCCAGGATGGTCTCCCCCACCCCCCTCCTCACCATTTCTTCTCCTAGACTCTCTCTTAGACTTTCAGATGCCACTCCCCGCCCCCCTCCCCCCCACCAGCTGGCAGTTGAGTTGAGTTCCGAATAAGGAAAACCTGAACCGACCTGGTCAAACTTGGTCCCCTAGTCCTTTGTCTAGTTTTTCATGCCTAGACTGTAAGCCCACCTCCCAGCCAACGATTGAGAAAGGATAGAGGTGGGTGGGAATCTTTTCATTAAGAGTATAAATTAAGGCAGCGTTCGTTCCCTTTTACCTCACCTCCTCCATTATGGAGGTGTGCCCAGATCTTGCAAGGTTTGTAAAATAAATTCGCTTTGCTTCTCCTAAAGATGTCTCTCCTATTATTTAAAAATTCTGTCTCATACAAGGCTGAAGTCCAAAAACTCCAGTGCCTCCCACGTGTTATTTGTGAAACACATACACACAGATAAATAAAATGTTACATACATATGACACACATATACATGTATGTATGATAAATTGGGAGTAATCTCTAAGGGAAGGCATTAGGGATGGGAATCAGAATTTATGAAGCACCTACTATGTGCCAGACACTGTGCTAAGTGTTATCTCATTTGATCTTCACAATAACCCTGGCAGGTAGGTGTTATTAATATCCCCATTTTATAGTTGAGGAAACTGAAGCAAGTAGGGTTAAGTGACTTGTTCAGGTTCACACAGCTAGTAAGTTTCTGAGACCCAGACCTTTTTACTCAGGTCTTCCTGACTCCAGGCCCAACACTTTATCCACTGCATCATTAAGATTAAGGAGCACTGCAGAAGGTGGGACTTTAGTTGAAGCCTAAAGGAAGCCAAGGAAGTGGGGAGACAGAGATGAGCAAGGAGAGAATTCTAGGCACCAGAGACAGCCAGTGAAAGTGTACAGAGTTAGAAAAAGGTCTGTTTTATTCTACTACAGCAAAGACACTAGTGTCACTGGAGGGGGATGGGGAGTAATGTGTAAGAAGACCAGAATGGTAGAAAGAAGCCAGGTTATCAAGGGCTTTAAAAAACAAACCTGATTTTTCATTTGCTCCTGAGGATAATAAGGAGTCACTGGAGTGTATTGCATAGGAGGTGACAGTGAAACCTGTTCTTTGGGAAGGTAAATTTGACAACTAAGAAGAGGCTGGACTGCAGTAGGGAGAGACTTGAGGCAACAAGGGTATTGTAATCATCCAGGCATGAGGGGATGTGGGCCTGTAACAGGATGGTGGAAGCGTCAGAGGAGAGAAAACTACACATATAAGAGATGTGATGAAGGTAGAAGGGATATAGAGAAATGTAAACAGCCCCTTCCCTCAAGGAGCTCACACTCTAAATGTATGAACATATAAATAACTAGTTACATACAAGATATATACAAAGCATAGGAGGAGGGGTGGTGGAGACCAGGAAAGACCTCCTGCTAAGGTGTGGTTTGAGCTGTCTTGAAGGAAGTAGGACAAGTAAGGCAGAAGTGAGGGTTCAGAGCATTTCCGGCACAGAGACTGAAGATGGTCAAGTTCTTAAGAAACTACGAGAAGGCCAGTGCAGCTGCATGGAAGGGGGAGGAAGTTCTAAAAGGGTGGGTAATACCTTTGAATGGGATGGATAATTGTGAAGACTTCACAGGGTACGTCTAATGGAGTAGGAGAAGTTTGGGATTTGGCTTTAATTTTGGAAGGTCAGGGCCTGGAACTGTGGGCACCCCTTCCCCATCTCTCTCAGATGTTAGAAGATAATGAACTTCCTGTGAGCTATCTGTTCTCTGCTCCAGGAAGGTCTCTCCTCCCCCCGCCCCAACCCACCCCATTTCTTCTCCTAGACTTTCAGACGCCACCCTGGCAGTTGAGTTCTGGTAGGGAAAAACCTGAATGGACTGGATCAGCCTTGGTCTTCTGTGTAGTTTTCACGCCTAGACTGTAAGCCCACCTCCCAGCCAATGGTGAGAAGGGATAGAGGTGGGTGGGGATCTTTTTCATTAAGAGTATAAATGAAGGAAGGTTTCCTTTTACCTTGCCTCCTCCAAATCTTGCAAGGTTTGTAGAATAAATTTACTTTGTTTCTCCTAAAGATGTCTCTCCTATTATTTAAAAATCCTGTCCCATACACCTTGCCCCTCAAAGGGAGCAGGTGGTAAAGAACTTTAAATACCAAACAGAAGACTTTATATTTGAACTTGGAGGAAATAAGAGAGCCACTGCAGCTCATTAAGAGAGGGCTGAAGTGGCCAGACCTACACTTCAAGAAAATCACTTAAGTAGTTGAGCAGACAATGGATTGAGGTAGGGAAATGAGTTAGGTTATTGCAGCAGTGCAGGAGAGAGGTGTTGGGAATTAAGCAGTCCAGTAGATAAGATTCTAGAGGTGGAGTCAAGATAGACCTGAGTTCATATATTTTCTAGCCATGTTGTTGAGATTTAGTCTCTGCGCATGCAGGGCCAAAAACTGTTGGGCTTTCATTATGTGTTGTGGTGGAACAATCTCAAAGAATTCAGAGTATAAACATTTATTGAGATTGATGCTTCTCATGAAGTGGGCTAAATTCCAAGAGGAGCAAGCAGCTTCAGAGAAAGCAAGATGGATTTTTAGAGGGTAAAGATGCAATTACATAACAGAAATTTACATAGTTAGGACATGGGGCTGGGGATTGGAGCTAGGTAGGTACAGTGGGCCTGCAATGGAGTTAGAATCTTACGGCTGGGGGCAGCTCTATTAGGACTCCATCCATGTGACTCAGAGAAAGTCATATAGCTTCTCCTAGTCTCAGTTTCCTCACTTGTAAAATGGGTATAATAAGTGTGCCTATTTCTTAGGATTTTTGAGAATCAACATATGTACTTTACAAACCTTAAAGTTCTACATAAACACCACTTATTACTTTTTCCTATTATGAAGACCTGAAATGGGTTTGGCCAAATGGGTGGAGAGAAGGGGACATATATTGGAGAGATATTATGAAGGTAGAAATGACAAGATTTGACAACAGACTGGTTCTGTGAGGTGAGAGAGTGAGGCATGGAGGATGACACTGGGGTTGAGAGCATGAATTCCACAGTAATGGGAAAGTTTGAAAGGGTTTGGAGCAGGCCTGTACAACCTGCTTGCAGCACTGCAAAGAATTTCAGGCAGCCAGTGAAAAGCGTGGAGAAAAGCATCCTTTGTATGTATAGGAAATCCTTCGGCATGCTGCCAATGGCCTGAGGGCTGTAAGCTGTGAAGGCCTGGTTTGGAGAAAAGATAATAAAATCTCTTTTGGACATGCTGAGTTTGAGTTGCTTAAGGGAAATACAATTCAAGATATCTAAATGGCAGTAGGTGATGCAGGGCCAACACTCAGGAGAATAAATAGGGCTTGATATATAGATGAGAACAGTCTGCACGTAACCTAGAGTTCAAGCCTCGTACATTTACACAAGAATTTCCTCATTGGTAAAGAAAGTGATTATGGATACCCAATGCCTATGTGAGAGGAGGAGTGTGGGAGACTAGAGATTTTCATTCTAGCTTTCAGCTTTGAGAAAGGACATGGTACAGAGGTTCTTAGAGGGAGAGAAAGATTTAAAAAAAAAAGCCAACAAGTACAGGAGCTGGTAGCTCTGACAGTTTCCTGAACGCTAGAACTTTAAGGAATTTCTTCTTGGATTTGATGGGGACTCTCTTTTTTGCATAGATAGCTCCCTCCCAATGAGAGAGCTCATTTGTTTTGTATATTGTCTGTATATCTTCTTTGATTTCTGTTTGCTATTAGCTTGGATAAATGGGTTTATTCGCTATTTATTAGATGGCATAGTCTTTGTACAAATAGCATTTGATGGGAAGGGAAAGGGGTAAAGCCTTTGGATTGAGTTTATGGTACCTTTTTCTCCATTAAGGGATAGTGATCTCTAGGAAATCAGGTTGAACCTAAAAATCATTTCCCCTGGACTAGCAATTTTTAGTGGGTAGGGGCAGACAGACATAATTCTAGCCTGGTATACGCTCTCAGGAGAACAGAGTATTCCAATCCAAGGGCCCCAATTACCTGCTTCTCTTAAAAGAAGTTATTAGTCTCCCTTAGAAAGGTGCATAGACATGATACATAAATCTATGGTTGCTTCCCAGATCATCAAGTGAGATCATTTGGGAAAGTCCAGGGATACCAATATTAGTGAGGCTGGCATGGATGAAGAACCAGCACAAGAAACTGAAAAGAAGCAATCTGACTCCTAGAAGAACCAGAAGGAAGCAGTTCTTTCATTCTCTCATGAAAGAGAGAATCCAAGAGAGAGTTATCAACAGTGTGGAAATCAGCTGAGGGGTGAAGAAGGACGGTGATGGAAAAAAGAAAAAGACCATTCAATTTGGCTATTAAAATATCACTGGTAATTTAGGAGAGAGCAGTTGCAGTTAAATGTTGTGGTCTGAAGCTAAATTATGGAGGATTTAGAACAGACTGAAAGGAGTAGAAGTTGAAGTACTCATTGTAGATGACTTTCTTAAGGAGTTTATAGGGCAATTGCTAGACTGGTGGGATTATTATTATTATTTTTTAAAGGCATGGGCTAGATATAGGCCTATTTGTAATGTCAACCCTGAGAACAAATGACCAGAGTCACAGAGGTTTTGCAAGTGCTGTTAACTCTAAAAAACAAAACAAAAAAATCCAGAGCTCACACAGGTTATCAAAATCACAGTTAATGCTAAAAACCAAACCAAAGCAAAGAGCTAATAGTTGTTACAAGCAAAAAATTTTCTTGATTCCATTGGAGGATGGAAACTAGACACATGTGCTGAGGCTTCCTCTAGAAGGAGATCCTCTTTAGTGTGAGTAAATCTCAACATATAGTCTAGTGAATTCGAAGTGAGCTGTAGGCCTGACAATGAGGGGTTACAGCAGCAGTGAGACAAGTTTGACTCCTAGCAGGGCTTCGTGACCAGAACATGGCTACTACAGGTGTTTGTCCAAGCTCAGAGACTACCTGGTGCTGGCTTGAAATAATTCTGGGATTTTACCGTGGCTGAGTTCATCCAGAGGGTGAGAGCAAAGGATTGCTGTTATGCCAAGCTCAGGGCACAGCTTGCTTGCTGGGCTGTAGCTCTGGAACACAGGGTGTATCCTAATGGTAAAAAGAGGAGTAAAAAAAGGGGTGGTGGCAGTCTTGACATGGGGATCCTGACAGTAGGCAGAAGGAAAGAAGCCAGTATATAGGGAGGGTGAGACTGAAAAAAGTGAATGAGAATGATAGTGGAAGAAATCCGCTGGAGGGAAAAAAATGGGAGTGGTTGAGTTCCATCATCAGAGAACAGAGTAAACAACAGTGAGTCATCCTTGCCTAGCATCTTTCAGTGATGGGGGTGGGGAGGGTAAAGGGTGGAGGAAAAGAGGTGTGTCAAATTTACACAATGAGCAAGTTTAAAGATACCAAACTCAAATTCGGACCTCCTTCCTCCAAATTTAGCGCTCCGTGCACTAAGCCAAGGTGCTTCTAATTCGATGCAATGAATGCTTGTTGAACTGAAGGAAATGGGACACTGATTCGGAAGAACCTAGATGGCTGTTGCCGGTGCCAATCAAATCACACCCCAAACTTGGGTTAACTGGCTCTTGGTAGAATGGAAAGAGGGCAGGAATGAAGTCTGAGAACACGGGTTCAGAAGCCTGTATAAGCCTGGGCAAGACACACTGCAAACCTGTCACACAAGAAGAGTGATCGGGAGGGATTGGGGAGGGAAGACAGAGAGCATGCGCCAAAGCAGGTGTAGGCTTTTCCCAGCTTTTCCCAGCATTCTTCCCCCTCCCGGCGCCGCTGGACGCTTTGGTCTGGGTGGGCGGAGCTGAGCGCTCGAGCCTCTCTCCCACCCACTTCATAGGACCTGAGCTCCTCGCCGGGTGCAAGGGCTGCTGGGAACGGAGCCTCTGGGGTCTCGGGGAGGGGGCGCCGGGCGGCCGCCATTTTGGATTGCGAACTCGTCAGCGGACCTCCGAGCCGGGGAACGAGCGCAGCTGCACAGCCGGCGGGGGCCTCAGTAACGACTTAACAAGCAGCCGGGCAGCAGCGGCCGAGCGCGGAACCTGGACTCTCGATGGGTAAGGGCAGTACCTGGGCTGCTAACCACGGGTTTGGGGGCCTTCTCCGGCCAGGGGAGCGGGGAACGCTTCACTGGAGCTTCGAAGGCTTCTCGTGCCAGCGCCGGGCTGACCCGAACACCCTGCGGGGTGGGAGGTCTCGGGCCCTTATCCTTGGCCTCTTGATCGCTCGCACCCCCAGGCGGGGTCGTGGCCCTTGGGTAACCTCCCCTTCCCAGCCCTGGAGATCACCCGGAGTCGGCTACTTTCTGCCCCGCCCCCCGCACTTGGGGCCATTCTGATGCCTAGAGGAGGTGGGGGGGGGGGTTGAGGAGGGCCGTGGCTTTGAGGACCCCCAGAGGCGGGGCACTTAAGTTAACGAACCTCAGCTGTTCTCCTGCACCTGGTTTTCGATGTCACTGAAGAGGCCCTGGGTTAAATCGGTTTCTGATTTAGTATCTGATGAGACCCCTAGGGTCAGACCATCCCCCCAGATTGCTTGCCAGCCCTGTTCCACGATAGGATTCTTCTGTGGGTAATGAGTAATTTAAAAGGCGGCTTCTAAAGAGGGGGAGAGGAGCAAGCGTTCATTAAGCGACTACTATGTGCCAGCCACTGTGTTAAGCGCTTTACAAACATGCTCAAGGATTACATGACGTAAGCTTCTGTACTAGGTTTAAAGCGCATATTACAACCTTAACAGTTGATCTTTGAGTGGGAATATTAAGTTTCCCCGTTGGTAAACAAGAAGTTCTAGCTATATAAAGGGAAGATACTTGTGTTCAAGGTAGTCATTTTAAGTGTTGCTTCATTAGCTATAGATGAGTTTATTAGCTTTGTTCATACATTTCTACCTTCCGTATTTATGTCATTCTTTACTGATAAAGCATATAGGAATGGAAGTTGTTATTTAATGATACCGTTGAACCAGTAGCAGAATTAGGATTTAAACTCCTTTCTAGGGCCTAAGTGCTTAGTTGTTTTGTTTTTGAAATTTTTTACTTTTTGTTTACAACATTCGGTTCCACGTAATTTTGAGTTCCACATTTTCTCCACCCCCTCCCCCCCTCCCTCCCCAAGACGGCATGGAATCCGATATATCTTCTAGTTTTTTTTTTCCTGTGTAAGAAAGGAGTAAATAGAAAATAAGTACGTGATTGGGCAAAAAGGAAATAAATCCTATAGAGGACAGCCTTAGGGTGCTTGATTATCATTCCTAGCATTAAAAAATGACTGTTTTGTGAGTCATCAGGCTTTAAAGTACAGCCTCTCCTAAAGTCATATTACTACAAATGAAATTGCCTCATTGAAGTGAGTCATCCTCAGATCATACTATTTGGATTTAGAACAGCTGAGTGATAAGGTGGTTTTTTTGGTAAGATAGAAGATTGCAAACATAGATAAATTAGTCCGTAAGGTGGAAAATGAGCAAATTGTTAGTGAAATTTTCAGGATAGATTTTTTTAAATAGTATTTTTATGGAGAAAGATCTTGCCACAACTTAACATTTGCATATAATTAATGTTTTGAAAAAGGGTCCAATGAGATCTTCCACAGAATGAAGTCGTTTACCATTTATTGAACACATAACTATCTCACAATTATATGATTTGGTCTTTTCCATCCGTGATGTAATGGTACTTGCTGGAGTTGTAGAATCTGTACATAAGAAGTAAATCAGTGGAAGACAGTGTTTTCCACCAAGAAATTTATATTAAATCTGTTCTAAATAGTAATGTGGGCACGTGCACTGCTGCAAAGGTGAATATCAATTATAACTGATATGATAATTATACTAGTAATACATCATATGTATAATATAACATGTTATGGTATGTATACATACACAATATAATGCACTAATAATAAAAATAACATATACAGTATAATAATACATAGTTGTAATAGGATACTATTATATTGTGATTAGTGGGGAAAGCACTGGAATTGAAGTCAGAAGAAACTTGGCTTTGAATCCTACCTGTGATACTAGGGATGCTATTGTGCATAAATCAAGTCACTTAACATCCCTTCAAGTTTCTTCATCTGTAAAATGGAGACAGTAATGCCTGTGTACTTTGCAGCGTTGGTGAATACAGTCCATGTAAGAATACTTAACAAAACACAGGTTTGCTGTTAGAGGGATTCATTGTGATTATATTATAAATGGGCATATTTAATTTAGGTGAGCTTTCACATGCACAAAGTAGTATTTGAATATCAAATGTAATAATAGCCACCATTTTATAAAGCTTTAAGGGTTAGCAAAGCACTTTATCTGTCTTAACTCATTTGATCCTCATGATCCTAAAAGGTAGATGTTGTAATCGCCCCTTTTACAGATGTGGAAAGTCAGAGAGGTTTAGAGGTTTTTCCAGGGTCACATAGCTATGTTAAGTTTCTGAGACAGGATTTGAACTCAAGTCTTCCTGATTCCAAATTCAGCACTCTATCCACTCTGCTGGCTAGCTTTCTCTAATCAGATTGTCAGTACCAAGATGGCAGATCAGATGTTTTAAATATTTGATCTCTTATTCCCAAGATATTTGTTCATGTTAGTTTAATTTTTGCACTGAGGGGACAACCATTGTTCTTACTGCAAATGTTTTATAACATAGTTTTGTTGGACAGTTTAATCTTACAATATAGCATCTCATTGTCTGGAGTATCATTGTGTTTAAACTTTTTCTTCCACCAGATGCCATGGCAAGCCCAGGGAAAGATAACTATAGAATGAAAAGTTACAAGAATAAAGCATTAAATCCTCAAGAAATGCGTAGACGAAGGGAAGAAGAAGGAATACAACTTCGAAAGCAAAAAAGGGAAGAACAGGTAGGTTTCTTTGAGTGTTTAATAGTGATTTATCATGTAAACATTATTTGAGGTGTGTTTTGGGAGTTTTACTATTATTCAGCTGGAGACAATTGATTTTGTAGTAACTAAATATAAGGATTATGTCTGCTTGCTTAACTTTATTACAGTCCATGCAGTCTCTTGGCAAACTTGTGTAGAGTCTTTTTCCTTAACAGAGGAAAGGGGTGTCAAGATTGTATCATCAGATCTCATGCACTCTCAGACTTAATGTATCAATGAAGGGAATTTCCACATTGGTTAATTTCCTATGCTCTTGAAATCATTCCTTCAGACTGCCCTATCTTCCTTCCCATAAAATGAGTTGGCCAGTCTGAACTACAAAATATTTTAAAAGAAGTGAAATTGTAAATTTTTAAAAAATATTAACACTTCCCATAATCTTATTTACGCTTTCACCATCCTTTTATATTACAAAGAGTATAGGTACAAAGAATGAAATAGTCCCTACTTTCAAATAGCTTGCGTTCAAATGGGGGAGAAAAGTACACTTATAAGTACATAGAGAATAAATATATAAAAAGTAGTTGATATGAACTAGTTTGAGAAGAGCACTTGTGTAGAGATCAGGAAAGGCTTCCTTTAGAAGGTAGTATTGAACTGTGTCTTAAAGGAAGAGGATTCTGTAAGCCAGAGTGCATTCCATGCTTGTAGGACAGATAATACCAAAGCTTAGATAAGAGAAATGGAATGTCTTGAGGTAGAGAGAACTCAGGTGTGGCTGTATCACAGAGTGCTGGAAAAGGACTAATATCATTGAAGCTGGAAAAATAAGTTAGAGCAAGGTTGCTAAGGTCTTTAAAAAGCTGAACAGAGGAAGTTTAAATTTCATTCTAGAGCCAGTAGAGAGCCACTAGAATTTATTGAGTATAGGACTGAGACAATCAGATCTGTGCTTAATTAAAATAACCTTGGCAACATAACGTAGGATAAACTGGAATGGGGGAAGGACTTGATTGGGGGAAAGACTTGGGTCAGGGAGACCAATTAAGTGGTTTTAAATAATCTAAGCAAGAAATGATGAGAGTCAGAACTACCACAGTGACCTTGTAACTGGAGATGAAAGGTCAGATGTGAGAAATGTGGAGGTGGAAACTGAAAGATTAAGCAGTTGATTGTATTTATGGGGTGAAAGAGAGTGAGGAGTCAAGGATAATGCCAAGATTACAACTTCGGGAGATTGGAAGAATGATGGTGCCTTCAGTAGAAATGGTTGCTTGGTTGTTGTCCTTCATTCTCGAAGAGGACCAGAATGACAACACTTTGTTAGAGTCAAGTTACACTATGTCTGACTGGCTGATTTGATACACATATGAGCTCAGAATGCTGTACTACTGGTTAGGCATGTGAACATTTGGGGTGGATTCTCTAAATTTTCGCATTTCATGTTTCTTTTGAGCTGCTTCAGTTTTGCTTTGCTCATAGAGCACAGCACCTTATTTGATGAGAGTGCACCATGCTGGACAGTCCTGTGCCAGTATCTTCCATGTCATGTGACCAATTCCAAAGTTCTGAGAGATCTTGAGAGTGTCCTTGTA
Organism: Trichosurus vulpecula; assembly: GCF_011100635.1. NCBI lineage: Eukaryota > Metazoa > Chordata > Mammalia > Diprotodontia > Phalangeridae > Trichosurus > Trichosurus vulpecula. Next base: position 148,090,942 of record NC_050579.1, on the reverse strand, counting down.
TTACTTCTTCTGACTACCGTGTGAGTGCTTGCCTTATATGAGTTTATAAAATTGTATTTTAGGAAAAGCTTACATTGGACATTTGAATAACAGAAATAGGAAATTTTGTAAGAGGGGTAGATTTTGTGGGAAAATAATAAGTGCTGTTTTGGACATTTTGAGTTTGTGATGTCTATTGGACACCTAGCTTGAAATGTCTAGTAGGTGATTGGTCATGCCAGAGTGGAGCTCAGGGGAGAGATTGGGACTGAACATGTAAATTTGGGAGTTATTGGCAATAGCAGTGAGAAACCCATGTGAACTGATGAGGCTCAAGCGAGTGTAGAGAGAGAATAGAAGGGACCTAAGATTCAATATTGGGGAATACCCTCAATTAGGGGACTAGAGTTGGGTAATGGACTGGCAAAGGAACATTCAGCCAGGTAGGAGAACCAGGAAAGAGTGATGTCACAAAAGCCCAGAGAGGAGAAAGTATCCTGCAGGAAAAGATGGTCTGTGGTCAATTCAGTGGATGTATGAGGATTGATAAAATATCATCTGATTTGTCTGTTAAGATATCATTAGTAACTAGGGGGAAGAGCACTTTTTGCCCAGAACCAGATTGTTCGGGGTCTAGGAATGAATGAGAAGAGAGGAAGTGGAAGTAATAATGTAGATAACTTTTACTTAGAGTTTGACTGAGAATGGGAGGAGAGAACTAGGAGGATCTTTTGAAGGGATGGGAGTTGCCTGAGGCATATAAAGTTTATCTATAAACATTCTCTAATGACCTCCCTGGTAGAATTACATTCCCTCTATCCTATTTTTACCTGTTTCGTTGTAGTTGAGTCCTATCCTTCCTGTCTGACCCATTTGGGGTTTTCTTGGCAAAGATACTAGAATGATTTGCCATTTCCTTCTCCAGCTCATTTTACAGATGAGGAAACTGAGGCAAACAGGATTAAGTAACTTGCCCAGGGTTACTCAACTTGTAAGTGTCTGAGGCTGGATTTGAACTCAGATGAATCTTCCAGATTCCAACCTCTGTGTCCAACCTCCACCTAGCTGCTCTATTTTTACAGGTAGTAGGCGCTTAAATGTTTCTTGAATTGAGTAACTGTTTACCAGATTGCTCCTCTCTTTATCGAAGAGGTGGATAAGAGGACTATCCTAGACAAACATTAGCCCTTTCATCTTGGCCTCATTTAGCTGAGTTCTGTGCCTCATAGTCAAAAGGAAAACTTTGCTCATGTACTCCTATTCCCTTACACTTAGTAACACAATAGCCTGTCTAGTTTGGGGGTAAGTAGTGATGCCATTTGCCAAGAGCTCCCTCTTTTCCCCTCCTCTTTATTTCACACTGACCAGATGCCTTCTGCTACTTTCTCCTTTTACTCATGTCTCACATGTTGAGGTAGTGTTTCTATCTGGAGTCAGTTACCTCTATGCTGATGAATAGCAGATCTGTTTATCCAGGTCTAACTTCTCTGCTGGCTCCAGTCTCACTTCTCCAACTGCCCATCCTGAACTGAAAGTTCTGAGGACATTTAAACATGTCCAAAACTGAACTCCTTGTCTTTTCCTCCAAACCTTCCCTTTTTCCAAACTTCCCTGTTGTTATCAAGGGTACCACTATTTTCCCAGTCTCCTAGACTTGAAATCTAGGTGTTATCTGTGACTCACTATTTCCCCTGTTCCCCCCCCCCCCAATATCTAGTCTGTTGCCAAGACCCGTTGATTTTTACCTTTGTAACATTTCTCAGATGTGCCCTCTTCTCTCTCATGTGACTGCTCCTACCCTGGTTTAGGCCCTTATTTCACTTTTGGACTACTGTAGTAACTTGTCCAGTTAGTTTGCCTGCCTCAAGTCTCTCCCCACTCCAGTCCATCCTCCACTTAGCTGGCAAAGTGATTTTCCTAAAGTGAAGGTTTGACGTATCATACTTCAGTGTACATATCAATAAACTTCATTGGCTTCCTATTCCATCTAGAATCAAATATAAAATCTTCTGTTTTCACATTCAAAGCCCTCTATAACCTACTCCTCTCTCTCTTTGCAGTCTCAAGCCTATACCACTTCAGTTCAGTAACACTGACCTTGCTGTTCCTTGAGCAAGACTCTGGACTCTTGTCCTGACTGGGCATTTTTACTGGCTGTGAATGTTCTCCTTCCCCATCTTTACCTCCTGGATTCTCTGACCTTATTCAAGTTCCAGCCAAAATCCCACCTTCTAAAGGAAGACCTTCCTAATCCTCCTTAGTTCAAGTTCCTTTCCTCTGTTGATGTTGATTTATTTCCTGTTTATCTCTGTGTAGCTTGTTTGTACATGGTTCCCATGTTGTCTCAAATTCAGTTGTGAACTGCTTGAGTGCTGAGACTGTCTTTTGCCTTTCTTTTCATCCCTAGTGCTTAGCAGAATGCCTGGCACATTGTATGTGCTTAATTTAATGGACTGACTAATGGTGCTATTAATTCTTCCTTATCTGTGGTACTTAGCTGGATTGGGATCACTTCAGGAAAGAAAGGATTCAGAATTATATGGATATAATAAGAATGTTTGACAGTGGTTATCTGGCAATTCATTCCTTTATTTTAACCTCATCCATTCTTGAAAAATCATATTACAGATAGGAATTGATCAGAAATAGGACTATCCTGCCTCTAGGTTACTTAGTCTCACAGTATTAGATTTGGCGGGGTACCACAGAACTCATCTAATTCCAATATATACTTATCCTTTGTACAATGTAACCAACTTGAGAAAATTGTGTGTCTCAGTAGTTCACTCACAATTTTGTTTCTTCAAAGATTATGGTGTGGCAATATTTGTAACCATCCAGAATCAGTACAACATTGAAGTTGAAAAGATGTATTGGTTTTATTCCCCTCCCCCATACCCCCATTGGCTTTAGATCATTGAAAATACTGGCATTTACTAAATGCCATTCAGCCTATTTTCTTCCTTTTAATTGATTCCCACCCCAACTCATTGTTCATCTTTAGCTTCTGTCCCAGATAGATGAACAAAATCAGTATAATTGCATCTTATAATCAGAACAATAACCATTTTTCATCAATTTAGTTTTTTCTCTATGAATTGTTAAGAACCATACCTTTTACTATAACTTTTTGATCTTCTCTTTAGATATAATGCAAGGAAATTACTTAGTTAACTTTCAGTGCTTCTCATTATGTTCCATTCCAAAGTACAGTTCTTTTTTAATTGTTAATAAATTATCAAGCTTCTTCCTGATGGCACAGTTTCTCTGGATTCTTATTCTTTTTTCCCCCCTTTTTAAAAAAAATTAATTTATTTTTAGTTTCACCGTTCATTTCCATAAGATTTGGAGTTTTAAATTTTCTCCCCTTCCCTTCCCTCTCCCCTGTCTAAGACAGTGTGCAATCTGATAGGGGCTCTACATATACATTCATATTCATATTTTCACATTAGTTATGTTGTAAAGAAGAATTAGAACCAATGGGAGGAACCGTGAGAAAGAAAAAAGAGCCAAAAAAAAGGAGAGCAAATACTATGCTTCCATGTGCATTCAGACTCCATTTCTCTGGATGTGGATAGCATTTTCTATCATGAGTCTTTTGGAGTTGTCTTAGATCCTTGCATTGCTGAGAAGAGCTAATTCTATCAAAGTTAGTCATCGCACAGTGTTGCTGTTACTGTGTACAATGTTCTGTTTTTGCTCACTTCACTCAGCATCAGTTTATACAAGTCTTTCCAGGATTTTCTGAAATCCATCTGCTCATCATTTCTTATAGCGCAATAGTATTCCATTACATTCATATACCACAACTTGTTTAGCCATTCTCCAGTTGATGAGTATCCCCTCAATTTCCAGTTCTTGGCCACCACAAAAAGAACTGCTATAAATATTTTTGTACATTTGGGTCCTTTTCCCATTTTAATGATATCTTTGGGATACAGCTCTAGAAGTGATATTGCTGGGTCAAGGGTATGCACAGTTTTATATCCCTTTGGGCATAGTTCCAAATTGTTCTCCAGAATGGTTGGATCAGTTCATAACTCCACCAACAATGTATTAGTGTTCCAATTTTCTCTGGCTCCTTTTTCCAGCATTGGTTGCAATTGGATTCATACCTCTGGGACTCTTCGAAGGTCTTGGGATACTCTTTGCTCCTCATTGCTACTTCCAGGCTCTCTCTCTACCACTATCACTCAATAACCTTTCTTCTTTTGATACTCAATCTATATTTGTCACCTAGTCAAGATTCTGGTAGCTATTATTTACTGACCTCCAGGATATTCTCCTTCAAACTACTAAACTTACTGCTTGCCTATCTCATATCCATTACTGAGTAGAAATCATTGAAGACAGTGCCCATCTCCCATATCAGTACCAACAGCTATGAAGTCTGGCAACTGCTCCTGCAGGTGCTGTAGCCACAGCTATAGAAGACCCAGAAAGGAAAGTTCTTGCAACTGAGGTCCTTGGCAATTTGAAATAATTCAAAATCAGAAACTGAAACCATTTTATCTGTGGTGGTAATAACATTAAAGAAGAAGCATTAACAACTTCTTTGAGGCTGTACCCTAAGGACCATGAGACTTTTCCATGTTACTTGCAGCTGAAACCTTCCATATATGTGGTCTCCCTCATGAGAATATGAGCTCCTTGAGATTAGGGACTGTCTAGCTTTTCTGTTTCTATCCCTAGTTTTTAGTTTAGTGCTTTGTACATATTTTGTACTTAAAAGATGCTTCATTCATTCATTTTTCCTAAACAGGGTCAGTACATGGCTCACTGTCTTTATCTTTTCCTAGTTCCTACTTTTATATTAGGGGATTCCATCATACGTATTAATATTCCCGCAAATATCCTAACCTTTTACTCAATCTGCACATTTCCCATGACCACCTCTACACCATCTCACCATCTCAGGTGTACATGCTTGCCATCAACAACAGTTGTCCTCTTACATGTTCATGAACTTTCCTCTGCCTTGCAACCACTAACCCTGTTTTTTTTTTATTTGTTTGTTTTTTGGAGGGGAGAAGACAGGGCAATTGGGGTTAAGTGACTTGCCTAAGGTCACACAGCTAGTGTGTCAAATGTCTGACAGGCTGGATTTGAACTCAGGTCCTCCTGACTCTGGAGCCTGTTCTCTACTCACTGTGCCACCTAACTGCCCCCAACCCTGTTCTTTAGCCTCGGTGTGACTTCCATTCCCTCCACCTCTGTTCTTTCCAAGGCCATCACCCTGCCCTGGCTACATTTTCTCCTTTTCACATATTAACTCCTTGTTGAACCAGTTCAACTCTGTACTGTCCTCTTCCCTCAAATACCTTTTCTTCTTGTCTTATCACTGGCCAAACTGTAGTCTTGTGTTAGTTCCATCATCTTCTGTCTTAGCTTCTACTCTAGGTGCTGAACAAAGCTAGAGAAAATCATGAAACTGTTGACTGGGTCCACTACAAATTTATGTTATATGATCTCAACTGGGCTCTCACTGTAGCAAGGCAGTCCTTTTACAACCCTCTAATCCACTCACTATTCTACTTAGCACAGGGCTTTTCTAAATCTTTTAATCCTTCCTCAAATTTCTCATGGCTCTCACTCCACCAACTTTTAGTTTGTCCTATTTTAATGAAAAAAAAAAATTGAGGCCATTGGCCAAGACCTCCTTTTCTTTATCTCATATCATTCAGATGCCTTCCACCATTATCTCTTCCTTCGCTACTGTCTCGCATGAAGAGGGAGTCTTTCTCCTTGCCATGGCAACACCTGGGGCAGAGAAGTGGGGGCACACAGGTGATCCCATTCAATCCTATCTTCCCTATCAGATTTCTCCTTCTATTGTCTTCAGTCTTTTATTAATCTTCACTCTTTCCCTGTCTGTTAGTTGTTTCCCTACTGGCTGCAAAAAGGCCAATGTTTCCTCCCATCCTTAAAGAACATTTACTTTATCTGTCCATCCTTTTTAGCTGTCATCCTATATTTCTCCTCCCTTTTCTGACTCAACTCCTTGAGAACACTGTCTACAATAGACTTCTGTTTCCTTCCCTATCACTCTCTTCTTAACCCTGTAGTTTGATTTCCAACCTCATCATTAAAACTAAAACTATTCTCTCCAAAGACACCATTGATTTCATCTGGCTTTTTCTCAGTCCTCATCATATTTGACCTCTCTGGAGCCTTTGACCCTTTCAGCTACCTTTCATTAAGGTTGTACCCAGTAACTATGGATGTCCTCCCTCCAGTGTTCTTTCTTGGATTCTCTTTTCTTCTCCCTCTATGCTATTTTGCTGGTGATCTCATCAACTCCCATGAATTCATTTGTCAGCTACATAGATGATTCCCACATCTTCTTATCTAACCCTAACCTCTCTCTTCACTTTTATTCTGGAATTTCCAGGTGCCTGTTGGACATTTTGAACTGGATGTCCTGTGGGTATCTTAAACTTAGCGTATCCAAAATTAAACTGTTCTTTCCTTACTGAAGCTCATTCCTCTTCTGAGCTTTTCTCTTGCCATTAATGGAACCACTAATCCTCTGATCTTGTAACCCTAAGTGTCATCCTCGACTCCTCAGTCTCACCACTTCCCCTTTCCCAATCCAGTTCTTGCCAGATCATGTCCTTTTTATGTTTGTAACATCTTGCAATATCTTTTGTATACACCACTGTCTTTCTTCCAGCGCTGCTCCTACCCTGGTGCAGGCCCTCATATCCATCTCTCGTATGAACTTCCTTCTCTCCTTTGAAACTGCAGGCTCTCATCACCTCATTCCTGGATTGTTGGAATAGCCTGCTGCTTCATCTCCCTGATTCAAGTCTCTATTATTTCCAGTTCATCCTTCACTCAGCTCTCAAATTGATCTTCCTGAAGCACAGGTCTGACTATGTCACTCTCATATTTAAAAAAACTCCTGCATCTCCCTGTTACCTCCAGGATCAAATATAAAGTCCTTTGTCACTTAAAGATCTTTATACTCTAACCCCTTTTGAGCTTTTGTACACTTTACTCCTTTCTATGTTCTCTGAGCTGGTGACACTGGCCTCATTGCTGTATCTTTCTCAAGAGGCTCTACCTCCCAACTGTCACTAGTTGTCTCCTGTGCCTGGAATTCTCTCCTTCCTCATACCAGTGTCCTGACTTAGACTCAGCTAAAATCCAGCCTTCAAGAAGTTTTCCTCCCTTATCACTACTGCCTTCCTTCCCTGATTATATCTAATTTAGCCTATCTCTAGCTTCTTGGTACATAATTTCTTGTTGTCTTCCCTTGTTTAGACTGAGGTTCTTGAGAGGAGAAACTTTTTTTTTTTTTTTTTGCCTTTCTTTGTATCTCCAGTGCTTAGCAAAGTGCCTGGAACATAGTAGGCACTTAATAAATGCTAGTTTGACATGACTTGACTGTAAGCATAATACAGGGTGTCATTGTCACCTCTCTTGATGAAAAATGTGTGATGGAGGTATTGATATAGTGATTAAGTAGAAATAGCAAATTGTGGAAAATATTTGGTAATTGAAGAGCGCGTAATAGAAGAGAGACAAGTGGCAGTGGTCATTTAGATACCAAAAGAGTTTTAGTTATCATGTTGTTACCTAGTTTTGACTTGGGAGGAAGAGAATGTGTGTACTTCCTTTTCCTAGTGCCTTACTAGAGTGGGTTTTTTTTCTTCGAGGTCTGTCCTTGCTAGTATCCTGTTTCCTACCTTGCCCTCTCCATCTTTCTTTCCCTTGATTGCATAATAATCAGAAATTATCTTTTATATCTGGGTTTTAAACTATTCTTTGTTAATTTGGTATTCCCCTTATTTTAATTGGTTATAAAGTATTAGTCTCAGCATTTTTATGGGGGATTTTACAGTCAGCTAGATGGCACAGTGGATGGAGCACTAGGCCTGGTCCGAGGAAGGCCTGGGTTCAAATTTGTTTCAAATTAGACACTTAACTAACTTTATGATCTTAGGTCAAGTCATTTAACCTCTACCTCATTTTTTTCATCTGTAAAATGAGGATAATAATAACACCTGTCAACATTTTTGTGCAGATCAAATGTGTTATTTGTAAAGCCCTTTGTACGTGCCTGGCACATAGGTGTTATATAAATAATTGCTGTTATTAGCTATTATTATTTAAAGATCCTACTGCAAGTCAGAGATACTTTTCAGCAGTGGAACTTTCTGAGGCCCATAAAATCATGCTTACCTGTAGGATTGATCCCTTGATATAAGGAAGTGTGGTTAGAAGTAGCCTTAATCTTTGCAGAGGAGCCAGAGCTGCAGAAGAATTCTCACTGGTTTCAAAACACCAATGCTTTCAAAAAATATTGAGTACCTATCATTTGTGAGAGAAACTGACAGTCCCTGCCCTGTACACTTGGGGTTTTATCTTGGCACACTGCTGGGGATTATTGTGATGGATCTATAATCTCTTTGACATACAGGTACTCCCTCCAAGATTACAGACCCTCCCTCACCTCCTCATCCTATGAACAACTTCTTTCACTTAGAAATCCTTGACAGTTTGTCAACTCAGTGTGCTGAGGGTCTGCCTCTAGATCTCATGACATGGCATGTATTCTAGTAGAGTAGGGAAACTAACTGTTCATTCACTAACTACGTGACCAGTCTTCTTCATTTTCCAGTTATACTGTTCTCTGTCATCATATGAAAAGTATTGATTTTAAGCTGTCAAAACTGCGAAAGTGATAGCTGTTCATTTCACTTTTCTTAAATGTTTTAATATGGCAGAATAAAATATTAGCATCAAAAACTTTTGGGTGTAAGATGATGATGATGATGATGGTGATTTTTTTTGTTTTTTGGCAGTTATTCAAACGTAGAAATGTCTCCCTTCCAGTAAATGATGACTCTATGCTTGAAAGTCCTATCCAGGATCCAGATATCAGCTCTACAGTACCAGTTCCTGAGGTAGATAACAAAAAAGTATATTTTAAATCATTATTTTATGGTGTGACAATGAAAACAAAACATTAAATACAATGGTAAGAGAAAAATATAAATGTTTAAATATACTGTGCTTTGTGTATTTTTAGGAAGAAGTAATTACTGCTGATATGGTGCAGATGATTTTCTCTGATGATGCTGACCAACAGCTTACAGCAACACAGAAGTTTCGAAAGTTGCTTTCTAAAGGCAAGACTTTCTTTCCATAAGATACCTTGTTGCTATTTCAGACTTAAAGAAGTTTTAATTTAGACTTTGTACATTTAGTATAGTTCAGCATTTTTGTTAAGGTAGCCTCTTATAAGTAACATTTCAGTGTGGCTTTGCTGTTTTTGTATAATTCATTCAAAAGATGAGCAATTTGTATCATAGCCTGTTTAATTGACAGTTCAAACCTACTTTATTCCCCTGTAGTAAATAGAGATAAAAGTACATGGTTTTTAATTATTAGGTGTCAGCAGAATGATTGATTTCTAGATTTATATGTTGTCCTATAGTGAACATTCCTACCACTCTTCTTTGAGTTCTTTGAAGTTCTTCACTTCATATCTCCTCTCTACAAGCAAATGACAGAGTCACATGCTGTTAAGAATGGAACATAATTGTCACACTGAGAGTCAGAAAGGACCAGGGTAGTCATTTAGTCCAGCATCCTCCTTTTACAGACAGGGAAAATAGACCCAAAGAGGTTAAGTGACTTGGTCTAAGATCATATAGGTTTAAAGTGGCAGAGCCAGGATTCAAAATGGGGTTCTTTGACTCCAAATATAGAACTTTTCCACTATGCCAGGCTTCCTTTCATACTACTTACTTAATTACCACGGGCTTTTGTTTAGCCCAGGAACATACAATTTGAAAAAGTTAAAATCCTTTAATTTTTTTTTAATAAAGGGTAGGGGGAAAGGGAGGAAGTAACATTCTTAGGATGTATTAATAACGTCTTATCCTTTGTTCACAATAAGAAAAAAAACCCCTTAACTTCTTATTCAAAAAAAGTGAGGTTCTTAATAGTTCTGTTATTTGTTTACCTTTTAGGGGAAACATTTTTTGTACTTTGAAGTTATTGTACATTGCTGCAATTTTTATAGCAATGAAGAGTTTTTAAAAATATTTTTTAGTCATGTTAAATTTTTATAACTGTATAGTGGAGAGATCACAGGATCATAGATTTAGACGCAGAAGGACCTTAGAAGCTATGATTTCACAGGTGTGAACCATAGCAGAGGGACAATGGAAGATAGAAGGTTTAGAAAGGATCCTAAGTATTAGTATTTTTAGACTCAAAAGATTGCAATAAAGGAAAATGAAGAGACAGTTGGAAACTACACCTTGGCATCACTGCTCTAATATTTAATTTCAAGTTAGTTTATTAAGCCTCCTATATGCAACAATTGTTAAAGATATAAAATTGATAACAGATGCCTAATTAACAATGTGCTGGCAGGAGGGAACATGCACACACCTGAGTATAAACCAAGTAGAATGTGATAGGTTGCTTTAAGAACATTTGAGGAAGGAGAGAACACTTTCAGTAATAACAATTGTAACCCATATCTCAAAACATGAAGCCCCAGTTTTACATAGATGGGTTCATTCTTGTGTGTTTTTCTTTAAGTAGCTCCTTGTCTGGTACCCCCACCCAGGTTTTTCCCTGGGAAAATTTGCATGTTAAAGAAATGACTACTGGTCTATCTAAATCTTTTGTTGTTAAAGTTTTTTCATGTATCCTGTTGGAAAATTTTTCTCCCCATTGGAAGATATCAATATTTTATAGTTGAAGGCTAATAGGAAAAAAAATTGCTTTCAGTAACTTTCATGAACTTGCTTATTTTGTAAAGCAAAAGAAATTAAACCATTTTTTCTTCCTAAAACTTATGACCATAATTTTGAGAATTTTAGGAGTTGGCCGAGAAAAAATTCCTTGCTTTAGTGGACAAGGACAAGAAGTGACTTTTAAAATCTACTAATTTTTAAAAATTTAAAATTGTAAATTAAATCAGTTATAAATTTTCAGAACCGAACCCACCTATTGATGAAGTTATACAAAAACCAGGAGTTGTACAAAGATTTGTGAAGTTTCTTGAAAGAAATGAAAATTGTACTTTACAGGTGAGTTTTTCTGATATTTCTCTTTTTATATTCTTTCTTTGAGATGAGCATAGATTGATTTTAATACAATCTCAATAATAACATAATTGTATAGTGCTTTAACATTTACAAGTGCTATCCTCACAGCAGCCTTTCGAGTTTAGTAATAATAGTTGCTACTGAGTGCTACATAGCGCTTTAAGGTTTTTGAAGTGCTATCCATTTTTATCTCATTTGATTTTCAAAACAATCTTGTGAGTTAGGCGCTATTATTTTCTCCATTTTAAGGATTGGGAAACTGAGGCACAGGGCGGTTAACTTGCCTAGGATCACATAGCTAATAAGTATCTGAAGTATTTGAATTCAAGTCTTCCCAAGTTCTGTACTCTTACCCACTTTGACCTCTAGTTGCCTCTAAGTAGTACAAGTACTGTTGTTATCTCTTCATTTTACATATTCAGAAACTGGTTCTGAGAAGTTAAATTTTATACCCTTAAAAATAAATATTAGATAATATTAGGTCCACTAATGCTCTTAAATAAAATAAAATTAAGTTTTAGTTCTGTGAGAATACAGCAATACCTGCTCCCAGGAGAATGTAAACTTGAAGACAACTTTCATTTTTATGTTTATGTCCTTTCTTAGTATTTGGACAAGGAATGTATTTGGAAATATTTGTTTAGTTGAATAAAATTGCACAGGTACAAAGATGAAAATTAACAAGTTGTGAGAATTAGCAGGCAGGAAGCATATTGGCTTATCTTAATGGAAGGATTGTTGAAATAAAGAGACTGATAGAGAAAAATGGCAACGGTCCTTAATATAATACATGATGGGAAAGCCTTGAGTATTAAGCATTTTCAGGAAAAATACTATTTTGAAATTTTCTGGTAGGTTCTAAATTTAAACTGACTCTAGGCAGCTGCATCTTTTATCTTGTTATTAGATTTTACTTTTTAACAGTTTACTAGATCATGCTATCCAAAACATTAAATCAGACTTTTCTAGAAGAAAGTGATAATTGCCTTCCCATCATATTATCCTAAGTAGGGGTATGATCTTTGAATTTTTGCATCTTATATACTTTCAGCTTACTGCTGCTTGGCAAGTCAGTGTTTTATTCTAACATAATTCTTTCAAATTTTAGTGATGTTCCATCTAATTCTAAAACTCATGGATTTAAGTAGATAATTCCACATTCACCCTATTGGAACTGTTCATAATTTTGTAAATTTTGATTACGTCCTTCATATTTTTTTCCCAGGCATAACATTTTTTTTGTCTTTCCATAAATAGAATGTGTTTTTCTGGATCTTTTCTAGTTTCCTTATGTCTAAAACTTTATCTTGAATTTTATTTTTTCTCAGTTTGAAGCTGCATGGGCTTTAACTAATATAGCATCTGGAACCTTTCTACACACCAAGGTGGTAATTGAAACTGGAGCTGTTCCAATTTTTATCAAACTCCTCAGTTCGGAACATGAAGATGTACAAGAACAGGTAATTTTTCTTAAATTATTGGTATTCATTATGCTTTTGTAAATTTTCTATGATAAGTTTAGCTTGCTGTGATTTTATTCAGTTTTGTTTTTTAATCAAAGCTGTCTCCATTATGAAATTAGAAGACTAAATCTTGAATATTTTGAATATGCTTCATGAGGCCTCAAAATTGTCATGGATTAATTGTACAGTTTCAGGTAATGCTAAAGAATTTGAAGTAGCTTAAATTTTATGTCCTGAAAACATTAAGGTGTACTACTATTCTTAAATAAAATTAAATTGAGTTTTAATTTTGAAAATACATAACCTCGTGTTTATTTTTGTAATTATTTAAAGTTCAGTAATTGGAATGAGAAAAATAGCAAAGTTTATAGTTGTGAACATTTTCAAAGTCTATGATAATTTTGCTTTTTGATAGGTAAACACTTGTTTTTCCATGATAATCTGCTTCAAAAATTAATCTGAACTAAATTTAACTAAAAACTTTTGGGAAATGTTTTTTCCTGTTAAAGTCAGAACCATAAATTAAATTTTGCTTAGAGAACTAAAAAATCAGGATCAAAAATTGTTTTCCTCTGATGACTAAACCAAGCTTTTCAATAAATTCTATATTTTGTGCTCTTAAAGGAGCAACAAGGGTGTTGATGTTATACTTTAATGTGACTAGGAATATAATTGTTCAGGAGGGATAATTTTACCATTTTGCTTTATTTTTTTCATAAGTTTTTTAAAATTAACTATCCAGGCATTAGTAGTAAGCTTCCATATATATATGTATATATATATATGTGTAATATAGGTTGATGAATAATTACTGTTTTGTCACTGTTAAATTTATTTCTTTGTTCCTCTTCCAAAGAAGTTGAAGGATGAAATTCCCTTGCCTACTATTTCCATAACACTACAGCCTTAAATTTGGGTGCTAAAGAAACCTAAAGTAGTATTGGAAAGTGTTTTTTCTTGTTTAATTTGGCAATTGATGTCTAAAAATATGACTTTCACTATGACGTCTTGATGACAATTTGCTTTTCTTATGAGTGGAATAGTTGAAACATGCTGGTTTTTATTTTCACTTCTTTTCCCAGCACCATATCTAGGAGATATTATTTGTGCAACTGTTAACTTTAATTTAGGTTTCATTAGGTTTCATTGGTTAAAAAATAAGCGAACAGTACAGCTCTGTTGCTTATTCAAAGTCATGCCTTTGGGAAAGTATTTTTTTAAATGAACACCAAAATTGCTTGTTATACCAGTTAGGTTCTCAGTTAAAGGACGACAGACTTCATTTAATCTGTAATTTTGGTATTTTTCTCTTGCATTTTACGTCTATGCCAATAACATTTTAAAAATTCTTAACTGCTTCACCTACATATGACTTGGTATAGATTGTATTGAAGCATAGGTCTAATGTCATGTCTGGTTGTTGTTAGAAATTCTAAAATGATCATATTATGGTTGGGAATTAACAGTAAATATTGTCATCCTGTCACCCTTTTTCTTACATGCCTAATTTCTTTTTGTCATTCTGACCATTCTCTTCCCCTTCTTTATCATAACTAGTCCCTCCTATTTTCTCTCTGAATAGCAATAAACAAATCACTGTTTTCCCATCTTCTTCCTTTGAGTATTCCAAGTGAGTTAGATTGTGTAAGTGTGCGTGAATATTAGTGAGACTTGAACTGGACTGTGATTGCCTGTTCATTGCCAGGATTCTTGTGAAGTTTTTTAGTATAGTTTCAAAATTAAGGAGGGGTCTATTGTGAGAAGTTAATCTTTCTTTCTTTCTTTTTCTTTTTTTTTTTTTTTAAGCACATTTAATGTCCTAATTATTTATCAATGTACTTTCTTGGAAAACTTGAACTCATGCACATTTCAGTGTTCTGCAATCTAATTTCCTTTTTTTTTTTTTTTTGGTTGCCAAGATCATAGCTTCAGGGTTATGTTGTACTTATATTTTGATTTCATCAGAGCATTTTGAAATGTCTCATTTTAATATATCTTTGAATAAGCCGGTAAAGGTGGTATCCAAAGAGTTTTGATGAATGATCCCATGTCCATCTGGAAACAATAGGGCCAAAAAGATTCTACACCTCTGAACGTGTTTATCAGTGTCTTAGAAAAAGTCTTAGAAAGCATGCTTATTTAAATTTCAGGTGATAACATAATTAGCACGGAAAACTAATTGCAAACTGTTTCAACAATCTGGCTAGCAGCCGTTGTGGGGGTGAAAGACCAATGCAAGCCCAACAACAAGCATGCTGCAAAAGCCCAAGTTCTTTTGATCTGCTTTACTAAGGAAAGCAACGTTAAGGGGTTAACAAGCTTACTTTCAGCATACAAATACCATTCACTTAGTTCGGGGAAAAAGCCAGCACTCTGAACTTCGGGGCAAATACAAACAAATTACAAACATTGACAGACAGACCAAATACAATTCCTAGTTACCAACATCTAGGTTCAGCCCGGGAGCTCATAACAAGGGCTGGCCCAGAGTCACTCGTGCCACCACAGCTGTGGGTAAGAGCTCTGAAAAAGAGAAAGCCAACCCCTGGTTTTATATCTTTTTCAGGGTCAAGGGTGAGTCACACGTGTGACTTAACCCATGTGGTCTAAAAGCCTCTGATGTCCCAAACATGTCACTCAAACTGATGTGTAAACTAGGCCCTCTCCTGAGGCAAGGAGGTCCCCAAGGACTCTCAATCTAATCAAGGAAACAAAGGCCAAACTCTTCAAGAAACATGAGGATAAAGATTCAGAATTGCTTAGGCAGGAAATATGTGCTGCAATAAAATGAAATTTAACAGGAATAAATGTAAAGTCCTGCATTGGGTTAAGAGTACAGGATATGAGAGAGATCTTGATTCGCAGCTGTTTTATTTGAAAAAGATCTAAGAGTTTTAGTTGATCACAAATATAATAAGCAGAGAAATAACTTCTTTAAGAAGTTCAGTTATATTAGTAAGATAATCAGATAAAAGACTTTTGTTGTGTTTATGTACCTTGTGCTGGTTAGAATATATCTAAGGCGCTGTACTATTTTTGACTCAACAATTCAGAGTTTGTGGATAGTGACAGAAGTGAAAATTCCAGAGTTTGAAGAAACCCCAGAAATCATTTAGTCCATTTGCTAACATGAAGAATGCATCATCACCCTGAAAAGCTGTCATTAAGTGTCTGGTTAAATATGTCCACAGGTAAAGAATTCAGTACATCCTAAAGCAGTCCATTCCATTTTGAGGCACCTTTGTTAGGAAGATAGTAAGCTTCTATTCTTTCCATATATTCTAGTTTTGCACTCTAGAGCCAAATAAAATAAATAATACCTCTTTTACATGACAGACCTTTAAATGCTTGAAGAAAGCAACAAGATTCCTACTTAGTGTTCTTGTCTCTTGGTTAAATCTAACACACAATTTCAGATTTGGAGGGGATATTGGAGGCTATCTAATTCACCTCCAAAAATTCACTCTGGCAACATTTTTTTGAATAATAGGTAATCATCCTGAACTGACAACTTGTTGTATGAGACTTCATTATCCTGTGCCTTATGTGGTATGTTTTAGAGTTCCTTTACCAGTTAGCCACTTTAGGATATATAGTGTTTTTGTCATTGTTCTTCATGACATCTTGCTCAGAAGTGAATACAGTACTGCAGCTGTGTTGTAATTAGGGCAGAAGTACTGTCATTGCCCTGGATCTTGATACCGTGGTTTTGTTAACATAGGCTAACATCACTTTCACTCTTTTTGTTCTTCTTGCTATACTGTTGCTTTGTATTGAACTTGTAGTCCACTAAAATCCACACATCTTTTTCGTGGGGACTACTGTCTAGCCTTGTTATGTTTATTATGTCTTCTCACTCCTTTAAGCAGATGATATTTTAAAAAACTAAATGTGGTACTCCACATTCATTCCTGTAAAATGTCAGCTCATTAAATTTGGCCTATAATTCCAGCCTTTGGGAAGATTTTTGTATTTCAGTTCTGTCACCAGTTGTATTAGCTATCTCTTCATCATCTCAAAATTTGGTTAACTATGCCATTTTCTCTTACTTAACATCATTGATTAAAAACATTGAACCAGAAAGAACCCTGGATGCTGCACTATATACTTCTCACTAGGTTAATGCCAACCAATTAAACAAAACATTTTGTGTCTTGCCCTTCAATTGGTTCTAAATCCATCTTATTGTATTACTATATAGTCTCTAACTGGTCCTTAATGAAGGATTGTCAAGTTATTTTGCTAAAATTCAGGTGTACCATTTCTGTGGCATTATATTTTACCAGTCTTTGAATCTTGTTAGGAGTAAATAGGCTTAGTCTGTCATGACTTCCTTTTAATAAGTGTATGCTGATTTGTACATACTACTGTTTCCCTTTTTAAATGTTCATAAACTATTTAATAATGACATTCAAGAGTTTTGCCAGAAATTGCAGTTAAATGCATTGACTCATAATTTTAGAAATCCTTTTTGTTTGGAAATTGGAATGTTTGTCCAGGCCCTAGGCATTTCTTCCATTCACCTTTATTTTTCATAATTCAGCATTGCATTCACAAGCTCTCTGTACCCTAGTGATGGAATCCTAATAGAGCTCTTGGTTAAATCTAACACACAATTTCAGCCCCAATATTCTAACTTCCTTATGGGCCCCATTGATTTGACCACACAGTCTGGCTTTAACCACATCACAGGCCCCCAGGCTCCAAACTATTTCTCTCAGACTCGATATAGCCATTGCCCTCAGACTCAATCCTCTAGCTAGCCCCTCCCCCAGATCCAATTTACATATTTCCCACAGAAACAAGTGTGTCCATGCACTCAATCACAACCACATCATCTATCTTGACTAGATAGGACCACAATAGCTAGCCAATCAGAAGGCAGCACCACCAGAATGTAGAGCAGGATGCTTGACCACCAAATAGTAGAAGGGGCCTACCCTAAGATAGTACCTGCACAGTAATAGTAAAGAAGCTACCTAAAGTGAACTTATGACGTAGAGAGGTGTATTATAATATCATTATCATACATACATTACCCCCTGCCCCCCCCCCCCCCCCCCCCCCCCCCGCCGTGGGTTTTTCTGTATGCATTGTGGGTAACTCATGCAGTTCCACTGAGGTTGAGACCCCTCCTCCATTACCTAATCACTTAACAAACCCCTCTTGCTTTTTTAATATTAATCATATTCCTATATTCTATTTCTAAATTAAATTTTGATTCTGTAATCAGCATCATATGCTCTATAAAATTGTCTCTCTTGCCTTATTGAAGTGGCTAATTCCTTTAAGGAACTTAGCCACTCACCAGAGCATGAAACCTGAAAACTATAATCAATCTTTTTTTTTTTTTATTGGAAAGCTTTTTATTGTAGGTAGAGCCGGATAGCTGGGCACAGTTTAGATGATTCCAATTTTGTTGGCAACATCTAAAGCATCATAGTCTGGAGCAAGTCGGACATAGGCCTTCTTCTCTCCATCAGGCCGGATCAGCGTGTTGACCTTGGCCGCATCGATGTCATACAGCTTTACCACCTGCCTGATCTGATGCTTGTTGGCCTTGATGTCCTCATTGAAGACTAGGGTGTTGTTGTCCTCAGTCTTCTTCATAGCAGACTCAGTGGTCAAGGGGAACTTAATGATGGCATAGTGATCAAGCTTGGTCTCTGAGGGGCACTTTTCCAAGGGTATTTGGGCTGCCTTCTGAGTCTTAGTGTCTTGGGTTGCCGAAAGGTGGGGGATGTTCGGATCTTCTTTTTGTGGCTATGGACACCCTTCAACACTGCCTTCTTGGCCTTCAAGGCCTTGGACTTGGCTTCTGTCTTGGTGGGGACAACAGCTTCCTTCTTTGCCTTCAGCGCCATCTTGGGGGAAAGGCTATATATAATAAGTCTCTCTAACTGCCTTGGAGTCAGCCTGAGTCTTTGAAATCCTTTTGAGATGTCCTGCTGCAACTCAGCCTGACCCTCATCAGTCAAACTGGTGTCCCTGGGTGGGTGCTTGTGTCTTTGAAGATTCTGGCATCTCCAGTTCTAAGGTAGGGTGTGATGTACCTGGAGGGTCAAGTCAGGGGTATCTTAACTAGATGACTTGGGCCCAAGGAATCTAACTAGGAGCTCTTTTACTATCTCTTATCTTCAGTTTCAATATTCACATCTTTTTATTCTGTCTTGATTTTGGACTATTTCTCCTTGATAGAGAAGACAGAAACAAAATAGTTAAGTTTTGCTTTCTTTTTTTTTTTTACCCTCATTTTATCCACCTATTCATTTTTTGTTTTTATTGGTCCTAATGTAGCTAAAATACCTTAGCATTGCTTCTTCTTAGACTGACCCTCCCTGACATTAGTCTTACAGAGCATAGCCATTCTTCTGAATTTTTCCTTCGTTGTATGCCCTTGCTTTCATCTTTCTGAAGCCACAAAATCATATCAACATGTTTAGATTCATCTTCCCTTTCTTTCCTATCAGAGTTACTTTAAAGCTTCTTTCCCTCTTAAGAAGACTTCCTTTCTTGGAAATTTAGTCCAAAATATTGTGCTAAACTTTAAAAAAAATCTCTTCTCCTGAATGTTGTCAGACTATACCCAGCATTCTCTTCCTTTTGTTGTTGTTCAGTAGTGTCCAACCATTTGTGGTTTTCTTGGCAAAGGAAGTGGAGTAGTTTGCCATTTCCTTCTTTAGGTCATTTTACAGATGAGGAAACTGAGGCAAACACTCAAGTGACTTGTCTAGGGTCACATAGTAAGTGTGTAAGGCCAGATTTGAACTCAGGAAGAGGAGTCTTCTAAACTCCACTCCTAGCACTCTATCTACTGCACCACCTAGCTGCCTTTTCTTATCAGCCAACAAACATTTATAAGTTGTTTACTAATCTGTCAGGCACTATACTATGGCACTGGGAATACAAAGACAGAAAATAAAGAAACTTATGCTTTTGCTCCAATAGACAACATAATTCCTACGTAAGAATGTACGGAATGAGATGTAGGGCATGTAGTTTGGAGACCAGGAAAGTGGTGATACTTGAGCTGCATCAAGGAAGTGAGGGTTCTATGAAGCAGAAATAAGGAATGCATTCTAGGCATGGGGGATAGCCAGTGTAAAGACATGGAAGTAGGAGAGAAGTGTCCCATGTGTGACAGAGAGAAAAAGCTATGTTGTCTGAAATTGAGTGCAAAAAGGGGAGTAATATATAATGAGACTTGAAAGGTAAGGCGGGGTCAGGTTATAAAGGACTTAAAAAACCAAACAGAAAAATTTATATTTTATCTTAAAGGCGTTAGAGAGCCACTGGAGTTTACTTGAGCAGGGAAGTGACATGGTCATAATCTGTGTTTAAGGAAAATCACTTTGGTAGGGCTGTGTGGAGGATGGATTCAAGTTGAGTTTAGGGGAGACTAGAGAAAGGGGCAAATAAACCAATTAGGAGGTCATTGCAGTAGTCCAGATGGCCAATAATGAGGGCCTTAACTAAGGGAGTTCCTGTGTGAATAGAGAAAAGGGGTCATATGCGTTGAATTCTGTGGCTGTAGAAACAGAAAAATCTGGCAAATAATTGGATATGTGGGGTGAAGGAGAATGAGTAGTGAGAATAGTATTTAAGAATGAGTAGTGAGGTTAGGACTCAAGCCTGGGAGACTTGGGGGTAGGTCAGTAGAGGAGAAGGCTTTGGGAAAAAAATACTGAGTTGTGTTTTGGACATGCTGAGTTTGAGCTGTGTGTGGGACGTCCAGGTTGAAATGCCCAATTAGCAGTTGGTGCAGTATTGGAGTTCAGGGGAGCTAATTGGGCCCAGATATATCAATCTGTGTATTGTCTGCACATTGCAGACAGTCACCAAGAGAGTGTACATAGAGAGGAGAGTAGGAGGCTCAGGACAAAACCTTGGTGGCATACTCAACAGTCAGGAAACATGATGTGGTTGATGAGTCAGCAGAGGAGACTGAGGTCAGGCAGACAGGTAGAAAGAGAGCCAGGAAAGATTGGTTGGCATAAAAACCTAGAGAGGAAGAAATATCAGGAAAAGAAGGTGACCGGTCTTGTTAAATGTTACAGAGAGGCCAGGAAGAAAGAACTGAGATAAGAACATCACATTAGGCAGTTAAGAGATCTTTGGAAACTTTAGAGAGGGTAGTTTTAGTTGAGTGATGCCATAATGGAGGGAGATGAAGATGGAGTGAGAGGTGAATATGAGAAAAAAAATGTAGACAGCTTTTTCTAGGAGTTTGAGCAGTCAGGGCAAGATATAGGGCAGTGGCTTAAATAGATAGGATCTATTGTTTTAAGAATGGTTGGGGTACTTAGGCATGTTTGAAGGCTGCAGGGAAGAAATTGGTAGATAGGGAGAGATGAAAGAGAAATGAAAAGTAGTGATTAAGTGAGCACACAATCTACTGGAGAAGATGGGAGGTATTGGTACAAGGGGTATACTGCACAGATGACATCAGCCCTTTCTTCTAAGGTTCTTCTTATTTCTACTTCGCCATCCAGCTCCTTTTTTGGGGATAGGTCCAGTCCCAAAGAAGAGTTCCATTTGTTTTACTGTCTATTTTTCAGTGACCTCATCTACTCCTATGAGTTTGATTATCATTTCTATTAACTATCATTTCTATCAACTATCATTTCTATCATTCAGATGACCCCAGTTTTAAGGATAGGTTAACTTTCTTTTCTCTGTATTCTTACTTTCCCACCATCTATCCCATAGGGTAGCCAAGTAAGGTTACCTTTTTCTTTCTTCTTTCATTCCCCTGCTACTCAGATACCATCTCAGGTGGCTAAGTAGGAGGATGAACATAGATATTAATACTATTTGAGTAACCTGGGAGTTAGCAACTACAGTCCTTCTGATGAGGAAGACCACAAGGCCTTATCATCTGTCCTGCTTCTGCTTCCTGAGGTCCTCCAGGCCTTATTATCTGTTCTGCCTCCATATCCTGCAGACTCCTAGGCCTTGTCATTTGACCTACCTATATACCCTAAAGACTGTTGGACCTTACCATTCTAGGCCTTTCTGTTGACCTCTGCAGTTAAACTCTTATATATGTTGCCTCCCTCAATTAGAGTGTGAGCTCCTTGAGAGCAGGGATTATTTTACTTTTTCCATTTGGATCCCCAGCACTTAGCATGGTGTTTGGTGCATAGTAAATGCTTTTTCATTTATGCTTTTCCCAAGTGCTCTAAAAAGTATTACTCAGTTGTGTGATGGTGAGCCCTAGTTCTAGAAGGTTATACCAGAAGAGTACAAGTTCAGATAGGTTCTATTTATCCTGAAAAGCTACAACTTAGAGACACAATGATAGACTCTGGCTACTATCCAAGGACCAGAACAGAAGATCATTACCAAAAAAGTGGTCACTAGGTTGGTGAAACATTTTGGTCATAGCACCCCATGAAAAAGAAATTTTAAAAAACCCCTCTTTCCAGTGTTATTTCCTTTTGCTTCTGCACTGATGGTAGCAGAAAAGTGGATTAAAAAGTGTTAAGAACATCGACAAACATTCATGTAACTGTGTTAGTATTCTTAATTTGCAAACTTTGTCCAGTGAGCAGGTGGATACTCTACTAGAGGAACTGAATCACGTCCATATTGATGACCTCTCTATAAATGAAACCAGGAGACACAGAAATTAGAGTCAAATGCAAAGGAGTTTATTAGGTTCTTAGAAGTAAAGGAGTTAATTTCTTCATGCACTTATGGACAATAAGAAACATTTCAGTAGGATACTTGGTCACCTTACTATCTGTGATGAGCATAAGAAAACAAGGCACCATAAAGTAATTCCTGTTTATATGGCATAGTGTAGAGCACTGAATTTGGGGTCAGAAGATTTGGGTTTGAATGCTGGATCTGCAACTTACTGCCCACTTAACTTCTCTGGGTTTTAGTTTCCTCACTCAAAAAAATGAGAGGGTTGAACTTGATTCCTAAGGTCCCTTCCAGCTCTAAATCTATGATATATGATCTGTTGCAGAGGATGAAGAACTTGATAAGATCCTTCAAACTAAGTCAGCATCTACATTAATACTGAATGACTTGTTGAAGGTGGGCACAGGGGAGGACAGTTGAAAACTATGTTGGAAAATACAGTTTGGGATCAAGAAATGAAAGAGACCGAAGGCTTGTCTTATACCAGTACATCATGAATACTTTGTTCAAGAAGAAAATCTGCAGGCCCTGGATATGGTGAGCAACAAAAACGTATAGCAAAACATGAAATTGATTTTATCCTAGCAGGCAGAATGACTAGTTGCTGATTTGAGTGTCATTTCAGATGTCTGTGTACACTCAGATCATGGGCTGGTTAGAACAAAACTCAAAACCCATACCAAATCAGAAGAAGAGATAAGCGTAAGAAGAACCTGCAGGCAGTAGTTCCTACAGTTTAAACAATCTGTCACTTCCAAAATATGGGAAATGAACAAAAGTAAAGACATTGAATCTCTCACCATTTCTCAGTGAAGTTTAACTATTGCAAAGTGGTCACCACAACAAGGAGACAGAACAAGCCCAGAAACTGCCTCAGCTAGCAGATAATTTGCTTTTACCAAGTGGAGCAACATAGCAGCCAAGGGCAACACTGTTTTTAGAGTACAAGCTAATTTGCAAAACATGGAGGAGGATGGAATATTACAATCTGTATCACCTGACAAAAAGCTAAAAAGCTCTTCAGGGGAAAATGAGGCTGCAGAGAGCTTGGTGTGAGAGCCAGCTAAGCCAGACCCTTTTGAGGACTTTTGTAGATGAAACCAGGAATGAGGGCAACAAATGGATGTGAAATGGATTTTATCTGCTAATGTTCCTATAAGAGTCTATTCTCATCACTGGCAATAGTTGAATTACTGCAGTTGGACTCTACAAACTCAGTAGTAAATGTACTATGCGAGGAAGTGGCAGTAGCATTTGGGACCGTGAAGTTGGGAAGAATGGCTGCATCTAGTCAAAGAAGAAATCTGCTGGAGGTAGTAGGCTCATAGATTTAGAGCTAGGGGAGGCCTTACAGGTCATTTAGTCTAACCTCTTTATTTTAGAGACGAAGAAACTGAGGCCCAGAGAAGTGAAAGTCTTGCCCACGATCACACAAATAGTCAATGGCAGAGCTGGTATTTGAACCCAGGCCTTCTTACTCCAAAATCAAGTTCTTTCCACTGTACTGTACTGTCTCAAGGGAATATAATTATTCATTTATCTAACATTTTAAAAATAAATTCCCAAGATGGGGAGATTGCAAAAGAAGGAAAAAGTTTATCGATAATAATTTTATGAACACATGTACGCAAAAGGCAACTGAGAAACACTAACCCCACATGCCTATTTCTCATCTCTGAAATCTTAATCGTTTTAGCATTTGTCAAGAGAATCCTTCATAAAAACATGAGAAGGTATCAGGTAGGCTTTCACAAACAATTTTCCATAGCAAACTACATCTTTATAATCATGTAAGTGACAGGAACATACAGAGGTTATAAAACCTTGCTACGTGTGGTTGGTTTAATCTTCTTTCCCTTTTCCCTTCCTTCCCCCATCAACCCCCCGCTCTCCCCCCCCAAAAAAAGGAAAAGCATTTTACTCAACAAAATAGGTTAAAAGCTCCTCTTAATAGTGAGTTTCCCACACGTGTTAAAAATTAGTTACTCTGTGACATAATTTGACCAAGTATTCTATTGAATATACATTAAGTGAGGTGTAAATAAAAAGTATGCCCAACTAAGGTGTTTGCCAGTATTATGAAAGATTTCCTGCATGGAGTTCAGATGATTCCCTCTCTGGCAAAGTTCTCTGGGGACTCTTCTTTGTGGATGACATACTGATTGTATCTAATCCTGGAAGCCTACAATGGTTCTTCAGTAAAATCTTATCTTTGAAAAGAGAACACATACTGCTCAGATTGACATATAGTTGGATACACATATACTTATGTTTATAAATAGTTGTGGATTTTGAGCTGGATTCACATTTAAATGACAGGAAATCAGGCAGAATTGCAATTAGGAATTTATTCAGTGCTTTCACAAATTCCCCTTTTAATTACCAATATCCTTTTTGTGATGGTAGTTGTAGCTGCAAATCATGACAGTGATGTCAGGAAAATCAGAATTATAGGTGATCCAAAAGACAATGAGATTACATAGTAATGGTAGATGGAAGCACGTTACCATTAGTGACTTGAATACAAGAAGTGAAGTTAAAAGATAATAACAAGGATGTGAATGATCAGACAAGGATATTGGCTAGGCATGTGGCAAGAAATAACAAAGCGAGTGCTTTACTGGTAACCAAGAAGTAATTAAGACGACAGAGGACATTCTCCATTATACTGTATGTATCTTTTTTGGAGGATCTATAGAAAAGTATAGAGAAGAATTACATAGGATTCGGAAGTGGAGAACCCATAGCCTCGAAGCCAAATGTGGCCCTCTAGGTCCTTAAATGTGGACTTTTGACTGAATCCAAACTTCATAGAACAAATCTCCTTAATAAAAGGATTTGTTCTGTAAAGCTTGGACTCAGTCAAAAGGCTGCATCCAAGGACCTAGAAGACCACATGTGGCCTTGAGGCCATAGGATGCCAACCCCTGGTAGGTGGTCTGAAGTGGCACGGTGTGAACTGGTGCAGAAATGAGCAAGATTATTGAAATCCTTGATTTCATCAGAGCTTATTGGTATGTAGTACATTTCTAGCACCCATCTAGTTGAGCTATCTTTTTTTTAAACAGAATTACCTTTTTTGGAATCATGAATTCTATTCTACCAAGTCTATGTGGTGTCTTTGAGGGAGTACTTATCAATAAGATCCCAAGATTTGTTGACTATCCAGAGAATGGATTATCAACAAAATTGGCATATAGACATAGACTTGTATGTAATTATTTCTGACATTCCTGTATCTGGTTTTTTTTTTTTTTGGTATCTGTTCTTTACATGAATACTTCTACTATTCTTTTTGTTATACTTTCTCCTCTTTGTGGCAGTGATTTAGCAAATATTTTTGTGCAGTTTTTTTCCCCTTCTGTATTTTCAGTTTAAAGCCTTTCTGATTAGGTTAGCAAATGCTTAGAGAGATACATTCTTCCTCCTTATATGTAGTACATTTGTGGCTCACAGACTATCTTATCTTTCCTCTCTACATAAGTATTGGTGCAGAAAACAAAACTCCATTTTCTAACACTGTCTTTTTAGATAGCTATTTGTTTCCCGTAACCTCGTTTTTCTTCTAACGGATTTATGTTCAGATAGAAGTGGTGATGATAAAAAGTCAGAAAATTATCTTAGAACTGAAGGAACTCTGAGGGTGCTTTGTCCAAAGAAGACTTAAGAGATATTAATAGCTATCTTGACTGATTTGAAGGGTCATCACAAAGAATGTGAAACAGAAGGCAGAACTAGGACAAATTGGTTTAAGTTACAGAGAGGGAGATTTCAGCTTAATAAACAACTCTTTATATTTTGGGCCATCCGTCTGTAGAATGGACTGCCAAATGAGGTAGTCAGCCTTGTTAGAGGTATTCTAGCAAAGGCTGTAAGATCATCAGTGATGTTGTAGAAGTGATTTTTGTACCGGGTGAGTGGATGAACTAGATCTCTAAAGTCCTAATTCTTAGATTCTGTGATATCCCCATTTTTTGAGATTCCAAAATTAGATTGATTTTAAATAATATTATTTTTTTCTCAGCCATGTCTCTACAAATAAATAGCATGGTTTCTTGAAACGCTATATGTCCACTTTCTTTTTCATAGTTTCCAGTTAATAACTTGTGTGCTTTATGCTCTTTCTGCCCTTCCTAATTCCTGGTTTACTTTCCTGTGATGGTACTTGATTCACATCATTAGTCCTAGCATATTTCAGACTTCTCAACTGTCACCTTTAAAAGTCAGGTAGGTGACTTAAATTTTGGGTATAGGACTTGGGAAATAAGATGTTGCTATGGTATTTTAATAGTATGATGCTTGTATAAAAACCTTAATATTCTTGAGTAAGCCTTGCTCTTTGAGGCCCAGTATCATTTTTGGTGCTTAGTTTTGACTGATGCAAGAAATAATAGAGAGATTGGAGAAAAATGAATGAATTGAGTAAAGGAGGCTGTTCGTTTGAGAAGTAATAGAAAAACAGTTGAAATTGTGATTCAAGAGGCTCGCTATTGCATAACACCTAAAGGAAAGCTACTTATATTTTAGGGCCAAATATCACTTGATTTGCATTAACTAGGGAAAAGAATCTGGAAATGGATTTCATTAGTACCCAAAATAAGTTTAAAACATTTGCAATACCCTTAGAATCACAGTCCTAAAAACTGTTTTCACTTTAACTTTGTATTTTATAATGATGTGCAATCTCAGTTTTTGTGCCTTGAGTTACTGTTAGCAACATTATCTCATTTAATCTTTATTAATCTTGTAAGGAAAATGCATTGTAATAACTTGTAAGGTATTACTGTTGCTTTTGAATCTTCCCTCTCTCAGGGCCTTCCAGGATTGCAGAGTAATTTGGAGGAGATCTAACATTAAGTGTTTTAGCTCTGGTTGATAGCTATACTGGACAAGCCTCATACCACATAGTTTAGGTTCTTCCTTCTCCTGGAAATACATGACTTCGTATTCAATAAGTCACACCTCTTTCTTTTATCACCTTGGCGCAAGCTTTGTTCCTCCCTAAATGTTGATTAACCCTAGATATTCTTAGTTATTATTTATCTTCATTATACATTTTTAACATTTATTAACATAATCCTTACCTCTACTCTGAGAAAAATTTAACTTTATACCATGACTTTTTATCTTGGGTTCTGGGTCGTATCTTTTCTCTTTTGGTAGTAGCTTTAATTTTTCCTCTTTATCGTTTTTTCACCTAATGTCTATTTCATTTCCTAGACAATTAGCCATCAGTACTAAAAAGTGGCCATGTATCTTACCAAGCAAGGATTAGGAAGGAGAACAGAAGAATGGCCTTCACAGTTTCACTTAAAGCTATTATGTGCATTATCAGACCTTGGAGAGAGAGAGAGAGAGAGTTACTGGCAGAACCAGGTTGAAAGATAGGTTTCTGTCTTTGTTCTAGCCACTATGCATGGTAATTCTTGAGGCAAGAAACTGATTATAGGTAATTTTTATTTAAGTGTAGGCAATCCATGGAATGTTTATAGTGCCAGGCAGTTTTTTTTTTAAATTTTAGTTTTTTTTTTCCTGTCATCTGACATCAGGCAATCATCTGCTATTGACAGTCTGTTCAGGGCAATGCAAACAATTAACATCTCCTGTTTCCTTTGAGCACATACACTTAACTGTCTCCCAAGTGGGTATTAGATAATCCTTGGTATTGATTATTGGAATATTGATTGTTGAGGTGATAGTAGTAGTATTTAACCTTTCTAACTCAGTTTAGACTGGGACAAGCTCTTTAGCTACAAAAGGATAAAATGTCCATTAAGTTATAAAGAAGCAAAATTTTTTTCTTTTGGGGAATAATTTTCTTTTAAAGATTCCATTGTAGCTCTATCAAAAGGATTATTCTCATGGTGAAAAAAAATCTTAGGTTTATATTAATTTTGTTTTAAAATACTGTTCTTAAGAGAGTTTCTTGTTCAGATAGTCAGGTGAGACATTGGGAAGGTAGTTGGTTTAATAATATACAACTAGTGCAGAAATGCGAATCTAAATTAATTTTTTACTTTGCTTTTAAGGCAGTATGGGCACTTGGTAATATTGCTGGTGACAATGCAGAATGCAGAGATTTTGTTTTGAATTGTGGAATACTTCCCCCTCTGTTAGAGTAAGTATTTTATTTAAGTTTTTATTATAGCTGAGCTAATGGATTATAAAAGAAAATACATGTTTCTTTAGTAAATTTGTTATTTTAAAAGATGCTTTTAAACTTAGGTGTTTAGGTTCTTTTACAGTTTGAAATGAAGCAAAGAAATGAAAATTATACATTGGTGGCTGTTCTTAATGGTTATTGTTCATAAAGTGAGAAAACTTAGAACATTTGTCTTTGAGTCTTTTGGTTCATCATTGTACTACTTCCATCAGCACAGATTTCCCCTGCTCTTAACTTCTTCCTCCCCTCTCCTCATCTTAGTGATATTTTCATGAGTTGATCCAGCCAAAAAAAAAATGAATTCATTATAATATGTTTGAAATCAATATCTTTAAACTATGGAGCCTCTTGGATATCTGGTTATGAAAGGCGTACTGGAGGTTATGTTCTGCTGGCATATAAATAACCTTGGAGAATCCCAATCCCGTGATGAGACATCCCAGTGCTAGCCATTTTTCTTATGTGATATTGGGAAAAGAGTTTTGGATTTGGACTTGAGATCTGGGTTCAAATCCCAGGTGTGCTTCTTACTACTTGCGTGACCTTGGACAAATCATTTCACTTCTGTGGGCTATAGTTTGCTCATCTGTAAAATGAAGAGATTGGATTAGATTATCTCTAAGGTCACTTCCAACTCCAAATCTGTGATCTTTTCTCTTAGTGACTTTACTGAAATAAAAGTTCTAGATGAAAGACCACACACAAAGAGAAGCTGAAAAGGCTATGGGTTGGAAAAAGAAGATATTTGCCTTGGGGGTGTGATGGAGAAATCCAGAGGAGTACAGCCAGGTGGGAAATGAAAGAGATGTTTGATCAGGGGGCCCTCCTTCAGTGGAGGTTGTGGGAAGAACCCTTCATTCTGCCCTCCAATCAGAGGGGGGGCCCCAGAGATCAGGGGGTCTCATGAAGTGGGAGCTACAGGGCTGAAGTGATTTTCTAGGATGAAGAGGTTCCTTTCTGGAGCAGGATGAGAAGGCCAGAGGAGTACAGCCAAGTAGGAAATGAAGACGAAAAAAAAGTTTATGTTTATATGCCAATTTACAGTTTGTAGATTGCTTTCACATGTGTCATTATTTGATCTCACAGACATGGTGAGATTTGTAGTACAGTTATTATAAATTAGTTAGTATAAGTTGTTATAAATAGCAATTGTTTCTGTTTTGACCAGAAACCTCAAGGGTCTTCCCCTCCCAGATTAATTTTATTTTATTTTTTGACTAGGTAAAAGAGGCTGTTCTTTACCCAAGTTTGACCTAGCTTTAATCACTGAATGGGTGTTGCCTCAGACAGACTGAGACCTAGGAAAGACATTAGCTTAAAGAGGCCAAGACCTCTCACTGCATCTGGGGCCATCTCTATTTGTCCTGATCTGTATCTTGCCACTGGACCCAGATGGCTCTGGAGGAGAGAGTGAGGTTGGTGACTTTGCACAGCCCTCTCTCACTTAAATCCACTTGCAAGTTATGACATCTCCTTTCTGATGTCAATGTCCGCTTTGAAAATGAAGGACAAACAACAATAGCAGTCATTGTAATTCTTATTTTACAGATGAGTTGATGAGATATATTGTGCAACATTCTCCAGGCCACCCAGTTATTAACCAACAGAGGCTAGGACATAAACCCTGATCTTTTGATTTCAAAGCCATACCACACTGCCTAGTTAAATATTTAAATTAAAATGTTGTCATAGACAGTATACTTTTGATTCTTGCAAACATTTTATGTGGAAATCTGAAAACACACAATTTTTATACCTCTCTAAAAATCAGAATTTTATTTACGAACTTGAAGGTATATCTTTTAAGTGATTTAAAAATAATCACATCGAGTTTTATAGAGGATTGTTTTATGTAGTATTATGGGAACAATCTTAATTTCCTGCCAAATGGATTATTTGAAAAGTGAATTTAAGTTGTCCTGTTAAAAACCACTAAACCCACACTACATTTTATTGGAAAGTATTTTAACATTATTTTCTACTTTTCCTGCATAGTGTCATGTGTTTTGTAATCAATGAGCTTAAAAAGCGCCCACTGTGTGGCAGACATCGTATTGAAAGATATATTGGTTTTTTCCTCAACTTAATCTTTTCCTCAACTCAGGTCTTACTGCCTTTTTATAAAGACCCATCTCTCCTTTCTTACTAAAACATTTTCATTGCTTAAAGAAACTAGAATCATTTAGTGGCAGGAAATTAAGATTTCAAGTTGATCAGCAATTTTATTGTTTTCTTCTGTTTAATGGTACAGAATAGGAAGAGAGAATTCTAGGCACCTGACTCTTACAGGTAAATTCATCTATGATCCTTTCTCTGGTCAAGACTCATAGTGTTTTATAGAATGATTAACTGTTTTAATAAGCAAGAAATTCACAAGCTGAGTGCTAAGCTGCATGGTTGACCATAATTGGAATTGGAATTCAAAGAAGGAGAGATCCTTGTAGATTTTCAGGAACTGGCTATCATATACCTTATAGCAGAAACACCATAGGGAAATTATTGTGTAAATAAGACATTTAGGTACATTAAAAGCAATGTAATTGGGTACTTCTTGACATTTTTACTATACTGTAGTAGTTTTTCTGTGATGCTGTGTTGTGCTGTTATTGACTAGGAATTTAACATTAAATGCATTTTTTTATGTGCCTTTATTTGGTATGTACCATTTGTGTTAGATGCTGAAAAATTTTTTGTTAAGATTTCTTGACAGTGGTACAAAAGGTTATATGCCTTTTTATCCTACTTCAAGAAAATCCCATACAAAGAAAATAACTTGTAGAACAAAAGGCATCTTTTAAATTGTAATCTTCAGTCTGTTCATCATAAATTACTTGACAGAATCCAGAAAGTAGAGAATCCTTGTAAAATGAAACAGTAACCACCTTAGGTAAAGGCCAGATGCTTTTCCCTCCTACTCTGTTTGAAGTGTGAGGCATTTGTCATTTGTTTTTTTAAGTTGCTTGGTCCATAGATACTCAGTTTTGCTCTTAATTCCTACAATTTGCAAATTGCCAAATTCAGTTTCCCAGGCCTTTTACCTTCCATTTATCAGGTTTAGAGAAGACAAGCAGACTCTATTTTCCACATGTCAGGTTCAAGTCAAACCAAGTGAAAAAGACATAGGACAGTCTTTTAAATGTCAGTTTCTGTTTTACTTTTTCTTTGCTCTAATTTCTTTAAGACCTTGGCTATGTCTGGATGTTTGTTGTCATGACTAAAGGTAATGTAGTATACTAAACATTCAGTTATCCAGAAATAACAGGATTGATTTAAGTAATTGGCACTTTAGTTCAAATGTGCTTTATGATTTCATTATCAGCCTTTTAAAACCTACACAAATTAGAACTAAAATAATTTTGTGTTTCAGAAAGTCTTGTAAGGTAGTAAGTAAGGATTGTTTCATTCTTTGTACTTATATCCTTACCATCTAGGACAAGAACATACTTGGTAGGCTCTTAATAAATGTTTGTTGATCAGTGATTGAGTCCCTTTCTCAGAAACAATCTAAATTTCCTCCCTTCCAAATGTGTTTGAGAATTATTGTTAAAGGGGACAATTACTTTTTTGCTTTTCTTGCCAGATTACTGACAAATTCAAACAGACTCACAACAACTCGAAATGCTGTATGGGCTCTTTCAAATTTATGTAGAGGCAAAAACCCACCTCCAGACTTCAGCAAGGTATGACTGACTTAGACAAATTGATAAATATTTCTCAGACTTTAAGGGAAAATGTAAGAGATTGAAGGTACTGAACAGGAGTTCCATTCTTATGTTAGAAATAAGGAAATTGAGACTTCAAATGGGGATGTGAATTTCTCAAGATCACAGAGCCAGTGTCAACATTTTGGAGACTAAGATGTTGACTCTTATTCCAGTGCTAGGTCCGTTATCCCTGCTACTTCATACCTGTCCTGATCTGTAATCTTCTGTTCTCATTCTAATTTTTTTTGAAGTGTGTTACCCACATTATACAGTAGAATAACATTGCTGAATATTCTGACATTCTACAAAAGGGCAGCCCCCATGAAGACAGATTTTTTCTGTTCCTTTTCACATTTAAATTTAAGGGAAAATGATATCCTATGAGTTTGAAATTGGTTAGGGGGAGGCTGCAAAGCTGAAAATAATATTTTTCCTCTTAGTACTAGATGTGTATGTAGGACTGGTTTCAAGAGTGAATGATCTGTTTGAGGATTCTTAAAAAATTGCCATGGTGTGTGTGTGTGTTTGTGTGTGTGTTTGTGTGTGTGTGTATGTGTGTTAAAATGTTAGTTTAGAATTTAAATTGCATATAATTACAAGGAGGCGTTAGTCTAATTGTATTCTGCCATGGTTAGACCAATTCTAGAGTATCCTATTGAATTCTAAGCACTGCAGTTTAGGTAAAGACATTAATAATTTGAAGAGTACCCTGATCAAGGCAGTTAGGGTGGTGAAAGGTCTGGAATTAATGACATGAGAATTTGATGAAGGAACCAGGGATGGTTAGCCTGGAAAAGAAATGATGTAGGGGAGCATGTGGTACCTCTCTTTAATGATTGGAAGTTACTTCAGAAGGAAGAGAAGTTAGACATACGCTTGGCTCCAGAGGCTTAAACTGAGAGCAATAATAGGAAATTACAGATACAAATACAGGCTTGATTTGAGAAAAATCTTGGTAATTATGAGAACTATTGAAAAGTAGAATGGGCTACCTCAGCAGGTGGTGAGTTTTTCACCCCCACTCACCCCCTCACCCACTCCCTCTTTCCCCGTGGTCTTTAAGCAAAAGCTAGATGACTACTTATTAGTGATGTTGTGGCAGGGATTCTTTTTCAGCTTGGCTTAGATGGCCACCAAGAACCCTTCTGTCTCTGAAATCCTGTAGTATCAAAGGAATATTTAAACTTTTGGGTCTTTTTTTTTTCCTCTAGGTATCACCTTGCTTAAATGTTCTATCAAGATTGTTGTTTAGCAGCGACCCAGATGTATTAGCAGATGCTTGTTGGGCCCTTTCTTATCTTTCTGATGGACCCAATGACAAAATCCAAGCAGTCATTGACTCTGGAGTCTGTAGAAGATTGGTGGAACTTTTGATGTAAGTATAATTGTATGATTAAAAAATGTATAATTATATATTAAATTTAGCCCTTGCTGTAGTCTAACAATTATAGCTCAAGTTTATGTAGCATTTTGAGATTTACAAAAGGTGCTATGTGTATTATTTAATTTGACCTGTAGAGTAGCCCTATGAGGTAGCTGCTATTTTTTGTCCTTTGTAAAATAAGGAAACAGGCTGAGAGAGATTGTAACCGACTTACGCAACTGATAAATGTTGTGAATTTAAACTCAGGTTTTCTTGATAAATGTAGAGCTCTGTCTGTGGTCTCTAAACATTTTTGATCACATAAACTTGTTAGTAAACATTTTTGAATATGAATAATATTATTAGTGATAATAGATAACATTTAATATATGTATATTAGCTGTATATTATAAAAGAGTTGAAGTAAAAATGAAAAACTTTGAATATTCTTGTTAATACAAAACTATTTCTCCTTAAAACATTAATCTTTTTAGAGTAATTGAGTATGCTTCATATTTTAAAAATCTTGGATCACAACTTTGTGATATAGTTTCAGTTTATTTTGAATACTTGGTTTTAATGACTGTCTTAAGCTGAGAGAGAACACCTCACAAAATGTGTAGATCCAAATGAAAGAAATCCGTTTTTGGACATACTCAATAAAATTTTCATTTTCATTTACTAGTTATGCAAATAATTTGTGGTTCAGTCTTTAAAGTCATGTCCAACTCTTGATGTACCCATTTGTGATTTTCTTGGCAAAGATACTGGAGTGGTTTGCTATTTCTCCAGCTTATTTTACAGATGAGGAAACTGGGGCAAACAGGTGATTTACTCAGTGTTAGATACACAGCTAGAAACAGAAGATTCCAACTCGGCTATTCCTGACTCCCAGCTCTATATGCTGTTCCACCTCAGTGACTGTGTTAGTACCATATTGTGGAGGGCTTAAAATGTTAGGCAGAAGAGTTTGAACTTTTATTTTGTAAGACAGTAGATAACCCTTGAAGTTTGAATGATGAGACCTGGGCAGGGATTCTTTAAGGAAGCTGTTGGTAAATTTTCTAAGAAAATTGTTGAAATAGATTCAAAGATTAATTGAAGTTGTGTTATAAAAGTGCCGTTGTTAATTGTGAGTGGAAGCCCCTAGCCTTTCCTTCCACTGACATTCTGCTCAATCCCAACCCTGCTCCCCCCCCCCCCCCCAAATAAAAAGACTACCTGGCATCTAATACTGCCTTTACTTTGACTCTTGCCCTTTAGCTCCCTTCTACCAGGCAACCCAGCCCAGGACCAGAACCCCAAAATCAGAGCTGGAGCACTGGCAGAGCTGACTTTTTTTTTGACAAAGCTAACCCAATTCAGTTGAGACTTCTTTTGTAATATTTCCAGCATTTTTTGTCAGATAGAGAGTCCTTGGCCCAGTAATTTTTGTCTAGGCTTATTAAACCCTGTTACTATGTTCTGTTGTTTCTGCGTCTTGTGTACCGTATCTGCTCCATTGATCGGCTTTTCTCTTTTTTAACCAGTTTGAATACATTTGATGATTACTGCTTTGTGGTATAGTTTGAGATCTGGTACTGCCAACTAAACCTGCTCTTCATCCTCTACATGACCTCTGGTCACTGCATATATCTTCTGTCATCACCTTTCATTCACTAATTATCAGTCTTTTAACTACTGGTTCCTTCCCTCATCTTTGTTAACCTCTCTCTCTGCAGTGTTTGGCACTGTTGACCACCTGCTCCTCAGTACTCTTTTTCCTGGGCTTTTGTGACGTGACATTTCTCTCTTCTGGTCCTCCTATCTGACTAGAGCCTCAGGACTTTCCTTTGCTGAATTATGCATGTCCTGCCCCCCTAGTGAATAGGGATGCCCTCTAATCCCTCTGTCTTTGAGTGCCAGGTTGATAAATCTGACCACGTCATTCTACTCAACAGATCCAGTGGTTCATTATTTCCTCTAGGATTAAGTAAAAAACTCCTTGTTTGACACTTAAAGCCGGTTACAGGCTAGCTCTAGTCTATCTTTCCAGACTGATTGCATATTATTCCCCCTTCCAGGGGGAACTTCCAGGTTTCTGTTCTGTAGGTTCCTACAGTTCCGTACCTGGCATGCTCTTTTTTCATAATCTTCCCCATATAATCCCTAAATCCCTTTTAGGCTCAAAGTGCCTCCTTCTACAGGAGACCGTTCCCCTAGTTACTAATACTTTACCCTGGCCTCCAAATTGCTGTATTCACTTAGTATATAATTTCTGTTTATCCATGTACATGTTATTTGCCCCCACTAGAACGTAAGCTTCTTAAGAGCATGATCTGTTTTTATTTTGTCTTTCTAGCCCTATCTCCTAAGTCAGTGAATGGCAGGTAGTAGGCACTTGAGTCTTGTAAGAGTGGAGACATGGGGTAGAAGTGGGATATTTGTTTAAGACAAGGTTCTTACCCTTCTTTTAAGGGATTTTCATCCAGGTTAAAGGATTGTTATATCATTTACCTACCAAAGCATGGATTTCTATGTATTGGAAATAATAAAGTATTAATGGATTACAGCTGTCAAACATTGTTAGTATTTACTTTTTAAGAGAGAGAAACAGTTCTTGCTTAGAGAGGAAAATAAAACCTTTTATGTAGCTTTATTTCAGAAATGTATAACTGGTCTGTCTTGTTATAAGTATACAAATTAGTTTTTTTATTGTCTTCAGGCACAATGATTATAAAGTGGTGTCACCTGCATTAAGAGCTGTTGGTAATATTGTGACAGGTGATGATATTCAAACACAGGTGAGTTCAGACTTCAATGAGATAAGTCTATTTAAATGGCAGTAGATGTATACTTGAATGTATTACAAATTATAGAGTTACTTGTTTTATACTGATGTTTCCTTCAAGCATATCCTGTCAATAATCTTTCCATGTGTAAATAGATGTACTCTTGGTGACATGATTATGTAAAAGTATTATGTTTTGGAGTTACATAGAGATACAGGACACTGTCCCAGTCCTCATGGGAAGGAACATTTATGGGAGAAGGTGTATACACACACAGTATCAGCATTACAAAATATAAATGTATCACTGCATATGAATTGAATGTGTTTTATCTGGCCAGTTAGATCTATAGTAGTTCAGCAAAGGAAAACCATCAGGGGCTGGAGAGATTGGGAAACATTTTGTGCTAGAGCTAGGACTTAATTTGGACCTTGTAGGAAAAGTGTCTTGTCTGAGATTGCAATAGGTAGTAAGTAGCAAAGGTGAGATTTGAACCTAGGTTTTCTGATTCCAGAGTCAATGCTACTACCTCACCTCTTCTATGCTGCCTGTAACAACAATGCTGCTTGCAGATGCTGTGGACGTATAAGGCCAATAACACCAGTACATAGGAGGGCTGCTAGTACAGATTCTTTGATCTGCTTTTCTAAGGAAAGCAACCTTAAGGGGTTTACAATCTCACTTTAATTAAACATACATATATCTATAATTCACTTAGTGTAGGGGGAAAAAGTCAGCACCCTGAACTTCAGAGAAAACACAAACAGAAATTACAAGCAGAAATTATATAAACAGAGCAAATAGCACAAATCAGCAGACAAGGCTTCTGACTGTCTGTCCATAGCAATACCTTCATGGTTATCAGAGAGAGAAGCACCAACATCTGGGTTTTCAAAGCGGGAGTGGGGGTGGTCCTTAACGGTTACCCAGAATCTTGTCTGGCAAAATCATAGGAACATTCTTCCAATGAGTGAGCCCCCAAAATCAAAATGCTGACCTCAGAGTATATATACACTTCTTCAGGGTCAGAGGGCATCACAACCATGTGATTCAAACTCATGTGACTTAGGTTTTCTTGTGACTTAAGCAGGTGATCAAAGACTCTTGATTTAATGTAAAGACTCAGTCAAAGGCACTTGATTGCCTTAGTGCTGAGAAGCGCTCCAAAAGAAAAAACAGCCAAAAGTCCCACTTTGCTTGCCATTACACTGCCTCAGTGGTTTTGAATCACAAGTCTTAGAGCAGCAGTAGCAAGGGGAAAGAAAGCATGTAGATTGTTAGTCCCATTGTTAGAATATTGTGAATACTTCTGCTTTTATCTCCCAAGTAGAGTCTTCTCAGTTATTAAAGCAGAAGAGGGAAGGGTAGAGGCTTATGGCAGATAACTATCAGACCTTCTCCAAATCTGAGACTCTTCCAAAGACCTTTGATGATCAGAATTTTTTGTCTCAACAAGAAATTGATAATTAGCATTGGAAGCATGTTATATGTCCTGTTCCCCTTCACCCCCATCCTCTTTAGACATTTCTTTGAAAACTTAAAAATTCATATAACGCCTTATTTACCTATCCAAAGTAACAATTGCCAGTCTAATTTTCAAGTGGAAAATATTCTCATTGGTTTTAACTTATATAACTTATTTATTACTCCCCCAAATTTGCTTGTAAATATTTGTATTTTAAAGATTTGATTTTTATAGGTAATTCTGAATTGTTCTGCATTACCCTGCCTCTTACACTTACTTAGTAGTCCAAAAGAATCTATAAGAAAAGAGGCTTGCTGGACTGTGTCTAACATCACTGCAGGAAATAGAGCACAGATTCAGGTAAGTATCTTTCTGATTGATATTTAGATATCTCTTTACTTTTTTTATTACCTTAAAGGAAATGCTTATGCTACAGGTCAAAACTGTATATATATATCTCTGTATAGTATAAATGGTGCTTACAGCCCTAGAGGACAGCTGAGTCTTTGGAATAATAGTAGATGAATTAAAATTTCAAGACACCAAGAATTTAGTTTAAGTTCCTTGTAGTCCAATGATAATGATTTACTTATATCTGTTGTATTTCATTGAAATACATTCATCATGCTAAATGTTAGCTGCAGTTGCTTACTTTTAAAGTGATTGTGCAGTTGTTCCATTTCCTCCCAGTGTAAATGAGATTGTTTTAAGTATATCATTATTCCCATTGATTTTCTTATTTTGAAATGGACAGTTGTAGGCCGAGTTTATCAGTGTATATAATACTGGTTAATATTAACTTTTAAAATATTTTATTGATACTTTTTGGTTTTTTTACATCACTGTCTCTTTCCAATAACTTCCTTCCTCTACAATAGAAGCCTCTTATAGCAAAGGAGCATTAGACAAAACAAACTGAGGTGTTGACCATGTGTTAGAGGACACAAAATATTTTACAACATTTCACTAATAAGAGGAGGAAAATATTTCTTTGCTAGTGCTATGGACTTTATCATTAAATTAATATAAATTCTATTGTGTTTTTAGTGTATGCTTTTAAAAATATTATTGTAGTCGTTGTGCATAGTCTGAATCTTGCTTTCCTTGATCTGTATTAGTTCATGAAAATCTTCCTCAGTTTATATGAATTTCATAGTTATTTCTTGTGGTATTCCATTATATTCCATTATGTTTATATACAATGGTTTGTTCAGCCATTTCCCAATCTATGTGCAGCCTCATTTTTTTTTAATCACTAAAAGTACATTACTAACTACTTGCCTTTTGCGTGCCTTGTCTGTTAAGCATCTCAAACCGTGTCCAAAACAAAATTCATTATCTTTTTCCCCCAAACCCTCCCCTCTTCTGGCCTCCCTATTATTGTTAAGGGGACCACCATCAACCCAGGCTTCCAACCTTGTTGTTATCCTTGACTCCTCACTTTTACCTCACATATTCAATCCATTGCCATATCTTATTGTTTTTATTTTTATATCTTCCCTCTATTCACAGCCACAATCCCAGTTTAGCCACGTGTATAAATACACATACACACACTTGTAACATGTGCATTTAAAAACAATGTTCAGCTGTAGTTCTTTGTTGAATATAAGCAAAAAGATTGTCTTTTTAGGGATTAGGCTGAAGAAAAGTTAAATCATTGATATTAGTAACTGAATGGGTTTTAGCAAAATAGCTTTTGTAAACTAGGGTTTTATCAATTTTAGGTAGTTCAGGTATGAATTTTCTAGAAAAGGGAGGAAGCACCAGATGAATTCTTAGAGTCATTTTCAGCTGTTTTTTCACAGATTATAATTTATGAGTATCTTTAAAATTTTAATTTTTTTTTGGTAAATATTTTCCTTGTGGTTTCATGATAGTATTTTACAATTATTTGCATTTTTAATATTTCAAAAGATCTATGATTTCATTACCGTTGGCTCTTAGAGTGAAGCAGACTGCATCCATGCTGCACTATTAGTACTTAGTCCTCATGAATTGCCACTGTCAAAAAAAGGAATCTATTGGCCAGCCTTCTGATGATGACCCTCTTCTAACTGATTCAATAGATGCCATTTCCTTAACTATTCTTATATGCAAAGCTTTTTTTTTTTTTAAATTAGCTCTTTAATTATTCTTTTCAGTAAAGGAATACTATTTATCATAGAACACTAAAGTAAAGTGATCTTTTAGGAAGTATACTATAGTGTGTTGTCAGACTGGAGAGATATTTGAAAAGTTTTAAGAATAAGTACCATAGTAGCATTTTAAGATAAACCATAAAAATTGTGGAATTTAAGTATTACTATACTTCTTACAAAGTACTATACTGACAGTAATGTGTTTTCGTTTTCTTTGTTTCAGGCTGTCATAGATGCAAATATTTTTCCTGTTTTGATTGAAATTCTTCAGAAAGCTGAATTCCGTACCAGAAAAGAGGCAGCATGGGCTATAACCAATGCAACATCTGGAGGCACTCCAGAACAGATACGGTATGATGTTAATAATGAAGGATAGTGGATCTCATAACTTATAACTGTAATTTATATATATAACTTGTAATTTATTATGTAACTATAACTTATAACTTTGTTAAATGGACTTTACTACTTCTTAAATTAGAAAGCATTAGAACACAGTTATTTTATAATGGAGTTTTTTGGTTTAATTTGTTCTTCCCAGAATAACCTTTTTCAAGAAAGAACTCCTCTTCCTTCTTGCTATAGAATAATGAAACCAATAATCATAGGTGTAACATTTTGAGGTGGATGCGAAATGCTTTTTTGTTTAGGTATGAAACTCTGCTCAAATTCTCAAATCAAAATGGATCTGCTAAGTACTATGAAGTGACAAGTATACTTGATGGGCTGTAAACCATATAATTGTTTTCAGAGTGGTTAACATCATATAAATCATGTATTTAAATTATTTCTCAACTTGCTTTTGACATAAGTTGAAAAAATTAGTTTTTACATTGTAAACTGTGAAGACTGTTTTTTTTTAAAACAGAACATGACATTTGTAGGTACTGAAAATTAAAAATAATACTTAGGATGTAAACATGTAATTTCATCTTACAGAAATGACTAGAGTTTAGTAGCTGTGTGCTTCATGGGGAATTATTATGAACATTTTAATCTGGAATGATGCAGGTTGACATATGTAAACCTTGACCTATACCAGTGTTAAACTAGTTAAATTTTTTCGTGATATTTCATGATAGCTGATGATAGTTATGATACTTTTCTAATTACTTTTATTCATCATAACCCATAATCTAGATCATTATGCTAACTTTGAGACTCAGTTCTTTCTTTCTTTGCAGTATTAACAAATAGCAGTCCTTTTTTCTCCGCCTAAACACTCCTTATTCCTAGAGACTCAGTTTTAGAATCCTTATGTGGATCAGGAATGTATCCTAAGTTCCTTGGGCTTCTTTTTTAAGAAATTGAAAGATATTGAAAGATAATCTGATGAAATTTACACCTTAAAAAATAAGGAATGAAGATTGTATTCTCTGTAAGAATCACACTTAGAGAATTTTGATTGTCTTTCCCTGCTATGATCACTGTTTATTTTTTTTTTAATTTTTTTTAAACTTGCTTTGGCTCCTGGGATCTTTTTGAGCTTTTTCATTTTTTGTGGGGAAAGGTCTGTGGTTTTTAATGTCTTTGTATTTCCAATATCTTTTGCTGTTGTTTCATCTTCTTGGGCCTTCATTGTTTTCTTTCCCCACATTGCCAATTAAAAAAAATAAAAATAGAAAGCTTTCCATTTCTT
Source organism: Trichosurus vulpecula (assembly GCF_011100635.1). Classification (NCBI taxonomy): domain Eukaryota; kingdom Metazoa; phylum Chordata; class Mammalia; order Diprotodontia; family Phalangeridae; genus Trichosurus; species Trichosurus vulpecula. The sequence continues at coordinate 148,049,528 of NC_050579.1, read as the reverse complement.
ATTGGTGTTTGACAAGTGCAGTTATCAATAATACAGAGTCTTTAATTTTATTCAGTTTTTATTAGGATAATTTGATAATTTTTCAAGCTGAAATTTGTTTTTGTAGAAATGTAGAGTTATGTAATTGATCATTAGCAAAAGTTTTTCCTTACTATGTCCAATCCATATATCAAAAGGAACACTTACATTCCTTAATCAACTTGTAACAATTTCATTATCTGTATAAATGTAAAAAGAACATTTCTAGAGACTATACAACTTGTAATTTGATCTGAACAAAGTTTATTGAGAAAATAAACACTTTTCATTTGCCCAGCCATCACATTATAGTAAAATTTCTTTAAAAAATATTTTGATGGCTATATTTCAGTATAACTTGTTTCATTTGAAATCTTATGTACTCATTTAATTAAATTATTCTGAGGAAAGGTCCATAGGCTTTACCTTATTTCCAAAGGGGTCCAGGACACAAAAAAACATTAACAATTCTTGTTCTAGTCAAACTTTAGCTACTAGGGTATACTTTTTTAAACCAAAAGCCTTGTGTCCCAAGGAAACTATTCATTTCCTAACTTTAGCTGTCAGTCTATTCTGTCATATTCAGCGTGTCACTTTGGTTAGTTATTTCTAATGCCTTATACTTCAAAATAAAATCCCCATTAGAGATGTGCCTTCTGTGCCAAAACCTAAATTTTTCTATTCCTGCCTATCCTAATGAAATTAATTCCACTCTTTATTGTCCCATTAACACCTTTTTACCCAAGACAAGGTTTTTAGTAGTATAAGCAGTTCAGAATTGTTTTCTGACCAGACAGTTCGGTTAGCTGAGCTAACTTAGGCATTTTCACTCCCTGCCTAAAAGTTTTGTCCATATGCCCAAAGCCATCCCTCTTGAATTATTTCCTGCCCCTTACAAGAGGCATCTTTCAGTCCTATCAGTCCATCCCCGATAAAATTGACAAATTGAAGAGCAGATCTTTCTGTGTCACTCTTCTGCTCAAAAAGCTCCAGTGGTCCTTTTTTCACATCTAAAATTGAAGCTCTTTTATTTGACATGTAGAAGTCTTACACAATCTGGCTCTGACCAACCTTCCTAGGGTTACTTATTACATATATGACTCTCCTGTAAAAGAAGGATTCCAGTCAAAATGGACTACTCGCTGTTCCTTGTAAATGACAGTCCTTCTCTTTTGTCCATACCATTTACTCCTTTCTTACTTCCACAAATACCTAGCTTACTCCAAACATAAGTATCACTTCTTACTGAAGGCTTTTCTTGATTATGCTAATTGTCCTATCCTAATTATACTACCTCCCCACCTTCTATTGCCTCCCCATTAATTTAAATACAAAACACAACTTATTATATGAACTTCTGTAAACTTTATGAATTTTGTCACACATCAGAATAACAAAATAAGTGCCTAAGAATAAGTTGAAACAAATGAAAATTAAGACACTTTCAGGAAATTAAATATATCTCTGTAGTTCCTATTTCCTTAGTTTTTTAGTGGAAATATGCTGATAAATTTGATGGAGTGTGTAATCTTGAGTCACATTAGGGTGTGTGCTTTTATTTTTCTATAGGATGATGATTGATTTAAAGTGACTCATATTCTTTGACTTAGGAAGAAGAGATGCATTATTTACAAGATAGCTTGTTGGAATTGGAAGTATAATCTGAGGCTATAGAAATGATCATTGTAACTGAGACTACTCAGCATTTTTGCCAATTTTAAGTTAGTTTACATTTCAGAAATGTTTTGCTTATTTTAGTTATACTTAGAATGCCTCTAGGAACCATTTTTATGAGTCAGTACCATAAACTAATAAATACATTAAATTCTTCCTTTCCCTTGTCTCCTTAATTATTTTAAAGGTATCTGGTAGCATTAGGTTGTATTAAACCTCTCTGTGACCTTTTGACTGTGATGGATTCCAAAATAGTCCAGGTGGCTTTAAATGGTCTTGAAAATATTTTACGCCTTGGGGAGCAAGAAGCTAGACAAAATGGAATGGGCATCAATCCATACTGTGCTCTCATTGAAGAAGCATATGGTAAGGACTTATACATTTATAATCCTACTCAGTGCTTAATTATCCTTCCATATAAAGATTTTTAAATCTCAGTGGCTTCTCTTTGGAGTCTAGCACGTTTTGGTCCACCTATTCCGGTTGTATAAATTTGCATTCAGAAACTAGAAATATAACTTTACAAACTAAGTGAAACATATCCATTTTATATTCCTCTTCTGTCTGCCTACCACATTGCCAAACCAAATATATACATTTATCTATTTAGTTTAGTGTATTTATGTGTATAAAATTATTTAACAACAAAATGTAAATGATTTTTTGATTATTCCACCCACTGTCCTGGAGTTGGCTGAGGTCATTATGAATGGAAGTAAAAATGACTCTTAGCCTCTCATCTTAAATTTGCCCCTTTGTAAAGTAGTATAATAATATTTGTACTGCCTGTGTCACAGCATATAACTTAGTGTTACATACATTTGAATTGTTATTGTTATTAAGGTGCATAGGCTTTCATTGCCTATTTTAAAATTAAGTAGCAGAATATTTTGGTAAGTTTTCAGTTTTTTGTTTGAATATGGTAGATCCTAACTAAACTTTATATTAGGATATTTTGATGCATTTTGAAATAGTTTTGCAGAATAGTTAACCCGAGAGACACTTAAATAGTAAATCAGAGGTGCTAGTTGTAAGAGATACTGCCAGAATAAGGTACCTAACTAGATTCCTGAGTGTTTTTTCTTTTGAATGTTTTCTCTTTCTTTTTTCTTTCGTTTGTTTCACATTTTTGATAAGGATTATTTAGCATTTATTAAAATAATTATAGGATGTTAAGCCTTTAGTTTACTTAATATTAATGATTAAGACAGTATATTATCACCTTTATTCATTGACTTAGGAACACTACTTGCTGTGCTACAATAGAGTAAAAGGATATAATCCCTATGAATTAAAACCAGCCGTATATTAAGTATAGATGTGATTGAGTCTTTTTTCTTTTCTCCATCTACTCCCACCACATGAGGCCTTTTGATAGATAATTCAGTTCAGGACTACATTAGACATCACACAGCCTTACCCACAAAATTAACTCCTAAAAGTGGGAATAAAAAATAAGCTATGGAAACAGCCACCAAAATGACCTTTAGTCTTTCCTTGCCCGTGATAGGCACAGCTAATACTATCCAAATAGAGAGAAGAAGCCCTTTTTTTGAGGAGTGGGATTATAGATGTGCAAATAGTACCTTACTCTTCCTTGTATCTAATGTGTAGATACAGTCTTCCCTTGAACAATTGTGTATCTTTTTAAGCTGTTATAGAAGTCTGTAGCATAATATTGTCGCATAATCTTTTAAAAAATTATCACCTGCTATTTTAAGGGTTGCAAAAATTAGGATATGTCAGAGAATCTCATTGGCAGCAATATGAATGACTTTATGTTGATTTATTTTGTGGCAACTGTATTTTGCGTTTTGATTTTTAGTTAATCAGATTTTTAAGCTTGTGCTTTTAAAAATTTAGGTCTGGATAAAATTGAGTTTCTTCAAAGTCACGAAAATCAAGAGATCTACCAAAAGGCTTTTGATCTAATTGAACACTACTTTGGTGTGGAAGATGAGGATGCCAACATTGTCCCTCAGGTGGATGAAAACCAGCAGCAGTTTGTTTTTCAACAGCAGGAAGCACCAATGGAAGGGTTTCAGTTATAAATAGCTAAGTGAAAAGAAACATAATGTTAAATGTTGGCTTCGCATAGCTCCTCTTTTTGGCCAGTCAGAAAGTTTGATGTGGTTTTGGAGAGGACAAAAAAAGAAGCAGCAGCTGATGCACTTTTTAAAAAACACAAAAAGAATTCTGTTTAGATGTACCTCTCTTCATTTATAGCTTTTGTCTTTTGTATTTATATATTTTATTGTTAGATTTTTTGTAACTGACTTGTGAGTTAAGTGTGCATTAAATATATAATTTAATAACTTGAGCTTGAAAGGGAGAACCTTAGTAAAGTATTAATTAAATAGTGGTTCTGAATTTTTTCAGGCATTCTTTGAAACTGCATATCAGCAGTAACAGCTGTTGATAATTGCATTTTGACAGTAAGTCTGACATGCCCAGTTTCTTAAATCTACCTCTGTCCTGAAGCAAAAAATGTCATTGCTTCAGAACAAAAGCATAAAATAAAAGACAAACTAGTCAAAGCTAAATTAGAATGTGAAAATATTTATTACTTTAAATTGTGAAACACTGTGTTGTACATTATTCTTTGCAGGAAAAAAAAAACATGAACTCTATTTATGAAAAAAATTTAAAAATATCATGTGCTGAAAAACAGACTTGTCTTTAAAAGATGGCAGTTTAAGAAGAGAAAAGCTTTTCCGGTTTATGTTGAGCATACACTGCAATGTTTGCTTTTCTTGAATCATTTACTTATTTCTTTTGGAATATATATAATGTTCATAGAATCTCAGATTCTATTAGTATGACTGACCAAATATGCTGCCATTTTTTTTGCTGCTTTTTTTCCACTTAATTTTAGACGGTAGTACATCATGACAGATATTTGGTTATGAATGTAAAGTACTGCTGCATAGCAAAAACAATACAATGATTATTTGTCTGATTTTTGTCAGAACAGTAATAGAAAAGTTGTGCTTTTCTTTGTAATAATTAAACTACTTGAATGCCAAAATTATTTTAAAGAAGTCAGATTGTTCTATATTAACTTTGGAAAATGTGTTTAATGTTATTTGGGCACTAAATGACCAATATCAACGAGAAATGCTAAGGATTCTTGACTGTGTTTGAAATCTATATTAGATTTTATGGTATAATACTCAAATGATCACGTTGCTGCTTGATGTATACTTTAGATAACTTCATGATTCAGTGTTTCAGATCACTATCATTTTAAGCCATGTTTCAAGTCAGATTTCATGTATTGAAATTAAAGGAAAAAATCTTCAAAATGTAAAACTAATAAAAATCATGCATTATTTACTTTGTGAAAAGTGTTCTTCCCTTGGTACTGTGCTTGATAGAAATTTTGAAGCAGATGTAGTAGTATTGAATTCATTTTTATTTATAGTTACTAAATTATAGCCAACTATTTGCATTTCCAATTGATATTTACTGAGAATATGTTTTTAAATGTAGTTTACAGCTGTTTTAAGATGGTATTTGATGCAGTTTTGATAAGATTCTTAGTCATTTCAGACTATTATACAGAAAGATTAATTTGATGTGTAGCAACATTTAGTTTGATTCCGCTGGAAATCAGAGGCATGTTACAGGACAAAAATGCACATGGGAGTGCTATTAATACTTTGTAAATTATATATAATCAAACTAAGCTTTTTAGCAGGACATTTAAAACTTAGAAATACACAAAATATAGATGGGGGAGGGGAGGGTTGACTAGCGTCCATAATGCTAGAATACATCTGCCAAACTTTTTTAATAACTTTACTTAGAGAATTGTATTTGTGTCCTTTTTTGTTATGGTGGAAATCTGAGGTTTAGTACAAAAAGTATCTCTTTTGCATTATATATATTCAAAAGAACAGGGTGATGACATTAAAGAGTACCAAATTAATGGTGAATTTATCAGATAAACAAAATCTTTTGTTATAAAAACAGTTCTGAATATCAGGTAACAGGGTATTCCACTGTTTCTAACTTATTTTGATAATGTTGCATGCAGCATAATTCATAAATAAAATAACCAGCTGTGCCTGCTTTTATTTTGAGGACCCTGTAGACACTGTAATACTCCTCTCTAAGCCAAATCTTTCAAGCAGAATAATCCTTATTGAAGGAAAAAGTATGTAATGAGTTTCTTGAGAGGGTTTTTAGTTTCTGCAGGTAAAAAATACAGGAAAGTTTCTGAGCAGTGAAGTGACTGCACTTTACGCATTTCAGTACAAACCATTAGTCCTTGGACCTGTTGTTTGAGTAACAGCTAATTTGGTTGGATTTGGATTCATTGCGTTAATTTGAATAAAAGGGGCACTATCTAGTAGTTAGGGACCAAAGTTTGAACTATATTAAGAAGTATCACACAATAATGAGTTCTTTAGATTAGGGGTACACAAACACCTTAAAATGTACCACTATGTCATAGAAATTTTTGGAAAGGCGGCCTCTTTCACAAGTTTACATTTTAAAATGCCTAGATCAATGGTATCATTCCTTTTCAATGATCCTTGTGGGGAAAAAAAAAAGGCTGTATTAGTCTTGTTTTCCTCCAGTTTACTATATCAGAGATGAAAAGGGGGGAAATGCTTTGCCAAATGAATTTTTAGAGTGTATTGAAGTTATTTTAAGTCTTTTTAAAGGGCATGCACACTTGGAAAACAAACCAAACCAAAAATTGGGAAAAAGTACTTGAAAGTGCCCCTTTTTATTCATTTAATCAAGTATACTGTTCTGTCTGAATTTGAATTTTTGACTAGTTAATCTATGCAATTATGCAAATTGGCTTCTGTTTTCTTATGTACTTGACTCACTGATCATAACTAGTTTTCTACTAAAGTTTTTCATTACATTTGTTTCCTTTTAAGAATTAATATTACTATTTAATTTTGTAGTACCATATTTTATTTATACACTGTTGCTGATAGCAGCCAGAAAGCAAAAAAAAAAAGTCAAAATTGTAATAAAAATGTTGGCACAAAAGTAACTCATCTTTAACTGTAGAACATGTTTGCAGTTGGAGAATGATTTGTTTGGTTAGATGAGGGACTAAAAGAAGCACTACTCCTTTTCCTTCATGCTTTTTCTTTTTCTCATTTAAGAATAAGCACTTAGGGAAAAAAATGACAGATTTAGTGTGATTTAAAAAAAAATTTCAACAAACTAATCTTTAAAGTACTTACTGCTTACTTGTGAAACTGTGAAATTAAAATAAACATTGGTACTGTTAGCAAAATAACCTTTACTTGTTTTAGTTCATGGCGTTATTGTTTTATGTAATGTGTGAAGCTAAAAAAAGCCTGTATTATAGGGCTTCAAGGGGATAGTGCATCTTTAAATCCTGATTGGGGAGTGGGATGGGGGTGGGGGAGAGGCAAGGGTAATATATGTAACTAAACCAACACATGAGCAGTATGCAATATTATGGAATGTTACACTTATTAAAATAATAAAAATATTATTTTACACTTTTGTGTTTATTGCATCTATCAGTTTAATTTGTTGTAGCTTCAGTTTTATACAAAGCAAACAAATAGAGACCTTAAGTGACCAAGATACCGCCTCATTTTATTTTGGTCTGTACTATTTGCAGTGTATGTGAATAAATAGCATTTTTACAACCTGCACGTAGAAATTGAATTTAAAATATGTAGTGTACATTTTCATTCTATTTGGGTTCTCAATTGGAAGTTTTTCAGAGAAATCGAGATCTGGTGAATTATTGCATTCAACCCGCCTGTTTAAATTATTATCGGAAGTTTGGCCAGTTTGAATGAATATTTTTGGTTACAGAACTTAGAACAGCTAAGGCATAGATGGAGTAACCATATGGATGAAATCACTTTTATTTTGAAGTATTTAGGTTAGATTCCTGTTGCTACAGAATTTTCACTGTACAGCAGCAAGATGATGGCTCTGTATTTCAGTTGTCAGTATATCAGAACTATTTGAAGCAATTTGTTTCCCTAAATGTTCAGCATAATTTTTCACATAGCATGAAAAGTCATTTGAAATTAAACTATCTCCCTTTCAATTTTGTCAAGGCCTTTTAATGACTGCTTTTATATTTTTTATTTCAGTTGTGTCTTCCTGTCATTAAGCCTTTTTTTCAATTTGGAGTTCTTTACTGTAATACAAATATAGTGGCGGATTTTGTACAAATGCAGTAATGGATTTTAAACCGCAAATTCATTTAAAATGATTGAAGTTTGTATAAAGCCTTTTTTTGATATGATGGACAGTTTTATCTAGATGAAACTAACCAGAAGTCATAGGGTTTCTTTTTTTTTTGGCAGGGGGAAGGCAGGGCAATTAAGGTTAAGTGACTTGCCCAAGGTCACACAGCTAGTAAGTGTGTCAAGTGTATGAGTCTGAATTTGAACTCAGGTCCTCCTGACTCCAGGGCCGGTGCTCTACTCACTGTGCCACCTAGCTACCCCTCATAGGGTTTATCTAGTGGCCAGATATTGTAGGAAATTTAACACTGTTTTCTAGTAAATATTTCCAGCCTTTTTAGTCATAAGATAATGAAGTTATAGAGTTGGATATGATAAAGGCACTTTTCTGAATTTTATTTCACTTAAAAATAAATAGTACTTTCCAGTACTAAAAGAAAAACTGATATTGTCAAATTTAATATTCTCGTTTACATAAGAGTTGGTGTCATCGGATAGTAGTGAATAGGTGAACATTTCTTCCAACAAGATTATTTCCTCAGCATTTCTTCTAGCCTTCTCAAACCACTTGTCTTTCTTTGCTCAGTTCTGACTTGTCAGGGACTCATGTTTTTAAGCAGCATGCAAAAGAATAATGGAAAACTGTTTTTCTACTACTCTTTAAAAAGGTTTGTAGTTTTAAAAGTACATAGACATATTTTGAAGTAGGGAAATAAAGCTAGTGTCAGATGTAGACCTAACAGAAATGTGTGAGAAAATGTGTGATGTAAAAGATACAGAAGGCTTGTGTGGCCTTTAAAGGAGACAGGTCATGTAATGAAAAAGAGGAGCACCAGTCTTGGTACTTCAAGATACTGAGAGCATTGAGAAAACATAACTAGAATCACAGTTAAGAATGAGAAAGGAGTGCCAGCATAGGTGAAGGCAGGGATCTGTCCACCTAAAAAAACCGGTTTTAGAAACATTAGGAAGATAGGAAACTGAACAATTTACCTGTCACTTAACAGTTCGTTGAGGTTAAGTATTAAGTGCATAATTTGCCCCTCCCCCACATCTTTATATTAGTTCCAAGAAAATATCAGCAAGCAAAACTTAGTGGGGCAGTTTAGTGAGAACACTTATAAATGGGTCATGAGCTCTTGCAGCACAGGTTTGTCATGTTAAAGTGAGGTTTATTTCCAATTCCAGTGTAACTGTAATAGACCACGACTTATGCAGAGTGTGTCTGGAATTGATTGCCAGATCAGTAGCGTTAAATTCAAAATTCTAATGGGGCCATAAATTGTACATAAGGATCCCTGCAGGCTTTATGTTGACTTAGTTTTAAAATGTAATGTTATCTGTAGTTTACTGCTTTTTATTTGTTGCCTATTTCCCAATTTCATTTGGGTCTGGTTCAGGTAGGTTGGGAGTGTTCTGAGTACTGTGTTTGACACCTCTGTGCTAAATGACTTAAATGAAAAAGAGATTTTCATGTGGTAACAGTTTATGGGTTTGGCATTTATTTTTTGTAGTCTGGATAAACTAGTTGATATATATAAAAAAAAGAATACTTCCCATTTTGTCATTGTTTAAATTCTAATTTTCAACCCAACAAATACTGGAGTACTACAAAGATCATCCAAAATCACTTTCTTTTTATGAAGTGGTCCTGGTGAGTAGCTGCGGCTGGAAAAAATAAAATCACCACTGATCTGTCAAGCATTAATTAAGCTCTTATGTTGTACCAGGCAATGTACTAACAGCTGGAGATGCAACAAAAGGCCAAAAAACAGTCCCTGGTCTCAGGGAGCATCCATCCTAATGGAGGAGGAGGCAACGTGTAAGTAGATACACATACAATATTTACAGAGTAAATGAAAGATAATCTGAAAGAGGCAACAGATAGGATTGGGAAAGGCCTTTCGCAGAAGTTGAGATTTGAGCTGAGTCTTGAAGCCAGGGAAAGTAAGATGAAGGTTAAGTGGTAGGAGCAAGTGTGGGGGATAGCCAGCGCAAACGCATGTAGAGAAACTCTTGTGGAATCTCAAGTAGGCCGCCAGTATAGGTGAATGGTAAAGTGCATGGACAGAAATGAAGTGTAAGAAAGCTTGAGAGGTAGTAAAGGGTCAGACTGTAAAGAACTTTAAATGCCATAACACTAGAAGTGATAGAGAACCATTAGGATTCAATGATCTGGGGTCAGACCTACTTAGGAAAATCACCTTGGCAGCTGTGTGGAAGATAGAATAGAGTGGGGAGAAACTTAAAGCAGAAAGACCATTGCAGAAACCAAAGCAGAAAGATATTGCAGTCGTGTAGGTGAGAGGAGATGTGGTAGTGTCTGTATGAGATAAGGGGACATGTACCAGAGATGTAACTCTAGAAATGACAAGATTTGGCAGTGGATTAGTTTTGTTGGATGAATATAAGTGAGGAATCAAGGATGACAGTGAGATTGAAAGCCTGGGTGACTGAGAAGATGATAGAGCTTTAAAAGTGATAGAGAATTTCATAAAGAGGGAGCATTTGGAGAGAAAACCAGTTCTGTTTTTTGTATGTTGAATTAATATGTTTACATCCAGTTGAAGAGCTTCATGAACTACGTGACGTCCAAGAGGGAGTTCGAGACATATTGAAAACTGAGAGTAAAGAGGGAAAAGAGCCCAGCACCAGAGCCTGATGAGGAAGGGCATCAACCATGGCAATGGGCATGACATGGATGAAGGGGAAGCAAAAAAGATTTGAGAGATGTTAAATATGTGAAAATCAGGAGAAGAGCAGTGTTAAGAAAAGTTCTGTCAATACAGAGAGGTTAGGAAGGTTCAGGGTTGAGGAAAAGCCTGTTCCATTTTGCAATTAAGAGATCTTTGGTGACTTTGGAGAGGGGATTTTCAGTTGAATAACTAAAGGATTTAAAAGAGATTGAGTTGGAGAGTACAATGATTGCAGACTACTTTCTCAAGTTTTGCTATGAAAGTAACTGGAAAATCATGCATAGCTAGTGGGGATGATTGAATCAAGTGAGGATTTTGGGAACATGGAGACATGAGCATGTTCGTAGGCATCAGGGAAAGGACCTAACAGATTGAAGATAATAGGATGAGGTGAGAGGGTTAGGCCAATGCTTTGATGACAGTCCTCAGAATTTAGCTAGCTTGTCCTCGGATACACAGTCTATTGCTGGGCCTAGCAATCAACAGCCATTCTGGTTTCAAGTCCTACCTATTTGCCACCAGTTTCACCTGTGTGTCCTTGGGCAAATCATTTAACCTCTCTGGGCTTTAGTTTCCTCATCTAAGAGCCTTCTAGTTCTGTATCTATGATCTTATATAAAAGACCAAATTCACTTAGATGTGCTCTTAATTCTTAATTTTCACAAATTTGTTTACAAAATGGTATCTTCAAGTCCTTCTACAACTGAATTTGAATTCCCCCTCCCCCCTATTTTAGATAAGCCATTCCTAAAATCAATCAACAGGTTATTATTAAACGCTCACAAAATCCACTGATGAATGGACTTAGTCCATAGCATCTCTTAAATTGATGTGTGTACATTTTCCAAATATCCTGTATGAAGATGAACTTACCCTTTTGCCAGATGTAATCACTGCAAAACAGCCAGTTATTGTTAGTTCAGTCATTATGTTGCAAGCTTTTACTCTATTTTTGTTTTTTGCAGCATCCCCAGTTGCTGGCCTAAAAATCTATATTTAATGAAAAAAATAGGAAGTAATTTGTTGTTTAAATTGTCACAGAGCCTACTTTGAATACAAATTGCTTAGTGTCAAAGATTTCTGTTCAATTTCTGTTTATCAACAAGTATTTCCCTAAGCACTCAAAAGCATGGAGATCACTATACCAGCCTATATTGTCATTCACCTCATTAATCTAAATTATGACTTAGAGCTGAAATCTACCTCTTTCATTATTGATCATTCTCTGATGACTGGTAAGGTGTCAATGAATCAGTCAACACATTTATTAAGCACCTGCTATATATCAGGCACTGTGTGAAGTTCTGGGCATGCAAAGAAGAAAACAAAGTAGTCCGTGCTTCAAAAAGCTTTCATTGTATTAGAAAAGAAGTATATGCAGAATAAACATGTGGTAGTTGGTGGGGATCAGGAAAGACTTCCTATAGAAAGGGCATTTGAATTGTCTTGAAGGAAATAAGGGATTTTGTGGGGAAAATGTGAGGAAGGAGTACTTTTTAGGCTCGGGGGATGCTTAGTGCACAGGTAATGAGGAAGATTGAAAGTCAATGTGAGAGGAACAGCAAGAAGTCCAGTTTGGTTGGACCATAGTGTGGCTGGCCACATTGTTTGAATGCCAGATGTACATTTGTCTAAAAAACTATTTTACGGAGAACTCATGAAAGGGAGGTACTCACATGGTGGTCAGAAGAGATATAAGGACACTCTTAAGGTCTTTCTGAAGAACTGTGGAATTGATTGCACAACATGGGAGATAATGGCAGAGGACCACCCAGTGTGGTGTGACACATTAAAGAAGGCTCTGTGAGCAAAAGAAATGTGACAAAAATTTAGAGACATCTCCACTCCAAATGTAATTTGTGCCCAACTTGTGCTTTTTAAGGGTGTTACAACTGAAATTTTCTTACTTAAGGGCTCCCCCCACCCATAATCTAACCCTTAACCCAACCCTAGTGTCTTGTTAGAAATCCTGAATCACAATCTTCTGATTCTCTCGTGATACTGAAAATTACTGACATTTGCATAGCTGACTTCAAGTTTGCAAAATACTTTGCCTGTTTTATTTGAATCTCATAACAACACTGGGAGGTCTGTGCTACTTGCTATCACAAATAAGGAAGCAGGCTTGGAGAGTTTATGTGCCAGTCACTGAACTACTAAATCTCAGAGGCCTGGAATTGCAATATCTGACTAATTGATATCCCTACCTTGAACCTCACCTCTCTCCAATCCATCGGCCACACAACTGCCAAGGAATATTACTAAAGCACCGCTTTGCCTATGTCAAAAAACATGAGTTAAAAAGGTACTACTTAAAGTTAAAAAGGTACTACTCACCTTGTACAGGCTACATACATAATTATTGTTGGCATTTCTAACTCTGCTAAAAGAAGGGTATTTATGCTGCTGACAGGATGGGCTGTATTGATTGAATGTTAAGATTCTGGTTAGATCATTCAATAAAGATTAAATGAAGATGGAGATTTGTGTGCTCAGCCTTTAAATAGTCATTTACTTCTATAACAACTACTATGTTCTTGCCTTAAGTGTTTCCTGACTTCCTCTAAAATTGGTGTAAGAGCTAAAAGGCTAATTCATAGACTCCCGCAGAAGTTTGTCGAAGGTGTCAAAGCTTTTGTTAGCTGCATAAAGGTATTTTGTAGAAAAACGGAATTCTGAGGTCATTTTTTGTATACATAACTGAGTTGCTTTCTTAATGTGAGCTTCACAAACTGAGATGCTATTGGTCCTACCATAAGATTGGATAGCATTCAATCTTTGCTTTGGGAGGAATCTCAGTGGCTACCAATCTAGTCTGACCTTACCTAAACAAAAATCCCCTCTATATCTTGCTCAACAAGTGGGTGTCCAGTCTTTACTTGAAAATTGCCAGTAAAAAAGACAAACTACTACCTCTTGAGGCAGTTGATTCCATTTTTGGAACTTATTATCAGAAAGATTTTCCTTGTATTAAGTCCAAATTTGTTCATTCCTCAACCTTGGCACCTTCCTCCCATTGCTCCTAGTCTGGTCTCAGGGGCCAAGTAGAAGAAATCTATTCTCTTTTCCATGTTATAATTCTTCAGATAGTTAAAGGTGCCTACTGTTTTCTCACCTAAATTTTTTCTTCTTCAGGTTCAACATTCTTGCTTCCTTCAAAGGACATGGCATGAATTCTAAGCCTTTGATCATGCTCGTTGTCCTAAAATTGGTCAATTACTATTCCTAAATGTGGTGCCTAGAACTGAACACATGTGGACTGACCAGTGGAATTGTCGCCTCCTCAGTCATGGACACTATGCCACTCTTAAAGAGGAGATGTAGATAGAGGTGGACAGACTTCAGAAGCCAGCTAGTCCAATCCCCTCAGTTACCAATAAGGAAATCGAGATGTAGGGAGGTTAAGGAATCAACCCAGTACACAGAGAGTAATCATCGCAGTTGGGGTTCGAACCCATATCCCCTGATTCAAGGGTCAGTGCCGTTTCCACTTGTTCACACTGCCTTCCTCACTTAGCAGAATTCACTTTCTTGTCTACCATTTTACACTGTTCCTCCCAAATAATACTGACCTTCTTGTTACTCCACAAACAAGACACTCCATCTCTCAGCTCTGGGCATTTTCTCTGGCTATCTCCTATGCCCAGATCTCTCCTTCCTAATCTTCACTTTCTAGCTTCCCTGGCTTCCTTCAAGTCCAAACTAAACTCCCAATTGGAAGCTTTTCCCAATCCCTCTTAATTCTAGTACCTTCCTTTTGTTAATTATTTTCTATTTATCCTGCATATAGTTTTGTTTGTATATATTTGATTGTAGTCTCCTATATTTGCTTGTGAGTTCCTGGAGGGCAGGGACTAACTTTTGCCTCTTTTTGAATCCTTAGAACAGTACCTAACACAGAGTAAGTACTTAATAAATATTGATTGATACAGCACTCAATTTTTCCTCCTTATGCCTAATCCTTGGCATGCAGTAGGTGCTTATGAAGTGCTTGTTGAATGAATAAGTAGGTACTTACAAAGTTGTATTAGCATTCCAAGGAGAGAGAGCTCACTCATGATTGATTGGGTGGGTGGGGGAGAAGGTGGGGTTGGGGTAGTGGAATTTGATGCTAGAGAGAGCTTCTCATAGGAGGTAGTATTTGAGTTGTGTCATGAAGACTGGGTTGCATCTCAGCAAAAGGAGAAGGGGAGGGAGGCTGGAAGGGCACTCCAGTTGTAGAGGATGGTGGGAGCAAAGTCTAAAAGGAGATAGACCCGTTTAACTAGACTACGAGGTATGGGAAAGGGAGAAGTGCGAAGTGAAACTAGAAAGGGAGATAGGTTGGAATCATGTTATTTAGTCTTGAATTCCAGATTAAGAACTTCTGACTTTATTTAGTAAGCAGTGAGAACCACTGAACATTTTTTGAAAAGAAGAATGACATAATCACACCACTCCACTGGGAAGCTCAATCTGGACTAAAGGAGAAAGGAAGGAGTTAGGGAGATCTCCTAGTAGACTAAAGATAGTCCAATTGGTAGAGAGCATAAAGGATAACTTTATATGCTGTTGAATTAAATGTTTCCTTCTAATTAATTACTGAAAAACAGATGGGAATGTGATGATGATGATGATGACGATAACTAGCATTTATACAGCACTTTAAGGTTTGCAAAATGTTTTACATATGTTAACTCATTTAATTCTCACAACCTAGGACATTACCCCATTTTACAGATGAGGAAATTGAATCTTCTGTAGGTTAAAAGACTTTCCCAGGGGTCATAAAGTTAGGGAGTTTCTCAGGCAGATCTTCCTGACTCCAAGTATTATGTTCTATCCACTGTACCACCTACTTGGTAGTTTGACTGTTTCTGTTAGCTGGCTGAGAAAATGAAGGACTAGGAATGGTAACTCCCCAAATTCCATGTAACTCCCACTTCAAGTTCTTTCATGATTTGAATAATTACAGTTGTAGATTAGGCAGGTTCTGGTTTCTGATTGGAACATAGCTGATACCAAGTATGTGTCAGATCAGATGACATGATATGGCCTGTAGAAAAATGAGTCTTATTTCAGAAGCTTGAGAGCTGCCTGCTGATATTTACTAGGCAGATATTTTGTTAGTTCATTGCTCTCTTATTTCTGTTATGTAATTTGTGAATTCTTGAAAATAAATATCCTTTCTTGAAACAAGATATTCAGGATTTGGTAAAGAAAAATAGAGTTGGAAGCTCCAAAAGACAAGGGTATCCTGATAGCATTTGAATTCTGGCTTCCATTTCAACAAAAGGAGAAGGGAAAGGAGGAAGGCAGAGAATTCCAGTTGTAGAGAATGATGTGAGCAAAAGGAGAAGGATCTAAGGATTTAAGAGCAGCTGTGGGCCTGTAACCTGGTTTGGCCTGTAAGTTAGGAAGGATTCAATCTTGGTTTGAAGGAGATGGCTTACCTGGGACCCAGATCAGGCCACGGAGTCTGTGAGCTGGCCAATTATGGCAGAAGTGGCACTGTGGGTTTTGCCTGATCAGACTGTAATTACAAAGGAAGTGAAAATTGTTAAGATTTTACACCCTAACCCTAACCCTAAATGTGCTCTAACCCTAACCTTAACCCTAACCCTAAGTCTAACCCTAGGGTTAGCTGAGGCTCAGAGAAGTTAAAGATTTGCAAACCATTAGTAACTGTGAGAGCTGCCATTCAAGCACAAATCCAGTGATCTTGCCACTACATATCATTCTGTGATCATTTTTAGGTGATCTGTCTTTCAGTTTCTGACTTGTTAGGGGTCTCCATGAGGTTTGAGATTTCCATCATAAAAATATTAACCAGTTGGTTTCACATAGTAATGAACGTTAAGATAAGTGTTATATATGGCACTGATCCCAAATGCAGCCCTTTGCTCATATGGCTACAGTGTTTCTTAAGTTTAGTGGCATGGGGTCAAGGTCATTTATGCATCCAGGAATATTAAGTAGCTGGATGCATTATCTGAATTGTCCACCAGGTGTCGGTGCTCTACATAAGGCTCCTATTCAGGCTTTGTTAGTTTCTCTTCAGCACACAACAGGTGGGTAACTCTTTTCTTACCGACTGCAAAATATTCCTAATGGCCACCAGAGCACTCAGTCTGCAAATGCCTAGGCTGCTATTCCCTGCCCAGCTAAGTCTAGAAGGAGGTAGCAGTGCAAGAGCAGCTTTTTATTAACTCTTCCCTTGTTAGCAGGGTCCCCATTTAACCCAGGAGGTACTCAGAATTTTAAAATGTGAAATATACTGTCTATAGCTACATCAGAGACCTCATTCCATAGTGTGTGCTCCTCTCTGTTCATTTGATAAAATGGATTCAGAGACTTAGTAGACTGTGATCACATAAGAGCAAATGAAAAGATAACTAGATCAGATGCCTCTATGTAGAAACATTCACTTCCAACCATTTTTTGGGCTGTATGGAAGGGTTTGGCCATATAAGAGAAATGTAAAGCAGAAGATAATTACTTTTCTAAGTGTCTCCTCCTACCTTAGGAATATGAGAGTTACTGAATAAGTCTGGCCGTACTCATTTCTTCTCCCACCAAGTGGTCCCTGGTCATTGCCCTCCACTCTAACCCGGCAGTGAACAGTAGAAGTGAAGGGAAGGAATGAGTGAAGCCATGGCTTGGAGTCAAGAAGACCTAAGTTCAAATCCAACCTCGGACACTCACTAGCTGTGTGATCCTGGGCAAGTCACTTAACCCCTGTTCACCTTAATCCACTGGAGAAGGTAATGGCAAGCAATTCCAGTACCTTTGCCAAGCAAACCTCATGGATAGTATGGCCCATGGCCCAACAACAACGAGAGAGCACTGGAGCGATGTGTGTGTAATGAGTATGTAGAGAGATAATAGATTTGCTTGGTATGGCGTTCCTAAACTCCAGAGTCCATTGGTAACTAGGACCCATGACTGGACAGGTACCAATAGCTAAGTATAAGGCTTCACACTTATCTAGATGAGATCATCAAGCAAAGACTGGATGACCATTTATTGAGGCTGTTGTAGAAGTATAGATTGACAGATTGCTTTCTGTCTTGGGAAGGGGGAAGAGGAGGAAAGGAGGGAGAAAAATTTGGAACTCAAAATCTTATAAAGATCAATGTTGAAAACTATCTTTACATGTAATTGGGAAAAAAATACTATTTACAAAAAAAGATTCCAAGCTGTTCCCATTGTGGGGAAAAAGAGAAATATCTTGTAGGGATGTATGATTATGGATTTCATAAAAATGCAATCACGAAAGTATACAAATTAAACTTTAACAAAAGAAAGAGGTATAAATTGAACTCCGACATCCCTTCTAATTCTGAGTTTCTGTGATTTTGTGAACTGAACTGCAATATTTCTCCTTTAGAGGGAGGGAACCCACTACTTCCTAAGGCAATCCATTCCACTTTTGCACAACTCTAACTGTTGGGAAAAACTTCCCAATATGAAACTGAAATCTGCCTCCCTGCAACTTCCATCTATTGCCTCTCATTGTGTAAAAATGTAAGTTCTGTACTGTATGAGAACCTTTCAAATACTTGAAGACAGTATTGTATCTGTTCCATATTCCCCTTTCCTCTAAGACTTCTCTTTTCAAGGTTAAACATTTCCAGTTCCTTCAACCCACCCTCATATGACCTGATTTCTTGTCTCTTCACCAGCTTGACTGCCATCCTCCAGGTAAGTCCAGTTTACCAATGTCTTTTTTAAAATGTGGCACCCATTATCAAATACAGTACTTTAGATGAGGAAAGAATACAACAGAACAGTTACCTCACTAGTCCTGGACAGTCTATATTATTGCTAAACCAAAGTGATCATGGATATTTTTATTAGCATCTTTGGTCACAAACTCTCTGATTTTTAGATATTGTCCTTGAAAAGTTATATTATAATTACCCACTAGATGGCAGTGGCATCCTCAGAAAGTTCTGAAAAGTAGTTAAATGGCAATTTACCATGAATCAGACACAGAATGGTCAAAGCCAGTGCGATCATAATCCTTGAGTCTCCAAGTGTACTTTGACCCCTTACCCCTTCTTTTAAAATATCAACAGTCCTCTCAGTGCCTTGAAAAAGCTAAAGCTGGTATTTTATCTGTGTAAAAACTCATTGTACAATGGGTTTTATGACAACCCACCATATACCTTTTTGTAATTAGAGTTACAGAACTCAAGGAGTTAATTGAGGGCTGGTTTGTCATCATCAGAGAGTCTTTGATATCCTTTCTAGTGAAATTTTATATGTTATCAAGAATAGGATATTTCATTTTTTCTTCCTACAAGGAGAGATGAGACATGAACATAAATTTATTATGGAATAGATCATGGTAAGTATATGAGATCAATCAATAAGGAATTATTAAGCATCTATTTTGTGTCAGGTGCAAAAGGTGCTGGAAATATAAAGACAAAAATGAGATAGTCCTTGTCCTGGTAGCATTAATATTATAGTCAAGGAAATAACATACATTCATAAACACACACACTTATCTGCATATATATATATACATATACACACATACTTACATGTGTATGCACACAATATAAAATACATGCATGCATGCATATCTACATATGTACATGCAAGAGACAATATTCAAAATTTAATTTTGAAAGGAAAGTATTAGCAAATGAAGAGGTAGAGAGTCAGCAAAGGCTTCATGGAGAAGCTGATATTTGAGCTAGACCTTGAAAGAAAGTAGTTATTCTAATAAGCAGAGGTGAAGAAGGAATGGCTTCCAGGCATGCAGGGATAGCCAGTAAGAAGGTAAGTAGCCAGTGAGAAGGAGATTGGAGGTAGAGTATTGTGTGTAAGGAGTGAGAAGGCCAGTTTAGCTGAATTATAATGTATGTGAAGGGGAGTGATGTGTAAAAGTAATGTGTAATAGAAAGCTGGAAACTTAGGGTGGGAGCAGATTGTGAAGGAATTTAAATGCCAAACAGAGGAGTTTGAGTTTGTGTTTGACCCAGGAGGCAATAGGGAGCCACTAGAATAAATTAGTAGGGAAATGGCAGGATCAGACATGAGCTTTAGAAAAATCACTTTGGCAGCTCCATGGATGGGAGTGGGGAGAGACTAGATGCAGTTAGGAGGCTATTCTAACAGACTAAGCAACAGATGATGAAAGCCCGAATTTGGGTGATGACTGAGTGAGTGGAGAGAAGGGGACAGATGGGAGAAAGAAATGTGGGGATAGAAATGGCTAGAGATGACAACTGGTTAAATATATAGGAAAAGTAAGAGTGGGGAGTTGAAGATGACAGGTTTCAATGGCGTCTGAGGTGTCTTTCAACCCTGAGATTAGGATTGTAAGGGAGGCTTATTTGGATATAGTTTTTGTAATATAAAGTAAGAGAATAAGAGATCTTATTAGACAATCTGAAGTTTTTCCTACAGAGAAGTTTAGAGATATTTGAACACGCAGTCCTTAATAATAAAAATAGCTAACATTTATATAGTACCTACTATGTGCCAGGCACTGTGCTAAGTACTTTTTACAATAATAATCTCATTTGATCCTCACCTCAACCCTGCAAAGTAGGTGCTATTATTATGTCCATTTTCTAGATAAGGAAACTGAGGCAAACTCAGGTTAAGGGACATGTCCAGGGTCACACAGCTAGTAAGCGTCTGAGATCTTCCTGATTCCAAGTCCAGAACTCTATCCACCACACCACCTATCTGCTTGGGTCACTTTTCAAATTCACATTTATCCTGACTTGCGTTTTAGGAGTTGAGTCAATACTACGTGCTTCTGGTATCCGAAGCAGCTACGTAGCCCATAAACAATTCACATTAGTAGGCATCTTGATGGAAGGGAAGATGGCAACATGTTAGGACCTAGAAGAGCCCAGAGGATTGCCCACAAACATCCCAGCGAAATGAAAAATATAACTAAAGGCATGATGTGAAGAAATCCAGAGAGTAATCTTAAATTTTTCTGTTCCCATCCAAGACTCCACAAAAAGACTGTCGGAATCCTATAGAAAGAAGCACTGTCATCTTTTCATCTTTGTAATACATAACTCTCCACCACATACATTGTAATTCAGCCAAACTGGCCTTCTTATTGTTCCTTACACAAGTTCACCTGATCTCTAATCTCCTTGCTTTTGTGCTGGCTATCCCCGATGTCTGGAAGGCATTCTCTCTTCATCTCTGCTTATAAGACTAGCTACTTTTTTTCAAGATTGAGCTCAAGTGCCATCTTCTCCATGAAGCCTTTCCCAAATCTCTATCTCTTTAATAAAAACAGTGGAAACAACCTGGTATAGGTGGAAGAGGAAATGCAAAATGACTTAGTCTCACAGCAGGAGAGGTCAGCCCGGTATCTAGGATGGTACAACCCAGGGGTCCCTTTCCTATCCTTGGCAAGAGGCAGGGCCAGAGCAGCATCTTATTTAGATTTCTCTATGACACTTGAAGACATTAAGACTCTGAGAGGATATTTGTTTCTTCCTTCCTTAGTGTCAAGTAAACAAAAATTCTCACATATCTTTCAACTAATCAAATAAATGTGTGTACCTTTCTATGCTTCTCTTGTCTCTTGCATTTCCATTTCAAAGTGTCTATTTCATTCTGTTGCCTTATTTTATTTTTGGAGGGGGGAAGGCAGGGCAATTGGGGTTAAGTGACTTGCCCAAGGTCACACGGCTAGTGTGTCAAGTGTCTGAGCTAAATTTGAACTCAGGTCCTCCTGATTCCAGGGCTGGTGCTCTACTCACTGCGCCACCTAGCCGCCCCTGTGTCCATTTCATTCTGACCCTTTTATCAGGAATCCTTGAAAATTTTCTCCTTCATTAGAGGTCTGTTTGTTCCCTATGGGATTATTTACAAATTTTCCAGATAGGTTATGTTTGGCGGTAAACTTTTATCTTTTGCTTTTTGGAATATCATATTCTAAGCTCTCCTTTCCATTAAAGTCACTGCTGCCATGCCTTATGTGATGCTAACTCTTGCTCATTGGTACCTGAAAAATTTTGTAGGCTAGAAGTTTTAGATTTTGTCTATGATATTCCTGGGAATTTTCATTTTAGAATTTCTTCCAGGTTGGCATTATTAAAGTATTTCAATTTTTACTCTAACCACTGATTGTAATCTCTGATTCTAATTTGAGAGAAATTCTAGGGGAGAATTCTTAGGAGAAATTCTAAGGAAAAATCATTTATGATTTCTTGAAATGTCATACAAGCTTTTTTATTGGTCTTTATTTCTAGGTGGCCTAATGATTCTTAGATTATCTCTCCTTAACCTGTTTTCCTCATTAGTTGCTTTTGGTAATACATACCTTACTTTCTCTTCTGTTTTTTTTAATGTTAAGATTTTATTTTTTATATTTCATGTTATCTTATGAAGTGATTCTTCTGTTTGTCCTAATCTTAGTGGAGTTCAACTCCAAATCAAAATTCATATTACATAATTAAAGTGATAAAATATGAGATTTATTCTACCTATAATTGTGAAAACTAAATATAAAGTTATAAAACTCAAATTATAAATATAATTGTGAATGTTTTGCATGGGACATTCTGTAAGAATTAAAAGAAGCAATCCAGCAACAATTCATATGCTTACTATTATCTCCAATACTCAATATTAATTTTTTTTACTTGAAAAGCTCTATTGAACATAAATGACATTTTTAATGTAGTAAGTTACAACTTGGAAGATGTTTAATATAATATAATAATCATATACAAACTTAATTTCAATGTTGGACTTTTTTATTTGAACAGAGGCTTAAAATATTTGCCTCAACACCGGGCAAACACAGTCTTAAATCTGGTTCTACATCAAGTATATTTCTGTATTTTGATTTAAAACAAGAACAAAGTGAAAGTGCTTGTTCCTACAAATGTGTGGGAGAAAATAATAAGAGAAATAAACACGCTATTTTGCTAAGAGATAGAAATTCATTAAATTTTTTTTAATCTACCTGACCCAATAATAAAAATGATAGCTAGTTATATATAAAATATTTATTTTTCTACTGGCTAATGGCAAGTGTTTTGCTAAATGATCAATGTACATGAAGCAAAATTTCATCTTACTTCATTTCTAACAATATTTATATTTTAAACTCTGTTTATGGAAAGACTCTCTTCAGATGTGACTTCCTTCTCTTCTGCCATGGCCGATTTGGCTATACTCTCACAGGTACTGTACTGAACAATTGACCATTGCTGCCGATCAATTAATTTGAAAATCTACCAGATGGAAGAATGGTAACATAAGCAGAAGGTAGGTTTAAATCAGGAAACAGCATTAAAATTGGAATAAGAGGCAATATAAGGTTTGTTTCTGCAGAACATTTGTAATGGTCCATGATGATTTTAAGATGACTTATAATGCACATGCCCAGCAATCATGATTTTCGGACAGCCTGACATTTGCACTGCAAGAATGCAAACCACATTGACCATGTAATTATAAGCTGATGACGTATGATTACGGAATAACAGAGAGGAATGAGGGATCTGCTCTGATGCAGTGTACAAAATACAAATGAGGGCACGTGCATGCGTATGACCGTCTGTTGGGACCTGATCTGCACTTTGAATGTTGAACTTTTGTCTCAGCTTGGAAACCATTTGATGACAGGGTGAGAAACTATAAGAACGCGTGCTTAGTCAGAAGCAGTCAGAATTTGATCTCATCAAGCATAAACATAAAAATTGTTTTATACACGATGGTGCAGTAGATGAAGTACTGAATCTGGAGTCAGGAAGATCTAAGTTCAAATCTGACCTTAGACACTTACTGTGTGGCCCTGGACAAGTCACTTAACCTCTGCCTCAATTTCCTCATGTGTAAATTAATAGCACCTACCTTCAAAGGCTGTTCTGATGATCAAATGAGATAATAATTGTAAAGAGCATAGCACAGTGCCTGGCACATAATAAATACTATATAAATATTAGCCAGTATTATGGTGGTTTGGAATCACCGCAGAAAAAGAAACCTATAATGTCAAACATGCTAATGGGAAAACTATATTTGTAATATAATTGGGCATTTTCTGACTACTAGAAGTGCCATTGTGTACCATTAAACAGGAACTGCTACTACTTTACCATGGTGCCTTAGAATTAATACTTTAAAATTACTGATCAAAGGAAAATGTCATGCTTTAGTTGCAAACCACTGTTAACAGGCATAATGCTGGAATGAAAATATTTGTATTTGGGGAAGCTATGATAAATTCATTACTATGTGCTTGGCTTTGGGTGTGAAGGCTATACAGGCTAAGCTTTAGGGCTTTCTGATACTATTAATCAATCCTATGGTAAGGAAAATCAAATAATGGCATAGTCAGTATACTTCAGTATGAGACTGGTTCATATCTCTGAAAAGTGAGTTTGCTTTGTCTAATATCAGAATGGCCATGTCAAAAAAGACAACTCAAGAAAGAATAAAAAACTTCTTCCCTTAAAGAGAGGGTATTTTAAAAAAAATACAGGTTGGTATAGTACTTTTTTCAATATTTTTTTGGGGGCAGGGCAATTGGGGTCAAGTGACTTGCCCAAGGTCACACAGCTAGTATATGTGTCAAGTGTCTGAGGCTGGATTTGAACTCAGGTCCTCCTGACTCCAGGGCCGGTGCTCTACTCACTGCACCACCTAGCTGCCCCTTTCAATATGTTTTTAAAAAATTATTACTGGTTTTTTAAAAAATAGAGAACTTTTTTTCAATCATGATTCTGGCTATGTCTATCAGATACTCAAAAAGGTAAAAAAAAAATGAAAAATTGTGCAAGTCCCATTGTTTGGTTCACAGGATGCTAAGCAGCTAGTCTGGCTGCTCTATCAATTAATCAATAGACCAATAAATCAAAAAAATTTATTAAAAGGCTACCATGTGCCTACATCAGGAATACAAGCCCAAAGAATGAAACAATGTTTACTGTACCCACCTTGCAGGGTTGCTGAGAGGATCAAATGATAAATATTTATAAAGCACTTAGCACAGTGCCTGGTACCTAGTAGGTGCTACATAAATGCATATTGCCCCCTCCCCCACAAATAACTTGTGTTCTAATTTCTTCTGAATTGAATGGATTAGGCCCATGGGTGGAGAACCTGTGGCCTTGAGGCCTCATGCGGCCTTCTAGGTCCTTGGGTTTGGCCTTTTGACTGAGTCCAAGTTTTACAGAACAGATCCTTTTTAGTCAAAGGGCCATAGCCATGGACCTCTTAGAGGGCCACATATGTCCTTGAGGTGGCAAGTTCTCTACCCCTGGATTAGCCTGTCTGGGCATTATGTAAATTCAGTGCTTCTTGGAAATGTGATTTATGAAAGTTGAATAAGTGTGATTTCATTTCTCAGAGTAAGTAAAATTCTTCCACTTTGAATTGGAGGTGGAAAGATGCGTAGCTGCTAGTATTAAAGTGCCAAGCTTACCCTGGCCCAGGCTGGACCTGTGCCTCCTAAAGGAGAGGCGTTTAACAAATATTTCTCAAATGGCGTTGATGGTACAATATTTACTTTATTACTTCGTTGACACAACAGTGCTGTTTGTTGATGTTTTGTATGACCACATCCAAGGGCCTGGAAGCTTTCCCACGGTTTTGCCTCTTGTCAGTAATAGAAACTGTTTTCATGTCAACACAGATATCAGGGACAGGGAAACCAGAAACAGGATAGTAGCATCAACAACTTTTATTCACTCAAGGTTTAGTTGATAAATTACATTAATTTATTAATTGATAGTAAAGTATCAAGTTTAAAAACAAAAAAAAGTTACATATTACATTAAATGAAATATATTCCATTAAAAGTTATAAATTCCAAATGTTTATAGTTAAAGCATACACATTTGTCTAACATGTATTGTACAATATTTAATTTCCTTATGTACAAAATGTATGTATGGATTGATACTGATTCTGGCAAATTTGGGCAGGGAGGAAAGGAAGAAGAAATAATGATTGTAACAGCTAACATTTACATTATTTATATTATGTGCCATGCACCTTTACAATCATCTAATTTGAACCTCACAACAATCCTGAGAAGTAGGTGCTGTTATCATCCACATTTTACAGATGTGAGAAACGTGGTTTTGGCGATCACTGGACTTCCTAGGCAGGGCCAAAGTCCTGAAGAAGAACCCTGTGATAATCCCTAGGGAAGGCTGTACAGACCACAGGACTCCCAGAGGAAGACCAAGTGGTAGCCATCCCTTAATCTGTGGGGATCACAGGGCCTCCTAGGGGTCAGACCCTAAGGAAGACCCAAGTGATGGCCCCTTAGGATGGCAGTAAGATCACAAGGCTCCCGAGACAGGGCCGGAAGTCCCATGTGATGTCCCCTTAAGAAGGCCATGCAGACCACAGGGTTCCCCAAGGGAATCCAGAGTGGTAGCCCTCTTAACACCACAGTGGGGATCACAGGACACCCCAAGACAAGATCCAGGAGTAAGCCTGGCGAGCTTCCACTGCCTGTTGCTTCCCTTCACTTGACCTTAGGAAAATCCATGTGATTTGCCCATTCACACCCAAAGAATTCAGGACCAGAGTGGGCAGAGGAAAGCATTTTATTACGCTCCCTGGGAGAGCGGGTGTAGTGCCCGTAGGAACACTCACACTGATACAGCTGCAGGAGCAGGGGCAACCATTCCCTCCACTCCTGCTAGAGTCATGGTTAGTTTACAATCTGTTTTTTTACATAGTTTTCCTAGGTTATATAGTTTATATAAAGGATAATAAGGATACAGAAGCAAAAGTGAAGTTAATTAGATTTTCCTTGTCTTAGTTTAGGATTAAACTATATTCTTTTACTTCCCCTATTTTCCCTCTTTAACATATGCAAATTACACAAATCAGTAGGCCTGGATTCTTGACCAAGACCAGTCCCTAGATAAGCTTGAACAGGTTCAAGTGGGTTTGGCCTCTCTAATTCCCCAGACTGCCTTCTCAAAAAGTATGCACATGCCTACAAGCCTCTGACCTCTCACCTGACCGACCTTGAGGCCTGGTCTCTGCTAAAGCTGGGGTGGGGGAGGGCAGGGAAGCACACTTTTAGTTCTGTGGAAACAAAACTCCTCCTCCCATTTCTTACACAGATGAGGAAACTGAGGCAAACAGAGGTTAAGTGACTTGCCCAGGGTCAAACAGGTAGTAAGTGTTAGTGGTCAGATTTGAGCTCATCTGCCTGACTCCAGGCCTAGCACACCATACCACTTAGCTGCCCCTAATTAGATAAGAGACAGTGTAATCAATTAGTCCATATTTATTGTGTCTATGTACAATAATAATAGATGAATTAAACTTTAGGACTATTTAGTAGAGATTTTGAAGGATACATGTATAAAGTGGAGTTAATAATAGCAACTACCTCCCAAGGCTGATTTGAGGAGCAAATGGGATAGTATTTCTTAAGGGCTTGGCATAGTGCCTGGCACAGAGTTGGTGTTTAATAAGGGGCTTATTTCCTCCCTCCCTCCTTTCTCTCTCCCTTTCTTCCTTTGTTCATTCATTTATTCATATTCTCCCTCTTCCTTCTTTCCTTCCTAGCTTCCTTCCTTCCTGTAAAATGAACAAATTTACCCCCACCCCGGAAAGATTTGTATAGACAATATGGCCTTAATTCACATACAGGTTTTCCATTTTTGATCATGTGTCCCTCTGTAGGATGAAAAACCATGTCATGAAAATCTTAAGAAACAAGAGACCTGGGTTTATTCTTGGCTTATGTCATCTGGCCTGTGTGGATGGGCAGATTTGCCTCAGGTAAAATTCAGACAGCCGCAACGCTATTTGTTTTTGTGAGATGTTTTATAAATAAATTCAACAAATATTTTCTTAGTGAGTTCATTCATTCATTCAACAAACATTTGCTTGGTGCCTACTTTGTGCAGAACATTATGCTAGCCACAAGGAGAGCCATGACATTTATGTAATATGTGATTTCTACCCTCATACAATTTACAGTGTAGTTAGTGTTTATAAAGTACTTTTTGGCTTTTTAGAGAGAGTGATAGAAAAGCTAAGAGCCATTTAATATAATCCAAATCCAGCAAGCATTTATTAAGCTTCTACTTTTACTAAAGCTTTGGACATACGATGACAAAACTGAGAATAGTCTCTGACCTCAAGGAGCTTATGTTCTATTGAGGGAGATATAGCATGTAAACAGCTGAGTATGTACACGTCAATCTGAGGAGGAGAAGGATATTAATACCTGAACTGAAGCTTACAGAAGGCTAGGGATAGTAAGAGGTGGAGTGAGGAAGGAATGCATCTAAGTCACAGGGAAAAACCTGTGTGAGCAATGATTCATTTGGATCCCTACTCTAATTGGTATTAATCAGTTTGATATTTTACATAAATCATATAGGGATAATTAGATAATATAAATTCTTATAGTGGGCCTCAAACTTTAATCCAACATTTACCATTTGTTTACCAGTTATGAAAGTCATTTGCACAACCACAAGAATGCTGACAAAGATATCTCCATCCTGTTTTGCTCAAATTCCATGTCCAAAACCAGCATGGGTGGGATGCCTTGATTCTTTGGAAAATCCTCCAACTTATTTTTGTACCTCTGGACCACCCTTTCTTGCCCCACTTGAGGAGGTGACCATCTTATGACCACTTAGTCACCTGAGATGACTTTTGCCTGGTCCATCTAATGACCACTTAGTCAGTGGAGATGTCCAGTGCTTTGCCCACCCCAGGAAGATTCTGAGAAGGCCCATCCTGGAGTTCCACTGAGAAGTGGGCCAAACCTTGAGGGCAGGAAGGTATTGGGCCAAAACAGTGATTCAGTGCTATGAATAGAGTATGAGTTTAATTTATCTTTGATGGTGATTTTGATGTAGAAATACTAGGGAAAGAATTCTTAGGAGATAATGACTCCTAACCTCAAGTGGTCCTGTTCTTCCTTCCTGAAAGCAATGCATTCATGTACTGGGGAGTTCTTCATTCATATGCTCGACATTCTTTTTCTTCGGAGTGTTCCAGCTGTATTTTTAGCAATTCCTTTCCTTGCAGATTGTACATGCTCAGCCATCTGTGATTGTCTGGCCTTGCCTTGCTCAAGGGTGACTGGAGACTTGCAACTAAAGTTGTGGTTGGGAAGAGGGACTCCACTGGGCCTGGAATCCAGTGAAATATGACTCACATTAATGCTGCTTGCACTTTGGGAAGAGTACATATATAATGTCTTAAGGAAGGCAGATTTTGTATTGGTCTCCTGCTTACAGAGAATGATGTAACATTTAGGAAAAAATGTGCAACACAGAATTCCATAGTTAGATATTAAAATGACGATGATCTCCACAGCTGGTAAGTATTTGCCAAAAGTTGTGGCATAAACGGGGATAAATATTATCCATGCAATGAAGTAAATGAGCATGCCAAACGTTATGAACTTAGCCTCATTGTAATTTGCTGGCAATTTCCTGCCTTTAAAGGCAGATATGAAGCAAACAAATGCCAGGATAGCTATGTAGCCTAGCATGGTACCAAAGGCTATGATGGAGCCCTCATCACACTCCAAGATAATAACTCTGGGTATGGAGAAATTCTTCTCCACAAAGGGCTCTGCAAATAGAAGCCATACTATACAAATGATCATCTGAACCCCTGTACAAATCACTATGATGGGTATGGGCTTGTAAAGGCGCTTCAGACATTTTTGTAATCTGGGGTCGAAGCTGAAGGCTAGCAGAATTTTTAGGGACTTAGTCAGGATGCAGGAGATGCACAGGGCAAAGCTCATGCCAAAGAGGGTCTGTCTGGCTTTACATTTGAAGTCTTGTGGCTCTCCCACAAAAAAGCTGGTGCTAAGAAAGCTGAAGAAGTGGCAAAGGAGGATCACATAGCAGAGGATCAAGCCCCCAGATGATTTAACCACAGGGGTGTTCAGGTTTCTGGTAAATATTATTCCAACTGTAAGAGTGCAGACGATCCCCAGCGCCGAGAAGGTCAGGAGCAGAATGGCGAACCAGTCGTTCCAATTGAGATACTCAACTTGCTTCTCAAAGCACATGGTACTGTTCACTGGGGCCCAGTGGGTCTTGCTGTTGCATAAAAGGCAGTGATCCATATCTAGAATAGAGAAGAAGGCGTTGGAATTGGGAGCATCCAAGGGGACATTGGTAGGCCAGGCTAGGTTACTGTAAAGAATAGTTTTGGCCTTCCCGACTCTAAAATGAGAGATGACTGCTCAGACATAGACATCGGTGGAGAGGGTTTAAATATAAAAGTATACGGTGGCCTTACAAAGAGAAGGTGAAAGAGTCAGCTGAGGGGAAGGGACAAGGAAGGAAATATGGAGATGGCGTGATGGAGATTTAGCTGGGATTTAGGGACGGTGTGTGTGTGTGTGTGTGTGTGTGTGTGTGTAACACATACTTTTGTACTCAAGGTAACAGAATACCTAAAACCCAGGAAAGAAAATACAAAGAAGGAACTTAGAGAATTTTCCAGGAAGGAAGGATGGAACATATTGCAGAGGGCCTAGTTTCTTATGGATGTCTAATAGTTAAGTATGTAGAGGCAGCTGGATGTCTCAGTGGATAGAGCACTAGACTTGAACTCAGGGAAACCTGAATTCAAATCCTTCCACAGACACTGATTTGCTGTGACTAAATGACTGGACAAGTCACTAAACCTCTTCCTGCTTTAGTTTCCTCATCTGTAAAATGAGGATAGAAATAACATCTACCTCACTGGGTTGTTGTAGGGATAAAATGAGACAACATGTATTGCCCTTTGCAGACTTTGATGCATCATATAAATGCAAGCTACTATTATTAATTATTATGGAGCTTTGAATTGTGTAAGGCCTCCTCAAAAATCACATGTGGCCTTTCTCTGGCAGTACAGCGATTGT
This sequence comes from Trichosurus vulpecula, assembly GCF_011100635.1. Taxonomy (NCBI): domain Eukaryota; kingdom Metazoa; phylum Chordata; class Mammalia; order Diprotodontia; family Phalangeridae; genus Trichosurus; species Trichosurus vulpecula. The sequence continues at coordinate 148,019,085 of NC_050579.1, read as the reverse complement.
CACTAGGTGAGATCATTCTACAGGGGACTGGACCTATGATCTCACTGTATAGGGAACTCCCAGGTGAAGATGGTCTCTCTACCAGTGAAGGCCAGCACTTTTTCTGAAACTCTGAGAGTCTTTGAGAGCTACTTAGAACACCGAAAGGTTAAACGAGGATCATAGCCAGTATGTGTCGGAGGTGGGATTTGAACTCGGGTCTTCTTGGCCCTGAGGCCAACTCTTTTATCTGTTATGCTGCAGTGTCTCTTATAGCTCCTTCTACAACAGTTAGATGCTGGAAATGGGGTCCACTCTGAAAACTTCAGGATGCCAGTCACTGGATTTCATACTGCTGTGGCATCAGGATATTCAATATAAATAATTTCTATTCTCAGATGTCAAAGCTAGAAAACCAATCTCACTAACAAAGAAAAGAAAATTAGTTTCCTTGTTCCTGCTTGTCCTACCCTCCCCTTCCCACTACTTGAATCTGTAATTTTGTCAGCGTGGGTACTCTCTCCATCAATGCAGATTCTAACCCCTCTACAACACAGTTGACAGCCTTCTTGGGATACAGTGGCTGGAAAATTCTTTACCCAGTGGTCAACTGGGTAGACAACTCTGGCAACACCTGCCAGGTCCACAGACCACATCTGTACTTGAAGTCTTTATAGTTTGATAGGACCTGCAGGAACTTACGTTCCACTGGCATAGCCTTGGAGTGCCCAGGGTCAACTCTATGCCACAAGGAGGCTTCCAAGTGGAGCCTTAGTGGACACTTACCTATAGCTCCCTTATACCTTTCTAGATACTGCAAATTGCTATAAAACAATTGTATCAAATTTGAATGGAAGCAGGACCCACTAACTTATATGTTAGGATCCCTGTGGGTACGTATTAACTTAATTTTAAAGATACATATATATTTATTATGTATATATATGTATGCATGTCTTTATATAATTATATTTTTATTTATTTTGTTTATTTTAAATTTTGGTCATATGTTATATATGTGTGTTATAAAATAAAAATATTTTAATTTTAAAGATATATCTTTATATAATTATATTTTTATTTATTTTGTTAAGTATCTCCTAATTATATTTTAATATGATTTAGGCTCCACTAGGGAGTGTTATGGGTCCAAAAGCCAAACTCCGTGTTTGACCCCTCTGCTGCAGAGGATAGGTCTCTGGACCTGGAATTTTTTTTGACTAGACATTAGGTGGATACTTCTTTATGTCTTGTGCTGAAGTACTTATTGAAGTGAATTAGAGTGAATTGAAGTGGTGGAATGTGAGAGCCGTTGGAATTTCATACTGTAAAAAAAGGGAAGAGATCATAACGCGATTGCAATATGCTATTTAAACTGGTCTGATAAGAAAAGTAGCAATAGCATTTTTAAGCACTTTACAAATATTATCTCTTTTGATCCTTGCAACAGCCCAAGGAGGATGTCCTAGAGCTCCTCAGGAAAAAAAAAAAGGACCTATTTTGATGTCTCCCTTGCCTAAGAGGGTAGCCTGGGCCGTATTATCTCTCCATGTCTAGTTCAGGTCTCAGTTCTAGGGTTTGGATATCATTACAAACAAGACACAATGGACAGCAGGATCAGGCAGAGCTCTTCTCCTAGGTTCAGCTTCTGGGATCGTGAATTGTTATCCTTTTAAGGCTGTGGTGGCTGCTGACCTCACTCTAATCCTTTAATTTGCATTCTGGAATGACAAACAATAAGTTACTAGCAGCCCTCTGCTATCAGGAGTCAGCCTCCTTGTCCCGGTTGAAAGTTCCTTCTTTCATGTCTTAATTTTTTACTCTTGGTTGGTGAGAATGATAAGATCTCCCACATACACCTGCCTGCTGCCTCCAGGTGCCTCTGGGCTGCTCTTGTGCTCAGCCCTGTCATTCAGGGGTTGCTAGAGAGACAGTGTGATCTAGGGAATAATGATAGTGATTGCAACAGTAACAGCTAGGTTTAACATAGCGCTTTAAGGCTCTCAAGGCACTTTACAAATCTTATCTCATTGTCTTCATAACAATCCAGTCTAGGTCGTGATGTAGATGCTTGACTTGGCAGTTATGTTTCTTTCCAGTTTGTACCCTTAACTGGATATGTCTCCACCTTATTCTAAAAGAAAGCTATGACTGGGGGAAAGTAGACCTGGTTGGGATTTTGGGAGAGCTGGAAGGACACGTTAGAAAATGTCAGACTTGAAAGAAGTGGTGTATGTTGAAGTCTTTGGAAAATTGACATGTTTTTCTTACCTGTCTGATTGCTGTAATGATTTTCAGGGCAGCTCACACATTCATAGCAGCATGTGTGCTGACTTTGGGTGATTTTCTTCATTTGACCGGGACCACATTTCCTTGAGCACCTAGATTGAATTTTCTAGAAAAAAAACAGGAGGAAAAAATACTTTCAATGTTTTAAATTAGGATGTAGATATGGTTACTGGAGATTTAGACGTGTTTTTACATCATTTTCATGACACCTGGAAGACTGAAAACGAAATTAAAAAGCTAAAACAAATAAAATGTTAGATGGAGAATATTTTTTAAAGGAGGTATCTAGTTTCTCACGTATTTTAAGCTTTTTTTGCATATTTGTATAGTTGTTAACTTTTTTCCTTAATAGTATTTTATTTTTTCCAATTACATGTAGTGATAGTTTTCAACTGTTAACTTCTTTAAAAGGCCTTAAATATGCAAAGAAATAAGGGCAGCTAGATGGTGCAGTGCCAGGCCTGGAGTCAGGAAGACCTGAGTTCAAATTTGACCTCAGACACTTAGATAAGTAACTTAACACTGTTTGACTCAGTTTCTTCATCTGTAAAATGAGCCGCAGAAGGAAGTGGTAAACCACTTCAGTATCCTTGCCAAGAAAACCTCAAAAGGGGTCACAGACATGACTGCAAAATGACTAAAACAAGGGGAGAAAAATAGACAGTAGTGGAGATGGAAGTGTAATGCAGGCCTGACTCATTCCCCATTCCTACTCACTTACAGAGTGCTGTGCAGTGGAAGGAACACCAGATGTGGAGTCAAAGGGTGTGGATTCCTTCTTTCTGTGCAAACTATCTCTGTGACCTTTGGCAAGTTAGTTAACCTACCTTGGCTTTGGTTTCAGCATCTGTAAAATGAGGCAGTTGGACTAGATGGTCTCTGAGACCCACAAGTCATTTTCTAGTATAAGGTACCCTCTAGATCAGGGATTCTTATTAACCCTAAGGGTCTGTGGATAGATTTCAGAGGGTACATAAGCTTGGATGGGGTCAAAAAATTACATCTTTATTTTCATTAACCTCTAACTGAAATTTAGCATTTCATTCAGTTATTGAAAAACAGTATTGTGAGAAGGGATCCATCCATACAAAAAAGGTTCAAACCCCCTGTGCTAGAGATTCTTTTTTTCTGGGGTAAAGGGAGGGGGGGAAGGTTCTGAAGAATGAGTACACACAAATCTGGTGAGTCTTTGAAAATGGTCAAGATTAAAGCGGTGAAAATATCCCGCTCTAGGTTTAAGTTGGAGTTATTCTAAAAATTCTGTTCCCAACCCTGAAGATATAAACAATATTTAAATGTGCATATTGAGCACTCTGCTGTTAGAGTTTGAAGATGTGGCTTCGCGTCCCAGCTCAGACACAGGTCGTCTCAGCTCACACAGTCCCAAGATATTTAAACTCTCTGAGCCTCAATTTCATCATTTGTAAAATGGAGTTAAAAACACTTTCACAACTCACCCTACAGGGTAATTGGGGGGAAGACACTCATAGACACCAAAGTTATTATTGTTAGCATATTAATAATTATGATAGCTAACATTTATATAGCTCTATGTGCCAGGGACTGTGCTAAGGGCTGCACGATTATTATCTCATTTGTCCCTAATGACAACCCTGAGAAGTAGGTGCTATTTTGAAAATCTGCATTTTATACCTGAGGAAACTGAGGCAAACTGAGGCAAAATGACTTGCCCAGGGTCACACAGATAATCAGTGTGGGAGGCTGGATCTGAACCTAGGTCTTCCTGATTCCAGGCCTGGCACTCCATCCATTGTGCTACCTAGCTGCCAGTCAATTCTATTGCAAAGTGAATTACAAACATAATTTTTTGGATACATTTTTAATGGTATCTTCTCTGGCACTGAGAGGTAGAACGATCTACAGGAATAAGAGCTAATTTTGGATTTGGGAAGACATGGGTTTAAGTCTTGCCTCTGACTCTGCATGACCATGGACATGCTACTTGACCATACAGTGTTCTCAGGAAAGTATTAAAATCTGTAAGTAAGAGTTGAGTTGCTGATCTGTGTTGGTCTCTATACTAGATCTCCCTAAACCAATGAAGTGGTAAATCCAGGAAGGAGGAGGAGAAAGAGAAGGAGAAAAGGAAAAAAAATAAGGAGAAATCTCTGAATTTGGATATTCCTAGAAGATGGATCACATGAACTGCATTGGTTTTGGCATCATATTCTGACTCATCTTGGGCTTTTACTCCACTTAAACTTCCATATATTTTTCAGACAAACTGCTAACTTTACATCCTCCATCCTGTATGTGTAAAGTTGACTTTTTTTAATTCAAGGGTAAGAATTTATTGGATTTAGTATAATTAGATTTAACTCAATGCTCTGATACTCTATTGCAATTCTTTAACTCTGCAATTATATCGCACTTTATTTCTAAAGTCTTTTTTAGATATCATGTCTTCCTTATGCTAATCTGTAAATATTCATGATACTTGCTATGAGATAAATCAATCTCAGTATACTCATTTTAATTTGAAAATAGCATCTAGAGGTTAAATACAACTTTTTCAAGGCTATCTGGAGATTTCTGTTGCTGAGACCACAACACTACTAGAACAAATTCAAGTCTGAATCCACTCTGCTGATTCACTCATCTGTTTTTATGTGGAGAAGAAAGTGACCTGACTATAGGAGAAATGCGCCTAGATTTTGGATGACTTCTTAGTTCAGTGCCTTCTTTGAACACACTTATGACAAACTCTGAATTATCAATGTGTAAGTTATCTGATTTGAGTATTACCCAAGACAAATTTTTTATCTTAAGTGCCATCCAGGCATTGTATGCTTAGGAAACAGAAAATAATTTTTCTATTAACCAGAGCAAAAAATCATTGAGGAGATAAATCTGGTCTTTTTCCCACTCCTATCTTTGTGTTTAGTTTATTCAGCATATATTGGTGGCATTAGGATTGTTTTCTGCTTTGAAGGATCATTTTGGCAAATCGACAGAAATTTTGACTTCCTAACTAGTTGGTGAAGATTGAGAGCTGATCCTTAAGAGAGCCTATTCTAATACCTTATTGTGGTGTGAAGATGGCCCTAGGTTCTTGAAGGCTGTTCCAGAAGAGTATAAGCTCTGACAAATTCTATCATGTTGGAAAAGCTTTGAGCATGTTCCCAGCAACAGATGATGTTGTTTTCCAAGGGCCGGCCTGCTAAGTATAGAGAGGCTTATTACCTTTAGGTTGGCTACTTGGTGTTAAATTCTTTGGCCATGACAACCCATGGAACAAAAATTCATAGATACTGTCTCATCCCTGTTCATAGTTTGAAGATATGTTTAGGAGGGTGGAGAATAGGAGAAAATGGTTAGAGAGAGAAGATACCACCATACTCTTTCCTCAAAGTAGCTATCATCACTAACTAGACCCCTCCTTCCAGTGGGGTTGCTCAGGGCACATTCCCCCCACCCCAATATAGCCAATGACTCATGTTTCACCCCTGCTTGTCACCCACCCAGTGAATTTAAAATTTCAGGAGAATTAAAGATAGATTATTTTCTAGAAAAGATTGCAGAATCCTGTTATATACAGTAAGAAAAGGGGTCAAAGAATGCTTTCAAAGAGATGATTAGTTTACCTGGTGGGTTCTTAGTCATTTAAAATAGATTGTTATGTACTTGATATGGCTACTGTGATTATCAGAAAACCTTAATAATGATAAGTCACTTCAAAATATACAGGCTATTTAACAGAATCTTCTGAGTTAGAAGGGACCTCAGACCATTTAGTCCAACTTGTATGTTAATAAGATTTAGTATTTAAATAGTCATGAGGTAGAAAAAGTGCTTTGTAAGTGCTTTATATTATCTCAGAGGTTGAGAAGTTAAATGATTTGCCCAGGGTCACATAGCAAAGTCTCTGAGACTGGATTTGAACTCAGATTTTTGTGAGTCCATGTTCAGAGATTACTCTTCCTAGCTTCATCAGTAATCTTAGTAAGAAGCTGCTCTCTAGAGCAGATATGTTCTAACATATCTGACAAGTAGTCATCTGTTCATTCCTTGAAGACCCCTGAAGTAGCCTGTTCTACTTGGGAATAACTAATAGTTAAGAATTTTTTCCCTTTGATCCAATCTAAATATGCCTCTACAATTTGAGCTAAATACAATAAATGTTTGGTGAATGAATAAATCAAATATTTCTTCAGTGGCAGCTCTTGACTCTCTTCTGAAATGCAAGTTTTGACAAGAAAAATATGATATCAATATTATGGTTTATTTATTTGTTTGTTTGTTTTTTTAAACATAGCATAGTGGAAAGAGTGCTGGATTTGTAGCTTGGAGGACCTGGCTTTAAATCCTTGCCTCTGGGCAAATCATTTAATCTTTCTGTGCCTCAGTTTTCACACTTGTAAAATTGGGATAATTGTACCTGTAGAACCTATATCACAAAATTGCTATTAGGGTTTGAATGAAATGATGGGTGAGTGTATCACATGACCAACCATATTTAGTTAGCCTTTATTTCAAAGCCATGTATCACCCCAGGCAACTTCTGCCTGACTCTGCATTCCCACTCCATCCTCTTTGCTTTCTAGCCCTGGAATTGTAAACAAAATCAATACTGCTATTGTTACTGGGAATTCCCTTATGCTTTTACTTGTCATCCTGATAACTTCCCAAATCAGAAATAATCCCTTCCTGGCCAACCTTCTCCTCCTCCCCCCAAGTATAGGGCAAGCAAAGTGGGACTTTTTTGCTGTTTTTTCTTTTGGAGTTCTAGTTCTTCTCAGCACTAAGGCAATCAAGTGCCTTTGATTGAGTCTGTTTTTGATTGAATCAAGAGTCTTTGGTGACCTGCTTAAGTCACAAGAAAGCCTAAGTCACATGAGTTTGAGTCACATGGTTGTGACGCCCTCTGACTCTGAAGAAGTATATATATACTCTGAGGTGAGCATTTTGCTTTGGGGCTCACTCATTGGAAAAGTGTTTGTGTGATTTTGCCAGATGAGACTCTGGGTAGCCGTTAAGCAGGCCCCCCCCCCCCCACCGGCTTTGAAAACCCAGGTGTTGGTGCTTCTCTCTCTGGCAACTATGTATGTATTGCTATGGACAGACTGATTTATGCTATTTCCTCTGTTTATATAATTTCTGTTTGTGTTTTCTCTGAAGTTCAGGGTGCTGACTTTTTCCCCTGAACTGAGTGAATGATATATGTATGTTTAATTAAAGTGAGATTGTAAGCCCATTAAAGTTGCTTTCTTTAGAAAAGCAGATCAAAGAGCCTGTTCTAGCAGCCCTCCTGTGTGCTGGTGTCATTGGCCTTTCACCGCAGCAGCTGCGGGCAGCATTGTTGTTACAGTGTGTTATTTTCCTTAATTCAAATGTAAGCTTCTTGAGAGAAGCAGTTATCTTTTGCATTTATATCCCCATCACCTAGCATAGTGTCTGCTACATAAGACAGTGCTTAAAAATACTTTCCTTTTATTCATTTATGGATATAAATTACTTTGTAAACCTTGAAAAGTAATATCAATATCAGTTGTTATTAATATCATTACTATTATTCTTTAAAGAAAATACCATCTTTTTCTGTTGCATTTTCATAATGGGAATGAACATTAAATAAAGAATGTTGTTTAAAACCCCAATGTTGTTTAAAACTCAGTCTTATTAGGCATGAATCCAATCTAATGGGTGCTATGGTGCAGGGTAGCATTAAAGTACCTTTAGATTCCTGAATTCCCTTTCAGTTCTTCTGTCTTTAAAAATGAAAACATCTTTTTCTAGATTGTATTCTGCCATGTTGGTAATGGTCATATGTCCATTGACTTCCTTCCAAAGCAGAACATCATATCCAGTATTAATGTCCCCTTGTGAATCAAATTGAAATTCACTCTCTCCATCGGTAAATGTCACATTTTTAAGCGCTTCAAGTAGCTATGCAAAAAAACCAGAAAACAGAAAGCAATTTAATACATACATTATCTCAATGTGATACCAGGAATTTTTAATGAGTGCAGCATGATATGAGGAAAAGCATGCTAGATTTTGAAGATGAAGAAATTTAAGCCGAGAAAGCTGAAGAAACTTGCCTAGGGTCACATATAATTAGTGGTAGAGCTAAGAATAGAATGCAGGATCTCCTGATTGACTCCCATATTGTGCCCTTGCTATTGGACTATGCATTAGATATACTACCTATGACTTCGTCTTACCACTGGACTTTGATGGTTCTGGAGAAGAAAGTGAGGCTGATGACTTTGTGCAGCTCTGCCTCACTTAAATCCAATTCACTTGAAATTCAAGATATTACCCTCAGGATATCACTGGTACTCTTTGAGAGTGAAGAATGAACAACAGCATCACAGGGTAATGGTCATAAGAGAAACAGTTTGTTAACTTTAAAGCACTGTATAGTTGTGAATTATCATTTTAAGTATATAAATTAAAGTATTATTGGTGTGCTTTCTGTGGTTGCATTGGGGCAAAAATACCAATTCCTCCTCTATACCTCCTACATTCGTCAAAGAGCTTTTATATTATAAGAGAGAAAACAAATTCTAGTTTCCTTGTCAATAACTTGTTTTTTTTAAAAGAAAAACTCTTCTTTAATCCTATATAAAGATGTCAAAATCATGTTCTTCTGAAATGAAACATATGAGTGAATAAAAGAAATGTGAGCAGCGTGATCGAATGTGACTATTTTGAGTAAATCCCTATCTTTGGTACTATTGATTATAATATAGCTTTACTTCCAAATATTTTAATACATAGCACCTCCAAGCCCACCATTCTGATTGCATCTGTCTCAATATAGCAACAAACTACTGAGCCGCCAAGATGAGGGCTCAAGACCAGAAGCATAATTAGGCACTTTTGCCAATGACCCCTGCTAAGAGCCTGGGCAAGTTGGGGGCACTTGCTTTCTGTAAGTTTTGAGCTGTTTCCTCACTGGGTGGATTTGTGACATTATTAATACCAATCTAGAGGAACAATATATCAGATCTGAGATTCTGAGCCGTAACTGCTGAAAAGAGGACCCCTGGGTGCCAAATTTAGAGCGCACTGACAGTATTCCTTCAGCAGAGTAGAAACGATGGTGCCTGGCATCTAGTTGGGAAGAAAAAAAAAGTTAAACTAGGAAAATATCAGATGGAAAGGTTGGGGTGAGGTATTCCTCATTCCCGTTTGCTTCATCCCCTCACCCACTCCAATGGAGGGCATAGTTTGTGGTACTTGCCCCAACATGAAACGTTTCTATTTGCAGTTCTGGTGAGCCCTCAGAAGTAGCAGACAACATCTTATTCAAACAAATAAAAAAAGAGGCAAAAGGAAAAGAATAATTCATACTGTTCCTTCAATACCTGCTAAAATCTGTCCATTAATTCTCTTCTTTTTTCATTCTTTTTTTCTTTTTTGGAGTCAATCAGGGTTAAATGACTTGCCCAGGGTCACACAGCTAGTATGTATCTGAGGCCAGATTTGAATTCAAGTCCTCCTGACTCCAGGACTGGTGCTCTAACCACTGCACCACCTAGCTGCCCCTCTTTTTCATTCTTAAACACTAAATAGATACAAGGTCCACTGACTTAGCTCTTTACTAATCATAATCTTTTCCACTCTGTGTTTGAAGTGTAATTGTTACTTGTTTTTCCTGAATTTAATTAGGTTTCAAGGGGTAAAGATTTGATTATTGTGTGTTCTATAAATGATGATAACATTCACGTAATATAAATAAACTAAAGCAATTATGTGCTTGTTTTATTCCATGGGAAAAAATATCAGGGTGCACAAAACATATTACTCATCAACTATAACACAGTATTATTTATAATAAATGCTGGTCATTAATGTCCCCGTTATTATAGGTAGTTATCTTCCCTTACATTTATGCTACCATATTTTAACACTTGGACTATGTATTTCAAAGCCATAAGGCTTATACAGATAAAAGGTTTGGAATGTGCGTTTCTGGAACTATATGACTTACTGTAGTATGTTAACCCCTTGTCGCCACAAATTGCTTTTCTCCAATAAATGGTTTAGTTTATGTTGCTTTTTCTTCCCCACATTAATAACTGTTTCCTAAAAGAAACAGGCAGTTTATTTTAGGGGCTGATTGAATCACCAGATCCAAACAGTTGTGATAATGGATCAATATTAACATGGAGGGAGGTGTCCAGTAAAATGCCCTGGGCATTTTGCCCTGAACTTGGGCAATTCGACATGTTTATCAATGACTTGGATAAAGAAATGTGTTACACCCAAGTGGGTCACACATTTTACCTAGATGTGGAGATAACAACTTATTCTTTGTCTTGGCTTACTTACTCCAGTTTATTCTCACAGTGGTAGGTTTGTGTTCCCAGAAAAGGACCATTTAAATTTTCTTAGATTCAAATTTTCTTAGGCTCAGAATAACCCTATTAATGGGGAATGTACTTCCCTTACATACTACTTTATCTCTTGAGCTCCCACTGATACATTTCTACTTTCACATACTCACGATGATGACACTTTTAGATCTTAAACATAACAATTTACATATCAATAAGGCAAAAGAAATAATTATAACATCACAGGCACTTGTATATTAATCAATGGCACGAGTAATAAAATATATCACAATATGTGCATAAATCTGGGCCACACTCTCCCGTTAATACACTCAGTACCTGTGGGAGAGAGCAGGTACACACTTACAGGAACCTATCAGGGAAGCCTATAAGAGAGGTAAACCCATGTGCTCACAACGCAGAACTTCAGACTTTGGTGTCATTGGTCCATTCGGGAACATCTGCACCACTTGGAATCACTTCCCTGGTTTGTTGATCGTGTTTGTTGATCTTCACCACTCTCTCTCTTCTATATTTGGACCTGATACAGCATTTATAAGCTCTTTAAACTTATGATCACCCCTAAGAATGTGTTGAGAAAGTATTACCTCTTAATTTTTTTTTTGCTTTTTTTGGCAGGGCAATTGGGGTTAAGTGACTTGCCCAAGGTCACACAGCTAGCACATGTGTCAAGTGTCTGAGGCCGGATTTGAACTCAGGTCCTCCTGACTCCAGGGCCGGTGCTCTACTCACTGCGCCACCTAGCTGCCCTACCTCTTAATTTTGATAGCAGTTGGACCCTTAAGTCAAAGAATTACTCATCAGCCTGGCTATTTGTAGGCTAAACAAACCTGCCCAACCAGGATTCTGAATTGTCCAGTTTGAACGGAGCTCACAGCAAACAGCCTGAGATGACTGCATAAGGCAGACAAGCCTAACCAGCTCTTCGTTCACCTGGATTCTGTATCATCCACTTATATTGTCAGCATCAGCAAAGTGACTGAAAAACCTCTTTCACTTTTCTGCTTTTTGTTTTCAAACCAGATGGGGGCAGCAAATAGCAATATTTGTCTGAGAGGTTTTCCCAGTCTTAACCTTAAGTGGTAGTGAAATGCAATATCTGGAACTGAAGGTCTTGTCCAATGAGGTTGTGCTTCTCACCACCAATGAAGAATCATGAAGGTGAAGACTTCTGTCTACTGACTTCCTGATAATGGCTGCTTAATGAAAATCTTAGAGCTGCTTTTGATCTCCAGCTGGTTTTTCAATACTCACTTTCATTATTTTTCCCTCTTCAGTCTCAGTGTCTTATCTTTGATCTTTATCAATCGCTTAAATCAGAACCCCTCAAAGACTCACCTTTCGCTTAAATGGTAACAACCCACAAAATTTTCTTTTAAAGATTCAGACATTACATGATCTCTCCCTCCCTCCCTCTCTCTCTCTCCCCCCCCCTCTCTCTCCCTCTCTCTCTCTCTCTCTCTCTTTCTCTCTCTCTTTCTCTCTCTCTCTCTCTCTGTGTGTGTGTGTGTGTGTGTGTGTCTTTCCCTCTCTCTGCCTCTTTTTCTCTCTCTGCCTACTTGCCTGTTTGTCTTTTACCCTCTGATGTGATAAAAGCAGCTCAATGTAAAGGTTCTGAGAGACCATGATGTACTGAAGCTCTAAGTTTTCAACATGACCCTCCATCTCATTTTGTGTCCTTGAGACTGTGTTTCTTTATACTCACATGTATCCAATTTATAACAAATAAAGGTTCTTTCTCTTCCCCTTTAAATCTTCAAAGTGTTCACATGCAAAGAAGGCATCACCCTACAACTTTTACAAAATGATTGAGTCATTATGTTTATACTGTAATTTTTTTTTCTGTTCCAAACTGCTCAAATCCCATTGGAGAACTATTTCTTCCTACGTATGTTTTAGGAGTATTTTTTATTAAACCAAAAATTATTTTCCCACTCCTTTTAGCCACCAAAATGTTCATCTATGTCAGAGACAATAATATCTTATATCATTTACTAGTTGGTATAACTCTTTCTCTTTTCACAAAGTACTTTTTCTTTTTGCCCTCTTTAACCTTAAATGAAAAAGGAAGTATCTTAAAATGACAATTCCTTACAAGTGTCATGCTTAAAACTTTGTGGATGACTCAAAGCTGGAAGGAGTAGCTATTACATTGGATGACTGAACTGGAATTCAGAAAGACTGGAATAAGGCAAGAATAATTGGTTAAATCTATTAATTTAAGATGGCATTTAATGAAGATAAATGTAAAATTTTACATTTGGATTTTAAAAAGTAGCAGTATAAGTACTAGATTGGGAAGGCCTGGCTAGATATCAGTTTACAAAAAAAAAAAAAAACTCAAACAAAAAAAACAACAAAAAACAAATCCAGTGATTTTAATGGACTACAAATTCTTTACATTCTCAGAGATTTCATGGAAGCTCAGAGCTTCCATGGACCTAGTTGTCATCTCTATGAGCATGACTCCCAGATCTCCATATTCAGTCATCATCTGATTCCTGAGCTCTAGCTCCACATCCCCAACTGCTGGATATCTTTACCTAGATGTCCATTAGGTATCTCAAACTCAACACGTGCAAAGCAGAATTCATTTTTCTTTCTCCCACCTCTCTTTGTGAGCTGATACAGTCCAAGGAGTTTCCTTGGAAAAGATACAGGAGTGGTTTGCCATTTCCTTCTCCAATGGATTAAGGCAAACAGAAGTGTTCCTCATACATGGAACTCCTTTTTTCATTTCCATGCCTTTTACTAACTGTCCTCCAGGTCTGGAATATACTTCTCCTTACCTCTGTCTCTTAGAATCCCTAGTCTCCTTCATGACTCAGCTCAAATCCTATCTTCTGCGTGAGGTCTCACCTTATTCTATCACCTGTTAATGCCCTCCCCCTGGGGAAAAAATCACTGTGTATTGATTTGATATATAGTTTTACATATCGATATGTGTACATCTTGTCTCTTCTGACATTGTAAGCTCTTTGTTGTCAAGTATTGCTTTATTTTTCAAGTATTGTTTATTATTTTCCATTACTCAGCATGATGACTGGAACATAGGTGCCTATTAAATACTTATTGCTTACTGGATTGTCTATTTCCCTGTCCTAAAATATTTCCATCAATGAAGCCCAAGGCTACATTAGCCCTTTTGGTTTCCATTTCGTGGTATTCGTTTATATTCAGATTTAGATCACTAAAATTCCTTAGTCCTTTTTCACATAAGCTGCTATTTGACCTTATCTCCCTCATGAGTTCTTTCACTAAAGTGTAGAGTTTTCCATTTATCCTTAGCATTTAATTTTATTAGACTTGGTATATTGTTTAAGTCCTTCATGATTCTGTCATCCAGAATATTAACTATTCTTCCTTTGTGTCATCTCCACGTTTGACAAAGTTTTATTCAATTCATTGATAAATTATTGAAAAGGATAGGGTCAAGGACTAGGTCTCATAGTGTGTCCCCAGATGAGATACCCTTCTAGAATGACATTAATCCATTAATCAACCTTCTTTGGGTCTATTTGTTCCATCAGTTTCAAATTCACCTAGCTGTGCCACCATTTGGTTCAAATCTCTCCATCTCATCCATCAATATATTGTGAGCTGACATATCTGTTGTGGACTTCATTCTCAAATGCTTTGTTAAGTGTTCTTCCCAAACTTTTTTTTTCAGGTCACTTTGTTATGCTGTCAGGAGTCTTAGAGATTCATTTGAGTTAATGAGTCATTACCATCCTGATTCATTCAACAAATACTCGTTAAAGATCTACTGTGCTAGTGTTAGAGACAATAAAAGGATAAATAAGCCTTTCTCTTCCCTCAAGAAATTTAGAATTTAATAGGAGAGATATAGCTATCATATCACTTAGAATATGACAAGCACATGAATACAAAGAAAATACCATATGCCACTGGGAGAATTAAGAGATCGATTTATCGCTGATACCTTCGTGTAAAAGGATAGGTTATTTTGTGCTACTTTGCTCTTCAGTTTTGTGTGTTGCTCTTTAACACATTGATTTAACACAATTGTATTGAAGTAAGCAAATCCAGGACTAAATGTGACTGAAATTGGGAGATTGTGAATTGCAGTGACTAAATTGAATCATTAACAGTTGACATCATTCTCCTGAAAAGTTAAATTCCCCCAAATATGCTGCTTTGAAGCATTCATCTTTTTACATACTCATATACATACCTACATACAATCATGGACACACATGTACATATTAACTTACATACATACCTCGATGATACCATCAGAGAGAAAAACTAGATCTACCTGAAAACAATGTATAGTAGTAATAGCCAACATTTGTACTGTGCTTTATGTATATAATCTTATTGGATACTCATCACCACCCTGTGAAATAGATGTTAATATTATCTGCATTTTACAGATAAGGAAACTGAGGCCGAAAGGGGTTACATGACTTGCCCAGGGTTGCACAGTTAGTATCTGAGGTGACATTTGAACTCAGGTCTTTCTAACTCCAAGTCTGTCACACTATGCTACCTAGCTATATCTGTGGTTTGCTGTAGTCTGAACTCTACACACGTTACAAATACCAGGGAATAAATGAAGGAACAGGTAAAGGTAGAAGTCAAAATCTTTTGGGCCCTATTATTGTATTAGGAAGTTGCTTCTCAAGTTATTTTCCCACTATAGGCCCAATTCCTCAAGAATGTTGGCAATATAATACTTCAAATAATTATCCTCCAGGTGTAATTTTATATACATACAAGCATGTGCTGTAGCACATTAGCATGCCCAGAATTTCTCCAGGTGTACCATTCAACTCCTCCTCACACCTTCAGGTTTCCATAATTCCCAACCTTCACTCCAGTTGCAATTTGCTTACTGCTCTTCCTTGATTCACAATCACAAATCAGCAAATTTGCCTTCTCTGCTGGGAATCCTGGGGACATAAATGAAGAAGAGGAATCTCAAGGCTTCAGTAATGGGTCTAGAGGCCAGAATTCTGGGAATCCTTATTGGTTGCCAACTTAAATGTTTAGTGTACCTAGATACTTCATAGCAAAGAATGTGATGCCATCAGCAAAAAGAAAATAAAACAAGTTGAGAATTGCTAGTATACAATTAAAAAGTGGCCCTGGCTTCTAGCCTTAGTAATTCCTTGTTATTTTTAACTTTATTCTCCTAAAGGCCATATATTTGTGAGGTGAGAATAAGGAATTCAAGCAAATTCATTCGAGCAATTATTATTGTTTTAAAAATTCCTTTGACTCTTCCATGTCCTGATTTATGTAAGCTGCTGCTCCAGGATGCTCTCTCTGGGATTTAGAAAAACGAGTTTAAACGCTAAAATAAAAGTGAATAGAAAGCAAATGGATGATTAGACTCTTCATGTTGAGGTCAAAAGAGGTTAAAATATCTTATTTCATTTTTAAAGTTTTATTATTGCTTGGTACTTCTTTTTCCCTAAAAGGGGACACTTGAATGGAGTCTTGAAGAAAGCCAGATATTACTCTAGGATAGGAAGGGTAGGAGGAGCAGTATTTCAGGCACAAGAGACAGTCAGTGTCCATAAAATACAGTGTATTCAGGGGCGGAGCCAAGATGGAGGCTGGAAAGCAGGGACTTGCTTAAGCTCTCCCTCAGGTCCCTCCAAGCACCTATAAAAAATTGCTCTGAACAAATTCTAGAGTTGCAGAACCCACAGAATAGCAGAAGGAAGCAGGGCTCCAGCCCACGACAGCCTGGATGGGTGCTGGGAAGGGTCTATTGCACAGGGGCTTGGAGCAGAGCAGAACAGAGCCCAGTGTGGGCCGCACCAGGACCAACCAGACCAGGATCCAGGTGGGACAGGCTGTAGGGCCCTGAATCATTGAGCTGTGGCAGTTACCAGACTTCTCAAACCACAAATGCCAAAGACAACAGAGAAGGTTAGTGGGAAAAACTTCTAGGACAGAGTTTAAGGAGTTAGCGGTGGGCCACCATCCCCGGGGGCAGCAGAGGTGATGCAGCTCTGAGGCTGCTTCCAGAGCCCCAGCTGCAGTTGCTTTCGGCCCCAGGCCCACTCAGTGGGAGGAATTAAGCAGCAGATTAGAGCGGGAGTGCAAAGCCTGTTTTGCCCTGCCTAGATCTGGGCCGCAATCCTGGTTGGCGGTTCTTGGGGGAGGAGGAGCACTGGTGTGGCAGAGATTGCTGCGTAGAAGTAGCTCTGAAAACAACAGCGCAGCCCCTAAAGCTTGGGACAAAGTACTCTCTACTCTACAAGCAGTCATACCTTTCCAAAAAGCTCAAGGGTCAAGTAGTTGGCTGGGAACACAAACACGCAGCAAAAAGGGACTCAGATTCAGACTCAGACTTTGGAATCTTTTTTTTTTTTTTGGTGACAAAGAAGACCAAAACATTCAGCCAGAAGAAGTCAACAAAGTCAAAGAGCCTACATCAAAACCCTCTAAGAAAAATATGAATTGGTCTCAGGCCATGGAAGACCTCAAAAAGGATTTGGAAAAGCTAGTAAGAGAAGTAGAGGAAAAATTGGGAAGAGAAATGAGAGTGATGTGAGAAAACCATGAAAAACAAGTCAATGACTTGCTAAAGGAGACCCAAAAAAATACTGAAGAAAATAACACCTTAAAAAATAGGCTAACTCAAATGGCAGAAGAGCTCCAAAAGCCAATGAGGAGAAGAATGCCTTGAAAGGCAGAATTAGCCAAATGGAGAAGGAGGTCCAAAAGACCACTGAAGAAAATACTACCTTAAAAATTAGATTGGAGCAAGTGGAAGCTAGTGACTTTATGAGAAATCAAGATATTATAAAAGAGAACCAAAGGAATGCAAAAATGGAAGACAATGTGAAATATCTCATTGGAAAAACCACTGACCAGGAAAATAGATCCAGGAGAGATAATTTTAAAATTATTGGACTACCTGAAAGCCATGATCAAAAAAAGAGCCTAGATATCATCTTTCAAGAAATTATCAAGGAAAACTTCCCTGATATTCTAGAACCAGAGGGTTAAATAGAAATTGAAAGAATCCACCAATCGCCTCCTGAGAAAGATCCCAAAAAGAAAACTCCTAGGTACATTGTCGCCAAATTCCAGAGTTCCCAGATCAAGGAGAAAATACTGCAAGCAGCCAGAAAGAAACAATTTGAATATTGTGGAAACACAATCAGGATAATACAAGATCTAGCAACTTCTACATTAAGGGATCGAAGGGCTTGAAATACGATATTCCGGAGGTCAAAGGACTTAGGATTAAAACCAAGAATCACCTACCCAGCAAAACTGAGTATCATGCTCGAAGGCAAAATATGGATTTTCAACAAAATAGAAGACTTTCAAGCTTTCTCAGTAAAAAGACCAGAGCTGAATAGAAAATTTGACTTTCAAACACAAGAATCAAGAGAAGCATGAAAAGACAAACAAGAAAGAGAAATCATAAGGGACTTACTAAAGTTGAACTGTTTTGTTTACATTTCTACATGGAAAGATGATGTGTATAATTCATGAGGCCTTTCTCAATATTAGGGTAGCTGAAGGGAATATATATATATATATACACACACACACACACACACACACACACACACACACATAGACCACATAGACAGAGGGCACAGGGTGAATTGAATATGAAGGAATGATATCTAAAAAAAATCAAATTAAGGTATGAGAGAGGAATATATTGAGAGAGGGAGAAAGGCAGAGACAGAATGGGGTAAATTGTCTCATATAAAAGTAGTAAGAAAAAGCAGTTCATTGGAAAGGAAGAGGCCGCAGGTGAGGAGGAATGAGTGAAACTTGCTCTCATTGGATTTGACTTGAGGAAGGAATAACATACACACTTAATTGGGGTAAAAAGGGGGGGGACCATAGAAGGTAGGGCAGATGGGGGAGGAGGTAATCAAAAGCAAACACTTTGGAAAAGGGGCAGGGTCAAGGGAAAAAATTGAATAAAGGGGGACAGGATAGGAGGGAGCAAAATATAGTTAGTCTTTCACAACATGAGTATTGCGGAAGGGTTTTGCATAATGATACAGTGTATCTCCAGAGGAAGGAGATGAAATATAGCTGGTGTAAGGAACAGCAAATAGGCCAGAATTGTTGCATGGTGGGGAGTAATGTGCAAGGACAGAAAGATAGGAAGAGGGATCATCTGTGAAGAGTCTTAAACGTCAAACTGAGGAGTTTATATTAGATGCCAGGGGTAATAGGTAGTCATTGGCATTTATAGAGTGTTTGGGGTGAGGGGAGGGAAGCAGAAAGGGGAGTAAGATGATTAGACCTGAGTTTTTGTTATGAGAATAAAATGCAATAGTTCATAACAAACGCTTTGCAAACCTTAAAGCACCATATAAATGGGAGCTATTTTTATTCCAAATATTGGAATGTGTAGCTCTGGGCACATAGTGTTTAATAGATACTTGTTGACTTGACTTACCAAGCTGGAAAAGTTTCAAGTGTGGGCTGATGGTGGACTAAGTGTGCAGGGGCTTATTACCAGAAAGTTGGACAACAGACAATGAATTATTTTGGCCACAGCAACTCATAAAAACTGTCTACCACAGCATAGAAGGCATGTGATCTGTGCTGGTGGAAAAAAAAAGAGTATCTTCATTGGTGTATTTTGAATCTTTTGAAGTATTCAAGTAAGTTCTATCCCAAGACATACAAATGAATCCAAACATATTGTTGGAAATAATAGGAAAATAGGTATCATTTTTTCAAAGACACAAGTTGCCTTCCCATTCACATGCACATATTTGAGAAAAGTCAGTGAGAGTTTCGGGATCCTAATTAAATTTTAATTTGAATTCCTCCCTGCTTGAAAGGTTTTCAGAAGGGAAAGTAAAGAAAAATGGATTGCTTACATAGCCTGTGGCTTATTTACTGTTTTGAGAGATATAGGAGATAGAGCATTGAATTTGAGGAGACCTGTGTTCCAATCCTTCCTTGACACTTACTAACAGCTGTGTGACCCTAGGAAAATCATTCAATCTCTCTGAATCTCATGCAATTACATCCATGATTTGCTGTAGGAGTTACTAATAGGCCCTCACAATCTTGTCTCAGAAATTGGGTAAAAATGGAGATAAATAGTTTGTTGTTGAATTTCAGCCAGCAGACAAGGTATAAAGCTCAAATGGAGAGTCCAGAGTTAACTTTTTGCAATAAGTAGACAGATCGACACTGTGACTGAGATCATGGGTCATCCATTGGTCCTAGAAGCAGCATATTCTTTTTAGTGGGAAGAGTACCAGAAGGTCTTGGAATCAAATGGCCTGGATTTAGTTTTGGATAGGTAACTTTCTGGCTATATCACTTAGTTTCTCATTCGATACCATGACCACCCTATTTGAAGAAAAACTGCCTTAAACACAGCAACCATCTTGGAAATGACTCAATTATATTTCTCTTTCAAAAACAAACAATGATATGCCAAGAAGACCTAGGATTAAGTTCTGTCACTGACACACATTGTCTGCAGCTCTTAAGTTTGCTGAAAAGATGCCTACTTCTTCACCTAGTATTTCCCAATATCTATGGAACTGTAGGTCCAGTCCCTATCCCCATTCATGTATCTTTCCTAATGCTTAGAGAAAAAGCAGAAATATGAGATGATTTTAGGTTATTCAACTCTGCAAATATACCTCTTTCTCCAAAGGGGAAAGGGAGAAAAGTACCAGACAAACCCAGGCTATAATGAAATAAGGAAGAAAAACAGCAGCAAGAATACTTGTGAAGTAATTGAATTGGACATATGGTTACAGTACCTCACAGGGTTGAAATGCAGCTGGATTCTGGCAATTTCGATCTCTGCATTGATCCCGAATAGCATAGGCAAGAGCAGATACAGCAAGCTGAACACTGTGGACATGACCTGGCTCAGCGTTGTCCAACAGGAAGCCATTTCTCATGGAGAAATTACTTTCCACCACCCTGTAGTCCCAGTTCTCCTGAGAATAGTTGGCAATACAATAATTCAAATCACTGTCGCTAACATGTGAACAGGATGACAAGAGCATGATATATTCACTTAGGAGCTTATTGTTTTCATTAGGCAAGAGGTGTAGATTTTGGAGGAAGTCATGGAAAGAGGACATATTTCCACTTTTAAATGCAAACCCCACCACCTTGCCAACACGTTTGACATTTGGAATAGCGCTGATCTTGACAGCTGCTGACCAGGCATCACTGGCAATCCAGACCTTATTTATATTCTTCTCAATGACCTTATTAAAGAGGTTGAACACATGGAACTGCCTCAGAAATACCACAATGACATTGACATGCCTTTCCTCCATGATTTTTTCAAGTGTCTGATTGATCCTGACCTCAATGGTACTATCAGAGAGGAAAGCTGGGAGGATCTCTCTGAATGCAATGCACAGGTTGTTTGCTGAGGCCTGCATTCCAAATGTGCCAAGTGCCAAGCGTCCATAGTCATCGTCAGTGGTGATGATGCCAATCCAGTTCCACCCAGATTTCTGGATCAAGTGTGCCATGGCCTTGGTTTGGTAGAAGTCACTGGGTACAGTTCGAAAGGAAGAAGGAAAGCGTATCTTATCACTTAGGATTTCTGCTGTGGAGGCATAGCTCACCTAAAAGTGGACCAAACAATTCAGTTATAGTGATGGATGGTGAGTCCCAAGTGGCTATTAAATGGTCTGAAGTCATGTTAATTCTTCCTCACCTTAATTTTCTACTCTACTCCATCAAGGTCCTTTTTTCCTCCCTGACTAAATCCAACCCTCACTGGCCTCTGAATTCTTACTACAGCCGTAGTCTACAAACCACACCATTCAGCACCTGATTACCTAATGTAATTTCTTTTTTTTAAAAATCTATTTTCTCTGTGTGACAAAATTATATGTGCTCAAACATTGTGTCCAGTTAGGTTGTAAGTTCCTTGAGAGAAGTGGCTTTGTCATTTACTTGTTCAAAATATCCCCAATAGTACCTTTCAGTGTTTTGCAGTAAATATTTGCCTGTTTTCTGATTCTTTCCACCTGTATTGTCAAATACCTTTGCTTATATACATATAATATATACAAAATACTATTCTTGTTTTAAATTCTGATTATTTCATTTTATGAAGATATTTTTTGCTTTAGTTATGCCAATGTGTGTATTTGTGTTTGTGTGTGTGTGTGTGTGTGTGAGAGAAAGAGAGAGAGAGAGAGAGAGAGAGAGAGAGAGAGAGAGACAGAGACAGAGACAGAGACAGAGAGACAGAGAGAGAGTGTGTATGTGTGTATTTAGGGAATTTTATTTGATGAAATTTAGCAAAAGTCAATGTAACATTTTCATATAGCCTTCCACATACATGGTTAAGCAGAAAATAGTTACATTTTAATGTAACTTTTTCTTTATATTAGTCTTTTAATATAAACTCCATTTTAGCTTAGCATTTCAATTACTATCAGCCTATAACCATGGGATCATAGATCGAAAGCCAGAAAGGATCTTATAGTCCCCTCATTTTACAAATAAGGAAACTGAGCCCAGAGAGGGTAAGTGATTTGCCTCAGACCTTATAGGTAGTGTGTGACTGAGTTGGGATTAGAACCCAGGACCTTCACTCCCAATCCCCTTTTGCTTCCACTGCCCTACGCTGCCTCCCATCATCACCAATACATCAATTGCCAGATCATATTATTACTCTCTCTTCCATTCAGTTCTAGACTCAACTCACTGTCTGTCTACAATATCTGTCCAAGTGATATGTAATCGATGGACCAACCAGCTTAACAGAGTGTTCATCTAACTGGACCTCATAGTTTGGATAATAGTTCTTCCTTATTTACTTTTTTTCCTGTGAAGATTGTTAGGCTGAACTCTTGAATGTTTGTGTCTTTCATTTAGTAGGTTCTGTAATATTTTGGCACTTTAAGCAATTAACAAAAAGCAAAGAGCATATAGGTGAATTTATGATCTGTAGGCAGTACATCATACATTTGGACTTCGTGTTAGACATCCTTCATGACAATGACGAGTATCTTTGATGAGCACATCTCTCTCTACTTTGTATCTAACTTGATATTGTTAACCAGAGAACCACTGAACAAAAAAAAATCCTTGTTATATCTGTCAAAGAATTTTGTATGATCTTAAAACAAGAGTGGGAGAAATCTTGTTGGAGGTAAAGCTTTGCAGCTATGGCAAATATTTGATCTTTATCAAAGGAAGAGATATGGAAAACAAGGGCAAAGCAAGGTTAGCTTATTTGCTGAAAACTTTACTGAGGGGGACGGTGGAAAACTATGAGCAGTATCCCCTTATGACCTCAGAGGCAAAAACAATGAAGGAGAAAACAAGTTTACAGAAAACTTGGCATGACACGTAATCATGGCAGCTAACTATTTATGACCAGTTACAGCCAAGACTATTTAAAGATGAACTTGCAAGAACAGATGAATAATGGAACAGATCTGTCAGCATCTTCCATGTATTTTAAACTCATCATTTCTAGGTCCTTTAAAGATGTAAGTTTCAAAGTTCTATGATCTTCATGCTTTATGCTACTTGGTCCTTTTGGGAATAAGAGAAATCCTTCCATAGAGTAGAAGAGAATTTTAGCATTAGAAGAGACCACCTTATCTATCCTTATCATTTTGAAAATGAGGAATTTGAGACCTGTGAGCCATGAAATAACTTAAGTAAGGCCACATAGTTAGTTAAGTGGCCAAGCCAGACTTGGAAACAAGGTCTTCCAAATTTATACCACATTGTTCAAAGGTAACAATCTCTAAACTAATGAGGACTCAGCATATCCATTAACTAAAAAATTATATACTGGCTAGCTCATTTTCCCAGGTTCTTCACAAGTCCTCTTGCCCAGGGAAGATCTATATTTTGCATGTTCAAAAGTAAACTACAAATGAATGAAAAAGCACTCATTAGGTGCTTATTGTGTGCAAAGCATTATGCTAACCACTGTAGATATAAATAGAAAAGCAAGATGGAGGTCAAGAGAAGACATACCTGTGGAATGAGCTGTAAATTCAACATCCTGGAAACAGCCATGGTTATTTCTGAGTAACTGGCACCTATGACAGCTTTCACTCTTGGTGTATAGTCGGAACAGTTACATTGAAACACCACAACGTCTTGGGTACAGTTGAATTTAGCGAGGAACCTCAGGGTGGCCGCTATTGCTATTGTGACTTCAGTGCAGGTGTCATAGATCTCATAGCCCAGTTTAACTCCAGGTAACAGTGAGGAATTGTTGATGGCCTCAATGCTGTGTATCATGGCGAGAGTTTGAAGAAACACTGAGATTTCAAAGCTGCCAGGAAATAAGTATTTTTTTAAAAATAGCACATCATACATTGATAAGCTCTAGTTATGCCCCATTCCTCTGAGATCTTTGGGGAATGAAATGCTCTATGTAAGTAAATTGCCCAGATAACTGAAGCCTATTTCTTCAAACTTTGTCCATTTGAGCCTTTTTTTGGTGGAAATATTTCTCTGGTGCACACTCTGACTTTTGAAGCAGAGAATTATAAACATAACTTTGGCTTGACAGCTTTGGGTCATCGTTACGACTGTTTGCTTTTTAACATTTCTGTCTCCTCTTCATAGACAGACTCCTGTGTTTCAGGGGAATCCAACATTGCTATCAGATTCAAAACTACTAGCTGTCCTTCCTCATAGCTCTCACTTGTGCCCTCAATCCCTACTCCCCTTCTAGTTTGCTGCTTCTAACCTCCCTTCAGCTGGCAAAATAGTTAACCAAGCTCATTTGGAATTAGGTATTAAATAATAATCAATAAGATCGAGAAAGTGAGAGCCGATGTCCTCCCGTATTGAATAAAGTGTCTAATTTCAGACTCAGAAGCCAATTTCTGTTTATTATCTCTGACTAGGATGAGGCTGACATTGTCAACATTGTTGAGGTTGCTGGCCATCTGTAAGAGTGAGTGGGATCTTACTATACTGTGTTGTTATTCTGCAGCTTGCTTTTTTCATTCACTAGCATTGCTTATGTTAAGAAAATGTAGTCAATCATCATTTTTTGGTACATCCAGACTTGAGGCATGATGATAAACCACTATTAAATGTTGATTTCAAAACTGTTACAATGGGGAGGAAAAGGTGTTTGGTCTAACAATTAAGTCTCATAACAGCTTTCAGTATTTTTCTCAAGACGCAGTCCTTCATTCTTGAAGTTTCTAAGAGAATTCAAAAATTATATATAGAGTTCGTAATTCAGAAAATTTTGTAATATACACATATTTACACATATAAATATTATACAAAATATAAAAATTGATATGCACACTGATATTACAGGAAACATTTTATTGTTATCTTGATTTAAAATTTCAAGTATTTTCCCTTTTGGAGTCATTTTGGCAAAATGCCAATCCTTTCTCCCTCATTGACTTAGTTAAATATATGTCTCCAAACTTTGGCTATTCCTTGGGTACCAAGAAGGCACTTTGGAGAGCTGAGTTAATGCTTTGTGATCTATAGCAGTATAGGAGAGAGTTAAGGCAGTCTACAGAGTATCTAATTTCTACTAGGAGACACACCTATGTTTTAAGAGAATCTTAATGGAATTAAGTGGGCCATCAGATCAAAAACTAGAGGGATTTAGAAGGAATAATACTGCCTGTTACTTTTAAAAATCCTCAAGGTTTACTTCTTATTTAGTAATTTTTTTGATGAAAAAGATGGGAGAGAGAATCATAGACTCATAGAATCTTAGGGCTTATCTAATTCAACTTTCACTTAGGAAAGTACAATATTTCCAGCAGTTAAAAATGTCATGATGTGGCAGATGTGTCACATAGCTAGAGCTTGAATATCTCTAAGTGACAGGACAATTACTATAATTTTCTATTCAATTTTAAAATAACTCTAATAGTTGAAGAAGTTCTTTCATATATTGAGTAAAAATTGAGCTGCTTCCCTGAAACTTTTGCTTATCTGTCCTTGATCGGCCCTCCCTTCACCCAAAGAACCGCACAAAAGCCATTTTAGTATTTGAAGACAGTTATTCATGTTGGAAGGTAATCCTTGGCTTAAGTGATTCTTCGGGTCCCTTTCTATTGTAAGATTACATACTCCCCCTAAATCTTCTCTTTTCATAGCTAAACATCACAAGCTTGTCAATGTTCTTTAAATATGGAAGTCAGAGCTGAATACAATAGACTTGATGTGGTCACACTAGTTTGGACTACAGTAGAACTATTGCCTTTAGACACTGTGCTATTATTAGATTTTTTTAGTTATCTACATTATAATCCTAAAACATATTGTCAAATTTTCAAGCATCTAAAACTAATAGTCCTTTTCTGACATAATTTATTATGCCAGATTTTCCATCTCATATATGTATTTAGTTGATTTTTTTGGACCTAAGTGTAAGACTTATCTTTGTTCCCATGACTTATCATATTATTAGAATTAACCCCTTATTCCAGATCCTGCCAGTTCTATTACCCAGTTATTTGGTGACCATGCTTTTTATTTTTGTATCCAGTCCACTGATAAAAAAAAAATATGTTGAACAGTGTAGGACCAAGGACAGAGCTCTGTGTCTAGAGATCTCCAGGTCAGTGCATTCACTTAACTAGCTTTTATTTAGTACTTAACTTATATGCAAAGTGCTGTGCCAGACTCCGGGGACACAAAAACAAAACAACCTCTATCCTCAAGGGGCATATATTCTATTCATTGGTGGTGGGGTGGGATTGGAATACCAATATATAGATCTAGATATAGACAGATCAGGGCTGGGTAACCTGCGGCCTCAAGGCCACATGCGGCCCTCTAGGTCCTCAAGTGCAGCCCTTTGACCAAGTCCAGAAGTTTTGTCAAAGGGTTGCACTTAAGGACCTAGAGGGCCACATGTGGCCTCGAGACCGAAGGTTCCCTACCCCTGAGATAGATTCAACAAAATGCATGCAAAGTGAATGTGATATAATTTGGAGGCTGACTAAAGGGTACAGGAAAAGAAGACTATGGCACCTGAGATAACCCTTGAAGGAAGCTGAGATTGTAAGGGGCAGGGGTGAGAAACAGAAGCATTCCAGGCTAGGAGACAGTCTGTTTAAAGATATAACAGTGGAGATGGAGTATCATGCATGCAAAACAGCAAGTGATCCAATTTAGTAGTAATCAAGGGTGCATAATGAGAAGTCACATGAACTCAATTTGGAAAGTTAGGTTGAGGTCAGATTATGAAGCATTTTTAATGTTTGCCAGAGTATCCTCAGGTCATTATGACTT
Source organism: Trichosurus vulpecula (assembly GCF_011100635.1). NCBI lineage: Eukaryota > Metazoa > Chordata > Mammalia > Diprotodontia > Phalangeridae > Trichosurus > Trichosurus vulpecula. Next base: position 147,992,275 of record NC_050579.1, on the reverse strand, counting down.
CATGAGCACGAGTGTGATTATGATCACACTTGCACTTTTGGGAGGGTTATTTTGACAGTTACATGGAGGGTGAATTGGAGGGTGGAGAAGCTGAAAGCTGGCAGTTCAATTATGAAGACATTGTCCAGAAGAGAGGTGATTAGGGGCTGAACTAGGGTGGTGGCTGAGTCTGTGGAGAGAAGGGAAAGATGAGAGAGAGAGAGAGGGAGAGAGAGAGGGGGAGAGAGAGAGAGAGAGAGAGAGAGAGAGAGAGAGAGAGAGAGAGAGAGAGAGAGAGAGAGAGAGAGAGATTGTGAAAGGAGAGTAAGTAGAACAGAACTTGGCAACCAATTGGATGTGGGGCTGTGGCAGAGAAAGGGAAGAATCAAGGATGACTTGAAACTTCTTTTCAATTGCTTTCATTGGCTTCTTGTCCTTTTGCCATCCTTATCCCTTTTCCCTTTTCTCTCCGTACATACATTCACCCTAAATAATCTCATTCTTCAGTCTCATAGCTTTAACTACCACAACTATGTAGAAGGTTCCAGCCCCCAACATTTCTTCTGGGATCAGGCCCACAACACAATCATCTCCTATGGGACTTCTCTAGCTGTATCTCAACTTCATCATGCCCTAAACTGGGCTTCCTTCTTAATATATAGCTTGTCCTCCTGATTTTACTCCTTTAGTTAGTGACATCACCATTCACTCAGGCTCTCATGTTTGAAACCTTGGTATTATGTTTAACTTTTTAATATCTCTCACCTCTCATGTTCAAGTAGTCACCAACTCCTGTCAATTCTAATCCTGTAGCACCTCTTGCACTAATTCTTTTCTTTCTATTCTCACTGCTTTCCTCCTAGTAAAATCCTACTTACTATCTGCCTGTATTGGTACAGTAACTTCCTTTCAGGTCTTCACATTCTCATTCCTTACTGTCTCTATTCATAAATGTTATTGCCAGACTAATCGTCATTATTCGTAGGCTTAGGCATGTCCAAAGACCTGTAATGGCTCGCTATTACCTACTGAATAAAGTTGAAAACCCTCTTTCGAGAAATGATAAAAAACATGTGCTAACACAATAACAGGTTAGGAATCATTGATACATCCAAATTTGCTTTTTGTGCTTGTAGTGAGGGATGGACTATTATATCTTCTCATTCATCTTCTTAGACTTTCAAAACATTTGCTCAATAAAATCCAAAAAAATAAATCAATTGAAGTTACAAATTGTTCCTAACTTTGGAGGATACATTGAACTTCTGTAGCAGTGAATGTTTCTCACTGATTCATTGGATATATCCAACTAACCAAGCATATGTAACATTAAAATCAAGTTCTTCATGGATTTCAATTTTATGAGAGCTGTTTAGATGGTAATAGGAGTAAAAGGGAACAATTAACTTGACTGGCTCCCATGGCATAATCTTGACATCTAATATGTGTTCTTTTTGGCATTACTCACCCCTCACAAGTCTGAATTTCTGGTCTTCTGGAATATTCTTCTGAACGGGTCATTTTGTTATGAACTGCAAACAAACCTCCGATCACAATATGTCCTGGAGAGCTGGCAGCCACAAAGGCATCAGGAATCTGGCAGGGCTGGGAGAGATTTAAAATGGTCACAAAGCAGGGAAACAGTATTCTCAATAATACCATGTTTCCATTCCATTTGCTCACTTTATGTGAATGCCTGGGAGTCAATTAAACTCACTGGAGGGCCAACAACCTGGGTCTTATTTCATCTGTAAACACCAGTGAAGGTATAGGGAACAATCAAAAGGTGGACATACTAAATAACCATGTGCCTGCTGATAGTAGAAACTGAACTTGTTTTTTTCACACAGACTGTCTCAAACACCAAAATGAGAAGAAAAACATGGAATAATTTACAGATGGTCTTTGGGTATATCTTGCTTTGACAAAAGTATTTTTACTACATTAAGGAAAAAGGCAAAGAAAAAAAATGTGAGTTCTTTCTCAGGGTGCATAAAGTAACTTCCCTCAAAGTTCAGTGTTACATATCTCTTTCTGACCAAAGGAAATGAAATTAAATACATATTTAAGTACTTATGAATAAGGCACTGTGCTTGTCAGTTTTCACTCTGATAACATATGTGATCTCTTTAGAAATGTACAGAAATATAGAAATACAAAACACTAAAACACTCAAAGAATGAAAACTAATTGTAGGGATTTCTATGGTTCACAGTTGGGTTGCATTAATGTGATAAAATGAAAGCACTACAGAAATTAATTTACAGATTTATTAATCAAATCATCAAGGAGATAGTTATAATATTGCTATTATAAATGTAGAAAAATACTATTTGGTATTTAATATTAAATTTATTTGGAGGAACAAAGGTTTAGAATCTCACAGGACATAATGGGAGTAAAATAATAATGAAATGGAAATAACACTTCCAGATCTAAAATTATTTTTATAAGGAAAGGCTGAAATTATTTGGTATTGATTAAGAAATAGAAAAGTAGATCAATGGGACAGGTTAGGTAAGGAAAAATCAGAAACAATCCATCAAACTAGAACTCTCCATGTTCTATAAGACCAAGGAAATAAATTATGTGGATAAATTCCTTATTTTACAAGAACTTTTAGGAAAAAAAATTTGGCAAAAATTAGGTATAGTACATCTTTCACCATATCTCACATCAAGCTGAAAATGAAAATGTGGCTTGAATATTAAAAAATTACACTATAAAAACCAAACAAACAAGGTACCTTCCATAGCTATGACTGGTGAAAAATTCTTGACCAGGCAAGAGACAGAGGTGATCAAAAAAGTTTAAGTAGATAATTTTTATTATATGAAATTGGAATGCTTTTGCATCAACAAAATCATTGCAGCTAAGATAGGAAAGCAATGACTGGTAAGAAAAAATATTTCCATCAAACATCTCTGATAAGAGTCAAATATCTAAGATATGGAAGTTAATGTAAATATGTAAGACCAAGAAGCATTCCGTAATAGATAAGTGGTCAACAAACACAATCAAATGATTCTCAAAATTCTCAAAAGAATTGCAAACTCTTGACAACCATATGAAAGTTGCTCCAAGTCACCAAAAATATGACAAAAACAATTTTCAAAAAATCTCTGATGTTTTGTCTTACATTCAGAAAATTGAAGATACCAAAAGATGGAAAAAGTGGATGTAAGATAGACTGTGGGGAAAGAGGCGCATTAATACATTGTTGGTGGAACTATGAATTGATCCAACCATTAAGTAAAGCAACTTGGAATTATGCTAAAAAATGATCAAAATGTCCATATTTTTAGACTTGAAGGAAGCCTGAAGGCACACATGAGGAGGAAAAACATTCTAGTCATGAGAGACAGAGAAAATGCCTAGAGCCAAGAGAAGGAGTGTTTTGTTTGTTGAATAGTTAGGAGATCAGTGTCACTGCTAGGAAATCTCTCAAGGAGGTCAAAGACAAAAAGTTTCCATATACACCAAAATATTTAGTCAGTCAATCATTAAGCATTTATTAAGCACCTCCTATGTATCAGGCATTCTGTTAAGTGTGGGAGAGACAAAAAAAAGGCAAAGAAAGTTCCTGCCTTTAAGGCGCTCACAATCTAATGGGAGAGACAACAAACAAATATATATATGTGTGTGTGTGTGTGTGTGTGTGTGTGTATACATATATGTACACACACATATAACATATATCTAGATCAACAGGAAATAATTAACAGAGGGGAGTAGAATTAAGAGGGGTTAAGGAAGGCTTACTATAGAAGGTCAGATTTTAGTTGGGACTTGAAGCCAGGAAACAGAGATCAAAAGGGAGAGCATTCCAGGAACGAGGGAGAGTCAGAAAAAGTGCCTGGAGACAAGAGGTAGAGTGTTTTGTTTGTGGAACAGCCAGAAGACCAGTGTCACAGGATTGAAGCATGTCTGGCAGGGAGTAAAGTGTAAGAAGACTGGAAAGGGAGGGGGAGCTGGATTATGAAGGGCTTTGTAAAACCAAATAGGATTTTGCATTTGATTCTGAATGTGATAGGGAGACATGGGAGTTTATTGAGTAGGTGGGGTGGTGGTAGTGGTAACTTGGTTGGACCTTTTTATGGTAACAAAGAATTAGAATCAAAATAGTTGCCCTTCAATTTAAGAGTGGCTAAACAAATTGTGGAATGTGAATATAATAAAATATGTGCCATAAGAAACAATGAGTTTGAAGAATTCTGAGAAGTACGGGGAAGGCTTATATGAAATGGATAGAGTGGAGCAAACGGGACAAAGAAAATAATATATACAACATCTATTAAAAAGTAAGCAAAAACAACATAAAAACAAATCTTGAATAAATATAATGACCCAGCTTAATCATGGAGAAGAGCTGAAAAATGAACTTCTTTCCATTCTTTGCAGAGGTTTGAGCTTGCAGAGACTATGGGTTTGAGATATTACCTGTACTGTCAGACACAGATGATATGTTGTTTGTACTTTTCTCTTTTTTTTATCCTTTATTACAAGAGTTGACTCACTGGGCAGGAGATAGGGTAAGATATACACGTAAGTGGGTGTGTGTACGTATATATGTATATATATATTATAAATAAATGTGGTATAAAAGCAAAATATATTAATGAAATTTTAAAAATTAAATATGAAAAGAAGTTATATTTAATAGAGTTTCTTCCAGCAGACTCTTTAGAAGTAATATTATTTCCTTGACTTTTTGGAAAATGTTATTTATAAGGTATACAGTAATGTCCTATTCCAGTGCTGTGTTCCTAAAGGCTGAAAGAATGGAGCATAAGCCCTGGTGTATTTACTAAGTCAGGATGGCTTTGATTACAATCCTTTTGGAGTGGAGATCCTTGAGAACAAACTTACCTAGCTAAGTATAGCAAGACTCATTATCAGAGAGCTGGCTACTGGAAGATTTTTAAAATAATAATTACTAGCATTTTCATAGTACTTTAAGGTTAAGAAAGCTCTTGACATATTGGTCAATCCTTACTACAACCCTGTGAGGTAGTTGATTTTATTATCCCCATTTCATAGATTTGGAAACTAAGTCTGAGAAAGGTTAAGTGACTTGACATACAGGGTCATACAGCTACTAAGTTGCTGAAGCAGAATTTGAATTCAGCTCTTCTTAACTCCAAGTCCTACACTCGAGCTACTATACCACTTGCTTCCTCAACCATAGCCATGCATGCAGACTGTCTAGGAAAGAATGCAATGGAGAAAACTGAGACCTGCTCTTCTAGGGGAAGTCAAACACTGATAGAATCATGGATTTTTTTTTGAAGTATGAGCAGACATATTTGCCTGTCAAAACACATTGCAGGACAAATGAGCATCATTGCCATGGGCTTATTAGAAATGAGTGTGTGCTTATTGTCATGGGCACACAGACCCAAACCAAAAACATGAAGAAACTTATCTGGGACCTTTGCCACAAAAACAAAAACTAGGCCACAGTCACCAAAAGTTTCCTTAAGGTTTGTCCCTTTTAATTTTTGTAAACTAATTTCCATTCTGCTCAGGGATCTGGGTTAACTAGGGGTTTGGGTAGGTTTTTTATTGACTGTCATCTGAAAGGAAATGAATCATGAGGTGTTCCTGTTCCTTTTGTATAAAATTTCAAGTCTGACTCAAAATCGCTTCTGAATGGAAGTCTGAGTGGGATAAATTTGCATGGTCTTGGTTAAGAGATGCCAATGTGGAATTCTCCTATGTGTGCCATACAAATCCTGTTCATCTAGTCGCTTCTGTGAAGATGGCAGGATGATCTTAAAAAATATTCATGAAAGTAGAAAGGAGGTTGGAGTGACAAAGAATTCTGGCATTTCCTAGGATCAGAACTGGGATTTTATCCCCTAGTACTGACAATATAACACTCCCCAGAGTGCAAAGCAGTCACAAGTCAGCACATGTGCTATGAAAGATTTACTAAAGTCTTACTTATCATATTCACTTGCGTATTACTTATTGGTGTTCTTATTGTGACCAAGAACAGTTAGCAACAGTTTTCCAGGAAGGTTGTTACAGGATCTCTGAGTATGGGCTTTCTGAAAACACTCTACAGCTGTGTGTGTGTGTGTGTGTGTGTGTGTGTGTGTGTTCCACTTGCCTTTGGATTATTCATTTGTTCCACCTCTTATAATTGGGTACACTGCTCATGTACTGATGCATTTAGTTGCTTTGCTTTTGCAATCTCAATGGTCTCCTGTAATTACAAATTTATAGGTGTTTTAGTACAAGGATAGGCCCAAAGATAAGATTTCAAATCACTGCTTGGCAACAGAGTATTTCACAAAGCATGCTGCTTCATTCTATGTAAGCTTATTTCCTAGAAATGGATTCATTTAAATGTTAGTGACACTTTTTTGTTGTAAAAAGACAAACTAGAAACAAGGGTTTCCCTTTGTTGAAGAATGGCTGAATACAACTTAGTACATAAATATAATGGAATGTTATCATATTATAAGAAATGACTACAAATTTAGAGAATTCAGAGAAATGTGATGAAACATTTACAAATTGATGTGTCACGAAGTGGGCAGAACCAGGAGAAAATGTACACAGTAATCATAATAACATATAAAAAACACACCAGAAAAGACCAAACTTTGAGCAATTGTAATGTTCAGCCTGCGGCAGCTAGGTGCTGCAGTGGATAGAGTGCAGGGCTGTTGGGAAGACTCATCTTCCAGAGTTCAAATTCAGCTTCAGACACTTACTAGCTGTGTGACCCTGGGCAAGTTGCTTAACCCCATTTGCCTAAGTTCCTCATCTGTAAAATGAGCTGGAGAAGGAAATGGCAAGCCACTCCAGCATGTCTGCCAAGAAAACCCCAAATGGGTGTCACGAAGAGTAGACATGACTGAAAAACTACTGAACAAATGTCTGGTCTTGGTCCCAGAAAACGTATGATGAATGTTAACTTTCCCCTCTCCTTAGAAGGGTGGGAGATTATATGTGGATAATGTCACATGCCCTGTCAGAAGTTTGGTCTTGCTTAATGTTTTGTTGTTGTTATGGGGATGGACTTGATGGCCAGTGGTTTATATCTAGAGATTTCTGTGATATAAAAACAAAAGACGTCAATAAAATTAATATTTTTCAAGTCAATGACTAAAATTTACAGCAATGATTTGCTTTGTGCTATATTTTGTGCCCTTAAAAAACAAGCACAAATATACTTCACATAAATAAAGGGAGACAAATAACTGTAGAAATAATTATTTAAAGCTGAGCCACGTTAATGTAGTAAAAATGCTGACGCTACTGAAATTAATTTATAGACGATATCATATATCTCAAATTACCAAGGCGTTGCTTTATAGAAATAGAAAAAATAATTTTAAAGTTCATTTGGAGGAACAAAAGGCTAATGCAGGGATTAATCATGACTTTGATGAAGTGCGCCTGCCATCTCATGGAAGGGAGGAGATATGATAAAGCAGAAGTAACAATGGCTCTGGAGTCAGAGTAATTGAGTTCAAATCTCACTACTGATATTTACTACCTTTTTGACCTGGTGGTGGGGGTGTGGGGGAGAGACTCATTTTCCTCATCTGTACAATGAGATTGGACTGGATGGACTTTACATGTCATAGATCTAGAACTTGAAGGGGTCTAGTTTAGTGGCATCACATGATTTGGTTACACATTGAATATCTAACAACACCATTTAAAATATTATGTTAACAGAGTACTATTAACTACAAATAACTCTTCACCCATCCCAGGAAGGAGCTCAGCCAGATCACTACCCTGATAAGATCAGGTCTGCTGGTCACAAAGTGAACTGAAGGTTGGTTGTTATCTGGCAGGTTGGAGCTCTATGCACAGTCTATGTGGAAGATTCTGTATCACAGAACCTAATTGTTAGACGGTGGACACATCTCTCGTAGCTACTTTCTGTTTCTTGATTCTGTGTCCCTGTCCATCATACCAAGTGCTGCTATAATTTTCAGGTTCGTTATTTCTGAAGTGATATGATAGTTACCATGCGTTCTACCTTTCCAGTCTTAACCTTTGCTTCCCTCCACATACTCTCTAATCTACTGATGCTGGCCTCAGTGCTGTTCCTTGAACAAGACACTCTGTCTCTCAATTTTGGGCATTTTCATTGACTTATTCCCCATGCCTAGAATTCCCTTCCTTCTCATTTCTTCCTCCTGGTTTCTCTGGCTTCTTTCAAGTTTCAGCTAAAATTCCTACATTCTTTAAGAAGCCTTTTCTGATCTTAATTCCTTCCCTTTGAGATTACTTCCAAGTAATTTTATGAATATGTGTGTATATAAAAATATATATGGTATATATGTGTGTATGCGTATGTATACATACATAGTCATATATACATATATATATCTTGGTCAATTGTGTTTGACTCTTCGTGACTCCATTTAGGCTTTTCTTAGCAAAGATACTGGAATAGTTTGCCATTTCCTTCTCTAGCTCCTTTTACAGGTGAGGGAACTGAGGCAAAACCTGAGGTCACCCAGCTAGTAAGTGTTTGGGGCTAGATTTGAACTCAAGTCTTCCTAACTCCAGGCCCTGCATTGTATCCACTTCACTACTTATCTGTCCTACAATTCTTGTTAGTATATAGCTATTTGCATGTTGTCTTTCCCATTAGATTATGAGATCCTTTAAGGCAGGAGTGTTAATTATCGTGACTATCAAATCACTTTAAAAACAATGAAAATCACTTTTCTAGTTTAGCACAGGGCCTGACACATAGTAAGTGCTTAATAAATGCCTATTAATTTCAATTATCATATATATTTCATTCTGAGAGCAAAGTCTTGGAACTTTAGAGTGCCAAATGGGTATGACCATTCAGAGCATTCACATGATACAGGGATGTAAAGCTTCACCAAGATAAGAATAACCTCTCTGCTTTCTTCCCACTCCTCTACTCTTTACATACACATATTTCTCTTTTCTCCATTCAAATCTGTCTTTGGAAAAAAACCTCTTCAATTGCCCACTTCAGCATTTAACACTCTTCATCTCAATATTCTATTTTTATCGCCTAATCTAAATCTCTTATCCTGCAACTTAAGTTGTTACTATTATTCAGTGCTTGCCAGAGACTTAAAAAAAAAGCAACCCAACTCAAAGTTCATTGCCTTTTGTATAATAAACTGCCTGTAATCAAAGAATATTGTTAAGGAGGAACAAATGGTCAAATCAACGATAAAGTCTCATTGTTTAGTGTGTGTAGACTAAACAGTTCTTTGAGTGACTAAATTCCCACTTTTAGTGGGGTTGTTTTATATATAGACATAGCCCAGATTTAGAGTTGGAAGTGACCTTAGAGATGATCTAATCCAATCTCTTCATTTTACAGAAGAGCAAACTATAGCCCACAGAAGTGAAATGATTTGTCTAAGCTCACACAAGTAGTAAGAAGCAAACCTGGGATTTGAATCTGGATCTCAACTGCAAATCCAAAACTCTTTCCCTGATATCACATAAGGAAAATGGCTAGCACTGGGATGTCTCATCATGGCATTGGGACTCTCCAAGGTTATTTAAGTGCCTATAATCTCCAGTAGGCCTTTCATAACCAGATATCCAAGAAGCTCCATAGTTTAAAGATATTAATTTCAAACACATGATGATGAATTCTTTTTTTTGGCTGGATCAACTCATGAAAATATCACTAAGATGAGGGGAGAAAAGGAAGAAGTAAAAGAAGGGAAAATCTGTGCTGATGGAAGGAGTACCTACAATGATGAACCATAAGACTTTTAAAGATAAATGTTTTAAGTTTTCTCACTTTATAGACAATAACCATTAAAAATCAGTCACCAACATATAATTTTCATTACTTTGCTTTATTTCAAACTGTAAGAGAACTTAAACACCTAAGTTTAAAAGCTTCCAACCCTAAATCTGTGATCTTTTTCCTTAGTGAAGGAGTGGAGACTTTATGGAAATAAAAGTCCTAGATGAAAGAACACACACAAAGGGAAGCTGAAAAGGGCATGGGGTGGAAAAGGAAGATATTTGCCTTGGGGGCGTGATGGAGAAATCCAGAGGAGTACATCCAGGTGGGAAATGAAAGAGATGTTTGGTCAGGGGGCCCTCCTTCAGTGGAGGTTCTGGGAAGAGCCCTTCACTCTGACCTCCAGAGGGAGGGGCCCCAGGGCTAGGGGGTCTCATGAAGTGGGAGCTACAGGGCTGAAGTGATTTTCTAAGATAAAGAGGTTCCTTCCTGGAGCAGGATGAGAAGGCCAGAGGAGTACAGCCAAGTAGGAAATGAAAAGGAAAAAAAGCTTATGTTTATATGCCAATTTACAATTTGTAGATTGCTTTCACATACATCATTATTTGACTTCACAAAACTATGAGATTTGTAGTTGCAGTTATTATAAATTATTTATAATTATTATAAGTAACAATTGTTTCTGTTTTGGTCAGAAACCTTGAGGGTCTTCCCTTCCCAGATTAATTTAATTTTATTTTTGGACTAGGTAAAAGAGACCATTCTTCACCTCATTTTCATTTTATTTTGGGGGTTTTTCTTGGGGGGGGCAGGGCAATTGGGGTTAAGTGACTTGCCCAAGGTCACACAGCTAGTACATATGTCAAGTGTCCAAGGCCGGACCTGAACTCAGGTCCTCCTGACTCCAGGGCCGGTGCTCTACTCACTGTGCCACCCAGCTGCCCCCTTCACCTCATTTTTACCTAGCCTCAATCACTGTATGGGTATTGGCTTAGACAGACTGAGACCTGGGAAAGACATTAGCTCAAAAAGGCCAAGGCCTTCCAATGCATCCAGGGCCATCTTTATTTGTCCTGATCTGTATCTTGCCACTTGGACCCAGATGATTCTGGAGGAGAAAGTGAGGTTGGTGATTTTGCACAGCCCTCTCTCACTTAAATCCAATTCACTTGCAAGTCATGACATCTCCTTTGTGATGTCAGGGTTCTCTTCCAGAATGAAACACAATCAACAGCAACAATAGACATTGCCCAAATGACTGCTCTAAGCTTTCCCTCTCCCAGTGTACTCAAATGGATCTGTGAGCCCATTGATTTGGATATTTTCTCCAGTGATGCTAATTATAGTACATTAAGGCCTTCCCATACCAGGCAACTCTTATTCATGCCCTTCTTCCCATAAGTTTATTCCAAATAGTTAATAATATGCTAGACCCTCTTCCGTGGCTATCTCCTGACATTGAGAAGATTCCAGTGGGACATCTGTGTTGTCCACATGTTATTTCAAACTCTCTCTACGTGATCAGATCATTTCATTTTATGATATATATTTCCTTGATTCTATCTTTTATTCAGATGTTGCAATGTGTTCATGCCCATCATGAGTCTTTCTATTGTCTTCTGAATGATACTTGTTCTAAATTCTTCAGATTCTCTAATGTTTCATGATTATGATTTATGGTTTGACTATACCACATTCTTCAGTGAAAACAAACAAATTAGGCATAGACATTTTCCTTGAGAGTAAGCCCTATCCCTTTCATGTCTTTTGTGCATCCCTAGTCCATAATAGACTATAGGATAGGAGTGAGTCTTGTCATTTACAAACCAATTTATGAAAGGGATTTCCTAATGTGCCCATGGTCTCCTGGTGATTAAGGTAAAGGAGGATTTAATACAATCTTCAGAGGGAAAAATTCCTCTTTTCCTTGTAAGGCACAATGGATAATTTGGATGTTTTTTGGATTTTGCCACTCTATAAGAATAAGCAACCCAGGGTAAGAGAGGGATAAGTTATTCTAGTACTTACCTTGGTAGTTGGGTAAACAACCTTAGTAACTGAAAAGTGATGGTTGTTTTGAAATGTATTTCAATTTTTATTGATACCTTTAGTTTTTATACCACTTTCATTTCCAAATGTATTTCTTCCTACTCCTGTTTCCAGGGAGCAATCCCCTGTAACAAAGAATTTTTTTAAAAAAAGGAAGAAGGAAAAGAAAAAAAATCAGTTTAGCAGAACCAGCCCATACTTCAGTTACTCTGATAGTACATGCAACATTCCTTACCCATACTCTTCCACCTCCACAATGGAGAGAGAGAGAGATGTATTTTCTATGCCCTTTCTAGGGCCAAGTATGGTTACTATAATTACATAGCATTTGGTTTTATTTATTGTTTGCATTTTCGCCATTGTTGTCCTTTCATATATCGTTTTCCTGGTTCTACTTACATCACTTTGCTTCTATGCATGTATCTTCTCACACTTCTCTGAATTCTTTATAATCACTTTTTATGACATATTAATATTCTATTATGTTAACTTATTATAATTTAACTATTCTCACAATATGTGGGTATTGACTTTGTTTCCAGGTTATTACTAGAATAGTTGCTTTTTAACACACACATATATATCACTTTGGTGTTGTAAAGGTGCTTTATGTTCATTTTAAAATTTCATTCTTATGCTTACCTAACTGTGAGGATGAAATACCCCAGGTAATATTCCACCCATTTTTACAAATGAGGAAACAGTCTCAGAGATGTTGTGACTTGCTAAACATTTTTGTGGTTTGTTGATCAACTGTTTCAGTGATGTTTGACTGTTCCTGACCTCATTTTGTTTTGTTTCATTTTGTTTTTGGCCAAAGGTACTGGAGTAGTTTGCCATTTCCTTCTCCAGTTCATTTTACAGATGAGGAAACTGAGGCAAATGGGGTTAAGTGACTTGCCCAGAGTCACACAACTAGAAAGTGTCTGAGGCTGGATTTGAACCTGGGAAGATGAGTCTTCTTGGTTCCAAGTCTGCTAAGTACTCTACCACTGCACCACCTAGCTGCCTGCTAGTACTTAGTAAATCCTTTTTTATTGATTGACTTGTTGCCCAGGTCTATATAACCAGTAAGTGTTAGAAGCAGGATTTGAATTCAGATCTCCTTTGACTTCAACTCTAGAGTTCTTTCTCCAACACCACAAATAGCTGAGCGCAGACATTGCCTGTTCTTGCATCAAATACAGGAAAACTGAGTTCATTCTGAATATCTCCAGTTTGTCATGCCAGCATAAAGACTTATTTGGAGAATGTCATAAATTACCTGCTTATTCACCTGGCACTCTCTCTCCCTTCACCTTTCCCACTGAGGCAAACAAATAAACAGCAGAGAGATGATGGATCTGACTCTTCATGCCCAATGTGTTTTTTGTTTATAGCCAACATACTCAATAGGAACACAGTTCATGTTATGAGATGTGACAGTTGTGTTATAAGGTAAAATAATTTTTTACCTGTTCTACATACACAGTTTCTAGATTCAGACAGGTAAGACATACAAATCTCAAATAAGTGATTAACAGTTAAGAATCAGAAATAATTTCACAGGTAATGGTGTAGTCATCATTTGGGAATCTAATTAGAGAATCTAATTCTCTTAGGAATGGAGGACATTATTTTTAATTAAATAAAACAATATGAAAATGAGGAGGGGGTATCTAATTCAGGCTATATTTACTTCAAAGTGATCTTTTAAAAAATATTCTACCCTTCCAGGGATACAATCAACTCTTCCACAGGATTCCAGGTAACCAACAGATCTAATCTATCTCACACAAAAAGTAGTCGGCTCTGGACAGACATGAATGGTAGGTCATTGAAAATCTGGCTGTCTCTGCCTCTGTCTCTTTCAAGTAATCATTTAAATCTTTCCTTCAAAGACCTACTTGTAGGACAAGATATCAGAGCTATTGAAAACTCAGTGAAAGGAAAATCTTTCCCTTTGGATATGAGAGAGACAGTGTATCAAAATAAAAGATTAAAAGAGATGTGAAAATCTGCTGTGATTACGACATGGAATCCTGGTTCTTAGATCCTTCAAGTAACTGACAGCTTAAATATTTATCCATTTGTGTCTATCATCTCATTAAATGCTGTAGAATAAGAAATGGGACTGGCTCATCTACACTTTTATATGCATAAAAGAGAAAGCTTAATAATATATTTAGACTAACTAAATGAAAATAATACCCTAAAATATTTTAGGAATTGAGAGAATTATTTGTTACTAAATAAATTAATACCAACAAGGGAAATCTCAGTTCAAATAGAGCTCTTTTAAATTGACTTATTTAAAATATTATTTTCTGCTGGTGTGAATAATAAAATGCATTATTACTTAATTCTAGTGCATTGAATTAGTCTCTCCTGTCTAATTTCCCTTCCACGTAACTGCTGAAATGATATTCCTAAAGAAAAGGGCTGACCGTGTTATTGTTCTGCTCAATAAACTCCAGTGGTTCCCTATTTTCTCTAGGATAAACAATAAACTCCACTGTCAAATCCTTCTACAACCTGGCTCCAAACTGCCTTTCCAGGTTTTTTACACATCATTACCCTGTAGTCACTCTATGCTCCAGCCAACATACCCTTATAGAATTACAGTAGGAAGAGACCTTAGAGATCATCTAGTCCACTCCTTTCATTGTACAGGTGAGGAAACTGAGGCACAGATCAGTGAAGTGACTTATCCAAAGTCTTACAGATGTGAAGTGGCAGATTTTCTGATTTCAGGTTTTCTGACACCAGACCCAGTCCTCTTTCTCCTCTACCTGACTTTTCAGGAATAGCTTTTGCTATTCCTTAAGTACAATACTCCATATTGTATCTCTGCACTTTTGTACCCTCCTCATTGTTGTTTATTGATTTCTTCTGCTTCTTACATCATCATATCTATCCCTCTTCCCTTCCTCCCAGAGAGCCATCTCATATAATATTTTTTAAAAAGGAAAAAAAAACAATCAACACAGCCTATTGACATGTTGAAAAAGTCCAAAAACATACGCAATGTATAACACTTTGGGGCCTCTTACCGCCACTAAGAGGTGGATTGGGAGTGTCCACTCATATCTCTTAAATCAAGCCCTGCTTGATTTTTATAATTTTGTTGCTTTTTATTTACTTTTGAATTTTTGGGTGTGTAGATGTTCTTTTTGTGTACACTGTTTTAGTTACTAGGTAATATATGTATATATTTGTCTCTGTTTATTTCATTCTGCATCAGTTCATATAGATCTTTCCATGTTTCTCTATATTTATCACACACATCATTTCTTACAGGACAGTAATATTCTACTATATTCATGTGCCACAATTTGTTCAACTCTCCCCAATTCATGGGTATCTACTTTGTTTTCAATTCTTAGCTACCACAAAAGTGATCCTATAAATATTTTGGTGTATCTGGAGACTTTCTTCTTATCGATGGCTTCTTTCTTATCGATGGGCATAAGTCCAGTAATGAAATCTCTAGTTCAAAGGGGATAGACAGTTTGGTCACTTTATTTGCATAATTCCATATTGCTTTCCAAAATGGTTGTACCTTTCATTCCATAGTCTCTCCAGTATTGAGTATTGACATTTTTTGGTCAATTTCCCAATTTGCGTCGTATGAGGTGAGACCTCAGGGTTATTTTGATTTGCATTTCTCTTTATTATTATGATTTAGAGCATCCCTTCATGTGGTTGTGAATAACTTGTAATTTTTCTTTTGAGAACTCTGTTCATATTCTTTGACCACTTATCTATTGGGGCATAGCTATTAGTTATATAGCAAATAAATAAATGAATATACACACATACACACATATATTATTTGATTTATCTTGGATACCAAACTCTTATCAGATAAATTTGAAACAAAGTTTCTATTTATTTATTTTTACCATTCGACTACTTCCCTTCTTATCCTAGGTGCATTAATTTTGTCTGTGCTCACTTCTAACTCTTAAAATCTTTAGCTTCCTTCAATGATCTGCTCAAGGGCTACTTCCTATACAGGCCTTTCCTGGTTTATGGTTTTTTTCATAGCAAATACAAGGTGATGTCTCCAAAATTACTTTGCATTTACTATGTAAATATTTTCCCCAATATAATATAAACTCCCTGAGGGAAGATACTGTTTAATTTTTGCCTTTGGATTTCCTATGTCTGGCACTTGATAGACATATCAGTTGCTCAAGAAATATTTTTGATTAATTGATGTGGAGTAGTATGAAATTTGGATAATTTAGGCTCTCATCTCTACTCTGAGGCTTTAATTCATCTGGATTGGCAGCTTAGATCACATGTTAATTGCTTATATCTCCTTTTTACTTGAAAGGAGATGGATATTGGAACTTCTAGATCTGAGACATGTTATATATTTCTATTAAACACTTGATCTAACAGTTTGTGAGTTGTTAGCAACTAAATGGTCAATTACAGAAGAAATGATTGAGTTTTAAAGCCATCATTTGTTTATGACTAATCAAAATGATTAATCTGATTGTCTTTATGACAGCCAGAAATATTTAAATAGACATTCTGTTGCTCTTATTTCAACCATATAATAATAATGATGACTAATGTTAATAATTGATTTACATCTGTTATGTCATTTGATCCCTCCAATAACCCTTAGAGGATGTGCCATTATTTTTATCAGTTTACAGAACCAGAAACTGAAGCTGAGAGAGGTCAAATTACTTGCCCAGGACACATAGTTAAGAAGTGTTTGCAGTCTAGTCTGTTGTTGCTAGTCAGAACCTACTATGGTTTTAAAAATGTAACTGACCACATTTTGGCCATGCCTTCGATATGCTCATTATGTAGATAGGAGTATATGAACGTAAGAGATTGCTCACCACATAACCTAGGAACACACACACAATCATCAATATTAATGTCTGCTTTCTTTCTTCCCCCTCTCTTTTTTAATCAGTGTTATACTCATAGAATAAAAAAACACCAATCTTAATATCTGTTTTCTTCCCCCCTCCTTTTTCATCAATGTTACATTCATAGCTATTTATATTTCTGGAGAAAGATCTGTGGAAAATAGAGTATTTTATTTGTTTCAAGTGGTGGGAAAGAATGATTTATAAGAATTGTATCCTCTCTCACAAACAAAATATAACCGTAGGATTTTGTGTGGTATTTCCCTAAATGCTTTTCTTTTTAAGAGTAAGATTTATGTGTCTTTGTTTTGTACGTCTGGGGTAGCTAGGTGGCACAGTGGATAGAGTGCCAGGTCTTCTTGAGTTCAAATCTGGCCTCAGACACTTAACACTTGTAGACTAGTCACTTAATCTTGTCTGCCTCAGTTTCCTCTTCTGTAAAATTAGCTGGGGAAGGAAATGGCAAACTACTCTAGTGTCTTTGCCAAGAAAACCCCAAAAGGGGTCACAAAGAGTCAAATACAACTGAAATGACTGAACAACAAGGTTTGTGTGTTATAGTCATTTTATAATATTCCCCTCACCCCATAAAGGATTGAACTCTCCCCTGTAACCAAGCAAAAACAATGGATACAGTGACTGACAGTATGTGCAACATTCTGGGCCCACAGTCTCCAACCTCCCTATGAGTGGAAGTATATTTCATTATTTCTTCTCTAAGATGAAGGTAGATGATTACACTTGCTGAAACTTCAGTTTCCTTCTAGTGTACTTTTTCATTCATTATATTTCATTGCCAGCAGCAGCACAAGTGTAGGATGAAGTTATTGACACAAAAAGACACAAACACGGGTCTAGGCAAGCTGTATAGTCTGGCTATAGACTGATTTTAATGGGGTTACTGACTATTTTATACTGGTTAATTGCTGAGTCATTCTGACTTCTCAGAAAAGTATGGTGAAGTAATGGATTAACATATTTTTTATCTCCTTGTTCCTGGGAATGAGATGCTAGTCTCCTAACTGCTAACCATATTGAAACATTTCTGTTCTTTCCCATGTGGGTAGTAGCTGCGAAGGCGGGTATTCACTGCCATGTCTTCTTATCCTTAGATAGCTTTTGCTTTGCATAGATCTATCCTCAAATGACCTTGCCTAGCAGAGATCTAAGAGGCTGCCTTGCAGAGGTCTAAGAGGCCTAAACAGGTTATAGCTGGCTCTCCACATTTCATTTGGTGTATGCTATTGGTTTTGCTTTTTCTATCTGCTTTAGTTTCACATACATTTCCCCATGCTTCTCCAAATTCTTCATATTGGTCATTTTTATGGCATAATTATATCTTAATTCATTTATATACTATGCAAATGATGCTAATTTAAAGGCACCTTGGTTGTTACCTGTAACACCAATGCTGCTTGCAGCTACTGTTGAGGTGCAAGGCCAATAACACCAGCACACAGAAGGGCTGCTAGTACAGGTTCTTTGCTACTTTTCTAAGGAAAGCAACTTAAAGGGGTTTACAATCTCAGTTTAATTAAATATACATATATCATTCACTTAACTCGGGGGAAAAAGTCAGCACCCTGAACTTCAGAGAAAACACAAGAAATTACAAGCAGAAATTATATAAACAGAGCAAATAACACAAATCAGCAGACAGGGTTTCTGTCTGTCCATAGCAATACATACATAGTTACCAGAGAGAGAGAAGCACCAACACCTGGGTTTTTAAAGCCGGGGTGGGGGGGGGCCTCCTTAATTGCTACCCAGAGTCTTGTCTGGCTATATCACAAGAACACTCTTCCCATGAGTGAGCCCCAAAGCAAAACACTAACCTCAGAGTGTATATACACTTCTTCAGGGTCAGCCCACAGAGAGTGTCACAACCATGTGACTCAAACTCATGTGACTTAGGCTTTCTTGTGATTTAAGCAGGTCATTGAAGACTCTTGATTCAATCAAAGACTCTTGATTCAAACAAAAGCAAGGCTCAATCAAAGGCACTTGATTGCCTTAGTTCTGAGAAGCACTCCAAAAGAAAAAAAACAGCAAAAAGTCCTACTTTACTTGACGTTGCATTACCCCTCTGTAAAAATGCACAGAGAGCCGGGTGATCCTGAATTATAGCATCATGTTTATCAAGGTTAATAACCTTAATGATGCAAGATTGTTGTTGTCATTTTTAACTGACATTTACATAGGGTTTTAATGTTTGTAAAGTGCTTTATATACATGCATGTTCAACCATTCCCCAATCTATGGACCTAACTTTGCCTAACTGGTCTCCTTCATAATTTTATAAGTTGTTATTCTTTTAAGGATACCCAATGGGTTTAAAAAGTGAAGACTTTTTATGTTTTGAAATATTGTTTTTGCTTTTACCCTATTACCTGCATCCACAGTGGTGAACTAAAGTGGTGACCTACTAAAGTAGAAAAGTTCAGGAACCGTGATTTTTCAATAATATTCTTATTCCTCTGTTTTAAAACATTGAGCTCAAATACATACATGCATGCGTATCAATCCATCTATCTATCTATCCCTTTTATTTATCCCTTTATTTATGTTTGTTGATTAACTGATATGGCATAGAATGAAATCTGGAAAATTTTGGCTCTCTACTCTGAGGCTTTGAGGCTTTAATTCATCTGTATTGGCAGTTCAAATTCACCAGTTAATTGTTTATATCTCCTTTTTCCTTGAATGAAGATGGATATTAGAACTTCTAGGATCAGAGACACATTAGATATTTCTATAAAACAGTGATCAGTTCAAGTATAAGGATGTGGCCCTTTAAGACAGGCAATCTTGCTGATTGAAAAGGGCAAAGGCAAAGATAAATGTGAGGTCTATTTTAAAAATAAGCAAAAGTGAGTCATCAGAGACAGTATACTTACTCAAGTCTAAGACTGCCTCCATGTCTTATTTCCCATTTGCATATGACCTTTAACATATGACCAGCAGGAGAACTTTGGCATTAATAAACAGAGAACTCTGAACCCTACAATGGTTTTGTTATTGTTGGACAAATGTACATTGTCCGGTTTTGGTTTATTCTGTAAAGCTGATGATTTAGTAAGTGTATTAATTAATCGCTGTAAGATAGGATAAGGCCCCTCACTGAGCAGCTCTGAACCAGGAAAGATCTTAGAGACTGAAGAAGCATAGAATATGTCTCTCTGCACAGTGATCTATTTCCTGGGAGGTAGAAATCCCTCAGAGCTCAGCCAAAAGATCAAATCTAGAGGAGCTTCTGCAATTTCCAGGCAGGGGTCTTTGCCATTTCTGAGAACAAAAACAAAAACACAACCGGAAAGCACAGCACTACCTTGAAGTGAAAAGGCCTGGTTCAGCCAAGGAGTAGCCTGGCCCAGTGGCAGACCAACCTGGCCCAGGAGAAAAGTGGTCAGGGCCAACAGAGGAGCAGCCAATACTTGTAGCAGCAGAGTAGCTTGTCCCAGTAACTAAGCAGTAGTGAAGTAACCTAGCTTTTTTAGCAGAGCAGTTCAGTTTAGCAGCAGAGTTATCAGTCTAACCCAGACTGACATGAACATCAGTAAACTTTGTGGAAATAGTGTCTGAGAAATGACATCAAGACCCATAGTTATAGTTATGACTTTCCCTTGTCTCATTTGAACCTCATTAATAATAATATCTAGCATTTATATTTATATAGCTCTTTAAGATTTGCAAAGCACTCTACATATATTATCTCAGGAGATCCTCACAACAATCTTGTGAAGTTGCTGCTGTTATAATCCCAATTTTACAGGTGAGGAAACTAAGGCTGAGAGAACTTAATAATTTATGCAGGGTGATACCTATTAAATGTCCAAGGCAGGAATAGAATTCATGTCTTCATGACTTCAAGTCCAATCCTCTATCCACTGTGCCATGTAGCTCCCTATTATATAGTACTTTATATTTGTGGCCCCCCGCCTCCTTTCCCACAAACACTGTATGCATTCGTGGGGAAGTTCTTGCCAGGCTGATGGTAGAATGTTCTATAATTATTTTTCTTGCTTTGCTTCTTAAGTAAATGCTTATGTTAAGAGTTGAGTCAATTGGCTGATTTGTTAACACAAAGCATACTGGTTGGGGTTCAGGAACTAAAGTCTTAAAAGGAATTGCCACGCACAAGGTTACCTCTAGAAGCCTGAGACTAGTTACAATAGCCATCCCATATGAGTACCCAACCTGCTAGCATCTAGCATGGGATGATGTTGGGGAAGTAAGCTGAGAGACAGAGAGAGAAAGAGAGAGAGAGAGAGAGAGAGAGCGAGAGGGAGAGAGAGAAAGATTGAGATTACATGAATAACTGAATTTTGTTAAATTTATATCATAAATATATCATATATCATATATATCATGTCTACTGTTTAGAGAATATGTCTGTTTCAAATTCACATATTGCCAAATATATCATTATTGATATGCTGTGGAAAACATTGGATTTGCTCTCTAAAAATCTGGATCCAAATCATTCATCTTTTGTTTAGCATTTATGTGACTTTGGACTAGTCATTTTACCACCCTGAACCTATTTCCTCATCTATAAAATGAGGGGATTGGACTAGGTGACCTTTGAGGTCCTTTCTAGCTGTATTATCTAGGAGCCTACCATCCTCTGAACTTTTAACTTTGCCTCACCTATACAATTGGGGGTGGGGGTCCCTTTCAACTTTAAATTCATATGGTTTGTAGTAGTCTGCATTCATATTTTGCAATCTTTTGTCTGTCCTCTCTTGTCCTGTCCTCACCTCCACTCCTGTTTTCCCACAAACATCAGGGCAATCTGAGTGAGAAGGAGAAATTTGAATCACTAGTTTTTAGATATCAGAATTTTGGACAGTTTCTTTAAAAAAGTCACATTTTCCTTCATATCTTTGGGTCTGTCTGATATTTCTTTTCCAGAATCCCCATTTCTTTCCAGGATGTAGGGGGAATATATGAAATGTCAACTCTATTTTCTTTATGTTCTCTTCTATTAACTTTGTAAATAATATTTTAATGACATGTGGCTGTAGCATTTGATTTGAACTTTATGGGGTTCAAGGTTTATTCTTTGTTTACTTATCAGTAAAAATAAATAAATCTAGGGAGCCATAAAGGATTAAAGACATTTCTTTTCATTACTCTACGAAGAGTGAATGAAGAGTAAAGGGAAAAAACAGAAAAGATGCGGGGGAGGTGTGTGTTTCTATTCAACAGCTACTGAATCTAGCTTACTAGTTTATACCTACTACATTTCTCAATCTTATTACCATGGTTAGCAAAAATTGTCATCATTAATTGACTAGAGTTAGTAAGAAAATACACAGAGAGAATGAAAATGTTTTCTTGTGAGTATGATGTAAGAAAGAGAGATAAGGTTACCTGTTTCTTCTTTATCTTTTAGGGGGTAAGGATATTTAGAAGGATAGCAAATCATTAGCAAGTTAATTCTTCAGTAAACAGTAACAGAGTAACCACAGAGCAGAGTGGGACTAACAGTTACACACTAATTTTGGCACAAGAAAAATCTCAGAATCACACAGTTTGAGAGCTGGAACGTCCCTTCATGGCTTAGTGAAGGAATCTCTATTAGTACATATCTAATAGATGATATTCTAGCCTTTGCTTGAAGATTTCTGGGGGAGGACCCCACAACCTCTTAAGGCAGCAACTTCTACTTTTAGACACTTCTACCACTAAGTTTTTCCTTACATAAAGCCTAAATTGACCTCTTTGCAAATTCCACTCACTGCTTCAGTTTCTGCCCTCTGGAGCCAAATAGAATAAGTCATATGAGTTCCTTCAAGTACTTGAACACAATCATCATGGCCTACCCATCTTCTCAAGGCACAATACTCATATATCATGAACTCAAAGGCCTTCATGATCTTGGTGGTTTTCTTTTGGACTCTCTCTAGCTTATCAATGTCCATCTTATACCATAGTATTCTTTTTTTTTTTGAGGCAATGAGGACAAAGTAATTTGCCTAGGGCCACATAACTAGGAAGGGTCTGAAGCTGAATTTGAACTCAGGTCCTCCTGACTCCAGGGACAGTACTCTATCCAATGTGACCCATATCATAGTATTTAGAACTGAATATAGTACTGCAGATGAAATTAAAGAGCCCAGAGTACAGTGGTATTATCACAATCTCTGTTATACACAGTTGATCATCTGAACTAGGAGAGGGCAAGAATGGAATAAAATTAATAGCCAGCTTTTTTCTAGTACTTTAAGGTAGGCCCATACACTTTACCTATATTATCCTATTTGATACTCACAACAATGTGAAGTAGGGGCTATTTTTATCCCTGTTTTATAGATGAGGAAACTAAAGTCGAGAAGAGTTTAGTGAATTGCCCATAGTCACATGGGTAATGTCTGAGGAAGGATTTGAAACTGTCTTCCTGATTCCCGTTCCAACATTCTATTTGTATCACCACCCAGCTGACTTATTTTCAAAGAGGACAAATGACATTATGATGTGATGGGCGATGTCTTGGCTTGCATGTGAATTGGATTTAAGAGTTGTACAAAGTCATCAGCCTCATTCTTTTTTCTAGTCATTGAAGTCTAGTGGCAGGACAAAAGGCATGATGACTGGTGATGGTCCAGGATACAGTGGATGACCTTGGCATCTTCAATGTCTGACCAAACTCTAAGTGCTCCACAGTGTTTGTTTCAGCCTCCTTCATGGATGTTAGAACAAATTGTTCTCATCTCCTCATTCTTCCAGGGGAAGTCTTCACGTGCTTGGGATAGACATTACCCTAACTCACTGATGGGTTGCCCTCAACCTGATTTAGCCTGTTTGCCCAGATGGTTTTACCAGAGTGTGGCTACTGTGCATGCTACAGCTTCTTGGAGCCACTGGTGAGAGTTGGGCGAGAAGTGGACACCAAAAGTGGATAAGCAGCCCTGAAAAGAGCTTAGCAAGTCCTCATAACAAAGGTTCTAATCCTCCCTGAGCTCCTCATACACCCTCAACTGCCTTAATAGATAGGCAAAGACAGATAAATAAAACATTTATTTAGAGCTTGATATGTACCATGCATAGTGGTAAATGCCTGGAATACATATAGAAACAAAATGAAATATAGTTCCTGCCCTCGAGGAGTGTATATTTTCATGGGGAAGACAATACATAAAAAGGAACTGTAAAAAACTGAAATTGGTGCAGGGGCAAAGTGGAGAGTAGTAAAAGTTAGGATTGGAGCTAAGAGGAGAGTGAATGTGGCTGGCTCAGGCACTTCCTCTAATGGAGGTTAGTGGCATTCACTAATCAAGAAGTGGGACAGAAATCTCATCTAGGATGAGAGTGCTGCTAGAATAGATCTACGGAAGTCCAGAGAGTCTTTAGGATGTGAGAATGAGTTAATCAGAGTTTTATTCAGTTGTTAATCAGTCATGTCTGATAGTCTGTGACCCCATTTGGGTTTTTCTTGGTGAAGATACTGGAGTGGTTTGCCATTTCCTTCTCCAGGTCATTTTACAGATGAGGAAACTGAGGCAAACAGGGTTAAGTGACTTGATCACACAGCTTGTAAGTGTCTGAGGCTGAATTTGAACTCAGGTCCTCCTGACTGTAGCCAGTACTCTAAATTTTAGTCCCTGAGCAATCCTCTAAAAGTCATTTTAGCCTTCCTTCCCTCTGGTAACCACTCTCTTTACTTCTCCCCCCACCCCCAAAGAAAAACAAATGAAAATAAAACACTTGTTTAATAAGAAGCCATGAAGAACACCAGGCAGGAGATTCATTGCAGAGTCAGAGGTGAATAGAGAATACCTGTAGATGGCAAAGTCCGGCAGATTCTCCTATTTGTAGATTACATTATGCTGGTTGCATCACATTGCAGTTTTTACAAATGAGATCCATAATCATGCTAAGGATCTTGTTACTCTTATAATGCATTTAATTAACTGATGACTGTTATTTTCAATAGAATATTCAATATCTTCAATATTAGCACTTATAAATAGTGCTTAATGAAGCTAGCAAAGAGATAATAATGTTTGATTTGCTCTCCCCCACCCCCCAAGTTGGTTTGGTGTACAGAAGTTGTTTTCCAGTTCAGGGAATGTTTATTGAGCACCTACACATGCAAGGTAGAAGGCATCAATAAAACTTTGTTGAGAAGTGAAAAGAATGCATATAAACTCAGGAACTAACGTATTGACCTTTGACAGACTAACTGGGTGATGGACATTAGGTAATTATGATCCATGAATGATTCATAGTGTCTCCCACCTGATGTGTATATTTATTCACTACATATTTTAACATCTAGTTCCCACAAAAAAGCCCAAGTCTTGAAGAACAGATGTTTTATAATCCTAAGAAGGCCTGATAGTTTCCTAAAGTACTCCAATTTCAGCAGATGGCTACGTTCAAATGGTGACTGCTGCCCTGAAGAGTATTTAGAAGACTGTGTCACAGAGTTTGCACCTTTTATGTATGGCAAGAAACAAATCATTGAAATAGTTAAATTTTGCAACTGTTCCCACAACACACTGTGCTGCCTGCCTGATGGCTAAAACAAGACAAAACAAAGAGGAAGAAGGAATAGACGAAGCAATAATCATTTTTAGTCAGTTAGTCCTTACTTTGTGGTGGGCACTCTGCTAAGCTGGGTGTATGAAGAAAGGCAAAAAAAAAAATCCCTAGGTCCTTCCTTCAAGAAGCTCACGTTCTAATAGGGGAGGCAACATATAAATAAGTAGGCACAAATAAGATACAATTATATCCCAATTAGTGTGAATAATGAATCCTATGAATTGGTCATATTATTTGAATTCACACTGCATATTTCCTCTTCGATGGAACCAATCACTATATATCACACAATTATAACTTCAAACAGTGTAAATCTGAATGCATATGGCTACCCTATAGGATTTATTATTCACACTAATCAAGACCTACTTGTGTATACAGAGTAGATGGGAAGTAATCTCCAAGGAGAAGGCATTAGCACCTGAGGGATTTAGGTGGGGTGAGAATTTGAGTATTTAAGGAATCCAGGAATTTTCAGTTGTCCACCTAGGTCTGTGATAATTTGAGTAAAAATAAATGAAGCAAGAGTGTTGGGGAGGCAGGTGGTGGGGAGCAAGAAGTATTCCAATTTCCCCTCCAGGAAGTGTGTGTGTGTGTGTGTGTGTGTGTGTGTGTGTGTGTGTGTGCAGTGTGAATGAAGGTATATCCAGTGCTAGAGAGGATAGTGGCTAGGTGATCTTTCCTACAGTATCACTCTGTGGGGAGCCAGGTCTCAGTGAGCGCAAATCCAATTCCATTTTCTTGCAGATAGTAACTGATATATAGTAAGATGACTTAGAGACAAGGAAATTGAGGTCCAGGGAGGTGAGGCAACTTGTCAAGGTCATGAAATATCCAGTACTTTTTCATATTTTTATTATTCAGTTGTTTTTTGGTTGTGTCTGACTCTTTGTGACCCCATTTGAGTTTTTTTTTTTTTGGCAAAGATGCTGTGTGGTTTGCCATTTCCTTCGCTAGTTCATTTTATAGATGAGGAAACTGAGGTAAACAGTGTTAAGTGACTTGTCCAGTGTTATACAGCTAGTAGGTGTCTGAGGCCAGATTTGAATTCAGGAAAATGGGTCTTCCTGACTCCAGGCCCAGCACTCTATTCACTGAACCTTGAACTGAATAAGTGGGTTTGTTATTGTTCAGTCATTTCAGTCATGTCTGACACTTCATGACCCCATTTGAGGTTTTCTTGGCAAAGACACTGGAGTGGTTTGCCATTTTTTATCCAGGTCATTTTGCAGATGAGGAAAATGAGGCAAACAGGGTTAACTGACTTGCCCAGGGTCACATAGGTAGTGTCTGAGGCCAGATTTGAACTCATGAAGATGAGTCTTCCTGACTCCAGAACCAATACTCTCTACATTGCACCAACTTTTCATATTTGCATACACTCTAATGAAGTAAATGAAAGGAAAAAAACCATGAAATAAATTAAGTTACAATTTTGTAGTAATTTATTTTAAATTACCTTGGAAGTAGAGATAAGCAAAGTGTATTATTTTACAGCACATATTGGCTAATCATGTCGCCCCCTGTAAAACGCAATAGTCTTTACTAACCTCTGTAAACTAAACTTGAAACACAACCCAGGAGGCACTGATATATTATTGACTTTGAACGGATGACTGATTGGTCCCAGCTCACTGCTGAATTAGAAGAAGGAGAAAGAGATATTTTAAAATAGTTTCAAGGAAAAGACAATGCCAGACTCAGAGTATGGAGACATTCCTTGCTTCTTTATTAATTTTAGCTTCAAAGATGAAATACATCCTGAATCAGAAATATGTGACTTTTTGACAAACTTTCCAGTAAGCATCACTTGCGTGCTAGCATGTGTACCCTCAACCAAGCTGCAATTAATTAATTAATTACCTATTGTATGCTGGGCACAATGCTATTGAGAGAAAAATGAAATATCTCTTGCCCTCGAGGAGAACTTAAGGGAGACAGCATGTCTATAACTAAATGTGTACAGAAAATACACAAAATAAAAAACAAAGTCCTTTAATTTGCAAGCTGCTCAAAATAAGTTCATGTTCTTTCCATCTTTAAAAAAACAAAAACCTCATTTAATACTAAAATTTCCTTTGGTTATCATTCTGGATTTCTTCTTCCTTTCAAAGTCTAACTCCTAGAAAAAGATCTCTATACTTTTTAGGCCTGACTCCCTCATCCCACACTTATTTCTCATGCTGGACAATTTCTATATTTTGTGCAAAGAAGAATAAGGTAAGGTCTTTTGATGAGAGGGAGAGGTTCAGGATTATAGGGGTTAGAAGTCCCTGCAGCATTACATATTTTAGTCCACAGATCAAGTGTTTATTCTTCTGGCCAGAATAGAATGTCTTCCTAAGAAAATAGACCACACAAGTCAGGAAAATTTTATTCAACATCACCATCTACTGGTGACTCAGTATGATTAATATCAAGATATTGAAGGGAGCCAAAGTTCCTAGTTTGCAAGACGCATTTATGATATCATGAAATGGTGAAATGTTGGGTTGACAGCTTCTGAAGCAGCATTATTCCCAGCAGCATCAATGACCTAAAATCAACTAAGATGATATCATCCAATACATGGGGCATTATTTTAGATCTTCATACCCTCAGATCAGATTACTGTGATGGACCTTTAATTGTTCTCTTTGCTTCACGAACCACCACCAACTTTATTTCCCCAAAACATTGATTCTTATTACACTAATTTCTGCTTGTTGTTTTCAGTTGTGCCCAGCCCTCTGTGACCCTATTTGGGGTTTTCTTTGCAAAGATACTGGAGTGGTTTACCATTTCCTTCTGCAGCTCATTTCACAGATGAAGAAACTGAGGCAAACAGTGTTAAGCGACTTGCCCAGAGTCAAATAGCTTCTTAATTTGCATCTATGGCCAAATTTGAACTCAAGTCTTCCTGACTCCAGGGTTGGAACTCTATCTACTGCACCACCTAGCTTGGAAACCTATACTTGTCACCATCTTCCCCATCTGATCAAGTTGGGACTACTTGT
The DNA here is from genome assembly GCF_011100635.1 of Trichosurus vulpecula. NCBI lineage: Eukaryota > Metazoa > Chordata > Mammalia > Diprotodontia > Phalangeridae > Trichosurus > Trichosurus vulpecula. The sequence continues at coordinate 147,964,097 of NC_050579.1, read as the reverse complement.
GTTGGTATCCAAGGCCCCTTATTAACTAGTATCACTCTTCTACTTTGCTCTGTCTAGTCAGAAAATCAGTCATTTAGTTGTGAACATTGATTAAGCACCTACTATGTGCCTGGCACTAGGTGCTTGGGATACAAAGAAAGGCAAAAAGATAGTCTCTGCCCTCAAGAAGCTTGTGTTTGAATGGAGGAAATAACTTGCAAAAAATTGTACACATATTGTAAATGGAAGATACCCTCAGAGGGAAGACACTAGTGGGGTTACACTATTCTAGAAGCAGGTGTCATGGTGTGATGGGAACAGTACAAGACTTGAGATAAGACCTGGATTCAAATCTTGGCTCTGCCATTTACTCTCTGGCCTAGAACAAACCATTTACTTTCTTTGAGACTCAATTTCCTCATGTGTAAAATAAGGATGCCTCAGGGTTGCATTAAAAATCCAATTAATTAATGTATATAACACATTTTGAGAACCTGAAAGCTCTTTTTTATAAATTTTATAATATAAATATAATATAAATATATAAATTTATAAATTTTGTAAATTTATAAATTTAATCTTTTTTTCCCTCTATTTGTAAGAGATAGCATGGTACAGGGGAAATGAATGCTGGACTTAGAGGTGGGAAGACATAAGTTCAGATCCTACCTTCTGGCACTTACTAGCTTTGTGACCATGGACAAGTCTCTTGACTTCTCTGAGCTTTAAGTGCCTTTCTAAGATGTATCTTCTAAGTTGTAGAGTTTGTATATGGTGGAAGGGGTTCCCATACTTATGAAAAACACATTTTGGAGACTTCTTCGCTATCTGAACTTATTTCTCCTTTGTGATAAAGTAGATAGAATGTTAGACCCAGAATCAGAAAGATGTGTTCAAATCCTGTCTCAAACAATTACTATCTGTGTGACTTAATCTCTTAGGTCCCAAGTTTCCTTATCAGTAAACATGAGACACTTGTATTTAATGACCTCTAGGGTCCCTTCTAGCTCTATATCTACAAACTCGTGGAGCTTCAGTATGTCTGATCTCTTACTGTTCTCCATATACTCCGTGCTCATTCTCACAAAATCTATGGGAATAAGCATGGAGGGTATATAGAGAACAGTAAGAAGTTTTTTCTTACACTGTGGCCTTCGTATCTCTTTACCTGAAATATGTACCACTATTCCTTTCTGCTAATCTGAGTTCTATTTTGTTCCAGGCTTGGATTAGATCACACTTTCTCCATGAATCCTTTTCATGACTTAGAACATCCATAATGATCTGTCTCCTTTCTGAAGTGTAGAGCAAAGATGTCAAAGTACTAGCTACAACATTTCCCATATATGGCTGAACCAGATTAAAATGTAATTGGAAATATTTGATGAAATAAAAATCCAATGTACATAGATAGTGTGAATATGTAGCTTTCTAAGGTTTAGCATCAAACTCTTTTTGAGTTTGACACCATTGGTATAGAGCACTTACTGAAGTCAATTCTATAGGAACCAGCTCTTACATACACACACAAACATGCACACACACATACATATGCACACACACATGCACACACATGCATACATACATAGACTGTCTCATGCTGCTCTCCTGGTGTTTCATATATGTAAAATTTCCCTCTCCAATAAGATTAAAAGCTCTTCAAAGGCTCCCAGCCTGCTCCACCCAGTACCTAATCTGTAAGATCCCCTCCAACACTGACAATTTCTTGTTTTAGTCTAAAGAGAGTCAGACTGAAAACCAAGAAGGAAGACTTCAGGTGAACTCTAGCTTCTGAAACACAAGTGACTTTGGATAAGTCACTTAATCTGGTGCTCTAAGTCATTCCCTAAGACTGTTAATTGCAAAGAACAGACATATTCTTATCCTTATATGATCCTGGGAAAATAGTAGGTGCTTAATAAATTAGAAGATACAGTCTATTTGGTTTCATAGAAAGTACCCTGGGCTTGGGCTTATAATTGAATTTAAGTCTTAGTTCAGTTATTTACTAGCACATATAACAAATCCCTTCAGCTTTCCCAGCCACAGTTTCCACATGTGTAAATTGTGGATAATAATACTCACAAAAATGCAATACACATTTGTTGCAAGTAAAACTCACTTTAAATTATAGATGGTTACAGGAATATAAGAAGTAGTAGCAGGAGCATCAGCTTTAAATTTTGGGCCTAAAAGAAAATAAAATAATCAAGGTTTTCATTATCATTGGTTAACTGCAGAATAAAGTAACTCTCCTGGGGATGTTTGTGGATCTGTTTGGATGTTATTATGTTAATAGTAAAAGGATATAGAGTATACTCTGGGATGTTGTCAGGAGACACTGTTTTTTCTGGTTTAAATTGATTGGAAAAAAAAGTTAAAACACTGTTTATCCAAAGTTATTTGTAAGAATGCTTGCTTTGTTAGATGCTTTCACCCTTCTGAAAAAAAAACAAAGGGAAAAAAAACAGAGCAGGGGTCAGCCTTAAATTCTGTTAGTCCATTGCCTTAATAAGGACAAACTAGAGTGAGGAATTAGTGGATATTACTGCTCCACTTGATTGAATGGTGAGTAATATTCTCTTCATACCAGTGATGATTGCAGCTGTAGGCAGAGTAGGCATTTACATATGTGGTGGGATTTTCAGTAGATAGAGCGTATAATTTGGAGTCAGGACACTTGGTTCTTCTCCTTATTAGCTATGTGACTTTGGGCCAATTGCTAAACCTCTCTGAGATTCAGTTTCCTCCTCTGTTAAATTGGGGTAATAACAGCCATTGCACCTACCTCACAGGCTTATTATAAGACTAAAATGAGATAGTATATTTGAAAATGCTTGGCAAAATGTAAAGTTTATGTATATGTATATGCATATGTGCATGTATGCGCATATGTATACATGTATGTATGTGTACATGTATACACACAGAGACAAAGAGAGAAGGGGGAGGAAAGGGAGAAGGTAGAAGGAGAAGGAGTGGGATGTATATATATATACATACATATATATCTATATCTATCTATCTATCTATATATATATAGAGAGGGAGAGAGAGAGAGAGAGAGACAGAGAGAGAGAGAGAGAGAGAGAGAGAGAGACACAATCATTATCACTCTTGTCTTGTTCTTCTTTTGATGAAATAGAAATGATCATCCATGGATGCTATCCCACTCATTCTCACATAGCTAATGTTTCGAGGATAATTGCACAGGTGACTAAATTGAGTGCTTGTGGTGACTGAATAAGAATATTGGGGTATAATGTCATCTTTTTTTTAGACTCATTGAAGACACCATTGGGACGACTCCAGACTGGACAACCAGGTATCACACATCTCATCTTTTTGCTAAATTGTTTTGATTTTTCTGCTAGGTCTTTATATTTGAAAACTTTTCATTCAATGTAGTTTGGAAATAATAAGTATTCAACATGGATGCATTTACTAAAAACATTGTTCTTAAAATTCTGTGGATCAATATTATTTTTCAATGGTGATGGGCAGTAATTCTGTTTTTAATGATGTTCTAGTTTAGTTTATTTGCTGAAATGTCAAGGATATTTTGTGGTATGCATATTTGTAACATGGTTATTTATCATCTGTTAGTTCATAAAGCATAGTGCGCTTCTAGAGTATAATTCTAGTCATGTGGATATGTCTTTCTCTCTGCTATTTGCTAGGTTTTTCTAATCTGCCATGATATATTGCATAACTTCCACCACTCCTCTGCATAATCTATGTTGATCAATAAATCCAAGCTCCTTGAGAATAACTCTTCTGTACTTTCTGGTGGTACTGGCCTGGTCCTGAATCACTATCGTATGCCCCTCAGTTTCTATAAAAAATCTACATGATTTAGCCATTTGCTTAGTCTTTGTTGATATATTGCTGGCAAAGTTCATGTGGATACAGTCCAAAAAGCACTATTTGATTCAACCATTTTGTGGGTTTGTCCAGAAATAAGCCATTTAAAAATTACATTTGACAAACTAAGTGGCATATATACATTGTTATCTTTTACTGTTACTTCGTGAAATCCCATCTGTTTGTCCCAAATATATTCCTGTATTTTTTTAACCTGTATATCATGTGCTCTGAGAATATCTATCAATATTCTTCCTCCTTTTTGAGAACGAAGTGTTAACCTTTCTAAAGATGCTTTGGGATGACAAGTCCTGTTTTATTAACATTATTTGGGTTTTTGTGTGGATGCCTAGATTTATTGGCACTCTTCCCTATTTCAATTCTTTGGTCTGACTATAACAGGAAGACAAAACTGTTTAATTGAAAACAGTTTGTCCCTTTCCTTTCATGTAGTGCTGATTCAGCTCCGGGCTCTCACTGTCCCACTGACCATGGTGCTGATATACTAAAGAGGCTTCTAAACAGGCCAGGCTATGATGGAAACATTTTATTTTTTTCTGCTTAAAAACTTTGTTAAACTGTTCTAAGAGTTATCTTCCAGCAAAGTTAGGTAATTTCAATAAAGTAGTTTTGTATTTAATTGATAGACCAATCAATCAATATTTATTACATGCCTATTATATGCCAGGCACTGATACAAAAAAGCAAAAGGTAGTTTTTGCTCTCAAGGAGCTCACAATCTGTGTAATTATTCTTTGAATAAGACTATTGATAAAGGGATCCTTGTATAGATATAAATATATTGTTAGGGAATTACTAGGAATTAAATCTCAAAAATAAAAAGAATAGATGAAGAGAAATTTTCTTTTGCTCACGTAAAAGACAATAAACGAGGTAGAGGATGCTGACCTTGCTGTTGTTCATGAGGCTAGATATTCATCTTCTTCAGGGTATTCCAATATACCTATTGTTTTCAGAAGTTAACCTTTCTTTATTAGCCCATTGTACTAGCTTAGACAAATTAAATAAACTCACATTTTTTTTTATAAAGAGCTAGCTAATAGTAATTCTAAAAAAATGCTCATTGTTGGCATTATGAAATGACTTTATCTGAACACAGACCTGAAGCTATCAAGACCACCGGAAGGTCAGGATTCATTTCATTCTTACCATGATCCTATATCTCCTAAAAATCCTTATTTTTAATCTAATCACTTCCTGTTTCCCCAATGACCATTTCCATTTTTAATGGTCTTCTTAATTCCTTCTATTTCTAAATTTAAATGAATACTGGAGGCCAATAGTCAATTCAGGGAGTATTTAATGGAATCTTGATAGAGGAGAATTTTCCATTAGATTAGTTTCCTTATATGTCCTACTGGCAAGATATGGTGACCTTGATAATTTTGTAATGTCATCAAAGCTTGCACTTGTCATTTTACATCTCCATTGTGTCCCTTCAAAATTAACTCATAGTTAGAAAGTTAATCAACTACCTTTTTAATGCAATTCAATAGATATATTGCTAGGTATGATGGCTTAGCTGGTAACGATGAAATGGGGGAATTATTCACTTCATAAAATTGAAGCTTTCCTTATTTTGTGTTGGTACCCCAAATGAAGGTGAGTTTCATGTTGATTTTTATATTTAGACAAATTAGCTAATTTGTAAAACAGGTAAACCATCTGAAAATGTGTACCAGAAAATTTTAAAAGTTTATGCAAATTATATAAACATGGATAATCTTTTGGTCTCTTTGTCAATATAAATGTTACTAGTACCTATTCTTGAGCATTAATTTGGTGTGGCCTGTTTCTAAAAGTTAACACACAGTACTGTCTAGCTCACTGGATTGCATAGATATTTATTGCTCAATTATTGCATTATTACTCAATAAATATTAGTTGAATCGCCATTAAAATTAATATCGTCTGAAAGTTCTTTGTTATTCACTAAAGTACCTGACTTGCAATGAAACATCTCATCCAATTGACAGGTTTTTAAAAAAACACACTTTGACTAGTGAGCACATGAAAATAACCCAAATTTCTAATACTATAGTAATTTAAGAAAAATCCTCAATAAGGCTAGGTGGTGGAATGGATAGAGCACTAGGTCTGTAGTCAGAAAGACCTGAGTTCAAATTCAGTCCCAGGAAGTTACTATCTGTGTGACTCTGGAAAAGTCACTTAACCACTGTCTGCCTCAGTTTCCTCAATTGTAAAAGAGGAGCAATAAAAACACCTAACTCCCAGGGTTTGTTGTGAAGATTAAATGCAATAATAATTGTAAAGTGCCTGATAGTAGTGGTACTTAATGAACATTTATTTCCTTCTTATAAGCTGCTTTTATTCTCAGTATTTACAAATGAATAATTTATTATTGGCATATTTTTCACCGATGCTTTAATTTTGTAGAAAGTAATAGCAGTCACCCCCTGATTTTTCTTCCTCTCTCCCTTTTCTCCTTCATTAGGTACCTTTAATATGATATTACTCTTTTTCAATGGAGAAACAAAAATGAACAGCCAAAACCTCACATACATTGGCTCTATAAAAAACAGGAATGGGGGCAGCTAGGTGGCACAGTGAGTAGAGCACCAGCCCCAGAATCAAGAGGACCTTAGTTCAAATCTGGCCTCAGACACGTGACACACTTACTAGCTGTGTGACCTTGGGAAAGTCACTTAACCCCAATTGCCCTGCCTTCCCCCCTCCAAAAAAAAAGAATGGAAAAAACAGGAATAGTTCTCTAAATTCATAGGAAGAACATTTTAATAGGTTGTATCATTTTCCATTCAACATTTCAGTGTTCTATCATTTCTCTGGGCATTCAAAATCTCTTGATGATTTAGTAGACAGACTTCAAGAGTTGTAACTAAAAAATTCATCACTTTGGGGCCAACCTGGTAACAATTCTCTCTTAGCTAAGATAAGGTAGTCCTTATGAGTTGTTGTTTAGTTATTTCACTCATGTCTGGCTTTTTGTGACCCCATTTTGGGGTCACAAGGCAAAGCTACTGGAGTGGTTTGCCTTTTCCTTCTGCAACTCATTTTACAGATGAAGAATCTGAGGTAAACATGGTTAAGTGACTTGCCCAGGTTCACACAGCTAGTAAGTGTTTGAGCCAGGATCTGAACTCATAAAGATGAGTCTTCCTGATTCCAAGCCTAGTGTGCTATCCACTGCACCACCTAGTCCTCATAAGAGGGATACAATATAGTCTGACCCTGATGCTGTGCTTGAAGCCTTTCTAGCTTGGTAGTAATAATAACTTGGGCTTACATAGCATTTTTAAGGCATACAAACTCACAGTGAATGTTATATCTTTTGATCTCATATGTTTGCATGTTACCTTATATGATCCTCACAACATCCTTTTAGAATAGGTGCTACTACTATCTCCAATTTACAAATGAGAAAACTGATTTAAAGAGATGGTAAGTGACTTGGCGAGGGATGCACATTCAATTAGTCATGAAGGAAGGATTTAGATTCAGGACTTCTGACTCCAAGTTTAACAGTTTCTATTGCATGACCAGGATGCCTCTAGCTTCTGGCCAGAGCTTGTGCTTTATTGCCATGACCTTGCAGAATCCACAGTCACTTTTATGACACAATAATGCTCCATACTAGGGCTTCAGTAGAAGCTTCTGTTTCATAGAGACTTAATTTGATGATTCCCTCTCTGGCTACCACTCTTATGGATGTGAACTTTAAGGAATCATTGTTACTTGGCCTCATGAAATACTAATACACAGTAATTTTAAAATGACTAAATACTTTAATACTGTATCTCCTCATTTTTGAGCAAAGGTGATTGGAGTAACTGACTCTATGAAGATGGATACTGAGTATATGGAGATTGACCAACTGTGAGGGTAAGAGGAATAGAGAGAATGAAAACCTCTTTCATTTGTTTTCTGAATCCTCTTATACACTTATAATTCTGCTTTAACAGTGATAAGAGACCACTTAGCAACTACTTAAAGTTATGTTTCATGTTGTACAACCAACTAGCAGTAGCTGGGATCTCATCACTCCATTTAGTGATCTTGTGTAGTCAAGGGTGTTACCGCGAGAAAACTCAGGGAACGTACATATTGACCCTTCCTTCTACCTGCCTGCTCCCAGCATCAAATGGCAGTGTGTTCTATCCTGTCGTATAGAGGCAAGCTATGTTATGACTCTCTTGATAACCTGGGCACTTTCTACCTTTCTAGTCTTCTTACACTTTATTCCCTTCCCCATCTTCTATAATCCAGCCACATTGGCTTCCTTGTAGTTGCTCAAACAAGACACACTATCTCCTGTCTCTGTGTCTTTGTACTGTTTCCCATGCCTAGAATGCTCTACCTTCTCACTTTAAAAATTATTTTATTTTTCATTTCTAGAATAAAACAAGCAATTCTATGACATAGTATAATAAAAAGATGACTGCACATGCAACTGCAAATCTATTATATAAAATTTGTTATTCCTTTTAAATACATAATAAAATTATCATGTAAATTTGTTTTTTTTCCCTTTTTTTTCTTCCCTCTTCACCCTCTCCCCCCCTGCCCTAGAGATGGCTAACATTAAACACAAATAGGTACATATATATGTAAAATTATTCTATACATATTTCTACTTATCAGTTCTTTCTCTGGATGCAGGTAGCATCTTTCTTCATATGTTTTTTGTAAGGGTATTTATAATATAATATAATAGTCAAAATGACTTATTCATCCAAAGTCATTCTTAAAACAATATTGCTGTCACTGCATACAGTGTTCATTCGGTTCTGTTCATTTTGCTCTTCATTATTTTGTGTAAATCTCTCCATGTTTTTCTAAGATCATTGAGCTCATCATTTCTTATAGCACAGTAGTGTTCCATCACAATCATATGCACAGCTTGTTCAGCCATTTGATGGGCATCCCTGCAATTTCCAGTTGTTTGCCACCACAAAGAGAGCTGCTATAAGCATTTTAGAACATATAGGTCTTTTTCATTTTTCTCTAATCATTTCTGGAAATAGACCTAGTAGTGGTATTACTGGATCAAAGGATATAGAAAGTTTAATAACTCTGGGCACAATTGCTCTCCAAAATTTTTGGATCAGGTCACAATTCCACCAACAATTTACTACCATTTCCTGTGTCAACACTTTTAGCTTATGATTTATTACTATTGTTATTTAATATTTTTGGCAGGACTACAGACCCATGATTTTTAACTGCATAGGGAGCTTCCTTCTCCAATGTAGGTTAGCAACTCTTTCGTAACTTATAGACTTGGAAATTTTCCTGAGCCCCTGAGATATTAAAATGACTTGCTCATAGTTTCATAGCTAGTATGTGTCAGAGGGAGCACTTCAGCCTAGTTAGGTCTTCCTGACTCCAAGATCAGGCCCCTGTTCACCACTCCAGACTTCCTCTCTATTTAACATTTATGATTGCCAGAAGGTCACCTGGTTCATAAAGACAGAATCATTGAATGATCTCCTCCTTGTGATAAATTGCTTAGTAAAGATGAATGATTGGATTTAGTAGCCTTTGAGCAGAGAAGGAAAGATGGCAAATAAATGCATTGCATACATACTTAGTCATGGAGCCATAATCTAGAAATAGATATGGATATTGATCCATCCTATGTAGCCATACTTTACAAAAATAGTATTATTTAAACAAAACTAATGATCTCATAAGTAAAGGAAAATAATACTAGCCTTGTAAAAAAAAGCATATATTTACATACGGTATTAACAAAATATAGACCATGTCAAAAACAACCATTGTGATTTTTCAGTCATGGAATCATGCACAGCATTGTGATTTCTTTTTAAAATTTTTTATTTAGTTTTCAGCATTCACTTTCATAAGATTTTGAGTTCTAAATTTTCTCCCCCTCCTTCCGCCTCCCAGCATTGTGATTTCTGAAGATAAAACATACCCCTCACCTCTTGCAGAGAGACAATGAACTTAAAATACAGAGAGACACATACATTTTCAGACACGTCAAATGTGAGAATTTGTTTAATTTGACAATGCATAAGGATTTTATTTTTTTTCCTTCCCCCTCCTCCTTTTTTTGTTCAATGCCAGGGATGGGAAAAGTAGTATGGACAGATTTATATAAGTTTAAAAAGATAAATATGCCTCTTTGCAATTATTCCCACTATTACTCCTTGTTCTAGACTCCAGTGTAAAAAAAGGTCTATTTCCCGTTCCATATGATAACCGTTCAAATACTTGAAGACACAAAGGCATATTTATTAACATGTGACAGAGATTAAAATAGTACAAGATATGATTATCTGTGATAGAATGTATTATTATATGACATGTCTTATTCTATATGAAATAAGTTTTAAAACTACAGAGTTGTGACTATAATATGAATTATTACTGCATACAACAATATTATACCAATTCAGGAGACTGTTTAGAGACAATTAATTATGGTTATTTAAAAATATATTTTGTTTTGTCACTTCAATCACAAATACACCTTAGTTATGATCTCCTTTCCTTAGAAGTAGGGGATATGGACTGTTAGGATAGCTAACTCGAATCAACAGACCCATGTCTATTTCAGAAGAAAACCATACAGGATAACAATGATTCAATTCATTTAACAGTGGTAAGATCATATCCTATATAGTAGAGGCATACTTGTGTACCACTCTGCTGCTTCAAAAGTTCACTTCTTTTCTTTTTATCTATTTCTTTCTCTCCTCCAAATGTTTTGGGAATGGCAATTAAAATAGAATAATCAGAAAGCCACATAAAAATCTTTACTCATTTGTTTTGAAACATGTAACTAATTTTTGTCTAGTTAATTGCAGTGCCCCATTATCACAGAATATGTCCTTTGAACTGTTTTCCTAGCAGATAGATTCATGCTGAGACACATCCATATTCTTGCCTGTACCCTAAAGTAAGCAAATAGAAGAATTGATTGCAAGATACTGACCTAGAGCAAAGGGGATAGTCTATGGCCATTAAGTGAATGAAACTAACTCATGTAGGCATCAGACTTGAGCCAGTGGCCTCCTTGGCACCATATTCTAGCCAAATGAATGTACTATCAGTGCTCACAGCAACATCTTTCAGGCCTTTTGAAATATTGGCCTGATAGATATTTGGGTGGCATCATGGGATAGTGGAAAGTACATTGAACTTACAGTCAGTAGAGAAATGGTTTCAAATACTACCTCTGAGATTAACTATATGACAGCATGAATCATCTAAAATCTCTGAATCTCTTTCTTCCACTATAAAATAAAATTAAATAATAGTCATGAGGCTCAAATGAGATAATGTACACAAATCACTTCAAACATCTTAAAGTGTGATGGAGGTAAGCTATTGTTATTGTTCTAAGAGCACACACCAATCTAACCACCAGCTTTTCATTTGGCAAACATGATCTGTCCAAGTGAAGGGAGAATCTTTTTTATTTTTTTAAACCTAGTATGTGATTTCATTAGTGTAGGGAACTTCAAAGTGAGGACTTCCCTCTACCTATGCAACTCAGCACTTGCTTTACAACATAGAGTCTTAAAGAGTTGCCAGAAGCATCGAGAAATTAAAGGACTTGCCCAGGGTGTCATAGGTATTGTGCATCAGAGTTGGGATTTGAACCCCAGCTCTAGAAGTCATCTTTATGGAACTGTATTGGTGATTACAGAACAAAGGAGGCAATTAAAAATCAGTTATTAAAATGAATCATTCACAATTTAGTAATTCTTTGTTAGCTGATTTCTAAAACCCCTCACTATTAATAAATAAATAAATAAATGAAATCTCTCTATATAGATATATAAACATATTTAAACAATTTGATTCTATTTTAAGTTTCAAATTAAAATGACCTCTGCCAAATTAAGTTTCACTTGTCTAGTTGGAGTTGAGTAGTTTATTTAACACTTTGAAAACACATATACACGTATAGGCAAAGACAGAACCTATGTAAAAATAGAATACGGGATTTCCAGGGAGAAAATGGTATTTTCTGATTGGGTTTACATGAGACAACTACACTGAATCAATTGTATGTTTTGATTCAATCAGACAAGCCAGATTTTTCTATTTAGGGCTATTTTGGCCTATATTGGATTTTTTTTCTCCCACCAGTTATTTCTCAAACAACACAACATAACACTTCTTATTTAATTGAAAATTTTTGTTTATAACATTAAAATGTAGATAAAGTTCTGACTGAGGCTGCAACAACTCAGAAAAGACAGGGTAGATTGATCTAATGAGTCAGAACTCATTCTTCCGTTCACTCTGGGTACCACATGGAGACAGTATGGTTCTCCTTGCTCACCACTCCCTCTCTTTCATCACAGATGGGTTCTGGGTTTTACTGAGAAATGGTCTACTTGTAGGAAGATCCTATCTATATATGGAAAATGACCTAGTACCTGGTGGTCACTTTTGATCTCAATTGTTGATAGAAATGAAATTAATTTCAAATTTACTTTTGATTAAAACATTTCATATTCCTAATGAACACATTATAACCCAGATTTAGGTAATGTAATTTATCCCTTTAATATAGTTGAAATGATTTTCCTATATGACATATATTTATTATGACTAGACATTCATTTGGATCATTGTGGCTATGAAAGGGTAGTTCTCATGTACTCATAAGATTGCATATTATTTACTTTTGTGTGCTGCATAAGTCTGACCATTTTTCTTTCTTTATAATTACAAATCAATTTAATTTTATATTAAATAAGAGGTACCAACAGACTGTCTTTCACTGGACTTGGATGGAACAGTAGGTGGTCATTTACATGTGAAAGAAAAACATTACTTTAATAATCATATGCTGTTTAATAAATTCTTTACATTAATGAAAAGAACAATGTTATATTAAGTCAATTAAAAGGGAATTTATAAATGCACTCTTCATCTCCCTTTTTTCATAGAAAACAGTATAAGAGCAATATTACTTTTTCCCAAAGTCTTTTAATGTACTATCTATGCACATATTCACATATCCAATTGGCAATTTTCTGCCTTATAAAAACAACATAAACAATTTCTCTTTGTTTCATGGGTTGAGAAGATACAGCTGGATCACAATTTGCCCCACTTAAGGGAATAGACAGATCTATCAAAGTATGAAAAAAGGAAAATAAATTGCACTTTGATTATTGTTAATGTTTTTCTAATTAAAATAGCAGACCATTTCAGAGTTTAAAGGATCCTTGTATTGTCACACTGTCCAGCCCATTCATTTTCCAGACAAGGAAATTAGTTAAGAGAGTCATTTTGGTAGAGCCAGATCTCAAATCCAGTCTGCTGACTTTAATTCCATTGCTCTGTCTTCTATGTTATGTATTCTCATAAGGGAAGTCCCAGAAAGAAAGAAATTAGATTAATCCATTCAACAGTATTTTCATCAGGTGGCGGAATAAGCTACAAAGGAAAACATTCACTGTAGGGCAGGAGCTTACGAGCTAGTTAAGAAACTGGAATCCTGAACTACATCTCAATAAAACACATGTTTCTTATATAGATACTTGAAGGTTGTTATTCCCTGTAGCCTAGTACTGAGAAGAGATTTGGTTCTTTGCTGAGGGTTAAGCTCTAAGAACTCTGTGCTTGGTAATAAATGCTTATTGACTGACTGACTGTCTTTCTGTTACACCCTTTCGTCACTCAAAAGTGATTTAAAATTGTGTTTTTTAAAATGTTGAGATTGTCCTTTTAGATCAAATCTAGCACACACACACACACACACACACACACACACACACACATATACATAATACATATATATGTGTTTAGATCTGAAAGGGATCCTAGAGATCATCTGATCCAGTTCTCTCCTTTTATAGATGTCCATGGTCACCTGGGTGCCAGTAGGCAAAGCTGGTAATTCAACCTAAGTTCTCTGATTCCAAATCCGAAAGTATTTCCATTGCCCATTTTCCTTATCCTAAAATGCACTAGAATATACTTTCATTAAATGGCAGATTAGATGAGAGTCTCTTAGGCTGGATTTGTGTGTGTGTGCGTGTGTGTGCGTGTGTGTGTAAGTGTAGGAAAAAAATCAGTGAAATTAGTTACTTGGAATTTTAAAAACAAAAATATCTAGTTGATTGCTTTGTATGAAATTCCCAATAAGACGGTTATTTTATTTTTATTTTTTGGCATCTTGTAGACAAACTTAGTAAATTCTAATACACACACTCTTCAAAGCAGTGTCTGCAAAAAGTCATATGGGAAGTGGAACATATATCAATATTACCTCTGTAATACTGAACTTACTTTTCGTTTCATGACCTTATAATTAACTTCTAAAATACCATCCCTTGATTTGACATCATGTAAGCAAGACCTGATGTAGGCCCATTGTTTATGCATAGAATCTACTTCTTTTTCTCAGAAATGCCTGGTTCATTAGTTAATTGTTTCAGTTCATTAGTTAATGATACTTAGAGAATAAAATTTATTACAATAATCCCACCTTTCATCTCTCCAGATTTCCTCCATGAACTACCTAGAATTTCAGATATAATCTGGTTGAATAGCTGAACTCAGTTTAGGGCAACATAATTTTAAAGGTTCAATATCAGTTGAGTAATTTCACATATTTACCTCAAATTATAAGACACCAGACGAACCATTTATAAGACATCTGAAGAACCTCCAGTTACTTCAAAAAGAAACAAAAATTCTAACCAATCTGAGTATCTGACTCCTGGGAGCCAAAGAAAACAACAATGAACAAAGAAACCCTCAAATTTTCACTTTTCATCTGATCTTGATGCAATGGACATAGTCTTCATGTATAGATGCAGTAAGAAAAGGGATTCCCTTATTGTGCTTAATATGTCATAGTCAAAGGGTAGTTGGGTCAAGGAGAATATATCTAAATCTTATGTTACTTCAGACAATAACAACATTTATACCACATCTACTGTGTGCCAGACACTCTGCTAAGTGCTTTAGAAATACTATCTCCTTTGATCCTCACAACAATCCTGGGAGGTTGGTGCTATTATTAGCCCCACTTTACAGCAGGGGAAACTGAGGGAAACAGAGGTTAAATAGTGTCACACAAATAGTAAGTATCCAAGGCAGAATTTGAACTTGGAGTTTCCTGACTCCAGGCCTAGAACCATATCCACTGAGTGATCTAGCTATCTCTAAAAACTGTGATTTGTACAAAATAAATCACTTTCTCCAGGTTGTGCTTTCTTCATCTGTAAAGGGAGGATATGTTGGAATAGATCATCTTTATGGTTTCTTCCACCTCCAAAGTTCTGTTTCCTCGAAAGAGGAAGACATGTTAACATATATCAGTGCTAGAATTCACTAAATACAAAAACTTTGAGGCTTTTACATGAATTTATAGGGAACATACTAAGTTGCTAAAGCAATTGGTACCAATTGAGATACCAACTGCTAGGCAAAGATTTAGGGAGGCATCTTGAAGGGAAGAAGTGGTCGCTCTGGTGGGAATTCTTTCACTTATAGCAAAAGCAGCTGTGGTAGGTGGACGAGGTAGATCACAAGATAGCTCAGCTGTAGGTGAAGTCCTGAAGAGATGCCCTGTCTCCCAGAGTTCCTGGTTCCCTATCACTTTAAGAGTGAGGGGTGGGGGAGGTGGGCCTTAGTATCATGGCCACAAGAGGAAGGTGTGTGCACAGGGGCAGTTGTACTGTGTGAGTCAGCTAGGAAAAGCTAAATGAAGTAAAAGGATGGCAGTTATTGGAGGAAGGAAAGTGCTACTTTGCATGTTTGACTCTATTGCTCTGAGCTAGTGATGGCTCTGGTTCTGCCAGCAGCTGGCAAAAAAGTTTGGGGCATCTATGCGTATAGTCTGGCAAACATGCTTTTCCAATAACTCTTTAATCAAGCAGATTGGACTAATCCTCCATGTATGCATGTATGTATGTACATATGTATGCATGCATGCATGCATGTGTATACATGTATACTAAGCCATAAGAGCACATACAAGCACATCATCACACATACACCTTTCAGGTTTTGGTATAACTTATTTTCTCTTCCAAGGTGGACCTTGGTGTTCATTCTTAGAAATCACTCACAAATTTTTGGAGGAATATTGTTTATGATCCCAACCTTAACTCTGTCATCTTTTCCCACTCTGTCCTCATCCTTACACACTCTGGTCCTGTCCTCATCCTTATACACACCGGGGTCAGGCAGAGAAGACTCTCCTCTTTCCAAGAGAAAGTGAGATGAAGTGCCACCCAGGACACCTATCTAGCACTTCCATTAAGCTCGTTGAATCAAATTAAGTTGAATTAAACCGAATTGAATGAAAGGCAGAAATCATCTAATCCCTTAAACGATTTCTTACGTCATTGCAAGAAGCAGAAAATCGTAGAAAAACAGAAAAGGACGTTGATATTATATACTCACAGGAAATTAGATCAGGAAAAGATTTTACAGATCATCTAGTCTCCCCCCTCCCCCCTCCCCGCTCCCTCCTCGGCCCCCTATTAAGTCAAAGATTAGACAATGATCGCCCCAGGGCAGAATTAGGTAGGGAACTCGGAGACCAGAGACACCCACCCCAGCAACCCACACAATCAGAAATAATTGTCTTTCCAAGTTAATCATTAATGTCTCCTGGGGCAGGAGCAGGGTGGATCCCTGGGATGTAAGACTTCACTCAGGGTTTCCCCTGCTCGGTCTGGCTGGCCCCAGTGTGATTAACTCTCTCTCTCTCTCTCTCTCTTTCTCTCTGTTTTTGGGGGGCCAGACCAAAAAGAGGAGGAGAAGGAGGAAAGAAAGGGAGGAAAGGCAGAGGAGAGAAGAGGAGGGAAAGAAGAATAAAGAGAAGCACGGAGAAAAAGAAGGGGAGAAAGAGGGTTGAACCAGATAGTCTCTAAGGTTCCTTCCAGCTCAAAAATTCTGTCATCTGAGGAAAAGAAAGAGGATTAGGAAGAGGGAAAAGAGCATTAGGGGATGTGAATTAATTGTTCCGGCCTGGATTGGGACTTCTGCACCAACAAAAAGTGTGTACATGTCAGGTCAGGCATCTTTCCCCAGACAGATAAAGGACTCCTGAAGTGATGTGTACGTGTAGCTATCTCTTTCCAGCCCCTAGTCCGTTCTTGGCTGCAGGGCGCAGACCTCCAAAGTAGTAGCAGGACTAATTTCTAAGTAGCTAGCCTGTACCCCTTTCCCTGGCGGACTGAACTTGATTCATTCATTTGGGAGGTCCTCAAGGCAGCTGCCTCCCATCTTTAGACAAGCTTCTTTTTTTTCCAATTTTCCTGGAGGACTCCTTCAAGCTAGGTCACCAGTCTCGCTCTCCGAAGCCGCACCACCCCACCCGGCACCCTATTCCTTCCCCCACCCCAGTCCCCGCCCCTTTCCCTGCCCCCGCCCACGGACCCATCTCGTGGGGTCCCAGAGCTGTAGTTGTCTGTATGGGCGCCCGTTGTGCCTCTGGGGAGGAAGAACTATGCCCATGAAGAGGACGGCCAAGGTCCCGGAGCGGGAGGGCGCCTTCCTGCAGGGGCAGCCTTCCCCAAAAGTTTCTCCTGGGCTCCAAGAGGAGGGATGCTACGTAGAGCTGCTGGCCAAGGGCTTGCTTGCCTATCCCGAGGAAGGACAGCCTGTAAATTCTCGGGGCATCGGGGAGGAAGTAGAGGAGCCGGGGCTGTCCGTGGGAATCAAAGCAGGTGAGCTCCTTACAGGGATGTTACTGGGACCTCGGTAGTAGACTAGTACTTGACGGTGCAGGGGAACCTGGAGTTATCTCAGCAAGAACAGGGGACGTATTTGCATAATGTTGCAAATAGAGGATCAGATGCATCTAGCATATGTTTCTTGGTATCTGTGCATGCATGCATCTATATACTGCAGATGGATGCTTTTAAACTAGTGTGACGTGTTAGCGAGTTATCATCGTCTGCAATTACTAGACATGCCAGTTGAGGAAATTAGCCAGTTATAAGTCAAATAATTGGTGTCATGAAATGCTTGTCTTGAGTTTTCAAAATGTGCTTTTCTTCACAATCAGAAATGCATCTCAGCAATGATCACCTTTCTTCCTCATCCGAAGAGGACGCGGATATTCAAGACAATAAAGTGAAAGCGCCTGAGCCACATCTGTCCCAGAAAAAAACCATCACCCAGATCATGAAAGATAAAAAGAAACAGACTCAGCTCACTCTGCAGTGGTAAGGAGATTATAGAGTACAGGTATACCTTTACGCATCTGTACTACTCAAAAGTCCAATGTCTCCCTTTCTTTTACTTTTTCTGCTCAAGAACATCTTGAGAGCACAATTTAAACAGAATAACTCTAGTTATCTTTTAAAAATTATCATTTTTTTAATACAGAGCAGAAGTAGGCAAGTCAAAAGTGATTTGCAATATAAACATGAGAAAATTCACTTTTTCAGTTTTGAATGCAAGCAAGAAATTTAAGCATATTTGAAAACTTGAAGTGAGATATATTTTTAGGTGTTATTATCATTAAGAAAACTGAGTTTTTTTGCTTTTATCTTGCTTAATCCTGCATCATTTAATTGTTTTACAGATGAAATAACCAAAATACGCAGTCTGCATTCATTTTAAATAGTATATGTTATCCTTTGTTTATAAACATGATCATTTAGGTAGCAGGGTTTATATTATATCCTATATGTTATAGGATATATATTACATATCCTATTGACTATTAATTGCATCCCTAGCATGAAAAATTAGAGATGGCCTATGGGATTGAAAGTGAAAGTATTCAAGATTGAAGGGGGATGGGGGGAGACATTCACTGAGATTGAGTTAACATGGTGCAGATTCGGAGTCAAAGACCTGGGTTAAAATCTAGGCTCTGCCATTTACTGTCTGTGTAACATTGGAGAAGCCAGTCAGGGTCTTTGAACCTTAAGTTCTTCATCATAAAAAATTAGGAGACTGAACTAGATTATTTCTAAAGTCCTTTCTGCCTTTAAATCTAGGATCCTCTTTTGAAGTTCTTCCTATTAATTAAGTGATGAAATGTATTTAGGTTGTCTGAAGCAACTGCTAAATATAAATTCACTTAGCTGTAATAATCATACCCCAAAAGAATGAATAAGTGACGACTTTAAAAATTGATCAACACCACGTGTTAGAGGAATATAGTTCATGAAAGTAAGGAAAATAATATAAAAAGATCATAGAATAAAATACCTATACTCTTCTTTTACATCACTCTAACTAATTAGAACTTCTTGAGCAAGCTTTTTTACTTTCCAGTGCCATCAAGAATCCATATTTAAAGCGTATGCTCAATAAACTTCTACAGTAAACATGCCTGAATGGTTTGTTTAGAAGGGATAAAAAGACTTTATTGCTTAAAGAAAATAGTATGTTTATCAAGATGAAACATTTTAAATGAGTTGTATTTTAACCTTTTCTTCACATTTTATATAAAAAATCCAAACTGTACATTTTTTACAAAAGCAACTACATTTTACCTACACTGAAATTTTGTGGCTCTGTGACTCACATGTTTGACTTTATCAAATAGAAATTCTAACTAGAATACTAACCAAAAATACTAACCATCTTGAGTTATGCTAGATGGAAGAAACATATAGATACATATTGATGTATCCTGATGTTTCAGATACTAATGTATTAATTGAGTAGGTCTGTATTAGCAAGTTGAAGTAGATATTTGAGCTAATTGTCTGGAAAATTAAGGCCAAAGTTATTTTCATTTGGGATATTAACCTAATATGGATGGGAAAAAAGTATTTTGCTTTCTTATGAATTCTTTACTTCGTATAGAGTGGAGATATATAACTTTAGTTATTACATAACTATCTGTGCTTGGATTAAAGAGGAAATTCCATACCAAATAATTAAAAATAAACTTGCTATCCACACATTTAAATAATTATGAATACAGAAATTATGCTTATAGAACAACAAAACAAACAAATAACAAGAGAAAAATTCAATCCATGAACTAGATGTTCTGCCTTTGCAGTGCCAGTCATTTTAAAGATATATCTGCTTGTATAATCATCATTTTTAGCAAGGCAAAAGGTTCCTATAGTTTAATATCTGCCCCCCCATTTCTCACCATAAGATTCCTGATAAAAGACATTTTTTTCATCAAAAAGAATTAAAATTGCTTTTATTTCTGAGAAATTTTTGTAACTTAAAATAAACCATTATTTATACTCCGGATTATCACAAAACCAGAGTGAGAAGCATTGGTTTGTTACCTTGGCAAAAAAAAAAAATCTGCTTGATTGACTGCCTTCATCACTTTTATTGAACTATTTTGCTTTTATGCAGAAAAGCAAACATTATTTTATCTTTCAACCCAGTTACAAATGATTTTTTTAAAAGACGAAAGAGTGTTGAATATCACAACTGACTTCTCATCCAAGCTAATAAAAAATTTAGATCTGAATTCTTGGGGACATCACATTCTATTGGAGGTTGAATTATTCCACCATACTGCTACTTTTATAATAATATAGATATTATTAACTTATTAGTTTAAGGAGGCAACATAGTATACGGGAAAGAGGGTTGGTTTTGGAGTGGGAAACCTGGGTTCAAATCCTTGCTCAGCCATATACAACCTTTGCCAGTTTAGGCAAGTCACTTGATATCTCCTGTCCTGAAGTGATCAGACTAAATGATCTTCAAGATCCCTTCTAGTTCTAAAGCCATGGTCCTATGCCCACCCTAAGTTACTGGTTTAAGTGATTTTTTTTCCCCCTGCCCTTATATTGAGTTTTTAGTTTAACTGGAAATAGAATCTTAGAGTTTTATCAGAAGTTCTGTGATTTACACTTGAATTTTTTTTCAGAGGCAATCTAATCCAGTTCCCTCATTTTTTGTTGTTGCTTTGTCATGTCAGTCATGTCTGACTCTTCATAGATCCATTTGGTTTTTTTTTGGGCAAAGATACTGCAGTGATTTGCCATTTCCTTCTCTAGCTCATTTTACAGATGAGGAAACTGAGGCAAACAGGGTTAAGTGACTTTTCTAGAGTCAAACAGCCAGTATCTGAGGCCAGATTTGAACTCAGGAAGGAGTCTTCCAGATTCCAAAACCCAGTGGTCTATCTACTGTGTCATCCCTCATTTTACAAACACAGAAACTGAGAAACAGGGAGGTTAAGTCATACAGCTGGTAAATTAGAGAGGTGAGATTTAAATGTCTTCTAAGCTTAGAGCCAGTGCATTGAACACTCTACTGCCCCTTGAATCTGTATGTTCTTCATGTAACAGCTAATGTTCAAATATAGCTGACTCATCTTCAGTTATCAAAATGCTCATTTATAGTTTTTACTATGTAGAACTGAAATTAATTTTTTTTTTTACATTTGGAGTCCTCTATAGGACATTTTATTGACCTAGAAAACAAGCTATTTTAGAACAGAAATGCATCACACTGCTTATAAGGAAACGTGAGAATTTATCAATATCCATCCAGAGTAGAACTTCATGAATTTATTTTGATTTAATGTGTAAATTAATTAATCATTTTCTATTCTATTATTTTTAAAATGTGAAATAACCCCTTCAGTGGCTTGAAAAGAAAAGGAAGAGATGCAAGTATTGGCCATTCTTAAGTCCAGAAAATCTTTAAAGTTGTTGGGTCATAGGCTCACATAGCTAGAACTGAAAAGGGACTTTGGAGGTCATCTAGTCCAATGCCTTCATTTTACAGATGAGGAAATGGAGGTCCCTAAAGGTGACTTACCCAAGGTCATGAAGCTAGTAAGTGGCAGAGCCAGGATTTGATCCCCAGCTGCCATGACTCTGGAAAATACCTCTTCTTCAAAATAGTTATCACATTCTTCAACCCTGGTTAGAGGTATAGATAATGTCATGGTCTAAATGTAATGGTAATTTTACTTCCTTGGGAGATGTAAATCAAGATGCTCGCTGTTTTTATGGCATTTAAAAAATAGCAGCTAGGTGGCACAATGGCTAGAGTGCTGGACCTGCAGTCAGGAAGATCTGAGTTCAAATTCTCCTGCAACTCACTTATCCTCTTTCTGCTTCAGTTTCCTAATCTGGGGAATAAAGATAGCATCTACTTCACAGAATCGTCCTGAGACTCAAATGAGATAACATATGTAAAATGCTTTATAACCTTAGAATAATACATACATGCTATTATTTTTGTTATTATTATTTTGTGGAATATAAAACCTAAAATAAAAACATGTCTTTTAAAATAGTTTATTATTTTTATTTTTCAAGTCTGTCCTTCCTACTCCTCTCCTGAATTGAAAAAATTAAAAGATCCCTAAAAACCAGATTCGTTAATACGCAGTTACAATCTAGTAAAACAAATCCCACATTAGCCCTGTCTGAAAATGTATATCTCTTTCTGCATTTTAAGTCCATCGCCCCTCTGTCAGGAGGACAGAAGCAAGTTTCATGTTCAGTCTTTTGGAGCCCTGATTTATCACTGTGCTAATCAATGTTTGAAAATCTTTCACAGTTGTTTTTCTTTATTATCATTATATAAATTCTTCTTCTGGTTCTGCTACCTTCCTTCTGCATCAGTTCATAAAGACTTTCAAGTTTCTTCAGAAATTATTCATTTCATCATTCTTATATTGCAATAACATTTCATTACAATCATATACCACAATTTGTTGAACCATTCCCTAGCAGGAGGGCATATCTTGAGTTTCCAGTTTTTTGGTTACCATGAAAAGAGCTGCTACACATATTTTTATATATATATAGAAACTTTTCTACTTAAAAAAATTTCTTTGGAGCTAGATCTAGTAGAGGCATATCTGAGTCAAAGGGTATGAACAGTTTGGGAACTTTCTGGGAATAGTTCTACTTTGCTTTCCAGAATGGCTAGACTAATTTATAGCTCTACCACAAGAGGAATACTGTGCCTGTCTTTCTGCAAGACTTTCAACATTTGTCATTTTCCTCTTTTGTCATTTTCGCCAATATGACAGATATGGAGCAGAACTTCAAAATAACTTTAATTTGAACTTATAGTTCTATAATTATTAATAATTTGGAACTTTTTTCATATAATTGTTGATAGCTTGGATTTCTTCCACTGAAAACTTCCAATTCATATCCTTTGACCTTATCCCTAGACAAGAAAACAGAAGCAGAAAGAAGGTAGTGACTTGCAGCAGAATTTGAACTCAGATCTTCTTGACTGCAGGCCCAGCACTCTAGCCTTTGTGCCACCTAGATGCCATAAAAACAAATGAGTCTCTAGCAAGCATCCTAGTTTATATCTCTCAAGGAAGTAAAAGTATCATAATTTTTAGACCATAATATCGTCTGTATTTCTGATTAGAGTTGAAGATTGTGCTATGAATTTGAAGATAACTATTTTGAAAAGAGGCTTTCTTCATAGCCATAATGACTAACATTCTAGTCCTAGTCACCTTTGGGGACCTACATTTCCTCATCTGTAAAATGAGCAGGTGGAATTGTTGAAAATGGAATTTTCCCAAGGGTATCCCTGAATAGTATCTCTCTTCTAAGCAACACTGGAAGTGGACCATAGCCACATGATCCTATGTATAAGAAAAAAAAGAAGAAATAGGAAAAATAATTAAAAGTAATAGGTGTTTTTCAATATTACTATTCTTTATAGGCTTGAAGAAAATTACATTGTATGTGAAGGTGTGTGCTTACCACGGTGCATCCTTTATGCACACTATTTGGATTTCTGCAGGAAAGAGAAATTGGAGCCTGCCTGTGCAGCCACTTTTGGGAAGGTAAGATACACACTTTGTTCATAATTGTGTATATCAAATGTTGTATCATTTAATGAATTTAATAGCACCCTACCTATGAAAATTTTAAAACATTCTATGAGCATAGATGAGGCCTTTCAAGTATAGCTGTGCACTGATACTTCTCTTTTGGAAATTGCTTAGCTGAATTGAGGCAGTATGGGGCAGTGGAAGAAAGGCTGTAGGGTCAAAATATCTTGTTTCAAATATCATCTCTGATGACTATGCTGTGACCTTAGGGAAGTCATTTAAAGTAACTTTTGGTTTCTTCATCTATAACATGAGGAAGTTGGACTAAGAGAATCTAAGGTTCCTTCCAATATTAGATTTGTGACATACTGAAATGTTGATGAACAGTTGGTAAGGCAGCTAAAGAAGTCAATATGGATGTTCCCAAATCCTTCCCCTTGTTTTCTAGATAAGTTTCTTTAAGTATGGTATATTGTTTCAAAGAGAGATTTGTTAAAATTCTCTTTATGGTTACTATGTCTGCATATGTCTACAACTATAAATCAAAGTGGAGAGTGGAGATAAGTACCTAATTCCTCAAACATGAAATATTAACAACCCTATTTTTGTTCATTCCTTTCAGTTGTGTCCAACTCTTTGTGACCCCATTTGGTGTTTTCTTGGCAAAGATACTGTAGTGGTTTGTCATTTCCTTCTCCAGCTCATTTTATAGAGGTAGAAACTGAGACAAACAGGGTTGTGACTTACCCAGGGTCACACAGCTAGTAAGTGTCTGAGTCTGGATTTGAACTTAGTTTTTCCTGACTCCAGGCCCTACACTCTGTTCGCTGCACCACCTAGCTGCCCAGCTAGGTTGTTGCAACTATCTAGAGATTTCAAATAATTTTAAATATTGCATTTATCTGGAAGTTCCCCTCATATTTACATTTGATTTCCTATATATACACTTACTCTAAAAACTCCTAAACTTTTATAAGCTTTTCATGTGATTTTGCTTGATGTTCCTCACTTTTTAAAATAAGATACTCTCTACCACATTTATAAATTTGTTTACAATGGGAGGTAGACACACTGAAATGTTAGAGTCCTGTTATTTCATTGCTATCTCTACAATCAAAAACCAATGTAAACCTCCTGGGGAAAATGAATTTTGATTAGGTTTCCAATAATATTTTGTAGACTTGAAAAATTCTGACATCCGGAAGAAGCTTTTAAAAATGTGGATCTCAAATTGTGTATCCCATATAATCTGAAATCCAAATTCAAATATGTTAAAGGACATGACTGTTCACAATATGTAAACTTCAGATCTCAGGTGTATTAAAAACCAACAAAGAGCAAAATTATGCACTTGTTTGTGTTGGTACATCTGCAAAAAATATCTGACACAATATTTTGATTATATCTTAAAGATGTAGTTTCAGATGCTAGAAAGAATATTGCACTGTGAATCAGAAGACCTGGAATGTAGTCGTGGCATCGATAACTAGCTGTATGATCTTTGGCAAATTGCCTGACTTCTATGGACTTTAGTTTCCTTATCTGTGAAATGAGTGGACTGAATTAGATGATTTCTAAGGTTGCTTATAGACAGAGGATTCTCTCTTCTGGGGAAGGTAGTTCTCTATTTTAGGAACAATGGAAAAAAGTACTAAAAGGAGAAAGCTTTCTGTCTAATCATAAGATTTTTAATTGAAAGGAACATTTGTAGTCCAGCCCTCTCATTTTACAGATGAGAAAAGATTTGTCCAAAGTAATACAAGTAGACGATAGAAGGGATGTGAACACAGATCATTGGGATCCAAATGCAATGCCTGTTCTAATATGTTTACAAGAAGCACTTACAGGAAACCAGGAAGGGGCCAGCAACCTGGGAGTAGCAGTAGTTCATTTAGGTCTGGGGTTTGGGAAGAATCCATTCCAGCTATACATGACTTCATACACAGAATGATGCTAAATAAAACACAAGTCTTCTTGCCAGGAGGATAAACAAAGCAAGGATTGTTTCTTTGGCATGAGAACCTAAATGATTTATTCTCTCTTTTAAATAGTAGCAGTGGCATGGGAACACACAAATCTAAAAGGCATAACTCCCTACAGTAGTTATCTTTATTACCATCATGCACGTTATTACTTTTTTCAAGACTAAATATTTTATTCACTGTCCAACATTTCTTTTATTGAGGTAAATGCTACAGGGTGGCCACCAAAGAAACCACATTCTCTCTCAAAATGGGCAGTTAGGTAGTATTGTGGAAAAGTGTTGAAATTAGAATTAAGAAGATTTGAATTCAAATCCTATCTTGGATATTTACTATGTGATCCTGGGCTTTAGTTTCCTCATCTTTAAAATGGAAATAGTAATAATAATAAAACTATATGAACACAACTGTAAAACACTTTTCACACAAATAAAGTCAGATCTAAGCAACTGGAAAAATATTCATTGCTCATGGATAGGCTGAGCTAATATAATAAAAATGACAATTTTACCTAAATTAATCTACTTATTCAATGCCATACCAATCAAACTACCAAAAATTATTTTATAGAGCTAGAAAAATAATAACAAAATTCATCTGGAAGAACAAAAGTTCAAGGATATCATAAGAATCAATAAAAAAGAAATGCAAAAGAAGGTGATCTAGCTGTACCAGATCTCAAACTATATTATAAAGCAGTAATTATCACAACACTCTGGTACTGGCTAAGAAATAGAGTGGTGGATCAATGGAACAGATTAGGTGGAAATTACATTATAGTAATTACAATATAGTAAATGACCATAGTAATCTAGTATATGATAAAGATTCAAGCTTTTGGAACAAAAACTCATTATTTGGCAAAAGCTGCTGGGAAAACTAGGAAAGAATATGGCAGAAATTAGGTATAGGCCAACATCTCACACTGTATACCAAAATAAGGTCAAAATGGGTAAATAATTTACACATAAAGGGTAATACCGGAAGCAAATTAAGAGAGCTTGGAATGGTTTATCTGACAGATTTATGGATAAGGGAAGAATTTAGGACCAAAGAAGATATAGAATGCATTGCAAAGTGTAAAACAGATAATTTTGATTATATAAAATTAAAAAGTATTGCACAAACAAAAATAAATTCAATCAAATTATAAAAAAGCAAAAAACTGGGGGAAAAATTTTCCAACACTTCATTTCTCAAATATATAGAGAACTGAGTCAAATTTATAAAAATACAAGTCATTCCCCAATTGATAAATGGTTAAAGGATATGAACAGATAGTTTTCAGACAAAGAAATCAAAGTTATCTATAGTCATATGAAAAATTCTCTGAATCACTATTGATCAGAGAAATGCAAATTAAAACAACTCTGAGATACCACTTTGCACCTATCAGAGTAGCTAACATGACAAAAAAAGGAAAATGTTGGATGTTGGAGGGGATGTGGGAAAACTGGGACACCAATGCACCCTTGATGGAGTTGTGAATCAATCCAACCATTCTGAAGAGCAAGTTGGAACTAAACCCAAAGGACAATCAAACTGTGCATACCCTTTGATCCAACAATTCCACTGCCATGTCAATATCCCAAAAATGTCCAAAAAAGGGGAAAGAACCTATTTTTACAAAAATATTTATAGCAGCTTTTTTTTGTGGTATCTAAGAATTGGAGATCAAAGGGATACCCATCAATTGGGGAATGGCTAAACAAGCTGTGGTATATGAATGTAATGGAATATTATTGTGCTATAAGAAATAACAAGCAGGATGATTTCAGAAAAACCTAGAAAGACTTGCATAAACTGATGCATAGTGAACAGAACCAGGAGAATGTTGTA
The DNA here is from genome assembly GCF_011100635.1 of Trichosurus vulpecula. Taxonomy (NCBI): domain Eukaryota; kingdom Metazoa; phylum Chordata; class Mammalia; order Diprotodontia; family Phalangeridae; genus Trichosurus; species Trichosurus vulpecula. The sequence continues at coordinate 147,936,716 of NC_050579.1, read as the reverse complement.
TACAGTAATAAAAATATTACTTAATGAAGAACAGTGAATGATTTAGCTATTCTCAGCAATACAATGATCCAAGACAATCCCAAAGGACTAATACATGAAGCATGCTATCTCTGCCTCCAGAGAAAGAACTGATATTGATTGAAGACAGACCGAAGCATGCTATGTTTCACTTTCTTTCATTTTTTTATCCAAGTCTTGTTGTACAAAATGACTACTATGGACATGTTTTACATGATTGCACATCTATAACCTATATCTGATTGCCTACTTTCTCAGGGAGGGGGAAGAGGAAGGAAGGAGGACTAGAATTTGGAACTCAAAACTAAATAAAAATGTTTAAAAATCGGAATAATAATAATAATAATACAGTGTTGTAAGGCTCAATTGAAGTAATCTGTTCTCCCCCCCCCTCTCTCTCTCTGTCACTGTCTCTCCTTTTTTCTATCTATCCTCCCTCAATCTATAGCTTGCAAACTTTAGTGCTCTATAACTACTAGCTATTATTATTATTTTTACACTGAAAACAATCTACTTTCTCTTTAGACTATTCGTCAGAAATTTCCCCTCCTTACCACACGGCGTCTTGGGACCAGAGGCCATTCAAAGTAAGCCACATTGATGTATAAATTTTATGTGTGTCCATATATGTGGAAAAAAATACTAATTTTTTTTTGTTTTTATAAGGGGCAAATCAGCCAGGTAGGACTGTATGGTCTCTTGTTGACAAGGCTAGGTTTTAGCTAGCTACAGAATTGGAAGAAGGGCAAAAACAGATTTTGAAGAAATATTTCATTAAAATAAAAGTAGTAATTCAAATGAATTTGCGTCCTTTAAATTTCACCTACTTTTCAAATTCTTGAAATGTTTTTGTAGAATGTAAGGTTCTTAAAGATAGGAACTGTTTTTTTATTTTTTTTTTTAGTATCCTTAGCAGTGTCTAGCACAGTACCTTGCTTTTGGTGGGTGATAAATGATGGTTCAAATGACATATTGCTGGTATATCAACATTTGACAAAATTTCCATTGGGAAAAAACTAGAGTTGTGTTGGGTTTATTTTTTAAATAGCACAGAAGGATTACTTGACTTTTTGGACAATCTTCAAGCACACACTAAAACCGTCTAATAACAGCTTTCCCTGAATGAGACTACATTTCTCTTTCAAAGGATAGGGTCTCAGTCATGGAATAAAGGCCTCAATGAAGTGTCACAAAGATTTGCAGAATTGTTCAAGATGGCGATAGGCTTATAAAAAGTATTCACTCTACTCTTCATTTCAAGAGTTCATCTCGTTTTTTTTTTCTGGAACTGGAGTTTTCTTTTTCATAGAATAAACTCTTACATGTCCCTTCTTTTTTCCTCATGGGGAAAAAATCTTGTCCTTCCTCCTGGTCTCTGAAAATGGTAATTGAATTTCTTGGTTATGTCATTTGGGTGAGAGGAAGAAAACTCCCAGACAGGTAGAAAACCTGAAGCTTTTTTTTTAACTACTTGAGTCTCATTACAAATTTACTCCTGCATGACTGACTGCTACTGGATTATGTTGGGATTAAAAAGAGAAGGTCTGGAGAAAAAGAGAAGGTCTGGAGTTCGTTAGACTTTGGAAAGAAAGACAAACTCAGAGAGATATTGTTCCCTGACTTTCACTATGGACAAGAGGATTGTGATCTGGGAGATTCATAGTTTCATTGAGCTCTCATGGGCAGGCACATATGCAAGTCAATTAGTCCTCAGTGGAGCATTTAGGATTAAAGATAAATCATTAACTTGGTCCATTGTGGCATAGTGAACAGTTCACTGTTTAGATTGAAGTAGGCAACATGTCTTGCTCTCAGGGAACCTGGCTGTCTAAGTACTATAGCTTTGCCTAAGAATAAAACATCCTTGATAACCTGGATTCTTTCTGCCTTGATAGCAGAGTAAATTTGGTATTTACTGGGATTATGTGAATCAGATAAATTTAACATTTTGATAATGCAAGGAAAAACAAATTTTCCAGGATATGAATGACTTTGATATATAAATTAAAGGTGTTTTTTTTAAACAGTAATACCATGAACTTTGTTGTAATTTTACTAAAGTATTCTTAGTAAGACAATTTTTCCCTGAATATCTTTAGTATTAGAGCTATCTATATATATAATTAAATTGGAAAATTGGAGACACTATCTGGATTTTCTAATTTTTTATCAGCTATATTAGAGAAAGAGAAATCTTTTCTGTTATTTGTATTCAATACATATATGTATATATATTCATATTCAACACATATGATATATTTCAATACATTAACACAGCAACATTTTAAAAAGGAAAAACTGAAACCAAAGGTGCTACCATTAGAGAGGTGAGGAAAATCTATAAGGAAATGGCATTGTAGGATTAGATAAGGTGAAGAAATATAAAGGTGTTGGAAGATGGAAATCGGAGGTTGGACTTTATATAGCCACATAAAGTAGAAGCATTTTGTTTTATACACAAGGCAAGGAAAATAGAGATAGAGTTAAAATCTTTATTTCAAAATAAAATTATAATGGATTTTTTTTGCATCAGTTGATGCACCTGATCCTTCCAGTATTAAAGGATTGAAAAGAATATATCTGTTTCAAACAGACTAGATTGAGTTTTTATGTCATATATATAGATAGACACATGCATATGCATATGTGTATCTATCATTGCTTTGCATAATATATGCTTTAATACTCTAATGGATTCTTCACCTCACCGATGTGGGCACTTTCTGCCACAATGCTTTCATTGAATGTTTCAGCTTCAGACTTAACTCTAAACAATGAAAATGATTATGGCATCACAATCCATCCATATAGTCCCATCTAGTGTGATCCCCCCCATGTCCTCTCCCACCATAAATCCTACACAGGGGGTACACCAAAGGCTGGGGGTTTTCTCTAGCTCTCTCACCATCATATACCACTGGAGTGTGAGAACTTGCCACATGATGAATGCACCTACTTTTCTGGTCTATGTCTGCCCCTTTGCCTTGATTTTCCCCAGGGCTTAACATAGTACCTGGTACCTAGTAGGTACTTGAGGAATCCCTGTTGACAAACCTTCTTCATGCTGTTTTGCTTTTTCTAAAATTTTAGATTCCCTCCATGAACTTCTCCATGGTTTTTTGTGCACCCTATCCTCTACTTCCCTCCATTCCCCTCCATATATATTTATATACACACCTGTGTACACACCACACACACACACACACACACACACACACACACACACACACATATTCTGGTAATGTAATGTGGAGGAGAGAGTGCTGGAATCAGAACATCTGGATTTAAATCCCAGATCTTCTGTTTATAGCCTGGGTGATATCAGGTAACTCGTTTCACTCTATGGCCTTCAGTTACTATTTTTTTTGAGGCACAGTTAAGCGACTTGTCCAGGGACACACAGCTTCTAAGTGTGAGATTGTTCTGAACTCAGGTCCTCCTGACCCCAGGGCTGGTGCTCTATCCACTGAATGACCTAGCTGCCCCCAGTTACTCACTTCTTAAAAAGGAGAGGTTGCACTAAATCAGGGGTGGGGAACCTGCAGCTTGGAAGTCCTTGGGTGCGGCCTTTTGACCGAGTCCAAGTTTTACAGAACAAATACTTTCATTAAGGGGATTTTTCTGTGAAGTTTGGATTCAGTCAAAGGGCCACACTTGAGGACCTAGAGGGTCACATGTGGCCTTGAGGCCACGGGTTCCCCACCCCTGCACTAGATAATCTCTCAGGTCATTTTTGCTTTGAAATTGTATGATTCTATGTTTTTCAACTTTAAGAGCAAGACAAAGGGGAGGCTGGGTACAAGAAAATTGACAGGGAAGGGGAAGGGGAATGCAAGGGACTAAGCATTTACATAGTACCTACTACATGCCAAATTGTTTACAAATAATATCTCATTTAGTCCTCTCAACAACCCTGGAAGGTAGGCGGTTTTATTCCCCAATTTTATAGTTGAGGAAACTGAGGAAAACAGATTAGGTGATCTGTGTAGTGTCATACAGCTAGTAAGTAATTGAAGTCAGGTTTGGACTCAGCTCTTCCTGACTCTAGGCCTAGTGTTCCATCTACTGTGTCATGTAGAAAGGATTATTGATATAAAATACAAAATAGATAAGTAAATGATTCAGGTCTTTGGAGCTGAGTTGGAAACAACAGGGGAAGTAATACTAAGGGAGAAAACTGAATTTGCCACAAGAGTCTCCATTATTTTTTGAATGGTAACACCTGTGAATTCAGGATCCATATAGTTGTCCTGTTAACATTGTGCCAGTTCACAAAACCAAAGCAGATTATTTTCCACTTATGAGGGCTGAAGTAGGCCAAGTAATCATTAAGAAAATGGAAAGTAGAGACAAGTGGAAGGAAATCTTGTAGGCCACGTGTTCATGTTTTCTTGTGATGAGACCAGTAAGAAAAGACAAAATCCTGAGAGCTAACAGAACCCCAGTGCTTCTTTTCTCCTCAGTCATTTGAATTTTAGATCAAACAGGTGGGCAAGCTACTTTAAGTTTCAGCTAATGGCATATTAAAATCAAGTCAGTGTGACATCTGAACAATCAAGTCAAAAGGAAAAATTCAATGAAGGCATTTAATTGGCATAACATATTAAAAAGGAGAAATAAACAAGTGGATGCTTTGTTATTTTTGTTGAATCCAGTGAAGGTTTTGGGTTTAGTTGTTTCCTTAAATTCAGCAAAGACAGTTTGTGTGTAGACACAGCCTAATTCAACAAGTGGTATCATATTTAATACTTTATTGGCTAGTTTGTAAAGACTGTTGCTGTAGCCTGAGAGAGAAAATTAATTCAGGGTATAGCTTAACCACAAATGTGTATGCGCACTCTTACTGTATATACACACTAAAATGATAGTTGCAGTTATTAAGATGGCAAATCTTTAAAAATTAAATTAAAATATTGTAAATTAAAAGGCTAAAAATTATTGTAAAAACATTTGGGAAATTCATCTTTATACCCTGTCAGAAGATACAAAGGAATATTTTCTTTAAAGGAGATAATAGCAAGCAAGAAAGACCCTGGCTTATATTGGATCTGAATAAATAAGACAATATTAGCATGCAAACTGAATTCACTATTGTTGATATTGCAAATTAATTTACAGCCTTTGTCTTTGATTGTATGATAGCTGTATCTGTGCCATGTCCTCCTGTCCCCTCCCCCCATCTCTGCATTTTGTTGTTGTTTAATTTTTCTGTTGTGTTCGACTCTTTGTGACCCCTTTTTGGGGGGTTTTCTTGACAGTGATACTGGAGAGGTTTGCCATTTCCTTCTCTATATCATTTTACAGATCAGCAACTGAGGCAACCAGAGTTAAGTGACTGGCACAGGGTCACACAGCTAGCTAGTAAGTGTCTGAGGCCAAATTTGAACTGAGGTAGATGAGTCTTCCTGACACTAACACTCTATCCCCAGTGCCACGTAGCTGCCCTGTAGACACGCCCTAGCTGTGCATTTAGTGAAAAATAATTCAAAAAGATAATCAGGAAAATACATCGACAGCCATGTGGAGACAACATAACAAATCATATTTATGTACTACCTTAAGGTTTATAATTAATCAACAAGGATTTATTATTTACTCTGTCAGATGTACTTTATTATTATATATTATATAATAATATAATTAATACAATATATAGTTATATATTGTATAATAATATAATTAATATAATATGATATTAATATTATATAAATGCAAAGATCAATTCAATTCATCAAACGTTTATTAAGTGATTCCTATATGCAAGGTAATATAGTAGGTTCTAGGGAATGCAAAGGCAAAGTAGAAACAACCTTTGCCCTCAGGGAGCTTACACTCTACTCAGGAGGTATAATACCTGATATTAGGTCATTTGGAAAAAGAGAGAACAAGATTAGCAGGCATGAAATGGGTCAGGAAAGATATCACGGACATGGCGGCCCCCATATCATGGACATGGCAGAGTCTTTAGAAAGAGGTAAAAATTCTGAGAAGAGTTGAAAAGGGAATGCATTCCAGGTACAGAGGATGGCATATGCAGAGAAATGGAGAATAGGATCTTGAATTTGCATAGGAATGGAAAAATATGAAATAAGACTGGAAATGTAATTAATAACTGTACCGTAGAGGCTAAGAAATTTACTTTTTATCTTCTAGCTTGACATAAAAGTTCACTTCTACCTTGCTTAAAATCTCCTAATATATAACATAATGAAGACAATATGATTAAGGTGATAAATATTATAGAAAGAATGACTTCTTTGCCACAAAATATAAGATATAGTGAGATAATGAATACAAAGAATTTTATATATTTTATTATCTTTGTTGTTCAATTGTTTCAGTCATGTCTGAATCTTTGTGACCCCGTTTGGGGTTTTCTTGGCAAAGATACTGGAGTGGTTTGCCATCTCCTTTTCCAGCTCATTTTACAGATGAGAAATTGAAGCAGAGTTAAGTGACCTGCCCAGAGTCACACTGCTAGGAAGTGTCTGAGGTCAGATTTGAACTCAGGAAGACCAGACTTAATTCCAGGCCCATTACTCTATCCACTGAACCCCTAGTTACTTAATATTTTTATATCACAATATAAATATCAGATATTATAATAATAAAATAACTCGATGATCCACTTTTGAACTTTTCAATTCAATTCAAAATATTTATTGAGTATCTACTATGTGCAAAGTACTTCAATTCAAAATGTTTATTGAGTATCTACTATGTGAAAAGTACTATGCTAGGGATGCTGGGGCATTAAAAAAAGGACACTATGCCTTGCCCTCAGGTAATTTACAGTTTAGTGGATATGAGATGGATATAATTCTAAGTGGTTGAGGTGCTCTTTCCAGCTTGGTCACTCTAGGCCACAGTGAGGCATCAGATGAGAAAAATCAATGTAAAGACTGATGACCATCAGCTTTAGGTTATTATTGTCTCTTCCATTACACTGTAAGTTCCTTTAGGGTAGGAAATGTCTTTTGACTCTTTTTGTATCCCCAAAGTTTAGTATAGTGTTTAGCACATAGTAGGTGCTTAATAAATGTTTACTGATTGACTGATTCATTGTATATGAAATTAACATAGTAACTAATATAAATGGATTTATTCTGATGTTTCCTTTTGGTTCTCATATCAGCTTCCATGGAAAAGTCACATACTTATTTTGTTCTGCCTCATATTTTGTAATGATTGTGATTCTGAAATTCATAATGGTAGCCAATCAAAACCAGTCAAATATTTATTGAGCCACTTAATATGTTCTAGTCTGGAAGTGAGGGTATAAGGAATTGTAAAATGCATTCTGTGATGCAAAAGGGCTTGCAATCTTGCCATTTTTTAAAAGTCTGAATTAGTAAATTCCAATAGCTTAGTAAAAATCCAGTTAAATTAGTGGAATGTAGTACATAGCATGGCAGGGAAGAGTTGATTACTTTTGATTTATTGATGATAATTTAGTCTTCTAGTGAGACAGCCTAACAGCCTTCTAGTGAGCTGGTCTCAGAATCAGGAATACCTGGGTTTTAGTTCCACCTTTAACACATATTGATTGTGTGACTGTGGCCAAATGACAGCCTGTCAATGCTTTAAGTAATCTTCTAAGGCTACAAGATGGAAAGAATGTGCTAATCTGAATCAGAGAAATTTTCTCTTTGGAGTTTCCTAATGAATTTACATTTCCAGGGCCTATCTCTGGTACATCATCAGTTACATTTACCATTGGGCATGTAGTCAAATTCTCCCCTCTGAGGAAATCTTCATAGAGGATCACACCTGACGTATATGTGTATTATAGACGCTGTGACCAAAAGTCAGCTCGTGTTTTTGTCATTTATTACATCTGGGCTATATTTAGAGGTCTTGTAACTCATAGCAACTCATATAGTAAAGAGGAATATAGAAATATAATAACTGGAGGTGGAGTACAAGTCTCCCAGCTGCAGCTAGATACCTCCGAATGCTTCCATTTCCCCCAGGGTGGTTATGGCCCTGCTTTTTGTCATTTATGAATCACAAATTGTTTAGGGGAAGAAAGTTTTTATCTTATGTGTTCTACACATGGTTGTATCTCCATGACTTTGAACTTATACACTTTGAGAGGGCAGAAACCAGGCCTATGAATGCTAGATTTTTTTTTTTGGGTAAGCAACCTAGCATGCATAATTTTATGATTTATAAATGCTTTTAGAATAATGTTGATGATCAGTGTTTCCCTGTACTCCAGAATCAAATACAAAATCTTATTCTTGGCATTCAAAACTCTTTATAACCCAGTCCCCCTCCTACTTTTCCAGTCTGCTTACACCTCACTCCCCACCATGTATTATTCAATCCACTGGCCTCCTGGCTATTCCACAAACAAGACACTCCATCTCTCAGCTTTAGGCATTTTCCCTGGTTGTCTCCCATTCCTGGAGCACCTTTCCTCCTCAGCTCTACTGGCTTCCCTGGCTGCCTTTAAGTCCCAACTAAAATCTTGTCCTATACAGGAAGCCTTTCTAAACCTCTCTTAATTCCAGTGCCTTCCCTCAGTTAATTATTTCCTATTTATACTGAATATAGCTTGTTTGTATATACGTGTTTGTTGTCTCCCCTCTAGACTGTGAGCTCCTTGAGGACAGGGACTATGTTTTGCTTCTTTTTGTAACCTTAGTGCAAATACCCCACAAAAATGTAGGGATAGCTTTATTCTTTGAACTCACATTTGAACCCACAAATTTTGAACCCATTCTATAAGATTATAGACAGACAATAGACTAATAGATGGTTACATTTTAATTTCTTTTGACCTTGGTCAGGCAAGACCTAGCTTTCTGACATGATGGATAAATGCTGTTATCTTATTTATTAGCAGTGATTTAGTGGGTTAATAAAACTGATATGGCAGCTGGCCTTATCATAACAAGTTATTGCAAGTCCCTCGAACAGCTTAATCCCATCATTTCCTTATCAGTTATCATTTGTATAATGTAAACAAAAATCAGGGCCACTAACTCTGTGTGAACATATGTTACAGGAAACCTATGTAATGATTAGAAAGGAAAAGAAGAAATATTGTGGCACTTCCAAATTCACAAGAAAATGAAAAAAAGTTATCAGACACTTAAATATTTTCTTAGTAAAGAAGAGCAAAATTTAGGGTCAATAATTTCATTTATCTTTCTTAAAAAACTCTTGTGTTTTAAAGCTTTAAAAAGTCCAGCCATTCACAATGTCTCTGTTATTTTTCCTTACCTAAAATACATGTATAAAGTAGCTTGTCTTCACTCTCTATGAGGAAATGTGGAACCTCTTTATTTAAGGAGATATCAGTATAGTGGGGAAAAGCACTGAACTGGAGCCTATTCCCTGCCTTAGTCCGAACCCTGGACAAGTCCTTTACCTCTCTGGCTTTTAGTTTCCCCTCTCTGAAAAATGAAGCATTTAAACTAGCTGTTTTCTGTTTCCCTTCCTGCCCTAACATGGTGAATAGATGACCAATGACTTAGACAATCTAAGTTGACTCTCCTAATTTATCCTATCTCAGGCAGACAATCTGAGCAGAATCCAGCTCCCTCTGGTTTAATTCTAGGACTTTAGAGACATTTATCATCACTATTTTTAAAAATGAAAGCTGGTAACAGGATGGAAGCATTCTCAGACGTGGCAATCTTTACTCAGAAGAGTTGTATTTTTAATTGTACATGCAAGGTATAACATGGGCCTAGAGTAATGAGTTAGACAAGAAATTTAATTGTTTTCCAGTAGGGAGGCAAGTCCTACTTCCGGTTTTGATAAGCACCAGCTAATTACCTGAAAATCAATTTAGCACCTTTATTAGCATGCAATAAATAATAATTACTATGGAATCATCTTTCCACATTACTTGTGGCTCTTGTAAGGAGAGAATATTTTCTCTAGATTACTCTGATGTGTCAAAGACTTTGAGAGCAGATCCCAACCCATCCATGCCTTCTCCTCATGGGCAATTCTGGTCCATATTCTTTCATGTATCTTCTGTAGAAGATCAATACAGCATCTTGGAGGCCAAGTTACATTTTTGCTATTTCCTAACAAGAATCTGTGTGGAATTATCTAAGTTTATGTATGGATTTATGTAAAAACTTGTATTTCTATTAACAGTCTCTAACTGTAAATGCTCATGTGTCACTTACACATTATTTTAGGTGCCTGATTTTGGCTATGTTTCTCTGCAAAAGCACAGAATTCAAATTCGATCCACACAGATCAATTTTTAGGTTTTAGTGATTGATAGATGCAGTTGATGCGATCCGTACTCTGTGTGGATAATATTACGCTTGAGAACTGAAAATTTCATTTTCAACTGAGGCATGAGATAATTGGAGAGTCCTTATAAGTGAACTTGATTTTTTTTAAAGGAAAAGAATCAGGGTGCATTTTATTCAGATGATGGAGATGTGACTGTGGAAGTCTATAAGATTATCTTTGGTGGGACTCAGCCACACCAGCTGAATTCAGTTAAATTCAACAAAAACATTTTAAATTCCTGGTCTTAAGTATGGGGCTAGACTCCAAGAGAGATACAGTGATAACTAAGATACAGTCTCTGGCCTCATTGAAGCCTTGCTATATTTAGTTGCTCTGGCAAGAAGAGAGACAACTGTATTTTAGTGAACTGAGAAGTATCTTTTGAACCAGTAAGATCTATGGTCAAGCCATGTCTCTGACACATACTAGCTGTGTGGCCCTGAGAATGTTGCCCGACCTCCCAATGTCCTCATCAGCATACTGATATGATGTTACAGACAAGTTGCCAATCCATGCAAGGGGAAGAAACTGCTCGCACCAATGGAATCATAGGCTCAGATCAAGACCAAAAGAAAGATATCTCCCATCAGGATAAGCAGCCTTTTTCAGGATCTCATGAAGCTTCTGAGTTAAGAAAGAATTATTTTATACCTTTAAATATACCTGACAAAATGAATAAAAAGTTAACAATTTGAAAACTGTGATTTAATACCATATATTCTCAGCAATAAAACCTTAATTGTGATTATTTGAGTTGACTGTGACAAGCACTGAAAATATCCACTTTCAATAAAATTCTCTCCCTGTCTGCTATGGCAGAATGAAATAGAGAAGTGGACCAGAACAAAGATAGAATTCAGAAGGTAGTGTGTTCCAGACATGGTTCGTGTAGTCAGGGGTGGGGAACCTGTGGCCTTGAGGCCACATGTGGGCCTTCTAGGTCCTTGGGTGTGGCCTTTTGACTGAGTCCAAGTTTTACAGAACAAATCCTTTTATTATGGGTATTTGTTCTGTGAAGTCTGGATTCAGTCAAAGGGCTGCATCTGAGGACCTAGAGGGTCACATGTGGCATCTAGGCCTCAGGTTCCCCACCCCTGGGTAGATTATCAAGGTGTTTTATTGACCATGTTACCTTGATAACTACAGCTACACTTGTTTTTATAACTAAAACTAAGATTTACATTTGTATCATTGGAGGAATCTCTTCATTTGCTATTACTGTGAACAATTTGTGTAATATTGGAATTAGTTGTTTTTCAAATGTTTGATAGAATTTACTTGCATATCCATCTGGTCTTGGAGTTCTTTTTATTCAGAAGTTCACTCATGGCTTGTTCAGTTCTTTTCTCCAATATTAGATTGTTTCAATTCTTTGTTTCCTGTTTTGTTAATCTGGGTATTTTATACTTTTATGAAAATTCATTTCATTTATGTTATTTTCATATAGTTAGGCAAAATAGTTTCTAATAATATTTTCTATTTTTCTTTGTTGTGAGTTCACTATTTTATTTTTGATTATACCATTTTGAATTTTCTCTTTCAACTTTTTAATCAAATTAATGATTTATTTTATTTTTTTAAAAGTTGCTACTTTTATTTATTAATTCAATGTTTTTGTTTTGAATTTTGTTAACTTTTTTAATTTTTAGGATTCTAAAAATATTTAATTGGGTTTCCTAAAAAAATTCCTTTTATGACAAAGATATGGTCTCAATATATCACCCAGGGAGAATCAAAACAGAGAAAGACAACTATTGACCAATATCCACAATAAACATAGGTGCAAAAATTTCAATAAAATGTTAGCAAAGTGGATAAAACAACATACCACAGAGATTATACACTGACCAAGTTAGAGTTATACTGTGTGTGCAAGGTTGGTTTAATATGAGGAAAACTATAAACTTAATTAACCATACTAATAGCAAATGAACAAAAATTATATTAATAGCTGCAGAAAAAAAACATTTTGAGAAAATACAAGACCTATTTCTGTTAAAAAAAAACCCACTAGAAAACATAGGAATAAATGAACCTTTCCTTATCTTGATAAATCATATTATATATATAAAGTCAGTAGGTACCATTATATGCAATAGAAACCTTTCCAAAAAATTCAGGGGTGAAACAAAGATGTCCACTGTTATGACTTCTACTTGACATAATGTTAGAAATGCTTCACATAGCAATAAGACAAGAAAAGGAAATCTGAATACCATTGGTAAGGAAAAAATAAAATAACCACTTTTTTATCCAAATGAAAGATGATATACTTAAAGAACTCTAAAGAGCCAAGTAAAAATTACATGAAAATGCATAACTTCAGCAAGCTTGTAGATTATAAAATAAATCAACACAAATCATTAGCATTTCTACATTATGCCAATAAAACCTAGAAAGAAGAGCTAGAGAAGTTCCAGTTAAAATAACCATGGAATATATAAAATATGTAGGCATCTCCTTTCCAAGATACACGAAAGAGCCATGTAAATATAAGTACAACCAACTATTTACAGAAATAAAAATGGACCTAAATGATTGGAAAATATTAATTGCTCATGAGTAGGATAAGCCAATGTAGTAACAATGACGATAATGCCTAAATTAATTTGCTTATTCAATGCTACACCAAACTACTAAAGAATTACTTCATGGAACTAGAAAAATAATAAAAAAATTCAATGGAAAGGGAAAAATGTCAAGAATCTCAAGAAAAATAATGTAAGGAAATGGGAGTAAAGGGGTTCTAGCAGTGACAGATTTCAAACTATATTGCAAAGCTGTAACTATTAAAACAATTTGGTACTCGCCAAAAAATAGTGGAACAGATTCAGTACACAATATAGCAGAAGCAAATGTATTTAGTACCCTAGTATTAAATAAACACAAAGACTCTAGCTACTGTATAAGGATTCACTATTTGACAAAAAATGCTGGGAAAATTGGATGGCAGAATGAAAGAAATTAGATTTAAACCAACACCACACACGTCAAACAAAGTTAATCTTCAAATAGGTAGGTGGCCAAGATAGAAAAGGTCACAACATAAACAAATGGCCATTCATGATTTCAGAGCACTAATAAAGAACTGTGGTATTTATGACAGAGAGGTGATGGATTTGGAGTGCAGAATGAGACACACACATATCTATATATACATATACTATACTATACACATACCATGCATAATATATACATATATACATATATATATACACACACATATATATACGTATGGTCAAAAGAAATGAATTCTCTCAATGGCTGTATATCTATCTATATCTATATACATATAGATATTTATAGATATATATCTATATACATAGATATACAACCATTGAAAGAATTCATTTCTCTTGAGATGAACTTTTACATATGTAAATATGGATTTACATGTTTATTACAAAAATTATTTTTCTTATATTTTTTCTCACTGAGGTAGGGGTGGGAAGGAGAAAAAATAGATTTCTGTTTTTTTTTAACAGATTGGGAGGAGTTATAGATTTAGAATGTTCTAAGTACTTTCAGATGATGTCACTGTATTATTACTTTTAGTTAATTGCTTTACTTTGTCATAAGAGACCTCTCATGAAGTAGGAGTGATCTGTAAATGTTTATGATGTTAAAACAAGACACGTTATTAAAACCTTAAATTAAAAAATAAAGCCAAAGATTAGGGATAAGGGGTGAAAAACAAAAAGAGCACAAAACAATCACAAGCAAAAGAAAATGTTTACTTGATGGGTATAACTTAAAATTCATTTTCTTCAGGAAACGGCTATTACATATCTATAAATGTCTCATGTATACATATACCAATATAGCACAGCGAGGAATCTGCAAAGAACTTGAAGTTAGGATATAAATTCTATTTTTATTTGTCATTAATCTATTCTTTTCCTGTTCAGATATAGCATTTTCACTAATTAGTTTTTCTGATAGCAATGTCTACTGAAAAATCCCTGCAAAGCACCTTGTGACTGTAAAGTACTATATTCAAGCAGGTTGCTATTGTTACAAAACCTGCCTATTTGTTTATATTCTCTAGTTTTTCTCTTGTTCATATCTACTAACACAACTGCTTTCAGCAAGATTTTCATGATTTAATTGTGCCAATTTCTTTCCTTAACATTTTCTGTCATTGATAAACGATGTGTTCAATAGTTTGGAGTTTTCAGGAGCTTGATGTCTCTCACATTTCTCAGTCTTCTTTCTGTATATCCTTGCAGTTTTAAAAAAAATCTTCATTTTTTTAAAAAATAAAAGTCTTTTCTTTCTATAAACATGGAATAAGTCTGAGCCTCCCCTATTTTTCTATTTGTAGAAGTCATCTTTTCCAGAGGAATTGAAGCTGTTTATATCAAAGTCAAGATAATGGAGGCAAAAATACTTTGGCCTTCTCTCAAATATCACAATGTTTATTCTTAAAATTTAGTCATTTGTTGTATTTATACTGTTTCTTCATTCTCCCCAGTTTTTCATCATTTTCTCTTAAAATCACTTTTTTTTTTCAGGCAGCAAGTCTCATACTCATGGGGGCTCCAAAACCATTTTTATTAAAATGAATTTGAGTAGGAATTCAGCAAATTTAGGAAGGTAGTATGCATAGTGAGAAAAGCATTAGATTTGGGATTTAGATGACCTGGACTCAAGTCACAACTTTGTCACCTAATTGTTTGTGTGAGGCCTTGATCAAGTCACTTGATCCCTATAGACCTCAGTTTCTTTACTCTTAAATGAGCATAGATTAGCTGAATTATAAGGTGCCCCCAGATCTGAAATTCTATGTTAAAAATAACTCTTGATGAGCAATACATTTTATTCTAATGTTCAAACACACTCTTCCTTTGTGTATATAAATAGGTGACCTAAGAATCCTTTTTTCCAGGTTAGATAGAAATTATTCTTTACAAAAAGCTTTAAAGAGAGTATAGATAAAGAGGGTCCACATAGGAGATCATCTGGTATCTCATGAACTTTAGACTTAGCATTTTCATAACTCTTTGACTCAAGGACATGCTTATCTGTACTTTGTGTATCTTAGGGAAAGTTTCCAAAACTTGTAATTTGGAATGAATTAATTCATGATTTTATTGGTCCACAGTTGGCCATCATCCTGATTTCCCTTTTCTATTCTCAAGTCCTAATTTAGTGTTTTGAATTGAATCAAATCTAGGCTTCCATGGTGACCGTTAAGCATGGACATAAATAATGCCATTATCTATTCTGCTGTGATTATCTTTATCAAAGGTGTAAACAAAACTCATACTAGCTTTTTGGTGGATGGAATGATTGCTGTGATTTTAATCCATTTATTCAACATGTACCGGGCTTTTGGAACTTGCAGGATGGAACATACTGTGCAAATGCAAGTCATTATGGTTATCATTTCTGGAGAAGGAAATGATGATGATGCTAAAAAGTCATGGCTAAACAGACTGCTGCTTTTATTGCGCATGTCTGAAATTTACATTAGGAATGGAAGAACTTATTTTCATAACTCAAGAGTGATATAGAAGCCAAGAATTTAAGCTTGGAAAAAAAGTCTCAAAATTTGAGATTGTGGACACCTATGATTTGGTATCTCTAGGGAGTTGGTTCTAGGTCTCACTCTTACATATATGTGTAGCATGTCAATAGATGTAGCCAGAGGAGGAAGAGCTTAATGAGAGCACAGATATGATGATTCACTTATCCAGTAGCTCATTATCTATCTGACGCCTTTGTTCCAAAAGCATCACACCTTTTCTGATGGCCACTTCTCTGCTGCTGTTGTCTGCTGCTGTTGATTCTCAACAGTTTACAGCACAAAAAGATGTTTCTTCTATTCTGCTGTGCTACAAAAATTTGAGTTAAGCTTTATAGCAAAATAAGCTTGTTCTTATTTCCTCATTTAAAGTGAAGAGCTTTTACTGCCCAACCCATTTGACCTCTACCTTCCTTAAATGTTACTGTTTCCCTGCTCATGTCATGATGTTTTCTTCCCTCCTATAAAAACCATTTTTGTTTAATTTCACATATTCTTGAATGAAACAATTTTCATTTAGCCACATTGTACACACTTATATGTGTGTATATTCTAAAACTTTTCAGCCAGGAACCTGAGACATCTCATTCCCTTCCCTTCCTTCCTTCCTCCCTCCCTCCCTTCCTTCCTTCCTTCCTTCCTCCCTCCTTTCCTTCCTTCCTTCCATCCGTCCTTCCCTTCACTGTCAAGTGTGCACCAGAAGTATGGACAGAAGTAGAATAAGTGTTCCTCTATGATATTGGGAAAGCTCCAACCTCCCTAGACCTCAATTCTCTCATCTGTAAAATGGGTGGACTGCTCTCTGATGTCTCATCCAGCTGTAGATCTCTGATCCCATCATCCTTTAAAGAAGGAATTTAGCACATTGAGATACGGATTAATGAAATGATGACAGAAAAACTTGGAAATATGGTTAACGTTTACTGTATTGAGTTTCCTTGTGTTGGTCTTTCGCCAAGCTGTTGAACTCACCATTGCTTCTTTTCTCTTCCACTCCAGGTATCACTATTATGGGATTGGCATCAAAGAGAGCAGTGCATATTATCACTCTGTCTACTCTGGGAAGGGTCTGACAAGGTATGTATGATTCAATGACACTTCTGGCTTGCTTTTATCTTTCTCCAACTTAGCAATGATGCCTGCTGGATACCTCCTTTATCCATCTATGCTCACTGCATTTGTTTTCTTGTAAAACTCAGGGGAGATTTCCAACTTTGTATAGACCTTTGTGCTTGTCAAGTTCCCACTCCTTGGCACTTAAAAAGATGAATTGCTGAGAAAGTATTTAGAAACTAACTGGTTCTTAAAAAGATGAAACAAAAAGGAGGAGGGGTAGCAGAATTCAATTTAAATCAATGTTTGCTGGCTAGTCTAGGTCCTTTTATTTGGAAGATATCAGTGATAAATAAGAAGGGAAATTATATTTGCCTAAGGGATAGCTAAAGCTCTCCACAAGCTGGCTACAACTTCTGTTTCATCTCATTGGCCATTATTCTCCCTCCTGTGCTCTATGATTCAGCTATACTCACTGAGAGTAAGGATTGTTTTATTCCTCATCTTTGTACCCTAGCAACTAGCACCGTGCCTGGAACATAACAAATACCAATAATTTATAAAATTCTTTTCCATGTTGGCACTTAAGAGAGGGGTTCAGACTTGCGATCTCATTAGTGTGTGGAACTCCCTTTAACCCGTGTAGATCAGTGATGATTTCCCAACTTTGATTCTTAAAGAAATGCTCAAGTTACTGAAAGGTAAATTGACTTGTGAGTGGTCACACAGACAGTATGTATGTAAACAAGGGAAGACCTCCCAGTCTGCTATGCTATGTTGCTTCTCATCATCATATATATACACACATACATACACACACATATATATGTGTGCATATGTATATCTCTGTATGTATATCTATCTCTGTATATATGTGTATGTGTGTATACATACATATATACACACACACATATATGTGTGTATATATATATATATATGTATATATATGACTGGAGTGAAAAGAGTGTTAGACATATAGCCAGCAGAATGCAGTGCTAGCTTAACACAGTTCTAGGGCTAAATAAATGTGTTTTGAGAATTCTAAGAGAGGGGAATAATTAAATGGACATGGAAGCTAGTGGCACCAATTAATAATACTCAGCTTCTGAATAAGTATACTTGAATTTATTTATAGCTTTTTAAAGTTTTCAAAGCACTTATCTTGTAAAAGGCAGGGTGTCATAGTGGACAGAGAGCCATTTTCAGAGCCAGGAAGACCTGAGCTTAAGTTCTGCTTGGGATAGTCATGTGACCCTAGACACTTAACCTCTCAGTAACCTCTCAGAATTGCCTGTCTATGCAATTCTAATTATCAGTAGTTCCACTGATGTGTTCCTTATATTAATGAAATCATAGGTCCAGTCTGTACCCCTACTTTATAACAACCCTATGAGCAAAATACGTATCCTCGTTTTGTAGATGAAGAAACTGAGGTTCTGAGAAGTGACCTGATTTGTCCAGGATATACACAGTTCATGAATGTCCAAGATGGGATCTGTGGCTGAGATTGTATTATACCATAGCTTCCAAGGAGTGAGCTTACCTCTTGTCAGAAGAAAACCTTTAAAAATCAAATCTTTTGCATAATTTTTTTCAGTTAACTAATTGACTCGTATTAATAAGAACAAGACATTATATTAGAAGTGGCCAAGTGGAAGCATATAAATAATTTATGACTCCCAGGAGCTGCTTAAAAGTGTATGGTTTCATAGTGTCTACCTGACACAGAGACAGGGATAGATGCGATGGAGGTAGCACAGTCTTGTGGAAAGGATCTTAGACCAGAAATGATGAGAACTGGGTTTTTTAAAACTCTACTAGTGACTGTGGTTGGTTATCACCGTCTGTGCTGTTTGTCTCCATTTTAAAAAAAACATATACTTCTTGGGGGCATTGTGAGGATCATTGAAAGCTCCTGGAGAGTAGAGATTGTCTCATTCTTTGTCTCTGTATCCCCAGAATCTAGCATGTTGCTTGGCACATAGTAGGTGCTTAATAAATGCTTGTTCATTAATGGAGCAATAAAAACATCCATGATACATATATGGAAGCTCTTTGAGCTTTATAGAGAGGTGCAACTGAAATTTAGTGTATTACTATTATCGTTATTAATAAAGTTCTAATGCAAAAATGCTGAAAATCAAAGTAAAAAGAGGTTAGATCATGAAAATACACTTTTGATTTTGTTTTTGCTTCAAGTGTCCATTCTTTCACTTTAAATATTTTCCTGTACCATAATAATAAATTGTTAAGCATATATTGAGCACTTACTGTGTGTTAGACTCAGTACAAATGCAATTTTGGGAGATTCCATTCTATCAACAGAGAGTACATGTACACATAATAGTACATACTAAGTAAATGCAAGGTACTTTAAAAGAGCGGGTATAGTGCTAGACCTGGAAGCTGGGAAGACCTGACTTCAAATATGATCTCAGTCAATTAATAGCTATGTGAACCTAGGCAAGTCATTTAACTTCTGCCTCAGTTTCCTCAACTGTAAAATGAAGATAAATAATAGCACCTGCCTTACAGGGTTCTTGTGAGGATCGAGGGAGATAATATTTGTAAACACTTAGGACAGTGTCTGGCACATTAGAAATGATTATTAAATGCTTGTTCCTACCCTCCATTCCTAATTTTGTGGGAGGCATTAGCAGCTGGGGGGAGGGTCAGAAAAGGACTCAGGTAAGAGGTAGAGTTTGAGCTGAACTTTAACATGTAATATGTTAATATTTATGTATTACCATTTGATATAGCAAATAGTCTATGCGGTTGTTTTTTGTTGTTGTTTCCAGAAACTACTTAGGCCTATGTGAAAAGTTTCAGATGAGATTCCCTAGGGACTCCTATCTGAATCCTTATACAACTTCTCTTAATTTCATCTCATTATACCTTCCCCCAAGTGTCTTCTTGAGTTCCAAGTAAGTTAAGGAAAGCGCTTGGTTCCTTTTGGGGAGATATTCAAAAGACTACTTTTGCATGAGTGTGTACATTTTCCCAGGTGTGTTATGAAGTCACTTTTTTAATAGGCCCTATAGTAGGCCCCCTTATTTTTTCCTAATGCTAGAACTATAATGTCCTTTTGGAACTAATGGAAAATGTATTGATTTTTCAAGGTTTTCTGGAAGCAAACTGAAGAATGAGGTAAGCATCATTTGTTTTTAAAGTATTTCACATTTTTATTACAAAACTTAGTTGCTGAACAACATATACTAGAATAATTCAGAACTTCAAAACTCTTCCATGGTTTGGACAAGAGAAAAACCTCAATTTCTACTATGTGGACAATTTTCTTTTGTTACATGACTCAATAACACATCCTCTTGCAGAAATAATCTAATTATCTGTACCTTAGATCGCGGCTTCTTAACTTGGGATATGCCAAAGGATTTGGGGATAGATTTCCAGAAATCCATGAACTTGGATGGGAAAAATAAGTAAATCTTTTTTTATGACCTCAAAATGAAATTTAGCATTTCCATTAATTATTTTTAAAAAATGATTCTTCAAAGAGGGCAGGGTTCATAGGCTTCACCAGTCTGCCAAAGGGGTCCATGACATACAATAGGTTAAGAGTCCTGCCTTAGATCAAATACTTGAAGATTTTTTAAACAAAGCCTCTGAGTACTCCCACTAAAGTAAAGTAAAAGAAAAAGGCTTAACACAACAGGGTTGAATTATAAATTGTGCTCCTAATATGTCAATTTAAATAAAACCTGAAATCTGGAAGAGTAATTACTGAAAACCACCAATGCTGCTTATCTCTGGTATGTTGTACCACTTTTCTTTGGTTAGTATTTTTCCTGTGGAACAACATATCAGCAAACTATCTTTATCTAAACCAGTTAATCTGCCATTAGAGACTGCATGGCTAATTAGGCAGATAATAATGCTCTCATTATCCTGAGGTTAAAGAGCCATTAGAAACAGGTGCTGTAGAACTAAGAGTGGGTGGCAATGTGGTACATGAGCCAATCTAGAACTGAGAATCATGAAACCCCATTAAGACAGTGAAATGATGCAAGTCTGTTATCTTAAAAAATAAACTCAAATGAAATGAACCCCCAACCCTCTGAAGGGGACCAATTTCTTTTCATTGAAGCTTTTAAAAAATACATTTAATGGGTAATTACGTAATAAAACTCCCTAGATTGCCCTTCTTAATCAATGAAATAAACTCTTTGTGTGTTGATAAAACAATTGTTAAAGTGGAAAAAAATTGCTCAATATGGTGTTTCAGCAACATGATGTTTGCGTCAATTCAGATTTTAAATTTAAATAATTTCTTTAATTTACTTTATCTATGTTTAGTGAGAGTGATAATAATAGTAGAGGACAATTTTGATATTATCCATTTGTCAGCCGATCCTTGTGTTTCTAATGAAAAATACAATTGGTCATCAGCACTACTCTGACCCTCTGTAAGAGGCAGCATGTCATAGTGAATGGGATGGACAGCTTTGGAGTCAGGAAGTCCTAGATTCAAGTTCTGCCTCTGACATAGGAACTGTGTGACTATTGGCAGGTCATCTCATTTCTTAATGCCCCAGGCAATTCTCTAAAATAACGAGTAGAGAAGAGGAAGGGAAGAAGCATTTATATGGCACCTACTATGTGCCAGGCACTGTGCTAAACACTTTTTACAAATAATATCTCATTTGAACTCACCACAATTCTTCGAACTAAGTGCTATTATTTTTACAGTTCAGGAAACTGAGGCAAACTGAAGTTAAATGATGTGCCTCGGCTCACAAAGCTAGTAAGTGTCAGAGGCCAGATTTACCTTAGGTCCTCCTGATTCCAGGCCCACCACTATGCCGCTAACTGACTGATGATATAGCTGATTATTGGAGTGCGTCTGTGGAAAAATGTTCCACTGTGGAAGCTTCTTACACTAATGAAATCACAGCTTTGGACTCCGCAAATATTGTTTTCAGCTCTATGAGTCCAGAGACTTTGTCTTATTTAATCTTCCTATCTCCTTATTGTGCCAAGTCCAATGTTCAACATGTACTAGATAAAAAAATTTGTTAAATTGAAACAGAATTTAAGATCAGATTTGGTTTTCAAAGGGGAACATGATGGAAGAAATGGCTATGCAAAATACGTATGTTACACCGTATTCAAGGTAGGGGGTGAGGGGAAGGGATTAACAAATTAGGTTTGTGTAGATTTTGATGATTCACAGAATGCTTCCACATGCAGTGTCTCATTTTAATTAAAACATATCATCTGTCTTTCCAGTTGGAGATCCCTCATCTCTTTAGGCTCCTCCCTTGAACAGTGAGATGCCCCCTACCAGCCTGAGTTCATGGCATATTTGGGGAATTCTTAAGACTAGGGACTTTGCTTTAAAATGAATAAACAAAGGAATTCCCCAATTGGTCTTTTTTGATATTTTTTCTTTGGGATTCAACAGTCCTAGGATCATTAAGGCCAGTTTGAAAGGACCTTATGGTGTTATCAAGTTCAAAATTCCTGGAATTCATGCTGAAGCTGGTCCTGGAAGTCCAAAAACTCAATTAACCCTTTCATGTACTTTGGAAAAGCAAGGATTGAAATGTTTGTTTTGTTTCTTCCATTAATGTATTAGGAGAGAAGTATTGCCTGCTAAGTATGCATCTAACAGTTAGGTAGAAACTTTTTCTCCATGTCCTCTTGATTTTTGAAAAAAAATTAGCCAATTCTCATTAATAGTCTCTGCTCCAGGATATGGGATACAATGTTATGGTTAGAAACAGGGCACATTTTATATACAATCAAAGCATTTCCTTAAACTACCGTACCGAAAGGTCTTTTAAAGATGATCAACTTTGTTAGCAATATAGTGGCTGTTAATTGAAAACTTTCATTTTTAAAAAAAATTAATTTATTTCTAGTTTCCAACATTCACTTCCATAAGAAAAACTTTCATTTTTATTACTGGAGATGATAAGCTGAGCTTTTGTTTTTGAGATTTTAGTGCTTTGCATTTTGGCCAAGGCAAATTTCATATATAACTAGATCTAGATCTGTGAAAATGGATTAAATAAAACTCCCATGAAGGAGATTTTGTTAAGTTTAGGGAATTTGGTGGGGAAAATCCCTCTGCCATTACTCTACAACTTTGGGGTCTCAGAGAATAGCTGGGGGGTATTGAGAAGTTAAGGAACATGCCTATGATCCCATAGCCAGTGTGTGTCACAAGCACCACTTAAACCTAGGTCTCTCTGACTCCTTGATTTGACTATCTATCCAGTGCTCCAGACTGACTTTTGTGAAGGATTCTATGGATTAAACAATAGCTGCTCCTGCTGCTGCTGCTGCTGCTGCTACCACCACCACCACCACCACCACCACCACTACTACTACTACTACTACCACCACCACTACTACTTCTACTACTACTACTACTACTACTACTACTACTACTACTACTACTTTTACTGCTTCTACTAATGATAAACAAATTAATATATATCACGTTATACGCAATATTTCTATGTAGAGGGAGAGTTCCATCATTTTATAGACGAGGACATTGAGAGAGTTACCATGATAATAAAAACTTTCCAAAGAGGCTATACGAAAAGTACAGAGTAAAAGTATTTCCTTATTTCTTAGAAATTTAGAAGCTAGTAGGGAAAAAAAGCCTAGCAATTCACTTTGAACAGTCTTGTCTGTTGTAAGAGATTTGAAACCTTGTAAAATATTGGTCAAACTAAAAAAAAATTCAAGTTCATTGAAACTAGGACATTAGAAAATAAGTGCCTCCCCATAAGGTTATCTCTTCATAACAAAATACAAGAATAAAAAGTAGAATAATCAAAATTACAAGTAGAAAAAATATAGTTGAGGTCAACATGATGTAGTGGATAAAAATGGGATTGTTAGGAAAAAATTCTCTAAGATCAATGCTGAAAAAAGATAGACTACTCCAGAGCAAGATTGGCCATAAACAGTGCATTTTCGAGTTCTTGGCTCAGATTTATTTTAAATATTCCAAATAATGCAGCTGTCATTTTGCCCTGGCCAACCCCCATGATTTCATCCATTTCAGAGTCATATTTTCTGTCTGAATTTCCCTCTCTTTAACTTCATCCTTTCATGGCCAGCTTAACCACTCTACATCAAGCCAAACAGTGCATCCCCCCTCCTTGGTGTGCTTGTCAAATATTTGTAGACTGTTATCACATTCTCCCTTAGTCATCACTTAGTTGAGCTATATAGATTTAACTCCTTTAATCTTCCCTCATAAATCAGCCCCTCCCTCCCTCTAATCATATTTGTTTCTCTTCTCTAGGCTCATTCTGTTTTTCTTTCCTTACAACTTTTGGTAATGAGATGCTTAAGGCTCAACACAACAGTCCAAATGTCACTTCACTAGGTAAGCAAGGAGGCACCTCTCTAATCAGTGACTTGGTACCTCCTTATGCAGAAAACAAAAGAACAACAGCCTTCTTGTGGTCCTTTTAGAAACCCACATTTCTTGTTTCTCAGCTCTGCTTTTCTTTTAGCTTTGCACATTCTAGGTTTTTCTTATTATTGCATTGGTAAAACTTTTTCTTCCTTCTTACCCAATTGCAGGAATGTTCCCAAAGGACCTCTCCCATTTGCTTCCCCTCCCCTCACTCAAGCTATATTTTTTAGTTTTCTTTTCATTGATTTCCGTCTCTACCAATTTTGAATAAATATGCATCACTTCTGAACAAAGTTATAATTTACTCACATGAGTATTTAAAATTATAGAACCATTTATTCGTTAAAATGAGACTTATTACTTGGAAAAAATTCACTCAGTCCTGTATTGCTTAATGTTGTTATCAGAAAAAAGGGTTATTAGGGAGGAAAGGTGGTTTTCTGAAAATTTAATTTAGCCATGGAGAATCAGTATGGTACAGTAGAAAAAGCATTAGATGTGGAGTGAGAAAGATCTAGGTTTGAATCTTAGATCTGCCCCCTATTTGCTGAGATTTGACTTTGACAATGTCACTGGATGGACTTCTCTTGGCTTAAGTGTTCTCTTCTGTAAATTAAGGAGATTGAACTAGATGACATCTAAAGTCCTTTCCCAGTCTAAATCTTATGAATTTTATGAATAGTTTCTCTATTGACAAAATTTCCTATTTTACTCTATTTTTTCCTGTTCCGTGACACAGTGAATGAAAAGTCAGTCTCGAAGCTATGAAGATAGTTCAGAATGGTTAGATGGTTCAGATCCTGCTTCTGACACATACTAGGCAAGTTAATTCATCTCCCAGTGCCCTAGGCAAGTGTCCAAAGCTGTAAATTCCAGAGAAGGCACTCACTCTGCATTGGTGAAAGAAATTTCTTCAACCAAGTTTCTTACTATTAACTGACTTCTGTGTGCATTGATGATTGATGTCCATGCTGTTGACCACAGGTTATGGCAAGTTCCAAAAGTGCCTTCTGAATCAGAAAAAAAGGAATTACATTGCATTAATAGTTGGCTCAGTATTAAGTACATTTTATTCTATTCTAATTCTTTCCAAGTTTACCATCACTTAAGGTGACTATGACGACTCAATAATGAGAATACTGATCAACCAGAATATTCCATTCTTCTCAACTATTCCAGATAACAGAATGTGTAAGATAGTTGAAAAAAATTATTTTTTTCTCCTAAAAATGAATCAATTTTATTTTTTCATGAAAAAAGTTTTTAAATGATGGGACACATACACAGTCAAAAAATATGTAAAAATATTGTTCTGGTCTTTCTGAGGTGAGTATTTTCAAGCTATTAGACATGTTAAGTCCCCAATTTTCTCTACTTGTTCTTTAGGCTTCACCTTATCTGTCTTCAGGGAGCAGAAGTTACTGATAAGGCAAGGTAGAATGTCACCGACTGATGTGGAATAATAATTTTTTTTTCTGGGGCAGGAAATGTCATAAATATGGCACAAAAATCTTGAAACATATATTCAAAGGCAGGGTGAAAAAATGAATGAAATTGTTTTCTTAGGAAGCTACTCATACCTACAGGCTGTGGAGTACAAAGTAAAGAGAGCTGGGTTTAGCTGAAGTCAGAGGACTTGGGTTTGAGTTCTCACTCTGCCTTCTATTACCTGAATGATGCCAAACAAGTCTTTCACTGTCTTTGAACCTCAGTTTCTTGATCTGTGAAATGGGAGGGGTTGGACTAACTGACTTCTAAGGGCTCTCATCTTAAAATCTGTGTTCCTATGATTGTTCTTGCCAAAAATAGTTTCTTATGGTCAGGACTGTGGCTGATATAGCATGGTATACCTGGAGACTTCATTCTGATGGGGTTGTTTTCTTGATCAAACATGAATGCAGTTCAGACAGATGATCTTCAGGGTTTGTGCTTTATGTGAATCTAGGTGCATTTACTTTGGACTCATATAATTTTCCACTATTAATGACTCTGGTGTCACTTCCACTTGGAGCTCATAATAGCTTGCGCCCCCTCATTTTATAAATGAGAACGCTGAAGCCAAGAGAAATAAAGTGACTTGCCAAAGGTCATATTGATAGGGACTCTGGAACAGTCTGTGTTTTCCTGAATGTGATTTCCTTATGATTCGATGTGTATATATACTTTGCACCCCCATATAATTTTTCACTAGTTATGAACCAGATGTCAGTTTCACTGATTATACCCAAAATAATGTGATATGTGTATACCTAGATATCTATATGTATAGCTAGATCTCTCTGTGTTGCTCTGTCTCTCTGTCTCTGTCTTTGTGTCTCTGTCTCTGTCTCTCTTTCTCTGTCTCTAAGTTGGAAGGAAATTATATTAAAGAAGTAAAAAACAAGAAGTTCTTTAGGATATTAGGCTAGGAGCAAGGAAATCGGAATCCATTGCTGTCAATAACTATAACCATGTAATCTTGGACAAGTCTCTTAACGTCTCTGGGGTGCAGGGGAGATAGGAATGGGAAGAGATGATGTCCAAAATCCTTTCTAGATGCAATATTCTTTAGAGAGGGGTGGTGTTGTGTAGTGAATTGAGACTTGGGCTTGAAACCAGGAAGACCTGGTTTCAGGTCCTGCATTTGACACATGTTGGCTGTGTGAGTCTGGGTTTAACCTCTTGATGCTCTAGATCATTCTCTAAGCTGAAAAGTTGCAGAGAAGTCAGCAACTTGCATTAGTCAAAGGATTTTTCTCACCCAGGATTTCCCTATACCAGTAAAATAATAATCTCACTCCTTTTCCCTCCTGTAAATGAAGTCATGGTGAAGCTTCTGTAATTTTAATATTAAATAAATTGTGAAAGTCAGAAAAAATAGCCTAAAGCCAGATGAAAAATCTAAAATCTAATGACTACAGGTTTATTGATTTTTTTCTTTTTATACTTTCATTAAATTTTGTTATTTTGAATATATGTAGAATATTTGTAAATAAGTAGAAACAACAGGTATATACAAATCAGGTATACATTTGACATATAAATATATACAAAACAGATATACAAATCAAATATACATTTGATGCCCTGTACAAAATGTAAGTCCAGTCTTCTACCTTCACAGTACTTGGAGACAAAGAACAATACACACACACACATAGACACACATGCACACACACACACATGCTTCTATTTTATTTAAATGTAACATTTGAACCAATTACTTGATAACTGATATTCTCTTCTAATTTCATTCATTCAATGGGCATTTATTGAGCACTTTCTGTGAAGGATGTAAAGGCATGCTAACAATATATTTATTTTTTTCTGAATTATAGGGTGGTTTCACTCGAAAATATTCACTCAGCTCAAAAACTGGGACACTTCTTCCAGAGTTCCCCAGTGCACAACACCTTGTATACCAAGGATGCATTTCTAAGGACAAGGTATTGATCTGAAATACTTCTTTATCTTCTGACCACTGCCTCCCCAAATCCACTCTCCCTTCTATCAGCCTCTCCCATTTTCTTATCCTCTTCCCCTCCTACTTCCCTGTAGAATAAGATAGATTTCTACACCCAGCTGGGTATGTATGTTATTCCCTCTTCGAGCCTATTCTGATGAGAGTAAGGTTCAAATGTTGTCTGCCACTCCCCTGCTTCCCATCTTCTCCTCCAGAAACACTTCTTTATCTAGTCACTGATATACATGTTCCCTGGCTCAGTCCTCAGAGTATGTCATTGCACTTGCTGAAAGCTGTCAGAAATTTGCATACTCAAACATAATTGACTGATTTATGGAAGGAGCAAGCTATTACTGATGTTGATTAACAGCTTTTAGTTTAATTATTTACCTTCTCAGTCTTGTTACCTAACTAGGAGGTTACAAAATATACATTAAATGTTTAAAAATGAATTTCCATTTAGATCAACTTGTCAAGGTTAAAGAGCTGTGAAGTGAGGGGGTTAGATTTGATGTTTTCAATGATAATTTCCATTTTTAAAATTCCTTAATAGTCTCATGCTTGCTATATATACATATGTATGGATGTATTCACACATACATATACATTTTAATGAAGATACTCACATGTAGTAGGCACTAATAATTTATTTCCCTATATTTATAGAGTGAGCTCTCCAGCCAACTGCCCATTCTGGGACCACTAGAGTAATCTGGCTAGAAAGGCTTTTTATTTGGCTGGTAGCCAGAGGGGCTCCCTCACTGATTGCTAAATCTATAAAATCCCTGCAATGTCATTGGACTACCTATTTTGATTTTGTTTTATTTTTGTTTTTCTCCTCAACTAAAGTGAATGATCAGGATAATAATAGCCATGCTCTTCCAAGTTTGTTGTGAGAATTGGTGACATAATATTTGTCAAATACTTTGCAAACCTTATAGTGCATATAAAGACTCATTATTTTATTCATTAGTATTTGAGAAAATACCTGAATAGCTACTGCTGAAGTGTATTAAACCAATTCAGATGATTTGGTTGTGGGATTGTGCTTAGGTGAATGTGGTTGATGTAATTTCAGATAACTTTAGGAAGTATTCCAGTCCATAGAGAGTTATGTAGAGATAAGCAGGGTTGAAAGATAGGCACCAGGAACATAAAGGAAAATTTCAAACAGTCCCTGTTCTCAAGGACCTGACATTTCATTTAGCAGAGACATATGCATATGTTAGTATAGGATATGTATGGGCTAAGTATCATACATGTGATTTCATTTATATAAGGAACATTTTGATGAAGAATTTTTTTTTATCAATGAAGGTTGACACCTTTTTTTTTTCTTTGTAATTTACGATGTTATAGAGTCATCTAAAGCAATGAGAGGTTAAGGGATTTAACCAGGATCACACAGCCAGTATATGTCAAAGGCAAGACTTAAACTCAGGTCTTTTTGGCTCTGGGGCTAACACTCCATCCACTATGCCATGCTGTATATGAGTATTTACAGAAAAAAAGGTACAAATAGATAAGTACAAGTTAGTTGAGGGGGTGGGTACTAGCAGTTGAGGTACTAGCAGGAAAATATGCAGGAGATGGTTTTTGAATGAGTCTTGAAGGAATTGAGGGATTCTCTGACATAGAGGTGAGGAGGAGGGGAATTATAGGCATAGGGTATTCCTCCTGAAAAGGAACAGAGACAGGAAATGAAGTGTTATGTGTGAAGAAAAGAGAGAAGGCCAGTTTGATTGGGCTGTAGGTCAGCCAGGTGGTGTGGTGGATAGAGTGCCAGACCTGAAGTCAGGAAGACTCTACTTCCTGATTTCAAATCTGGCCTTAAACACTTACTAGTTGTGTGTCTCTGGGCAAGAGACTTAACCTTGTTTGCCTCAGTTTCCTCATCTGTAAAGTGAGCTGGAGAAGGAAATGGAAAACCACTGCAGTATCTTTGCCAAGAAAAAACCAAATGGAGTCACAAAGAGTTGGACACAACTAAACAAAACCACACAAATTAGGAAAGTAATATATACCAACACTGAAGAGATAGGTTAGAGGTAGGTTGTAAAGGACTTTAAAAGCCAAGTAGAGGAGTTTATATTTTATCCTAGAAGCAATAGAGAGCCACTGGAGTTTATTGAGTAGGGGAATGACACAGGATTATACTTAAGGAAAATCACTTCGGCAGCTGTATGGAATATGGATTGGAGTGAGGAGGAGAGATTTAAGTCAGGGAGACCAATTAGGAGTCCAGGTGAGATGATGAGGGCTTGAACTAAGGGGTGGCTATCTGAATAGGGAAAAGACATATGGGAGAGATATCAAAGAGGCAGAAATGGCATGAAAGATGAATAGGTAGATGGATACCCATCATAAAAATCATTGTTAATTTCAGTTGGACATGGACTCTATACTTTGAAATTTATTAAGAATTAAAAATAATTTTCACAAAAATCAAATAATCTCAGAGTTAGACATAACCTCAGCGACTACCTTGAAGGAAAAGCCTATGGTTTGCAGATTCCATTATCTTCCCCTTTTTTGAAAATAGGGACAATATTTGCCTTTCTCCAATGCTACAGTAACTCCTCTAGTCTCCACAGTCTTTCAAAGATTACTGAAAGGGTCTTAGTAATTCATTCAGGCCTAGTGACAAACTCATCAAGGATCAGTGAATCATAGATTTAGAATTGGAATGTACCTTACAGGTTATCTAGGTTTTATAGGTAAGGAAACTGAGGAGATGAAGTGACTTGTCCAAGGTAATATAGAGTTGGGATTTATACTGTATTCTCAGTCATCCAGTGTTATTTCAAGGCTGCGTCTCCTAGTATCTCACTACCTATGCTGGTTATCAACTTTCTATTAGTTATTTTTCATTCTGTTCTTTCTAGTTCAAAGGTTATTCTTCACAGCAGAGTAAACAGAAGCAAAATGAGATTTGAGTAATTCTTCCTTCTTTTTACCATACACTGTCATTTTCCCATCCGTCCCATGTAGCTTATCCTATGCCTTCTTTGATCCTCCTTTGACCCTCAATTTAGGTTGAAAAAAAACTTTCAGATTGATTCCCACTCGGTCTCATTGCTAGAATTTTTTTTTTTTTGCATTTAGATCAAGTCTCATAAATTGTTCTCTCCCTGTGCTTTCCTTCTCTTACCATTGTTCTTCATATCTCTCAATTTGTTCACGTAATGGATCTTTCATAATTCTATATACTGTTGGAGAATCATTTTGTTACGTAAAGGCTGCTATATTTCTGGTGCAAAAGTGACATTGCAACTTTGGATTTTATGAGATACTGATAAAATTAATGAAGTGGCAGTACAGTCTCTGGACAAGCAGCAGCAAACATAGCTAGAACACTTATGGGGAAAAAACCCTGTTCTTTGAAATTAGCATCTTGGACAAGTAGATTTATTTGCCATATTGGGGTTTCCCTTTTATTTGGTTTTCCTCCATGTATGGAAGTGTTGCGAAGTTATATTTATATATACACATATGTGGAAATATGCATTATGCAACTATATTCACATATATGTATATATATTCATGGCAGAGGTCTGGTGGTATATTAGATAGAGTAGTGGCCTTAGAGTCAGGAAATCTAGGATTGCCTCTGACAGCTACAAGCTGTGGGCAAATTACTTACCATTTCAGTGTCCCAGGCCATAAACTTTCTTAAGGCTGTATTATGGCATGAACTGCTAACCTTCATGGTGGGGGGAATTTTCACATCAGGTGGCCATATACATACATATAGTTATGGAGGGACAGAAGGAAGGAAAGAAACATGTATATATTTTATTTGGTCTTTATAGCAATTCAGTGAAGCAGGTGTTATTGAAAAGAGACATCATACACTAGCAATAGATCTTACACTTTCATCTCATCTTTCCATTTCCTAGGAGTTCCTTCACATGTGAACTCAAAAACAGATTGGGAGAATCTGCTGCTAAGTATAAATTCATATAAACATGGAAACTTCCATTTGTAAATGCACAGAGCAGAACTGAGCAAGCATTATCACAAACAACCTTCTTGTATTGAGTAGGCAGCTGGGTACCCCGACTCTTATTCTCATTCTCTCTGTACCCCTATACCCAGTTGTCTGCTTGTTTTGATGAGAATGGGATTAGGTGGGACTGAATTGGAGGACTTCAGCATTTCCCCTCCCCCAACCTTTTTTAGATTCAGGACTAGGATCTATTTAGCTCGAAGGTGGCTCCAGTGAAAGGGACTGAGCAGAGAAGCTGCTGACTGCTTTTTACCTCTAAAATAACTTAACCCAAGGCAGCTGCCCCTCCCAACGTGATCCATTTACATCTTGCTGTCACTAATTTTAATTAAAAAAAGTTTTGCCTGAGCTCATGTCTAATAGTTTGAAAATGTTACTGTCTATTTTCAGTCACATCAAGCAAAATTATAATTGTGAAATTCTAGTCATTGTCCAAGGCCTTTATAAAATTTGAAAATGCATATATGAGTTACTGACATTGAAATCTTGGCAAAAAATCATTAATTCTGATAATTTATATATGAAGGAATTAAACTGAATGCTGGATTTGGAGTCAACCTGTCATCAAATCCTAACCCTACCATTCATTACCTGTGTGTGTTTGACTAAATCACTTTAATTTCCCTGACCCTGTTTCCTCATCTGTAAAATGAAAGGATGGACTAGATCACTTCTAAGGTCCTTTCAAATTCTATAACTTTTATCAATCTTTAAGTAGCATTCTATATCCTAAATTTTTTTTGAGAAAGCCATCACCAAATATTAATTTATGACTGGTGAAATTTATTAGCTCTATTTTACAGGTGAGAGAACTGATACTCTCAGGGGTTAAGAACAGATTAAACATTTCCTATATGCAACCAGCCTCACTCAGTTTGACTGCAAGATAATGAATATTTTAGCCACATTAAACCTTGAAGACCATCTCTACTAATTATGGAGGGATGGTGAATTGCGTTGGTGCAGGGAATACCCACACCAGTGAAAGCAGATGGTTGAAATAAGCTGACATTTATGGGATCAAAATACTAGATTACTTACTTAGAAGTGGAGGGGGTGGCTTTCAAGTGTATATGCTTGGAGTTTTCCTTTCTTTACCTTGGGTAAAAAAGTGTTGCAGAAGTTTCACCAACATATTAATGCTATTTCTTTTCTCCCTTCACTATCCTATTTGATAAGACAGAACTATTCAATTTCCTTTGCAGTTAAAAAAAGAGTTGAAAATATTCTTTGTTTAAGCTTTCACTTCTTTGAATAGGTAGACACTCTCATTATGATGTATAAAACTCACTGCCAGTGTGTTCTGGATAATGCAATTAATGGAAACTTCGAAGAGGTAAGGGTGATCACAAACATTTTCTTGATTATATTATATGTGTGTTCATGTAGAGTGAAGATATTAATTATGTGTACCCCTTCCCCCACCAACAGATCCAACATTTCTTACTACATTTTTGGCAAGGAATGCCTGATCATCTTCTCCCACTGCTTGAAAACCCTGTTATCATTGACATTTTCTGTGTTTGTGACTCAATTCTTTATAAGGTGAGCCTCATTGCACGTTGTTGCTTTCTACATGCAATGTGCACTTAAAACAACACAACAACACCCCCCCCCCCATTGAGCTATCTTATGTGAAAATGTTTTCAATTTTACATTTGAGTATAAAAATAACAATAAAAATACCTCAGTCTGAAGATGTGCCAGCAAATGATTTTTTAATTGCTTTGTAAAAAAAGGGTCTATTTTCATTTTTTAAAAATTACTATCTAAACCATCACTTAGCATTAAGAGTTGAAGAGATGCAAGATTTTTTATCATTATTATTATTAGCATAATAATTTAAAGAAAACCATCTAGATATTTCACTGGATCACTTTATGGTATTAGCAAAAAAAATTAGTTGCTATTATGGAAATTCCATTGAACATCTTATTTTCTATTGGCTCCAATTGTACCCCCCAAAACAAGAAAAGATTAGGTAGAATAGACAAGGCCCCTGATTTTTAATGAAATGGCTCTTAACATGTTGTCCCAGCTGAAATCAAAGACCCAGGTGTCTGCAAAAGATTCATTCATCATGGATTCTTATGGAAAGAAAAGAGCCTCAGTCTCCTAGACAAACAGTGAGGTAGCATTTATGGAGGTTTTCTGGTGGAGAGGAGATGATCAAGATGAGAGGCTGAGTCTGTGATTAATTGCATTCTCAGCCATGGTGAATGGACATAAAAGTGTGGGGAGAACCAGCGCACTGTGTAAATATTATCATTAAATTTTGCTTGGGTTTAAGACTTACATTGTAAAAAAGAAAAGTTCAGTTCTTTAAAAAATGAATTGTCATCAGGAGAATTTCAAGGTAAAAGGGTCAGTAAAACCCTATTTTAAATTATAAAATATACTTGATTTTTTACAGTGACTTAGCTGCAGATGTAGGAAGGAGAGAGACTTAGGAGCAGAACCATAGTACATTCTTCTATTTTGTGTTTAGCCACCCCCCATGAGGCAATGGAACATTCATCATCTAAGAGGATTGGGCACCTGCCGTGTTCCCCCCACCCCCATTCAAGTTGTAGCTGAACAGGTATAAAGAATAGTCTTGTAGCATCATCTCTAATGTAGAGGATAAGCCCTTAATTGAAAAGCTAAGGCTTGGGTAGCATCAGTAGAGACATGAAGGTTTGTAGTGCCTGAGTCTCAGGCTCACATTTAAATATTTGTTTCTTGGGGCAGTCTGCAAACTCAAGTTAGCAGGGCTGTGAACTTCAGAGTAGCTGCTGAGAGCTCTGTAAGTTTGGACTGAGAGCAGGCCTATAGGCCAATGGGTCAACACCTCTCTTCTCCCATTCCTTAGTCCCCAAACGAGGAATTCAGGGCTTGGGCAGCAGTTCAAGGAAGCATCCAATTGGGGAGAAGGAGGCAGTTCCAGCATCTGGTGCTAAAAAATGACCTGAGCCTTGTAGAATTGGTTCATTCATAATGTTACATTTCTATTGGGCTTTAAAATTGATCAAATCCTTTCTTCATCATAGCCTTGTGAGGGGAGGGAGTACAGGTATTATTATACCATGTTGTAGATAAGGAAACTGAGTGTCAGAAGCAAAATGACTTGCCTACAGTGATACAACTAGTAAACATCAGGGCTGGATTAAATTCTAGTCTTAATGCTCTTCCCACTGGCACACAGCTTCTGGCTAACAGTAGCTAACAAGAAAGCATGAATTTGTGGAATAAGTCATCTGACTTGAAATTAGATGACATGAAATTAAATGACAGCTTAGAATAGGAGGAGGAGGAAAAACAGGAGGAGGAGGAAGATGAGGTGATGATGATGATGGTGATTATAAAGATAGGAAAGGGCCAGGCTGTGAAGGGTTAAATGCCCAAAACAAGGACTTTATATTTGATCTGAGTTGATTGAGTAGGAAAGTTACATTGTCAGACTGATACTTTACATGTGTGGGGAACCTGTGGTCTCGAGGGCACATGTGGCCCTCCAGGTCCTCAAGTGCGGCCCTTTGACTGAATCCAAATTTCACAGAACAAATTCTCTTAATAAAAGGATTTGTTCTGTAAAACTTTGACTTAGTCAAAAGGCTGTGCTGAAGACCTAGAAGGCCACATGTGGCCTTGAGGCCATAGGTTCCCCACCCCTGCTTTAGGAAAATTACTTTGGCAGCTGAGTAGAATGGAATGGAGAAGGACTTGATGCCAAGAGACCGATTAGACTTATTGTAATTGGCCATGTGAGGATAAGGACCTTAACTAGGGTGGTGGCTGTGTGAGAGGAGAGAAGGTACAAGAGATATTATAGAGTTAGAAATGATGAGATTTAGCAATTGATTAGATGTTAAAGGAAAATGAAGAGTCAAAGAGAACACCTAAGTTGGAAACCTGGACGAACAGGAAGACAGTAGTACACTTGACAATATTAGGGAAGCTTAGAATAGAGGAGGTTTTGGGGGGAAAGACAGTAAATCCTGTTTTGGACATGTGAAATTTGAGATGCCTATTGGGCCTGTTCACTATGCAAAAAATCCAGTAGGTAGTTGATATTTTAGGACTGGAGTACTGGATTTATCCTGATCAGTTGTGGTGTATCAAGAAAACTAGAGAAGATGGTACGTCATTAATGAAGAAGTGATGAAAAAGTTGAAATTGTGATCTTGCAGATTCTCCAACCTTACCCCCCCAATAGAGTTTGATTACCTTTTTTAAACCCATAAGCCAGTCTTATATGAGAATTATGTCAAAAATATTAATACAGTGCATAGTAAATGATTGTGAATTTTTTAACCCTATGTGTGGGCATACATACACACAGAAATACAGCTATGTAGATAGGATCTATAGCCACCTTACTGGTCTACTCAGTTTCTTTTTTGCTTGTTTTTCTTTTTAAATATAATTTTTCTTCTTTTATTATAACTTATCAACAGACATGAACATTTCAGGATAAAAAGAACAAAAAGCAGATTGTACATGAAACTGTGAACAGTTATCTAGTTTTTTAAAAATTGTATAACAGATTTGACATAGTAGTAACAAAATCTCCCTGATTGTATTCCTTTTTGAACTTCTTTTTGCTTTCATCTGTATATTTTTAAATGTTTTATTGCTTCTATTTTTATGCTTTTTGTGTCTGTATCACTATCCACCAACTCTCTCCACCAATAAAAGCCCTTTCTTGTAACAAGTAAGATAGTCAAAAAAGACAAATCAATACATTGGCCATTTTCTC
This sequence comes from Trichosurus vulpecula, assembly GCF_011100635.1. Lineage (NCBI taxonomy): Eukaryota > Metazoa > Chordata > Mammalia > Diprotodontia > Phalangeridae > Trichosurus > Trichosurus vulpecula. The sequence continues at coordinate 147,900,261 of NC_050579.1, read as the reverse complement.
TACTTTTATTTTGAAATTGCTTTCCTTTCAGATTTTTTCATGCATCTCCCAAATACGTCTAATATAGGTTTCCACTAGCTAGTTGAATCTCTTTATATATTTCTATGAAGCCTATTCTTCCTCCAAACTCTTTTTACCTCTTCCAACCTAGTTAACTGAGAACTCTCGACCTCAGCCTATAACCTGGCTGCCTCAAGTAGGCTGCTAAATGTTGTCCTTCACTGTTGCTAAATGTCATCTCCTACTCTTCCCAGTTTCTTCAGTGCTCTCATCACTTCAGGACTTCTGTTATTTTGGCTTATACTCCGCACTGATGGCAATATTTTTCTCCATGCTTTTCCTCTCAGCCTTCCAAGACCACCAATCTGACATATGTGGGATTTTCCCTCCTCTTTTGTCTACTCTGCCTCCAATCCTATATGATATACCCTATAAGTCCATCTATCCTAGGTTCTCATACAGGCACCCATTTTAGAGATTATAAAAATATAAATACATGAAAAAATTGGGTAATTACTAATTATTAAGTGGCTTTATGTGAAGTATTGGCAATACAGATTTAAATTGACTGTCTTTCCCTATGTTTAAGGTCCTAACAGATGTCCTCATTCCCGCAACAATGCAAGAAATGCCTGAAAGGTAGGTAAGTCAGGTTAAACATGTTAAACCTGTCAGTACAGAGTTTCATTCTACATATTACATCAAAGGAGAGGTGCTATGTATAGTGAAGAGTGAGCTGGTCTTGGTATCAGGAAGACCTTATGCTGTTTTTCACACATACTGGCTCTGCGACCCTGGGCAAGGTCATGGTGCACCCAAATAATACTCTCTCACAGTGGAAGTTGCAGAGAAGGTAACAATATACCTTGGTTGAGGAAGTTTTCTACTGGTAGATCCCTATACCAATAAATTATAGATTCAGATCTCCTCCCCTTCTCCTTTCTCCATCAATTAATCAAATTTTTAAAGAATCACACCAGAAGAAAAGATACCTATTCAGTAAACAAATTATTAAATGCCTAGACTTTGCATAGGTGATATTAAAAAGGTTAAATCAGACCTCTCCTTATTTATAGATAATGACCTTTGCCTTAATAAACTTACCGCCTAGTAAAGGATATAAAATATTCAGGTTAGTATAATACAGATTAAATGGGTTAAGTGTATATAAGTACTATGAGATTGGATGAGACAGAAATCATTTACAGTTTAGGGAATCATGGAAAGCTTCAATGCATTTGAACTGGGCCTTGAAGGGTGGGTAGAATTTCGATAACCAAAGATTGCTCTGGGGTGGAGTAGAAAGGAAGAAATTCCAGGTATGACCCAAGGTAGGAATGGAAGCAGGTAAAATGGAAGAGGAAATATTTGGGGGATGGCAAGTTTGGATGGAGCATTAAATAATAAGTGGTAATTTAATTGCCATGCATTTTGTTTCCTTTCCCCATTTTATTAGTTATTTGTATGTTGTCTGCCAGAAGTCCTTGTATTTGAGTATCATAGAAAGAGAGGGGAGGGAACATTATGTCTTTGAAAGCTGTGGGGTAGCCTTAGGCAAAATCTAAGTCTGCTTAGTTCTCAAGACATAGGGAAATATTCTTAAACAGAAGCTGGTTTGTTAAACACAAGTGCGATAACCTTCCAACAATAAGAATTCTAAGACAAGTTCATTGAGAAGTGCAGCACCATATATTTGTTTGGAAACAATGACCCTAGACTCAACAGCGATTTGTATAGGTAAGAAAGTAATATTATAGTAACATAGTCATTTAAGAATATAGGGTTCTGATGATTTGATGTCAACTGTTTGTTGGGGGCCCTCTATAAAACTTTTTTAGAGTTGCTTTGCTTTTGAATAATAACTAGCTTAAAACTTGCCTTAGTATATTTAGGAGCAAATGCACACAGTGCTAAGCATGTAGAAAGTGTACAATCAGTATGTGATAGAATTGAGAGGCAGCCTGGCATCCTGAAAAAAAGTACTAGATTAGGCGTCATAGGTCTTGAGTTCAAATCCTGACTCCTCTACTTTCTGTAGTGTATCCATGGGCAGAGTGTATGAATTCTCTGGGCTACAGGTTCCTCATCTGGGAAGAGAGGGGAATGAAGTGGTGGCTAGTCTCTAAGGACTTTTATAACTTCAAATCTATGATCCTATAAATTACATGTAGTCTTTTCTTTTACCATTCTTTTACCAAATGTTCCTTTGGTCCTGTTATTGCTTCTGTGTAGTGAAACTGACATTGATTCAGATCAATTAATATATTAAACATATTCTCTGGGCTCTGGAGTTGATCAAAGTTTCTGCAATATAGTGGCTATCTTTATGTGTGGCCAATCATCCAGTCAAATGAATGTTTATAAATATATGAATAGGTGGCAAATACAGAGGTATTTGATAGATTGCAGCTAAGACACAGATCACTGATCACTTTTTTACCTACCTCTCAGGGTGGTTTTGAGGATAAAAATGAGATAATATTTGTAAAAAACTTTGCAAAGTGCTCTCTCTATCTCTTTCTCTCTCCCTCCCTCTGTATGTGTGTGTGTAAATAAACACTAAACTGCCTGTGGTTAACGATCACATTAATTATGATAATATTACTTAATTTTACTTCCTTTGCAGAATTCAATGAAAAGTCCACATTTCTGTTTTCAGAAAGTTATTCTTCAGAAATTATTAGTTTTTAAGGCATATTCCTCATCTCATGGAGTTATAGAAATTTAGATGTGAAAGGGAACTTCAAAACAACCAAGTCTAAGCTCATCAAATTTCTTTAACTTCTAGGTTTTTAATTATTTCTCGCTCTCCACAGAAGTCCTGGCATTTAACATATGGGTTTCTTTGTAGTTTATTAGCAGACATAAGAAATTTTGCTAAAAATTGGGAACAGTGGGTTGTTTCATCCTTGGAAAACCTGCCAGAAGCCCTAACCGATAAGAAACTACCCATTGTACGAAGATTTGTATCTTCCCTAAAACGACAAACTTCCTTCTTACATCTTGCTCAGGTAAGTCTTGGGGTGAATTATATCCAAAGTTTCTTGGCTATGGCTACATTAAAAAGAAAAAAAAAACTATTAGCTACAGAGATGAAGTCCTTTTTTAGGACACATCAGTTAATATGGCCAAACTGATGTTGGCATGGTCTTCATAGTGAGATTTGTTGTGAAAGACACATATCCACTGCCTATCAGGTTACCAACTGTAAAAATCTTCCAATTCTCTCAATGTTTCACTCCCTAGTGGGAAGGAAAGAAACCAGTAGTTTCATTCTAGATAAGAAAAATGCCACATAAACATCTCTTAAAAGTATATTTTTTCACATGATAATCCTCTTCTGGAAAGTGCTTTTAATGTGTTTTAATCTCTGGAAAAAAACACTTTTGTGGGTTATCATAGAAGAGAGGTGAGATATCTAGTCCTTCTTTTGATCCTGTAAATGAGAGACCTTGTTCTCGAAGGCTAGAAGCTCATGAAATCTTTCACAAGACCATGCAGCTAGGCGGTGAAGTGGCTATGACTCTGGGCCTGGAGTCAGGAAGAACTGAGTTCAAATGTGACCTCAGATACTTACTAGCTGTGTGACACCCAGTAAATTGCTTAACCTCTCTGCCTCAGTTTCCTCCTCTGTAAAATGGGATAATAATAGCACTTACCTTCTGGGTTGTTGTGAGGATCAAATGAGATAACACAGGGAAAATGCTGTGCAGAGTGCCTGGCACATAGCAGGAACTTAAATGTTTGTTTCCTCCTTTCCTTCCTAATCTATCTGAATCAGCAAAAACACAAAGAGTAAAGGTAGGAATAGCTAACTTCTGTGGGAAAAAACCCCACAACAACCAATCATTCATTTGCCTTATAGGATTGTTTATCGGATTTTAAATATAGGGCTGGAAGGAAACTCAAAAGTCATCTGAGGGGTTTGTGGGTGGATTTTAGGTGGTCTCTGAAGTTGGAAGGGGAAAAAATATTACTTATCCAATAAAGTCCAATGGCTCCCTATCAGTTTCAAGATCAAATATAAAATCCTCTGGCTTCAAAACCCTTTTCCAACTAGTCTCCTTTTACCTTTCCAGTTTTCTTATACCTCATACTTCTCTTCCCCATCCCCTTTTTCTCTTGTACTCTGCAGTCCAGCAACACTGGCCTCTTTGCTGTTCCTCACACAAGACACTCTCTCTACTTTCTGCATTGTCACTGGCCACCCATCCCCTAGGCTTGGAATTTTTTCTCATCTCTGCCTCCTGGTTTCGTTCTCTGGTTTCGTTTAAGTCCCAGCTAAATTCCCACCTATGAGAAGCCTTTCCTGATCTCTTTTAATGTTATTCTTTTCTCTCTGTTACTTTCCTCCAATTTCTTCTGTACTGTCTTGTTTGTACATAGATGTTTTCATGTTGTCTCCCCCATTATGCTGTGAGTTCTTCAAGAGTAGGGACCTTGCCTTTCTTTGTATCCCCAGTGATTATCCCAGTGCCTGACACACTAATAAATTAATAAATATTTATTGACTGATTGACTAACCTTTTGTTTCTTTTGTAAGCCTATATGTTGTATTTTAGGTATTTAAAGCATGATTCTGAGTAGGGTTCTATAGCCTTTCCTATACCATGTAAAGGGTCCATGACACACAAAAATGGTATAGATGAGGAAACTGAGACCAACAGAGATTTAGGTGCTTATGACCATTCAGATAGTAAGTATCAGCTGCAGGATTTGAAACTAGGCCCTCTGCTTACAGAGTCAGTGCAATTTCCACTGGCTCTGAAGTCAAAGGACCTGAGTTCAAGTTCAACCTTGGATACTTACTTTTGTGATTTTGGAAAAGTAACAACCTATAGGAGCCTCATTAACCAGGTGGCTGAGTAGATAGTATTAAACTTGGTGGCACAGTAGAGTTCTGGGCTTGGAGTAAAAAAAAACTTGAGTTCAAATACTACCTCGGGTATTAACTAGGTAGTTTTATGACCCCAAGAAAGTCATTTTACATCTGATCCCCAGTTTATTCAACTGGAAAATGGGGATAATAATAGCACTTGTCTCAGAGGGTTGTTTTCAAGATCAAATGAGATAATATTTAAAGTGCTTTGTAGTCCTTAAGGCCTTATATAGGGTCTCTCAAAAGTACTAAGACTTTTGAATATCTAGTATGAATGCTATTATGGTAATCAATAATGAATTATTATAGTTAATTATTAATAATATTATGAAATAATCTGTAAAATGAAGGAGTGGACTTGATCAGGAGTTCTTGCCCTTTTTTTGTGTGGCTCTTTTATCAGTCTGGTGAAGCCTATGGACTCCTCAGAATAATCTTTAAAAACATTTTAAAATACATACAACAAAATGCCTATGCTTACAAAAGAAACCAAAGGTTAGTCAATCAGTCAGTCAATTAGCTTTTATTAAGCACCTCTAAGCTCCCTTCTAGCTTTCATTCTATAAGCTTCTTATTTTCATCTTAAAATTAGAGGAAGAAGATGTACATCTAAGATGTTTTCTCTTCTAGTAGTCATAAAGGTTTTCCTTCTGGGAGAATTGAAATGACGTACCTCTTCATATCTTGTTTTTTGACCAATGTAGATTGCCAGACCAGCCCTTTTTGACCAGCATGTTGTGAACTCTATGGTGTCTGACATTGAAAAGGTTGATTTGAATAGCATCGGCTCTCAAGCATTTCTCACTGTTTCTGGAAGCACCGATCCCGAATCAGAAGTCTACACCGAATGTAAGTCTGTTTTCTTTGCCATGTTATTTAAGTTAAAACAAACTAACAAACTTTTGACCAGTTTTGTCCTGATAGCAAATCATGGACTGGGTAAATTCCACATGATGTAGTAACTAGGCATTTTCAAATTATTACTGCTGTCTTCTGCCTTTAAAAGTGCAAAAAGTTCACATTCTTTTGTAGACCATTAGAGAGAGAGCAGATTGAAGTCTGAGGGTAGCCTAACCTAGAATAAAATCCAATGATAGCCCAACCCAGAGTGAGGTCTGAAGGTAGCCCGGCTCCACTTTGATTCTGTTTCAAAATACGAAGTTACATTAAAATGATAAAATTTAGAAAACCAAATTCTAGTTCTAATTACTCTATGAATTTGAGGAGATTAATGGGGGCATATATGTTTGCATGTGTGTATGTATGAAATATGTATTTCTGTATGTATATATTATATATTTGAATATATGAATGTATGAAACTGTTTTGAGGTCTCCCCCTCATAGTATTGCCCATAGTATTGAATGTGGGACTTTACTAAATATAAAGGAGTTGGTATTTAAAGAAGGAAAAAGCTAAGTAACTTCATTTTAACTTAGAATGAGTAAACTGTTGAGATCACATTGAATTCATTGGCTCTCAGTAGTAATTCTTTTCTACTTGATGAAATTACCTTAGGATTTAAAAGGCCTATTGAATTTATTAGTTTGCGGGGGCTAATCTTCTGTCATAAGAAATGTTTTTTTCTATGTTTATAAACCACAGATATTTGAATTCTAACTTCAAGTATTGAGAACACATAGCTTAAAAGAAGTTTCTGCTATAATGACAATTTGAAAAAAATAGTGAATATTCCTTATCCACCAATTTCTGAGTTTTACTATTTTTTCTATATTTAGTTATTTATTCTTAAGGCAAATTTAGCTCAACTGATCTCTGCTAATTATTTTGGGTATTTCAATATTTTAACAAAATCTTTCATCTAAAGTCTATATTTTGGGTTCTAAGCTGAGTATGATGTAAGAACATATTTTCTGAGTTAGTCTTATTTATACAACATAGCAAAACTCAGAGGAGATATTTTATCTCTTCCTTTTGGACTTTAATGAAATAGGGACTTTTCCAGGTAGTCATACTTAACATTGGTTGGAGTTATCTGCCTCCTCAGTGTTATAATCTTATATTCTGAGTTCAAAAGTTATTACACTACTTCTTCTGTATTAGCTGGATGTGTGATTAGGTTGTGGGAATCATTTGCAAGCAAGAAACACTTTTAGGAGGTTTTCCTGTCAGAAATTAGCTAGATGCAGTTTCCACTTGCTGACTCAGACCCCAATTAAAACTTTAATTTAGCAAAATAAAGCACTTAAGAAATTATCAGTGATTTACGTAGAGAGAGTCAGGATTATTTTCTCGTCAATAATCTATTATGAGAATATTTAAACTGAGAGTATATGAAATCACATTGTGGATATTGAACTTCATAGAATAATAAGGAAATTAACCAAGTGCAGAAGTGCATCGATTAAATCAATTAATTAACATTAATTTCTTGAAGAATTGTCTACGAACTAGGATGCCGCCACTCCTACATCCCTATCACTTAAAGAGGAGTATATGTTGTGCTTGGCAATGACAATTAGAGCAAACAAACCTCTCGGGCACATATGGTTTCCCAGGGCCTCTATAACCATAGCCATTTGTCACTATCAGAAACTAATAGCTTCAATGAACAATAAAGCAAGGAACTTATTGCAGTAGGTTTTCTATCAAGCCATCTAACATGCTTTTCCAAGGGGCTCTGGGCACATTTTGAGCTTATGACATAAAACATAAATGAAAAGCCTACATTTTTCATTAGGTCATAATGAGGACATCTACTGTGCTTTTTTTTTTTTTTTTTTACTAATTTAATTCACATTTACGTAGCACTTTAATATATAGAAAGTAGTCTTCCCACTATGATCCTATCAGGTAAGTCCTGTATATGTTATTTATCCCCGTTTTGTGGATAAAGAAACTGAGGCCCAGAAAGGTGAAATGCCAAGTCTAATTCTTTTTCACTCAAGGTTTAGCTAATTTCCCACTACATTCTAGTTCAATCATTACACAGCAGCTAGAACATGTCAACTGGGTGAACTCTAATTTTTTTTCATCTCAGAATTATATTATCTTAATAGTTAATTCTCCACATGTACTAAATGCTTGGCTGGGGCATTAACTCTAAATGTATATTTTGACTAAAACCTCAATAAATCTGAGAAAACACTACCAGTGCTCCTGAACTCTAATCCTCTTTTAAACTTAGAAATGAACACAGGCAAAGAAATGTCTTGCAACCCTGAACAATTTTTGTTCATTGACATAATTGGAATTTGCTTTTACATAATCTTAGAAAAAGCTTCATTGTGAAGTGGAAAGAGTTCTGGCTTTCCAATCAAGAGATATGGGCTTAAGACCAGTCCAGTATCTGTGTGACCTTGACCCAAGCTTCGATTTCTTCATTTTTAAAATGAGGATAAGAACACTGGCACTTCCTACTTCATGGGGCTGTTGGGAGGAAAGCTCATGGTCAGCCATGAAAGACTATATAAATATTAATTGTTTAAAGATTTTAGATGTCGGCAATGAGATAGGAATTCCAGTTTAAAAGTTAAGGAAATTTAGAGACATAAAACACAAATAATTTCTTCAGTAGATGTTTTTAGAAACATAATAAAAGCTAAAAATTATATATCACTTATGGTTTCCTTTACCAATATTATTTTATCCTACCGCTCTGCGAGGTAGGTGCTATTATTATCTTAATTTCACAAATGAGAAAACTGAGGCAGGAAGACTTGATGAAAAAAGAAATATAGGAAAGTTGTTCAAGATTTCAGGAATTATAGAGATCTCGGATGGAGTGAGAACACACAAAGTGAAAATGACCACACCAGCATGTAGGGAGCAGGGAGATGGGGGCAAAGATGAGAGTGCTCTGAGATAGCTCTGAACTCAGGTTGTGTTTTAATGTTGTCTTTTCTTTTGTATGCTACAAAATTGTCAGTGGTTCTTGGTGAGTGAACCTGGGTTCTGAGTAGAATGCAACCTTTTGTTCTCCTTTTTACATGGTAGATGACTCTATTACAGTGTTCCAAGAACTGAAGGATTTGCTAAAGAAGAATGCCACAGTGGAATCATTTATTGAGTGGCTGGATACTGTGGTAGAGCAAAGGGTCATTAAGGTACCGTTCTATGGCTTTGTCAGATTCATGTTAATAAAGACTCTGTTTTAATAGTTGACTGAAATTTTATAGTGAAGGATGGTTTGAGGGTGGGCAGGGAAAAGCAGAGGATGGTTAAAAGTATTTTAGAAAACTTCAACAAACTCCACCAAACTGAAGTGGAACTGTGTATGTAGATATAAGAATCATGGGTTTTAAGCTATTAATAATCACATGAAATTTTTGCTTGAAATTACTATTAAAAAGAGTAATGCAAATCAAATGACTTTGAGATTTTTTTCTCACATCCAACAAATTGGCAAAGATGACAATCAATGTAGATAGTCAATGTTGGACAGGCTGTGGAAAGATAGTCACTTTAGTATACTCTTCGTGGATCTATAAATTGGTCCAATCATTGGAAAGCAATTTGGAATTAAGCTTAAGAAACAGAAAGTAACTGAAATGCTCACATCCATTTAGTAGAAATACCATTGCTAGACATATACTCCAAGAAAATAAACAAGAATTACAGGGAAGAATAAAAACCTTATCCTTTGATTTGTCAAGGTGCTGGAGCATCCAGTGTTTTTCCTATAGTAATCATTAGTGCTGTGGCCAGGTACCATGCTTAGAAAGGATTGGATCACAGAATATAGGTATGAAATGTAGAAACTTAAATGCAGCTCAGATTTAAAAAAAAAGAAATAATAAGGAATGACTGCACAAAAAGGGATATTTTAAGCACTTGAAGTTCTCAATTCTAAAAGCATTCAATATTATGCAATGATTTGTGGTTTCTTTGGTTCTTTCAGTTAACCTTCAAGTCATTCATCAATGAAACCAGACAATCACAGTGTAGAAATCGCTTACTAGTCCGAGTTATGGTGTGGGGACTTGCTGGTATCATTCAGGATCAGATGAGTGCAAGTTAATCATTCATGGGACGTGTAACCCTTCCCCTGCTCTTTGCCGTCTGTTCACTTTTAAAGTGCTGTCACAGGAAAACTCAGAGATAACATAATTTTGTAGACTGTTTCAATTGAGCAAGTGACAACTTCTAATTCTATTATATAACATAACCATATGAGATAAAAGTCCTGTTACCCTAAAATGGTAATAAAGGGGAGTCGAGGCTAAAACCTAACATAGAAAGATATCCTTTAAGTTGATGCGGTAAAATTAGTACATCAAGAACCAGTGGGGCATAATAGATAGGCTTGGAGTTAGGAAGACCAGAGGTCAAGTTCCACCTCTAGATAATGATAATAATGATAATGATAATGATAATAATAATAATAATAACTAACATTTACATAGCACTTATTATGTTCCAGGCACTGTGCTAAGTAAGCACTTTGAAATTATTATCTCATTTAATCCTCACAACTATCCTGGGAGGTAGGTGCTCCCATTTTACAGATGAGGAAACTGAGGCATGTAGGTTAAATGACTTGCCTGGGGTCACAGAGCTAGCAAGTGTCTGAGGCTGGATTTAAACTGAGGTCTTCCTGACTCCAAGCTTTGTTCTCTACTCACTGTTTCACCTAGCTGCCCCATGTACCCTCTGAACAGATTATTTCTGACTATTCCATCCTAGCCAGATCACTTAACCTCTCAGTGCCCCAGATAATACTCTAAGACTCTTAAGTTTCAGAGCAGGTGCTGCTCTGCATTGGTGAAGGGAGTTTCCTCACTGAATTGCCTGCACCAATTAAATCACAGGTCCAGTCTAAACTAATATGTCAGTATCTCTATCTTGTGTCTATGTGGACATAAAAATAATGAGAAAGGAGCAGGACTAAACGTTTGGGGTTATTCCTTTAATTTTAGACCAGCAAGCAAAATGGCAGATCCTTAAAGAAGAGGGCTCAAGATTTCCTATTGAAATGGAGCTTCTTTGGTGCCCGAGTCATGCACAACCTGACCTTGAACAACGCCTCCAGCTTTGGTATCCTCTCTGCTTTGGGAAACTCCTCTGAAATGTATTGTCTGCTTAGTGCAACAGCCACAATGATCACTTATAAACACCTGATTTGTATCCATCTTTTTGTACCATCTGTCCTGTATGGAAATGTAATGTTGCATCCCATTCAGTGTTTGAATTTGTTTTTTGTCTTTGAAAGAAAAAGGAAGAGAAACTACAGATTTTCCATGCCATCATGAGTTGTAGTGTGTGGGAGCCACCTGCTTTTGACTGTGTATCCAAAATGCTGCTCTGCAGGAATCAGAGAATCCTAGAATGTCAGAGATGGTGGGGACATCAGTAGCCTTCAAGTTTGACCCAATAGAATATCATGGAAAATGAATGCCCTTTAAGACATGTGGGGCAAGACTTCAAGACTCAGTCTTTGGAGAGCTCCCTGGGGTAGGAGTTGGAGAGAGGGGCCAGAAAGACATATTTCTAGATGCTTCTGATTAGATATTAAAATGGCTTTTAATATTTAAATTACTTGGGTGTACAGGGATACCTGAAAGCTATATCTTGAGTTATGCCTTTCCAAAATCAAGTGCTTCTGCTTATTTTTCTTCTTGACGTAATTTCAGTGAAATGAAGATCAGCCTATAACTATAGGGTTAGAGACCTGTTTAGGACACTAAGAGGTCGTGGCTTTCTTAGCAACACACAGACAGTGTATGGCAGGGGTGAGACTTGAACCCAGGTCTTCCTGACTCTAAGACTGCTTCTCTAGCTACCGTCATTCAACTTCTCTGTCCTTGATATCATTAATAAGATTTTTAAAAATTCATTTGTTTTTGAAATCCTTATAAGCTCTTTGAGGACAGATACTACTTTAGGTTTTTCTCTCTTTTATCCCTGGTATATAGAATGGTTCCTGTCACATAGGAGTCATGTAATAAATGCTTATGAATGTAATTAAATTGAAACACAACATCTAAAATAATCTAAGAAAATATTTTTAAAATTTTTAATGGTTCATCGTGAGCAAAGAAAAAAGCCAGCTTCATCTCAATTAAATTTCTAAAAAGACTAGAGAACTCATACAGAGATTAATTAGATATATGAAATATTTATTGTTTAGAATATCATGCTCCTATTTCATTTTTAGTGATTTCTTACAATCCACTGCATTGATGCTCAGCATTCTTTAATATGAAAAAGACATTCCCCCCTTTTTGTTAGGCAGTCGATGTGTAATTTAAAGATGAGTCAAAGGTTTTCCAGTATGTTTTTTTCCTATGGAATATATCCATATTTTTTGAAAGACAAAGCTTTAAACTGGAAAGAAATCTTCGTTTGATATTTTTCTTCAAAATTATGTTGACAACCGTCCAATTATTTGGCATAATGTAAACAAGAATGGTACAGAACTGGCCTCATTCTCCCACCGTTAAAGCTTATCTCACTCCAGTGTGTGCCTCTTCAAGTATAAAGCATGTCTCACTTTCATCGGTATTTCACTTTGATGTAATTAGGTCCCAAAGAGCTTGAGGGACAGTAAACATGCTGAACTAGGTGGGCCAGGACAAAGAAAGATTAGAGTTTCAGGTTAGGCATGTTGGTCTTGGCAGGTCATTTAAAGTCCAACGATTATTTGTTTATTTCACTTGCTCCTTGTAAAGTGTTGAAAGATGGTCATGGAGATAACTTTGGTACACTCATTTCTCCCTTTCTTACTTCATTTTATTCTTCCTTTCCTCCTCCCATTTCCACCCTTTTCTCCACACAAGGTTCTTTTCATTTAATCCGAATGCTTTTGGATGAATATATTCTACTAGCCATGGAGACCCAATTTAACAATGACAAGGAGCAAGAGTTGCAGAATTTATTGGAAAAGTATATGAAGAATTCAGGTAACTTGAGAAATGCATGCAGTTTGCATTTTGGCTTTATCTAACCCTACATTTCAAATTTTTAAAGTGAATAAACTGAGAGGGCTTGAGAAGCAGAATCTTCAAAGTACCTCAGAATGCTTCTTTGCTGAAGTATAAAATATTTGCATTCAGGCAAACGTGTTATGGGGGAGAAACGTGGATTTTCATAGTTAAAGGATCTGTGTTCAAATCCTGAATTCTATTACTAATTACCTATATGACAACCTCTCTGGATCTGTTTCCTGATCTGTAAAAGCTGAGTGTTTAGATTAGATGACATCTATAGTCTCTTCCAACTCAAAATCTACGATTCTTTGACCAGATACTAGTTGATTGATTGGTTCATTCAAAAAATATTTGCATGCCTATGTGCAAGGCATTGTGTGTCGAAATGGGTGATTGGGGCCAGAATGGCAAAAGGAGGGAACAAAGCAATATGAGGCATGATTTGAGCCCTCAGAGGCAGGTAGGCGGTGTAGCATTTGGAGCACTGGGCTTGGAATCAGGCAGACTCTTGTTTATGAGTTCACACCCAGGATCAGACACTTACTAGCCATGTGACCTTGGGCAAGTCACTTAATCTTATTTGCCTCAGCTCCTCATCTGTAAAATGAGCTGAAGAAGGAAATGGTAAACCACTCCAGTATCTTTGCCAAGAAAAGCCCAAATGGATTCATGAAGAGTCAGACACGATTGAAATAACTGAATAACAAATTGAGCCCTCAATTTCCTTGTACTCTATTGGGGAGATAAAATACAGATAACTTTAACAGTGGAAGTACTCATTAACCATCATGTGAGTTGTACATATCCTATGTAGAGCTGCTAAGTTTGATATTTTATATTTCAGTAATATATACTACATGGATGGGGTGGGGGAACATTGTGGAGGTTTTATCAATATTTATTGACCTGAATTAAATCAATACTTAGCAGAGTGAGAAATCATTTCCCTTTAGAGTGATATATGTTTTATAATACCTCTAACTCCAGAATCAATGACTTAAGTGGTAGCTATGGGAAGGAAGAAATATAGAGTGCTGTAGCTGAGAGCCAGCCTCAAAGTCAGGAAGACTTGGGTTCAAGGCTTGCCTCTGACAATTTCTCAGATATGTAACTTTCAGTAAGTCACTTAACTGTTTAGTGTCCCTAAGGAATTCTCTAAGATGATAACTTACTGATGAGTTGCTAGTCTTCATTGTTGTGGAGAGTCCTTACACTGGAAGTTCCCTACAATGATGAATTCATAAGTCTGGAACTCCTGCTCCTTTCCACCAAAAAGTAGAAGGAAGGAAGGAAGGACCAATTAACCCTGATTTTTAATGGGGCATTTCTTTAAAATCTTGAACTAAATGATCTAACTTTCAGGTACTTTCCTACTCTTTGACCTGACATCACATGCTGTCTAAGTAAGTGAATGGGACTTTCTTGTCTTAATCTTTCCAGATGCAAGCAAAGCTGCCTTCACTGCATCGCCAAGCTCTTGCTTTCTGGCAAACCGGAATAAAGGGGGCACTGTCCCTAGTGATGCTTCAGTCAAGAATGAATGTCTTGCTGAGGCGAATTACGTTTCTCTGCCCTCCAACCAGCCCAGTGTCTTGCCTTCTGCTTTACACCCTTTCTCTCCTGGGGATCCAGAGAATATGCAGCTTACAGGTACAGTTTAAAATTACCAAGAACAGTATCTCAACTATGCTTCAACAAGTGATTTTTATCTCCTTTCCTATTATCTTTCCTAATGATTCCAATGATTCCTAATGATCTCCAATGATTCCAAGAATAGGAAAGATTTAGCCTAATCCATTTGGAACCCAATAAACCTTTGTATTGAATGATAACAATTGCCATTAATGCTCATTATGCAATGAAATAATTGTTATTAATAACTTACATAATTATCCCATACTACAACTAGGTTTTTATCTTTATTGTATGGATTAAGAGACCAAGCTTTCATCTACATAACTCAAACATAGTTCAGAGGTGGGGGTGGAGGAAGGCAGAATCAGTGATTTAGTGGTTATTACAGTGCCTCCAAATATTAAATTTCTACCTTAACTGAATCTAGGAGCACTATACCACTCTTCTCAATAAAATCATTTCTCCAAACTAGTGTTTTGTTTGTTTTTTTGCTGGCCTAGGCTCCCTTGGTTGCTAAAATGGTTAGTGACTAGAGCTGATTAGCAGATAATAGCAATAAAAATGGTGTCTTACATTGATATACTTTCTAAAGGTATTTTTCTTTGGCATACTTTCACATATATCATCTCCTTTGATCACCATAATCCCTTTGAGGAAGAAAAGCATTGTTTATGCTTCCCATTTTTTAGATGATGAAACTGAGTCAGAAAGTTCAATGACTTTCTCAAGGCAATAAACTAGTTAATAGAAGAGATAGAATTAGATTCTTAAGACCATGCTCTTGAGACCATGAACACTATGCTGCCTACATTGCAAACACTAGGCAAATGTTATTTTGCTATGACTCTTTGTAAGTAATGGCCTTATGGACATCATTAGTACTAAGTAGTACTAGTAATAGAATCATGGAAATCTGAGTGCTCTCATTCTGAATGACTTTTGCCAAACTTCAATGGCATTCGTATGATATTAAATCAAAGAGTAGGAAAGTACCGAAAGCTAGGTGATTCAATTCAAAGTTTTGAGGAAATATTCCATTAAAAATCAGGGTTGATTGGTCCTTCCTTCCTCTTATTTTTTGGAGGGATCAGAGATTTCAGATTTGTAAATCCATTATTGTAAAGAGCTTCCAGCATAGTGTAGATTCCAAGGTTACACTGCTGTGGCCAACTCGATGGGTAGGACCATTAGCCTGCTTAGTAGTCAGTATCATAGAATCACAGAATTGGAAGCACCAAGCTATCCAACCCCTATCCAAACTACAGTCTCCTCTGCAATATACCCAAGAAATGCTTATCCAATCTGTGTTTGAAGAACTCCATCCAGGAGAAATTCATTGTTTCCCAAGGCAACCCATTTCATCTTTGGACAGCTTCAATTACTAGAAAGTACTCCTCAAGCTCAAATTATATTTTTATGTCTTCCAAGGGCCCTGAAGAACAAGTCTAATCTGTCTTCATCATGACCTTCTCTCAAGTAATTGAAGATCACTATAATATTCCCACCCTCAAATTTTCTCACTAGGCCAAATATTCTTAGGTCCTTCAGCTGCTCCTTATATGACATGATATTGAGAGCCTTCACTATCTTGTGTGTCCTTCTCTGAACTGTCTTTGATTTATCAATCCTAAAGTGCGGTCCTCAGAACTGAATACATTACTCACAATGAAGCCTGACCAGTGCAAAACATTGCAGGATTATCACTTTCCTAGTCCTGTACTCTGCCTTTCAATGCAGCCTATGATGGCATGAGCTTTCATGGCTAATATAGCATGAGTTTGAAGAGAAGGCTTTATGATAGAAGTGACACAGGGAGAAGAAAGAAGGGAGAGGACACAAAGAGTTGGAGATGAGGAAGAAATGTATCCCATGCATGGGAGGCAGCCTATGTGAAAGCATAGAATCAAGAGATACAAGTATAGCTTTTTGGGAAGAGGTAGCAGTCCAATTTGGCTGGAATATAGAATGCATGAAGTCATGTGGCAGCTTCCTTTCTGGTTAAACTGTATAAAACCACCCTATAAAATCATATCATCTTCCCAAGCCCGTTTCAATTATATTCAATACATACTATATATTAATTTCAAATGTGAACAGAGCTTATAAAATAATGTAACTTTTTATACAATGTGTAAGTCAGTTGTAACTAGAGGTCAGGATGAAAGACTGAAAGAAATTATTCTGCTTCTCTCACTTGGTTAAAAATGTACCCTTCAAGCTGTACTTCTTTTTGACCTTAGGGCAATACTCCTTGTCATTCTTCATGCTTATGCATGCAGATTTCCTTGATAATTGTAGGATTTATGAAATATTACTGTTGGCTATTCATTTCTTAACTTTGACGCATTGAATTTTCCAAGTTCTAAGAACATAGACCTATGTACTTTAGTAATTCCTCCACATAGAACTTCACATTAATGTTCCTATAATTTTGATTTCTTCCAGGTCCAGTAGAGCTGTCTCAGAGTACTGGTCACCTCGTGACACCACCCATTTCTCCAGCCATGGTCAGCAGAGGAAGTGTCATCAACCAGGGGCCAATGGCTGGGAGACCTCCCAGTGTTGGTCAGGTGTTATCTGCTCAGTCCCACTGCTCATCCTACTCAGAGCCCCTTTACCAGACTCTCTCACAAACAAATCAGAACTATTATGGCACCAGCCCCAGCTATCAAACCATGTTTCGAGCCCAGACCCACCCACCTGCAGGAATCTATCACCACAGAGCTGAACACAGTCGGTTCATGGCCTTGAGTGAACAACAGCTTTCTCGAGACTACTTCAGTAACAGCTGTGCTGTGTCTCCATACAATGACAGATCACCTTCGAACTATGGACCATCCTCAGCCATGCAGGATGCACACAGTATGCAGTTTCTAAATAATGGAAGTTTCAATTTCCTGAGTAATACAGGGGCTAATGGCTGCCAAGGATCATCATATCCTCCTAATGCACCTAACGGTATTGGGGAATTTTAAAGAACCTTCCTTTACTTTCTTATGCTGGTTTCATGCTCTGAGTAAGGTGAAGTATATGCTTGTGTTTGTGTAAGCAGAATGATTGAGCATATCTCTACCTATTGCTGAGCCATGCAAATTTCTGGTGGCAGTTAATTTAGTTAGTCTCTTTCTTTGTCTCCCATAAAGATCTATTATAAGTGCTTTGGCTGACCTTGTTAGCTTTTTAAGTAGCACTTATTTAAAGAAAAAAGTCATGTTAAAACTATGATCAGGGGACCAAACCAGAAATAAGAACCAAGAAGCAGTTTATCCACTGCTATTCATTGAAAAGTGGTTTGCCACTTAAAGTAATTCCTTAATGTTTAATTGTTGTAATGCTATTCTTTGGAAAAGTTGGGGATAGATATTATTACCTAATTTTTCAGCTTAGAAAATTATTACAATCAAAGGGCTTTCCTAGGGATATGAAATAAACTATTGGAGAAGCTGTTAGGTTCCCTAATTTTCAATGTGGTGTCCCATCCATAGGCCATCCCATCTCCCAAGATTATGCTGCCTTGCCCTACACTTCCCCCAAATACATAATTTACGATAAATAATATGGAACCTCTGAAAAACCAATGGTATTCTTTGTGGTAATATTTGTTGCTACTTCTTCGATGGTTCTAATCCACCCTCCAGTGACATTAACTTTGTAACATCTTGTGTCACTTGTTTCTATTTCTGACACATAATAAAACCTTTCTTTTATCTACTCATTCAACAAACACTGAACACCTGATATGTACAATCACTAGGCTAGATGTTTCAGGGCATTTGTAGATAATTGAGAAAGGATTTTATCTCTTATGGGGCATATAATCTGTTGAACTTCATTCTGATATTGTTTTATGAAATTCTTAACTTCTTAATACATAAATGTTGCTCCATACATAAATGTTATCCAAGGGCACATCTGTGTATTAAATAGGTATTCTCTCTAGGAACTAAAGTAATGAGCCTGAGTCTTCTTTCTTCATATACCCAAGAATGCTCTTAACTTTAATGGGTGCTAGGTGGGATATCAGAGGCCAATCTAGTCTCCCCCTCTCCTTTTACCATTGATGAAATAGAAGCACAGAAAGGCTATGATTTGGCCAAGGAGCACAGGGAGATCAACTGATGTGACCATCGTCAGAGGTAGGATTTGAACATAGGCTCTCTTGCCTCTAGAGCCAGCATTACTTCTGCTTGCACATTACCACCAATCCTGAGAATGCAGAGACCGAAGACCAAACCTGTAGTGAAGCTAAATAGTAATGGCAATGTTGAAAAAATTAGGGATCTTTATTTGTATGATGAATGAGCTTTCTACAATATTTTATAATTTCCTATCCACTCCGTCTTCATTCAGGACTAAATGAACTTTGGAGCAAATTAATCCATTGTCAAATGTCACCCTTTTCTGTTAATAGGATATTATGGAAGCAATATAAACTACACAGAATCTCATAGGCTTGGATCAATGGTCGATCAGCATGTGTCTGTTATCAGCAGCGTGAGCAGCATTCGCTCATTGCCCCCATACAATGACATCCACGATCCCCTGAACATCTTAGATGATGGTAGTCAGAAACAAGCAAGCTCCTATTACACAGACACGTCCTCTTCAGTTGGCTGTCGGACTCCAACGATAGGTAAGTATTTGAGCAGATTTTACACATACGTGTGTATGTGTGTACATATATGTATATAAACTGTGTGTGTGTATGAATGGGGTTGATGTCAGTTGCCATTTGTCAGCCTAAGGTATGAATTGTTAATGTATGGGAAAATGTATGAGAAGAATTAGTTACAAACACACAATGAAATTTTCTCTCTATATGTTGCTAAGTTGTCACTAACAGTTAAAGATATGGTGGACAGTACTATCTGTAGAAGTGATACAAGTTTTCCAGTATTTATTTCCATAGAAAGTAACTAGTGTATAGTCTAAGTAAGTAAGAGTGATCTATTCATGTATAACTACATGGATGAAATATCATGTTATGACCATTTTCTCATATAAGAGTTTGGTCCACAGTAAAGGTATACATTATGACAAAATTTTATATATATATATATATGTATATAATATGTACACATATGCATATACAAAATCACAGGTCTTGTCCAACTAAAATGCACACACATATATGTAATATGTACACATACATATATATACACATGCATAAACACACATAAATATATAAACATATATGGATTTTAGTTTTGGATAAGACCTGAGATTTTATTAGTACGAGGAGCTCTCAATGAGGAAGTTCCTTCTATGCATATAAATCAACCTCTTTTTAATTTATAATCTTAGGGAATTACCTGGGAGCACTGGAGGGCAATGTAACAGATACACACACACACACACACACACGCACATACACATATGTGTATATATACATATATACACATACACATATACATACACATACATACACATACATATACATACATACATATATATGTATATGTGTGTATATATACATATATACATATATATACATATATACATATACATACATACATATATATATATATATATATATATATATATATATATATGAAGGGCAAGACTTCACTAAGGTCTTTCTAACTCTGTTCTCTATCCATACTGCCTCTGCCGATATGTGGTCTTGAGAGGATTCTTGTTTTTGTTCAGTTGTTTCAGTCATGTCTGATTCTTCGTGACCCCATCTGTAGTTTGTTTGGCAAAGCTGCTGGTGTGGTTTGCCATTTCCTTCTCTAGTTCATTTTATAGATGAAGAAACTGAGTTAAACAGGGTTAAGTGACTTGCTCGGGGTCACACAGCTAGTAAGTATCTGAAGTCGGATTTGAACTCAGGTCTTCCTGGCTCCAGTCCTGGTACTCTATCCACTGTGCCATAGCCTTTAATTTAACGTTGACAGATTGATGTCATAAATATGCTAGAGCATTTGGAGGAACCCCCCTATTTAAAAACATGTAGGCATTTTACTGGAAGTCTACATTTTCCCCTCAATTATCAAGGAAGACATTGGGTAACAGACTAAATACTAGCAATGTTCATTATTGCTCTAGCATTTCCAGAGAAATAGTACATAGGACATCCTTAGAATAGTCTGGATCATCTTGTGCTCATTGTCTGGCTGAGCTGTCAGTTTTCGCAGCAGGATAGCCAGAACTAATATAACAATGAAGGCTGTCACTGACTGGTCTGATGCATATTAAGAGCTCAGCTAGCCAGTGAAATGGGTGGAAAGAGGAAGAGGGAGTAATCTCCTCCCACCAGCTCTACATTTTTATGTGTCCCATCACTATTTCTGGGGCCCATTAGCACAAAATTCCTAAATTTAGCCATCATAGGGGAGAAGGGTGTTGACTCACAATCACTGAAAAAGAGAAAATCATTAGTTACCCCTACCTCCACCTACTCAATGTGATCTTTCAACAGTTTAACAGGAAGCACTTTTTGTTTTCCTGTGGCTGGCACAGATGAGCTCTGAGCAGTGTCTAGCAACTCATCTCCTGCTCTCTGCAAATGGTCATTGCTTCTAGATTACTTTAATGAAGCAGAAAATATCACTCTAGGAAGTTTCCTCATCAAGAGAGACTAAAATGTACAGCGTTGCCATTGTAACTGTTTGTTCTATTTACATATAGAGATAATGGTACCTTCGATGGAATGTGTGTTAGGGGAACATGCAGCTGTATGCATTTGTAATGAGGAGCAGCTTGCAGGCAAAAAAGGGTTTCAGCAACATGAGGAGAAACCAAGGAGGAGGCTAAGTAGTATAAAATGCAATAGGAATTCCCTTAACTTCTGTCCTCAAATTCTTGCAGTTAATAACCTAGCCTTGGGAGATGCCAGGCAGGAAGCTAGAGCTTGAAGGTTCCATAGAGACCATCCAGTCTAGCCCCTTCTTTTTTCCCAGAGAAGTGAACTGAGCTGCCCAAGACCACATAGGTAATAAGTAGCACAGATGAAATTTTAATTCAAGCTCTTTGACTACAAATTTTGCACTTATCACTGTATCAGAAATGTCATGAAAAAATTCAGTTCATGAAACAGCTGGTGTCGTAGTGGATAGAGCCCTGTACCTGGAGTCAGCTGTGTGTCTTTAGGCAAGACACTTAAACTCTGTTTACCTCAGTTTTCCTCAACTCTAAAATGGGGATAATAACAGCACCCATTTCCCAGGGTTGTTATGAAGATCAAATGAGATAATATCTGTAAAAGCACTTAGCACTGTGCCTGGCACATTGTAGGTTCTATATATACATGCTTCTTCCCTTCCTCCAACTCAACAGACACTTTTAAGGTGCCTATTATGTGCAAAGCACTATGTTAGATAATGGAAGGGTAGGAGAAACAACTTGGGTATTTGGAGATTATGAAAAATGGTTCAAGAAGGAAACACTGAATTTTCTGTGGGAATTGGAGAAGAAATTAGATGAAGAAAACGAATATTAAATATTATGCTGTGATTTTAAACATACATACACACAATTAGGAGACCTGTGTTTGAGCCACTGACTCCAATGTTAGTAGCTATGACAGTGGGCCAGTCACTTCACCTTTTTTACCATTTGTAAAGGAACAGTAATAATTTTACTACTTACTTCATCGGGTTGTTGTAAGTTGAGTTTTGTAAAACTTAAAACTTAATTTAGAAATATGAGTCACTATTGCAGAGCATTGCAGTTAAAGACGAAAAGAAAATGCGAACAGAACCCACAGGTGGTGATTGCTTTTTTTTCCTCTTGCAGCCTCCAATATGTCATCAGCCATTCCAGCGTCCTCATCGCAGTGTATGTTTGGAACTTCTAGTCAATATCCAGCTCAGGAATCTCTGGACTCCCATGGAACGAGTAGCAGAGAAATAGTGTCATCTTTGCCACCAATCAACACTGTCTTCATGGGAACAGCAGCTGGGGGGACCTAGGCCAGAAAAGGTGGTGGGTCCATTTTGAAAACATTCCCAACATCACTGGTCCAAAGACCACTATTCCCAGAGCTTTCTAAGAGAGGAGAGAAAATAGACTCTGCTGTAACTGGACGCTATTCTTGAAGTCACTTCACTGAGAAAGAATAATCATAAAAAAAGACTGGACAATCTCCCTACTCATCAGAAAACAGACAGCTGCAAAGAGTACCTTGCACATGAATCATTCGATATGAGTTCTTATTAATAGTTGTAGCTTCAAGCATCAGCAAACTAATAGAATTAGTAGGGATTTGGAAAAGCAAATATTTCCATTATGGAGAATTGACATTTCCCTTTCTAATTTATTGAAAATGTATATGCTGCCACTGTTTTGTCTTTTCTTTCTCTTCCTCCTCTTCTTTCTCCTTTATTTTTTTTTAAAGAAGAAAAGTTTATTTAATGCCTGTACACTGTCCTTTATTTATTAGGATCACAGAATCACTGTTTACGATCCCTTATTTGACAAATAGTCAAATGTATGTGTTCTACCTCCTATGGAAATGTTTACAACATAGTTTTGATTCAATTCAGCCTATGCCAAAGTTGCTTGACTTTCAAATCTCTTATGCTTTAGTAGGTTGGTTTCTGTTGCATAAGGTTGACTTTATGTAACTGAATAGAGGCCAATGCTTTCTACATGTTTTTAAGAAATGAAAAAGATGAGGAGAAATAAAAGAGGGAATGCAAGGAAGTGTCTCAAAAGTTAAATGTTTTGACATGCTCTTTCTGTTTTCTGTCATGGATGGTACCATTTTTAGATGATGTAGCTTTGGACTATTTTAGTAAACAGACATGTTTGAGAGCTAGGATCCATTCTGCACTATATAAAGTAGAACATAAGAGGCATTTGTAAAGTTCTATGGAAAATGTAAAGAGAGAAAAATGAAGCCAACCAACCCTTTCTGCCTTAAGTCATCACCAGTAAATTGGAGCCAACATATATGAAGTAGGTGTTATAGAAACTCATGAAATTAGTTTAATTTGGAAGTAATTTCTAATGGAAAGAGGAGTGGGGAGCATACACGCAAAGGTTAATTCAAAGTTTATTTAAAACAATTTTATTTATTTCATTACTTATCAATTTTAAACAACTTGACACATAATTTACATAATTTCATTTATTTTCCTTTTCCATATGTCCTGACAGAAAAAGCAGCTGTGTAATCAGTAGAATCTGTTGGGAAACTCCTATTAACCTTATGGTCTTCTGCTCTATTCTACCTGATCTTTTTTATGGAGCAAGGAACCCTGCCTTGTACTAACTATATAAAAGATGAACACAAAACATAAGTTCCTGACACAAATTATAAATACATTTGGTTACCCAAAATGTTCATTTAAAATTAATCTTTAATTTGTGTCAAGCCAGGGTTGTGCCTTTATCTTTTATTTTTTTGGGGGGGTGGTGGTGGTGTTTCAGACTTGAAATTTCATCAGTGTGAGGGATTCCTGGTGTGGAAAACACACCCATTGATGCAGGCCAGTATGTAACTAGTCTAAGAGAGTTGCCTGAAACATGGAGAGGTTAAATAACACTATTATTTAAGTGATTGTGTACAGAGTGTTGGAACTTGAATGGAAGGTCTTCAAGACCAGACCTTTATCCTCTGAACAATTCATCCTAAAATTCTATATTCTAATTATAGATTTGGATTAACTGGAAAACATTTATTGTGGGTCTACTGTATGCTCAGCACCATGCTGTGGGAAATATAGAAGTATGAGATAGGGTCCTTTCTCTCCTCTCCTCCTTCCCCCCAAGGAATTCACAACCTAGATGAAGAGACAAGATGAGAAGGTGGTTTAACAGTGGAAAGTGCCCTAGATTAGGAGCCCCATGTTCCAAGTCTATATTCTGACAGTTAGCTGTATGGACTTGATCATTTGACTTTCCTGGCTCTCAGTCTCCTCATTTATAAAGTAAGGTAATTGAGCTAGATTATGTCTAAAGTTTCCAAATTCTATGAGCCTATGAGACTAATACAGGTGGCAATAATCAAATTAGGTGGCTAAATCCTGCAATATGGCATCTTAAGTGCTGTTGTTTGTCCTTCATTCTCAAAGACAACCAATGACATCAGGAGGGCAATGTTTTAACTTGCAAGTGAATTGGATTTAAGTGAGGCAGAGTTGTGCAAAGTTATCAGCCCCACTCTGTCCTCCAAAGTAATGGAATTAGAGAAATTAGGAGGGGAAGCTGTGGTTCGAGGATATTTGTGGGGGCAGGGAGAATGATGATGAATTCTGTTTTTGATAGGATGAGTTAGAAGTGATGTTGGCATATCCAAGATACTGTATTTCAAGCAGGCAGTGTAAAATGTCTATAGCTTGGGAGAGAGTTTGGGATTGAAGATTTAGTTTTGGGAGTCAGCAGTATGGTCTACATAGATGAGACTGGGGGAGTGGATGAAATCAATCTAGAGAGATTGAGCCAGAGACATAGGTCAGGACAACTGGCGATGGCTCTGGAGGCAGTGGGAGACCTTGGCCTTTTGAAGCTAAGGTCTTTCCCAGGTCTCAGTTTGTCTGAGGCAGCGGAATTCAGAGGAGGAGATCAGTGAAGGTGGAAGTAGTTAGGGAAAGCTTTCTGGAATACATGACCCTTGAACTGGGTTGAAAGCCAGCCATTCAACACATCAAATGGTAATGTTTTATTGAATGTCTTCTGTGGTAGTCATCATGGGAGATACATAGATGAATAAGACATGATACCTGTCCTCAAGGAGTTTATAATCTAACAAATGTAGGGTGTACAGAATTTGTGTGTTGGGAAGTAGAAGGCAATCGAAGGTTTGTTTGTTTTTAGAATATGAGAGTCCTTATGTAAATGATATTTAAGAAATATTAATCTGGCAGTATCACTCAAGGTTTATTAGAATATATAGAGATTGACATGAGGGAGATGAGCCAGGTTGCTGGCATAGCAACTGAAGCATTTCCTGACTCTTACACCAGCCCTAATCAGTTGTTAGCAGTTTCTCCCTCTTGGAAATAACTTTGTAATCAAAGGTGTACATGTTGTTTCATCCAAGTAGAATGTAATCTCCTTGAAGGCAGAGACTGTTTCATTTTTTTTGTCTTTATAGGCCCAGTACCTAGAACAGTGCCTGGCACAGAGTTTAAAGGCTTAATAAATATCTGTTGGATAGAATGAAGTTCTATGCTATGATGGAGACAAGGAGGAATGAAGTAGAAAGGACAGATGTGAGACATTTCAAAGGAAAATGGATTTGATTTGAAGGCTAATGCAAAGGGGTTAGTTAAATATGACAATTCAATTGAACAAATATTTATCTTGCACCAGCTAGTTTCTATGTGCTGGAGATTAAAATAAAGATAAATATGACAGGGCTCTGCCCTGATGGAGTTAACATCTAAGAGGTAACATATACAGCAAGAAAGTGGAACATAGAGAAGGGGGGCGTAGGGAATCAAGCATTTATTAAGTTCTGACTATATGCCAGGCACTGTGCTAATATAAATATCATAGTATTACAAATACCATATTGTTGGGTTCTCACAACAACACTGGGAGGAAGGTGCTAGTATTATTCCCATTTTACAGTTGAGGAAACTGAGGCAGGCAGTGGTTAAGTGAGTTACCCAGGGTCACATAGTTAGGAAATGTCTGAAGTCAAACTTAAATTCAGGTTCTTCCAGACTCTAGCTCCAGTTCTCTATCCACTGCATCCCCTAACTTCTAAAAGAAGTACAAGGTGTTATGGGAGATCCAATACCATTTTTGACTGGGGGTTGGGGGTGGAGAAGACATAAGGAGGTGGTAGCATCTGAGATGGATCTTGAACAATGAGTGGATTTCAGAAGGCACAAATGGATGAGGGAACATCATAGGCACAGGGATTGAGGCAGGATAGCATTGAACCTATGTGAGGAACAGCACTTAATAGATGCATAATAAATATTTGTTTGATGAACAGGAGTTAGAGAAATTAGGAGGGGAAGCTGTGGTTTGGGGATATTTGTGGGGACAGGGAGAATGATGAATTCTATTTTCGATAGGATGACTTAGAAGTGATATTGTCACATCCAAGATACTGTATTTCAAGCAGGAAATATAAAACATCTATAGCTTGGGAGAGAGTTTGGGACTGAAGATTTAGTTTTGGGAGTCAGCAGTCTAGTCTACATAGATGAGATTGTGGGAGTGGATGAAATCAATCTAGAGAGAGAAGCTAAGAATGGAGGATATAGTTTTGAAGGGAAGTAGGAAGAAGACCTAATGAAGAAATTAAATATATAATAGTTATCCAAGAAGGAGAATTATCTAAGCTGATCCAACAATTCAACAAGCATTCGATTTTAAAAGTATTTCCTAAGCACCTACTATGTACTACTGTGTGCTAGGTGCTGGAGACACAAAGACAAAATAAAATAATTCCTGCCTTCCAGGAGCTTATGTTCTACTGCGGGGAAACAACATGTAAGTAGACACAAAGTAATTCCAACACTAAAGCACTAGGGAAATGATGGGAGAGGATGGGGACTGGGAAAGGTCTTCTGTAGGAGGGAGTAGTTGAACTGAACTTTCATTCGAATTAGGAGTTCCAAAAGACATAAGCGAGCAAAGAATTATGAACTTGCAGGCCAACCTGTTCATAAGTCACAGAGGTGAGAGATGGCATATTAGAAATGTAAAGTACATCAGGGGAGTACTATTAAGTAAATCTATCAAAACAGATTGGAGCTAGCTTACAATGGGTTTTCAGTGGTAAATAGAGGAATATAAACTTTGTCCTAAAGGCAATAGAGAGACACTGAGCTTTTTGGTTATGGGAGTGACATGGTCAAACCTATGTGTTAGGAATCTCAATTTAGTAGCTTAAGTGGAGGATGGATTTAAGAAGGCAGAGACCAGAGACAGGGAAAACAATTAGGAGGTTATCAGAGTAGTCCAGTTGAAAGATCATTAGGGTCTGAATTAGGGAGGAGGCCGTGTTAATGGGCAGAAGAGGATGGATGGGAGATATATGGAAATAGAATCAATAAGACTTGGATACTGATTGGTTATGGGGAGTGAGACAAGGGAAGAACTGAGCAGAACCCTAAGCTTTTGAATCTAGGTAACTGCAAAGATGGTGGTATCTTCCATAGGAATTGGAAAATTAGGAAGATGTATTAGTTTAGGATAAAAGGTAATGAATTCTTTTGTTTTCTTGGTATATTGAGCAGCAGGTGGAGATGCTTGACTGAATCTAAGGAGAAAGACAAGTGCTGTGTATGTAGATAAAAGAATAATCTTCGTTGAGATGATAATTAAAACCATGGGAGTTGGTACAATCAGAAAGAGAGAGAGAGAGAGAGAGAGAGAGAGAGAGAGAGAGACAGAGACAGAGACAGAGAGAGACACAGAGAGACAGAGAGAGAGGAGTCCAGGATAGAGTTTAGGGATATACCCAGGCTCAGACTCAGATGATGATCTAACAAAGGAGGCTGAGAAAAAATGGTCAGGCAGGCAGGAAGACAACCAGAAAGCAGCACTGTCATAAAAATCTGAGAGGAGAAGGTATCTATTAGGAGACTGGGGAGATGGGGTAGAAAGTGGTCAACAGTGTCAAATGCTACAAAGAAGTCAAGAAGAATGAATAAAGTAAACCACTGTGCCCTGGAAACATAGAGACAAAATAATGAGTCCGTACCCTCAAGAAGCTGTCATTCTACTGGAGTTTACATTCAACCATGACAGGTAATACTACGATAGATAATAGATTCATTAGTGCAGCCATACATAAGCCTTTATATTGGTAGCACATTTTGTGTGTGCATTTATTATAGACGCAGCTGCAGTGACACATATAGAAAACTGTCCTTGGGATGAAAAACACTTGGGTTCGCTGCCTCTGACACATACTTGACGAGTAAATGTTGCTGTTGTTAAATCATTTTCAGTCATGTCCAACTCTGTGACCCTATTTGGGGTTTTCTTGGCTTTTCCTTCTCCACCTCATTTTACAGATGAGGGAACTAAGGTAAATAAGGTTAAGTGACTTACCCAAGGTCACACAGCTAGTAAGCATCTAAGGCCAGATTTGAACTCAGGAAGATGAGTCTCCCTGACTGCAGACCCTACACTTTATCCACCGCACTACCTAGCTGCCCTGAATAGTAATGACAAGTCATTTAACTTCTAAGTGCCCCAAGCAATAAATTGCCAAGTAGGTACCAATCTGCAATGGTAGAAACTTCTGCTTTGGTAAAAGGAGTTTCCATCATGGGGAATTCTTTGTATCAATTAAATTACAGATTCAATCCCCTTCTCCCCTCTCCCCCCCCAAAAAAAATTATGCCCAGTTTTAAGATAAAGAAAACAGGAACAAAAGAGTTAAATAACTTTTCTAATGCCATGTCAAATTCACACTTAATGTTAGAAATTAACATAGCTAAATTCTTATCTTATCAATAAATCCCTAGAGTACACCATTTTCTGAATCATACATTTCAGCGGTTAGCTCCATAAAAATAAACGAACAGAAAAGTGCATCAATTAGGTGGATTCTTAGTAAAGTTAAGAGACTGAAAGATTGGTAAAACAGGAGGGGAAAAGCCATTCGAATCAATATGAGAGAACCATAAGGATGGATGAATCATACAGTTATCTTGTTCATCTCCCTGGCTCCAGAAATGACTGCATTTAAGCCATCAGAGGCTGGGAGGTAGGAAAAAGGGAAGAAATTCTTAATATCATGTTGCAGTGTGATTCACAGTCATTAAAATGAAAAAGTTTTCCCGAACATTTCACTCCACGTATCTACCTGAGTGCCTGCTATATTATAAAAGAGACTCCCTTTTTGATTGTCTTTGCTGTGCATGGACACGACAGTAGCTATTTACTCACCTCTTTTCCAGACCCCTAATCCATCCACCCTCCAACAAAAAGACTTTAATATATATTGTATAGCTTTTCAAAGCTCAAAACAGCACTAAGACTTTTGGGGTATGCTACATAAAGTTGCTTATTGTCACCCCTAAACATTCACTTTATAAAATCATATAAACATAATTCCCAGCAGGTTCTACAATCCAAATTTTTAAAATTATTTTGATTTACCACCCCGACCTCAAAATGTCTTCGATCTTTCCACATCACTTCAATTACGGTCATTGGAGCTGGGAGAAGCTACGTAGTAACAGCTTGACCAAATCTCAGAGGGGAAATCTACTTCCCTATTGCCATTTAAAAGTAAACACTTGTGTTTATAACTACATCACTGAGATTTTTCTGCCACCCTCGTACAAACCCTGTCATTCCTGATGCAGTTTATATTCGTGACATTTATCTGATCTTCCATTATTTCTCTGGATCTTTACAATAACCCTGTGAGGCAGACATGGTAAACATTTTCTCCATTTTCATATGAGGAAACTGAGGCTCATAAAGCTGAAGTGAGTTACACATGGTCTTATTAGCTGTAAAATGGTAGAACTGAACAAGAAACCTAGCTGTCTATGACTTTATTCTTGTCCTATTTACACTATGCCAATGAACTCCTTCAGGGTCATTCTAAATTTTAGTTGAGTTTAGCAATGTACCCTCCATCTCATCTGGTTTGCTTTTACTAGCAAATTTGCTAAGAATATTTCCTACTGTATTTACCAAATCATTAATAAAATTCTCAAGTAATCCCAGGCCAAAGACATATCTCTCTAAAATTCCATTTTGAACATCTTTCTGGCCTCACATGGCCTTCAGCCTAGTTCAGGCCCTCTTTGACTCTCACCCAGACTACAGTAATAGGTCCCTAATAGGTCTCCCTGCAACTAGTCTCTCCCCTCTGTGGTCCATCTTCCCCAGACCCGCTAACATAATTTTCTTATAGTCCAGGGATAAAATATAAAGTCTTCTACTGAGCATCTAAAGCCTTCTGCAGTCTGGCTCCAACCTATCTCTTTAAAAATTTCCCACGAATTTTTCATTCCAGCCCACCTGGTTTATTTGCTATTTCCAGAATCTGTCCCCATGTCTTTACACCATCTGTTCCGCATGGTTACAATGAAGACGTTATCTCTTCCACCTCTTAGAATCACTCATTTCTTTCAAGACTCAGTTCAGGTACCATGTTTTATAGAAGGATTTTGCTAATTCCCCTGGTTATTAGTGTTCTCATCCCTTCAGATTGGCTTATGTTTACTTATTTATTTACATGTTTGATCCCCAAGTAGAACATAAACTTTTTTTTTTCTCACAGAGTGGAAGGCAGGGCAATTGGGGTTAAGTGACTTGCCCAAGGTCACACAGCTAGTAAGTGTGTCAAATGTCTGAGGGTGGATTTGAACTCAGGTCCTCCTGACCCCAGGGCTGGTGCTCTACTCACTGCACCACCTAAGCTGCCCCAGAACATAAACTTCTATAGGGCCAGGTACTGTTATTTAGTTTGTCTTCATCCCCTGAACTCAACATAGCTCTTTGCCCATAGGAGACACTTAATCCTTCTTAAAGTTTAAACAGCTTTTTGGGGAGAGTATGACAGAATCATCAATCAATAAGCAGATTGTCATGTAGCAATGAGGGTACAGTTGAGAAGATGTAACATAAACATGGAGTGGTCTTGGTCTATATTATTATATATGACACATAGCAGGATTCAGCAGACAGGAGAGTAGGAGTGGGGGAAACAGATGGCAACCTAGGATTGGGGTATAGCAAGCCACAAGAGGCATTAGAAAATGGAAATCAAGAATAAAGGATGGTATAGAGCTGAATTTGTCAACAATAGGGTCCAAACCATGAAGGGAGGAAAGCAAGGAGCATAGCAAGAAAGGGTCACACGTAAGTATTTGAGGCGGTTTTTCAACCCAGTCTTCCTGACTGCAAGTCTTTTGCCTTATACACTAAACCAGGGGTGGGGGGGGGGGGGCTGTGGCCTTGAGGCCACATGTGGCCTTCTAGGTCCTTGGGTATGGCCTTTTGATTGAATCCAACTTTTACAGAACAAATTCTTTTATTAAGGAGATTTGTTCTGTGAACTTTGGATTTACTCAAAAGGCTGCACTTGAGGACCTAGAAGGCTACAAATGGCCTCAAGGCCGCAGGTTCCCCACTCCTGCACTAAACGATAATGCCTCTTCTGATTAAGTGGGAGTGCAGGGATGGGAGGGATAAAAGAGAAACTGGTAAGTAAAAGTAAGTAAAAGATAACTGAAAATATTTGAATGTTTTTAAAGTCTGAGGGTACGTAACTATTAAGCATCGCAGGTGGGATTTGATCTCTATCTTTTTTTTCCTGGTTTTGGACTATTTTTGCTACATGACACTGTCTCTTGATAGGTCTTGGATTCAGTAATTTTATTTGGGTCTTCTTATTTGTAGTTACACAGAGGAAATAAACACCTCCGTATTTTGTGGATGTGGGCCATATAGAAAAGAAGAAAAAGCAACAACCCATAGTTTTCCTAAGAGTTAGTTTAAAGTGATTTTTAATTTGCTCCTGAAGAGCATCTGTGAAAAGACTTTGGAATATGTGAGTTCTAGAGCTGGAAGTGCCAATTCTGCCGAGAAGTAGATAGCGAGTAGCAGTGGTTGGTTCTGTTTTCTTAGAAGTTACACAAGCTCCACTGAACTCTAGGACTGATAATTTATCATTTTTTGTAGAGCCACGATAAGCATCAATTTTCATATAAATGTCACCAGAGCAGCCATGAACATCTACAACGGTCTGGATTCAAGAACTGTTTAGGGTTTTGAGGGAAAGGGTTAACACATCTATTCAGTTGCAAAAATAAAGCGTAGAAAGAAAAGCAAACATTTGTAGTCATTATGACTGACATTGGGCAGATTTTGTTCTTATGGGGAAGATAAAAGACAATGCGTTTATACACACTGTTTCTATCCTATCTTATTCAATTATTGAATTCTAAATGAAACTCTCTAGTTTGTAAATGGTAGGGGACACCACTATACTGTTCCATAAAATGTACCAAGCAAGTAAAAATAGATTCCCTTTCAAAGGCCATTATTTACCCCTTGATTACAAGAATATCCAATTGCCTGGAAGGATTGAGACTTACATAGGAGTAATTAGGATCTGAATTTGTTTTAAATCTGGCCACTCATCTTGAGACTGATTTTTTTTAATAATATGATGGCTTACTTCTATCCTGTTTATATAAAAGTTTCTCTTTGTCGATAACATCCCTGATAGAAAATATCTCCCAGTGTTTATTGATAATGCCTTTTTTATTCTCTCAGTATAAAGATTTCAGTTCTCTTCATTTGTCAAATTGACCTGCCCTACATAAAATATGATTCTGATTGGACAAGTCTTTCATATGTTATAGAAATTTCTGTTCCACAAATTCTTCTCTTTCTAAAATGTTAATGACAGGGCTGAACTCTCAGCCAATACCTTCCAGTTTTGGGACCATGAAACTGTAGAAGTGAGAAAGAGCATATACTCCTAATATGTGTAAATTTATGTATTTATGAATAACATACATATTTTATTGTGTTAATAATCATGTTTTAAAAAGCATACAAAATAGACATTTTAGAAAAGATGCAATAAAGATGACATAATATTTGGTACTAGAGTCAGTAGGTAGCTGCCACCTTAGTGAACAGAGAAGCAACATGGTTTATTATTTTATTAAATTAAAAATGGCTCATAGTTTTATTAATTGAATCAATTTTTTACTTTTGATTTTACTTTTGTCAATTTTATCTTTGATTTTCAAAATTTCTATTTTAGTAGTTGATTTTTGGATATATTATTTTTCTAGGCATCTTAAAAATTTGTATGCCTAATTCATTAATTTATTTTTTCTTTCCTTTGTTAATAAACATGTTTAGAGATAAAAAATTTCCCTTAAAAACTACTTTGGCTGAATCCCAAAAGTTTTGGTGTATCATCTCATTATTATCAGAAATTCCCTGTTATTTCTACCAGTTGCTCTTTGAGTCAATTCTTTGTAATTACATGCTTAGTCTCTAAATTGGAATCTTTTCTTCAAGAACC
Organism: Trichosurus vulpecula; assembly: GCF_011100635.1. NCBI lineage: Eukaryota > Metazoa > Chordata > Mammalia > Diprotodontia > Phalangeridae > Trichosurus > Trichosurus vulpecula. Next base: position 147,866,933 of record NC_050579.1, on the reverse strand, counting down.
ATTTACTAATCAAAATTTAATAGTATAGTGATTAAAAGGTATATTTAGTGTTTATGCTTTTCTGCATGTTTATGAAATTATTTTACTCTATCACATAGTCAATTTTTGTGAAGGTGCCTTACATAGCCGAGTCAGACCTGGACTTTAGGAAAATCACTTTGGCAGCTATATGAAGGATGAATTCTGTAAAAGGTGAGATCTGAGGCACAGAGACCAACTAGGAGACTGTAGTCCAGGACATAGTGGAAAAAGTTCTGAACTTATGTGGCGACTATATGAATAGGAAGAAATGGACTAATATGAAAGGTATGGTTGAGGTTGAAATGATAAATACTTGGGAACTAATTGGATACGTTGGGGGAGGGAAAATGAGGCAAGGTAATGTCTAGGTTGCACACCTGGATGACTAGAAAGCTGGTGGTGCCCTCAACAGAAATAGGGAAGTTCAGAAGAAGGGTGGGTTTGGGAGGAAAGGTAATTAATTCTCTTTTAGATGTGTTAAGGTGGAAATGCCTGCAGGATATCAAGTTTGAAATGTACAGTAGGCAGTTGGTGATTCAGAACTGAAGTTTAGGAGAGAGACTAGGGCTGGATGTTAATCTCTCTGGAGTCAGTATATCTCCCCTTGGGGTCATTCTACATCTTCTCATTTAGGAGAGCACTTTAGGAGGCAATTTCTTTCCACTGTGGCATGAGTGGTAGTGAAGGGTAACCAGACCCCCGAAGATGCTGCTGAAGGACTCTCTATATCCTGGGACACAAGGGAGATTCTAGAAGCTCTGGGACATTCACTCTTCACCAAAACCCCATAAAATGTGCTTACATTACTGCTGATAAAGAATGTTACTACTCTATCCATTTTCTTGGCATTTATTGTTTGTATATTTGTAAATGATTATTTTTTGTCAGTCTTAGACTTCATATTAACACTCTTGGACTTCATGTCCTGGAGATCAGCTAATGTGTCTCTAGAGTAGCTTATTGCAAACAGCACTATCTATAAACACTGTAGGTATACACACATCTGTGTATATCTAGATATATATTATATACATCAATGCTGCAATCAGGAAGATCAGAGTTGGGATTCTGCCTTCAAAACTTAAGCGACCATGGGCAAGTCACTTAACCTCTGTCTGCCTCAGGTTCTTTATCCTTAGTACTTACCTCTCAGGCCTGTGGTATGTAAAATGTTTTGCAAACCTTAAATTCCTATATAATTGGCCGCTATACCCATGTGGTAGGAATGAGGTATAGTGATACCTTAATAAATTATCAATATATAAGAGTAGGAAGGACTGGAGAAAGTTGCTAAGAGCAAGCAAAATATTTATTGGCTGGTAGATTTTCGGTAACACTGGAAGGCTGGGTCATTTCCCTGATGTTATAGTTCAAAACAGCTGGAATCTGCTCTTTCTGTGACATCACACAAACTAAAAGAATTCATTTCATATATTTTTCTTTTAATGCTACATACACAAATTTCATCAGCCTCCTCCGTGTGATCAAAACTTCCTACCGTCAGTCTTAGTAGATAAATGTTAGGGAGTTGCCTGAGTCACAGAGAAGTCAAGTGACTTGTCTATGCTCCTATCACTAGTAAGTGTCAGAGGTAGGATTTCAGCCTGTTTTCCTGATTCCAACCTCCAAACTTGATCTACTATACCACACAACCTCTTAAGTAGTATTATATACCCCATTGAAGTTACTCATAAATGAGTTTTATTTATATCAAAACTAATTCCCTGCTTCCTCCAGTGGGTAAAAAATACTCCAAACCCTTTAATACTTCACACACCTAGTCTTATATAAATATTTGCCTATATCTATATCTATGTCTATTTACATGTGTGTAAAAAGGTTTTTCCCCCTTTTGGAGGAAGCATATATGTATATGTGGATGTATATATGCACATCTATCTATCTATCTTTTTAGCTGAAAGTATTGATATAGTATGTGAAATACTTTAAATAAGATTTTCTTATGTGTTGACTTGATTGATTTATCCCTGAAGTTGAAGAGAGCTGAAGGTGAAGAAAAGGTCAGTCTAGGCTTTTTCAGTGTAATGAGAAGACCTGCCTTAAAAAAATGTTTTAGAGACTCCAAGAAAGACTTGGGTATAGAGAACATTTTAAAAAGTGAAAAATTAACTACTCAAAATGATACCTGTTCTTAAGTAAAGAGAAACCATTGTTTTGATTAGCTGAAAACAAGGGTGGTGTTCTCACCAATCAATACTTAGAATAAGGGTCAGAGATTTATAGCCTTCAAGCATCTTTAAACACACACAGAGGCAAATACAAGTTTCACCGATAGATTTGTTAATCAGGATTTGTCATTTGGCACTGTGTACTCTAGCTTATTAATGCCTTAGGTATATGACTTCTAAGGAAAAAACCTAACCATATTTCTATATTTAATGTTCAAAGTAGCACATATTCTTGGCTTTGAATTTTAAATGTATTAAAACTTGGATCTCAGTTTTTTTTTTTTGTTCAGTGCACTCATTCATGGTATGGACGCTTGCCCATCTGGAACACTTGTAATGAAAGTTCCCCTAAGAAAACCAGGCTTAAGGGAGGTCTCCTGATGCACACTTTGGCAATAATCCATGTTTTGTGTTACTTAGGGGATTCTTTACATTTTATTGATCATTCCTATAGTTTTTTCAGTTTCCAATTTGTTTCTCCTCTAATAACTCTTCTTTTGTGCTTATTTTGTGTTTGTCTATTTGCTAGCGTCCTATTGTTTTAGATCAATATTCAGTTCATTAAGTCTCTCTTTTTCTATTTTCTTTAGTATATATTTTTAAGGGTATGATTTCCCCCTTGAGATTTACTTTAACTGCAACCCAGAAGTTTGGTCCATTTTTACTTCTTTATTAGTTTCTTTAACATGATTATTATTTGTTTCTATAATTTGCTCTTTGACCCACTCATTATTTAGGTCTTTATTGTTGTTTCCATTTGGATCTGTGCCTTCTCTTTGTGTTCCTGGAACTGATTATTATTTTTGTTGCATTATGATCTGTAAAGGATATGTTTATATTTCTGCCTTTTAATATTTCTTTGCAATATCTATGTGCCCTAATACATAGTCGATTTTTGCAAAAGTTCATCCAGTGTTAAAAAAACCCCACTAATTTATCTCTTCAGTTATTTTAGCTTAATCTATTTTAAAGCAGTTCTATTCTTACCAGCTCTCTTCATCTCATCCTTATTTTCTTTCTTATTTGTAACCTCTTTCCCTGGTTTTGGAGTTTTGCTTAGCTTATTAATTTCATTTTATTCCTTCCTTTTATCTACTTACTTAATTCCTCTCCATTTTTATCCTTCTTAGTAAAAAAGGCAAGCAAAATCCCTCTACTTCACCTCTGCTTCATTTTGTTTTATTTGTTAGCTTTAGAAACTTCATATTTGTGTACTTTTTTCCTTAAAATTGCTTTCTTTCCCTGACTTTCTTCATTTTCTCTCTTTTCTATCCATTCTAGACTTTTGTTCTTTGATTCATGACTATTATACTTATTTAGACCTCCTTTAGATTCTATTCCCTGTTTTAAAAAAATTCTGTGCTATGTCTAGTAGATTTTTTCCTGCCCCCCCATTTCTGTTATATCTTACTCTTAAATATCAATTACTGTAGATTATAAAGAAGATATTTTCCCATAATAGGAATTTTCCTACATGCTGGATTATGCAGTTCATTATTAATTGTTGCCCTCCTCATGGTCGTTCTCTCCCCCATTTGCCATGGAAAGTGATTCATGCCCTCCCACTCCTCTATGAGTTAGTTGCTCCCAGGGGCTCTGGTTCTCCTTCTGAGGCATGATGTGGGGTCTCTCTAACCATCAGATCTTTGCAGATTGTACCCATTGTGAGGTATCCTTCTTCTTTTATAGAAACTCTCCCATTAGAGTGATTGGTGCAATCTCTCATCATTGAAACAAGATTTCCCCCTTTCTTTGCAATTTCAATCCCTTCCTTTGCCTCCCCACTATCTCTAGTTCTCCATTTGGTTGGTCCCATGACCCAGGAGTCTAACATGGAATTTCAATAATTATACACTGAACATCAAATCCTGACCCTATTTTCCAATGGATGGCAGTGACAAGAGAAAAGTGAGATATTTAAGTTGATGGTCTATGACATCACAGACCTGTGAAAGGAGATGGTAAAATGAAACCTCTTTGTTATTGGAAAATATCTGATAAAATAAATGAATGTTATTCAACTTTTCTTTCTTCTTTTTACTCAATTAAACTAGTTTGTTATTTTTCCCATTTAAAAAAATCCATTTTATGAAACACATTTTGTTTACTCTAGTGGTGAATTTATCATTAGAAAAATGTAACTGAACAGCATTTCAATCTCTCATAATCCCATAAAAGGTAGCATGTTTTCCTTTGGTCCCCAGCTCATTACACATAAATTAGATGTTGCATCACAGTATCAGAGACTAAAAGATGGAAGGGGACTCAGAGGTACACTAATTCAAACCCTTAAATTTTACAAATGAGGAAACATGCCCCAAAATTGAGAGTCCATGGTCACATGAGTAACAAAGGTCAGAGCTAGAATTTGAAGCCAGCTCCTCAGACCCCAATCTTTTTTGTTTTTATTGTTTTTAGAAACAAATTTAGTCCCACAATTAAAAATCTCTTTCAAATCTAGTTACATGTAAAGAAGCTACCAAACCCAAAGACCAGTTACAAGAAGTTTTTAAAAGCCCTAAGGCACTACTGTCAAATAGTTATCTCAAGAAGCTTATCTGAGAATGAAGACCGCAAGCATCCCACTTATGTTTATGTTCTTACCGTCACTGAAATATTGGAAGACTGGGAGGATTCTGTTAACGTAGGAAGGAAGAGAGAATGGTTCAAGGTTGAAGATGCCATTAAAGTTCTTCAGTGTCATAAACCTGTGCATGCTGAGTATTTGGAAAAATTGAAGTTGGGCTGTTCCCCAACCATTGGAAATTCCATGGTTCAATATAGTACTTTGGGGATGGAGAAAGGAGGTGTTGGTACAAAATCAAGAGAAATACCCTACCCCACCCCCCATGTCTCAGAAACATGGAATAGTCAAAAGAGTGCTAGAATTAGAATAGAGACCTGAGTTCAAACTCTGCCTTGGACACTTGGTAGCTAGCTGTATGATCACGAGCTTCACTTTTCCTATCTGAGCCCCAGTTTCTTCCCCTTTAAACACTGACACTTGTAGTTACTGGGTCTATCTCTCAGGACTGTTGAGACAAAAATGCTTTAAAATCCCTCAAGTGCTGTGGAAATGTGAATTATTATTATACCTGGTAACAAGAATAGCTATTGAGTAATAGAGGAAGTTGGTCCTAGTATTTTTTATGAAATCTGCCTCATTTCAAGATGGTGGGAGAAGAGCCTTACCTTCAGATAAGCAGGACATGAAGAACATGGAAAGAGAATACACACACACACACACACACATACAAACATGCACATACAAAAACCTACAGGCCCCTTCAAATTAGCATCAGAAGGCAACTTTGGGAGTTTTCCCACTTGCTCTTTATTTGATATTTGTATTTTTAAAATATTTAAAAATCAGAAAGGATTTTTAGAACTAGGATGTATGTGTCAGAGATGTGTCTATCTGGGTAGAAATGAATATCCAGTAAGAAAAAAGGTAGTTTAATAAATATTTTTCTGGGTATGTAAAAAAATAGAATATATGCACATACACGTACATACACATATATGTGTAATAATGACTTTAATATTTTCTCCTTTGTCTTTTCTTGCTGATGCTATCGATACAAAATACAGTCAATTCTTTCCATGTGATATGAGACAACAGTCACCAAAGAAGATTTACAGGATATTGAAATGGAAACAAATCATTTCACAGAGAACGTAACTTCCTTTGTATTTTTGGTCAAGGCAGGAGTACTGGGGACATGTTTGATAAATGAGCAAGATTAATGAAAATGTTTATAGAAAAATCATTAGTTTTAATGGCACTGAAATCACTCAGGGCATTAGCTTTCTACACAGAGGAGGGGTCCTGTTGGAAGAGTGCTGAATCAGTGGAAATTCTTGGCCCAAGTCTCCCCATTTGCTTTTGTTCCAATGTGATATTGCAAGGGGAAGCAAGTAGGTCTTTACGACTGCTGGCCAGAAAGCTTATGAGACAGACATAAAAAGTACCACACAGTGTGAAACATAGGCCAACATAGACCAGGCTAAGACTAAAGTCTAGAAAGTACACCTGATTAAATTATATTGGAACTCAATGAATGTTAATATAACAAGTTATTTCTGGACTAGGACAAGTTAAGATGTGAACTACATTGTTCTTGGGGAGATCGAGGATCATAGATTTAGCACTGTAATTGACCTAAGATGTAATTATGACCAATCTCCCTTTTAACAGATGAAGAAATTCAACCCAATAAAGATTAAGTATCTTGCCCAAGATCATATAATTCAGTAAGTGGCAGAATGGTGATTCTGGGCCTGGAGTCAGGAAGACTCATCTTCCTGACTTCAAATCTAGCCTCAGACACTGAGTAGCTGTGTGACCCTGGGCAAGTCACCTACACCTGTTTGCCTCAGTTTCCTCATCTGTAAAATGAACTGGAGAAGGAAATGGCAAATCACTCCAGTATCTTTGCCAAGAAAACTTCAAACAGAGTCTCAGGGAGTCAGACAAGACTGAACAAAAACTGGGGATTCCAAACCAGGTACTCCGACCCCCTATTCCAGCACTCAGTCCATTGTACCATGTTTCTCATTGTTCTGGAGTGATAACGTTCATGTGCTTGAGCTAGCCCATGAATTTGCATTTTTAAATATAAAAGCCTTTTTTTTTATTCTGAGAGAGATAGTCATACTGAGGAGGTGTCTTTCCATTTGAGAAATGATGAGTTAAATGTTCAGTGCTAGAAAAAACACCTGTATCTAATAGCTATGTCTCTAACATCGAGACCTCTTTGAAGACATTAAACATAGTTAACATAAAGGTAGCACTCTGCATACAACAGGACCAAGGAATCAAGGCCTAAAAATATTAGCTTTATATACTTATTTTTTAAGGTTAACACATATTTAGATGACTTAAATACAGTTCCAACAGAAATACTCTGCCCGAAGCAGCAGTGGTCTTATAGTGTGTTCTCTCATTCAGACACTCACTGGAATGTTTCAAATCCTTTAATTTTATAAAGACTGTATTGGTATATCTATATCTATATCTATATATCTATATCTATATTTCTTATCTGCCTTTTGATTTATGATCTCAAGTAGACACACTAAAACTTTTCTGCCTCTACGGCAGGAATTTCAAACCCCACTTTATTCACCATTGCCATTATAATCTCTACTTGGTCTAAAATATCGAAGCCCAGGTATTTAATGAAGTAGGAAAATACCGAAAGCTTTTCTGGATCAATCTTATCACATAGTTTCAAGCTGCAGAAGACCTGCTCCTAAATGTTTTTCGTTTTCAGAGAAGAAAAGTCACCATGATAGTAGTCAACAATAGTAATGAAGTAGCCAGGTCATACAACGGATAGCCTAGAGCTGGGCCTAGAGTCAGAAAGACCCATCTTCATGAATCCAAATCTGGCGTCAGACGCTTACTAGCTGAACTAGCAAACCACTCTGGTACCCTTGCCAAGAAAACCTCAAATGGGCTCATAAGGAGTCAGATATGACTGAAAGTTCCCCGGCCATTTTTATACGACCTATGGATAAATATTCCAGCAGGAATTTGTTGTTATTGTTCAGTCGTTCCGCATTCACTTCAGACTCTTCGTGACCCCATTTGGGGTTTTCTTGGCAAAGATACTGGAGTGATTGCAGTTTCCTTCTCCAGCTCATTTTACAGATAGGGAACCGAGACAAACAGGGTTAAGCGACTTGCCGAGAGTCACAAGCTCATTTTACACATGATGAAATTGAGACACAGTTAAGTGACTTGTCCAGGGTTGCACAGCTAGTAGACGTTTGAGGCCAGATTTAAACTCACAAAGATGAGTCTTCCTGACTCCAGGAACTGAGGCAAATGGAGTTAAGAGACTTGCTAAGGGTCACATATCTACTAAGTATCTGAGGTTGAATTTGAACTCAGGTCTTCCTAACTTCAGAGCCAACACTCTATCCACTATACCACCTAGCTGCTGCATTTTCAGTCTCAAGACCATGTATAAGCCAATTTGGCATGGCTAAGGGGGGCACTGAAGGATGGGTCTTCTAATCAGTATCATGATATCTTGCTTCCATTCCTTCCAGCCCCTGCCTCCTGCTGTGGTGTTGTGTCTTTCAAACCAACCCCCTTCAACAGGAGCTGCAGGACCCTGTAACCTCCCATTTTGATTCTTCTACCCTTCATGCTTAATAAAGAACATGGGACTAATTGACAGAAAATAGGTGCAGGAAGACTAAAGGAAAATCATAAATAATAGCTACTAAGAGAGGGGTTAAAAGATTCTCAAATTTTGTTTTCTTTCAGTGGGAATAACCAAAAATAAAGGAAGAAGGGAAGGAAGGAAGGAAGGGAAAAAGAAAGGAAGGAAGGAAGGAAAGAAGGAAGGAAGGAAGGAAAGAAAGAAGGAAGGAAGGAAAGAAAGAAAGAAGGAAGGCAGGCAAGTCATTTAACTCTTTCTCAATTTCATCATCTGTACATTTTGCTTTCTTGCAACAGGAATAACCAAAAATAAAGGAAGGAAGGAAGCAAGGAAGGAGGGAAGAATGAAGGAAGGAAAGAAGGGAGGAAGTGAGGAAGGAAGAAAGGAAGGAAGAAAGGGAAGAAGGAAAGGAGGAAGAAAGGAAGGAAGGAAGGAAGAGTGGAAGGGAAGGGAGGAAGAAAGGAAATAAGGAACAAAGGAGAGAGGGAGAGAGGGAAGGAAAGAAGGAATAAAAGGGAAGAAGAAAGGGAGGGGAAAACCCTTAGTTGCTATAATCAGCACAAGATTTTGTTCCCAACTCAAAGGTGGCCTACATGAAAGCATTTTTGCCCCAAAGAAATGCTTTGGAAATGTTATATTTGGTGGAGATACTCAGTGGTCAGCTCTGCAGTCCATGTTTGTGTAAAGGCAGGTATTAATTAACCAGGAATGTGCCAGCTTTTAAACCTTATAATACAAAGAACATAAAGGTGTGTCTTTCTGACCCCTTGCTGCCTCCTTCTATCTGTTTCTGATTCCAGAGTTTATCCTCAATCAAAGATGACCAGCACTTTCTTCCCTGTACCTTTCTCCTTCTCCTCCTTTCCCATCTCCTCTTTAGAATTGCTTGCCCTTGTGAGATTTACAGCTGGGACCACAATTCTTTCCTTCTAAACAGGTTAAGCATTAGCAGCTGTTGAATTCAAATAGGATATGTAGGAAACCTGTATCCAGGCAATCCAGCCCCCAATCAATTAACCAACCAATAAAATTGAGCAATAACATGGAAGGCAACATAGTATGATGGAAAGAACACTGGATTTGGAGTTATGGAACCTGGATTCAAATCCTGACTCCTATTTGCTAACTTTCTGGCCTTGGGAAAGTCACCCAGTTTTTCTAAGCTTCAATCTCCTAGTCTATGAAATTATAGAGTCAGACTAGAAGATTTCTAAGGCCTCTTCTAAGTCTAAATATATAACCCACGTGTCTAACAATATAAGGGCTGTCCCTAAAGTCTTATTGTAGCTTTAAAGCTTTAGTAGCTTAAAAATGCACTAAGACTTTTAGGCCATCATGTATAGGTGCTAGAGGGGAGGAGGGACAGAAGCACAAGTTCTGTCCTCAGAATTCACAGTCTACATGAGAAGGGAAAATGAACTCCCATGAAGCAATGAGGGTAAAGGACTATTAGAGAATAAAGCATTAACTAAGTGCAACAGGAATTAAAAGGGAAACTTCCCCTCTCTACCCCCCACCCATGGCAGTGACAGATGGGCTGTGTTAACATACAGTTCCATGAGACTAGCAGTCAGGTAGGTCCAATTTTTCTTGAAATTGACGTTAGATAAAGTACTCCTTTTGAGGAAACTAGCTGGTCCCTTTTCTGTCTGTCCCACAGGGCTATGTCTTTATTGGCAGCATTTAAAAGGTGTAAATGTCAGTTTTGCTTGCTTTATTCTCTTAAGCACTAAGGAGCAGAATAGCATGGAAGATTTAGTGGGGATTTGATAGGTATCTTTAGGTTTTAAGGGATATCATAAGTTTAAAGGAATAAACTTGGTCTGTTCATCCTCAGATGGCAAAAACTAGAATGCGTGGAAATTTCAAAGCAAAAAGGCAGTTTCCTTTATGTAAGGAATCCAACAATTGAAGCTATTCTAAAGGGAAATTGGTCGCCCAGGGGAATAGTGGATTCACCCTCACTGGAGGTCAAGCAAAGTCAATAGAAAACCTTGTCAGGAGTGCTGCAGGAGTGAGTTCTGTTCAACCAGAGTTTTAATAGCTTTTGTTTGGTCATTTTCCAGTCACGTCCAACTCTTTTTGACCTTATTTGGGGTTTTCTTGGCAAAAATATTGGAGTGGTTTGCTAGTTCCTCCTCCAACTCATTTTATAGATGAAGAAACTGAGTCAAATGACTTACCCAAGGTCCCACACTTAGTAAGTGTCTGAGGCCAGATTTAAACTCAGGAAGATGAGTCTTCCTGACTCCAGGACCAGCACTCTATCCACTGTGCCACCTAGCTGCTTCCTTTTTATAGTTTAAAATTCACTGAATCTTTTGGGACACCCTAAATAGTTATGACTCAATGATCTCTGAGATCCCTTCCAACTATGAGATTTTGTAAAAGGACGGTAAGTAGAGCAAATACAAATGTAATTCATTGAAGAGAGGCTTCGGCTTGCCTGTGTTCCAAAAGAAGCCTAGAGCTCCAAAGGGAGATGTATCCCTGGGGAAGAGCAGAAGTGATTGATAAATTGACCTTTACTTAATGGCGTTTCCTGAGAAGGGAATTTCTTTAACTCTCAGTATCGACTCATCGATCATCTCAATAGTGGGAGGCATGTTTAAAGCTTAAATGGATGATACTGAATTGTGAAGCCCTAAGGGGCTGTGCACCTGGCCAATTAGATAGAGGAATCTTTTCATCTAATTCTGGGCTTATTATAAGCAAACAAACTATATAAGAACGACGGTAACAATAATATCTAGCATTTGTATAGCATGTCAAGATTTGCAAAGTCTTTACAAAATATTATCTCATTTGATCCTTGAAACCACCCTGAGAAGCAGGTGCTATTATTATCCCCTTTTTGCAGATGAGGAAATTGAGGCACAGAGAAGTAAAGGGAATTGGTCAGGGTCGCACAGCTAGTAATAAGTGTCTGAGGATGGATTTGATCTTAGGTCTTCCTGACTGCAGGTCCCACACTCTATCCACTGTGCCACCCAGATATTTTTAAGATGTAAAGTTGGAGAGCTTTCACATAATCCTACCGAAGTTCCAGGGCTGAAACAACTTTTCTGGTAAATCCAGGAGCCTTTTGCCCATGAAGAAATTCAGGATGCTATAGCAAATAAGAGAACAGAGGAGTTCAAAGTAACAGTTGGCATCCTCCATATAACTCAGGAAAGTCATCTTGGCTCTCCCCTGATGTTGGACAGTGTTTTATACTGCTCACTGGAAGAATTTTGAGTTATCAGTAATGGGGAATATGGAAGCTTAGGAAGGAAAGGGAAGTGTTGAAAATATATCTGGATTGCTCCATTTAGTTAAAGGAATGTTTAACAGGTCTAGTTATGAGAGCTAGTGAAGTCGGAAGAGTTGCTAGGCTATCGAGAAGTATGTTTGTATGAAGAGAAAAATCCCAAGGCAGGAAGCTCAGTGTTTACATCCTCATAGACACTAACTCGAGTTTAGAGAATGAGTTTTGATGGGACTAGTCAGTCAAATTCTGCCCTCAATAATTCATTATCTGTGTTGAGAATTCCTTACAGTGTTATCTCTGGATTTTTCCTGTGCACTAATTTTACCTTCTCTTGCAGCATAATTATTTGTGTATTGCCTTTTTCCTCCATTAGATTATAATCCCCCTGAAGACAGTTTCTAAATTTTATATATATATACACATATATATGTATACACACATATATGTATATATATTATATATATATATATAAACATGTATCTTTATATTTCTATCACCTAGAATATTGCCTTACAAATAATAGAAATGTGGAATGGATTGAATTGAAGAATAAATAGCTATGCTAGAGTAGAATTTGTACCTCTATACCAAAGAAGCCAAAATCAACTGCAAATTTTATTCCTACTCATTAAATTTCCCATGGTTATGGGGTTTAGTGGAAAAATACTGGACTAGGGGCAGCTAAATGGCACACTAGGTAGACTATGAGCCTGGAATCAGAAAGACCTAGTTCAAATCTAGACTCAGACATTTCTTAGCTGTGTGACCCTGGGCCAGTCACATAACCCTATTTTTCTCAGTTTTCTCATCTGTAAAATGGGCTGGAGAAGGAAATGGCAAACCATTCCAGTATCTCTGTCAAGAAAACTCCAGATGGGATCATGAAGAGTTGGACACAACTGAGCAACACCAACAACTGGACTAGGGAGTCAGGAGACCTATGTTATAGTCTTGGTTATGACACTCACTAGCTGTGTGGTCATGGGTAATTCATTTGGGTTTGTGTCAAAGTTTCATCATGTTGAAAATTAGAGAGTTGGACTTGATGACCTCTTAATAAGAAATCAGCACCAAAATGGCCATCTCCAAACTATTGTGCCTCTCTTCCAGCCATCATCCCTATTACTCTGCTCTTGATCTCTGATAGGTAGGTCTTTACCTATTTTACTCCAGTGGAAGCCTCTACATCACTTCCTTCTCATTTCCTAACCATGCCACAGTGTGTGTCTCCACCTCACTCCTTTCCAAATCCCCTTGATGTGTTGTCTTATTTAGAATACAAGTTCCTTGAAGTCAGGGACTGCCTTGCTTACTGAATTTTTGTCCCCACCATTTAACACAGTACCTGACACATAGTAAGTGCTTAATAAATGCTCTATCTACCTATCTCTCTACCTGCCTGCCTATCTATTTACTTATCATCTATTTAGGAACTCATTTCTTGAATTCATAAAGGGAAATCACATTTTTTTTAAAAAGAAAGATATTAATTAATCAAGTTTTAGTTTTCAATTTTCATTTTCATAAAATTTTGAGCTGTAAATTTTCCCTTCCTTCTTCCCTTCCCAAGACGGCATGCAACCTGATATAGGCTCTACATATACATTCATATTAAACATATTTTCATATTAGTCATGTTGCAAAGAAGAATTAAAACCAATGGGAGGAACCACAAGAAAGAAGAAACAAACAATAAAAGAGAGTAAATAGTCTGCTTCTATCTGCATTCAGACTCCATAGTTCTTTTTCTGGATGTGGATGGTAATTGCTATCTTGAGTCTTTTGGAGTTGTCTTAGATCCTTGCATTGCTGAGAATGGCTAAGTCTATCAAAGTTAGTCATCACACAATGTTGCTGTTACTGTGTGCAATGTTCTCTTGGTTCTGCTCACTTCACTCAGCATCAGTTCATGTAAGTTTTTCCAGGTTTTTCTGGTTTGCCTGCTCCTCATTTTTTATGGAATAATGGTATTCCATTACATTCATATACCACAACTTGTTCAGCCATTCCCCAGTTGATGGGCATCCCCTCAATTTCCAATTCTTGGCCACCACAAAAGAGCTGCTGTTCATTGGGTCCTTTTCCCATTTTTATGATCTCTTTGGGATATAGATGGCCAAAGTTCAAATCTTGGTTCTGCTACTTACTATCTATGTGACTATGGATACTTTATCTCTCTGTACCTTAATTTCTACACTTGTAAAATGGGGGATGGAAATGGGGGTGTTACATGATAACTTTCCAACTCTAAATCCTATGATCTTATAATAATAAATTATATCAAATAATAAAATTATTTGATAGGAACATTGAGAGGTACAATGAAAGGGCTGTGTGAATTCCTACAAGGGAAAACCATTAATAACTAAAGGGAAGAAGGAAAAGGGAGGGATCACCAATTTAGAATGATAGGAAACCTAAGGATCACCTTGCGCCACAATCTCCATTTTTATTGTATTTTATTTATTATTTGAATTTTCCTTTATATTACAAACTCAATAGTTATCAGCAATCACAAACATCTCAAGATCCTCTCATTTTATAGGTGAGGGAACTAAGGCCCAGAGAAGTTCACACAGGTAGCAAAATGACAGAGCCAGGATTTGTACCCAGGTAATTCCAAGCTCCTTCCACTTCACCATGCTGCTTGACAGGGGAGATGACCTTTGATTTGACCCTAAAAGGATGAAGATAAAAAGGGAAAGTATTACAGAGTATAAGGAACTACTGAGAAGATATAGTGCTTTTTGGTCACATTAGCTGGAGTCTAGAGTGTGTTGTGGTAGTGATATGAGATAATGCTAGAGAGATAGAATGACAACAGAATCTTGAATGTCAAACAAAGAAATACAAACTTGACCTAGGAAGCAATAAGGTACCATTGAAAATACTGGAAGGCTTGACCTTTGGAGAGTATATTCAACCTGAGGAGAACCTCCCACCCCTGTCCTTGTCCTTCATCCATTCCCCCAAGGCTCTGTCTCAAAGATCCAAATTAGAATTGCTGGGTGACTAGGGGGTAGGGGAAAGAAAGGATTTAATCTGATATCATTTCTCTCACCTGCCTATCTCCTCTCTGCAGCTACCCCGACTGAGGCTCTTATGTGTCTTACATCAACTCAAAGAGAAGAAACCTCAATGGTTGGGGTTGAGGATTGAAGAAAAGAATTAGAGGGTGCAAGTGACAAACCGAGATTGTGCAAAGGACCTTAGAGCATGGAAGGTAGAAAGTTATAAGGACCCTAAAGTTAGAATTTCAGAACTAGAATGGATCTTAAGATATAGAACATAAGGTGTCAATTCTGGAATCAGACAGCAGCACTGCAGTTTGTGATTCAGTTATCTGTGTGAGGGGGTATTTCCTGCCTCCTTCCAGGACCCAGATACCTCCAAGAGAAACTGTCATTTATACCAGAGGGAAGCTGGAGAAGGGAAATGACTTGGTGCTTGTCATTCCCTTGCCTACCTCCAAGGGAAATGTTGCTATTTAGGGGTTTGAGTCTAGGTCCAAACAAAAGCCATTTCCCTGGTTGCTAGCCCTTATTTCTTATACTCAGAAGCTCAACTCTTTCCCACCAAATGCTGTTCATATAAAATATCTCAGCTGAAAACAAGAGAAAGAGAGAGGGAGGAAAGGAGGAAGGAAAGAGAGAGAGAGGGAGAGAGGGAGGGAGAGAGAGAGAGAGAGAGAGAGACAGAGAGAGAGAGAGACAGAGAGACAGAGACAGAGAAACAGAGAGATGCAGAGAGAGACATACACACACACACAGAGACAGAGAGAGAGACAGAGAGAGAGAGTCAGAGAGAGAGAGAGAGAGAGAGAGAGAGAGAAAGAGAGAGAGAGATCGGTCCCATTTTCACTCAAGGGGAAATTCTCTCTCTCTCTAGTCTTTAGAAACACAACCTGGAAATAAGAAACATGTTGAGGAGTCAGTTTTTCACACCTGTCCTCAAATTCCAAAGCCACGCACTCCTAAAGAATATCTGGAACCAAAATCCACAAAAGCACAGGCACCAACTCCACCTCTTATGTAGGTTACTCATCATCACCTTTTAATTCTTCCCACCAATTAACAATCTTTTCTCTTTTCTTATAGAACAGGACTGCTGCTACCCAATTAGATAATTTATTTTCAAAAATAGTGCTTGCCCTATATTAAAAAATTGTCAAAATCGTTGAGTCACAAAATAAATTATCTTACCATCAGTCAGTTAGCAAGCATTTATTAAACATTTACAATGTTTCTGGTACTGTGCTGAGTACTGGGGGATAGAAAAAAATACAATGCCTGCCCTCAAGTAACTTACAATCTAATGGGGGACAGTATGTAAATAACTAAGGACATAGAAACTACATACAGAGTACATGGAAGATAATCTGAAAGGGGAAGACAGTAGCAGCTGGTTGGGGTGGGGTAGGGGGAGACCATGGGCTTTGATCTGAGCTTTAAAGGCATGCAGGAAAAAACAAAATAAAAAACTAAGAGACTGAGGCAAGGGGGCAGAGCATTTCAAGCATGAGGGACAGCCATTGCAAAAGTATGGAGGTAGGAAATAATGTCCTGTGCTGCAAATAGGACAATGTCCCTGGAACATACAGTGTGTAGAGGGGAAAAAAATGTAGGGAGGCTAAAAACATAGGAAGAGCCAGGATATGAAAAGTTTTTACTGTCAGACAGAGAAGTTTATATTTCATCCCAAAGGTTAAAGCTCATTTACTTGGGATAAGGAGTAGTGCTGACATGTTCAGATCTACATTTTAGGAAAATCTCTTTGGCAGCTGAGTGGAAAATTGCTTGGAGTTGGAAGAGATTTCAGGTAGGAAGTCCAATTGGAAAATATTGCAATAGTCCACATGAGAAATGCTGAAGTTATGAACAAGGTTTATGGCTCTGTGAGTGGAGAGGAGACATATAGGAGAGATGTTGTGAAGGTAGAAATGATATGATTTGGCAATGGTCTGGCTATGTGGTATAAAGCCCTGAAAATAAATGACCAGAGTCACAGAGGTTATGTAATTGCTGTTAACTCTGAAAATACCAAAGAGCTCACAGAGGTTGTATAGCAACTGTCAACTTTGAAAAATAAAATAAAATAAAACCAAAGAACTCACAGAGGTTATAGACAAAAAAGCTTCTTTATTCTGTTGGAGGAGGGTAACTAGACACGCATGCTGGGGTTTGCTCTAGGAGGAAGCCCAAGGAAGCGATACTGTCTCCATACGTATAGTAATGGCTAGACAAAGAAACAGGCAGTGAGCTGTAGCTGTGGCAATGAGGGGCTAACAGTAACAATGGGGCAAATTGGATTCATAGAAGGGCTTTGTGACTGGAACGTGGTACCTGCAGATTCTTGTCCAAGCTCAGGGATTACCTGAGGCTGATGTGAAACAATTCTGTGATTTTGTTTCAGCAGAGATCATCCAGAGGGTGAGTGCAAAGGATTGTTATTATGTCAAGCTCAGGGCACAGCCTGCTTGCTGGGCCTTAGCTCTGAAAAATATGGTGTGTCTTAACATTAAAAAGAGAAGACTAAAAAGAGAGTATGGTCTTGGCATGGGGATCCTGACAGTGGTGAGTGAGAGTGAAAGAGTTAAAGTTTCAGGTCTGAGTGACTAGGAGGTTGGTGGTACCCTCCACAATAATGGGGAAATTAAAAAGAGGGCTTAGAAAGAAAAATAAGTTATGTTTTAGAAATGTGGAGCTTGAGATGCCTACAGTACATACACTGCCCCGTTTAATTAGTTAAAGTCAAAGAAGTTCAGAAGATTAAGATAGTAGGTGGCTCTTACAGGCTTCATTCTTCGAAGAGGTCCCTGACATCAGGAAGATAATGCCATGACTCATGACTTGCAAGCGAATTGCATTATAGTGAGGGGCATCTATGTCTCCCTCTCCTAGTTTGATTTGATTTTTTAAGAAGCCGTCCCTTGTCTCACTTCTTAAACAGCCCCAATCACGGAATGGGCATTGCCTCAGTCAAAGTGAGAACTCAGAAAGACTTTAGCTTAAAAAGGTCAAGGTCTCCTACTGCATCTTGGGCCATCTCCAGTTGTCCTGATCCATATCTGGTCACTGGACCCAAATGGCTCTGGAGGAGAAAGTGAGGCTGGTGACTTTGCACAGCCCCCCTTCTCTTAAACCCAATTCACTTGCAAGTCATGGCATCACCTCCCTGATGTCATGGTCCTCTTCAAGAACGAAGGACAAACCACACACACAATCTCTAGCCACTTTCTCCCTCTCCCTTTGCATAGGTCCAGAATAGTACTAGGGTGAACATGTAGGAGTAGGGATAAAGTTTGAGAGGAAGAGGGGGAGTATTCTAGAACTGACAGTAGAGCTGAAGCAGGCCTGGGCTAAGTAACCACAACTGTCAGGCAGCCATCAAGGGCATGGAAGCTGGCCTGCTGAACTCAATCATTGTGCTTAAAAAGGAGTACGCTTACAGATGGAGACTAAGCCGAAAGCTGCGTGTATCACAGACCCTGGAGTAGGAGTTCCCATTACAGCGATGGTAAGAGAAGCAATGGGAGCTGGAGAGAAGTGAACAGACCAAAGATGGGAGGGTAGGAATACCACAGAGATGATGCTCCCTTGATAGATATCCTCAAGTCTGTCCATTAAGTATTGGACTATGAGTTTGCCAGAATGGTACTGAACTTGATTGATGGGAGAAAGGGAGTTCAGTAGAAAGGAACTATATCTAATCCCTTTCTTATGGTACAATTGTTTCTAATGTGATTATTATTTTATTAGATTTTTTTGCCTTCAGGGGGACATGGACCATGGGCAATCAGAGTTGATATCTTGAGCTGCTGGTTATACTCAGAAAGAGTGAAATGAGCAGAACCAAGAGAACATTGTATATCATATATTGTTTTAAGAATGACTTTCAGTGAATAAGTCACTTTGACTATTAAAAATATCTAAATTAACTATAAAGGACACATGGAGAAAGATGCTATCCGCATCTAGAGAAAGAACTGATAAACAGAAGTATGTATAGAATAATTGTACATATATTTACCCATTTGTGCCTAATTGTAGCCATCTTGTGGGGGGAGGGAAGGAAAAAAAGAAACTTACACAATAACTTTATTATATATTTAAAAGGATTAGGAAGTTGTACATAACAGATTCTCAGTCTCATGTGCAATCATCTTTTTTATTACGTTATGTTATGGAAATGCTTGTTTTGTTCCATAAATTAAAAATAAAATAAATTTAAAAAAAGAAAAAAATAAGTGAAACTATGAACATTTTATACCCAAGAATCTTTGAGAGCTTTAATATCTCATTCATTCATTCAAGAAATATTTATAGAGTACCTGTCATGTGCTACACACCACAGTAATGAATGAATAATACAAGGTATCCCAAAAGGTAGGTCATTGAAAACTTTTATGAGTATGTGGCCATGACCATCTTAATACAACATTAGATCATATATTGACCCAGGAAGGCTAACCCTAAAGATTTTTAAGTAATTATTAAGGTGACACATTTATTGTCTATCTGACATCAGGCATCATGATGACAATGTACATGGCAGAGTGGAATGAGCATTCACTGGGAATCACGAGATCTGGATTCAAGTCCTGGCTTTCCCATTTATTAGCCGTATAGTCTTGGGCCATGATAACTCAAATTCTATGTTCTGTATTATCCGGATGTATCTGAATATAAAGATGTATGTTATCTAGACCAAACAATGACAGGATTCATTAACTTTTTTCTGTTTTTTTAGGTAGAGTTTTTTTTTTTTTTGTGTGGTATCAATATTTTCAAAGAGAACAGAGTTGGAGTTGGGCGGGGGGAATAATATAGAATTTTAACTGTGACCATAAGAAAACACCTAACATTAGATATGGGATAGGTTTTTGACCCAAAGAAAAGCACAAGAATCGTTCCGCAAATCTACTGTCTTCTTTTAAAAGCAAACACAAAAGTCTGGAACAGCATGCCCACTGTGGCTGGTGTCTACCACTTATGTGTGGCCTTTGCATCATGGCCCAACTCTGGTTCCCACTGGTCTGGTTCAGGCAGCTGAACTCTGGGCTGTGTGTAGCAGTGGGTCAGAGGAGGTGGTGACAGCTGCTGCCTCTCCTCCAGCACAATATGTGTTTCTGCTATATTGTAATAGTTTGCTGTTGTTCAGTAGCTTCAGTCATGTCTGACTCTTCATTCCATTTGGGGGTTTTTTGGCAGAGATACTGGAGTAGTTTTCTATTTCCTTCTCTAGCTCATTTTACGGCAGAGGAACTGAGGCAAACAGGCCCTTCAGGCCTGGCATTCTATCCACTGTGCCACTTAGCAGGAACTAAATTAATCAATTACATAATAAGCTAGAATTTAGAAGTTCCAAATGCTTTGATCCAGAGCATCAGGTTCCTACTGAGCCAGTTGTTACTACAAAGGAACCCTGGGTGGAACTTTCTGAGGCATCTCTGCAGACTAGTATATTAATCCCAGTTTTGAATGTGTCCACAGGCATCCCCAAACAAAGCCAGTGAGTCAGGAACGTTGTGCTGGGTACCTTTGAATGGCGTTGTAGACTATTGATTAACAGTTGACTGGTGACAGATTAGGTGACCCCTAAGGCCCTTTGCAGCAATAAATCTATGATCCCAAGGGACAATTCATATACTACACCCAAGAAATTTCATAGAAATCCCGAGGATCATAAGATCATTAATTTAGAACTGGAAGGGATCTTGAATGACATCTCTCCCTATCCCCTCACTTTATGAATAAGAATACTGAGTCCCAGAGAAGTCAAGAGATTTGCCTGAAGTCACAGAGGTAGCAAGTGACAGAGACAGGGTGCTGCCCCCATGGAACTCCCTTACTCCTTTGCAATTCTTCTCCACAAAGAAGGAAGACATTCTATTTTTAACTGACACACATAATGCCCCATGTACATGTATGTGATTGACTCCTCATAGTAAAGCATGAGATATGTACTCTTGACCAACAGCAGTTTAAATCTTCTAGAAACATTTTATTGATGTCTTTTGGTTTTACATCATGGTCATTTCTGAATATATTATATTGCATGTATTATGTATAATATATTAGTGACTCTACCTTGAATAAAAGCAATTCAGTCAAACCAACCAACCAATGCATTGACTGCATCTGACAGAATATGCAACATTCCACATGGATACTTTTTCACATTTCCAATGAAAAGATAGAGGGAGAGGGGTATAGTTCCTCATCTCTTCTACAGGGCCAAGCTTTACTATTACATAGGCTTTAGTTTTGATTTCTTATAATTTCTGCTTATATCATAGTAGTTTTTGTAGATATTGTTGCCTTGGTTCTGCTTACTTCACTCCATATTAGGCTATATAATTTTTCCTATGTTTCTCTGAATTCCTCATATTCTTAATTTCTTATGGGGCAACAGTATTCCATAACATTTATGTACCACAATTTCTTTAGCCATTCTCCAGTCAATGGGCAAACACACTGTTTCTAACTCTTTGCTACCAAAAGAAGTACTAGTAGGAATATTTTGCTATACACGTGGCTTTTCTTTTTGTCCTTGGGGTAGTTGCTAAAAGCTAAAGGGGAAAAACGGACAGACAAAAAGAGATGAGATCAGTAGACCTGAGTACTACAAAATAAGCAATCAACCCAGGGCATTAGAAATGGACAAGAAGCCCAATTCCGTTCAGTAGCTAGCACTTTTGCATATAAATGTAAAGTGATATTTCCCATTTTAAGCCTCCAGTTTCTCTCCTATTCATCTCTGTTTCCTTTGAGGTTTTCCTTGTCACAATGGTGGCACAGATGGATAGACAATTGAAAAGCACATAAAAGATTTAACTAAGCAGGTGAAATAGGAAAACCTACTTACCTTCCTCTTGCTTGGTTGATTATTATCCCCTGATCAAATAAAGGGCCACATGTTCATGCTGCCCTTGTGCCCTGGTTACCACAGTTAAAAAAAAAAAAGCAAAGTAAAAAAGAAAATACGTACTCTGAAAATTCTGTCTTGAAGGAATATGTTCATGAATTGACAGATACTCTTAGCATATGTGTGCCTTTTGCTTTCATATTCCATGTTTTTAAAGATCATTCTCCTATAAACAAACCAACAAGAAAGACCAATTCCAACATGTTTTCTTTTGTGCTGTAGGTGAGAAGAAAATGTACTGAAAAGGCTTTGGCGTTTCTTTTCATGGGCAATGGGTTATAGCTATGGACTGACTGTGGCAAAATAATCAAAACTTTGGGGTGAGCATGGGCAGGGTTAGGAGGATGATGTTAACAGTGGGCCTAGATTATAGGTGAGGAACAGAGAGTGACTAGGCCCTGTGTTAATTAGAGCTTCATGTTAATTACTGTCTAATGCATGTGAACTACATGTACACTGGATATATACTGCTCTCTATGACGTCTAGTCCTTTCCACCAATAGTGAGAAAAGTCACACTCTAGCCTATTTCACGCCAGTTTTCTGACATCTATAAGTCTCTGGACATGCCCTCAAGTAGATAGGATGAAGCACTTTTTCTAAAATTATGGTTTTTTTTTCTTTTTAGGTATTTCTACTATACCTTGTCTCATTGAAACAAATTAAGACTCACTACAACATCTTGGAAATTCACGGATTTATTTTATTATATTTTATTATTTATTCACTATTTTGTAGGATTGGTTTTGAAACACAACATCCTGAATTATTCAGATAGCTACACAAATCTGTTTGTAATTACAGTATATTCACAGGCAGACAACCCCAGAGAGATCTGATATTTTGTCTGAAGGCCTAGCAGTCACTTGAATTTTTCATCCAATCCTGATGACTGAAATCTGCCCATTGTGGAGATGTCAAATGAACTTTCTGATCTGATTAATGGACACAATCTGTGTCCAGTACACAGCTCATTACCTCCAAGGAACTTGTGTGATGTTTCTACATCACTGGTCCTAACCAAGACAGACAGAAGACAGATAATCTGAGAACTAATGACAGAAAAATTGCAGGTTTCTGAGTAATTCTTGCAATTGTCTTAGTTAACAACAAACCTGATTGCCACTAGGAAAACATACAAACTCTTCTGCAGAACATTTGGAACCCTTCACAGTGTGGCTTCCATCTACTTTTCCAGTCTTATTTCATATTATTCCTTTTCACATATTCCCTGTTCTAATCAAATTGACCTAATGGCTTGTTTCCCATACTCAATACTTCATCTCTCACCTTCATGCCTTTGCACAAATGTTTCTTCATGTCTAGTATCTGATCCCTCCCTGCCTTGGTCTCATAGAATCTCTAACCTCCTTCAGCGTACAGCTCAGTTAACACATCTCTTATATGAAGCCTTTCCTTATCTTCCTACTTGTGAGCCTTCTTTCTCTCTTGGGATAACTTTGCATCATTTTGCATATTCTTTACATTTGTTTATTTGTGTACCCGAGGTATCCTCCTCCTCTCATATAAGTTCCTTGAAGGCAGGGACTGTTTATTTATTTTATTTTTAACTTATGCAACAAACAAGCATTTCTATAACATAGTAGAATAATAAAAAGATGATTGCACACGAAACTGCAAACCTATTATGTACAACTTGCTACTTCTTTTAAATATATAATAAATTTATCATATAAATCTCTTTTTTTGTTCTCCCCCCTACACTTAGGGCTACCTAAGTGCCTAAAGCAGGGCCTCCTGTATATAATAAGTACTTAATAAATGTTTATTAAATTGAATTGAATAATCATTTTTACTTATTCATATTTTCCTGATTTGAGCCAATGTTAGGGTAATAATTTTTTTTTATAGAATGGGGATGATTTGCTACTTTAAGCATATAAGCTTTTAGTAAATTCCTATAAATTGCCAATCATTATGTAATATGAAAAGCTCTCTGATATACACTACAAAGGGGAAGTAATTGAATTGTGAGAGGGATGAAAATCATTAACAATAATGCGAAAGTGAAATCTGATCTGTAATACTAGATTGCTTGGTTTTAAGGGTAAAAATAATCCCAATATTTCTGAATTTAAAGGGAAGTTAAGTTGAAAACATTTTTCTCCCAACACATACACACGCACGCACGCACACGCACACACACACACTTTAAACTTAAAACCATAGTTTAAATAACATTATTGATATTGCATGGAAATGTAATCTAGTAATTGGTGTTTTCTCAATTATGTGCCTCTGGTCCACATGCTTTAGCTGGAAGACTGGGAGACTAGCTATACAGATGATATAAACTAGTAATTTTCCAAAGTAAATGTCATTTTTCCCAATTCAGTCTAACACAAATACCAAATGATATGTTTAATATGAAATATTAAAGACCATCTTCATTGTTCCCATTAAAATAAAAATGACAGCTAACATTTATGTAGAATTTAGGGCTTTGCAAAGCACTTTACAAATACTATCTCATTGCATCCTCTCAACAATCCTGTGAGGTATGTGCCATTATTATTCCCAGATGAGGAAACTGAGGCTTGTGATTTGTCTAGTTACTCACCTAGCTAATAAGTGTCTGGGACTCCTAGTCTAATGGGACACTTATCTGACAAACACAAAAGAGTGGATTGTATTCTCACTCTTCCAGTATCAACCTCAGAGTTATTTTCTGTTTCTTGACAGCAGAATCCTAAACTTCAAGCCAAATGGATACTGATTGGCTTTCTGATTCTAAAGTGTATTAACACTTTGAAACTGAACATAACAAATATGGCATTGGTATATTAAATAATCCCTTGATTCACCTTACATAAAATTGATAAAATGACCATTACATTTGTAAAATTATTGATCCTAGTGAAACCACAAACTTCTAACAGTAGTTAAAAGTTGAAGTCAAACTGGGAAGTCAGCATTCACATTCCATCACTGGAATTTGAATTTCAGCCATAAGATTCTATTATCTGTGCTCACTGTTAGCAAGATGAAGGTGGAAAGGGTTTTTTTTTTGGTGGGGGGAGTTAGAAGAGGAAGGGGAAAAAGGAAAGAAAGGATGTATATCTGCCAGAATCTTTCAGCCATCTTCTTAATAGTTCCCAGGAAATGGGCATCATCATTATTTTTGGATTTTTGGATCATAAATAAATCTGGACATAGCTGCAACAGCTAAGTTTGTGGAGTTATTTTTCAGTTGGTTGCAGACATTCTCATGGCTATGTCTGATTCCCTGAGGAAGATGTGTCCCAACAAATGAATAGATTCTCTTCATTCCATCGTCACTCTGTTTCTGCCATTCCATGAAACAAGCAAATCTCACAATGAGGAGCCAGCTGGCGGCAGCTTATGAATGGATAGAAGATACACTTTCTTTGAGGTGGTATTATCTGTAATCTGCTGCATCCCAGAAGACTGTCCAAGACTGGATTTGTCAAACAGAGTAAGGCTGAGATCAAAGCTGAAGCCTTCGTGTCCTGGGTGACCAGCAAGAGTGGAGTAAGGGACCTAAACAATTGGAGAGCTGATGTACAGGTATACTTGTAACTCTCTTCACATCTGATTTCACTCATTTTATCTGTGCTGATAAACCTGAGAAAAGCTTCTGAGCTGGGTAATGCAAAATGATAACCCACTGTGAATGTACTTGAAACAAGTGTATACACCAAGAGAGATATCGTACTCGTAAGTCTATCAACTGAATCATTGCTCATAGTATAAGTTTGGGGGGAAAATGAATGGTAATTCCTGAAAGGGGTGGAATCTGAAAGCCCTCACACAGGCTAGATGCTAGCTCAGGCAAGTCCCTTTGCCTCACATGAGAAACATTGTTTGTAATGCATTATAATTTAGAAATTTGGCTGTTGGAAGGGAAGCTTGTTCATCATCTAATCCCTTCTCCACCCATGTACTCCTTTTTTCAAATAAGTCTTATCGATGCCCATTGTTTTGACATCATAGTCATTTCTGGTCTCTGCCCCTCTCCCCACCCCCCCCCGCCCCCGCCCCAGGCCCTGCTCCAGCAAGCGTTATTTCCTTGAGTAAAAACAACCAATAGAGAAACTGTGTCTGACTCTGTATGCCACATAGGTAGGCATTTTTCTTTATTTTTTCTTCTCTACTAAGACTGATTATTACAGTTACTCAGAGTTTGGCTTCTTTTTGTTTGTAAAGCACACAGCATAGGACTTGGCACATAGTAGATGCTTAATAAATGTTTCCTTCCTTCTTCCCTCCCTCCCTCCATCCCTTCTTCTCTCCTTCCTTTGCTCCCTTCTTCCTTCCTTCCTTCCCTTCTTTCCTCCCTTCCTTCCACCCTTCCTTCCTTCCACCCTTCCTTTCTTTCTTGTACCCTTCCTTCCTCCCTTTCTTCCTTCCCTCCTTCCTTCCCTCCCTCCTTCCCTCCTTCCTTCCTTCCACCCTTCCTTCCTTCCACCCTCCCTCCCTTCCTTCCTTCTTTCCTTCCTTCCTCCTTTCCTCCTTCCTTCCCTCCCTCCTCCCTTCCCTCCCTCCCTTCCTCCCTTCCTTCTTTCTTTCCTTCCTTCCCTCCCTCCTTCCTTCCCTCCCTCCTGCACTCCCTCCCTCCCTTCCTCCCTCCCTCCTTCCTTCTTTCCTCCTTTCCTTCCATTTGCTAGCTATATGACCTTGAGCAAATCACTTAATATCTCTGACCCTCAGATTTCACAACTATAGTACACGTGGTTAGACTGGATGTTTTCTATGTTCCCTTCTAGCTATAAATCTATGATCCTATCATCCTGGTATTATTTTCATTTACATTATTTTTACTATCATTTATATTGGTTTTCTTTGTTCTCCTTAATTTATTACAAATCATTTCCTATGTCTTCTCATGATTTTTTCTGAATTCTTGATTGTCATTTCTTACTATCAATATGGATTATTATCATTGTTTAATAATAGCATATCATAACATTGATACAGCACAGTTTATGCAGTCTTTATCCGATGACTGTCTTGTGCATGTACATGTGTATGTGTAACTAGAAATGGGAAAATTAAATGAAGAAATAATAAAAATCAGCAAGTTTTCTTTCATAATTTATTTTTTGTTTGAATCAATTCATAGCTCCACCAACAGCCCCTCCAACTCTATTTTTATCCTTTAACGTCGTTGCCAATTTGCTTGATGCTTACCTATATTTCTGGGTTTATCACACACTGGGTTTTGAATTCAATTGCTTCAATTTCACGGACTCAAAGGTGTCTATCTTTTCCTAGTTGATATTTTTTTCTTATCCTACATCAATTGATTTTTGCGAGTGTACACATATTTTCACTTTCAAGTAAGCAAAATGATCTCTTTTATGTTTTGTGATAATTTCTCTCTTATTAGGTTATGAATTCTCCCCCAGCCATAACTATGAAAGGTATCTGTTTTACTTTTCTTTTAGCTTTTTATTGGCGTGACCTTTTACATTCAGGTCCCATAACCGTTTTTAGTTTATTGTAGTATATTTAAAGATGTTGGCCTAAATCTTTTTTTTTTTTTTTTTGCCTAATTGTTTTAGTTTTTCTTTTCTGTACCTCTTGTTAAATCTTCCCTAAGTAAGTTATGTGCTTGGGTTTATTGAACATCAGGTTAAGTTCAATTGTTTCTGATTTTTGATGCCTGTTCTCAGCCCATCATGCTTTCTTTCTCCCATCAGATGCTTAGATTCTACCCCTAGGCCTTTAGGTCCCCTGGCTCTGCTAGGTAACCTTTCACTTTATCTTGCTAGAGCCCAGGCCTTCAAAGTAGTTCCTAGTCATCTATTCACTATGCCTAATAGATGGGTGACCTCTTATAACACCCCTTTTCTTCTTTTCTAGTACCTTTGTGTGTATTTGTGGGTGTTATCTTCACCCATATGAATATAAGCATCTTGAGGGAAGGGACTACCCCGATTGTTTGTTTCTATCCCCTTCTTTTATCACAGTAAATGAATTTTGTAAATGATTTTTTTTCTACTCTACAAAGTAATGTCTTGGCAGTTTGATCTGTAAATTTTAGGCAGCAGAATCATTTTGGATCACTTGTTTTTAGAAGAATCTCTTTTTTCAAACAGCCTAATACTTTCTCCTCTAAGGGGCTTCTGCTTAACAGAGCTGGAAGACTTTTCTCTATTAAGTCCTCTAAGCAGTGATCTTGTGAAGAAAGTTTAACTTTGAGCTTTAAAAATGGTGGTTCTCCAAAGCTCACTTGAGAAACTGTATTATTAAATACATTCTATGATAGTCAATTTCCAGTGGTCTTTTAATTGTTTTATGGTCAGAAGCAGTGACCATCATTGGCTGTGCCACAACCCCAAGGGATGCAGGAAAACACATGGTCCTACGAGTTTATTGCCAAAGTGAATTTGGAAATTCAAGAAGGCCCAGGAATCTATTTGATTCATTTATTATATATGCAGCAATAAGGAGGATCAAGAAAATGTGGATGTGACTTCTCATTGAAAATTTTATTTTATTAGCAGAAATATGATGCGATAGCCTAATTTCTATGTCATGCTCAAGATCATCACTCTCTGGACATAGAGATTAGAATACCGTTGATCATCATTGTTTATTCAGGTAAATTAGACAGCACAGTGCATAGAGTGCTGGACCTGGGGTCAGGAAGGCATTGGCTCAAATCTAGCCCTGGACACTTATTAGCTATATGACCTTGGACAAGTCATTTAACCTTTGCTTTAGTTTCCTCATTTGTAAAATGAGGATAATAATAGTACCTACTTCTCATGGTAGTTGTGAGGATCAAATGAGATAAAAAATTTTAAAGTGCTTAGCACTTTTTTAAAGAGCTCTATAAATATTAGTTATTATTATTAATTTCATAATTTCATTATGGGAAACTAGGTAGCCCAGTGGACAGAGTGCCAGCCCTGGAGCTGGAAGACTCCTCTCCCTGAGTTTAAATCTGGCCTCAGACACTTAATAGCTGTGTGACCCTGATTAAGTCATTTAACCCAGTTTACCTCAGTTTCCTCATCTGTAAAATGAGCTGGAGAAAAAAAAATGGCAAGCCACTCCAGTATCTTTACCAAGAAAACCCCAAATGGGATCACCAGCAATTGGACATGACTGAAAACGACTGAACCACAAGAACAACGTCAAAATCTCATTATGCTAGTATGGCTTCTTATTTGAGTATATTTTGTTTATCTCTCCTGGAAGAGAAATCTACTTTTGATACAGTGGAATGCCTAGAAATCTTGCCTTCTGAACTGCCACCAAATGAAAGATCATCTACTCTGTGAATTGTTCAGCTACTGTAAATAAAACTGTCTCAGATTCTAAGATGATTTGCTTGACTTTGAAGTTTTGTAGTTTTCATATTTACTTTACTTCTCTATTGGTTCTATATTATTCTTTTTTTTCCTTGCATTTGCTTTTTGTAACTCTTTTTTTTACTAAGCAGAGCAGCTGTATCATCATTATAATTTTTTTCAAATACCAAAATACTGGTTATGCTGACCTGGATTTGCATGATTTGTAATTTTGATTTCTAATTCCTAATAAATCTGGTGCAAAAAGATGATAGTGATGGTGATTATGTCTTAGTAGAAAGATTAAGTACTTATTATAATAAATAGTACATAATTGAAACATGCAACGACTCTAAGTTTTAAAGATGTAAAATAGTACTTTGTTTTCACTTGCCAGTTCATTAAATTTCCAAATTTCATGTTCTGTAGAAACAATCACTCCTAGTTAATCTGGTTATAATGTATGTTATTGAGTTGATTCCATTAAAAAAGTAGTGAATAAGCATTTATTTTGCTATTGATGTTAATTCTTCCCCTTCTTCCTCCTGCTAGTCAGGATAAAATGTTGTCATTTTACAGCTCTTTCGTAATTCATATTTTAGCATTATTGTGTTAACATCAAGAATAATAAAATTGCATCAAATGCTATTAATAATTTGTTACGAGTCATTCTATAAATGAGAAAATGTCATTTGGTTTTATAGAGGAAAAAGGACATTATAGTGGAATGTAGTGGAATCATCTATCTTTGTCTGATCCCTCATGACCAGTACTAGTGGGAATCCTTCTATCCTGAGTTGCACTATGAGAAACTCTTTACAAATATTAATTTATTTGATCCTCACAACAATTTTATGGTAGGTGCTATTATTATCTGAGCTGTGTAGATGAGGAAACTGAAGCCAAATAGATGTTAAATCACTTGCCCAGAGTCACATAGCTAGTGTCTGAGACCAGGTATGAACTCAGGTCTTCCTGACTCCAGCCCAGCACTTTTTCCACTACCTAGCTTTCCCAAATGGTCTTTTCTGATTCCCTTCATTTTACTGTCCCCTCCAAATTACTTTGTCTTTATTTTGTATATATTTATTATACAAAGTATTATACAGTGTTTATTTTATAAAGTATAAACCTATTTTGTATCTTTCCTTATTATAATACATGTCTATTCTCCTTCCTGCCCTACAACTATCAGAATCTAAGTTCCTGAAGGGAGAGTCTGTGTGAGTTCTGCCTTTGTATCCTCAGTACAATGCCATGCACATAGTAGGTATTTAAGAAATGCTTCTTGAATTGAATTGAGTGGTTGCAGTTGTAGTTTATCACACACTTAAACATTTCTTCCTCAGAGCAGATGCGTCTTTTAACTGTTTTACTCAAGAGCTCCAATTTTCCTATTAGTTAAACAGTTATTTAAATGACCAGAAAGAAAAAGAGTATTCTCTTGGCAATCATTCTTTTGATGATTGAATTCCCCCCCACCCCAAACACACACATTGTTCCATTACTGTCTTGATCATAAAATTATCAGCTTAGTCTATGTGGTTTACCTTAGCTAGAAAAATCTGGAACTTGGATTCCAACTTTCCAACTCACTCTCTTTATTCTTAAGAGTGTGCCAGTCCTTGTTAATGAATTCATTTCACCTTATTTAATAATTCTAATAAAAATAAACCCATAGGACGATAGCATGAAATGAGGTAATTGTTCTGATAAATCAGATGTTCTGAAAAAGTTAGTCTCTTACAGAATAGGAAATGCTAGTAAGTGCATACTATTCTAGGAGATTCACATTTTCTTTGGACAGGAGATTAAAGAAAGATGAGAACTCATTCTCTGCACTATACCTCTCTGCTGTATCATAGAATGTAAGAGTTAGAAGGGACCTTGGAAGTCATCTAATGCAATACACAAGTGAAAGGAGTCTCTATGATCACATGCATGTCAAGTTGTCCAGTCTCAGCTTGAAGACCCTCAAGGAGGAGCCACCAACCTCTCATGGTATCCCCTTCCACTGGACAACTCTAATTGTCAGGGAGTTTTTCCTAAACTAAAATTATCTCTTTGCATCTTCTACCTGCCATATCCAACTTTGCCCTATAAAGACAAACAGAACAACTAATTCTTGTTCCACATGATAGCCCTTCAAATACTTGAAGTCAACTATCATGTCTACCCTTGAGTTTTGTTTTCTCCAAGCTAAGCACATTCCTTCAACTCATGCTTCAACTCATGGACTTAAGGGCCTTCACCATTCTGGGTACCTTCCTCTGGACACTTTCCAACTTATGAGTACCCTCCTTAAGTCCAGGTGCCCTGAGCTGAACACAACACTTCAGGTGTGGGCAGAGTACAATGGGCTTGCCCTCACTATTTCTGGAAGCTCTGTCTCCTCCAATCTAGCCCAAGGTCACATTAGGTTTTTTTGGTTACCACATCACACTGCTGATTCATATTGAGCTTGTAGCTCACTAAAACCCCCAGATTTTTTTCAGAACAATTATCACTAAGGTATGTCTCTTACCATCTTGTACTTGAAAAAGTACCTTTTAAAAGAGTCTGTTTCTTTCTTTCTTTTTTTAAAATTTATTTTTAGTTTTCAACTTTCATTTCCACAAGAGCTTGAGTTACAAATTTTCTCCCCATCTCTACCCTCCCCCCACCCCAAGATGGCATGTATTCTGATTGCCCCTTTCCTCAGTCTGCCCTCCCTTCTGTCACCCCACTCCCTCCCCAATTCCCTTTCCCCTTACTTTCTTGTGGGGCAAGATAGGAAAAAGCACTTTTTAATGTCTAAGTTTAAGACTCTCTCCCTCCCTCCCTCCCTCCTTCTCTTTCTCTCTCTCTCTCTCTCTCTCTCTCTCTCTCTCTCTCACCTTCTTTCTCTCTTTCTCTCTTTCCCCCCATACACACACACACACACACACACACACTCACACACACATAATTATTGAGTTTCATCTCATTAGACCAAACTAATACTCTCACTTGTCAAGATTCTTTTGGATCCTCACTCAGTCATAAGATGTGGGAACTGTCCCTTCTAGCTTAGTTTTATCCTCAAATCTGATAAGCATGCTAACTATGCCTTTATCCAAATCATTGATTAAAATGTTGGCTCTTCTGCCAGAACTACAAGAATATGCTTTTCATTCTCCTTCGTTTGCTTTCATCATTGTTTTTGTAAGCACAGGACAAGGCACAGATCCCTGAGATATTCCACCCTCACCTTCTGCTTTATTGTCATGGGACTACTAACCACTACTTTTTAAGTTCTCCCATCCAACCAATGCTGAATTGATCAGAATTTACTGCAGTCTAATCTGTATCTCTATACCCAGTCCACGAAAAATAGTTTTAAATATTATTATCAAAGGTTTTGTTAAAATTTAGGTAAATTGAATTTGTTTCAATGGATAGAGCACTGGACTTGGAATCAGAAAGACATCTTCCTGAGTTCAAATCTGGCCTCAGGCACTTATTAGTGGTGTGACCCTTAAGCAAGTCACTTAACCCTGTTTGCCTCAGTCCCTCATCTGTAAAATGAGCTGGAGAAGGAAATGGCAAACCACTCCAGTATCTTTGCCAAGAAAACCCCAAAATGGGGTCACAAAAAGTTGGACACAACTGAAATGACTCAACAACAAGAACTTCATTTACTACATTAGTAAAACTGTAACAGAAGGAAATGAAGTTAGTCTGCCATGACCTGTTCTTGATGAAGTCATGTTGGCTCTTTGTAATCACTACTTCCCTTTCTAGTTTTTTTGCCAAACATCTTTTAAAATGTTCTATTCTATAATTTTTCCCCCTGTAATACCCTTCTTGGATGCTTCATTTGTTTTTCAATTCTCCTAGGTTATTACTAACCTAGTTGCTAGGTTATTAATACCTAGGTTATTACTAACCTAACTAAAAATGGTGTTATATGGATGAATGGAACTTAGAGATGATGAAGCGACTGCTGCTTTCTTCCCTTCCTCCACATTTTGGATTCTGCCCTCCTAATCTCCTGTTTTCTCCTGTTTCCTTGAAACACTAATGTAGTTACAGACTGAATTGGGGCTAAATCCATGCAAGAGAGACTAAAGTTTTGAAATTCCAGGGTGGATTGTAGGATCTAAAGTTGGAAGGGACCTTAAAGATCATCTGGTTCAACCACTCCAAGGATATAAGCCCCCCTCAGATAAAGAAACTGACGTCTAAAGGAAGGAAGTGAATCTCCTAATGGCTAATAGGTCACCTGAACAGGAGAGCTAAGATGATCATATAGGTCACTGGATTTTAGGGAATTTTTATCTGATCTGACTCCCATCCTAAATTGAACAGTAATACATAATACATACCAAGTACGTAATACAACACCAACCAGAATTCTGAAGCTAACTAGCAAAAAACAAACTACAAATCCATGTTTAGTGCTTTAACTGATAGCAAGATTTAATTAGTGGATATCTATAATTGGATTTAATTCTCTAAGAAATATAACCCTGTGGATTGATATTAGAAAAATCCATGTGGTGAAAATTTTTTACATGTTTGTCACACTTGGCATGGGCAAAAAACAAATTTTAAAAATGTCCTCTTCTTGAAATTTCTCTTTCTTGTCTTTCTAGAGTGGAGAATGGTCATGCCTACATTTTCATCATCTGCACATAACCATGGGACTGCTACTTTTGTAGACTATTCCTTTAATACTTTTTCTACCCTTGATCCTGTTGATTATCAATAAACAATTTGTTATTTATTGTAATAAGCACCACATTAGACATATTGTAATATATAAAACGTGACTCCCAATTCTAATCCTAAATGGACTAGCAAGGTGACAAAAAAGAATGATTTCCAACATTAAACAAAATTAATATGTCTTTAAGTCCATCAAATTCTCATTTCAATTGACTAATAAAAACTTTACACAATACAAAGAGAAAATAAAAAGTTTTTTAAAAAGCAAAAGGCAATTCATATCCCTAGTCACTATAGGTTCTCCAACATGCTTCCTTTTCTGTCTCAGAGACAAAAATCACTACCCTTTCTTCTTCTGACGTGTACATGTCAATGGAAGCACTGAAATCTGGGGCTCTGCAATTAAAAATCACTGGAGATTTTTTTTCCTGTACCTTGAGGAAAAAATAATTCACTCTTGCACTGCAACAGATGGTTTTAAATGTGATGATTACAAAATTCTGAAGGTAAAATAGTTTAATTACAAAGTCAATACTGCCTCCAAGCCTGGCTGAGTCTTTAGTGTAAAAACAACAGACGGAGCAGGGCAAACGCTAGGCCAATGTTTAACTAGAACTTTGCATTAGCTACTGCAGTACAGTCCTCCACCGGGGCTTCAGTAAACTAATGATCAACTGATTCTCAACCCTTATTTGCTAACTACCTCTCCTCTAGAATGGGTAGATGGCAGAGAAAGAGTTACATTAAAAAAACAGAGAGGAGATGGGTAACACACAAAGGTGGTGTAAGCTTACTAGAACACCATATTCTGGGGCAGAGTGCAGTTCTGCTAAAAAGGAGACAATTCACAGAATCTCACATTTGCAAAGTATCACAGAAGTAACCCTATCTAACCCTTACTTGAATAGGAATCCTCTCTCTGACAAGTCTTTTCCTCTAGTGAAAGAGGAGTCACCAACTCTATTCTGTTTATGGAAGTCATAGGAAGTTTTGGCTTACATTAAGTCAATACTTGATTCTCTGAAACTTCCAGCCTCCTGTTGCCCTGTTTTCAGTTCCCTAACCATCTTGGTCATACTCCTCTGGAGGTCTTCAATGGTCTAACGTGTCACACCTATGACTGAGTATAGTGCTACAGGTATGTTCTGACCAGGGCAGAGTTGAGCTGGGCTATTCTTCCCTCCTTCTTTCCTCCCCCCCTCCTTCCATTCTCTCTCTCTCTCTTTCTCTCTCTTTCTCTCTCTCTCTCTCTCATTCTGGCATGGAAGCCCTAAGATCATGTTAACCTTTTGTTTGTTTTTGTTTGGCATGTCACAGTGCTCCCTCATGATGAATTTTTACTCCACTCAAACCCTTAGAGTCTAGAAAGAATTTTGTAGCAGGAATAGATATGAAACTAATTAATAAGAACATAGTATTTTGAATTTGTGGGAAAATAAAGCTGATCTACCTACAATTAAAACTAGGGTTTTGGCTCATAACAAAAAAGAAAATCAATGGCAGATAATTATGGGGGCAAAGATAAGCATAATGTTCACTTTCTGCAAGGTTGTATGCATGTATAATCTAGATTAGCACAGTAAAGTTGTTTAAAAAAGCCATTTCTCAAGAAACAGAATCAGTTGAAAATTATTTGTAGACTGATCCTATCTCATGCTAATATGTAAGAGAAAGTGTATCTTAATGGATAGAGTCAGAAAGCCCTGGAATCAAGTCTAGCCTCTGACCCGTACTGTTGCTTAAGCTCATGGTACTCCAGGCAGCTCTGAAAGACTACACAAATTGCAGATCCTCATTGGTAAAGGGAGCTTTCTCACTGGGAGTTCCCTACAACAGTGAAATTATGTGTGAATCAAATGAGATAGTACAGGTGAAGAATCTTGCAAACCTTAAGGCACAGTATAAATGCTGGCTTTTATTGTCAGAGAGACAGAGAGAGAGAGACAGAGACAGAGAGACAGAAAGACAGAGAGAGACACAGAGAGAGAGAGAGACAGAGACAGAGAGACAGAGAGAGACAGAGACAGAGAGAGACAGAGACAGAGAGAGACAGAGAGAAAATCATGTAGAATCTATGGTAATTTTTTATATCTTTAGGTACGCTGATACAACAATTTTGTACTTTTAGGGGATTATTTCTTATATCAGCGTTTAGAATCAGGCATGAGAGTCACAGGGAGAATCAGTGACAGAGCTGGCAGTAGAGCACAGGCCTCCTGCCCCTCAGTATGGGACCCTTTGCCTTGCACATGGCTTCATCCTCAATTCAAACTGTCTAGCTTGAACTAAGGAGTCAGGGTGGTAAAAGGAAATTGGCTGGTGGGGTTCTATGAATGCCTCAGAGACTTCCCTGAGAAGTGCCACTAGCTGCAGAGGACAGAACATGGGACAAAAAAAAAAAAAGGAATTAGGCATGAAAATTAAAGTGGGAGAAATCAATGTATATTTTTCTCCAAATGGCCATTTTTTTGTTCCATAACCACTAAATATGTATGGTGATTACAAGAGAGGTAGCATCACTGAGATCAACAGATGTGGGAGGGCTTGAATAGTTAAACAGAATAAACATTTCTGACAGGTCTTATCTCTAAACATTATGATCTTAGCTGACGTCACCCAGGATAACCTGAGAGGGCTCTGTAGGGATGTCCTGCATGTTAGAAGTTATGATTTACTTTTCCCTTTTTTCCCCACTCAGATAACAGATGGAGA
Source organism: Trichosurus vulpecula (assembly GCF_011100635.1). Lineage (NCBI taxonomy): Eukaryota > Metazoa > Chordata > Mammalia > Diprotodontia > Phalangeridae > Trichosurus > Trichosurus vulpecula. The sequence continues at coordinate 147,830,687 of NC_050579.1, read as the reverse complement.
AATGACATACAACTTCATGAAATATTTCACTGAGGTCTTCTGTTGTTCCTGCAATCAGGGCACCACTGAAATAAGGTAGCACACTTAAAGCTCTGAAAGAAGTCTTCATGAAGCTTTAGAGACGTAATAGGAATTCCAAACTGAAAATACTTTAACTGGGAATGTCCCTAAATGAGTGACGATTGCATGTCTGCTACAGTACTATTAAAGATTAGCTCTTGGTAAATGAGCTCAGGGAAAGTTAAGTGTGGCTATGACCTTTCACCCCACCCCTCATCCCCCACAAGTAAAAATAATAAGAGTTGGTTGACTGGAGTCACTGGAAATTGGTGTTACTTAAGCATATTAACAATGCATCTGTAGTCTTCATTAAGAATTATACGACTTGGAATATTGAAATAGCTATTAGATTAGCACATTATCACAATGAGATCATTCATCTAGAATGATTCAGAAACATTTTGTTCAATCAGATGTTTAAACCGTGAGGTCTGTATCCTTACGGAACATGATAATCTTTCTTCTTATCAAGTGAATTGATGGTAGTATGATACAGAGAAAAAAATCCTGAATTTTGATTAGCCACTTGCCACCTCTTCAGCTCTGGGTAATTCGTTCATTCTGTGCATTTCGGTGCTTCATTTTTAAAATGAGAAGTTCAACTAGATGAGTTCTATATTCCCTTCTTGCTCCAAATCTATGACCTTGTGAGGCAATGGCTGGATCTATGAGATTATAAAATCAATGAGGGAGGGGAGTTCAAGGGACATGCTGAAGGTAGCTCATACAGTGCTCAAGAGAGCCAATTGTTCAATTTTCAGTGTGAGCATTTGCATCGCAAAAATTGGCAAGCACTAAATCAAAGCAAAACCTTGATTTATTGCTTTGCTGATTGTCTAGACTTAAGAAATTGAAAGAGAAAATGTTAATAATTCAGACTGAACTTTAAAGTGTGTTGTACATACATCCGCCCCTCAAGAGTCAGTTGTTGACCACTTCCTAGCAATACTGATGGAGACCGAATCTTATTGCCCTAACACCCAGTACAGGTGTCTAAAAACAGGAAGTGCTTAAATATTTATAGATTGGAATTGAATAAAAGTTCATTTTATTCCATGTATTTCTATTTATTCTAAATTTTAAGCTCACTTTGAGAGATTCTAGTTCTTTGGAACGTCAGTCTCATCACAAATTTCTCTATTTGGGCTGTTCTAATGCTAATAATATGTCTTGGTCAATGATCACAAGCATATGAACCAAATCCTGCCCCAAAGCCTTCTCTCTTGAAATAATGGGTGAAAGCTTCTCTATGAGGGGTCCAAACTGGATATTCACAGCACAGCTTCTTTCAGACATAACTACTGGATGATGACAACGACGACGATGATGATGATAAAAAATGCTTGCTTATTCAATAATTCCAGTGTCTCTGAAAGCATTATAAAAGAAAAAATAACTATTTTTTCAAATATTTTCATAGATTTTATTTGTAGTTGTAAAAAAGGAAAAAATTGGGAGGAGCACCAGTTCCTAAAAGCCCAACAATAGGGAAATGGTTAAAATGTATTTAATTGATGTAATGGAATACTGTAATAAAATTAAAATGCACAAGCGTAAGAGCTATAAAGAAGCCTATAAAGATTTTGATGAAACAGTGTAAAGGGGAAAAACCAGATAGAACAGACTATGGCAATATAAGAGGAGAAATGAATAAAATGTAAAGGACAAGAAAAGACTCTGGATGGAATCTTAGAGGGAATGATGAATGTTGTTATGATATAATAGGCATTGAAATGAACTTGAATGTGAAAGGTTATTAAGCAGGTATTGATGTTGGATATGGGTTGTATAATAAATCATTAAATTTTTAAAAATACAATGCCTGCATGGTTACCTCAACAGTTTGAGCAATGTCTTTTGAGAAAATACTATAGAAAGTGATTTTCCTGACTAGTCAACTAGCATTTATTAAGCACCTACTACGTTCTAGGCACTGTCCATAGCGCTAGACCACAATAGTCTCCACCTCCATGTAGCAGTACTACTTTGAGAGCTGCTCTATTGTGAAGCATGTTGTCATCGACTGTCTGTGCTCTAACTATAGGATTTTACTGTTTATAATTAAGAATGTCTGTTGGCAGGTGATGTGAATTGTAATGACAATTCTCAGGCTCCATTCAGATGGATTTTGGATGATGTCTTCTCTCGAGGTGGTCTTTCTCCTTTCAAGATCCATACTTTGCATCTTTGAATATTGCACAGAATTGCTATATTCTTGTAGAGCCTTGAGTTGGGGTTGCAAAGTCAGGAGTAATCAGCAGACACTATGGTAACGTGCATTTCCTGCATTCTGTTGAGTCTATTGAGTAAGAACTCTCTGCCTGATGTGAATAGTAATTGTACTAGATGTTCTTCCTTTAATTTCTGTGACAGTTACTAATACAGTCTCATTGTCTAGGATCTTGCCTTGGGTTATCATAAATGTTATTTTAACTAGATTTAGTTAAAAGGAGGGCTCAATTATATACATGCCCTATAAATGCCACGTAAAAGGGAATCCCACACTTTGTAAGCTAAGAAACTTTCAAATTACAGTGCTTTTGTAGAGGATATAGTTCTGTCACAAGCTACAATGCCTTTATTAGAATTTTAATTCTGTTGATTAAATCTAAATATATGAACCTTGACTGATAGTGTTGACATACAGTAGGCACCTAAGTGCTTGTTGAATGACTGTTATTGAGAGGTTCTCAGTCTTTCAACATATTTCTTCAACCTTTGTATTCCATTTGCATTGGTTATTTATTTTGGACTTTAGGTCTTTCTTCTGTCCCAATAAATTGTTTTAATGGCTATATTTTCCCCTTTATTTTATAAATTTGAAAATACAGGTAAAGAGAAGAAAGGACAAGATTAGAAATAATAATAATAGCATTTATATAGTGTTTTAAAATTTGCAAAGTACTTTATAAATACAATCTCATTTTATCCTCATACCTGGAAGAAAGGTGCTGTTATTATCCTCATTTTACAGATGTGGAAACTGAGGCATGAGGAAGTTAAGTGACTTGCCAGAATTACATGGCTATTAAGTGTCTGGGTCTGGATTTGAACTTAGGTTTTTCTGGCACCATGTCTAGTTCTCTATCTACTGTGAGAGAGGAGAAGGGATACATGCAGTCAGGAAATCCAGGGTGAAAAGTTTTATCCCCTTGACTGGCTAGATGCTTTCTGGCTACTTGGGGCCCATCCATACTTTAAGCCTGTTTTCCTTGGCCCTATTATTATGAGGCCCAGGGCATTCTTAATCAAGTCAACAAGTATTTATTAGGCACCTATCATGTGCTAAATCCTGAGAATATAAAGAAAGGAAAAAACAATCCCTATCCCCAAGGAACTCATATTCTAGTGGAGGAGACAGCACATAAACAACTATAGACATTAGGCTGTTGACAGACAGATTATCGATGTAGATATGGATATACATGTTATAAACATTATTTCTATATAGATATTGATAACCATATAAATATCAATATGGATACCTACATCCACAGATTCAATACACACACATATATATATATATATACATGTTAGATGTAGACAAATGTAGACAGATGTAGCTAGAGATGGTAATTTAGAGGTAATCTCAGAGGAAACACTCTAGCATTGGGGTTTGAAGGAAGCCAAGTGGTAGAGATGATGAAGAAGAGGTTTTTAGACATGGGAGACAGTGAAAAGAAATGGGTTCTGGAGATGGAGTGTTGTGTTCAAAGAACAGCAAAGAGGCTAAAGTTGCTGATTCACAGAGCAGTAAAATGTAACAAGACTGGGAATGTAGGAAGGGACCAGATTGTGAAAAACTTTAAAAGTAAAACAGGGTTTTATATTTGATCCTAGAGGCAATGTGGAACAACTGGAGTTTATTGAGTAGGGGAATGACATGGTCAGACATGGTCAGGATGGATCGGAGTGGGAGAGACTTGAGGCAGGAAGAAGAACCAGCTGGCTACTAGGATTGTCCAAGTGTGAGGCCCCCATGAAAGATAGCTGTGTCAGAGAAGGATCATAGGATTTAGAATGGGAAGAAATATTAGATATCATCTTGAATAACCTCTCATTGATGATCAAACTGAGGTCTAGAAAAGTTAAGTGACACTTCTCTGAGGTTGTGCTGTTAGTAGGAGAGCATGGATTCAATCAAGTCCCAGGTTTTTCTTTCCAAATCTAGCATTCTTTATATTAAATAACTTCAGCAATGAACTCCAATGTACCCTCCATTTTACCTCTCTAGTATTTTTTGACTCACAGGATGACAATACTTAGGGTTAGAAGGTGCCTTAGAAATTATCTAGTTCAACCTTTTTTTTTTTACAGGTAAAGAAACTGAGGCATAGAGGTTATTTGACTGTCATGGTAGGGTGCTATAGACTTGTACTAAGGAAGATGTTGGATAAGGAAATAGAAAATCACTCCAGTATTTTTGCTAAGAAAAACCCATGGATATTATTGGTGTGATATGGTCCATGGGGGTCATGAAGAGTAGGACACGACTGAACTATTCAAGAAGAAGAAGGAGGAGGAGTAGGAGGAGAAGGAGGAGGAGGAAGAGGAGGAGCAGGAAGATCTAGGTTTGAACTCTCTTTCAGATAATAGCCATGTTACCAGGGCAAATAAGTCACTTAACCTCTCCGAGCCTCAGTTCTATTCCCTGTGAAATGAAGATATCAACACTTTGTAGTACTCACCTATAGGGTTATTGCAAGGCTCAAATGAAAAGAGGCATAAGGCATCTGTATTGCTCAGTGCATAGAGGGCTGAACTCATCATAAGAAAGACCTGAATTCAAATCCAGCCTCACATACTTACTAAGTATATGACTCTAAGCCAGTCACAAAGTTTTAGCCTCAGTTTCCTCATCTGTAAGGTGGGGATAACAAAAATACCTACCTTCCAGGGTTGTTGTGAGAATAAAAATGAGATGATATTTGTAAAGTGTTTTGCACCCCAAAATTCCCAACATTTGAGTCACTCTTCTAGGTTATACAACAAGGGTAGAGAGTTGTCTACAGAAAGCAACTGTTAAAAAAAAACCAGGATGTATTTGTGGATTGGATGTGAATAAAGGGGTTCATTTTGGAGAAACTGGCTCTTGATATGTTATTCACTTATTTGGGGAGTGGAGAGAGAGTGTGTGTCCCTCATCAGGCCTGAAGAGGAGCTGCATTTGAGTTAAGGTGAAGTGTTATGGTTTACTTCAGCCCAACTCAGCAGTACCTAAGTCTGACCTGATCATTGCTCTTTGCAGCTCAGTAGGCTCACATTTTCATTTTGGGGAGCTGTTCTCCATCCAAGGGCAGACAGAGGAGGAAGTACATAACTCTGTTCAGCTCCTGCTTTGTCCCAGCCGTTCACTAATGATGGCAACAGAATTATTGGAGCCTGCCGTGGGTCATTCATTGGTCCAATAGGTCATCTTATGACCAGTATTAAAATTTAAATCTCCTTTCAAATTAAACACTTTGGGGTTATTAATGTTTCCTTCCCTTTCAAAATTTCTGTGTCGAGAGGAGGTATCGGAGGAAATGTATTAGCAACAGTAGGATGTGAAGAATAACTCTGAGTACATTAAACATATGTTGATGGGGCCATTAGCAGTTTGTAGATACTGCCACCTGTCCCTTATTCCATTTTGCTCATACTTTAGCTCCTGAAAATATACTGTGGCAAAAGTGTTATACTTCTATTAAATCTTTTACCACTACATTAGGTGGAATATAAGAGCAGAATACTTCTCTCTGATTGAAAAAATGCCTGTTTATGGGAAAAAGCAAATGCCAATAAGATAGTGCCAAGGGTTAACCATCACTTAGTCTCTCAAAGTGGCAGTGTTACTGTGTGCTTGAGAGGAAGTCCTTAAAACTATAAATAGAAGTAGTGGCAGCTGAACAGGCTGCTTAATCCTGTTATTCAGGTGAGAGAATTCCAGCTTCTTCCTCTTTTTCATCCCTTGCTTATTTTCCAATATGAAATCATAGGATCGTAGATTTAGAGCTGGAAGCAATCTCAGAGGTGCTGGAGTAAAACTGTCTCAAGTGATCGATGAGGAAAGTGAAGCCCAGAGAGGTTGAGACATGCTTAGGGTCACAGAGCTAGTGAGTGTCTCAGATGGGTTTCAAAGTCAGGTTTCTCTGACTCCAAATTCAGAACTCAATTCTCTATACCACAGGCCTTTCCTCTAAGTAAAACAAACAAACAAAAAAAAACCCCACCACACTTAAGTAAAGTAGAATCTCAAGAAAAAAAAAGATGTATCTACCTACCCTAAATCCTAAGGATAAATTGTTTGCTCTTCTTTGGGAAAGGGCATGAGAACTGGTGGTTGTCTTGAACTTTTATCAGCTTCATTCAATCCAAATAAACACATAAAAATACCCTCGTGAAAGGATGATTAACTTAACAGATAAGTAACCCACCCTTGGGGACCTGTGAATATTGGCTCAAGATCTGCAGAAGTTTTTCCTCCTGCCTTGCTATAAGATCTAGTTTTCCTTCTTTCTGGAATCTGGTCTTTTCTCAGAATCATAGAATTTCAGAGTTGGAAAAGACCCCAAAGGTCATCTAATCCAACTCTTATCTGAAAGGTGATCCCTTCTCAACATCCCTGACATACCTGGGCTTGAAGGCACTAGAGATTTGGAGCTCACTTCCACTTGAAGCAATCCCATTCCACTTTTGGGCAGCTCTGATCCCTGAAGAGATTTTCCTTGTATCAAGGCACAATCTGCCTTTCTTCTTCTAGATAACAATTTACATTTAGATAGTGCTTTAAGGTCTATAAAGTACTTTCCCCACAACAAACATGTGGAACTGTAATAATGGTAAGAACAGTCGGCATTTATTTAGAGCCCACTTTGCTCCAGATGCTTTGCAAATATCTCATTCGATCTTCATAACAACCCTATAAGACAGATCCTATTATTCCCATTTTCAGTTAAGGAAACTGAGGCAAACAGACATTTAGTGACTTGTTCAAGGTCACTTAGCTTTTAGGTGACTCAGGCTATATTTGAACTCAGGTCTCCCTGACTCCAGGCCAAGCACTCTATCTATTGTGCCACCTAACTGCTGAATAGATAGTTCAGGTACAATTATCCGTTTTACAGATGAGGAATATTAAGTTCAGGCTGATTAAATGACTAGCCCGTGGTCACACAGCTAATTATCACTAGGAGCCAGCATTCAAACTCTGTCTTTGGACCAAAAGTTACAATGGCCTAGTTCTATACTCTGGAGCAAGGAGAACAAGCCAGTTCGCTTTCCATGGGACAACTTTTAGCATAATTGAAGATACTTATCACGTCCACTTTAAGTCTTTTTTTCTTTTATTCATTCTTTGATTCAACAAGCATTTTTAAAATAATACATATGTGTGTATATACATATATACACACCTACACATTCTCATGCCAAGTATATGTGTATGTACACATATACATGTGCACACAAGCATATATACAGACACACACATACATATATGTACATATGTGTGTATGTGTATACATGTATATGTATGTATGTGTATATGTATGTGTGTGTATGTATCTATAGAGTGCTATTCATTTGAATTCTCTTTCTTCCAGGAAAACAACCCTAGTTTGTCACGGTTTTAGTCTCTTTACCCTCTAGGTTATCTTCCCCTAGACGCCCTCCAGCTTGTCAGGGTCTTTTCTGAAATGTCATTCCCAGAACCGAAATTTCCTAATGTTGGGTGCCTAGGGAGGGGTACAATAGGCCTCTTGCCTCCCTCTTCCAGACAGGACACCTAGATAATGCAGCTTAAGACTATGTTAGCTTCCTGTATTGTTTTTTTTCTATTATAAAAGCCATAGCTTCAACGCTGTTGTCCATGTGAGTCCATGTTACTTAAGATACCTAAAGCCCTTTTATTCTTCACTGCAAAACACATAAGAACCTGCTGTGTTTTGATTTCACTACCTTCAGCTCTCTCCCTTTTCTGCTAAGAGGATTGTAATAGGGTATTTACCTTAAAAGGGACACCCTGCTTCTGATTGCTGCATGGCTGATTGATCTGTGTCAACTGCAGTGGTATCCCAGCATTTCATAGTGATATAGCATGCCTGGACCATTGACCTTCACAATCCCCTAACGGAATTTCATCTGTCTGTCTTTTTTTTTTTCCAGTTACACTTCAGGTTAATATCCTGTTCATGTTCTAGAATCCCATGATTTGCTGACCTCTTGCCAAGGAACTTCAGTAGACTGAGACTGTTTTCTAGATCTTCATTGCTGGCAATACTGCCTTGCTGATTAAGGTTGTCCAATTTGTACATAAATTTACTGTTTTTCTTAACTCTTCAAAAGTTGCGAGAAAACAACTATGTACCATAAGCTAGGTACTATGACTTCCTCATATTTTGGACAGCATCTTGGGGAAGGATTCATATATGATGAAGACTAAGATCTTCAGATCTTACCCCAGCACACAAGGGGATAATTCAGTTCAATTCAATTAATTTCATTTTAATTCAATTTTATTCAGTTGATTTCAATTAAATTCAGCAGGCTTTTACTAAGCTCTCTTAACTGTGCACGAGGTACTATGCTTTTAAACAATGACAACCAATAATTACTGCCTTCGAGGAGTTTACATTCAAATCCATTGGTCAAGTTGGGTCATTCAGGGCGGTTCTAGAGCTTGAGAAAATACTGGAGCCCAAATCCTTGCTTCATCAGAAACAAAACCATATTAAGGGCAGTGAGTTCGAGACATATCTCAGTCCCCAGTAAACGAAGGATGAGTCTGGGGAATGAAAAGAGAGATTGGGTACATGGACTGTGGGATGTAGTAGTAGTTATAACAGTAGCAGCAGCAGCAGCAGCAGTAGTAGTACTAGTAGTAGTAGTAGCAGCAACAGGTAGTAGTAGTAGCAGTTAACACTAGCTGCAGCAGCAGTAAGTTGGTTGTTGTCCTTTGTGCTTGAAGAGGACCAAAATGACATCACTATGCTAGCGTCAAGTTAAAGTGCGTTCAGCCGTGGCTGATCAGACCAATATGAGCTTAGAATGCTCAGACACAAATAATCCATGTGTACCTTTAGAGGGGATTCTCTAACTTGAGCATCTTATGTTTCTTTTGAGCTACTTCAATTCTGCTTTGCTCATACAGCACAGTGCCTTCTCTGACGAGGGCACGCCACGATGGGTGGTCCTGTGCCAGTGTGTCCCATGTCACACAATCAATTCCAAAATGGAAACTAACTTTTATACAGCAACTATTATGTGACAGGCTTCCCTTTGGCCCCAAGTAATTTTCTAAGACTAGAAGTTGCATGACAACTGTTAATACATTGATAAAGGAAGTTTCCACACCAGGATTTCCCTACACCAATGAAATCACAGTTCCAAAAGAGAAAAAAAAAAGTTAAGCCATTGAGAGGCCATGTGCCATGGTGATTATAGGGGCTGGTGGAGTTAGCACAATCTGGACTCATTCCAATATTGCCTCTGACTCATTAACTGTGCTACCACATTTAAATTACCTAACCTCTTAAGACTCCTGAAGTTACAGGTGAGTTGTTGATCTGTACCAGTTTGGGCAATAAAAAACATTTAGACTAGGTGTATTATCTCTTTTAGGTTAGCAGGCAGCTGTTCAGTTCACTAAAGCACCCATTAGAGCACTCTTAATAGTGTCTGCAAAAGACCTGGGTAAAGTGAATGGCAAGGGTGTAGCCATTTACTCATTTCCTCCCAGTTGGTCTAAAAGGGTTAATGCAAGTTAGTATAGCACTTGAGATACGGAGGGGCTCTCTCAGACCACCTTGTCCAATCCTTTTATTTTCTGCATGAGGAAATTAAGGCCCAGAAGGCTGACTAAATGATATGGCTAGGGTTATACAAGAAGGAACAGTCAGGATTCAAACCCAAGCCTTCTGAAGCCAAATCTAGGGCTACTACTACTAGCCTAGAGTATAACTCAAACACAGGAAGCAAAGATGCTTCCTACCTGGGGGAGGCTTAAAGCACTGGATAGACTAAAGCCCCCAATATATCTTTATTTCCAGGACTGAGCGTCCATCAGTAGTGTTTTTACCTAACAATGGAATGTTTTATATGTAGAATCATAGAATTTTAAATTGGGAAGGGATTACAAAAATTATCTAGAATTTCGGGAGTTCTTAACCAGGGAATCTGATTTCAAGGGATCCATGACCTTAGATGGGAAAAGTTGCATTTTTATTGCAATACAATTGGTTCCCTTTGTAATCTTATGTATTTTATTGTGTGCAGTTAAAAACATTACTCTAAAAAAGGGTCCATAAGCTTCATCAGACACCTGGAAAAAGGTTAAGAACTCCTGACCTAGATTATCTCATCTACCTGTCATCTCCCACTTTTTAGATAAGAGAATGGAGATCAAGGAGATTATAAAAATCACAGTCATTTAGGCTCAGAGCCAAGACTAAAATCTGTCTTTTGATTTCAAGTCTGTATGTTCATCTGACTTAGATTTTTCCTATCTTCCAGATTCGACACTAGAGGTAATAATTGTACTGTCCCATGAAAGTTCATAGGATAATAGATTTAGAATTGGGAAAACCAGAGACATCTTCTTATCCTATCCATTCATTTTTCAGATGCAGAAATTGACTCTCAGAGGTGAAGTGACTTATACAACATCACATAGGGAGATGGAGAATTCAAACCCAGGTCATCTGACCCCAAATCCAAGGCCCTTTCTGCTTTACTATGTTGCTTCCCCAGAGAGGACTGGGGAAGCGAATAAGCATTTATTACATTCCTACTGTATGCAAGACTGTACTAAGCACTTTACAAGTATTATTTAATTTGATCCTCACAATTGACCCTGGGATGGAGGTACTTTTATTATCCTTATTTTACAGTTATGGAAAATGAGGTGGCTAAGTGCCCTGCCCAGGGTCACAAAGATAATGTCTGAGGCTGGATTTGAATGTAAGTCTTCCTGACTTTCAGGTTCAGTGCTCTATCCACTGCTCCACTCAGCCACCTCTAAAAACTATGTGTCTCTGTGTGTGTATATATGTATATGTGTGTATGTATGTATATGTACCTGTGTATATATTCATATATACACATATATTTGTGTGTATATATTATATATGTGTTATATATATGTGTGTATATATATATATATATGTTTCAGCTATAAGTCAGATGGGAATGTCCCATGGTTATTAGGGCTTTAGTGTCATTTCCATTAATAATACCACTTCAGTTTCTAATGCTGAGCCATTTGCCAGTGCCAAAGACTTTGGTGGTAAGAACTTTCTTTTCTCAGGCTCCCAGTAGCTGTGGCTACATCTCCAAAAGATTGTGTCCTGAATAACGACTGTGTGGGCTGTGCTGGAGGTAGAACCTGTGATCTGAGGGCACTGCCATTCTTGGGGCTGTTGGGATTCCATTCCTGTCTGTGGCAATTATCAGCAGTTGGTATTGGCAAGAAAGATGGACGCTTTCTCCACTGTGGTTGCTCCTTTCAACGATAACTACAGGTCCTGCACTGGAAGCAGAGGTGGGTGGTCTTGGGGGCACTGCTATTTTCAAGACTGAGTCCAGTTCAGTCATTTTTCAGTTGCATCCAGCTCTTTGTGGCCCCATTTGGGGTTTCCTTGGCAAAGATACTTGAATGGTTTGCCATTTCCTTATCCAGCTCATTTTTCCAGATGAGGAAACTTAGGCAAATGGCATTAAGTGACTAGTCCAGGGTTACATAGCTAGTAAGTCTTTGAGGCTAAATCTTCCTGACTCCAGGGCCAGCACTCTATCCACTGCACCACCTAGCTGCCCATTGCTGAGAGTCCTGGACCATTCTCCATCAAGGTCTGAAGGGAGTGGTTGGTTGAAGTAATGGGTGTGGTTTGACTTGCCTGCCATAGGCTGCCTCCCGTTTCACCCTCAAGGTACCCTGCTGATTTAGATAAATTAGCTTGCCTACCCTGTAGCTTTAATTAGGCTGGTAGAACCTGCCAGGGCTTCCTGGCATAGCCTCAGATAACTCACTTTCATACCATGATGGTGAGGAGGATTTTGTGAATGGGAGTCCTATTGCCAACTATGCATGTTCTAGCCCCTGTCCTATGTTTGAACTGAGAAACAATAAGCATTTGTCCCTGCCCATCTGCCACATCAAATTTTGAGAATGGAGGTGAGGGATAGTGGGAAAAGTAAGGAAAGAGGAAGAGAAAAATAAGATGGAGACACCAGAAAAGGGGAAAAAAAAGCATATGGGGAAGATAGGGGGGAAAGTAATAGGTGCATTTTGCTATGGTTTCCCGTCTCCGAAGTAGAAGAATGAAATTAAAGCCAGAAAAAGTAGAAACCATGCCTAATCTCCATTCCCCTTATATTTCCAGCACTACAACCTTTTGCTAGAATGGTGTACCTGGGAGGACCTTTCTTAAATCCCCACATTGATGATACTATCCTTGATAAATCTTGACTTATTTATTATATGGCTGAATTGTGAATTCCCTAAGACATTAAAAGCCATGTGTATTAATAGGAAGGTGAGGAGGAGGAGTTCATTGTACAATGAGAATTAGTTACTAAGAAAACACACTTTGGGATTTAAAAAAAACATACTTGGGGCTCCCTCTGCTGGACCTATTAAGCAGTGAGTAAAGAGATTCCCGACTTTCAGTCAATTTCCATCAAACATTCAAGTACCTGTGGACCTAGATCTCTCAGTCTACGTGGCGCTTTTTACAAAGTACGATGGGCATAACTAAGTCAATTTAACATTTCTTTAGCAGGTTAGAAGCCTGGATGATAAAACTAAGAATAATGCAATTTCCTAAAATATACCTTGAAAAATGTATCCAAAGACCACAAACAAAGGGTTCATGGAAATAAAATAAATCTTAACCCTGAAAAAGTTCAACTAAAAATGGAAAGCATTGTCTCTGAAAGGTGGGGCAAATACTAGTAGTGATGAAGAAGAAACATGAAGAAACTTAAGCAGCAAATAAATATATTTTAATAAGGTCATTATTACCTTTGGCAAGGTAATAATTACCTTTACCTTTAATAAAGTAAAGCAACAAAATTCCTTTCACCCAATTTTCATTTCTTTTTTCCTCCTCCTGCTCGTGTCTCAAAAAAAACATACTCTCCCCTCTCGAACAACAACAATAAACAGCAACAGGGACATTTAAATGATGTACTAAGTGGTACAAAATACTTTATACCCAACTTCTCTTGTTTAGCATTTACAATAACACTGTGAGGGAGGTAGTATTCCTCTTATCATCCAAGGAGGTGAATTGCCTTTGACCCTACATAGCTTGTGATAGAGGCAGCACATCCCTCCTTCCTTACTGCCAATGGGAGTATCCTGGAATTCGGGGAAAATTCCAGGTGAAAAGGCTAAAAAGAAATATTACAGGACAATCAGAGAAAGATGCTAAGGACTAACATTTTTTGGCCACAAGCAATCTTTTTAAAATGCCCTCCCACTGGGTGTGGTGTCACAGGCCTATAGTTCCTTCTATGGGGGATGCTGCTGGTTGTTCCTCCTGCCACAAATCTCTTTCCACTCAAGTCTACCCTCCACTTGGCTGCTAAAGTGAATTTCCTAAAGTGCAGATCCAGCTATGTTACCCCATCCCCACCCTCACACGATAAACTCCAGTGGCTCCCTATTGACATCTCTAGAATCAAATATAAAATCCTTTCTTTGTTGGGCATTCACAACTCTTCATAACCTACTCAATCCACACTTGCGTTTCCAGTCTCCTTACATTAGTTTTTAGTGTGTGCCCTAAAGACAACTCACATAAAATCACAAGGCCATTCTGGATGTCTGATTTGGAACAGCTGACAGCAGCTTTATCTATAAATGGATCTCTGGTCTGAAGATGCTAAGGGCTAATAATAATACCTAGAATTCACATTTATGTAGTGCTTTAAGTATTTTATGTTGCTTTCTTTGCAACTACTGGATTAGGAAGGTAATATCTACACTGAATAGACATTATTTTCTCCGTCTTGTTGTTGTTTGGTCGTTTAGTTGTGTTTAACCCCTCAGGATCCCATTTGTGGTCTTCTTGGCAAAGATACTGGGGCAGTTTGCCACTTCCTTTTCCAGCTCATTTTACACATGAGGAAAGTGAGGTAAATAGGGTTAAGTGACTTACCCAGGGTCACACAGCTGGTAAATGTTTGAGACTAGAGTCTTCCTGACTCTGTGCACTGTGCTCTATCCAGTGTGCCACCTAGTTACACCTTTCCCCATTTCATACGCGAGAAAACTCCATCTCAGAGAGGTTGAATGACTTGCTCACAATTACAAACCTGATAAGTTTCAGGAGTGACACCCGAAATCAAGGAAGTTCCCTGATTCCAGACTCAATGCATCTTGTACTATAATGTACTGGCCCTTAGCCTACATGGCTCACTTAGTGTGGTCTTTCTTACTGTCTCACAGGAATCACAGGTAGTTCTTTCATTCCTACAAGAGAAGGGTTCTGGCTGACATAGGCATGCATGGTACAGTATAAATAGCTCTGCCTCTAATCAGAGAATCTGGAATGGAATCCTTAGGTAAATCATTTAATACCCTGGACCTCAGCTTCCTTATCTCTAAAATGAGGGCTTAGATTAGAAGGCCTCCCAAGTTTCTTCCAGATTTAAATTTATAATCCTATGATCTACGTGGTTTAAGGAAAAGAGCCTCTACTAGAAGTTAGTGACCCGAACTTTCTTCCGAGTTCTGCCACTAACCTTTGAGCCACACCCTTGATGATTTTCTCCCTGTCATGGGTCCATCATTTACTTATCTGTAAAACTGGAGGGTTGGCAGCTAGATGGTGCAGTGGATAGAGTTCTGGAGTCAGGACGGCCTGAGTTCAACTCAGTCCTCAAACACTTACTGGCTGTGTGACCCTGGGCAAGTCACTTCATCCTGCTTGCCTCAGTTTCCTCATCTGTAAAATGAGCTGAAGGAAATGGCAAACCATTCCAGAATCTTTGCCAAGGAAATCCCAGATTGGGTGATGAAGAGTTGCACACAACCGAAATAGCAACAACAAAATTGGAAGGTTAGACTAGATGAATGAGAAGGTTTCTTGAAGTTCTAAACTTCCAGAATCAAAACAAGCAAACAAACTCCAATAAAAAACTCCTATCATTTCTAGCTCGCTTGGATCTCAGGTTTATTTACTATTTTGTTGTGATTTTAGCTTAAATACTGCAAGATTCAGAATGTCATCAGAAGGGGGCAGCACTGGCCGTGACATTTTCAAATTTTCCCTGATGTCTTTTTCTTCCTGTGTCGTGGAAGCCCTTTTGCATTGGGTTCCCTAGTGTTCATTCACTTTTTGGTATTTGAAGTTAGATCTCTCATATTCGAAAGGCTGCTAGTTGAGTTCTGTGGCTGGATTTTCTTTCTGATCTCCTTTCCCCCTCCATTGATTTAAAATCAAACTTGGGTATATCAGTGTTGAATGTGCTTTTAATTTAGTAATATCAGCAAGTCATGGTGATTGTATGATCTAAAGGAAAAAAAAGTCAGGTTCAGTAAATATGGTGCAATTTAATTCTAGATTTTACATAGAAAGTCATTCTTGCTGGCCTTGAGAGACTGGTGTAGATGTATGGAAAGCAGAACCTGACATCTAGGTTGTATACCTGACATCTAGGTTGTATACCTGACATCTAGGTTGTATACCTGACTAATTTTTTTCCCAAGGAAGCTCAGTTTTCAGAATCTGGACAGAAGACCTGTAAGGGATTCTTGAAGAAACATTTAGAAAATGTATTATCCTGGGCATAGCAGATGCTCAATTTGCTGATTCCATGTGCTAGAAGTAAGACATTTTGAAAGGCAGGGTGGCACAGTGGCTGGAGAGCAGGTCTGGGTTTGTGTCTGGCCTCTAAGCCAAAGCAAGTCCATGACCCTGGCCAAGTTACTTAACTTCTCAGGACCCTAGGCAACCCTCTAAGACTATACGTTTCAGGGCAGGCAGACAGAGTTCTTCAGAGAGAGTTCCCTATAGCAATGATATCACAGGCCCAGTCACCACCTCCACTTCCATATTGCTCCCCCCATCAATACAACACCTTGGAAATATGACATGTTATTTTTCTTTAAAGACAGAACTCTTGAGCCAATCCATTCATATCTTAGGCAACATTTCTATTTGTGCAGTATGCATATATGCACATATATGTGTAAATATATGGTATATAGATATTGATTATACACATATGTGTGTATACACCAATGTATGTTTAGATATCCAGATAAGGTATACGCACATGAATTAATTATCTAGCATTCTAGCCCTAGAATTAAATAAGAGGAGGAGAGTGGGCTCCTTTGCCTTCGGAAATTGTAAAGATCTTTTAATAGCCAAATTTCCTCAGCAGACAAAGGCCTATCTTTTTATTACTACTATTCTGCTGGTGTTGCATGGTTGACACATGGAGCACAGCAGTCTTGGAAGAGTTAAAAATGAATATCTCCCAAAGGGCAATGCTGAGTGAGTGGGAGCTGTCTGCAACATATCATCAATGAGGAGCTTCTAAAAAGGAGTGAAAAATGTCATCAGGGAGATATAGGAAAGCAAGGAGAACCGGGCAAGCCACATGGTGATGTCAAGGGATGACAGCTAGATAGCCTGAGCACTTTGCTGGCCTCCTATCAGAGTCAGAGGCAAACAAACAAGGAAGGCTGCCAGTACTATGGGAGGACTCCCTGTAATGAAACAATGGAAGGATATGCATAAGAGAAGCTCAGGATTGGGAACCATGCAATCTGCGTCAATGGAGGGAATGTCTGTCCAAATTGATGAGAGTTTAGATGCATTGGAGTATTTGGAAATCTAAGAAGAAGCTTTGCATAGCGGATACAGGGTTGGAGTCAGAAGATTTAGGTTCAATTATCCCCCTGACACATATTGGCTATGTACCCCGGGCAAATCATCTGAAGTATTAGTGCTCCTTCCAAGCCACTTTTCTAGACTCTCCAAAGTTGTAAGTTGCAGATCTGCTTTAGTTTCTTCATTAGGAGTTCCATATAGCATTGAAATCACAGACCTGTCTTAAAAGAACAAGAAGAAGGGGGAGGAGAGGAAGAGGAGGAGGAGGAGAAGGAGGAGGAAAAAAAGAAGAAGAAGGTACATAACACAATGGATAGTGGTTGGTTCTGAATTTAAATTCTGTCTTCTACGTCCTAGCTGTGTGACCTAGGCAAGTCACTTAAGCTCCATCAGCTTTCCTCAGTTTCCTCATTTGCAAAATGGGAATAATGATAACATTTATCTCAGAGAGTTATTGGGAGCATCAATTGAGATTATATATATATATATATATATATATATATATAAACCACTTTGAAAAATTAATGTGCTATGTAAATTCTGGCTATTGTTATTCTTTAATAAAAAATTTATCTTCTCTCTGTTATAAAGGAATGAGCAAACATCTATATGGCACTTTAAGCGTTTTTCAGATATTATCTCCTTTAATCCTCGCAACAACCCTATGGGGTGGATGCTATAATTATCTTCATTTTACAGATGAGGAAACTGAGGGAAAGGCTAAGTGGTTTTCTCAGGGTCCCATAGCAGCTAAGTGTCTGAGACGAGGTTTCAAGCTCAGGTGTCCCTGACTTCAAATCCTGTGCATTATTTGTTCTGCTGCTTAGCCTCTTCTAAAATAGCTTTCTTGTTGAACTCTGCAAAAAGCACAATTCTTCTGCGAGGAGGCCCCGCTATCGTCCTATAAACAAGATTGCTCTTGTAGGCCGGACTCCTTGAGGCCTCGCCATCCGAGCTGCTCGGCTGAAGCTCAGGTGAACAATGGAGCAGACGGTTGGCATGAGAGCCTAACACCCGACGTTCCGAGGAGCACGGACACAGACGCTGGCTGAGCTGGCAGCCTACCTTCTCGCCTCCACAACACTAATCCCCCTTGCCAGCCCTTTCCTGCAGTCATGGAAGATATTCGGTAATTTTCTCTTGGAGGTTGAGTCAACTGACTTCCCAGTCGCTTTTGCCACAAGTTTGAAAGCTTAGGGTGGAAAACAATTTCGACATTCCCAGCTTGGCCTCCTGCCCCGAAGCAAGCATATTTGTTGTTCATACATGGTATCTTGGCTGCCTCCTCTCCTGACCATCTGTTGTGGGAGGCATTGTGCCTGCTTGGACGGGGATGTACTGCTTTCACTAGGAAACAAGTCAAACTTTTCTGGTTTGACTGACTAGATGAAGTTTATTTCAAAATAACATGCATATATGTGTGTTTACATGTATATATATATCACACATGCATACATACACACACATACATATGCTCAGAATTAGTTTTTGTCCTTACTCTGTGTCCAATTTCTACAAAGAAATTTCAAAAGGATTATTCTAGACTTTCTTTACATAAGTAAAATAGTGTAATTGCAATGGGCCTATTATTTTTTGTTAGAAAGGCTGAAAGAGTATGAATCCACCAATTTACCTCATTTTTTTTTCCACATATGAGGAAAGGGTAGCTGGATGACATTTCCTTTCCTCCTTATTCCCTGATATACCATTGTTTCTAGCTCTTACCATGTGCTGTTATCAAATTAACAGTATTTATTATAATGACCCTAGCAAGCTTGACTCACCGGTACTTTGAAGGATATACCAGTTCAGAGTCACAGGGTCTGGAACTCTAAACCCTAAATAAATTAAAACCTCATAGTGATTTGTGCAAGTTTACAACTTTGCCCATGGAATCCCAAAGAGTTGCACATGATATTAAAATTGAGTATTAATAACCCTTTTGACAAGATGAAATTCTAAGTTCAATGTTTCCCCCTTTGAAAAATGACCTAATCTTTCTTACCAGATTCCTAGGCATCCAAAGGTGGAGTTTCGGCCCTTCTCCAGCTCTCTGTCTGGTTTCATCTTTCCACTGGGTAGGTCATCCTGTTCTGCAGCCAGCTTGTGTATCCTGCAGTTGGCTCATGGTCATTTCACATATTGACATCTGGATAAGAAAGCAAGGCTAATTTGGGAAGCAAGCCTAACAAAATTAGCCAAGTGCCACCTGAACCGGCTTAGGATTTTATATCTTTTTCCTCCTGAAGTTCACAACAAAACTTTGTTGAGCACAAATATTTCCGTATTGCTCAATGTCGCTGTTTCATTTTCCCTAATTTTTTTTCCTGAATTTTCTGAGAACTGTTAGTTATACAAATGTTTGCCCATTGAATATTGGAATTTCATATTTAATTTAAAGTGATAGGAAGTAATATTTTATTAGTTGCTAATAAAGTAATATTTTATTAGTTGCTACAGTATGTATGTGGTTTGGGGAAGTCACAGTCATTATCCTAGGAAAAAACTCCTGTGGAGATATGGGTGGCCATTTTCTTATTCTGGTGCTGCAGCCACTGATAATTGATCCAGAACAAAAGGTTCTTGATATCAAAGTCTCTGACACTGAGATCGTTCAACGTCAGAAATCAATCTGATTTTATTGGTGGGAATGACTCTAAAGCAGGTATGATCCCATCTGCTTTGGCACTGTACCCTCAGGATCATGGCGCCTTTCCATCTGACTTGAAACTGAAACCTTTTACATGCATTGTCTCTCCCATTAGAATGTGAGCTCCTAGAAAGCAAAAACAGTGCAATGCGCATAGCAAAGTTTTAATAAATGCCTTTTCATTCATTCATTCATTCATTCATTCATTCATTCCTTCATTCGAGATACTTATCAATTTTGTGAAGGAGCAGGCCTCAATAAGCTCATACTCATCAGCACCAGATGCTGACAAATCAGAAGAAATGGCTCCTTGCTGAATGGGTGTCACGAGATCTGGGTTTGAGTCAGTCTCAGGCTCTGTCAGCCATAGTATGACATTGGCCAAGTCATTTGACTTCTGTGGGCTTGTTTTTCATCTGTAACATGAGGGGTTTGGACTAGATGGTTTCTTAGAATCATCTATTACCTTTCTACTCCATAATATATTTATCTGTGCCAAATCACCAAATCCTAATGAACAGGAATATTGTCTGTTTAGCTAGCTTTATATGGAAGCTGTGTAAGTGATTGGTCAATGCTTTTTAATAATGATAGATTTTTTCCCCCAAATAATAAAAGGAGAAAGACAGCTTTGTTGCTATTTTTGTTGTTGTGTATCAAAGGTTGCATCTAGAGTCAATTAGACTTGAGTTCAAATCCTGCCTCAGATACTTACTTGCTGTGTGACCCTGGGCAAGTGCCTTAATCTTTCCTAGTCTCAGTTTTCTCATCTGTAAAAATGGGAATAATTATTATTAATAATAATAATGATACCACTACCACCACCACCACCACCACCACCACCACCACCACCACCACTACTAATACTACTAGTACTACTACCACTACTACTACCACCAGTACTACTGACGATGATGATGATGATGGTCAACCTCACAAGATTGCTGGGAGGATCAAAAAGTATCATATGCGTGTGTACATGACTGCATAACAATGCACTTTATAAATTTGAGCTATTTACATTCTAAAATCTCTCAATACATCATGAAGCGCATGTGTTAGGACTATAGGGCTATATGCATGACACGAGTGTGCTCTTATCTATTTCTGTGGCCAGAGCATAAAGTTAGGGTCATTCCTTATATAGCTAGGAGTAATACAACATGGCGGAAAGAATACTGGACTTGGAATCAGAAGACCTTGCTAGACTAGACTCAGTTATTGACTCTGCCACTTAATACATCGAGTTTTGAGCCTCAGTTTCATTACTTATAAGATGGAGATATTCATATTGGCATAAGCTGAAAGAATTGTGGAGAAAGTGGTTTGTAAATTGTAAAGCACTATATAAACGCTATGTAATTGTGAGTCTAAGGACTTCACAGTAGCTGATAGTCATGGTTCTTTTAAGATATTGAGAGGAGCCCATCCAGAAGAATCTTAGCTGAATAGGTAATTGTGTCCACCATGAGTCGTCCTTGCAATTCTCAACTAGATTTCCCCTGATTCTCACCGAGACTGTATTTGGTCCCTTTTTATCTCCCCATTTGCTGTCATGTCAGCCTGATTACAGACCACTGACAACAACAAGAACACCTGACTAGCTGCTCCTTCACATTTGTCTGAGGCTTTGTATCATAAATTTGCAATGGGTCTAACACTGACGAAACAGCAACACTGCACTTGCATATAGGAAACATTAATAAAGACTGTTGTTGCTCAGTCATTTCAGTTATCTCTGACTCTTTGTGGCCCCATTTCAGATTTTTTTGGCAAAGATACTGGAGTGGTTTGCCATTTCCTTCTCCAGCTCATTTTACAGATGAGGAAACTGAGGCAAACAGAATTAAGTGACTTGCCCAGGGTCACACAACTAGTAAGTGCCTGAGGCTGGATTTCAACTCAGATCTTCATGATTCCAGGCCTGGTACTCTATCCGCTGTGCCACCTAGCTGCCCCTAATAAAAAGATTAATATAAAAATGAGTCAACAAATTAGAACTTTATAAGATTACTCAGGGAATATCCAAACAAAAATATGCTTCAAATGATAATATTAATTCATATGGCCTTCTTTAAAAAAGCACCTTATATGAGTATCAGTCTATTCATTTGAAAACAAGCTCAATGGGCATCTATTTGTATTGTACATGGTCACTAACTGAGGAAGCTAAGTAGAGCAGTGGTTAGAATGCTGGTCCTGAAGTCAGGAAGACTCATGTTGCTGAGTTCAAATCTGGTCTCAGACCTCACTAGCTGTGTAACTCTGGGCAAGTCACTTAACCCTGTTTGCCTCAGTTTCCTCAGCTGTAACCTGGAGAAGAAAATGGCAAACCATTTCAGTATCTTTGCCAAGAAAACCACAAATGGGGTCACAGAGAGTCAGATAACTACTGAAAAGTAACTTAACAAATGGTTAATAAATAACTAATTATGCAAAGTAATCATACCAACTACGTAGTTGATATTTTAACCCTCGATTATTATGTTTATCCTTGCTATAATTTTTTAATTGAATACTGAAATTGAAAGATAATGAAAGGGTTGACTTTACTTTGCTGCTTGTTGGGAACACCATGGCTTTAATTGCTCTCTGACTGATGACAAAGCTCAAGGAAACTTCAGAAAGCGTGGATTCATCTTACTGCTCCTTCATGGTCTAGTCAATACCTGTACCATATTAAAGCCAAACCTAATGTGGAGACACAATAAAAAGCAGAACAAAACTCTTCACTGTGTATTTTTTCAAATGCAGTAAGCCTATGCTTAACAAAAACTTGGCATGTTAGGTCATATTCTGTTTGCTGTTTTCCTTCATTTTAACTTCTCTCATTTCAAAATTATTAGGAAAGGAACTGATGGTCAAGACAGCCACTGCCATGTTAGGAATTTTTTGATAAGCAAGAGTCACCACGTTTTGCTGCTGTTTTTACCCCTTTCAGAAAGATTAAAGGGACTAAAAGCTCAAAGTAACTTTAAAAATAATCTCTTCCAAATGCCTTATTTTACAGATGGGGAAACTAAGACCAAGAAAGGTAAAAATGACATAGGGACTAAGTCACAATGTCAGAAGTTGTACCCAGGTCTTCTACTATACCAAAGATCTTCCTTCCCAACTTTTTTGTAAGTGTGTGTGTGTGTGTGTGTATGCGTGCAAGTTTTTAAAAAATTAAATATTTTATTAAAAAAACCTTAATATTAAACAGCAATACAACACCAAAAGTTTCTTAGTAACTTTTTACATTTATTATGTCTTATACAAGTATCATAATAATTTTTAGTCATGTTCTCAAAAAGAATTCTTTTTCCATTCACTGTCATATATTTTCTTCTTTTATATCCTTAGTGTGTTCTTCTGTTTCTGTTTTTCTTTGTTTCATAAAGATCTTTCTAGATTTCTTTATATTACTAAGGTTTATCTTAATTCCATTATGGTATTTTCTTCAATGAACCACACTGTATTTAGCCATTTATTTAATCATTCTCCTATTATCGTACATTTAGGCTTCTTTCACTTTTTTGCAATTATCATTAAACCACTTTCAAAATCCTTGAATATATTGCTTTTTGTTGCGACTGTTATTGTTTTTTAAAATAACATTTTCATGATATGCTCCAATCAAAGGGTATGATTATTTTTATAACATTCATGACCAGAGCCAGATGGCTCTCCCATAAGATCCAAAAATCTGTGATTCTACCAGAAATTGAGTGCACCTGTTTTCTCATAACACTACCAGTATACCAGTGCTGTACCTCCCAAATTTAAATCCTTTCTTCTAGAGCTTTACTAAGTAGTTTATATTTTGTTTAGTGGTAGATGCCAGTACTATGTATTGTGTTTTAGGAAGTGTTATAGTCAGAGCATAGTAGCAGTTCAAACAAGAGTTTTGATGACTAATATGGAATTGTCTAATAAAGAATTTGTCATTCTGAACAGGAATCTCTGGGGCGGGGAAAGTATCTTCCCTAGATTATATAAGTATTTGAATCTTATTTAGCAGTCAGATTTAGGGGAGATGGGGCAGAGAATCCTTAATTTGCCTAGGCCTTAGTTTTTCCAATGAAGATAATAATATCAATGTCTTTGGTCATTGTAAGGAACAAATGAACTAATACATATGTGTGTGTATATATTTATAATTCATATATATTTATGCCATGTATGTGTGTGTATGTATGTGCATGTATATTTTTCTAATGTATTTATATGTATATTTTTCAAATCCCATTTCTTCCTCTGTAAAATCAGGTAATCATATTTATACTATTGATCTCAGGGCTATAATGAGGATTAAATTAGGAACCACAAGCTCAAAATTATTTAGAACTCTATACACACACACACTCACAGAGAATTTACTTTAGTGTGTGGAATATATTTATATATATATATATAATATATAATATATATATAATATATATATATATATATATATGGAGAGAGAGAGAGAGAGAGAGAGAGAGAGAGAGAGAGAGAGAGACTATATATAGTCTAAATAGTTCTAAATAAATGTCAGCTTTTGGTTCCCAACTTAATCCTCACTATGGCCCTAAGAGATTAACAGTATAAATATGATTACCCTGATTTTAGAGAACATATAGGATTAGAAAAATTATGCAACTTGCCTAACAGAAAGCCAACTTATTAATTTATAATAAGAAAAATCACTACTCCACCAATAAATGACAGAACTGGGAATAAAACCGAGGTCTTCTGACTACGTTTGTCCTCCCCAATACACAATTTAACCTGCCATCAGCATTCTAAAGAAGGAGGGTTGCTTTTGGCTGAAATGGAGAGAGAACTGTTATCTTGTCTTATAAGGTAAGGCACAATCACTAGGCATTGATCTTTAAAAGCCACATTCTAAGTTTATGTGAAAGCATCACCTTATGAGTCTCTGAGTTATTTACAAATGAATCACTGGAGCCATGGTCATCCTGTCAGAGCCTCTTAGTCTCCTGCCTTTCTTAGATTATATTTAGAAAGTTATAAAAGCAAGATCACACATAGTACAGTTTGCTTTCTCATTGACTCGCCCATATTTCTTTGTCCTTGTAATATGTCATGTCCTATATTCTGTTGCTTCATGTTTCTAGCTCTATGAAAAATAAAATATCTATTTTTCATGCTCTGTAACTTAGGGAAGGATAAATATTATAGATACTAAGTCCTTGGAGAAATTTCTACTAAAAATTAGAAATAAAAAAGAGAAAAATTGATGATTTAGCTGAAGGATATACTAGACTATTGGACACAACATTTCACTGGCAGTATTAAACTACATATATTTGTATATATATATATGTATATATATATGTGTGTGTGTATATGTTATATCTATAGTGATACTATGCACTGCAGTGATTAAGATACCTCATATGAGAATCTCCAGTGTGAAAAATCTGGTACTTTTCATATAGTAATTGTTTATTTGTATATGCTTAGTATCCCTGACTAGGTTATGAGGTCTTTGAGAGAAAGAACCATCACTTACACCACTTGGGAGGGGGAGATGGTGCCTATGACATATTTGGAAATTTATAAATACTTGTTGCTAGATTAAATATAAACTCAATTTATTAGTTTTCAGTGGAATCCTAAATCATAATATAATACCGTACTCAGGGACATCATCATATTGGATGATAGATTCAGAATCTAAAAGGACCTCAAGACATCATCTCTTCAACCTCTATTTAAACCATGAATCTCACCTACAACATGCCCCCAAAGTGAACATTTAGGCTCTGTTCAATCGAATCTCACTACCCGTAAGTAATCCATTGCTGCATAAGTATTTGTTAGGAAGATGTCTTTGGGGTCCCCCACCCTGCTCATTCTAACTATCTTTACTGCCTAAACAAAGTTCCTTAGTTCTATCTTCTCAGACGAAGGGGGAAAGACAAAACTCTTTTTGAAGGGAAGATTGTCTTCCATCCCTTCATTTTCTTCCTCACGATTTTTTCTCCCCATGGACTTTTCACTCTTCATTCTTGCTTCCCTGCCCCATCCAAAGTTGTTTGAGTTTAGTTAAATCATCATTCTGTTTTGCTTCTATTTTTTCCCATTCCTTTCCCATCACAGATAAGAATGAAATTCAATCTTTTCTCCCTTCTCCATTCCATCTTTCAACTTCCTTTAAGAAACCTTTGTGGGGCCTTTTCCCGAGAAGTATGGATTTACGTTTTCCCATAGTCAATTCTGAAATCTGCTCTCCTATTCATGGATTACATAGTCATATATTCACTATTTTTCTATCTGCAAGTCACTTAACCTTTTTAGGCTTCACATTCATTATTTGTAAAATGAAGCAGTCAGATTAGATGACATCTAAGAACGCTCTCAGTTCTGAACCTGTTAACCTTTGATACAAAAATAATTGAAGGAAAATGATTAAAAATCTTACAATAGTTAAATATTTTCCCGATTCACCATGAAAATAAGTGATGTTTAAGTCTATACTTAAATTTGGTTAAATTTCTCCATAGAAGAGTCACAAAACTGATCACACCTTTTGAACTGACAATTTAATTGCTAGAATTTTAAATACAAATATCATAAAAAGATAAATATCCCCTTCTAATCCTGGACTCTGATTCACTCCCTGTTTTCCAAGCCTCTTCCTTCACCAGAAGTGAGAGAGGCTTTGTTGTTTATAGTTTGTATTTCTATACGGTTGCATTCATGATAATTGAAAATATACAAAGATGAGCCCATACAAAAATATTCATAGCTACTATATTTGTAACAGCCAAGAATTAAGATAAAAGAGAAGTAACATTTAGTCAGTTAATATTTATTGTCTACTGTATGCCAGGCACTGTGCTAAGTATTGGGATAGAAAGAAAGGCAAAAGATGTGTCTGGAAGTCCAAAGAAACTTGCCCAAGGTTACATGAGCGTTGAGTGGAGGAGGATGTGAACCTAGGTGCTTCCACTGTACTAGGTTTTATACTCTTCTCTTATATAATGTTATACAAGTGAATTGTATTCTAACAGATTATAGTCCTTGGTTCTCCACTGGATATGCTTCTCCATTGACAAGATAATAAAATATTTGATGATCTGAGGGTCTTTCTGGGTTCTTTTGGCATCCTTGCTGTGGTGACTAGTTTACATTGGTTAAATTATAAGAAATGATCAACAGAGTCCATACCCTAGTACTCATTTTTCAAAGTCAAAAGCTTATCTGAAGAGGTCAGATTAGAATCATTATAATTGCATGTTGCTCCCCACCCCACACTCTTTTCTTTTGGTATTGATTGTGTCTGGTTCTAACTAGTCAATTGGCAGACTGCAGACAGGCAGCCTATCCAGAAATGACTGAATGAGTGCTGGTAATCATTTATTTCCTGTATTTTAAGATCTACTTTTTCACTACTTTATTGCATAAGACTATGTTCCTACCTAAAGCTGTGTTTCCCAATGTTGTGTACCCTAAAGCATGACGATAGACTCTTTTCACTCTCTCTCTCTTTATTCTCTCATCTAGTATACTCATTACCTTCCATGGGTTTAATTATCATTTCTATGCAGATGACTTCCCAGTCTATATACTTAGCCCTAATTTCTCTACTGAGAGCTTCAAACTTGAGTTCTCCTAACCTGATGTCCTAAGTGAAGCATTGTCAAAACTGAACTCACTATTTTCCCTCCAAAACCTACTCCACTTCCAAACTTCCCTATTTCTGTTTAGGACAACACTACCATTATTCTAGTTAACTAGGTTCATAACCTTGATTTTTTATCCTTAACTCCTCATTATCCTTCACTCTGAACATCAAATTAATTGCCAAATCATGGCATTTCTACGTCTACTGTAACTTGCATCTATCCCCTTCTCTCTACTCACATGACCATTTTTCTAATTCAGGACTTCAGCACTTTTTGACTAGACCAGGGGTGGGGAACCTGTAGCCTCAAGGCCACATGTGGCCCTCTAGGTCCTCAAGTGTGGCCCTTTGACTGAATCCAAACTTCACAGAACAAATCCCTTCAATAAAAGGATTTGTTCTATAAAACTTGGGCTCAGTCAAAAGGCTATACTCAAGGGGTATGGGGTGGGATGGTGGCCTTGGGGCCACATGTGGCCTTCTAGGCCCTTGGGTAAGGTATATGCGATACTACTCATATATAGAAAAAATCTAATCTGAAGTTTTAGAGGCCCTTTCCCATTCCTCGACTTTCCTCTCTATGTTCATGACCCCCCACATTCACCAGATTCCTCTATGCAATATAATGTGGCCACATAGTCCCCACGTAGAATATGGGGAAAATGGAAGGAAACAAAGATTAGTCCTTTCTATAAAGAATCACCTGCCTTCAGCTATTTCCTGGAAACCTTTTCCTGATTCTTTTCCAGCAGTGACAGGATGAAATTCCCAAACCATTCATACTGCTAAATCATGGCAAAGAAATAAGAGGGAGGTGTATATCTGCAGCTATAGCTCCAGGTTACAGAATATACCAAAATAAATCAAAGGAAGAGCAACGATATGCATTTCTCCCACCTAACCCACCAATCAGTAGCACTCTTCGTAGGTACCTGTTTCAGGACTTAGGATCTTTTCTCTTTCTTATACTCTAACCATTGCCTCCGCTTCAGGATCTGCATCATCTCTCCAGTCTTCTTTCCAATACAGTCTTAGTACAATCCTCACCAAGTTTGGCTCTTGAAGTCAGTTCCGTGACGACCACTAGGTCTGACTCCAACAGCAGCGACCAATGATTAGAATGCCATAAATCTCAAGGGCCCAGGAAGAGACAGAACAAGTTAGCCAGTCCTGGGCACCAAAATCTGATCACTGCTTCCTTCCATCTTGTCAATTAGTTTTTTGCCTGTAGCAAATATATGATCCCTGAGACTACTGGGAAGGGTAAAGGAAGGCATTAGAAATCATTCTATCATTCAGTCTGTCTCTATCTCTGTCTCTCTCTCTTCTTCCTTTCTCTCCCTCATCAGGGCCAGGCTAAAATAATAATAACTCAAATTAAGGATGAGAGAGCAACATGTGGGTCAGTTTATATCATCAGACTTTGTGTGTGATGTCCAATGGTGACTCTGTCCAGTGCTTTCTGACTCTCTTCTTGAATAAAGTATATTCATAATTATATAGATATGTATGAAGCTTAGGAGTAAACTGTTAGCCTTTGACCTCTTTCTTTTTTTATGCTGAACTATATTTTCCAATTTGTTTTCTAATATTCTCTTCTCTGTCCAAATATTGTGTGGTTCAAGGAAATGTGCTTCCAACAAGACATTAGGTGATGAAACGTACTCATTTCCATCATGAGGACATAGGCTTTGACTATCACTGAGGCATTGAATTCCACAAGTACGTGCCTTTAGACCTGAGAGGAGCAGTAGGTCACTGTAATTTGTTCTGTGGATTTCTGCAACAGGCATTGCAAGCATTTCTCTCATCAGTGGTAAATGTCTAGGAAATCTCACTGCAGTCTTGGCATAGTAAAACTTAAGTACAAAGTATATCCAAGAACTAGATGATGATGCAGTATTCTGGTTTTATTCAACCTCCAGTGCACTTTGACAGTCAGCATGGTGCAGTGGAAAGCATCCTAGATTGGGGAGGCAGAGGACCTGGGTATGACTTTGGGCAAGTCACTTAGCCTTTCCTGGCCCCAGATCCTCATCTGTAAAAAGATCCTTCCAGTTTTAAATCTATGATCTTATAATAAATCTCACTAGACTACTTGATTTGAATTTATCAGATCTAGAAGAGGTAAACTATTTTCATAATATTTTGAAATTAACTGTGAAATTGGCTGTGGTGAATTATGGAATACATTCAAGCTTCATTATCCAACAGCTTAAATGGGCTGAAAAATAATAATCTGAATTTTGTCTGAATACAAAGTTAATAAAACAAGTCCATTGTTCTTGATTAATATTTAATGAGTATGAATTTTTCAATATTCCTATGGTAGTCTACCCCTGAGGTTAACATCTGTAGCAAGGACGCTGGAGGTTGCCAACTAAAAATCTGCTCTCAAGTGCCAAATTATTTACATTTCTGTTAAAGTCAAATCCTACCATAATAAAGATCAAGGTACTGAATACATTCTCTAGAATTAGTACAGTTTTATTGTAATGAATGAGCCCAATACTATTTAAGGTTGTCACTAAGCAGACCTATATGAATTATTACTTGTCATAACTTATTTTTGATTCCTACAGAAAAGGCGTTAAGATTCTTGTCTGTCATCTGATTTTGGTATAAATGAGATAAGACTTCTTTTCATTGTGTTCACATCCCCAAACAAGTTTCCAACCAACACTTCATAATAGCTCGCAATAGTATGTCTAAGTCTTAGAAAGAATTTTGCATGAATTGTCTCATTTGATCCTCATATCAACTTTATCCCCATTTTAAAGATAGGAAAAGGCCGAAAGAAGATAAGTAGCTTGCTCAGGATTGCAACTTAATTAGTAAGTTCTGGATATTGAATTTGAAACTTGGTCTTCCAAGCTTCCAGGTTTTCATCACTGCAATTCCAAGGCCCTACCTATTACGTTATGTCACCTTTCTAAACTGTAACATGAGTTTTCTCTCAGAAGTTGCCACTACCATCATTATATTACATATTTGGCTTCACCTTATTATATTTCCCAGGCAGTAGTAGAAAAAGAGTAAATATTGGAAGACTGGGATTTTATTCTTGACTTTTCTACTAACTAGTTATGTGACATTGTGCAAATCACTCTCCATTCAGGGTCTCACTTTCACCTGCCAAATGAAGAAACTCCTAGAGGAACTAGATCTTCTTTATGGTATCTTCTGGGTTGAACATTCTATGACACTTAAGTGAGGTTTTGTTTCCAGTTGTTATCAAAAGTTGCTATGACACAGACAAAGACTGTGATCCCTAGAACATTTTTTATTTTGAATAAATTTATCATAGTATTGTTGCTGTAGGCAATAGGTGGTAGCTTGGAAATATTTTAATTATTGCTTGTCCTCTGCTGTAATTTTCCTGTTTTAGTGGGATCTGATACATTGCAAATAGTTCATTTGTTCTGACCATGGCATTGAAGAATCCAAAGTCATGAGCTTCGTGTACTACATAATGGATGATCAAGCCTGGACTTAGAGTAGGAGACCTGGGTCTGAATCTCAACTCTGACACATTCTTACTGTGTGACCTTGGGTAAGAAATTTTACCTCTCCAAGGCTCAATTTCTCTGTCTATAATAGCTATAAAGTGAGGGCAATAATAATAGTACTTATAAAGTGTTTAACATTTACAATGTACTTTATATACATTAAGGTGCCTTTCCATAGTCACTGCTCCTCATAACAATACCGTGAAGTCAGTGTTATATTATCCTCATTTTATAGATGAAAGAGCAGAGAGAATAATATTTTACAACATACTATACAGAGTTTTTGTGGAAAAGGGCTTTGTAAGCCTTAGAATGTTATTTCAATATGACTCCTCATTGTTGTCATTCTTATTATCTCTAGGTAGGCCAATTGGCTTTGCTGTAGGAGATAAGGATCATAGGATATTAGACTGAGAATTGGAAGGGTCTTGGAGGCTAGCAAGTCCAACCCACTCATTTTACAGACAAGGAAACACAGAAAGGTTATGATGTGCTCAAGGTCACACAGCTAGTGAATGTCTTTTGAGGCAGGATTCCAACTGAGATCTTCTTGATTATATCTAATACTTTACCCACTACACCAACTATCTGACTTAACAAAAATATAGTCTAACCTTGCCTGGCTGTCTTGGAATTGGGTGCCACTGGACCCAGAAGATATCGGCAAGAGTATAAATGGATTAACATAGATCTATCATAACTAGAAAAAAACAATTCAAGGGGAGTAATGAGATTACAGTGTCATCTTTCTGTAAAAAATGTAAGTCATTATAATTTCTGTGTGTGTGTGTGTGTGTGTGTGTATGTGCGTGTGTGTGTGTGTGTGTGTGTGTGTGTGTGTGTGAGAGAGAGAGAGAGAGAGAGAGAGAGAGAGAGAGGCCACAGAATGCCACAGAATCCTAATCCAGAAATTTCCAAGAGCATTGGTGGAATAGGTCAGTACAGAGACTGCTGGGCTGACTAATCAGGGACTTTTTGAGCACATGGAAAATACCAATCTTTATAGGTAGGTATCAAGGGTAAGTGTGATTCTGCTTGTAGGAAAGATAATGGGCTTTAATATTATGGAGATACTATATCTTCTCTCCTACTCACATAGAGTAAAAGGTACTGAATATCTGTCTCTTGCCTAAAATAAAGCTTTACATAAATATGTGACAAAGCTGTCTAAAATCTTTGGCCATTTAACTGCCTTGGTATACAGCCCTTAGTTCACTTTATTCTGCTCCCTCACAGTAGCAAACCTGTGATGACTTTCCTGGCATTGCTTTCTGGCAGTCACAGTGATCCTAAAAATTGTGAATTCATTTGAATAGGTCTCAAGTTTTGCCTGGAGGAGCCAAGTCATGTACCTTGGCTTCATTTTTCCTTGGCTCCTCTTCAAACCTTCTTGCTTATCTTTCAGTGATTTGGAAACCATAGGCTTCCCTAACTTCTAGCCCATATTAAATAGCTGGCTTAGATCAAGGACAAAAATCATTTTTACAAAAACAAGTGGCTGGAAATTGAAGGATTGACCTGTTGACCTGTTTGGTCTGCATTATAGAAAACCACCAGTTTGGCTATTTTTTATTCATTGTTTGGTGTTATATGGATTCCTTGATAGATTCTTCCCTGCCTTCATAACTTCATATTTTTTCTTCTATTTCTTCTTTGTTGTGAATTCTCTTGTTTTATTTTTGATATTGGCAATTTTGTTTCCTTCCTTTTTTCATCATACTAGCTAATAGCTTATTTATTTTATTGTTATGGGTTTAAAAACATTCTTAGTTATGTTTATCAATTGAGTTGGTTTTACTTTCAAATTTATTAGTCTCTTCTATGATATTTAGAAGTTCTGCTTGGGTGTTTAGTTGGGGTTTTAAATTTGTTGACTTTTTAGGGTTTTGTTGTTGTTACTTCTGTATACCTAGTTCATTGTTCAGTTCTTTTTCTTTTTTATTGTTAAAAGTGTTATATATATTTTTCTCTCAGAATCATTTTAGGATTCCCAATGTTTTCTCATTGTTGTCATTTTCTTTGATGAAATAATTTATAGTTTCACTGTTTCGTTCTTTGATGGACCAGTTCTTTAGGATTAAGGTATTTAGTTTCCAATTAATTTTTAATTCTTTCTTCAATAGCCCTTTATTGAATACAATTTGTATTGCAGCAGGGTCAATAAAGAATTGATACACAGTTAATTTTTGTAAAATTACCATGCCAATTTGAGGAGTATATATGGTCCTCTTTATTTCTATTCAATAATCAGAAGAAATTCATCACATTTAACTTTACTAAGATTCTAGCCAGATGCATAAATTATTTCTTCTTTATCTTTTGGTTTGATTTCTCTAGGTCTGAGAGGGTTACATTGAGGTCTTCAACTATTATAGGATAACTGTCTATTTCTTCTTGTAAATCAATTACTTTTCCTGTAATCATTTAGATCTGGTGAAATTTGATGTACATATATTAAGTATTATTATAAATCCATTTCCTATGGTACCTCTAAGCATGATGTAATTTTTTTGGTTTATTTCTTTAATCAATTCCATTCTTATTATTACTTTATATGAGATCATTATTGCTACCTTTGATTTTTTAGTTCACCTGAAGCATAATGTATTTGGTTTCAGCTCCTAATTTTAACTCCATGTGGATGCTTTGTTTCAAATGTTTTTATTTTTTTTTAAAATGTTGAATTCAGCTTTCTAATACATTCTTCTACTTTCCTATGTTTTATGGATGATTTCATCCCATTTACATTTATATTTTAATCATTAATTGTGTATTCACCTCCATCTTATCCTTTATCCTTTATCCTTTTCCTGCATTTGCCTTCCATCTTTATACTTTTCCTCCATTTGCCTTCTCTTCTTTACAAAGAAGGGAGTGGTGAGACAGGAGTGTATTCCGTAATAGAGATCTATATTATGAATGATGTAATATATCTCTGCTTAGTTGCTCCTCTCCTCCCCCTCCTCAGTTCCAAATAATAAATTCTTACTTTTATTTTCTCCTTAATAATCCACCTGCTGAAATTGGAATTTGTTTCATTTATGACTAAACTCTACCTGAATCTGCTGTCCATCTTAATTATCCCTTCCTTCTTCCCATTTATTTCCTTGTTGAGTTTAATGTACTTTTATACCAAATTCTGTGTGCCCAACCC
Source organism: Trichosurus vulpecula (assembly GCF_011100635.1). NCBI lineage: Eukaryota > Metazoa > Chordata > Mammalia > Diprotodontia > Phalangeridae > Trichosurus > Trichosurus vulpecula. The sequence continues at coordinate 147,796,870 of NC_050579.1, read as the reverse complement.
TCTTTTTGAGAGTTTAAATGACAGTGAAGTTCATAAGCAGCCTGTTCCCACAACCCCTTCCAATATTTCCATACGGTCTTCTCACATACCTCAAATATGTGAGATAGTAATTTCTACCATTTTCCTTCCTTTTCCTTTCCTATTATATTCTTTTTTCTCTTGGCTTTTCTTCTTCTCAAGATTGTCAAAATATTACAAAACCACCCCCAGGCCCTTGTGTCCTATTTATTCCATCTATGATTCTTTGAAGAACTTCGGGTTCTGAGGGAAGAGTTGTTTTTTTTTTCTCCTCCATTATAATGTAATTATTTCATTATCTTATAGTATCTTCCAATTATTTAAATGTATTTATCTTTCCATGTTCCTCTTGATACAGGTGTTTGAATTTCAAATATCTATTCCGTTCTGGTCAGGAATGCTTGCAAGCCCTCTGCGTCATTAAAAATCCATTCCCCCTCTCCCCCTGTAGAATTATACTAATTTTTTCTGGGTAAATTATTCTAGTTTGTAAGAATTTATAACTTTTGCCTTATGAAATAATGTAGCTCAAGTTTTTCCCTTTTATAGTAGAAGCTTCCAGGTGTTATTGATCTTGTGTGTCTCCTTAGTACTTGAACTATTTTTTCTTGCTTCTTATAGTATTTTTACTTTGACCTAGAAGCTCAAGATTTTGACTATAATGTTCCCAGGAGCCTTCAATTTTGTGGGTTTTTGAAAACTGGCAAAATAATGCACTGTTAGTGGAGCTGTGAATTGATCCAACCATTCTGGAGAGCAATTTATAATTATGCCCAAAGGGCTATGCATACCCTTTGATCCAGTAATACCACTGCTATATCCCAACTACGTATACATACACACACACACACACACACACACACACACACACACACACATATATATACACATATATATGCAAAAGGACTTATTTGTACAAAAATATTTACAGCAGCTCTTTTTTTGTGGTGTCTAAGAATTGGAAATCAAGGGTATGCCCAACAACTGGAGAATGGGTAAACAAGCTGTGGTATGTGATTGTGATTTGATATTAATGTGCTATAAGAAATGACAAGCAGACTGATTTCAGAAAAACCTGGAAAGACTTACATGAACTGATGCAAAGTGAGGTGAACAGAACCAGGACAACACTGTACACAGTATCAGCAATATTGTATGATGAAGAATTGCAAATGACTTAGCTCTTCTCAGTAATACCATGATCCAAGACAATCCAAAAGTCCTAATGATGAAGCATATTATCTGCCTCCAGAGAAAGAACTGATAGTTTGAATATAGACTGAAGAATGCTATTTTTCACTTTCTTTCATTCTTTTTCTTTTAATCAAATCTTGTATAAATGACTAATATGGAACTGTTTTACATGATTTCACATGTATAACCTATATCTGCCTCAGGAAGAGAAGAGAAGAGGAAGGAAAGGAGGGATAGAATTTGGAGCTCAAAACTTTAAAAAATGTTAAACACTATTTTAACATGTAATTGGGGGAAAATAAAATATATTAAACTAGAAAAAAATTTGTGGTTTTTTTTCCTCAAAGAGGTAACTGGTAACATCTTTCTATTTTCACTTTGTCTTTTGGTTCTAGTATGTCTGGTGAATTTAATTTATGATTTCTTGACATGTGGTATCTAGATACTTTCTATGGTCATTGTTTTCATGTAGTCTGATGAATCTTAAATGATCTTTCCTTGACCTGTTTTCCAGGTCACTTGTTTTGATAAGAGAAATCTTAATTTTCTTCTCTTTTTGCAATCTTTTCTCATATAGTCATTCATTTCTGTTCTCAGTTGTTTATTCACTTTTCCAATCTCATTTCCAAAATTGGAACTTTTTGTAAAGGCCAGGTTCTCTGCACTCTGGAAATAATGTCAGGGTCTTGTTTTGTCTTGATCATTATTATCTGAGGTCTTATCTCTGCTACTGTGGCACTATGTTCTTCAAGGAACTCAGGAGCAGCTCCAGTCAGATGTTGTGACAACACAATATGATCCAGAGCCCCAAATGAACATTGTTCTCTGAGTTGGAGTTCTTCAGGCTCTAAGCATTCTTGATGAGACCTTGGTCTGGGCTCCTATCTCCCCACTCCCTGGCATATAGCCACAGGTTCCCAGAATTCACTGGCTTATCCCTGGTTTGCATGTTGGAAAACTTCCATATTCTGCACTTCTGGCTGGGCTTTTCTAGCTGGATCCCTTTTCTAGTGCTCAGGTGTGGCACTGGCCTAGGAAAATTCCTTTGCTTTTTCTTGGATTTCTTAATCACCATTCCTCCTGGTTCTCATTTTTCATTCTTATTGAAGTAGTTGTTTGAGAGCTAGACTTTTCTGCTTTTGTTTATTCTGCTATCTTAAGGAGAGCGCTTACCCAGCATTTATATTATTATCTGAATTTGTATTCTTTAGCTTAAAAGCTGTCATCTTTAATTTTGGAGAAACAAGGTTTGCACGTTTTCTTTAATTAGAGGAAAAACTAAGTATTTAGATTTAAAGCAGGAAAATATTACTATCAAAAGTATTTTATAATATACATAGATAACAGAGAATACAGTTTTTATTTTTAAACTTCTATATGTTAACCTATTATTAATATTGATAAAACATCTTAGAAAAACTCAAAAGCACCATGAGCATCATCATCTCCACCACTACCACCACAACCACTCACTACATTGAAAAGAACTGTTGACTTGGAGCCAGGAGAGATTTGGATTTGAATCCTTCCTCTGACATTTACTAAAAGTTTGGCCAAAGGGAAGTTACTTAATCTCTCAGAGTTTTAGTTTCTTCAACAATAAAATGGGAATAATACCTGATGTGCTTACCCCAACAGGAATATCACAAAGATTAAGTGAGGCTACATATCTCTATATGCTTAGTTAACTCTGGCAAGGTATGCATCAACTTCAAAATCTACGTGGACATCCCTGTAAAGTATACTTCCAAGGTAAGTTAATTTACCTACAGCCTTCATAATTTCTCCATTTACTGTGACCAAAGGTTCCACATATGGATGGTGTGGTACTGACTGGTGGAGGACCTCTGTTTTCTTGGTGTTGATTGTCATGCAAAAATTAGCTCAAGCAGCAGAGAATCAATTGATGCTCTCTTTTACTTCAGTCTCAAAGGCTCCATTGAGTGCATAATCATCTGTGAAAAGAAAGTCATGTACCAACACTCCCTCTGCTTTGGTCTTGGTTTGTAGCCTTTTCAAGTTAAATAGTTTACTATCAGTGTACTAGATGACCTTGAGGTCATTTTCATCCTCTTTGAAGACATCTGAAAACATTGTGGAAAACATCATGCTAAAAAGCATGGGAGCAAGCACACAGCCCTGTTTCACTCCACTGGTAACTGGAAAGTGTGAGAGCATTGTCCTTCATCCAGAACCCCTTCGGGCATGCCATCATGAAACTGGCATACAATACTGATGAACTTCTTTGTTCAATCAAATTTTGCCATGACCTTCCACAAACCCTCACAAATGACTGTATCAAAGGCCTTGGTCAGGTTGATGAACCATGTGTACAGACCTCTGTTCTGTTCCTGGCATTTCTTGGACAATAAACAGCATGTTGACTATTCCTTGGCCCTTTCTGAAACCACCCTGAATCTCAGGGAGATGAAAAGATCAGCTGATTAAGGAGGATTTAGGCAAGAATCTTGCCAGCAATGACTGAGAGAGCTCCCCCCTGTGATTGTTACAGGAAAGCCTGTTTCCTTTTCCTTTATAGAGATGGACAATGGTGGCATCCCTGATCTCCTGGGGGATAACTTCCTCTTACCATATAACCCAGAAAATTTCAATTAGTTTCTGTATGAATAGTGTACCCCCTGCCTTGTATATCTCTGTTGAGATGGAATCAGCACCAGGTGCTTTGCCACTCGAGAGCAGCCTGATGGTATCCAAGGCATTCGATACCCTCTCTGAAATGAAGTGTGGGAGAGAAGAGGGATTAGGCTGCATACCAAACTGAAGGTCTACAGAGCCATTGTGCTGACTTCACTGTTGTATGCCTGTGAACCCTGGACAGTTTATTAGTGCCATGCCAAAAAAACTGAACTGCTTCCACTTGGATAGTCTTAGAAAGGTAATGAAGATGGGGGGGCAGAGCCAAGATGGTGGAGCAAAAGTGGGGACTTGCTTTAGCTCTCCCCCAAACCCCTCCAAATACCTGCAGAAATGACTCTAAACAAATTCCAGAGCAGCAGAACCCACAAAATGACAGAGTGAAACAAATTTCTAGCCCAAGACAACCTGGAAGGTTGACAGGAAAGGTCTATTGCTCCAGTCTGAGAGAAGAGCATAATCCTCGTGGCCTGGCTGGCACAGATGGGGCAGAGCAAGCCTCAGGGGACTGAATCCCTGGCAGCTGTGGCAAATGCCAAAGACAGCTTAGAAGGTCAGTAGGAAAGGTCTGTTGGACCTGGGTGAGAGAGGAGTGCAGTCTGGCCCCAGCCCCAAGGCGGTGGCAGGAGTGGCTGCTTCAGGAGCTCTCGGCACACAGACGTTATGGGGATTGAGTGGCTGATCACAGCAGGATTGCTGGGATCTCTTTGCTGATGCTGAGGTAGAATTCTCTTGTTTTGCTCGTGCTGTTCTTCCCATTGAACTTTGTCAGTTAGTCTCAGACAGGCTTCTCTGTAACTTTATGTTCAGTGTGTCTGGCTAACCATATCATCCAACTTGCTATTCCTGACATGTAACACTAAATCTCCTATCCCTGTGTCTTTGTACTGACTGGTTACCATGCCTGGAATGCTCTCTTTCCTCACTTCCACATCCCTAGCTTCTTTCAAGATAGCTCAAATGTTATCTTTTGTGGGGGCCTTCGTATCCTTCTTCCTCTTCCCCTGGAACTTGACTCTTCTTTTCTAAAGTTATCTGCCTTTTATTTTGTACATATCATCTATATACTGCTTTATTTATATGTTGTCTCCCTGCTTTCATAAACCACTCTCAACCCATGAGAGCGTATGGTTTTTTTAAAAATTACTGTTGCTTTTCATGATCAGACATTTTAATTCTTTTACAAGTTAAATTTTTTTAGATTTTTTTTGATATTTTTTAGTTTCAAGCATTTATCTCTACAAGATTTTGAGTTACAAATTTTCTCCCCCCAGTACAAGATGACATATATTCTGAGTGCCCCATTCCCCAGTCAGCCCTATCTTTCCCTTTCTCTCTCTCTCAATATATTCCTCTCTCATCCCTTAATTTGATTTAATTTTTTTAGATATCATCCCTTCATATTCAACTCACCCTGTACCATATATATCCATATCCATATCTATATCCATATCTATATCTATATCTATATCTATATCTATATCTGTATCTGTATCTGTATCTGTATCTGTATCTATATCTATATCTACCCTTCAACTACCCTAATACTGAGAAAGGTTTCATGAATTACACACATCATCTTTCCATGTAGGAATGTAAGCAAAACAGTTCAACTTTAGTAAGTCCCTTGCAATTTCTTTTTCTTGATTACCTTTTCATGCTTCTCTTGATTCTTGTGTTTGAAAGTCAAATTTTCTATTCATTCAGCTCTGGTCTTTTCACTGAGAAAGCTTGAAAGTCCTCTATTTTATTGAAAATCCATATTTTGCCTTGGAGCATTATACTCAGTGTTGCTGGGTAGGTGATTCTTGGTTTTAATCCTAACTCCTTTGACCTCTGGAATATCATATTCCAAACCCTTCTATCCCTTCATGTGGAAGTTGCTAGATCTTGTGTTATACTGATTGTGCTTCCACAATACTCAAATTGTTTCTTTCTGGCTGCTTGCTGTATTTTCTCCTTATCTGGGAGCTCTGGAATTTGGTGACAATATTCCTAGGAGTTCTCTTTTTGGGATCTTTTTCCAGATTGGATTCTTTCAATTTCTACTTTACCCTCTGGCTCTCGAATATCAGGGCAGTCCTCCTTGATAATTTTCTTGAAAGATGATATCTAGGCTCTTTTTTGATCATGGATTTCAGGTAGTCCAATAATTTTCAAATTATCTCTCCTGGATCTATTTTCCAGGTCAGTGGTTTTTCCAATGAGGTATTTCACATTGTCTTCCATTTTTTTTCATTCCTTTGGTTGTCTTTTATAATATCTTGATTTCTCATAAAGTCACTAGCTTCCACTTGCTCCAATCTAATTTTAAGGTAGTATTTTCTTCAGTTGTCTTTTGGACCTCCTTTTCCATTTGGCTAATTCTGCCTTTTGAGGCATTCTTCTCATTGGCTTTTTGGAGTTCTTTTGCCATTTGAGTTAGTCTTTTTTAAGGTGTTATTTTCTTCACTATTTTGGGGGGTCTCCTATAGCAAGTCATTGACTTGTTTTTCATGATTTTCTTGCATCACTCTCATTTCTCTTCCCATTTTTTCCTCTACTTCTCTTACTTGCTTTTCCAAATCCTTTTTGAGATCTTCCATGGCCTGAGACCAATTCATATTTTTCTTGGAGGCTTTTGATGTAGGCTCTTTGACTTTGTTGACTTCTTCTGGCTGTATGTTTTGGTCTTCTTTGTCACCAAAGAAAGATTCCAAAGTCTGAGTCTGAATCTGAGTCCCTTTTCACTGCCTGTTCATGTTCCCAGCCAACTACTTGACCCTTGAGCTTTTTGTCAAGGTATGACTTCTTGTAGAGTAGAGAGTACTTTGTCCCAAGCTTTAGGGGCTGTGCTGGTGTTTTCAGAGCTACTTCTACACAGCAAACTCTTCCACACCAGCACTCCTCCTCCCTCAAGAACTGCCAGCCCGGACCACGACCCAGATCCAAGCAGACTCTGCACTCCCACTCTGAACTGCCACAAATTCCTCCCACAGCGTGGGCCTGGGGCCAGAAGCAACCGCAGCTGAAGGGCTAGAAGCAGCCCCAGAGCTGCACCCACTTCCATGGCAACAGGGCTGGGGCCAACTGTGCACTCCTTTCACTCCATTCTAGCAGTTCTACCCACTAACCTTCTCTGTTGTCTTTGGCATTTGTGGGTTGAGAAGTCTGGTAACTGCCACAGCTCAATGATTCAGGGCCCTACCGCCTGTTCCACCCAGCTCCCAGTCTGGTTGGTCCTGACACAGTGCATGCGGGGCTGTGCTCAGCTCCACTCCCAGCTCTGTGCGATAGACCCTTCCCTATACCACCCAGGCTTTCCTGGGCTAGATCCCTGTTTACCTCTGCTATTTTGTGGGTTCTACAGCTCTAGAATTTGTTCAGAGCCATTTTTACAGGTGTTTGGAGGGACCTGGGGGAAAGCTTAAGCAAGCCCCTGCTTTTCAGCTGCCACAAGTTCAAATTTTTACCAAACAGACAAGCAATTCTTTAATGTGGATGGTTTCCAAAATGCTTTATTTTAAAAATCTTCAACTGATAGAGGAGAAGGCAGAGGGTCAGGTTCTATTCTTTAAAGATAACAAAGCATAAAATTCCTTTATTCAGATAGTCAAAGACCTTGAAACTATTGTGGCTTTTATCTATCAAGCTTGAAACTCAGGCAAAACTTTTATTCTATTCATAGAATTTTTCTTATTGCTAGCTCAACACAGCACCTTCTGGACACTTTTACTGAGAAATATTGCTACCATCTTTACTATTATCTCATTTGACGCAATAAATATATTTAAGAGATAGGAAGAATCCCCCAAGAATCACTATTATTCAAGGTGGATATGAGAAGATTCTTTTTCAGTTCTGAAGCTTAATATATGGGACAGCAGGAGCTTTCAAGATGGAAAAATAGATCCAAAACATTGTTTCCCCAAATATCAATTTTCAAACCATGTTGCCTGCAAAATGATTCTGAATATTCTGTTATAATAAAGCAAGCTTTTCTGAAGATTGATAGATCTTTAAATGGCACAGTATCATCATAAGAATGAGCAAGGCAGATAGGTGGCAAAGTAGAGTGTTACACTTAGAGTCAGGAAGACCTGAGTTCAAATCCTGCCTAGCACACTTACTTAACAAGTCACTTAACTGTTTTAATCTGTAAAATTGGGATAACAACACCTATCTCACTGGGTTGTTGTAAGGATCAAATGACTTAACATATATAAAGTGCTTTGTAAACTTTAAATTATTATATAAACATGAGCTATTATTATCACAAGAAAGAACAGGACCTGCCATTTAGAGCATACTCTCAAATGATGGAAATACAAGTTATTAGCTAGGTTTTAAATTGTACTAGGGCATAAAACCTCACAATCCAGTGCAGAAAGGCAGAAATATTTAAAGCATCCTTTTCAGATCTTGATGCAATAAAAATTGTTTGTAACAAAGAACCATGGAAAAATAAGCTAAAAATTAATTGGAAACTAAATAATCTAATTCTAAAGAATGAGTGCACCAAAGAACAAATCATAGAAACACTTAACAACTTCATTCAAGAGAATGACAATAATGAGACAACATACCAAAACTTACGGGATGCATCAAAAGCAGTTCTTAGGGGAAGTTTTATATCTCTACATGAATAAAATAGAGAAAAAGGAGATCAATGAGTTGGGCATGCAACTGAAAAAGCTAGAGAAGAACAAATTGAAAATCCCCAATTAAATACCAAATTAGATGCACTGAAAATCAAAGGAGAGAATAATAAAATTGAAATCAGCAAAACTATTAATAAATAAATAATACCAAGAGCTGGTTTTATGATAAAACCAATAAAATTGATAAACTTTTGGTCAATTTGATTAAAAAAAGAAATAATAAAATCAAATCACCAGTGTCAAAGATGAAAAGAGTGAACTCACCTCTAATGAAGAGGAAATTAAAACATAAGTTAGGAATTATTTTGCCCAATTGTATGCCCACAAATATGACAACCTTAGGGATATGGATAAATATCTACAAAAATATGCATTGCCCAGGTTAACAGAAGAGGAAGTAAAATACCTTAATAACCCCATCTCAGAAAAAGAAATTGAGCAAGCCATCAATGAACTCCTTAGGAAAAAATCTCCAGGGCCAGAGGGTTTTAAATGTGAATTTTATCGAACATTCAAAGAACAATTAATTCCTATACTTTATAGACTATTTGGGGAAATAGGTGAAGAAGGAGTCCTACCAAATTCTTTTTATGACACAAATATGGGACTAATACCTAAACCAGGAAGAGTCAAGATAGAGAAAGAAAATTATAGACTAATTTCCCTAATGAATATTGATGCAAAAATTTTAAATAAAATATTAGCAAAAAGATTGCAGCAACTTATCATGAGAATAATACACTATGACCAGGTAGGATTTATTCCAGGAATGCAAAGCTGGTTCAATATTAGGAAAACTATCAGCATAATTGATCATATCAACAACAAAACTAGCAGAAACCATATGATCATCTCAATAGATGCAGAAAAAGCCTTTGACAAAATACAACACCCATTCCTATTAAAAACACTAGAAAGCATAGGAATAAATGGAGCCTTCCTTAAAATTATAAATAGCATCTACCTAAAACCATCAACAAGCATTATTTGTAATGGGGATAAGCTAGATGCATTCTCAATAAGATCAGGGGTGAAACAAGGATGTCCATTATCACCCCCACTATTCAATTTGGTACTAGAAATGTTAGCTGTAGCAATAAAATAAGAAAAAGAAACTGGAGGAATTAGAATAGGCAAAGAAGAAACTAAATTATCACTTTTTGCAGATGATATGATAATTTACTTAGAGAATCCTAGAGAATCAAGTAAAAAACTACTTGAAATAATAAACAACTTTACCAAAGTTGCAGGATGTAAAATAAACCCACATAAATCCTCAGCATTCCTATACATTACTAACAAAGCCCAACAGCAAGAGATAGAAAGAGACATTCCATTTAAAGTTAGTGTAGACACTATAAAACATTTGGGAGTCTATCTGCCAAGACAAACCCAGGGACTATATGAACATAATTATGAAACACTTTTCACATGAATAAAGTCAGATCTAAATAAATGGAAAAATATCAGTTGCTCATGGTTAGGCAGAGCTAATATAATAAAAATGACAATTTTACCTAAATTAATTTATTTATTCAGCACCATACCCATTGAACTAACAAAAAATTATTTTACAGAGCTGGACAAAATAATAACAAAATTCATCTGGAAGAACAAGAGGTCTAGAATATCTAGGGTATTAATGAAAAGAAAAGCTAGGGAAGGTGGCCTAGCCATACCCGATATTAAACTGCATTACGAAGCAGCAGTCATCAAAACTACCTGGTACTGGCTAAGAAACAGAGTTGTGGATCAGTGGAATAGGTTAGGTACACAAGACACAGTAGTCAATGACTATAGCAATCTACTCTTTGATAAACCCAAAGAATCCAGCTTCTGGGCTAAGAATTCACTATTTCACAAAAACTGCTGGGAAAATTGGAAAATGGTAGGGCAAAAACTGGGCATAGACCAATATCTAACACCATATACCAAAATAAAGTCAAAATGGGTTCATGATTTAGGAGTAAAGGCAGATACCACAAGCAATTTGGGAGAGCAAGGAATAGTTTACCTATCAGATATATGGAAAAGCAAAGAATTCATGACACAACAAGAGATAGAGAGCATTACAAAATGCAAAATGGATAATTTTGATTATGTTAAATTGAAATGTTTTTGTATAAAAAAGCCAATGCAACAAAGATTAGGAGGGAAGCAGAAAATTGGGAGAAAATCTCTACAACTAGTGTCTCTGGTAAAGGCCTCATCTCTAAAATATACAGGGAACTGAGCCAAATTTATAGGAATACAAGTCATTCCCCAATTGAGAAATGGTCAAAGGATATGAACAGTAGTTTTCAGAGGAAGGAATTAGATATCTATAGGCATATGAAAAAATGCTGATTAGAGAAATGCAAATCAAAACAACTCCTAGGTATCACATCTCTCCTGTCAGATTGGCTAAAATAACAAAACAGGAAAATGATAAATGCTGGAGAGTATGTGGGAAAATTGGAACACTGTTACATTGCTGGTGGAGTTGTGAACTGATCCAGCCATTCTGGAGAGCAATTTGGAACTATGGACAAAGGGCTATAAAAATGTTCATACCCTTTGACCCAGCAATACCACTTCTAGGGTTGTATCCCAAAGAGATCACACAAGTGGGAAAAGGACCTGTATATACAAAAATATTTATAGCAGCTCTTTCTGTAGTAGCAAAGAATTGGAAATCAAGGGGATGCCCATTAATTGGGGAATGGCTGAACAAGTTGTGGTATATGAATGTGATGGAATACTATTGTACTATAAGAAATGGGGAAGATACGGACTTCATAATAACCTGGAAAAACCTACACAATATAATACTGAGTGAGCGGAGCAGAACTAGGAGAACATTACAAACAACCACAGATATATGGATTCTGTGAGGACTAACCTTGATAGACTTTGCTCTTTTCAGCAATACAGGGTTCAAAGACAACTCCAAAGGACTCATGAGGGAGAGAGATATCTACATCCAGAGAAAGAACTATGGAGACTGAATGCAGATTGAGGCAAACTGTTGCTCTCTTTTTTTGTTTTTTTTTTCTCTCTTTTGTTTTTGTTTTTGTTTTTTTTTTTGGTTTTGTTTCTTCTTTCTGATGATTCATTCCATTGGTAATAATTCTTCTTCACAACTTGACTATTGTATAAATAAGTTCAATGAGAAGTGATATGTAGAAGACATATTGGATTCTTGGGGGGGGGAGAAGAAAATCTGGAACTCAGGGTCATGCAGTGTTGTAAACTAAAAATGAAAAATCTTAATAAAAAACACCTATCTGACTGGGTTCTTATAAGGATCAAATGACTTAACATATATAAAGTGTTTTCTAAACTTTAAATTATTATATAAACGTGAGCTATTGTTATCACAAGAAAGAAGAGGACCTGCTATTTAGAACATACTCCCAAATGATGGAAATAAAAGTTACTAGCTCTGTTTTAAATTCCATTGAAGTTCAAAGGTACAACAAACCCCCAAAGATGTTTACTTCCTATCCCAGTTGTCTGGTCCTTTCATGGAAAACAAATAGAAGGCAAGAAGTTCAATTTAGAGTTTGTCTTTAACAGTGGCTTAAAATACAAAGGGTTCTAACTTGTCCTTTGAAAGACATGCATTACTTAGAAAATTTCTGTTTTCCTGAAGAACAATAATTTGAAAAATCATATGATGCACAAGGAGGATTTAATGTAAGGCCATACTCTATGGCAGAATGGACAGCCTTCCCTTATTCAATTTTCCTATTGGCAACTATTCACAACATAAATGCTTTAGTCCTTTTTTTCCTCTCTCCCTGCCATAATAGGCCAAATAATTAACCAAGTGAAGAGGCTGTCAATTAAACACTGATACTAATCTAGGTATAAAAGCTTGTTTAGGGAGCACTGGTTTTGAATGTATTTTATAACATTAGCAGCATTGACTTCATTCTGTCCAATTCTCACACAATTGAGTGCTCTGAATGTTTACACGCCATCCAGGCAACACTTGTAACATGGATGACCCATGCTGCAAAAGCAGCCTGAACAAAGGATGTACAAAGAATAAGCTGTCTATTGTGTAGCCAAGGCCTATTTCATCTAGAAATAGGTGTTCCATCATTAATTAATGTCCCCCATCTTTAATGATAAGATTGTCAAGGACAATTAAGGAAATAATTACAAGTGTCCTTGGTAACTGGAATGCCACACTGATTTTAGCTTACTTTCACTAAGTGTGGCTTAAAGGTCACTTTCTTTGAAGTGTAAAGACAAGCATGCCTTGCATTGGTGACATTATAGATGAATATTATACAAAAAGGAGCCATCTTTTTAGCCTTCTTTCTTCATGGTGAATAGCAAAATAATATGAAACTCTTTAAGAACTGATTTTTTTTTGAGATATTGTTTCAATATCCCATGCCAATGGGCTTTGGGTCTCAGATTACATTAATATAGCTGACATTTACTTATAATAGTAGCTGCCTTGGAGCAATACATTATGGCTTACAGTTATAATTTTGTAAGATAAATTCATGTAAATTATGGTAAACTTGGAATCATATGACCTAGATTCAAATATGAGCTATTATTTGTAATCTGTGTGACCTTGGGCAAGTCACTTTAATTCTGTGGGCCTCTTTTTCCTCATCTGAAAGAAAGAGAATGAATTATGTAACCTCTAAAGTCTTTTCTAGCTCTAAATCCATGATCATTAGTATTATTATCTATTTTTGCAGGTGAGGAAGATGAGTCTGAAGATATGTTAATTGCCCACTGTCATACAATTAGTACTTTAGAGCTAGGACTTTAAATATAGTCCTTGTGTTTCCAAATTCAGCACTTTTTCTATCTTGAGCCGTCATTAGTAATCACAGCTTTTCCCTCTCCTCTGTTTGGATCTACAGATGCCATCCAATGCTAGCTATAGATACTGACAGAACAAATCCTTCTAGTGATTGAGAGATGATCACAGTCAAGGTGTTTTGTGAATGTTTCAGATGATGATCATCCGTGGTGTGGAACTCATTTACAAAACTCTTTTCTGGGGCCTTGAGGTTTGAAATTTGTAGGACTGTAGATTCAAATCTGAAAGGAATGCTTAAAGAAATCTAGTACGATATCTTTATTTTATTTTTTAGTTAAAGATTTTAAAAAAATTAACAGAATATATATTTTTTCCCCTACCTAGTCATCACCCCTTTTAAAAAAGGAAAAGAATAAAAAAAAGAATAATTGTAATAAAGTCAAACAAAAACCCCCTCTCTTTGTGTTCATAAAATATGTCATATTCTGAGCCCTGAATCCACCGTCCCTTAGCATGCTTTCTTATCAGCACTATGGAATCATGGATGGTCATTGTATTGGTCAGAGTTTTTTCAGCTTTCATAGTTGTTTGCATTTACAGTGTTGTTATTGAATAAATTGTTCTGTTTCTGTGCACTTTGTTCTTTATCAGGTCATGAAAGCCTTTTAAATTGTTCATTTCTCTAATATTAATATGGTAGTATAAATTGTTCTGGTTTTGCTTACTTCACTCTGCATCAGTTCGTGCAAGCTTCGCATATCTCTTTGAAATTTATTTCCTAATTTCTTTCAGGACAATAATATTCTATTGCATTCATATGCCACAATTTGTTTAACTATTCCCTAATTGATGGGCATTCCCTTTATTCCCAATTTTTGTTCCTTTACCATCATAAAAAGAGCTGCTATAAATATTTTTGAATGTATGAGTCTTTTTCTTCTTTCTTTAATCACTTTTGGCTATAGGCCTAGCATTGTATAACTGAGTTTAATGGTACACACTCTTCAGCAAATTTTTGTACATAATTCCAAATTGTTTCCCATAGTGGTTGTACCCAGTCAGAGGTCGACCAACAGTACATCACTGTAACTTTTCCCACAGCCTCTCCAAAATTTATCATTTTCCTTTTTTTGTCATCTTTGTCAATCTGATGGTTCTGAGGCAAAACTTTAGAATTGTTTTAATTTACATTTCTCTATTTATTAGTGATTTGAAGCATTTTCCCACATAGTTATTGGTAGCCCGAGCTTCTTCCCTTGAGAATTGTCTGTTCATATCCTTAGACCATTTTTCAATTGGAAAATAGTTCTTATGATTATAAATTTGAATGAGTTTTTTATATATCTTGGAAATGAGACCTGTATCAGAGAAATTTGCTGCAAAGATATTTTCCCAGTTAATGGTATCCCTTTTAATCCTAGATTTATTACATTTATGCAAATCCTGTTAAAATTGGTTTAATCAAAATTACCCTTTCTATACCTTGGTTGGTCATAAACTTCTCTTCTATTCTTAGATCTGATAGATATTTTTCCATGTGTCTCTAATTTGTTTATGATATGACCTTTTATATCTAGGTCACATATCCATTTGAGCTTATCTTGGCATAAAGTGTGAGGTGTTTGTCTAAATCTAATTTCCATGCTGCTGTCCAATTTTCTCAGCAGTTTAAAAAAATCAAATACTAATTCCTTATCCTAGTCCCTAGGGTCTTTGTGTTTAATGGACATTTGTGTTTATTAGGTTCATTTGTTTCGATATATTGTGTACCTAATCTGTTCCACTGAACAATCTATTTTTTTAACCAATACCAAATTGTTCGAGAACTATTGCTTTACAGTATAGTTTGAGATCTGTATTTGGTAGATCCCATTTGTCCCACTTTTTTCATTATTTACCTTGATATTCTTGAAGCTACTCACTAAGAGATCCTTCTTCTCTCTTGTTCCTCAAATCACATCATTCAGATGTCTTCTAAAACTTTTTTCACCCATTTTTGCCCAAAGAGGTGACTTTTCCACTTGTCGAGGCAATCTCCTCTATATGAACAAGTGACCCACATCATCTTTTCCAGTAGATTGCCTCCTTTGGCACCCCCAGTCTCTCACTTATCTTCAACCTCTCCTTGTCTACTGGCTGCCTCCCTATTTTCTACAAACATGTTATCTTCAAAAAACTCACCTGATCTATCCATCCTAATTAGCTATCACTCTATATTTCTCCTCCATTTTATGGCTAAAACCCTTGAGAAGTCTGCCTATATTATATGCCTCAGTTTCCTTCCCTCTCTCACTCTCTCCTTAACTCTTTGAAGTCTGGCTTCTGACCTCATCATTCAACTGAAACTGCTCTCCCCAAAGTTACTAACAATCTCTTGTCAAATCAAATGGCCTTTTCTCAATCCTCATACTTCTTGACTTTTCTTTAGCCTTTTGGTACAGTTGATAACTCTCTCCTTCTTGATACTATCTCCTCTATAGGTTTTTAATGACACTTTTCTCTCCTGATTCTTCTCCCAACTGTCTGATTATTCCTTCTTTGTCTCCTCTGATGGATCTTCATCCAGGTCTGACCACTAACTGTGAATATTTTCCAAGGCTCTGTCCTGGACCCTTTTCTCTTTTCCTATACTATTTAACTTGGTGATTTCATTGGTTCTCGTTATTTCAATTATCAACTATATGCAGAAGATACATTTCTACAAATCGACTTGTCAACTCCTAAGCCGTATCCTGACCTTTAGGCCCTCATCTCCAGATGCCTATTAGATATCTCAAACTAAATGGGTATCATAAACTCAACATGTCTAAGACTGAACTTGTCTTTCCCTTTCATTTCCTCTCCAGCTACAGCTTTGTAACTTCCCCATTACTGTCCAGTATACCTCTGCCCTCCCAGTTAGCCAGGCTCAAAAGGTATCATCTTCAACTCACTCTTACCTCATATAAGCAGTTAGTTGTCAAGTCCTGTCTTTTCTATATTCATAATATCTCTCATATCAACGTCTTTGTCTCTTGCCATACTGAAACCACTTTGGTAAAAAATCCTCACCTCATTTCTGGACTATTGCAATATCCTAAAGTCTTACTCCCACCAATCCATCCTGTTATCAAATGCATCTTCCTAAAGCACAAGACTGACCACATTACCCTGTTGATGCAGTTGATCACCCTCTTCTTCTTGATACTATCTCCTCTCTAGGTTTTTGTAACCTCACTCTCTCTTGGTTCTTCTACCTTTCTGATCACTCTGCTGTGTCTTTATCCAGGTCTGAACTGCTAACTGTAGTTATTCCCCAGGCTCTGTCCTGAGCCCTCTCCTCTTCTCCTTTTATGCTATTTAACTATTGGGGCTCTTGTCAGCTCTCAATATGCCTCTCAGATCTACTTGTCCATTCTTAACCTATCTCCTGACAGCCAAGTTCTCATCTCCAACTGATCAATAACTTTCAATGATTATTACGACCAGCATCAAAAACAAAATCCTCTGATTGGCTTTTAAATCCCTCTACAACCTGTCCCCTACCTAACTTTTCAGTCTTCTTACACCTTATTCCTCTTCACATACTTGGTGATTCAGTGACACTGGCCTTCTTGCTCTTCATTGTCCCATTCTCTGTCCCAGCTCTGAAATTCTTTGGACTTCCCTTCCTCCTGAACTTTGCTCCCTCCCCGCATGTGTGGAATGCTCTCCCTCTTCATCTATACCTCTTAGTTTCCCTGACTTCCTTCAAGTCTCAGCTAAAAGCTCATATTGTGTAAGAATCCTCTCTCAGTCCTCCTTAATCTTAGTGCCTTCCCTCTGAAATTCTCTCCAATTTATACAATATATACGTCTTATTTTAATATAATTTATTGCATGTCGTCTCCCCCATTTGCCTGTGAATTCCTTGAGAGATGGGATTGTCTTTTGCTTTTCTTTATATCCCCAGCCCTTAGCATAGTCACTGGTGCATCCATCTGTTGTTGTTCAGTCATTTCAGTTGTGTCCGACTGTGACCCTATTTGGGGTTTTCTTGGCAAAGATGCTACAGTGGTTTGCTATTTCCTTCACCAGCTCATTTAACAGTTGAGGAAACTGAGGCAAATAGGGTTAAGTGACCTGCCCAGGGTCACACAGCTAGTAAGTGTCTGAGGCTGGATTTGAACTTGGGTCTTCCTGACTCCAGGCCCAGTGCTCTATTTAATGCACCACCTAGCTGCCTTGACTGTTGCATAGTAGGTGCTTAATAAATGCTACTCAATTGGACTTTTTTCCCCTCCTTATGATTTTCATTATTTTTTCCTAGTTCTATAAAGGAATCCTTTGGTAGTTTGATTGGAATGGCATTGAATAAGCTAGTTAATTTAGGTAGCATTGTAATTTTTATTATGTTGATTTATTGTACCCATAAACAATTAATATTTTAAAAATTATTTAGGTCTATATTTTTGTAAACAGTGATTTGTAATTGTATTTATGTAGTTCTTTTGTGTATGTTAATAGATCAACTCTCAAATATTTTGTATGTTATATGTTTATTTTTAATGGTATTTCTATTCCTAACTTTTTCTGTTGGATTTTGTTGGTATTATATAGAAATTTTGATGATTTGTGTGGATTTATTTTATAATCTGAAATGATGCTGAAGTTACTGTTTCAATTAATTTTTAGTAGACTCCAGGGTTCTTTAAGTATACCATCCTCTCATCAAAAAAGGTATTTTTTTCTTCATCTATGTTATTCACTCAATTTCTTTTACTGCTTTCTTGTCATAATCAGTATTTATAGTACTATGTCAAACAGAAATGGTAACAATGGACATTCTTATTTTGTTCCTGACTTTATTGGAAAGGATGTTATTTTATCTGCACTACATATAATAGCAGCTTTTGATTTTAGATATAATTGTTGTTACTCGGTCATTTTTCAGTCGTGTCTGAATCTTTGTGACCCCATTTGGGGTTTTCTCAGAAAAGATAATTGAATTATTTGTCATCACTTTCTCCAGCTTTAGATATATACTATTTACCATACTAAGAAAGGCTTGTTTGTTCCTTTGTTTTCTAGTGTTTTTAGTGGAAATAGGTGTTGCATTTTGTCAGAAGTTTTTCTGCATCTATTGATGATTCCATGATTTTTTTGTGTTTATTATTAATATGGTTGTTTATTGTTTTCCTAATATCAAACCAACCCTGCATTTCTGGTAGAAATTTAAACAGGTCATATAACATAAACATTTATTATATGTTATTTTAGCTTCTTTATTAGTGGCTAATTTACTTTTTGCATTAATATTCATTAGGAATATTAGTCTATGGTTGTCTTTTTTTGGTTGTTTTTACTCTCCCTGGTTTATATATAAAGACCACTCCTGTGTCATAGAAATAATTTGGTTAGATTCCCTTGTTTTACTATTTTGGAAGAATTTATGTAATATTGGAATTTATTGTTCATTGAATGTTTGAGAGAATTCACCTGTGAATACTTTTTTTTTCTCTTCTCTCAGAAGTTCATTTACGTCTTGTTCAGTTTCTTTCTCAGAGATTGGGTTGCCTAAATCTCTATTTCTTGTTCATTAATTTGTGTATTTTACATTTTTATAAATATTCTTTTACTTAACTAAAGTTATAGATTTTTTGGCATGTAGCTGGGCAAAATAGTTTATAATAATATTCTGTATTTCTTCATTTGTTGTGAATTTTCTTTTTTCCTTTTTAGTATTGGTAATTTGATTTTCCTCTTTCTTTTTTTCAGTCATATTACCTAATGAGTTATCTATTTTAATTTTTGTCAAAAACAGCTCCTAGTTTTGTTTACAGGTTAAATTTATTTGTTTTCAATTTTGTTAATAACTTCCTTGGCTTTCAGAATTTATAGTTTTGTGTCTAATTTTTTTAAATTGTTGGTTTTCTAGAGGTTTTTTTTAAAAATTGTATTCTCAAATTGTGGATCTATTCTTTCTTTTTTGTTAAAGTCTTTAGAAATATGCATTTTTCTTCTCCAGACTACTTTGGTTGCATTCCCAAAACTTTGCTATGTTATTTTATTGTCATCATCTTTAATGAAATTATCTCTAATTTCTATGATTTGTTTTTTTAAATCTCCAGTTCTTTTGGATAAAATGTTCTAGTCTCCAGTGATTTTTTAATACTTCTTTGAGACCTTTATTCTTTCATTCCATTGTGGTCAGTAAATAATGCTTACTGTATTTTTGCTTTTGTGCACTTTTGTGAGATTTTTATATCCTGACATGATCAATTTTTTTGTAAATGTATCATATACAATAGAGATATATGTATATTTTTTATTCTCATTCAATAATCAGCAAAAGTATCTCATATCTATTTTTTTCTTTAAAAATCCATTTAGATCCATAACTTCTTTCTTGGTTATATTTTGGTTTGATTTATCCAGGGTTGAAAGGGGGTAAATTGCAATCTCTCATTTTTATATTTTACTTTCTATTTCTCTTTATAATTCATTTAGCTTTTCTTTTCAGTATTTAGATAATCTGTCATTTGGGGTATATATGTTAACTATTGAACTCAATTCATTGTCTGTGTTGCCTTTAATCAAAATGTAATTTTCCCTTTTGTCTCTTCTAATTCTTTTTTTTTTTTTGCTATTGCCTTATCTGAAATTATAATTGTTACCATTTCTTTTTTGTGTTCAGCTGAGACATAGTAGAATGTTTTGGATTTTGCTTTCTAATCAAGATTTCTACTTCTGTTTTATGGGAGAACTCACTCCATTCAGATTCATTGTTATGATAGTAAATTGTATATTTGCCTCCAGTCTATTCTTTTACTTTTTTCTCTATACTCCTTACTCTCTTTTATCACACCTCTTAGCCTTGCTTTCCTTCCCTTTAATCTCCTCCTCACTATCCCTCTCTAAGCTTGGGTTTATTTTGCTTATGAGTAATCCCTCCCTGAACCCACATCCCTTTTAAACTCTCTATACACCTCTTCCTGTCTCTATCTGTATGACTATTAAGTTGAACATATTCTTATAAAAATTTGTGTATGTGTCTGTTCTACTCTTTTTCAACCAGTTTAAATGAAAATGAAATTCAAATGATGCTTGCTTCACCTATTCCTACCATGCTTGTATATACTTTTATATATGGACTATAGTTATGTGATAAGTTCCCTCAGCCTTCTTCCTATATTTCTCTAGTGTATCTTCCACAATCTCTCTTCTTAAAACTTTGCCAAAACCTAACAAAGCTATAGTAAAGCTATAGGTAGTCACTTAACTATATTTATGACCCCTTATGACATTAGGATTCTAAATGAATCCTTTCATCATCCCCCCCATTAGAAAGTATATAATCCATCCTTATGAAGTGCCCTCTGATTTTTTTAGTAGTACTTATATTTTTATTTTTCTTTCGATTCCTGAATTTGTATTTCAAATATCCTTTTCAGCTCTAGCTTTCTCATTGAGAATGTTTGAAGGCTCCCTATTTCACTGAGGGTCCATTTTTTCCTTGTAAGATTATATTCAATTTTGCTGGACAAGTTATTCTCTGTTACTGATTTTTATCTTTACTTTGTGAATATCCCATTCCATGTTCTCTGCCCCTTTATGAGAAAACTGCTAAATCTTGTACAGACCTGACTATTGTTCCTCAATAACTGAATAATTCTTTCTAGCTGCTTGCAGTAATATTTCTTTTATTTGTAAAACATAAATTGGGATCATGGCATTCCTAAGAGTTTTCATTTAGGGGTTTCCTTCAGGATGTATTCAGTGGATTCTTTCTTTTTCACATTGCTCTCTTGTTCTAATATGTCTGAGCAATTGTCTTTAATGTTTTCATGAATTATTCTATCCAAAGGTTTTTATTTGGTCACAAATTTCATATAATCCAATGATTTTTAAGTTATCTCTCCATGATATGTTTGCCAGGTCAGTTGCTTTTTTTTTTTACTTTTTTTTTTTTTTGCAGGGGGGAAGGCAGGGCAATTGGGGTTAAGTGACTTGCCCAAGGTCACACAGCTAGTGTGTCAAATGTCTGAGGCCGAATTTGAACTCAGGTCCTCCTGACTCCAGGGCCGGTGCTCCACTCACTGTGCCACCTAGCTGCCCCATGGTCAGTTGCTTTTTATATGGTATAACTTACATTTTCCTTTGTTTTCTAAATCTTTTTCATTTTGTTTTAATTTTTTTCTGGAGCCATTAATCTCTATTTGTTCCCTTCCAATTCTGAGGGAGTATTCTGATTAGTGTTAAGTTTTATACCTTTTTTGTTAAGCCATTGATTCTTTTTCCAAGACTCTCCTCCATAGCTCTTATTTCTTTTATAACATCTTTGTTACTCTCTAGTCTCCTTTATTCAAAGAATTCTGATTGTTCAGGTAGACAAGCTGGTTCTTTTTTTCTTTTTTGAGGTTTTGATTTGGGCATTTTTGAATTATTCTCCTTTTCTGAATTTGTGTCTTGGTCATACCTGGTATTGTAAAAATCTTTAGTTGAATCCTATTCTTATGAAGGAGGAAAGGAAGGAGAGACATTTTTAAAAATTCATATTTGAGTCCTAGATTGCCTTCTGGTGGAACAGGCTCAGTTTAGGCCTTTTTCTTGGTGGTGGGAGGATGGCAGGATAGAGAAGAAGAATTTAAAAAAATATTTACTTTACTGTATTGAGGTCCCCTTTCTTCTGTAATCAGCTAAAGCCTATTGTACATATTGGCCCTTCTTTTCTTCTCAAAAAGAAGGCTCAGAGTTGGAAAAAAATTGGCCAACGTCACACAGATAGTCATTAGCAGATCTAAGATTTTAACCCAGGTGCTATGACTTGAGATCCAGAACTGTTTCTCCTGTGCCATGCTACTTTCCTTCTGTGTCTAGAGATTGTTTTCTTAATAAAACCTCATACAAACCCTAGAGGAAAGATTGCATATTTCAGAAGAGCATGATATTTTGCAAAACACTTCTAAAATATTAGACAAAGCTAGTTTGAAAAAATAAAAATAATTAGTGAAATGGGAAGATGAAATTGAGTAGAAAACTTTGAGTTTTTTTCCATTCAGCAACTCAATTATAAATGGTCTGTTTTCCAAGTCAGTTGTTTTGATAGGGTATATCTTTCATCTTCTATTTTTTCAATCTTTTCACTTTGTTTTCATAATTCTTGTTGCTTCTTAGAGTCATTAATTTCTATTTGGTCTGCTCCAATTTTTAGGGAGTTGGGGATTCCCTAAATGGAAAAGAGACCACGTGGTTTAATGCCTAGAGAGTCAGGCTTCAGAACCTGGAAAACTTGAGTTCCAGTCCCACATCTTATATATACTGGCTGTGTGTCTCTGAATAATCACTTAACCCCTCAGTGCTCCAAGCATCGCTCAAAGAGAAGGATTATCCTTGTCAGGTCCTACCCTGATGAGAACATGGTTCTGGCCCTCTTACAACAGAATACAAGCAAAATCACAATCACAAATGCATTTACTTGTGAATGCTTTGGAAAAATTTAGTATGATGAGAAAGCAAGCTGTTATTATCAGAATCATCATAGTTGGGGCAGCTAGGTGACATAGTGAATAGAGTGCCACACCTTCAGTCAAATAGACCTGAATTAAAATCCTACAAGCCATTTAGCCTATCTGCCTTAGCTTCCTTATTTGTAAAATGGGGATGATGTTGGTGCCTACGTCCCAGAGTTGTGAGGATAGAATGAGATAATATTTATAAAGTACTTTGGATAGCTCAAAGTGCTATATGCATGTTAGCCATTATTATTAATATCATTAATATTAATTAGTAAAGATTCTTTTCCTAGAGCTAGTCTCTCTAACACTAGAGGATGTGTTAGATTCAGACTTATAATTTTCTAGGATATCAGTTTTTCTGCTGTCACTTCCATCTTTATTTGTTCTGTGGACAGCGGATGTCTGGTCATGCATTCAAAAGCTGTCCAGGAAACAGAAAACTGTTTCTATTCTCTCCGTTTGTTTACAAATGTGTTGCTTCATAGAAAGCCAAAGAATCAAGGTGGTTCTATTTCCTAAAGAGGACAGATCCACTTATAGGAACATTCAGAAAAACTAAATCTTCGCTCCCTCCATTCAGGAGAACTCATTCAAAAATTTTCCCTTTTCATGTGTTGTTAGAGTTATTTCCTGAATTGTTGAGGTGTTTGGGGTTTTTATTGCTTGTGTTTTTAAAATTTTTTTTGTTACTTCACTTATGTCTTTTCTCCTGCTTTAGTAAGTTACATTATCATGATTTGGATCTCAAAATACATAGAAGTCATACAGGGAAACAAAGGAATTTTTTTTAAATCTAGAGTAAAAATGTCTAAATAAGATCTTTATTTATACAGGAATGCACAATTTCTAATTCTAGTATTATTTGCCATGCCTTACTAGATGTTACCCAGTCTATACAATTTCTAGTCACTGATCACAGAACTGTAGGATTTTTAGAGCTAGAAGCCTACTTTAGGGGGTAATCTACTCTAATCCCTTAATTTTCTAGGTAAGGCAACTGTAGCTGAAAGTGTTTAAATCAAATTGAAAAAGAAATCTTAAGGTGAGTGAAACCCAAACTTGTGATATCAACAAAATATGATAGACTATTCCATAAAAACAAGTAACCACAAATGTTTTTTAATGAATTAGTCAGTCATGAAATCTGTCAGTAAGAGTTGTAGAACTCGTTAAAAATATGAAATTTCGAGGTTCAGAGATTAAAATCGTGACTATTCCTCTTATTTCTCATCAATTTTGTTGGTCATAGCACATGGGTAAATTGTGGTTAAAATTCTCATCTTGAGATAAACAAGAAGAAACTAACTACAATGTTTTGAGTAAGACAGAGGCCCACTGTACCTTATCAACCTCTGTGCTCTACAAATCATAAGGACTTACCAGGTTCATTGCCACTATACCCTCCACAGTCTGGACATTGCCACCTGACTGGTGATTTCGCTGGATGTTTCTATGAGTGGATCTGGGACTTTTTACGTGTACTACATCCAAACCTTCTTTTCTGTGTTATTTCTTCCATCAGATAGAATGTGGGCTCCTTCAAAGCAACTGTCTTGTTTTTCCTTTTGTATTGCTGTCACTTAATACAGTGCTTGGCACATAGTGCCCAATAAAAACTTTTTAATTCATTCATTTCATTCATTCATGAAAAAGACTAATGATAGTGATTTTAAAAAATCACTTCCTTTCCTCTCATTTTCTAAACTTTCTCTTGGAAATTTGATTAGAAATTTGGAAATTTGATTTCCAACTTCATTATTCAACTGATACAATTCTCTTCAAAGTTACCAGTGATCTCCCATTTGCAAAATCTAATGGTTTTTTTTATCAGTCCTCATCCTTCTTAACTTTTCTGTAGCTTTTGACATGGTTAATCAACCTTTTTTCTTGGACTCTTTTCTCTAAATTCTCACTAGTCCCTCTAGCTTCTCCTTCTAAAGGGACTCCTCAGCATCCTTTGTTATATCTTTTTCCAGGACATGATCCCAACTACGAGTGTCTTCATTGGTGCTGTCCTAGCCCCTTTTCTCTTCTCCACTCATATTATCTCACTTGGTGATCTCATTGATTCCCACATGTTCAACTATCATCTCTGTGATGATTCTCAGATCTATTTATCCTTACCTAACCTCTTTCCTGGCCTCTAGTCTTATATATCTAAATGTCTACTTGAATTTTTAACCATTTTGTAGACATCTCAAATTCAACATGTCTAAAACTGAACTCATCATCTTTCCTTTCCATCTCTCTCTTCTTGCCAGCTTCCCTATGACTGTAAAGGCTGCTATCATCAGCTCAAGACTTCAGCATTACCACTTCACTCCCATGTTGTTGTTGTTCAGTCACTCAGTCATTTCTGACTCTTCATGACCTCGTAGACCATAATGTTCGTGTTGACTTGAACTGGTACTTATTTTCTCTAGAAACCAGCAATCCAGGTGTGAGGTGATGAGGGCTCCCACCAGAGTGGTGGTAGTGTCATATCACACCTGGTTTGTTGCAATGGCCTGCTGGTGGATCTGCCTGCTTCAAATCTCTTTCCATTCCAATCCTTCCTCCATTCGGTCTCCAAACCTATTTTTCCTAAAGTTGTTGTTCAGTCATGTCTTACTCTTCATGACCCCATTATGGGGTTTTCTTGGCAAAGACACTGGAGTGGCTTGCCATTTGTCTCCAGCTTATTTTACAGGTGAGGAACTGAGGCAAACATGGTTATTGACTTACCCAGGGTCACACAGCAACTAAGCGTCTGAGGCCAGATTTGAACTCAGGAAGATGAGTCTTCCTGAACTCTAAGCCTGATACTCTATCCACTGTGCCATTTAGTTACCCCAGCATATTGTTGGTGTTACTGTTAATTGATCCAACCATTTTGGAAATCAATTTAAAGTTATACTAAGAAAGTGGCTAAAATGCAAATGGCCTTTGATATAGAGATCCTGCCCTAAGGCATACATTCCAAGCGGGTCAAAGCTTGAAAGGATGAATATAAACAAAATATTTATAGCAGCACTTTTTGTAGTAGTAGTAGTAGTAGTGAAAAACTGGAAACAGAAGACATCCATTGATTGGAGAATAATGAAATATATTGTCATTTATGAATGTAATGGAATATCATTGTCATATAAATAAGAGAAAATAGACTGCTGTAAATTACTAATAATTAGAGAAACGCAAATTAAAAGAACTCCAAGGTGCTACCTCATAAGCATCAGATTGGCCAACATGAAAGAAAAAGAAAATGAGAAATGCTGGAAGGAATGTGGGAAAATAGGTACACTGATACCCTGTTGGTGGAGCTGTGAACTAGTTTAACCATTTTGGAGAACAATTTGGAACTTTACCCAAAGGCCTACACAACCATGCATGCTCTTTGACCCTGCAATACTGCTACTAGGTCTACACACTAAAGACATCAAAAAAAAAAGGAAAAGGATCCATATGTACAAAAGGATGTATAACTTCTTTTCATGGTAGCAAAGAATTGGAAACTAAAGGGATGTACATCAATTGGGGAATGATTGAGCAAGTTGTGGCGTTAGATTATGGTGAAATATTATTATCCTATAAAAATGATGAAGAGGATAGTTTGAAAAAAACCTAGGAAGACATATGAATTGATGAAAAATGAACAGGACTAAAACAATATACACAGTGACAGTAATATTATAATGATAATCAATTGTAACAACTCCAATCAATATAGTGATCCACAATAATTCTAAAGGACTTATGATGAAAAAATGCTATCTAACTCCAGATAGAAACTGATGGACTCTGAGTACAGATTGAAGATATTTTTTCCTCTTTTTCTTTTCTTTTTTTTCTTTCTTTCTTTCTTCTTTTCTGCAACATGGCTAATGTTAAATATGTTTTATACGATTTCATATGAATAATGGGTACTGAATTTCTTGCCTTCTTAACGGGTAGGGGAGAAGGTAGAGGGAGGGAGAGAATTTGGAACTGAAAATAAAAAGTGAAAAAAGAATATAGAAAATCATGGGAAGACTGAAGGAAACTGATGCAAAGTGAAATATCCAGATCCAACAAAATAATATGCACAATAATTATAATAATGGAAATAACAACAAAATAACTATAAGATGCACATTTATATTTCTTAGATGAGAAAATGTACCTTCTTTTCTTTCTTTGAAGTCATGGGAGAAAAAAATTAAACATATTTGTGAGTTTTCTTCTAGAATACTTGTCAATTCTAACATAGTCAATCAAGTTTAATAATTACCAAATTAAATAATTATCAAGTTGAGAAAACAGTCAGTCAAGTAGCAAGAGTGAGGGAACATGTAGAGAGCCCAACTACTTTATTAGAATCCACCAGATATTAAAAGAACCAAGGAAATCTTCCAGCATATTTTATGCATCCTCTATGTAGGATCTATGGAAATATAGGCAAGAATACAATCTATGTTTATAATGGTAAAATCAGAGATCCCTCCAAATACCAGGAACAAGTATTTTAAGAAAAAATAATTTAAAGTCATTTTACTGCCCTGGAGACAATGAAATTTTTTTAAGTAGAAGGGTTTAGTTACTGCCAGAGAAAGGTTTGAGAGCCACTGTATCAGACTAATGTCTAACAGCTGTGAAAGTAGTTAAGAGTTACAAATGGTGTATACATAGCAGGTGCTCAGTAAGTACTTGTTGAATCAATGAGTAAAACTGAATAATCCAACAGTGAAATTGTAGCAGTAAGAAAAATCCTCATTCCTAGCTTCCAAAAATATCAAAGGAGGAGGAAAATGGAAAAAGATCAATACCTTCAGGGAGCATTTCTTTGACCCTTGACTTTCTCCAAAATGTGAACTCTGATTTGCTTGACAGGAGTGCAAACCTATATAATACTGTTTGTTTTACATTGCATTTGCTGCTGCTTGAGCTGCACTGGCTTTTGCACCTGCAAATTACATTCTAACATAATGACCACATGTTATTCACAGAGTAAGATCCCCCAGGAAACACCATGAATCTAATTTCTTTCAGTGACAGATGAATTCATTTAACCCCTTTGAAATCTGGCTGAACGTCCCGAATGATAATATTTTCCAAATATCCAAAGTATGAAAATAACTAAAATATTATTTTGCTAAAATTATTGACAGTTTATCATGATTTTAGGTGAACTTATCCTTCTGACACTGATAATAATGTGACTGTGCCTTGCTTACATCTTTGACAAAGTAAATGGTAAGACATTATATGGCTGTGCATTACATGAGTCATCAAAGAATTTAAAATGAAGGTCAGTGGCCAACAGAGAGAACTCAGCATGTTCCAGATTGAGGACCTAGGCTTGAAGCTAGACTGGGAGGAATTCAAACACAAAATGTGCAAGTACATGTTCTCCTCAGTCCACAATTTCCTCCTCTGCATGGCCTATAATTAAAAGAAGTTGGATAGCATATGAAGATCATGACAGAGGAGAGACATTGGCATGTGAGAGCATGAACTTCATAATATGATTACTATTTCTCATCTCATTTACTAATGAACAAGCATAAAAAGATACTGGAGACTCCTAGTACTGAACAGATATGAAAACTCCGCCTACTAAGGATAAGTTTGACTTCGGTAAAAATTCTAACTAAAAACATGAATTTTTTTCCTCTTCGTCATCATTCAAGAAATATAATCAGACTTCTTTGGTTTTGTACTGCTACACCAGTATCGTATAACCTTCATAAATTTTGGTAAACAGCTTTATCAAACTATATTTTGTAGCGAGTACTCATTGTAAGAGAACCAGCTCTGAAATTATCTCATTACTTCTTTTCAGCCTTCTGCTCTATGAGGGATATGCATTGTGAAAGATTTTCTTGTGATTACTTTTGTTGAAATTGATACCATTATGACAATTAGCACAGTATAGTTAGTCTTTATTTTTAATAAAAGTGCCATTAAAAATGAAGGTGACCCAAAGGGACAGTGAAGGGACTATGGACAATGTGCGTAGGCTATGGCATGTTACCAAACAACTGTTGTTTAGTCCTTTCATATCTGGCTCTTCCTGACCCCATTTGGGGTTTCCTTGGCAAAGATACTGGAGTAGTTTGCCATTTCCTTCTCCAGCTTTTCCAGATACTAGTAAGTACCTGAGGCTGGATTTGAACTCATGAAGATGAGTCTTTCTAATTGTAAGCCCAGTGCTCTATCTATTGTACCACCTCACTGCCCTAAACAGCAATTGTACAAGTGGCATAAAGGATGGAATCAGGGAGATCAGCTTGCATGCTCCTATGGCATCTGTGAAATACTGAGGTAGATTGAGGTCTCCAATGTAGGTGAAAGCTACCTGGAGGACCTTCAGGAAGACCTGGGCAAGAGTGGCATAGGACTGGAAGGAATGGATGTGGTGTGATCTGTGAGGGTGCACCAGCATCAAAGAGATCACAAATCCATCCAAGTATTTCAGTATATTAAAAGTGGGTATTATTGGCAAATTCAGGTTCTGTCTAAACATAAATGGAGGCAAGCTGTCCTCAAAATTCCCTATGTTTAGTGACTGTGATTATTCTACATTTACCATCAATTCAAGCAACAAGTACAGATCACTGTCACTCTTAATTCTTAAGGTTTACCAAGAATACCAAGCTATTTTGAGGAAAACCAGGTTTTTATCAGGGCAAGAAGACGGAAAGATTTGCAATGAAGAGATCTAGAAAAGGAGTTTATTAACTATAGAATGGGGGTTCCAGAGGGCACCATTGAAAAGGAGAGGGGAGTAGAGGATATGAACAATGGAGGGGCAAGAGCTGACATTGATAGGTTTGACAATACAGAGGGTGGCAACAAGAGGGAGGATTTTTACTTCAGTAGATGCTGACTTAAGGGGCATAAGGAGGAGGAGAATGAACTAGGAATCTGCCCATAATAGCATTGGGAATAACCAGGACTCTGAGAGGCCCAGTATGGCTTGTGATTCTGAGACCTCATCAGTGAATGAAGAATCATACATAGTCCATATGGATTTTTGCTTACCCTAAGAAATATTCATGATGTTTCCATAATCCATTTCTTCGTCCCTCTACTATCTCAAGACAATTACTAGACACAATGCCCTACTCTCCCCCATATAATATATCCAATCATTTAGCCAAATCTTGCCATTTCTACCTCCATATCTTTCACATCTGACCCCTTAGTTACTCACATAGCTACCACTTTAGTTCAGGTCTTCATTACTTACCATTAGTCTTCTTGACTCCAGTCCCTACTTGATGTACTCCAGTACATCCCTCCATACTGCTACCAAAGTGATTTTCCTTAAGCACAGATCTGAACATATTGCTTCCTTTTTCAACAAATGAGAATGGCTCCCCATTTCCTCCAAGATCAAATATAAATTCCTCTGAAGCACTTTTCATTCTTGCCTCAACCTACCTTTTCAGCCTCTTTGCACCCTGCCTTCAATCCCTTCCTCTTCAATCCAGCCAAACTGGCCTTCTCTCTGTTCTTCACACATTTCTCTCTATGTCAAATCTCTGCTCTTATTCTTACATCTGCCATGTTTGGAAAGCATTCCATCTTCATCTCTGCATCATAGATGCACTCTTGCTTCAAGATGCAGCTCAAACACTGCCTTTTATATGAAGCCTCTCTCGAATTCCTGCTAGTGCTTATTCCTCAAATAACTGCTAGTGCTCTCCAGATAAAATTATCTTGTATTTAACTACTTTGAATCCAGCATTTATTTGTATTAACCATCTTAAACTATAGTTAGACTACACATACTTGTATGTGTATTCATTATGTTCCCCATTAAAATGTAAACTCATTGCAGTATACATTGCTTCATTCATTGTATTTATATTCCCAGCACTGAGCACAGTGCCTGGCACGTAGTATTTAATAAAGACTTATCTATTGATTATTGTACTACTTAGTACTATACTACTAATCTTGCATAATTTTGACAAAGAATACTCTTTTATGGATTTATCCAGCCTGAATATTCTTGTGTTCATGCAGACTATCTCCCATTCTTAAGAAGCATTCTACATTCGTAACCATTTTTCAGAAACTTTGTTTTCCTTAAAAGTTTAGCTCAGGTATAGAATAGTCTCAGAAAAACCTAGGAAGACTTATATGAATTGAGGCAAAGTGAAGTGAGTAGAACCAGGAGAACATTGTAAACAGTAACAGTAATGATGATCAACTGTGAAAGACTTAGCTAATCTGATCAAGACAACAATCCAAGACAATCCCCAAGGATCATGATGAAAAATTCTCTCCATTTTCAGAGAGAGAGAACTGATGAACTCTGAGTGCAGGTTGAAGTATATTTTTTCACTTTCTTTATGTTTCTTGCTTTTTTTCTTGTTTTATTATTTTATTTTTTCAACATGGCTAATTGGAAATATGTTTTGTATGACTTCACATATGTCTAATTGATACATCATTTGCCTTCTCCATGAGTGAAGGGGCTGGACAGAGGAAGGGAGAGAATTTAGAAGTCCAAAGTTTTAAAAAAATGAATGTTAGAAATAAATAAATAAAATGATAGAAAAATAATAATAAATAAAATAACAAAAAAGAAAGTTTTTTGAATGGTGGCCCATTCTCTATGAACGTTTCCTAGATTCCCCTACAAAAAAGTACTTCCCCTTAAATTTTCCTAGCACAGTTTCAATGTCTTTTGTCTTCATCAGTCCTTACCTTGTCTTCTATTTGTCTCTTTCAATGTCCAATCTACCGCTTGTTCCAACTGAGAGAGGTTACATGATGATGAGAGATAGGTGGCATGGTGGACAGAATACTGGACTTGGAGCACGTGGCCAAGAAGACCTGAGTTTTAATTCTGCCTCAGACACCTGATTGTGGAGGGACCTCGGGCAAGTCATGTCACTTCTCTCAGCCTGTCTCCTCATATGTAAACTGAGGATGGTAATAGCACCTACTTCACAGGACTGTTGTGAAGTAACAAAACCACTGTGCAAACCTTAAAGTGCATTTTAAATGGTGACTGTTAACATTCCAGGATCCAACACAGTGCCTAACACCTACTAGGTATTTAATAAATGTTTGTTGAGCTAAATTCAATTTGTATATCTTCTCATGCTTCTACGATTATAAACTCACTGAGGACAGTCTTACTCATCCTTATATGCATCTCACAGTGCATTGCAGATATTCAGATACAGAAAGGAATTTGTGATCTCACACATTCATAGATGTTCCCTCCAATGATACAGATAATGAGAAGCTCCACAAAACTGGGTCCTCATGTCAGGGTCATGGCACTGACCAGGAGTCAGGGGGTACTCTATTAAAAACAGTGGCTCTTATTTCTCTTGTTACTTAGAAAGAAATTGGGAAATAATCATAGGAAGCCATTGAGATCAAAAAGCTGGAAATGCTATAAAAATGAGCCTGTCCAACAATTGGCTAATAGGAAGGGTTTTATTTTTTTAAGTTAAAAATTGTGACATGGAAGAGGAATGGGAACCTCTTGGAAAGGTATAAATTTTGAATCTATAAACAGAAAGATCCAAGGAAGTAGTATTTAATATCACCTTGCTCAAAATTCTACCTTTAGAGATTCATTCTTTGGATAAAGCCTTTGTCTTCAAGAGCTGTGTATTTAACCAAACTACTCATGGGGAATATAATGCCCTCACCTATTATTAATTATAACACCTGTAACAGCAAATAATTCCCTGTGATTATAGGAAATAGGACAGTTTATTGATAGTGGAGGGCAGGGTAGAAGGAAAATTCAGAGCCCAAACTACCACTTGAAGGAAGCTGGACTAGGTGTGGTCACAAAGTGCATGTGTTTATGGAGGGAGCCGGGGGAAACATGAGAGCACTGAGCACCTGTTGGAAGGAGGCCAACGCACTGGAAGTGAAGATGGTAGGGCGTCACAGAAAAACTCTGCCTAACTTTTCAGTTTTGCTCTACAGAATCATAGTGTGTGATGAGTAGGAGAGACCTTGGAGAACTAATCCAAGCTCCTCGTTTGACAGATGAGATCACATAGCTAGTCAGGTTTCCTGACTGCCAATCCATTCCTGGGTTCTAAATTTACATGTTTCAGGCACTATAAATGAGTCTCCTCCCCAGTGTGTGACATACTTGGATTTCACCCAGTCTCCTACTCATCTACCTCCCCTTTATGTTTACAGAAGCAACCTCAGCTCATTTGGATCACCCTAACCCTAGTCAGCTCTAGATGGACATGGTAGACCTGAGATGTACAGGGTGTTCCTAAAGTCTGAACACAGAGGCAAAAATGCATATTTTCAAGAAATGAAATGAATGAAATTTTCAACATTTTATTTAATTGGACTATTAACAAATAAAATCTTCAATACAATTTCCATCATTTGTGATGCAAAGGTTGATGTGCTTTGCAAGATTCACGTGAACTCGAAGCAATAACTCCACATTGCCATCAATTTTAGCACATTCACTCTTTATGCGTTTGTGATTCAATCACATGTGTTTCATATGTGATTTTTCATTGAGTACACCTTCTCCTTTAGCATACCCCAGAAAAGAAGTCTCTGAACAACACAGAGTCTTCGGTGAAACAGTTAATGAGATGTTAATGAGATTTCCTATGTGTCCAGATTTTAGGGACACCCTGTAATTGCTGGTTTTGGTCAAAAGGTGAAACGGGAACTCTGCCAGTCCTCTTCAACCATGGAAGGTGCTGACCCAGGTAGAAAGTGCATTGCCTGAGTGCCAGAGGTAGGAGGATATAGGACTTTTAGTCATTTTTAACTTAACCTGGATTGGTGATAGAGACCCATATAAAAGATGAAAGGGATGTAATACAACTGATCTCCAAGAAAGCTTCTATGCAGGCACAGGTTTCCAGGAACCATGGTGAAATCCATAATACAGTCCCTTGTTTAATACTGCTGGGCACAAGGAGACCAAGGCAGCTCTAGAGGATACTCCTACCCTCCCTTTCTCTTTTCTCTCCTATCGTAGCTATGGGATAGGCTCTGCTGAGAGAAGGCCCCGACTAAGGAGTTATTCCACTAAGACATTGTTGGCTGGGAGCTACAGAAAAATGCAGGAGTGATGACACACCAGGTGGCAAAAGTCACCTGCCATGAGCTGTGGAGAGCTGTAGCAGATATTATGCTTTGAGGAACTGTGACAAGCAATACCTTCAGAGATCCTTCCCTAATACCTGACTGTAAGTGACTGAGTTTATACAGGTCTCTGGGCAAAGTTACTCATAGTCAGATGCCATTATGTTCCAGGATGGCTATTGTGATCTCTATTTTCTTTATCCTGGAAATGAACTGTTTTATTCTTAGAATTTTGTGAAAACCATTTGCTACCTAGGTTTATTGGTCAGAATGCAATAGGTAGCATCAGATAATGAAGTTCCCAGAATTATCAGAGTTGGGACAAAGAACCCTCACCGTAATAAGAAATCTCCTAAAGTTATTCTGGACCCTTTGTGTTATGTCCCAGCTTTTACTACAAAGGTTACACCCAAGAAGGATAGTTTCAATTGCCCATATGTACATTATTGTTCTGCAAGAACACTTAGTTCCAGTAAAAAGAAGTCTTGAAGAGAGTTATTTTAAACCAGGAGGGCAATCAGGTACAAGACAAGAGATAACAATGCACAGACCATGATGCTATTCAGAATTATATATCAAGAACACCACCAGGGTTTCAGAAGCCTACAAAGTTTTTGGAAGCTTGTTTTCAAAAGGTCAAAGAGCCTCTCCTTCTCTTTTTCATTCATGTACATGATGGAATAGCCAGCTATATTGTTTCAACTGTTGTTTTATGAAAAGAAAATGTAGGAAGCTATCTGAATTATGAAATGGTCCTTTACCTGTAATGGTCTCACTTTAACTTCCGCAAAGGTAGGCAGCCATGTATGATCGATGCCAACCTCTCCCCCAAAGTGGGATCCAAATGCAGCTTCTTGAAAGCACAACGCTAAACAGATAAAGAGTTCACCTACTGCACTCTTTTCTCACCATTCTCTTTAGACTTTTAATTTGTTTATTGCCCCCTCCTCCCAATTCCCACCTCCCTCCACAACCATGTCACCATCAATAATCACAGGTAGATTCATGGCACTGAAAAACCACTCATTTCTTATGTATGCAGTAGTATTTCATCTTCTTTTGAATTTTTCCGTTCACTTAATACGTGTATATTGGATGTGTATCAAATTCTCTGGCTCTTTGGAATGTTCTTTTCCTAAGTTAAGGATTTTTCTTTAGCCCAGTGCTAAATGGGCTGACCCCAAAGTCCATTAAAGTTGTCTTTTAGCCAAAGATCTGAAAAAACTCCCATAGGTTAGAGTTTCATTCTTATCTCTCTTAGAGATCGGAAGAGGAAGTCTCAATGAGCCTATTCCAGCTTAAAACTTACCACTAGCCTAGAAATTTACACAAAAGGTGATGTGGTTCTTTCTACACCTCCAGGCATCTGAAGCACAATTTATATAGTATCTACAAGTCCAGCTAAAAGGAAAGCTTGATTATTTCCTTAATCTGTCTGTTTGCTTTTTCAGGCACCAGGAATGCACAGTAAACAAACCAAAGTGCAGATGCTTTTGAGGGTTTGTGTTGTACATGAAAACAATAACAACCGATGATGACAAAGAGTAGAGGACAAGCTCTGGACAAACAGGTTTATCTTAGTCATAGTTCTAGGAAGAGACAGAGTCGAACATTTTGGAAGTTCCACTTCAAGCACTCTATCTTTATTTGAAATGTATTATTGTACATAACTAGGGAAAGGAGCTTTAGGTCCAACAAGGTGTAGACATAAGTTAGACATAAGCCGTAATTCTCTTAGAGCAAATATTCTTTTTTTTCACATTTATTTATTTTATTTTTAACAAATGGAAACAAACATTTCCATAACATTGTATAATAAAAATGTGATTGCACATGAAACTGCAAATCTATTATGTACAATTTTCTATTCCTTTTAAATATCTAACAAAGTTGTCATATAAGTTTCTTTTTTTCTTTCTTTTTTTCATTCCCTCTCCCCCACCCTAGAGATGGCTCCCATTGGAGACAAATTATATATATATATATTTCATACTCAAACTTCTATTTATGTTATCTCTCTGGGTGCAGATAGTTTCTTTCTTTGTATGCCCTTTATAGTTTATTTGGAAATTTATAATAGTCAAAATGACTTACTTGCTCAATGTTGTTCTTAAAACAATATTGCTGTTACTGTGTACAATATTCTCTTGCTTCTTCTCACTTCATTCTTCATTATTTTGTGGAAGTCTTACCATGTTTTTCCAAGATCATTGAGCTCATCATTTCTTATAGCACAATAGTATTCCATCACAATCAACATTAACATTGGGTCCATGAACTTGGATGGGAAAACAAATTATATTCACTAACTTTTAACTCAAAGTTAGCATTTTCTTCAATTGCGAATTTAGGCAACAAAACACACTAATATTATAAATACTTTGTCATCAATAGAAATAATAGATGTTTTTATATTGCATTATTGCTGTTTCAGATATCTTGAAATATCATTTATACTAATCACTACTCTGAAATTACTGTAGTTATTAGATCCACCAGCAGATGTATTACTTTACTGTAATTTAAAAAAATAACTATTTCAAAATAATTGGTTTCATTTGTAATCATATGTATTTTATTTTATGTACTTTAAAACATTATTTTGAGAAGGGGTCCATAGGTTTCACCAGAATACCTAAGAGGTCCATGACACAAAAATGTTCAGAACCTATGTCTTAGAGTGTACATTAGATACTACAATGTTACAAAGAAAACCATTTAATCTCCTTCTCCAATGGCCTTTAAATATGGAAGAAATTCTCATCCATCCAAGGTCATTCTAGTGAGTTCCTACCTGAAGATACAATTATGGAGTAACTGAAGTCTTCACTAGACTTACGATTTTATTAATCTTTGTATCTCAGGGAAATGTGCTGGATACAACAAAGGAAAACAATTCTGATAAATGAATGACAATCTCGCCATTATTGTGGAGTTCAAGAATAAATTCAAAACTATCTTTGGCTGCACAGAATTCTAATAATTGCTTATAATATAGGACTTTAAAGTATACAGACTATAAATGATTGACTCTCAGACTCAACCTCATTTCTAGGCTATCTCTTTGCATTGTTTACCTTCCTCCTTTCCTTATTACCACCCACTTCTCTACCCCAAGAAGAATGTTTTATATTTATATTTATAGAGAGCTTTACAATTTACAAAATGCTTTCATACATATTAACTCACATTGTCACCAAGAAAATATATCAGAGACACAAATCAGGAAAGGAAACAAAAATAGCCCTTGACCATAGTGTCATATTATGTTTCCCCTGCTCAGATATATACTTTCATTGTAACCTACTTTCTCTTCTCCAATAAGAAAAAAATATTAATTATATGCATTTCAACACTATTTACAGATTTTTTAGCAAAACAAAACAAAAATTGCTTGCCACGAATGATCTTTTCTAACATTCTATCTCCCATCTATGCATGTATTCATGCAATGTATGAATTGTATGCATTAAAAGCTTTAAAAATTCCTTTATAATCACAGATAGAACATTGTTCAAAGTCCTGTTCATTACTATCAAGAGAAGCATAACACATAAGGATGGAAACCCCACGAATTTTCAAATATATATCATGCTGACTGCATCAGTTCCTAGACCATTGCAGGGCTTCCTGCACAATGTTCATAACCACTCAAAAGCATTTGATCTAACCATACACACAGGAAAAACCAAGTGGATTAAGAATGCCAGACTTTAACCAGATTTTGATATAGGCTGTTAGACAATCCACAGAGCTATCCATAGACAGAAACTACATATGGACAACAAATTGGACTCACAATGAAACAGTAAGAGGAGATAAGACCGAATTACCATTAGGCAATTGTAGAGGTCCTTTAATGAGTTCAAACTTCTCCATAAAACAAAAGATTGTCTTTTTAATACTAATATTTTACTACAGAAAGAGTGCAGGTGAAACAATCTGGGCTGTCACGTTCAGTCATTTTCAGTCCTGTTCCACTCTAAGTGACCCCATTTGGGATTTTCTTGGCAAAGATACTGGAGTGGTTTGCCATTTCCTTCTCCAGCTCATTTTACAGATGAGGAAACTCAAGTAAAAAGGGTTAAAGTGACTTAACCCAGGGTCACACAGCTAGTAAGTGTCTGGGGCCAGATTTGAGTTCATGAAGATGAGTCTTCTTGATTCCAAGCCCAGTGCTCTAGCCACTGTGCCGTCTAGCCACCCTGGGCTGTCCTCCAATTTTTTTTTTATTTCTATGTTTGTGTGCCTTGTTGATTAGCCGACATTCTTAGAAAGGCAGCTAATAGAGTGAGAGGTAAATATGACTACCGTAGAACCTTCTGTGCCTGTGGCTATACAAGTGTATATGAGACTGTTTATGTGGTTTGAGAATCTGGGCTCATTTATACCATGGGGTGGGGGTAGGCTGGGATAATCTGTGAAGAATTTTTGCCTCATGTTTAGTGGGAGCAGCATATTTTAACAGAATAGTATGGTTGCTATTTTGTGCTTTGAAGACTGCTGGATCATAGTTAGAGATTGACAATATTTATTGGTCCAGCACCGTGCTAGGTTTTGTAGGGCATATTAAGAAGCATCTGCCAAGATCATTTCTTCTGATTAGGAGATAAGTGTCATTATCTTTTTACAGGTTTCTGTATAATGCTAAAAACTTACTGACCTTTTCTAACATTCATTAGAAATATCGCACTGATTTTAAAGGAAATTTAACTAAGCCTTAAAAAACCTGATCAAATATATATCTATGTATACAATATTTTCATATAACATGGTTTCCACTTAGTCTTTAGATTTTCTTTTCAAATAAAATATTTTTTATTTACAGACCATGCCACTCTAGCTTACAAACTTTAGATTGTCCATGTGGCTCACATGTAGGAATTATTTACTTGGCTCCCTTCTCATGCCTTGGCCCTTTGTGTTATCTATATGATTTCCTGCCCTATTATAAGATTTGATTGCACCTGACACACGGTAATTGATTGTTGGTTGATTACTGATTACTTAGTTGAAATCATTAAAACTCTTATCCTGCTATTCATATTTAAGCTTCGCAATTTTTGTATGCTTTGTTATATTAATGGTTGTTTACCTAAAAAGAGCAGGGGGGGAACCCAGCACTGTAAGTTCAAGATGGCAGTGGCATGGTTTTATGGCAGTTTTTCTGAAAAAAATTCTGAGAGTTTTTAGCAGATTATGAGCTGAATATGGACCAATAATTTAATATGGCAACCTAGAAAAATTAATGCAACATTGGACTGCCACTCATAGAACTACAGTTGCCAGAAGTAAGGAGCTTATAGTCCCTCTATGCTCTGTCCTGGTCAGAACACAGCTGGAGTGTTGGGTTAAGTTCTCAGAGTCTCAGTTTAGGAAAAATATCAATAATTTAGATTGTCCAAGGGAAAGAAACAAGCTATGAATCCTTTCCATATAAGGATTGTTTTTAAGCAAATGGGCATGTTTAGCCTGAAGAAAGGAAGATTTCAAGGAGATATGTTAGCCGTGGTTAAGTATTTGAAAGGCTATCATGTACTAAAGGGATTAGGCTTCTTCTTGTTGATCCAGGAGAGCAGAACCAGGGGCAAAGGGTGAAAGTTGCAAAAAGATAGATTTAGGTTTGATGTCAGGAAAACCTTCCTCATAATCATAGCTGTCTAAGTGTCGAATGAACTTACTTGAAGGGAGTGGATGGTAGGGATATGTTTTTGGGGTTATCAGTTGGACTAAATTGTTCCTGGGGTCTATTTTTCTCTGAAAACCTGTGATTCTGTCCTAAATAAAGAGAGAAGAAGATGAAAAGTGACAAATAGAAAAAGATGTTTTAAGATTTTTTTTTAAATAGATGCTATATACTGGTATCCATGTTAATACATAAAGTCTTAAGTATAGTGTAATTGTATCTCTTTCTTGGCATCCATCACTAGAAATAAAGAAATAGCACATAATCATTACATGAACAAGTTGGATTTTATTATGATGACATGTTTGCTATATTTAGAAATACCTTATTTTTTCATTCAGGGTTCATATTAAAAGACTTTTAAAGAGTGATTTCTACATTTTTCCTGAAAGAGAACCACAGGGTTATAGGAAGCTTTAAAATATATAAACTTCAAGTAAACTGTGGCTACATAAGCATCCTCACCATCACCCAAAAAAGAAACACAAAATATGTTCTACCCTGAAGCTCAGTGAAGTTGTAAGGTTAACAATAACAACAACAAACATTTAAGTGCTCACTACGTGCCAGTGATTATCTAAGAGCTGAAAATACAAATACAAGCAGAAAGATGGTCCTCACCATCAAGAAGCTTTTATTCTAATAGAGGAAGACAGCATACGAAAGGAAGTTTAAAAGTGGTGGCTAGGGTTAGATGAAGGTACCCAATGAGGGGACATGATAGAGAAAGTTCAGAATTTAGCCTATTAAGGAATGAGACATGGCTGGTCTTTCCCACCCCCCAAAAAATGAAGATTCTGGGAGGAGCCATACAATTAGAAAGAGAAGCAGTGTATGAATTCCAGGGCTAAGGTGAGCTTCCAGGATGAAGAGGTTTCTAGGGCATGGTAGAGAGAGTCTGGAGTGCAGCCTGGAAAGGAGTGAGATGTTAGTAAATGGTCTTCATTTATCTTAGCATGAGTGGACTAAGAGAAAAGAACAGGTTTAAGTATTGAATACATATGTATGTGTGTTTCTCAAATTACCTTTTTTATTTCTACTATTCTCCAATAGTATTTTAAATGAAAAAGATAATAGGAAACTATTGTCCTTCAACCATTTGTGATATGATCACCACTAATAAAAATTTTTAGTACTATAAGAAGTAAAGTATAAAATTCACAAAGGATTTGAGTCCCTGGTGTGTACTATATCCATGTGCCAATCTTACAACATAGCTGTTACAATTCAGAATCTGTCCTCTCTTTGTAATGGGAGTCATAGGGTTTTGGATGAAGTATTTTCCATGAATTGTTTATAATTCATTTACACTTACAGGAAATTCAAAATCTGTAATTAGAAGAAATAGCTTCCTAAACTGTGAACCTACAACTCATATATACACTGAGAGACAACGTGAAAACATATTAGGAATGAAACACAAGGACATATCTGGAAAACCATGCTATTATCCTAGAGAGATTGAAGCTCTGCTCACAAAGAAGGGAGGGGATGTATTCTGTGATTTCTCACACAAACATTGAAAGTCCCCCCAATTGTGGCTTCCTCATCAAAACAATGAAGTGTCATTGGCATTTCTCCTCAAAGGAAAGAATTAATTAAACAGCCTCTATGGGGATCTGGCTACTAACAATGCTACCTCTGACATAAGACCCCTTTACCTTGGGTCTGAATTGCACTGAGTTCTACTATGAATGCTTTTGTCCTAAACACTCATCTAGTTTTCTCCTATGTGACATGAGTTTCCATATCACAGGACCACAATTAGCCTCTCACTCCTTTCAGAGGATTTGTATAGTCCATTTTTATAAAAGGAACCCAAAGCATTCTGCAAACACATCATTGACCCTTACTGATATAATTGTTGTCCTGATTTTACGTGGTGACTACAAGACTGCCTCTCAGACATAACCTTAGGCAAAGAGATCCTGTCATCTTAAATCACATCCAGGAGGGAATATTCTTGGCTGAAGGGAAAGTTCCAGGGCCAAAAAGCTGCAAGAGTAGTTAAAGGAAAGGGGCTCTGGTGAACTCTATTTAAGCAAGGATGTGTTCATTTGTTTTTGTAGTGCCTTGCTTTGTTCAAAAGATACATGTTTAGGAAAGTGTATGAAGTAGTGTTTATTCAAGTCAGGCTGGTCAAGTTTATAGGCCTCTTCTCAGAATGATGTTTTTAAATGAATAAAATAAA
Organism: Trichosurus vulpecula; assembly: GCF_011100635.1. Taxonomy (NCBI): domain Eukaryota; kingdom Metazoa; phylum Chordata; class Mammalia; order Diprotodontia; family Phalangeridae; genus Trichosurus; species Trichosurus vulpecula. The sequence goes on along the minus strand of NC_050579.1, from coordinate 147,755,169 downwards.
ATACATGTGATTTAAAAAAAGCCAATTATACAGAAAAATAGTTATCAAAATTTTTTTGTAAAAATTTATGTACCTCAGGTTAGTGACTCTTATTTCAAAGGAAGCCTGTGGTAGGATGAAAAATGCTTCGACTACATTCTCAATTCATCTCTTTTGTGAATTTGAGTTTGGGTAAACTGAGTTTTCATAAGGCAGAACCCACATACATATAATACACAGATAGTTGTCTTGGATTTTTTAAAAAATTACATCAATATTGTGAATTAAGTTTTGTAAAAAGTTTACCGTCCCAGAATAGTGATTTGACTCTTATTCACATCCTTTAAATACTGCAGAAAGAGCTTGTTCAATTCTGCTGACTAACTCAATTACAAATTTATATTACCTAACCTCAACTCAGCCCTAACTGCTTCATGGAAATTCTTTTTATCTTCCCTATTGAACTTCCTATAGCATTCACAATTATGTTGGTTCCAAAGCTTCTCTTCTCTCTTGAAGTAACCTGGCCACTCCTTCCCCTCTCTCTCTTAGTGCTTGCTGTATCTGTAAGGCAAGTGTCACAATATTGATAGTGACCATGAATATGCCTGTATAGTCCTGTATTGCAGAACATAAGAGATTCTCCATATAGAAGGCAGAAGAAGTAAAACATTTATTCAGACACCAGAGGATCATATCCCAAAACCAGTAACTCCAATTGAACATAGCAGCAATTGTATACCCAAACCAGTAAGTCCACTTCATTATAATAGCAAGGAACTTAAAACACAATATCCCAGCAGGGAGCCAAGCCATCCTGTAACTGTCCCCTTGCCTTCCAGTAAACACTCACTCACAAATCCTAGTTGTCTACTTGCCTGTATCTTCTCTTCCTACAGTTCTGAGAGCTTGCATTTCTGAGATCTCTTGCAGTTCTCAGTGTTCCTTCAATTCTGAGAGTATATATACCCCCTTTTAGGGCCTGAGTGCTTCACACCTCTCCTGACCTAATTAGCAAAAGGGTGTGGGCTTTCCTACAAACAAGCCTCCCCAATCAAGCTTCCCTTAACTAGCTCCACCTGAGGCCTATTAAGGGGATTAATGGGCTGGGAAGATCTTCGCTCACATTAATGCCACACTTGCCTCATACTACCCTAAGAAAATGAAGGACACATATTATAAACTCCTTCTCCCCCTCAATTTTGTGCTCAAAATACCCTTAGTAGCATATCCCGTTCTTTCTTACTTTGATCCAGTCTTTGATAAAGAGATAGTCTTTCACTTTGCCCAAATCAATCCCTCTAATTGTGCTCTTCATTCTACCCCTTCCTGTCTCTTCTGGGCTCTTGTTCCAGTAATGGTTCCTTTTCTTTATAATTGTCAAAATGTCTTTATCTACTGATTTTTTCCCTGTTGCTTACAAACATGCCTAGACCTCCCCTATTTTTTAAAAAAAGTCTTTATTTGGTGCTGCCAATCCCCTCAGATATCAGATGTCTTCCCTTTCACTGACAAATTCTGAGAAAAAGGTATCTGTTTCTTGATTCCCCTTGCTCATATCTCTCTTACTTGGCAGCTTTTTGTGATCTGGCTTCCAAGCCTACCACTCAACTGAAGTTGCTCTCACCAAGCTTGCCAATATTCTTATTACTGCTATATCCAATGAACTTTTCTCAGTCTTTATTCTTTTTGCCATTCAAAAACACGGAACACTGTGGTCCATCCTCTTCCCCTGGAAGTTCCCCCCTCTCTAGATTTTCCTGCCATTGTTATCTCTTGTTTCTCCTCCCACCTGTCTAATGACCCTTTCTCACTGGCTTTTGCTGAATTCATGGTCTACCTCTGTATGCCTGATTATGTCCCAGAGCAACATTTGCTTCAACTATTGGGGGCCATACAGGATAGCTGCCTTAAAATGCTAAAAAGGTTTTCATATTGAAGGGAGTTTAGTCTTATTCCATTTGGCCTTAGAGGGCACAACTAGAAACACTGAGTAGAAGTTGCCAAGAAGGAGATTCAGGTTTAACGTAAAGAAAAGCTTCTCAATAATTAGTGCTATCCGAAGGTGAAATTGGCTGCCAAGGAGATAAAGGGTACAATAGATAGAATACTGGGCCTGGAGTCAGAAGACCTCAGTTTAAATTGGCATCAGACAATTACTAGCTATGTGACTCTGAGCAAGGCACTTATTCTCTATCTGCTCAACTGTAAAGTGGGAAAAGTAATAGCATTTACCTTCCAGGTTGTTGCAAGGATCAAGTGAGATATCTGTAAAGTGCTCAGCACAGTGCATGGAACCTAGTAGGCACTCAATAAGTTGCTTGTTCCATTTCTGTTCCCTAATGCATTCCTCTTCAAGCAAGTCTTCAAAAAATACTAGATGATCACTGACAGGGTTGGAGTGAAAAGTCTTTTTTCCAGTATGGGTGGAACTACATGGTGACTACCGAGATTTCTTCCAAACCGGAAATTCTATGATTCTCTTTTTTTCTCTCTCTACAATCTCTTGAAAACATCAATACCTTTGGGTTAAATTATAGCTTCCATGAAGATTACTCCCAAATCATCAGATGTCTGCTGGACCTATCCACTTGGATGTGCCATAAGCATCTCAAAAACATGTTCAAAATGGAAAATTATCTTTCTCCCTGAACTGCTTCTCCCCCTAACTTCCCACTCTCTATTGATAATACTACTATTGTTCCAATCAAATAGCTTAGTAACCTTGGAATTATTCTTAAATCTTTACTTTCCCTTTCCTCCCCCATAACCAATGAGTTTCCAAGTCTTGACAATTCTGTGTTCACAACATCTTCTGCATATGTCTTATTCTTTCAATATACATGGCCACTAGCCTATTTTAAGCCCTTATCACCTTTTATGGGAATTGCTGTAATAGTGGGTTCCCTCCAACCAGTCTTCATCCTTTTCTAATCTACCTTTGATATATCTGTCAAAGTAATACACCTAAAGTACAGGCCTGGCCATGTCTCTTCCCCGTTCATGAAAAGGTACCCTGACCCGCCTATTGCCTTTATGATAAAATAGAAACTCCTCTCCTTGGCATTCAAAACTCTCTATTATATGACTCTGAATCATGTTTCTGGACACACTTCACACAGTATCACCTCGCACACAATCTGTGTTCTAGCCAACTGGTCTACTTGTCCTTTACTGTATGTGACATTCCATCTTTTTCCTTTCACAAGCTGTCTCTCATGCCTGTCATAGTCTTCCTCCTCATTCCTACGTCTTGGAATCCCAAATCCTTTCATGACTTAGTTCAAGACTCATGTCCTATAGGAGGTAGCTGGGTGGTGTAGTGGATGGTGTTCTGGATTTAGAGTCAAAAAGACCTGAGTTTTAACCGTGGCTACAATAGTGCCTGATATAAAGAAGGTGATAAATAAATAACTAGCATTGATAGAGCACTTTATGGCTTGCAAAGCAATTTACATATTTTAACCTCATTTGATCCTTACAAGAGCTCTGTGAGGTAGGTATTATTATTCCCACTTTATACATTAGGAAACCAAAGCTTAGAGGTTAAATGACTTGCCCAGGATCACAGAGTGTAACAACAAACCTACTTGCTGCTATTGTGGTTGTGTAAGACCAGTAACACCAGCACACAGGAGGGCTGCCAGCACAGATTCTTTGATCTGCTTTTCTAAGGAAAGCAACTTTAAGGGGTTTACAATCTCACTTTAATTAAACATACATATATCATTCACTTAGCTCAAGGGAAAAAGTCAGCACCCTGAACTTCAGAGCAAATATAAATAGAAATTACAGAGAAAATATAAACAGAGCAAATAACACAAATCAACAGACAGTCCTTTAGCTGTCTGACCAAAGCTATACATACATAGTTACCAGAGAGAGAAGCACCAACATCTAAGTTTTCAAAGCCTAGGGGCTCCTTAATGGCTACCAAGAGTCTTCACACCAACACTCTTCTAATGAGTGAGCCTCAAACAAAATGCTAACCTCAGAAAACATGTACACTTCTTCAGAGTCAGAGTTCTTCACACCTCTCCTGACCTAACTAGTAAAAGGGTGTGGGCCCTCCTACAAACAAACTCAAGACTCAATCAAAGGCACTTGATAGCCTTAGTTCTGAGAAGCACTCCAAAACAAAAGACAACAAAAAGTCTCACTTTGCTTGCCATTACATGTAGCTAGTAAGTATTTGGAGGTGGATTTGAACTCAGGTCTTTATGAGTCCAAGTCCAGCACTCTATCCACTATGGAACCTGGTTCCCTCTAAATAAATGCTTGTTGGTTGGTCCATTGATCATTCTCCCCAACATATGTTAGGAAATGACAGGATAGGACTTAGCTCTCCCCCAGATGAATCTACCTACATGAATAGGCCTGGGAAGTAGCCCTAAGTAAAGTGAACAATAATACCAGACAGGTCCCTGAGGAACTTCCTAGATTAAAAAAAATAGAAAAATTTAGGAATCTACTGAGTCTTTAAACCTACTGAGAGTGCTGACATGAACTAGAAATGAACTGCCAGATAATGGGGAAGAGAAGATATTGGGTTGTGAAATTTACTTAATCCAACCTGGTTGAGGAACAGAGAAGTGCTTAGAAGGCAAAAGGAAAGGTGTATTCCTGTATCTCTTTCATATTTGTATCCCTAGCACTTTGCACAGTGCCTGGCACAGAGAAAGCTCTTAAAAATACTTTTTCATGTATGCATTTATTCATCCCTGGAAGAAATATCATGAGTGCAGAGGTAATGGGAAGCGCAGTAAAAGGAAATATTTCAGAGATTTATTCTGGTCTAGATAGATATATTTTGAGCTATAACTTTATTCAGCCATGATAAGATTTCTGAAATATTCTTTCACTACAAGGTCCCTCATCAGAGGGCGAGAAGGCTTCCAGAGCATCATGGTGATGGTGGTTTCAGGGTGAGAAGATTGCTGGAGCTTGGTGGAGGGGGAAATCCTGAAGGTCAAGAGCGGGATCTAGAAAAGAATGAAAAAGTGATCTAATGAGGAACTTGAAACAAGAACAAGAGTAAAGGAAATCAATTAATTCTATGATAGGAAGAAAAGATGGTCTGGTCATAGGGCAAAATCTAGGGTGGCAGGTAAAAGTACCAAAGAAATGCACAGTTTAAAAAGAAAATGGGCTGTCACATGGCTAGAGTAGGGATAATTTGTGGACAATCTGAGTCTCCACAGGTATCTTTGAAATGTCAAGATTTCTTTTAATGATTATGTTCCTTTCTTTAAACCATTCTAGTGTTTCTTGTCAATTCTCAATTATCATTTCTGGAGGTAAGTCCTACATGATTAATCACCTTGCTTTCCATTCCAATAGTTATTTTAAGTCAATTTTCTTCTCTCTATTCTCTCTGTTCATTACATTGTATTTTTTCTTACTCATTTCCCCCTTTTTATCAATCTACTTTATGGTTTATGTGATGCTATCCCTGAGGCATGTTTTTTTTCCTAGTCCCTTTTTTCTCTTTGTTATCACATGTTTATTCTATTCAGCACATTACTTAGTACTCTAATGAGATGGAAGGATTTAGCTACTATCTTGTCCCAATTCTCCCTCCTTCCTCCTCTTTTAATTGCTGTTTTTTATGTGCTCTCCCAGTGCCAAAAACAGTTTAGCCAAATTCAGACCAAAGAGAATAGACAATGCTGTTCCAAGATAGTAAAGTTAAAGGACAGGTCCTTTATGTTAACAACTGGTAAAATACAAAAGTAGTAAGTAACATATTATCAGTAATATTAGGCAGTTTTGCAGCTAGGTGGTACAGAGGATAGAACATAACACCAGGAGGCAAGAAGAACTGAGCTCAAATTCTTCCTCAAACATTTACTATCTAGCCATGTGACCTGACAAATTTCTTGATCTCTCTATATCTATTTCTTCCTCTGTAAAATCAGGATAATAATAAAATCTGTCTCACTGGGTTGTTTCATGATGGAAAATGCTATCCATATCCAGAGAAAGAGTTATGGAGTCTGAATGAGTATCGAAGCATATTATTTGCTCTCTCTTTTGTTTTGTTTCTTCTTTCTTGTGGTTCATTCCATTGATTATAATTCTTCTTTCCAACATGACTAATATGAAAATATGTTTAATGTGAATGTATATATAGAGCCTATGTCACATTGCATGCTGTCTTGGGGAGGTATGAGGGGAGGGAAGGGGGGGGAAAATTTGGAGCTCAAATGCTTGTGGAACAGAATGTTGTAAACTAAAAAATAAATGAATTTAAATTTAAAAAGATAATTGAAGTTTAGGCCTCTCATAGTAGGGGCCAATGGCAAGTTTATACAATTCATTGATATTTTTTGTTGCTTCTACTAGGTGATTGTTCAGGATAGGTTGTAATGAGGGACTGCACCACATTGATAAAATCATATGAGATTGATCATTCGACAAGCATTTATTAAGCACCTACTATGTATCAGGCACTACACTGAGCACTGGCAATGCAAAGAAAGGCAAAAGACAGCTCCTGCTGTCAAGGAGCTCACAGTCTAATGAGGAAAAAAAACCATAAAAGTAATATGCACAAAATGGAGGTAATCAATAGAGGGAAGGAACTAGCACTAAGAGGGATAAAGAAAAGCTTCTTACATAAGATGGGATTTTGGCTGGGGTTTGAAGGAAATCAAGGAAACCAGAAGGTGGAGAAAAGGAGGGAGAATATTTCAGGCATAAGGGACAGTCAGTGAAAATACCCAAAAGTGAGAGATGGAGTGTCTTGAACTAGGAAGAGCAAAAAGGTCAGTCAGTGTCACTGGATGGCAGAGTATATAGTGGGTAGTACAGTGTAAGAAGACTTGGAAGGTAGGTGGGGATCAGGAATGCCAAACAGAAGATTTCATATTGGTACCGTAGGGAGCAACTGGAGTTTGTTGAATTATGGAGAGGATAACATTGTAAGATCTGTACTTTGGGAGCAGCTAAATGGAGGGTTGACTGAAGAGAGAGAGGACAGGCAGGGAGATGAAGCAAAAGGCCACTGCAATAGTCCAGGCATTGGACTGAGATGATGAGGGCATGCAGTAGGGTGGTGGCAGTGTCAGAGGAGAGAAGGGGGCATATACAGCAAATGTTACAAATGTAAAATTGATAAGCCTTGGCCACACATCATATATGAGGGGTGAAAGAGAATTGTGGAGTAGGAGATAACTCCTAAATTGTGAGCCTGGTTGATTAGGAGAATACTGGTACTCTCAATGTGCCCTATCCAAATTTCAGTTATACACACGCATAAACACACACACACATACGTATATATCTACACATACTACATATATATATCATATGAGATAAGATAGAGTGATAATGATAAATCTTTAGAAATAGGAAGAAATGGAGAAAATTGGTAAGATTGGATAAGAAGATTTTGGATAGCTTTTTGGTAGTATAAAAAGTTGGTCTATTTCCATAGTAAGAACAGAATTACCATCCAGGTGTTATAGTTAAATATCTGGAATTTGCTTTTCTTCTGTGGCACATCATACAAACTAAAAGAATTAATTTCCTATATCTTTCTTTACAGAATAAAGCTGGAAAATTGAAAGAAGGACTTTGTTCCCCAGAATGAAGGGCAATGATATCCTGAACCTGCCCCGCATCAGCTCAAAGACATGATTGTGAGATTTTTAGTGTGAGCATTTACACCTCAGAATTAGCAGAGTGATATATTGTAGCTTTATTGTTTTGCTCATTGTCTAGACTTAAGAAAGTGAGAGAGAAAATTTTAATCATGTTGATTAAATTTAAATGTATTGGGGGCACATGCCCCCCTGCCCTGGAGAGCAAATTGTTGAGAATTTACTAGCACATCCCTCAGGAGTGAAGAGGGGAAGTGGATAAAACTTTGGAGGTAACGGTGAGAAACATCTCAGAGATTATTAAAAGCAGCATTGATGGTCTTAGGAGGTCATTTCTTGGATGTGGATAAGACAGGCATTGATATGAAAGAAAAGCATCTTCATACTCTGAAAGCAAATCCAAGGGTTAATGATGGCCTCCCTCTGAACATGTAAAGCAAGACCCAAGAACTCACCCTGAGTACAATCTGACATCACACTCCCCGATAGAAACTTTGTTCTCTTCACCCTTAGGGGATAAGAAACAGTGGGGAGACACAAACACATATAAGAGTTTCTATTTGGCAAAACACAAAGTTCAAGGAAACCTTTGCTTTTGAAAGTTGCTTTTTATGTTATAAAAGATCTAAAGCTATTAGACCTAGTGGCAATACATAGGGGAAGGAAGCCACTTAAATACAGTCATAGCTCCGCTAATGGAAGCATTGTTCAAAGTAAGTGCTTCAGATAGTGAGCCTTGGTTTTGCTCCCAAAGCAGCATTTACCTGGGAGAAAAGACACTGACCTTTGCCTGGCATTGGGCAAATGTTGTAGTGCATTTAGTAAGACCATGGTGAAAATTTATCTGAGCTACTTTTCTTTTTGTTATCATTCAATAATGGTATCTTTCGCCTCATCCTTATTTCTTCTCTTAGCTGTATGTGATGGTTTAAAATGCTGCCCTATTATTGCCATGGTATGTCACCTGAGAAATTCATAAAATAGGACTATAACCAAGAAGTTATAATATGACTTAAAGATGAATACCTCCCTTATTGTTTCTCTTCTTTTTCTTCCTTCTTCTTCTTTAGAATTACTATTACTAATATTATACTACTACTACTACTACTACTACTACTACGGCTGCTGTTACTGCAGCTGTGGCTGCTGCTGCTTCTGCTGTCTAGCATTTATATAGCACTTTGTGATTTGCAAAGGATTTTGCTTCATTATTTAGGATTTATTTCATTATCTCACTTGATCCTTACAACAATCCTTTATGATAGGTGATATTGTTATGCCAATTTTACAGATAAAACTGAGGCTGAGAGAAGGTAAGTGACATACCCAGGCTCACACAGCTAGTAAATGTTCAAGGAAAGTTTTGACCACAGGCTTCCTGACTCCAAGTTCAACATTCTATCCACTGAACCATCTACTTGCCTCTATAAATTTGCTATCAATTGCCTTGCATTCTAAATATTTGTGTATGTGTCCTTCCTCCCTAAACTAGGTTAAAATTTCTTGATAGGGAAAATGTCTAATGTTTCTTTAGATCTTACATAGTATTTAGCATAGTGCCTCTTGCACTGTGGCTACTCAATAAATATTTGTCTAGTGAATGAATGAAAATACCATGTGCTCCCTCTTTGCTATCAAAGCTGCTTTGTAAGGAAATACTACCAATTGCTTTGTGATTTATTTCTGGCTTTCAGGTACAAGTCTCAAATCTGGGTGTAAATCATGCCTGTGATACATGTTTTCAGTGGCCAAGGCATCTTTCTAAAATGGTAAGCTTCAGAGCAAGGGCAAATTGGCATGGACAAAGGGAATATTCAACAGTAAAGACAAAATATTAATTTCTTATACAGCCCTGTTCTTTGATCTTAGAGTTTTCATTGATGATTATTAAGTTAATATAAAAATAAAATTTAAAAATAGAGAAAACAACTCCTTACTGGGTCCCCCAGAGACATTTCATAAGCTTCCTTCAAAAATCCCATTATTTTTCTGTAAGATTGCCTCCCTTATATCTTGTAATTGTTTCCACCTACTCACAGCCTTGCCCATTATTGGCCCATTCTTTCTCAAGATATTGATGCAGAAAAACACTACTTTGCCAAAATAACTCCTGGCACAAATCACATCTCTATCATTTTCTTTCTTTTTTTTGAGGGGGGAAGGCAGGGCAATTGGGGTTAAATGTCTTGCCCAAGGTTACACAGCTAGTAAGTGTGTCAAGTGCCTGAGGCTGGATTTGAACTCAGGCCCTCCTGGCTCCAGGGCTGGTGCTCTACTCATTATGCCACCTAACTGCCTCTCAATCATTTTCTATCAGGGATCCCTAAGCATGCTTGTTTCTTCTTATTGGATAGCAAATCCATTCAAATAAACACCTTATCTGAGGGTTGATTTATTTTTTCTTTAGCTCAGCTCCCTTTAAATTTTAGTCAAATTGACCACTTCCTCCCCTAATTCAGATCAGTGCCTGCACCTAAATTCCCTTCTTTGTTCCCATGCAAATTCAACCATTTCCAAGTCAGGAAACACTAGCACTATTGAAAAGCTGCCCACAGCTAAAGATCATACAGATGATCACATGTGTGAGTGAGATTATCCCAAATGCTAGGATTTAGAAGAGTAGATGCTTAGCATCAAGCTGAGGAAGTCAATTTGGGAAATAGGCTATTTGTTTGACTTTAAATCCATTTAGATTCCAGATTCGAGGACTCTTTACTAACTTTGGGTCATGCTTGCATGTTTCCCCCTTAATATATCAAAGCTCTTATACTACAAACTTTTCAGTCTACATCTGGCATGTATCTCCTACATCTAACACTCACCTGTTTTCTGCCTAGTGATCAAAGATCCTTTTAGCCTCTGCTTCCTTTTGGACTCCAACCCTCAAAACATTGGCACATGGCACCAGTAGGCTAAGTCATCTCTAATGGTATAAAAAAGATGAGTCATCATGTAGGATTTATTCCAGGAATGCAAGGCTGGTTCAATATTAGGAAAACTATCAGCATAATTGATCATATCAACAACAAAACTAGCAGAAACCATATGATCATATTAATAGATGCAGGAAAAGCCTTTGACAAAATACACCACCTATTATTATTAAAAACACTAGAAAGCATAGGAATAAATGGAGCCTTCCTTAAAATTATAAATAGCATCTACCTAAAACTAGCAACAAGCATTATTTGTAATGCAGATAAGCTAGATGCATTCCCAATAAGATCAAGGTGAAACAAGGATGTCCATTATCACTCCTACTATTCAATTTGGTACTAGAAACATTAGCTGTAGCAATAAGAGAAGAAAAAGAAATTGAAGGAATTAGAATAGGCAAAGAAGAAACTAAATTATCACTTTTTGCAGATGATATGATGATTTACTTAGAGAATCCTAGAGAATCAAGTAAAAACTACTTGAAATAATAAACGACTTCAGCAAAGTTGCAGGATATAAAAAAAACCCACATAAATCCTCGGCATTCCTATACGTTACTAACAAAGCCCAACAGCAAGAGATAGGAAGAGAAATTCCATTCAAAGTTACTATAGACACTATAAAATATTTGGGAGTCTATCTGCCAAGACAAACCCAGGGCCTATACGAACATAATTATGAAACACTTTTCACACAAATAAAGTCAGATCTAAATAAATGGAAAAATATCAGTTGCTCATGGTTAGGCAGAGCTAATATAATAAAAATGACAATTTTACCTAAATTAATCTATCTATTCAGTGCCACACCAATCAAACCACCAAAAATTATTTTACTGAGTTGGATAAAATAATAACAAAATTCATCTGGAAGAACAAGAGGTCTAGAATATCTAGGGTATTAATGAAAAGAAATGCTAGGGAAGGTGGCCTAGCCATACCCGATATTAAACTGCATTACGAAGCAGCAGTCATCAAAACTACCTGGTACTGGCTAAGAAACAGAGTTGTGGATCAGTGGAATAGGTTAGGTACACAAGACACAGTAGTCAATGACTATAGCAATCTACTCTTTGATAAACCCAAAGAATCTAGCTTCTGGGCTAAGAATTCACTATTTCACAAAAACTGCTGGGAAAATTGGAAAATGGTAGGGCAGAAACTGGGCACAGACCAATATCTTACACCATATACCAAAATAAAATCAAAATGGGTTCATGATTTAGGAGTAAAGGCAGATACTACAAGCAATTTGGGAGAGCAAGGAATAGTTTACCTATCAGATATATGGAAAAGCAAAGAATTCATGACCCAACAAGAGATAGAGAGCATTACAAAATGCAAAATGGATAATTTTGGTTATGTTAAATTGAAATGTTTTTGTATAAAAATGTCAATGCAGCAAAGATTAGGAGGGCAGCAGAGAATTGGGAGAAAATTTTTACAACCAGTGTCTCTGATAAAGGCCTCATCTCTAAAATACACAGGGAACTGAGCCAAATTTATAAGAATACAAGTCATCCCCCAATTGAGAAATGGTCAAAGGATATGAATAGGCAGTTTTCAGAGGAAGAAATCAAAATATCTATAGGCATATGGAAAAATGCTCTAAATCCCTACTGATTAGAGAAATGCAAATCAAAACAGCTCTTAGGTACCACATCTCTCCTGTAAGATTGGCTAAAACGACAAAACAGGAAAATGAAAAATGCTGGAGAGGATGTGGGAAAATTGGAACTTTGTTACATTGCTGGTGGAGTTGTGAATTGATCCAGCCATTTTGGAGAGCAATTTGGAACTATGCCCAAAGGGCTATAAAAATGTTCATACCCTTGGACCCAGCAATACCACTTCTGGGGTTGTATCCCAAAGAGATCACACAAGTGGGAAAAGGACCTGTATGTACAAAAATATTTATAGCAGCTCTTTTTGTAGTAGCAAAGAATTGGAAATCAAGGGGATGCCCAGCAATTGGGGAATGGCTGAACAAGTTGTGGTATATGAATGTAATGGAATAATATTGTGCTATAAGAAGTAGGGAACAGATGGACTTCATAATAACCTAGAAAAACCTACATGATATTATGCTGAGTGAGTGGAGCAGAACTAGGAGAACATTATAAACAACCACAGATATATGGATTCTGTGATGACTAACCTTGATAGACTTTGCTCTTCTCCACAACACAAGGTGCCAAGACAACTCCAGAGGACTCACGATGAAGAATGCTATCTACATCCAGAGAAAGAACTATGGAGTCTGAATGCAGATTGAGGCACAGTTTATGCTCGCCTTTTTTCCATTTGTTTTTTTCTCTTTTGTTTTTGTTTTTGGGTTTTTTTTGGTTCTGTTTCTTCTTTCTCATGAATCATTCCATTGGTCATAATTCTTCTTCACAACTTGACTAGTGTGTAAATAAGTTCAATGCGAAGTTATACGTAGAAGATATATAGGATTCCATGCCATCTTGGGGAGGGAAGAGAAGTGGGGGAAGAAAATCTGGAACTCAAAATTATGTAGAACCGAGTATGGTAAACCAAAAATAAAAAATCTCAAAAAAGAATGCAAACTCCTGGAGAGCAAGAACTGTATTTCTTACATCTCCAGTACTTAGGCCAGTGCCTGCGCACAATACGTGCTTAATAAATGCTTATTGACTTGGAAAAAAAAAAGATTCGTCATAGAAGCCTCCCCCATGGACAGTTTTTGCCCTCTGGACATGATAGTGTGAGGAAGGGGTAAATATTACCAAAAAATTCATTTCCAAATGCCATAGAACTTCACTGACTTGGATTGAATTTTATTCGATAATAAATTCAGAGTCTGTTCTAGTTATTATGAAAGGGTTTCTATGGAGGTCATAGAGCTAGAGTATATAGGACTTCAGAAACCATCCATTTCAATTTTCTCTTTTTGTTTATTTGGTTGCAACCTTACTTTTTTAATTTAAATTTTTATTCTGAACTTAAATAAAAAAAATGAATGTTTTTTATTGTATTGTATGTATTGGGAGAACATGGAAAGATGACTGTGTATGAAATTAGGAATACCTTCCATACCACTTGCTTTTAAAAATGTGTATAAGTAATTAAACTTTTAAAACTTCTCTGCTTCTCTGTTTCCTTCTGAATTGTTACTTTCAAAACTCATCTGTAATCTGCTTCCTTTTGAACTACTTTCTCTTTTGTGCAATTTATTAAAAAATGTTTCAATGGCCCTTCTTTTTTTTCTTTGCAATACCATTATTTTCATCCTACCCGCTCAGCTGAAATAGAAAAAACTAATTGCAACAAATAAGCATTATCAAGTAAAGCATACTTTGATTATGTTCAAAAATGTGTGTATATACATATACATATGCATGTACATACAGACATACACATATGTGTGTGTGTATCTTCCCACCTTTTGTCTATTAGCTCTCAGGAAATGGAAAACATGTTCCATCATAGGTCCTCAAGAGACATGGTTAGTACTTGTGTTGATTCATAAGTCTTTTAAAGTAGTATTTCTTTAAATTGTTATACAAATTGTTCTTAATCTGCTTGCTTCACTCTATATCAGTTCCTACTTCCAAGGATTTCCTGAATCTTTCGTTATTTCTTATGTTGCAATAAGATTTCATCACATTCATTTACAACAATCTGTTCAGTCATTCCCCAGTTGATGGTCACGTCTTTGGTTTCCAGATCTCTCCTCTCCCATCTACTCCTTCCTTCTTCCTTTTAATCCCTCCTTCAGGATCAGGGAGTTTGTTTTGCTTGTGACTATTTTCCTGCTCAGTAATATAGTTTCTTCTAACACCCAGCCCCATAGCCACCTGTTTTTCTACTGAATCACAATGACACTTAACTCGGTGTTTTTGTGTGTTTAATTCTCCTTTGTCTGGTTTAGATAGGAATAGATAGGAATAAGGTTCACCTAATGCCTGCTCCTCCTACTCCTCCATCCATGTTTCTACACTCTTCTCTTAAACCCCAATTGTGAAAAATAAGACCTACCCCATTTTTCCTCCTTTCAATATTAGTATTCTTTTGATCCTCCCTTTTCTTTCTCCTCTTCAAATACATCTACATCTCTAGGTTCCTCTGCATTTAAAGTTCTTATTTTGTATTTGTCTTTTCAGTAGAAATATATGAAAATCTTCTATTCTATTAGTGATGCGTATTTTCCCCAGTAGGATGATATTCAGCTTTGTGGGTTATATTATTCTTGGTTGTAAGCCTAAATCTCTTCTATTTTGTAATATCATACTCCAAGATCCCCTCCCATGTTAGTAGAAGCTTCCAGGTCTTGTAAAAGCTTGACTGGGGATCCTTAGTCCTTGAACTCTTTCTTCCTGACTGCTTGCAGTGTGTATTTGTGCATTTTTAATCTTTAATGAAATTATCTATCTTTTCTATGGTTTGTTCTTTGACACACTGATTCTTTAGAATTAAGCTTTCATCAGTTGATATTTTAGGCAATCAGAGTTAAGTCACTTGCTCAGGGTCACATAGCTATTAAGTGTCTGAGGCTAGATTTGAACTCAGGTCCTCCTGACTGCACCACCTAGCTGCTTCTCTTCAGTCAATCTTAATAATTTTTAAAGCAACTGTTTAATATAATTTTATTTCATGATGGTCAGTAAAGTATGTCTAAGAAGTATATGCGTTTCCATATTTGTTTGTGAGATTTTCATGTCCTAAGATGCGATTGATTTTAATAAAGCTGTCATGAGGAACTGTGTATATGTATGTGTATGTATGTATGTATCTGTCTATCTATCTATATGTGTACATATATACATAAACACATATATGTGAGTATATATATGCTCCTTCTTATTTCCATTAAATTATTGCCTGAGATCTACAACTTTTATTTTTTCTAAAATTTCATTCAGGCCTTAACTTCTTTCTTTTTTAAGTTTTTAGTCAGTTTTATCTATGGTTGATAAGGATAAATTGAAATCTTTCATTATTGTAGTTTCATTGTCTATTTTTCCTTGTAATTCCTATTTTCTTTAAGTTTTTAGAAGCTACAGCACTGGGTGTATATTTGTTAAGTATTGAAATCAACTCACTATCTATGTTACCTTTCATCAAAATGTAAATTCCTTGATATTGCTTTCTCTGAAATCGTAATTATTAATATTGCTTTTCTGTTTTCAGCTAAAGTATAACACATTTTGCTCCAACACTTTATTTTAAATCTGTGTGAGTTTTTGATCTTTCAAGAGTATTTCTTATGAACAGTACTTGGATTTTGCTTTCTAATTGATTCTACTGACTTCTTCCATTTTATGGGTACATTCATCCAACTTATATTCAGAGTTATGATAGTTAACTGTTTTTTTTTTCCTCTCCATTTTGTTCCCATATAATTTCTCTTCTTCATACTTCTCACTCCCTGTTTTTTCCAAAGGTATTGCCTTTTTGTTTCCCTTTTAACCTCTACACTATCCCTCCTTCTTCAAGTACAGAGTTTGGCTTTGTTGCTACTGTTATTTTTGTTTATGACTAATTACTCCCTAAATCTACTCTCTCTTTTATATTCTCTTTTTCCCTCTTCCCATTCCTATATTGCTGAGTTGAATGCATTTTTACACCAAACTCATTGTATGTGTTCTGCTCTCCTTTGACTAGATCAAATGAAAGCGAAGTTCAAGTTACAAACATTCCCCCCATCTCCTTCCAGGCTTTGAAAGAGTTCTACTTGCACATCCAGATACTCTGTGTTAACAAGTTCTCTGATCTTTATTTCCCCCAATGTCCTACTCCCCCCATTCTTTTTTCTTACAATATCTTCGAAACATAACAAAGCTATTTAAATAAACATTTAAAATGAGAGACACATGTGGAGTAGAATTTATTATGCTTCAGCTATATTAAAAAAAAGCAGGGATAGCAATCATGATCTCAGGCAAAGTTAAATTTAAAATAGATTTAATTAAGAGAGATTAGCAGGGAAACTACATCATGTTAAAAGATACCATAGATAATGAAGTAATATCAATACTAAACATACATGGACTGAATGCAATAGCATTTAAATTCTTAAAGGAAAGGTAAATCAATTACATGTGAAAATAGCAAAACAATAACAATGCGGGATTTCAACCTTCCCATCTCAGAAATAGATAAATCTAACCAAAAATAAGTCAGAAAGAAGTCAGGGAGATTAACAAATCTTAGAAAAGCTAGATCTGATAGACATCTGGAGAGAAGTGAATGGGAATAGAAAGGGACATACCTTTTTCTCAGAAGTACATGGCACCTTTACAAAAATTGATTATATATTGGATCATAAAAACTTTATAGTTAAATACATAAAAGCAGAAATATTAAATGCATCCTTTTCAGATGACGATGTGATAAAATTACATTCAATAAAGGCCCACGGAAATGTAGATTAAAAATTAATTGGAGACTAAATAACTCAGTCTTAAAGAATGAGCAGATAAAATAAGTCATAGGAACAATAATCTTATTAAAGAGAACAGTAATAATGAGACAACATGCCAAAAGTTATTGGATGCAGCAAAAGAGTAATCAGAGGAAATATTATATCTCTAAATGCTTACATCAATAAAATAGAGAAAGAACAAATCAATGAATTGGGAATGCAATTAAAAAAAAAACTAGAAAAAGAGCAAATTAAGAATCCCAAATTAAACACCAAATTGGAAATCCTGAAAATTAAAGGTGAAATTAATTAAATTTAATTCAAGAAAAACTAATTAATAAAGTTGGTTTTATGAAAAACTAGTAAAATAGATGGACCATTGGTTAATATGATTTGAAGAAAGAGAGAAGGAAACCAAATCAAAAATCAAAAGAGTGAATACCACTAATGAAGATGAAATTAAAGCAAATATGAAGAGTTATTTTGCCCAATTATATGACAATAAATTTAACAATTTAAGTGAAGTGGAAGAATACTTACAGATTAACAGAAGAGGAAATAGAATATCTAAATAAATGTATTTCTTTTTTTAATATTTTTTTATTTTTAGTTTACCACACATGGTTCTACATAATTTTGAGTTCCAGATTTTCTCCCCTCCCTCCCCCCTCCCTCCCCAAGACGGCATGGAATCTCATATAACTACCATGTATAACTTCGCATTGAATTAATTTATACACTAGTCAAGTTGTGGAGAAGAATTATGACTAATGGAATGAATCATGAGAAAGAAGAGACAGAACCAAAATTTAAAAAAAAACCCAAAAACAAAAACAAAAGAGAAGAAAAAAGGCGAGCATGTAGTGTGCCAATATCTGCATTCAAACTTCACAGTTCTTTCTCTGGATGAGGATAGCATTCTCCATCGTGAGTCCCTTGGAGTTGTCCTTGCACCTTGTGTTGCTGAGAAGAGCGAAGTCTGTCAGGGTTGGTCCTCACGGAATGCATATATCTGTGGTTGTGTATAATGTTCTCCCGGCTCTGCTCCGCTCACTCAGCATTATGTCATGTAGATTTTTTCAGGTTGTTATGAAGTCCGTATCATCCCCATTTCTTATGGCACAATAGTATTCCATTACCTTCATATACCACAGCTTGTTCAGCCATTCCCCAATTGATGGGCATCCCTTTGATTTCCAATTCTTGGCTACCACAAAGAGAGCTGCTATAAATATCTTTGTACATATGGGTCCCTTTCCCTCTTGTGTGATTTCTTTGGGATACAACCCTAGAAGTGGTATTGCTGGGTCCAAGGGTATGAACATTCCTATGGCCCTTTGGGCATAGTTCCAAATTACTCTCCAAAATGGCTGGATCATCTCACAACTCCACCAGCAATGTAACAATGTTCCAATTTTCCCACATCCTCTCCAGCATT
This sequence comes from Trichosurus vulpecula, assembly GCF_011100635.1. Taxonomy (NCBI): domain Eukaryota; kingdom Metazoa; phylum Chordata; class Mammalia; order Diprotodontia; family Phalangeridae; genus Trichosurus; species Trichosurus vulpecula. Next base: position 147,736,824 of record NC_050579.1, on the reverse strand, counting down.
TATCATCTTCCTGCTTTGTTATTTTAGCCAATCTTACAGGAGAGATGTGGTATCTAAGAGTTGTTTTGATTTGCATTTCTCTAATCAGTAGTGATCCAGAGCATTTTTTCATATGCCTGTGGATAGCTTTAATTTCTTCCTCTGAAAACTGCCTGTTCATATCCTTTGACCATTTCTCAATTGGGGAATGGCTTGTATTCCTATATATTTGGCTCAGTTCCCTGTATATTTTAGAAATGAGGCCTTTATCAGAGATACTAGTTGCAAAGATTTTCTCCCAATTTTCTGCTTCCCTCCTAATTTTTGTTGCATTGGCTTTTTTGTGCAAAAACCTTTCAATTTAACATAATTAAAATTATCCATTTTGCATTTTGTAATGTTCTCTATCTCTTGTTGGGTCATGAATTCTTTTCTTTTCCATAAATCTGATAAGTAAACTATTCCTTGCTCTCCCAAATTACTTATAGTATCAGCCTTTACTCCTAGATCATGAACCCATTTTGACTTTATTCTGGTATATGGTGTAAGATATTGGTCTATGCCCAGTTTCTGCCCTACCCTTTTCCAATTTTCCCAGCAGTTTTTGTGAAATAGTGAATTCTTAGTCCAGAAGCTGGCCTCTTTGGGTTTATCAAAGAGTAGATTGCTATAGTTGTTGACTTCTCCATCTTGTGTACCTATCCTATTCCACTGATCCACACCCCTGTTTCTTAGCCAGTACCAGGTAGTTTTGATGACTGCTGCTCTGTAGTACAGTTTAATATCTGGTATGGCTAGGCCACCTTCTCTAGCATTTCTTTTCATTAATACCCTAGATATTCTAGACCTCTTGTTTTTCCAGATGAATTTTGTTGTTATTTTGTGCAGCTCAGTAAAATAATTTTTTGGTAGTTCGATTGGTATGGCACTGAATAGATAGATTAATTTAGGTAAAATTGTCATTTTTATTATATTAGCTCTGCCTAACCATGAGCAACTGATATTTTTCCATTTATTTAGATCTGCCTTTATTCGCGTGAAAAGTGTGTCATAGTTGTGTTCATATAAAAAAGAAATTAACCAGTTTATAAATGAGCTTTCTAAGAAAAAAGCATCAGGACCAGATGCATTTACAAGTGAATGCTACCAAACAGTCAAAGATCAACTAATTCCAATGTTAAATTATTTGGAATAATAGGTAAAGAAGGAATCCTATCAAACTACTTTTATGAAACAAATAGGGTGCTAATACCTAAACCAGGAAGAGCAAAAACAGAGAAAGAAAATTATATACCAGTTTTATTAATGAGTATTGATGCAAAAATTAAAAATAAAATACTAGCTAGGAGACTACAAAAGATTATACATTATGACATTAAAGGTCAACCAGGTCTTACTTGTTACTCAAGTGATATCAGAGGTAATATTTGAATTCAAGCGCTTTGATACTATTTCCTTAGCACCTCTCCCCTTTCCTAGTATATAGTATAGACTTTTCAAGTATATTAAAATACATTGTACTAATTTCTATCATACCATTACTCAAGTTTGGCATAGAATGTGGTGTGGTTGTGGACATGCATGTCAGCTTAGAAAGCACTTTTATTTTGGAGAAAGGATGGCTCCAGGTGCCAAATTGAATGCATAATCTATGTTAACGTAAGTAATGCTCTCACCTTCATTACTTTATATCTGACCTAATTAAATCCCTTATAGCTTAATGATCTTGGTGAATCACTGAGACACATAACCAGGGATGAATTCAGTGGCGGTTGTGAGGGGGTAAGGACAAAAAAGTCAAGGGATCTGATTGGTACCATTAGACTGATGGCAGACACTGAAAGCCACCCATGTTGCAGCAGAGCTGAAGGGTGATTGATAGCTTGGTCCCTGAAATCCTGTCAGAAAGGAACAGGGAGGGTGGCTGATAGCCACCTTGGCACTGGATGGTCCTCATTACATAATACATCAGTCAGCCTAGAGCAAGGGCATAATTCATGTCAGTGACAAATGGAAGATCATTTTGGAAAAGCAGGGTTGATGAAAGTTGTGGAAGACTTGGAATACCAAGCTTTTTGTACATCCTTAAAGTACCCAAAGGATGTTAGTATAGATCCTATAATTGAAAATATATAACAAATGTGGTTGAAAATTATGCTTAATAAATGGTGCTTCACGCATTCTAAATTCTATTTACTAAAAAATATGAGAGTAGGGGGCAGAGCCAAGATAGTGGCTGGAAAGCAGGGACTTGCTTAAGCTCTCCTCCAAACACCTGTAAAAAATGGCTCTTAACAAATTCTAGAGCTGCAGAACCCATAAAATAGCAAAGGGAAGCAGGGCTCCAGCCCAGGAAAACCTGGATGGTTGCTGGGAAGGGTCTATCACACCGAGCTGGGAGTCGAGCTGAGCACAGCCCAGCATGGGCTGCACCAGGATCACCCAGACTGGGAGCCGGGCAGAACAGGTGGTAGGGCCCTGAATCATTGTGCTGTGGCAGTTATCAGACTTCTCAACCCACAAACGTCAAAGACAACAGAGAAGGTTAGTGGGTAGAACTGCTAGAACAGAGTGAAAGGAATGCACAGTCAGCCCCAGCCCCAGGGGCACAGAAATGGTGCAGCTCTGGGGTTGCTTCCAGAGCTCCAGCTGCAGTTGCTTCCAGCCCCAGGCCCACCCTGTGGGAGGAATTTGTGGCGGTTCAGAGTGAGAGTGCAGAGTTTGCTTGGATCTGGGTCGTGGTCTGGGTTGGCAGTTCTTGGGGGAGGAGGAGCGCTGGTGTGGCAGAGTTTGCTGTGTAGAAGTAGCTCTGAAAACAGCAGCACAAGGCCCCTGAAACTTGGGACAAAGTACTCTCTACTCTACAAGCAGTCGTACCTTGACAAAAAGCTCAAGGGTCAAATAGTTGGCTGGGAATATGAACAGGCAGTGAAAATGGACTCAGATTCAGACTCAGACTTTGGAATCTTTCTTTGGTGACAAAGAAGATCAAAACATACACCCAGAAGAAGTCAACAAAGTCAAAGAACCTACATCAAAAGTCTCCAAGAAAAATATGAATTAATCTCAGGCCATGGAAGATCTCAAAAAGGATTTGGAAAAGCAAGTAAGAGAAGTAGAGGAAAAATTGGGAAGAGAAATGAGAGTGACGCAAGAAAATCATGAAAAACAAGTCAATAACTTGCTAAAGGAGACCCTGAAAATATTGAAGAAAATAACACCTTAAAAATAGACTAACTCAAAGGGCAAAAGAGCTCCAAAAAGACGATGAGGAGAAGAATGCCTAGAAAGGCAGAATTAGCCAAATGGAAAAGGAGGTCTAAAAGACCACTGAAGAAAATACTACCTTAAAAATTAGATTGGAGCAAGTGGAAGCTAGTGATTTTATGAGAAATCAAGATATTATAAAAAAGAACCAAATGAATGAAAAAATGGAAGACAATGTGAACTATATCATTGGAAAAACCACTGACCTGGAAAATAGATCCAGGAGAGATAATTTAAAAATTATTGGACTACCTGAAAACCATGATAAAAAAAAGAGCTTAGACATCATCTTTCAAGAAATTATCAAGGAAAATTGCCCTGATATTCTAGAGCCAGCGGGTAAAATAGAAATTGAAAGAATCCACAGATTGCCTCCTCAAAAAGATCCCAAAATGAAAACTCCATAGGAATATTGTCACCAAATTCCAGAGCTCCCAGATCAAGAACATAATACTGCAAGCAGCCAGAAAGAAACAATTTGAGTACTGTGGAAACACAATTAGGATAACACAAGATCTAGCAGCTTCCACATTAAGGGATTGAAGGGCTTGGAATATGATATTCCAGAGGTCAATGGAGCTAGGATTAAAACCAAGAATCACCTACCCAGCAAAACTGAGTATAATGCTCTGAGGCAAAATATGGATTTTCAATAAAATAGACAACTTTCAAGCTTTCTCAGTGAAAAGACCAGAGCTGAATAGAAAATTTGACTTTGTTAATGACTTTTTTATTTAATTTATTTAATATATTTAGTTTTCAGCATCGATTTTCACAAGAGTTTGAATTATGAATTTTCTCCCCATTTCTACCCTCCCACCCACTCCAAGATGGCATATATTCTGGTTGCCCTGTTCCCCAGTCAGCCCTCTCTTCTGTCACCCCACTCCCCTCCCATCCTCCTTTCCCTTCCTTTCTTGTAGGGCGAGATAAATTCCTAAGCCCCATTGCCTGTGTATCTTATTTCCTAGTTACATGCAAAAACTTTTTTTTGTTTTTGAACATCTGTTTTTAAAACTTTGAGTTCCAAATTCTCTCCCGTCTTCCCTCCCCACCCACCCTCCCTAAGAAGGCAAGCAATTCAACATAGGCTACGTGCATATCGAAAATTTGACTTTCAAACACAAGAATCATGAGAAGCATGAAAAGATAAACAAGTAAGAGAAATCATAAGGGACTTACTAAAGTGGAACTGTTTTGCTTACATTCCTACATGGAAAGATGATGTGCATAATTCATGAGACTTTTCTCAGTATTAGGGTAGTTGAAGGGAATATACATATATATAGACAGAGGGCACAGGGTGAGTTTAATATGAAGGGATGATATCTAAAAAAATAAAATCAAATTAAGGGATGTGAGAGGAATATATTGAGAGAGGGAGAAAGGGAGAGATAGAATGGGGTAAATTATCTCACATAAAAGTGGCAAGAAAAAGCAGTATGTTGGAAGGGAAGAGGGAGCAGGTAAGGGAGAATGAGTCAATCTTGCTCTCATCGGATTTGACTTGAGGAGGGAATACCATATACACTCAATTGGGTATCTTACTCCACGTGAAAGTAGGGAGAAGGGGATAAGAAAGGGGGGATGATAGAAGGGAGGGCAGATAGGGGGTAGAAGTAATCAAAAGCAAATACTTTTGAAAAGGGACGGGGTCAAGGGAGAAAATTGAATAAAGGGGGACAGGAAGGATGGAGGGAAATATGGTTAGTCTTTCACAACATGACTATTTATGGGAGTGCTTTGCATAGTGATACATGTGTGGTCTATGTTGAATTGCTTGCCTTCTTAGAGAGAGTGGGTGAGGAGGGAAGAGGGGAGAGAATTTGGAACTCAAAATTTTAAAAGCAGATGCTCAAAAGAAAGTTGTTTTTGCATGCAACGGGGAAATAAGATATAAAGGCAATGGGGCATAGAAATCTATCTTGCCCTACAAGAAAGTAAGGGGAAAAGTGATGGGGGGGAGGTGAAGAGGGGTGATAGAAGGGAGGGCTGACTGGGGAATGGGGCACTCAGAATATATGCCATCTTGGAGTGGGGAGGGGAGGATAGAAATGAGGAGAAAATTTGCAACTCAAAATCTTGCGGAAATCAATGCAGCAAACTAAAAAATATTAAATAAATAAATAAATAAATAAATAAATGAATGAATGAATGAATGAATGAATGAATAAATAAAAATAAAAAATGAGAGTAATTTGAAAATAAACCCTCAAAAGGATTTCTTTTTTTATTCAAAATCAACAGCAGATGTTTCCATTTATTTCCATTTCTAAATGACTATTAATAGCACTACTGCTAGCACAAAGATTATTATAGTGGCTTGTTGCCTTCTTTTCTACATTATGTATCACAGAGAAAGATTTCCTTTAAATTTAAAGTAAATGTTATGTGTTGAAGGCCAGTCATTCAGCTACCAAGAGGTCTGCAAGATTCAATACAGTTCTTTTCTTTTGTACTAAAAGCACAAGATTTTTAAGAATACAGTTTATAAACTGGAAACTTAATCCTTTCTCTGTAAGGAAAAAAAATCTGTTTCTTGAAGTCTCCCTTCATTTTTGACTTGGCTTAGCCCAGGTTAACAAAGCAATGGATTTTTTCTGAAGATCTGGAACTAAAGCAAGCTGGGGGTGGGGAGAGAGGATGTGACAAGATGAAGCAGATGAATCTCATGTTTTGTCTTTCAGGGTTTCCACCTGACGCCAAGTGTACCATAATCAGGGAATAAAATTCCTGAAATTAACATGGTTCTGATGAAAGATGTTACATCTAAAAGATATATTTTTAAGAATTATACTGTTTGATAAATAGCTTAAGGCTCTTCCTTTAAATTCTCAAACTAGTACCTGCCAATGGAAAAACAGGTTGAAAATTAATTTTTCAAATGTATTTAGCACTTGGTAACTTAACTCAGCACCCTTACTCACAATCCTTTCTTCCTCCTCCCAAGGAAGGGCAGACCATCCCTCTTCTTTGACTAGAACTGGCAACTACAGTCTTAAAATATTTAATGATACAGCTATCAGTATCCTAGAAAATTAAGGAAGACACTTTGAAAATGTCTGTTGAATATGTGAGACTATTAGAGACACACAAAGGGAATTATAGAACCTGAGAACAAGGATTTTGTTATTCTTCCTCCACAGCACCTATGTATGTACATAGTGTTTGATAAATATTTGTTGAACGCATTAAATAAAACAATAATCTAAATAATTTATTGTCCATCTCTACCCTTATCCTCCCCCCAACTCTTCTTTGTCTAAAATATCTAGACAATTAAGACAATTTTGGTTCTGGCTTAGGATCATGGGATTTCATATCCAGAAAAGAGCTTGGAGAGCACCTATTTCAAAGTCACTGAATTTTAGAATTAGAATAGTCCAGAGAAGCCATCTAGACCAACCCATAAACACCAAAGACTATTTCCTACAGCTTACCCATCAAGTGATAATTTAGCCTCTACTAAAAACATCTTCTGGGTCTAATTCAGTCATTCATCATATATTTGGGGTTTTTAGTACCATTTTCACAGTTTTCCACTCTACTGCTTCTCAAACTTTTTATGAGGTGATACTACTCATAATATCCTTCTCCATAAATTTTTTACAAATGAGCAGCAGGTTTCAGTGGAAAGTGTGCTTTATTTGTAGCTTTAGGACCCAGGTTAATATATGGCACCTGCTATATATTACCTTTGTAACTTAGATCAAGTCAATTAAAATCTGGTTTTAAATCACTCATCTATAAAATTAAGAGGTTAGACTAGGTGGACATTGAGATAACCATTCAACTCTAAATTTATGATTTTATAATATTCTAACTCAGCATAACCCTTATTTGTCAGATCCTTCTGCTTGGCAATTAAGTCAAGTGTTTTACAGAATAAGTTTACAGAATAATCTTGGTCTCTACGACAAAATTGGTTACAACTTTATATTAAGTTGCTGTAATTATCATCAATATCCTTTCCTATATTAATTTCTCATTTGGATGGAGTGATCAATAACTTTTTTAAACAGGTTATGTTGGAGTTGTCTCTTTTTCCTCTTTTTTATTCATTTTTTAAATTTTGTGATAATGTTTATTTTTCTCTAACACTTTGGCATTATGACTCTATAAATACCTAATTTACCAATGACTCCTACATTAGTAATGAGTCATATCCCATTTTTCATAATAGAGTCAATTTCACTTTTGGTGCTTATTTTACCTTCTGAGTCTTTTCTTAAAAGGAAACATTCATGGTCCAGACAAGATGGTTGAGTAGGATGAAGGAATTCAGCCTAGCTCCTCCCACTATTACCTGCTAGGCCCTGACCATTACATGACTCAGTAAATGGGCACAGCAGCTGTAGCTCTACAATGCTGATCCTAATCCATAGAGGTAGAAGGGTTATCTTAATTAGTCTCTGGAACTAGGAAAAGAAGCTCGGTGGGGTAAGTCTGATCCAAGTGCTTGGAGTGAGGGAGATTTGTGACTCCCCTCAATTAAAGAACAGGGTCTCAGCACTGACTTGACCACCAAAGAGTAGGATGAAGGCTTTGATCCTAGTCTCTGTAGGTAGAGAGATCTGGAGTTTGGCCTCCAGGTAAAGAGTAGGGTCTATATGTGGTATCTGTGATCCTGATCCTTAGAGGAATAAGGATCTGAAATTCCACCCTCAGGTATGAAGCAGGGCTTCAGCATAATCATTGGGATCCCCAAGAATAAGTAAACAACAACAACAACAGTAACAAAACATGAACAGCTATTGTGATGCAAGGGATTTCCAAAGCATAGATCCAGAAGATGATCGTAACTCCCAAACTCCAACAAAAAAGTTAATCCAGAAGAATTTCTGGAGGAAATGATATGAAAGCTAAAACAAAAGTTTGAAATGATATTATAAACTCAATGAGCACGATAGAAGAATGAAGTGGAAAAGAAGTGAGACCTATAAAGGAGAGACTTAGAAAAATAATCAATAGCTTAGCACAAGACGTTTAAAATCTTTCATGAAGTAACAGATTCCTTGAACTTTTTTTCATTTTTTAAAATAATATTTTATTTTTCTCAGTTACATGTAAAAATATTTTAAGTTTTCAAAATTTCGAGTTCTAAATTCTCTTCCTCCCTATTTCTGCTCTCCTCCCTCTGAAAGTAAGCAATTTGATATGTCATACATGTGCAATCATGCAAAACATATTTCCATATTAGTCTTGATATGAAAAAAGACACAGGATTGCCCTCCCCCCCAACATAAAAAAAGTGAAAAAGACTATGCTCAATCTGCATTCAACAGTTCTGTCCCTGGAGGTGGATAGCATTTTTCCTCATGAGTCTTGGAATTGTCTTAGATCATTGTATTTTTGAGAATAGCTAAGTCCTTCACAGCAGGTCATCATACAATATTGCTACTACCATGTACAATGGTCTCCTGATTTTGCTCACTTCACTTTGCATCAGTACATGTAAGTTTTTCCAGGTTTTTCTGAAATCTAACTGCTCCCCAGTTTTTATAGCACAATGGCATTCCATTACAATCATATACCACAACTTGTTCAGCTATTCTCCAAATGATGAACACCCCCTCAATTTCCAATTCTTTCCCACCACAAAAAGAGGTGCTATAAATATTTTTGTAAAATAATACCTTTTGAAAATCTTTCTCCCTGAAAATTTAAATGGATCAAACAAGAAATAATGACTCCATAAGACAAACCAAATATTAAAACAAAGTCAAAAGATTGAAAAAATAAAAGGAATTGTAAGATTATCTCAAGGAAAAAAACCAATTCCCCTGGAAAACACATCAAGAAAAATTCATTTTAGACTCATTGTACTAGCTGAAAACCATGACCAAAAAAGTGTGTATATATAATATTTCAAGAAATCCTCAATGAAAACTACATAAACATATTAGAACAAGAAGACAAAGAAATGATAGAAAGACTCTAGTAATTACATCCTGCAAGAAACTCCAAAATAAAAAGTCCCAGGAACATTATTGCCAAAATCAAGAGCATACGGTTCAAGGCAAAATACTGAAAAATACTTGAAAGAATTCAAATACTGAGGAACCACAGTTATGATTACATAGGATTTAGCAGCTACCACCATAGTGAATCAGAGAACATGGAATATGATATTATAAAAGGCAAAAAAGCATAGCTAAAATTAACTTACTCCAAAAATGTGTATAATCCTGTAAAGGGAAAAATTGACCTTCAATGAAATAGGGGACTTCTAAGCATTCCAGATACAAAGATCAGAGTTAGAGAAATCTTGAAATGCAAATACAGGATTCAAGAGAAAGAAAAATAAATAAATTTAAATGTGTAATCTCACTTCATAAGAAGGGACTTTATAAGGATGAACTACTTACATTCTAATGGAATGGGGATAATTCAAGGATTGCTTTAGAACCTTAATATCATTTGAGGTTACAGAGACAGTTAAAGAAGGCAGAGGGCAGAGGGTTTTGATTATCTTAAAAAGAACAACAAGATGATGTGATTATATCAATAGACACAGAAAAGGCTTTTGGACAAAATATAATACCTATTTCTGTTTAAAAAAAAACACTAGAAATCATAAGAATAAGTGGACCTTTGCTCACCATGGTAAAGATTGTGTGTGTGTGTGTGTGTGTGTGTGTGTGTGTGTGTGTGTGTGTGGAATAAAGAGCCAGCATTTTATGTAATGGGGATAAAATTATAGTCATTTTTCAATAATACCAGGGAGAAAAGACAGGAGGTCCATTGCCACCACTACTATTTGATATAGCTATAATACACTGCTGGTGGAATTGTGAACTGATCCAAAAATTTTGGAGAGTGATCTGTACCCTTTGACCTAGAAATACCACTATTAGGTCTGTTTCCCAAGATGATCGGGGACAAAGGAAAAGAACCTATATGTTCTAAAATATTTATAGCAGCCTTCTTTGTGGTAGCAAGGAACTGGAAACTGGGGAGTGGCTGAACAAGTTGTGGTATGTGATTGTGATGAAATATGACTGCGCTATAACATGATGAATTAGTTGATCTTAGAAAAACACGGAAAGATATGCATTAAATAATGAAGAGTGAAATGAGCAGAATTGAGAGAATGTTGTATAAAGTAATAGCAATATTGTTAGAACAACTGTGAATGACTAAGTTATTCCGAATATTATAGTCAAATCAACCACAAAAGACCTATGAAAGAACGTGCTATCCACCTCCAGAAAAAGAACTGATAAACAGGAGTATGCATAGTATGGTTTTATAGATGCAAACATATAGATAGATATAGATATATAGATAGAATATGCTTATATTGGAATGTAATGAAATATTATTGGCTGACTACATAAAATATCTCTGACAATTGTCTGATATATGTGATATGTAGGGAATTAACACAATTGCTAGATTAATAGTTATTCCCCCAATAGATAAGTAGTTAGAGGATATGAACAAATAGCTCTCAAAGGAAAAATTGCAAACTCTTGACAAACATGTGAAGGAGTGCTCCAAATCATTTATTACAAGAGAAATACAAATCTCCTAATATCCAGGGAATTACAGAAAATGACAAGAGAGAGAGAGAAGTAGACAATGTTGGAGGAGTTGAAAAAACACAGGCACACCAATATATTCTTGTGGGAGCTATGAATTGATCTAGATATTCTGAAAAACGAATTGAGAATTATACTAAGAAAGTTACTAAAATGCCTCAGTAGCAATTCTACTACTGGGAATATATTGCAAGGAAGTCAAAGACAGAAAGTAAGGTTCCACAAACATTCAAATAGTCATAATGGCACATTTTGTGGTAGTAAAAAATAAACAAACAAAAAACAACCTGAAAATAAAGTAGATATTTATTAGTTGGGGGAATAGCTAAACAAATTGCAGAATATGAATGTAACAGAATATTGCTATACTGTAAGAAATGATGAATATGAATAGTTCAAAGAAATACTGAAGATTTATTTGAACTGATGCAGAGTAAAGTAGAACCAAAAATACATCATATATACTGAGTGAACCACTGAGTGAACAAAAAGACAAAACTGAATGCTATAGAGTTACAATGAAACATCCTTGGCCACAGAGGAGAGTTGATGAGAATACATGACTCCCTCTATTCTTTGGAAAGGGTGGGGGACTATGAGTGTGAAACACTGCATATATTCTTGGATTTGACTGATGTGTTGTTTGCTTTTGCTGAACTGCATTTCTTCCTCTCTCTTTTTTATTCGTTATTACAGTGGATGGTCCAAGGGTTAGAGGAGGGAAGTGAGATATATTCCAGAATGGAGGTGATATAAAAATAAAAGATCACAATAAAATATTTTCTTTAATGAAAGGGGAGGAAAGAGGACAAATATTGTAGATTTGGATAAATGCTTCACCACAAAATCAATTTTATTATTTTGGCTAGTTCTATCTAGAAATTTTCTCCTTGGTACTTTGATTGACATAGTACCAGATAAGTAAACTAATTTAGGTAATATCATCATTTTTATTATATGGGTGTGATCATACTATAAGCAATAATCATTCCTCTAATTATTTGTCATTGTTCATTTTTAAAAATACTTTTTGATTTTAAAAAAGCATATATGAGATTTGCACAAGCTGTGAAGGCATGAAAAAGCTTGTTACCTGCAGGATTGGAGGAAATTTTAAATCTATTAGTCTGGAGAAAATAAATGTGGTGGTTTTGAATGAGCATTTTATTTCCAATTATTTCATTCAGCAAGTATTTTAAAGGATCTGTTCGTCGCTAAGCACTGTGTTCCTTATCAGTATCCACTGTGTGGATAAAACCAAATAAAAACAATCCCTGCCCTCAAGGAGTTTATAAATTAAAAAGATACACTATTTATTATTTATTTTGAGAGGCAATAATACTAGCACTGGAAAGAGAACTGGCTTTAGAGTCAGAGGACATCTATTTAAATCCTGCCTCTGTCAGTGAGTAAATAAGCATTTATTAAGTGCTACTACATGGCAATACACAAAAAGGCAAAACACATTCCCTACCTTCAAGGAGCTCCCAGTGGGAGAGACAACAAGCAAAGAAAAATGTGCAAACATGTCATTCCATATGACCTTAGGGAAATCATGTGACCTCTCTGTAACTCACTTTCCTCATTTGTAGAATGAGAGACTTTCAATAGATGTCCTCTAAGGTTACTTCTAGCTCTGAATCTATAATCCTTTGATCTTTTAGGAGCAAACAAATAAATAACCACAGAATAAGTGAGCTGTGGGGATACACAACACACACACACACATAACATAAAGTTGAAAAAATTATGGAGCATAACAGCATTAAGTTATACCTTTACTCGTTGTACATTTTAGCCAGAGGTTGAAACAGTAACAACAAAACGTTGTTTCTTAGTGGGTCAAGGAAGCAGAGCAGTCACTTTTTTTCCTGGAAGTACTGTCCTTCACAAGAGAGGAGAGAGACTCATTGTTGTGTTTTGTTGTGAGTTTTTTAAAAAAAACTGACTTAAGTTGTCCTCCAGGAAGGCACTATTATTAAGTGAAAAGCTGTTGTTTCCTTTAGGATGTATGTCAAAAATCTCTGTGGGGGTGGGGACTATTTTCTTCCTTTTATAATCATCATAATCCACCAGAAATAATACATAATTCCTTGTAACTACACGGCTGTCTCACATATGGATGGTGTAATGTGTCTCTGTTCCCTCTCAAGCTCCAACTTCTTTCTTTTCCCCTCACTGAGAGTTCGTGTAATTGTCTCTTAGTAATATATACAGAGCACATGGGCAGAGAGTGGTAACAGTGCATGCTTGTTGCAAACAGCAAATGATGTGTACTACCTTATGTCATAAACAGTAAATCCTTTATTCTGAAAGCCTGCTCATTTTCACACCATTCGCTTGTTCACCAACAGTTGTCCAGATTTTTTAAGTCAGCCTCTTAGACTAATCCTGCAACTGCTGGTACCAGACAGGTGCAGGGATCAAAAAGGCTCAGTTAAGTCAAACATCTGGCCTGCAAATGATAATAGGCCCTTTTACTCTCCCAAGTCATAGGAGGAATGTGAAGTTTTCAAATGTTAAATCATGCAATTAGCCTTCTAAAATTCATTTAAACACATAAGTGTCCGAGGAATCAGGCTACCTCTGACTGTCACACTGGGTAGAGCTTTTCTGCTCTGTTTATTTTTTTTCCTAAAAATGCCAAGTCTCTAAAGGATGGCAAGGAGACAAGGTCAGTTGTGGTGTGTGAACAAGGCAGTATGATGGTAGGTGAGAAAGTGGCATGGTTCAGGGGATTCAGGATTCAGGACAGACATAGGCTTAAGTTTCACATTCAACACTTACTAGCCTGATAAGAAGTCACTTAACTCTTATACACCTCAGTTTTCTCACTGAGACAATAATTGTATTGAGACAATACAAGTATTTTCAGCAAGGGTTATTATAAGGATCAGACAAGGTCAGAGACGGGGGGCCATACTCAAGGATCTAGAGGCCCACATATGCCCTCCAGGCCACAGGTTTCCCACCCTGGACAAGGTGATGCCTGTAAAGTATTTCCTAAACTTAGCATTGCCTTGTTTGTTTTTGGACCGGACTTGTGATTTCATTGGTAAGCAAACTCCCGATTCACATCAAGATTTGCTCCACAGCTTATTGCTTTAGAGAATTGCAGGGGGTGGGGAGATGAGGGAGGAATTGTGTGTCACTGAAAGATCAAATGGTTTGTCCATGGTCATATCATGAGTATATGTCAGAAGCAGAAGCTGGACCCAGGTCTCAGTGGCTCCAAGGCTGGTTCTCTATTCCACCATGCTCTCTTTATAAGGTGTTACACAAATGCTGTTTTTTTTTCTATTTAAATAGTCTGGGACTCTATGTAGTTGTTATTAAGATAATGATTTTCTTGCCTGAAGCCCAAACATACCAATCTTGCATAAAGTATGTTGCTATATTTTATATAACTGAATTCATGGTTTTAATTCAGTTATTCATTCAGCAAACATATAGCACCTACGGTAGGCAAGGCATTGTGCTAGATGATGACAACTCAAAGATTAATAAAATAAAGTCCCTTACTACAAGAAGCTTCCAGTCTGCTAGGGTTGTTTGTCCTTGTAATGGCAAGTAAAGTGAGACTTTTTGTTGTCTTTTGTTTTGGAGTGCTTTTCAGCACTAAGGCAATCAAGTGCCTCTGAGTCTTGCCTTTATTTCAATCATTGAATTGGGAGTCTTTGATGACCTCCTTAAGTCACAGGAAGGCTTAGGTCACATGGGTTTGAGTCTCATGGTTGTGATGCCCTTGACCCTGAAGAAGCGTACATATACTCTGAGGTTAGCATTTTGTTTTGGGGCTCACTCACTGCAAGAATGTTGCGTGATTTGACCAGACCAGACTCTGGGTAGCCATTAAGAAACTCCCTGGCTTTGAAAAACCCAGATGTTGGTGCTTCTCTCTCTGGTAACTATGTATGTAATGTCTTGGACAGACAGCAAGAAGCCTGTCTACTCATTTGTGTTATTTTTCTCTGTTTATATAATTTCTGCTTGTAATTTCTGTTTGTGTTTTCTCTGAAAGTTCAGGGTGCTGACTTTTCCCCCTGAACTAAGTGAATGATATATGTATGTTTAATTAAAGTGAGATTGTAAACCCCTTAAAGTTGCTTTCCTTAGAAAAGCAGATCAAAGAACCTGTGCTAGCAGCCCTCCTGTGCGTTGGTGTTATTGGTCTTCCAATAGTAGTGGCAAGTAGCATTGTTGTTATAGTCCTTCACTCTCAAAGAGGACCAATGACATCAGGAGGTGATTTGTTGACTTGCAAGTGAATTGCATTTAAATGAGACAAGGCTGTACAAAGTCATCAGCCTCACTCTCTCCTCCATAGGCATTGTAGTACAGTGGCAAGACATAGGTTGGGATAACTGCGATGGCCCCAGATGCAGTGAAGAACACTGGCCTTTAAAATAGGAGAGCCGTGAAATATAATACATACTTAGAGAGATGCGGACAAACTGCTTTAAGAGTTCTGAGAGAGAAATCACTCTATTATAGTCATGTGAATTGTATGTGCATGTTTGAGTTCTATGGGAAATTCAGGCATGATAAATGATTTTTTTCTATGAGTTTACCCTACAATAACAATGTATTCAGAATATTTCCTAAATCTTTTTTAGAATGAATAATCATTTTGTTTGTTGAAAATTTTTATCATAAATGTAGTTTTAATTTTTTTCCAAAAAACTATGCCCAATGACCAAGTTCCCCATGAAGGTTTGGATGATCCCCATGAAGAAAATTCATACAGTTGGAGTAGAAAGGGACTTTAGAGATTATTTAATCCACACCCCCACCCCTCATTTTATGGAGTGGGGGGCAGTCTGAGGCATGGAAAGGCTAAATGACTTGCCCAGGATTGCACATATTTGAAAGTGTCAGAGATGGGATTTAAACCTGTCTTCCTGATTCCAAGTCCAGTGAATCAGTGAAAGGAGTGGGAAAGAAAAGAAAATGTAAGATAAAAGACTGTTTGTTGCCTATTTAACAGGTATTCCAGAAGGCACAGTGAAAGGGGTGAGTACCTTTGGGGTGGGTCTTGGGGGGAAGCAATTTGAGGGCAATGTGAATAAGGAATTAGGGCAGTAGGGAATGGGGAATGGGGTCTAAATGATGACCTTTGGGAGTTCAGAATTCCTGGGTTGGAGAGTGAATGACCAGGAGGGTCTTTGTTAATTATTAAGGGAAAGTTTTAGAAAGATTTTCAACATCAATGGTGTTATGACTTCAGGGTAGAATCCTTTCAGAGCTTTGGGCAGTTTAGGCGAAGGACCAAGAACTTGGAACAGGGAGAATTGGTGATAATCGCCTTCCTCAAAGGCAGGGTACCGGATTTGGAAGGGACCATTGGTAAGGGACTGATCATGGGGTTTAGAACAGAATGAAATCTTAGTTACTCTCTTGAATGATTCTCTCATTTTATAGTTGAAGAAACTGAAGCCCATAATGGGTAATGGATTTATGCCTAAGTTAGTGGCAGTATTAGGATGAGAACCTATACTCCTGACTGCCAGTCCAGGACTCTCTCACAGCAGTATAGCTATTGTCTGGATGTAGCCTTGGGTAGATAAAACATTGTTAAGTCACCAGCACTTTTTCTAGGAGTCCTGAAAGCTATGCCAAGCTTTCTCACACTGCGATTAGCCCTTTGACCTCAGTTGAGTATCATCACATCATTAAATGCACAAGATGCATTATTGCCATGGAAAATACTGTCACCCAACATTAAACAGCAGAACACTCCAAAAGATGATTTCGATTCAGCCATGAATTTAGCATGTGTGAAACAGCAGAGTCCCTTGGGCCAGGATTTGCAAGCACTACTCAGGAAAACTCCGATACTTAGCAAATTTGAGCTCTGTAATCCCACTCCTTAAGACATAGATCCTGATTCTTAAGCAAGTATGTAGTGGCATCTAGCAAGACTTCCAAGTGTATCCTCTTTCATATCTTTGACTTGCTTATATCACTGTTCATTGTTTTTATGCTATATAGAACTATGGATCTGATTGTACTTTTTTCTGGAATAAAACTGCTATCACAGGATCTAGTTTTAGAACTGGAATCTTAGATCTGGAACTTAGAACTGGATCTTAGAAATAATCTATCTGGTTCAAACTTTTCACATTTTATAGATGAGGAACATAAAACCCACAGAATTTAATTGACTTGGCTAAAGTCACACAGGTAGTAAGTAGGAGAGTTAGGATTCAAAGTCATGGTCCTCTGACCAAATATGGTGCCCTTTCCAATATGCCCCACACTGGCACATCCCTCTACCTTCAGACAGGAAAAATAGCTAGGAACCTTTGAGAGAAGATAACTGAATACATGTCAGGATGTTATGACAACTTATGAATAACTAATATGAAATTCTTTATAAGTCTTCAGTACATATTATATATGTTTGAAACTTTTCAGAGTAAGTCTTCATGAGCAAGGAAATGGGGAACTAGAAAGCTCTTCCCTGCAAACTCTCACCCACCCACTCTTCATCTGTTCAATGCTTACCTTTTCAAAGGTCATGCTTTGTTTATAGAGGTATATTGCCTTATATAGTTCAAACTCTGTTTCTCAAACTGAGGCTCCCACAGCCTAGCTGCTTCCATTCCTCACTACTCCTGAACTATATCACTCCCTCCTAGAGAAAAGCACCTCAAACCTTTCTCCTTTGAAGCCCTTTCCCAGAATAGCTCCCCCTGCTAACACCCTCTTCTACAGAAACCTCTCTTTCCTCTCTTCCTCTTCCTGGAGTGTTTGCGGTTGCTTCCAGCCAGTATCATTTCCTCCTTTTTAGAATAAGAGTAAAAATTGGTCATACTGTAACCATATAAATGAAATTACAAGTCTAGTTTTGTGAGGGGGGTAGATGGTGTGCCAGTGTACCTCAAATCCTCACCAATGACATCGTTCTGTAAGGGTCTTTTGGTATTTTTAAAAGAAACCTAATGATTTCAACTGGATTAAGACAACATGTGGGGCACCTGACCTCAAGTTGGGAAGACTCATCTTCCTTGACATCAAATCTGGCCTCAGACACTATTAGTTTTGTGACCCTTAACCCTGTTTGCCTCAGTTCCTCATCTGTGAAATGAACTGGAGAAGGAAATGCGAACCACTCCAGTATCTTTGCCAAGAAAACCTCAAACGGGGTCATGGAGAGTCAGACACAACTGAAATGACTGAACAGCATAAAAAACAAAAACACTATATTATACTTCATAAGAAAAATAATTAAGTAGCAAGCTAGCATTTCTATTTGCTTATTTGTCAGTTTCTTTCTTTGACAATAATTGAATAATTGAAAGAGTCTGCAACCAAATTCTGGGTTATCTGCACTGTGGTCATCTACCCAAGAAGTTGGAATTGACTTATTTCTAGTTGACACCTGTTGGATCACAATGTGGCAACATAGTGGTAGGGAATTAGACTAGACTCTACCACTAGCTCACTTTGTAACCTTGAATAAGGGATTTAATCTCTCTGACCCTCAGTTTACTTATCTGAAAATGAGAGGGTTAGACAAGGTGATTGCTAAGATCCTTTCCAGCCCTCTATGATGACTTGTTTAAATGAGACTACTGGTATAAAGAACATAGTTCTGGATTTAGAACTATTTCCCAGGACTCTTGGGTTTGGGCATGTGTGTAATTTGAGATGCGTCCCTTTTTTCTCCCTGTCCTCAGTTCCTCATCTTTAGAATGAGGCACTTGGATAAAATGATCCCCATGATCCTACCGTATGCCTTCATGGATCCCCAAAAGGGCTGGCAGGAGTAACTGCCTTCATCCCTAAGTATCTGTGTGTAACTTGGAGCGTGGCTTTTGTAGAAACAGAAAGTCTTTTTCATTTGAGTCAGCATGGCATAGTAGGGAGTGGGGATGCGTGGGGAAGCCATTGTGTGTGGAGTCTAAGGACCCATATTCAAATTCTAGCTCTTCCATGAAACCTTCTCTACCTGTCCTAGCCATCAGTGGTCTCACGCAAGACATTTATATCAGACAGAGACTGTACCACATGGTGTGGCTGTTGGCTGTATAGTCTCTATTACATCCTTGTTTACGTTTTAACTTTGACATAAGTGATAGATGTGGCAAAAACAATCACTAAATGTCACAGAAAGGAACATTTGCTGAAGTTTGGGACACCTCTGTTAAAAAAACCTCAGAACTATACTACACAAAGGAGATAAAGCATGCAAAATGTCTTGCCAACCTTAAAATACTATATTAATATGAATTATTATTCTTATTACAAAATCGATTCTTATTTTAGATACTGTGACAAATAAACCTGGTTGTCAAGAAGGTTCATTCTATGTAATGCTAGCAAAATGCAATGAATTCACTGTGAAAAGAACATTACTCTGGTGGATTTGTGATATCATTAGAGTGAGTATCTCTTCAGTGATAAAGCCTGTAGCCCAGTCTCACCTTCTTATCCTCTGGGATGCTTAGTCATGTCTTCCCATCAACCTTCTGAAAGGGATGCACTAAAAGTGCTTGGGTCCTTTCCCTATATATGCTGAAATTGTTAGGATATCAGTGACATATACATGCTTCTACTAGTGTGTTGGGGGAGTGATCATGGGAGCCCCAGATCAACTGATATCTATTCAGGTCACTTGACAAAATTATAAGGGTGTAAAGAACTGTACAATATTTACACTTCCTGGCCCCTTTAGTTTGTATAAAGAAGCTTCTCCTTCAGTTTGATGGAATTTCAGAACAGTCAGCCACACCCCTGGCAGCCCTTAAAATTCTAGCTAACTCAGCAGAGACACTCTATAATGAATCAGCTGGGGCAAAAGGAGATCTGTCAGTTCAAAAAGATTCATCTCTGGCAGTTAAAAAAAAAAGAGACTCAGCTATGGAAGAGGGAACCAGCTCTTGAGCGAGAATCACTTTTTGCCTCTGGGAAGGTAAGGATTTCTTCCACCATTTCCATTGACAAACAGGGCCTTAGCACCATGATGCAAGGATGACTAGACAACCCTTGCACCCACTCCAGAAATGTGAAACAATGTAATTCACTCCTCTGCACTGAATGCCCCTTTGATGCAAACTATGGATTTCATCCCAGGTTCTCTTCCGCAAGCTTCAACCCCCCACTACAATGCCAACAGCAAACTGTGATAGAATAGTCCAGGCTGACATAAAAGAGAGATTCTGCTTTTTCAAAGAATGCTTAAGGATGCAAGCAGTCAATACTGAACACTAGTGGGGTTTGGGCAGGTGAGGAATTGATTAGGTCTGGCCAAGGCCACAGAACCTTCAGACTGACAGACCTTTCAAGAATCTGGCAAAGGGAACAACACAGACTTTCTTCACTATTCAGTCCCTTTTTGTGTACCCAGGGATGTCAAACACACTGCTCTATTGCTGCATGTACAGTCAGAATCACATTAAAATGTAGTTGGGCAATATTTAACAAAATAAAACTACAATAAAGCATAAATACTACATTTTAAAACCAAGTCAATATGCAGTCCACAAGGATACTTATGTATGTATATTTTAATGGCCCCATTTCTATTTCGGTTTGACACCACTGGCATATACATTCTTCCTGTGTTCCACTGCTCTCCTGTACACTTTGACCTAGACCTATACCCAATGTAACCATGCCTCATCTCTAAAATGGGACAGGGTATGAATCAGTGAACTCTAAGTCTGTGGTTTGATTGTCACAGGAGAAATTTCTGTTGAAGGAGTGACCATCAATATTTGGTGAAGTGGAGAGGATGTGGATCAGAGGAGGACCTAGGACCTAGGAGCCAGCTTTGAGTCCATGAATTGGTAAAGGCTTCCCATCAATGGCACTTAACCAATATTAGGCCTCAAGTATTAGATCCCTGGGGGAAGACCATCCTAGAAACAGCCAATAGGAAGTACTCTAACGTGATGGGGTTGTGGGAGAGCCAAAATCCCATACTCTGAAGATATAGATTGTGAAGAGCAGTGAAGAGATAAGGAGCTTCACCATGTGATGAGGATTTGGGAATTTTGGAAGTATAGAGCCAGATCCCAAATGAACAGGCTTAAAACTCCCATATGCCATAGTACTGGTTGAGTTTTATAAAATTACCTCCACATGTCTCATCTAGCTTAATATCTCCACATCAGACTTTGCAGACTGATAATTTGCACCTTGCATTTCTTTTCACACTCTTTGAACTTTGCTGTGAATCTGGTTTTGACTCTGAGTCTATCTCTGCCACCACCATTTGCTTCTGGCCTTTTATAATTGATGTACTGGAACTTTCCAATTATATTTCTCCTTTTAGTATCGAACAGGAGAGGTTTTAGTCCTAACTACGGATTCACCCCCAAACACATTCCATAATGTCTCCCATCCTAGGGACCAGCTGCATGTGATAGCACACAAGAAATATAACACAGACATAGAAAAGAACTAAGGACTGACATCGTAGTTAGCAAGAGAAAGGAAACAAGCATTTATTAACCACCTACTACATGCCAGGTACATGCTAAGCACCACAAATATTATTTAATTTTATTGAGTTAGGAGGGGAAAAGAAGACAAGTTGTAATCAGAGGAAATAGAAAAAAATCATCTGGAGAGATAGTAAAAGAGAAACTGGAAAGTAGGATAATGTTATGAAAAACAAAGGAATAGCTTTTCAACATAAATAATAATAGGCAGCATTTACATAGTTCATTACATATATTATCTCATTTAATACTCATAACAATACTATGAGATAGCTACACATGTATAACCTATATTAAATTGCTTGCCTTCTTGATGGGGGTGGGGGCAAGGAGGAAGGGAGAGAATTTGGAGCTCAAAGTTTCAAAAACAAATGTTAAAAATTGTTTTTACATGTAACTGGGGGAAAAGTACTAAATACAAAAAAAAGAAAGAATACTATGAAACAGGCACTATCATTTTATAGATTAGGAACTTGAGACTAAAAGAAGTTAAGTGCTGGTTGAAAGGCAAGAAGAATTCATGGTGAAGGAAATCCTCGACTCCCATGATTGCAAGAGTCATCATCAGTGTTTAGGGAGATAAAAGCACATGGCAAGAAAAGAGAACCTATTTGCCCAGGGTCATAATGCTAGTAAGGGTCAAAGGACTCAGGTCTTCCCGACTCCATGTTCAGCACCACTTAGCTAAGGGCAGTCAGAAGTCACCAATGCTTCACAGAGGATAAGGTGGATAAGAATTAGGAGGAAAAAACAGATTTTCATGATTACAAAGTGGTTTGTTATTTTTGAGAGAGGAGTTTTGGTATGTTTAATTTCTAAAATGTTCACGATACCTCAAATAAGAATGTCGGTATTTACTTTTGGCTGCTAGGGCAAAGTCCAATGGACTCGATTTGACTCCCTGCCCTGATGTTCATCAGATTGTGACCTTAGGCACATCCTTTACTTTCGTACTCCCTGCCTTCTGAGGCTAATGCTTTTGGAAGGTCATGATACACAAATATAAGCTGCTTATTAGGTAGGTGGTACAGTGTTGGGCTGGGCCTGAAGTCAGGAAGACTCATTTTTTGAGTTTAAATCTGGCCTCAGACACTTACTAGCTGTATGACCTT
This sequence comes from Trichosurus vulpecula, assembly GCF_011100635.1. Taxonomy (NCBI): domain Eukaryota; kingdom Metazoa; phylum Chordata; class Mammalia; order Diprotodontia; family Phalangeridae; genus Trichosurus; species Trichosurus vulpecula. The sequence continues at coordinate 147,714,471 of NC_050579.1, read as the reverse complement.
AGGCACGTCACTTAACCCTGTTGGCTTCAGTTCCTCATCTGTAAAATAAAAGATAGTTGGAGAAGGAAATGGCAAACCATGCCACTATATCTGCCAAGAAAACCCCAAATGAGGTTGTGAAAAATTGGACATGACTGAGAAGACTGAACAACAACAAAGGGAAGGAAAACAATTTTCCAGTCGTTCTCCAAGGGGTAACAACAGCTATGTAAACCACAAATTACATGACTCAAAGTAAACACATCCAAAGCCATGTTTTACAATTGGGAAATGCCTATGAATTGGAACAGAGAAAATTTAAAAGTTGATCTGGTTGGTGAATCCCAGTATGTATTATTGAAAACCTCTTTGAGCAGTAATACATCCACGTAGCTGGAATTAACACACCCGCTCAAATTTGATAGCACCTTTTATGAAGAAATTTCATTTGTATTCACAGAAAAACACACACACACACATAAATAAGTGTCTAGGCTAGCCAGCCTATTTTTCCCTCTAACTGGCAGCATTCACACGCATTTTATTGTATGAAATAATGCCGTTTCCTCCTCCCTTTATCTTGCTTGTGGCTGACCTTCCATTAAAAGTTGCTTAGAAACTGCTTAGAGAACAGATAGAGGTGCTTCTCACTGACATCCTTCTTTTGTGATATCCCAGCTATTCTGTCATTCTGCTCCCTTTCCAGGAGCTTTTTAGGCTTCTTTTCATCTTCTTTTAAGAGAAGCGACTAAGGTCCAATATTTTTCCTCTGCTGAAAGAAATTACAAAAAAGAAGCCAATTCCATTCCCTCCCCAACATCGTCCCTCATAAACAGACTCCATACACCTGCTAGTTAAAGAGAAAAGCAATTCATCTAGCACAGCTTCCAACAGGCCTTTTACATGTTTGATTTTATTAGAGGCTTTGCACATTCTACTAAAAAGGGCAATAATTAAAAATAGGAAATGTAAAGTCAACCATTCCCCTGAGATCTGCTATATTTAGAAGACATAAAATCAGCCAGCTGTCTTGCTATCCTCTAAGAAATGAATGGAACCAGGTATTAGGAGAACTGAGTTCTAGACCTTATTCTGCCACTAATAAGCCAGGTGACTTAGGCAAGCTACTTTATCTCTCTAAGCCTTAACTTCTTCATCTATTAAATGAATCAGTTGGACTAAAACTCTAAAATTACTGCCAGCTCTAATGATTAGGATTGTAGCTCAGATCTGAATTTCACTAGCTTTGACCTTCAGCAGATTATTTAAATTCTGTGAGAACATCATTATCTATAAAAGGGGTAATAATAACGTGCATTTCCTACCTTATAGCATATGTGAAGAAAGAATTTGATAAAACGTAAAGTATTATGTAAACGTGAATTGTTGGGTTGGCAATAATAATGGTAGTCTTTAACTAAATTAGAACCTTCAAAATAGGATTTTTACAATCCTTGGGTTAAAGCACACTTTGTTTAGCAAACTTCCTCACCATTTGTAATCAGGGAAGTCAAATACAGGGAGAATGGAAGGGAGCTTTAAACTCAGCTAGGTGTAAAGGAAGAAAAGAGAGAAGGTCCCAAACCTTTGCCTTGGTGATTTGTGGAATGAGTGAAGGTTATGAGTTGATTCAGAGAATTTGAGCCTCAGGACTTTCAAATCCCATCTGGTTCTGCCACCTCTTTCTGGCCCACTCATGCTTTCCTGAGTTGCTGTCTATAAGTCAGGATTATATGGCTCCTTCCTCATACTTCCAAAAGCTCAGAGACTGAGAAGATTCAAAGATTTGCTGTAATAATGGCAAAGTCTAGGCATGATTCTGCCTTTGAGGATTTGTTAGATATGGCTAGATTTCTTAGTAAGTGCTAGCCTAAATTCATTTCATTACAGTTCCTGATAAAGAAAACAATACAAATTCATCTGCCTAGTTTGCCAAGTCTTGTGGGTAAGTTGTTGTTAGTCCTTTGTGTTCAAAGAGGACCAAGGACATCATAGGGTGATGTCTTGACTCCCTCATGAATTAGATTTAAATGAGGCAGAGTCATACAAAGTCATTGACCTCACTCTTTCTTCCAGAGTCATTGAAGTCCAATGTCAAGACAAAAGTCAAAATGACTGGTGATGGCCCAGGATGCAGTGGTGTCTTTGATGTTTGACCAAGTTCTAAGTGCTCCATAGCATCTGCCTTCATAGCATCCATAGCCTTCATGGCCATCGGAACAAATTATTCTCGTCCACCCATTCCTCTGGGGGAAGTCTTCACATGCTTGGGGTAGATATCCTTTTAACTCATCAATGAGGCCCAGTGGTTACCCTTAACCTGGTTTAGCCCATCTGCCAAGACAGTTTTACCAGGGTGTGGCCACTGTGCATGCTACAGTTTCTTAGAGCCATAGAGAGTGACTCCACTTAATATGTACTTTCCTTAATTATATAGGGGCCCCATAGTTGGGTCAATGTGCAAAGATTTGTTCATGTCACTTCTCTGGTCAAAATTCTTAAGTGATGCCCTTTGACCACTAATTCCTTTGCATGATATTCAAGCCCCTCCACAATCTGGCTCCAATCTACTTTTTAAGAATTATCTCATAATATTACTTTTCATGCACTTGACACTTCAACCAAACATGCTGATTCACCAGTCCCTGTATGAGGCCTTTACCTTCATGTAAATTGTTCTGTATCCTAATTGTTCTTCCCTATTAAATTCTAGCACGTTCTTTAAAGTACTGCCTAAATGTTCCTTCTTTTGCAAAGCCTTCTTTGATTCCCACCCCTCCAGTCACTAATGACTCTAACTCAGAGCAACTTTTGTACCTCTCTCACACACCTTACTCATCTCCACATACTCTGTGATCCAGTGACACGGACCTCTTTGCTGTTTCCTGCACAGATACTCCATCTCCTGACTCTATGCATTTTCACTCACTTTCCCCCATGCATAGGATTCTCTCCCTCCTCATCTCCTCCTATTGGATTTCTTGGCTTCCTTCAAGTCCCAGCTAAAATCCTACCTTCTAGAAGCCCTTTCTGACCATTATGGTAGTGCTTTCCCTTTGTTGATTATCTCCAATTTATCCTGTATATAACTCGTTTGTATATAATTGTTTGCATGTTGTTTACCCATTAGACTGTGAGGTCTTTGAGAGCAAGCACAGTCTTTTGCCTTTCTTTGTATCCCCAGGGCTTAATAACAGTGCCTGGCACATAGTAAGTGCTTAATAATGCTTCTTAGTTGACTATTGTGTTTTATAATTATCTATTTATATGTCCTAATCCCTCAGAAAACTTCTCCCCGTACAAGACGATAAGCTTCATGACAGTGGGTAATTAATAAGGAAATGAAAAGACCCTCCTCCCCGCCCCCCTCCCTTTAACAAAGCTGGAGGTCCGTGTGTGTAAAACACCACATATAACTTCAGTTGTTTTTTTTAAAAATGTGTTGTTTGGTTTTACTGAATTTTTCACATCTTTCTCTTTTTCTTTTTTAAAAAAATGTTCTTTGGGGATGACTCTCTGGGAGGGGCAAGGGGAAAGAGCAGACAGGGAAATCAATTCAACATAAAAAGAAAAATATCAATAAAATTTATTTTTTTAAAAAAGTTTGATGAGTTCATTGAACCAATTACCTTGAACAGAATTGTGCTGAAATAAATGAAACTAAGGCCCAGTTCCTGCCCTCATAGAACTTAGAGTCTTATTAGAGAACGGAACATATGTGCAGATAGTTTTAATAAACATACCAATAAATGCATTGAGGTGTTTGAAAAAAAAAGATTAGTTTAAGTGTCTGTTTTGCTATCTATGAATCAAGCTAATAATAATAGTTAGAATTTATGTAATACCTACTATGCACAGGGCATCATGCTAAGTTTTTAACTAATATTGTGTCATTTGATCCTTACAACCACCTTAGGAGGTAAGCACTATTATTATCCTCATATTACAGTTGAGGAACCTGGAGTGAAGTTATGTATCCAAGGTCACATCACTGGTAAGTGTCTGAGGCCAGATTTGAACTCACATCTTCCTGACTCCAAGCCCACTGAACCACTGAGCTTTTCTCATTGTGTTGTATCTTTAGTACATGTACCTTTCAAAAGGGTGGCTAGGTGGCACAGTGGATAGAGTGCCAGGCCTGGAGTTAGGAAGATTCATCTTTGTCAGTTCAAATCCAGCTTCAGACCCTTACTAGCTCTGTAACCCTGGGCAAGTCACTTAACCCTGTTTTTTTTTTTCATTTTCCTTATCTGTAAAATTAGCTGCAAAAGGAAATGACAAACCATTCCACTATCTTTGCCAAGAAAACCCCAAATGGGGTCACAAAGAGTAGGACACAACTGAACAACAAAAACCTTTTAGAGACGAACCAGTGCAAAATTACCCAGGGAGTCTCCCCTAGATATTTATGTTAAACATTTAATACAAAATATCTACCTTATTTACTTTTAATCTTCAAATTGGTAGGAATTTTCTAGAGAAGTACTTGAAGAGAAAGCCTAATAGCACTAACAGTCTATTGGGAATCTTTTTATGTGGGGGTGAAAAATGAATACTACTTTAACCTGAAGCTTTAAATCAGAGCTGTATATCAGAGTGATTGTTAAGGTAAGATACACTCCACCCATTAAATAAAATGCATTTATTTGTCCCATCACAACCTTAATTTGCACATTGTATATTCTATCCCTTATTTGAAGAAGACTGTAATTCAGAGACTGAAGGGATGCCAGAGGCAGAGAGGTAAGTGTGGGTCTAAAGAATACCCTTTTTGAATCATTCTTACATTAAAGGTGACTCAGTCATTAGGCAGCTAAAGGGAACTCAGAAGCCATGAAGGGGAAGTCAGTGCAAGTCTGTAGGATCTCACAAAACAGATTTCATTCTTCCATTATTGTTTTTCTTGTTCCACATTTCTTCGAGTTCCAAATTTAGGTAGCCTTCTTAATTAATGATCATCGCAAGCCTTTTTCAGAAGCCACTGGATTTTGATTAGCTGACAAAGGGACATTTTCTCTCCTGGGCACATACTTCTCTGTCTCCTTAGCAGTTAATTGAGGAGAGAAATAATGGTGTACTTATACCGAGCCTTACATGCTGCAGAGAATGGTGGAAGCATGCTTAGAACTTCACCGGTATTCAACAAACCGAGTCAAAACAGGCACCCTAGTGTACTATTAGTGAAGCTGGTGCATTGGTGCAGCCAATCTGGAAGACAATTTGGAACTATATTCCAAAAAGCATTAAATTATGTGTACCCTTTGACCCAGCAATATGTCTATAAAACCTATACTGCAAAGAGATAGAGAAAAGGTCACATGTAAAAAAATACTTATAGTAGCTCCTTTTTTTAGTAGCAAAAAGAAACAAATAAACTATGGAAACTGAGGAGGGCCTATGTATTGAAGAAGAGCAAAACAAATTGTAGTGCACTAACATAATGGAATGTTGTACCTTAAGAAATGACAAAATGGATGGTTTCAGAGAAAACTGGAATAACTTTATGAATTGATTCAGAGTAAAGTGAGCAGAATCAGAAGAAAAAAATTCAACATTGTAGACTTGAGAACTCTGATCAATGCCTCGACAAGCCACAATTTCAAAGGATGAAAGGTGAAACATTCTAGTCACCTCTTGACAAAGAGGTGATGTACTAGAAGTGCAGAATGAGAGATAGATGTTTGGATATGACCAACATGGGAATGAGATTTTCTTGACTGTGCATATTTGTCATGATAGTTTTTTCTTCTTTTTAATGTATAAATAGGGGACATGGCAGCCAAGAGAAAAATGCTTAATAATTGAAAAAAAATTAATTTTTAAAAATGAATCCAATCTAATCAAGTATAAAAAACCCCAAAGGGCTATACAATTGTGCATACCCTTTGATCCATCAATACCACTACTAGGTCTATATCCCAAAGATATAAAAAAGGGAAAAAGGACCTATTTGAACAAAAATATCTATAGCAATCTTCTTGTGGTGACTAAGATTTGGAAATCGAAGGGATGTCCATCAGTTGGGGAATGGCTAAGCAAGCTGTGGTATATGATTATAATGGAATAGTATTGTGCTATAAAAAAATGACAAGTAGGACGATTTCAGAAAAACCAGGAAAGACTTACATGAATTGATGCAAAGTGAAGTGAACAGAACCAGGGGAACGTTATACACAGTAACAACAATATTGCAATATTGCAATACAATGATCTAAGACAATCCCAAAGGACTTATGAAGCATACTGTGCACTTCCAGAGGAAGAATTGATATTGTTTGAATACAGACTAAAGTATGCTATTTTTCACTTTCTTTCTTCCATTCTTTTTCTTTTATTTGGGTCTTCTTATACAAAATGACTAATATGGAAATGTTTTACATAATTGTACATGTATAACCTATATCTAATTGCTTACCATCTCAGGGAGTGGGGAGGAATGAAAGGGAGGGAGGAATAGAATTTGGAACTTGAAACTTTAAAAAACCCACAAATGTTAAAAATTGTTTTAACTTTTAATTGGGGAAATATTTATACACACACACATACACACAAATGCGCGCACACACACATACATATGTATATATACATACGTATGTATACATATATATATATATGTGTGTATAAAATTTTTAAAAATAATCAAATTCAACCCCAGAGAGTTAGAAACCACATCCGTTATTTAAATGCATTTCAACCTGGACTTTCCTAAGATAGTAGTTTTTTGGAGGCATGATGGTGTGATGGGAAAAGCCACTGACTCTAGAGTCAAGAGTCCTGGGTTCAAATGCTATCTCTGCACATGGTGCCTGTGGCACTTTGGGCAAGTCACTTAATCTTCCTAATCCTCAGTATTCTCATAGTTAAGATGAACAGGTTTGACTAGAGGACCTTTAAGATCCTTTCTAGCTTGAAATCTATGCCTCTTGAAAACACCTGTATGCTGTTTCCAGTGCCTCAGCTTTTCTTCTGGATTTAACACACACTTAGTTCAGTTCAATCAGTGGTATAGTGGAAAGAGCGTTGGCCCTGGAAATAGATGATCTGGGTTTGAATTCCATTTCTGGTGACTACTACTGGTGTGGCATTGGGCTAGTCTAAACCTTCTAAGTCCTTCATTTTATCATCTATAAAATAAGAGGATTGGACTAGATAACCTCTGAGATGCCTTCCAGTTCTAAGACTGACAGTCTATATGCTATTATTCAATCCAACAAACATTTACAAAACACCTACTAGGTGGAGAACACTGTTAGGTATTGGAGGAGATGCAAAATTGGATAAATCCTGTATCCCAGCCTTCTGCAGCTTACAAATGAAGATCACATGACATATATGTGTGTATATATATATGTATATGTATATGTATATGGAGTTTTACAAACTTTAAAGCACTTTATAAATGCTGTTATAATTGTTATATAGTCTTCTGGCATTTTAGATAAATGTTTCAGCACATTCTTTTCACAGATAAAAAGGAAGGGGAAGAAGGGAGCAGCTTCTTCCAGCAGAATTTAAACAACTGACATTCTTAGAGCGCTTAACCTCTCCATCAGAACACACACAAACTGCTGGCAAAGATTCCCCAGATTCTCACAGCATGGGATACACAGAATAAGTACATTCGTGAAGCATGTGGCTCTGAGTATGGCAAACAGATGCACAAAGACAGACACCTCCTTGTATCATTTTGAACTCAAAACCAGAGGAAATTGTTGTTTTTAATGTATCTATGCTTCAAATAGAAGTGGAGATGAATCCTAAAAAGTTAGTCATCAAGTTTTTTTTTTAATGTTTATGTGTGAGGCATTGTGTTAGGGGGTGGGATCCAAGTACAAAGTAGGAAACATTCTCCACCTTTTAGGAGACTACATTCTATTGAGGGAAACATCAAGTATACATATGAGAAGGCAGAAAACATATTCAAAGCAAATACAAGGTAATTTCAGGGGGAGGGACTAGTAGTTAGGGGCATGTCAAAGACATGAAGTTCTTTGAAGGAAGGTAGGGATCCTAAGGAAGGATAGAGTGGAAGGAACAACTTGTAAAAAGACACAGAAACTGGATGTGGACTATCATGTATGAAGAAGAGCAGGTAGAATAGCCTGGCTGAACTGTACAGTGTGTAACCAGGAGGGATATATATAAATATGGAAATGTAATCTAGAGGCAAATGGTAAAAGGCTTTGAGAACTAGTTCCAGTCAGTCAACTAGTATTTATTAAGCATCTACTATGTTCCAGGTGCAGAGGAATTGGTGTTTTATCTTGGAGACAAAAGGAAACCATTGGAATTTCTTTGAACAAATAAATGATGAGGACAGAATTGTGCTTCAGGAATATCATTTTGGCAGAGGTGTGGAGAATGGATTGGAAAGAAATTTGAGACTGGGATACCAATTAGGAGGCTTTTGGAATGGTCCAGTCTAGAGGAATGGGGGTACTAAAGTACCCAGTCAGCTGGGTACCTTTTGTGCATAAAGGTGCTGGCTGGGTGACTAGAGAAAAGGGCATTGTGGAGTTAGAGTCAGCAAGACAGCATTTGATTGGTTATAGGGGTTGAGGGAGAGCAAGAAATCATGGATGAATGCAAGATTTCAAATCTAAGTGACAGAAAAGATGGTGACACTATCAATAGAAATAGGGAAGTTCAGAAAAGGATACATTTTAGGGAAAGGATAATGAATTCTGTCTTGGTTGTGTTAAGCTTAAGATTCCTATAGGCCATACAATTAGATATGTCTGGTAAGCAGTTGGTGACATGGGGCAAGCTCAGAAGAGACATCAAGGCTAAATACATAGATTAGAGAGTCATCTGTGTAGAGAAGAACCCACGACATATGACACACTTACCAAGAGATAGAGTATAGAGAAAGAAGAGAGGCCAGGATAGAATCTTGGGAAACAACTATCATTGGGGGATCTGACATAGATAAAGATTCATTAAAAGAAACTGAGGAGGAATAGCAGACAGGTGGGAGGAAACATAAGAGATTAGTGTCACAAAAACTGAAGGACAAGAAAATATCCAGAAGAGGTGGATTTAGTGCTAAATGATGCAGAAAGATCAAGAAGAATGATCACGGAGAAAAGGCCATTGGATTTGGCAATCACAAAATCACTGGGAATTCGGGGAAGGTAGTTTTCATTGAATGAAGAGGCTGAAAACTAGGTCCCAAGTTGAGAAGTGGGTTAAAGGAGAGGAAATGGACACAGAAGATAGGCAGCATTTTCAAGGACAGCTTAGCTGTGAAAGAACAAAGATAGATGATTCTAGGAAATTGATTGTGTAACCCTCAGTTAGTCTAAAATTTGGGGACCACTTAGCCTTGGGCCAACAGAGGAAATATCCACTAAAATGCATATGTACATGTATATGTATAATGTATAGGTTTCTGCATATATGTATATGTGTGCATATTCATGTGTATATGCATATTAATATATGTATATATACATATTGGTATATCTATACTTGTATGGGTTAATATATACATGTGTTGTTTTGATGGCAGAGGGTACAGTAAATAACAGGGCCCCTGGTCTGCTGTACCTAGAGTTTACTCAATGGATTTCTGAGCCTATTTCTGGGCTACTTCTGGGGCAACATATGTAGTAAATTTTTTATAAAAAAATTAATTTATTTTTAGTTTTCAACATACACTTCCATAAGATTTTGAGTTTTAAATTTTCTTTCCCCTCTCCTCTTTTTCACCCCTCCTTCTTCCCCAAGACAACATGCAATCTGATATAGGCTCTACATATCCATTCATACTAAACATATTTTCACATTAGTCATGTTGTAAAGAAGAATTAGAACTAATGAGAAGAACCACGAGAAAGAAGAAATAAAACAAAACAAAGAAAGAGAGCAAATAGTATGCTTCAATTTGCATTCAGACTCCAAAGTTTTTTTCTCTGGATATGGACAGCACTTTCTTTCTGATGTAGTAAATTTTGAGCGGTCCTTTGGTCCTCCTCAAGACCCATGACAGCAGCAGATGGGGCAAGGTGCTATGTCAGTGACAATGGAGAAACAGTTTACCTCCCTTTGAATCAATGTGTAGCAAACAGCTCTCCATTCCTAGGTCTCCTGTTAGATGTGGGTGAGTAGTCTCATTTCCCTAGAAATGAACTATGAGCACAGGACAGTTAAATTATTTGTTTTGTCTCTGGTGATGCTGAGCCTGGGCTTTGAGCCCTTAGCTACTTACCTTCTCTATTTTGCGTTTCTTCTTCGAGTATAAGTAACTAAACAGTGATGCTAAGATGGACATGTTCAGCCTTGGAGGTAACTTTGTGATTCGGAGGGGTCTTTAACCCTTGGGTCTCTCAGTCAGACATGATTGGCAGCAGAAGGAATGTTTGGTGATGTCACCAGTTTAGAAAAGAAGAACAAGTACAGAAGGAACCAAAGTCAAACCATGACCCGGTTTAGCAAAAGATATGGACTTGAAAGAAGCCAGTGAAGAAATGAGATGAAATATAATAATACCTACTTAGTAGGGTCAAAGGTCACTTTATGTTTTGGTGATTTTATGTCTCATCCTCCCAGAAAAGTATAAGCATAGCTATATGTTACTATATCCTATTTTGAATCTTGTTAATGTCAGTGCTTGAGAGCCAAACACATTTATGTTTAGCATTTTTTATGTGTACGTGTTGAAGAAATAAATACTTGATTCATATAGTACCTTGAGTGCCTTTCTATGGAAATCCTAGACATGAGTCAAACTCTTAAGCTTTAATTAATCTGTGGGGGGCTTTGGGGTAGTGGTGAAACAATCCAAAGAATACAGAAAGCCTAACACCTTTTCCTTAGAAATCAAGCTCACCTAGGAGTTAACCCTATACACATGTACATGGGTTTAGAACACATAAGAGCCCCTTAATGGAGAGGGCAAGTTTCTCCACCCCAACCTCACTCTTGGACCAGCAGAATTAATTATTTTTACATTGTATGGCTTTTTTTCAATTATCAAACACTTATTTTTTCTCTCTCCCACCTCCACGAAAAACCTTTGTAACAAATAAGTAAAGTAAAACAAATTCCCACATTATCCACATTCAAAAATGTGTCTATCCTGCACATTAGTCCATCACCTCTCTGTCAGTAGGTGGGAAGCATTCTTCATCATCAATTCTCTGGAATTGTGAGTGATTATTTTGCCAGTCAGACTCCTTAAGTCTTTCAAAATAGTTCATTTTTATAATGTGGGTGTTATAGTATAAGTTGCTCTCATTCTACTCACTTCTGCATCAGTCCATACAAGTATTCTCGGGGTTCTCTGACACCGTCTTTTTCTTTATTTCTTACAGCACAATAGCGTTCCTTTGCATTTACATATCACATTTTGGTTTTAGTTCCCAATTCTTTGCCACCACAAAAGGAGTTGCCATAAATATTTTTCTGTTCATGTTGTATTGTTTATTACGCACAAAGAGGTGAAGTAAGGTGGATAAATTTAAGTTCACAGGTTCATGGAGTTAGTGGGAGCAGACAGGTTATGATTACAGCAGAAAAATGAGATTTACCCTTTATGTATCTCAAGGATTTTAGTTTTAACACTCAGTACAAGTACTATATATCAGATTTGCATATACAGTAAAAAAAAACAACTTCTGGATTATCGACACGAATGAATGGGAGCAAGCACATGCATTATCAAAACAGGACTGGCCTATTTGGATTTGATAGGCACAAATCCAACCCTATCATTGCACTGCTCAAAAATCATTGATAGCTCTCTGTTGATTCTAGGATAAAATGCGAACTCTCTCAGCAGACAAGCTCATTCCAACCTGCATTTCCATCCTTATTTCACTTTATTCCCCTTCACATACTGTACATTCCAGTCAAACAAGCCTTCTTACTATTCTCAACTTTGATATTTCCTATCTTTGTGCCTTTATGCCTTTATCTTCCATGACTGGAATATCCTCTCCTTTCACCTCTGCCTCTTAGAAGCTCTAGACTTGTTCAACTCTCATTTGCCAGATCCTATATTAAGTCTAATCCTTCCTCCTCATGTCAGCCTTTTAAAAGACAGCTATCATCTCTGTTTCTATCCTTGCCAAGTCTTCTCTCCTCCATGCTAGATATCCCAACTTTCTTCAACTAATCCTCATATGACACAGACTCAAGGCCATTCACCATCCAGTGCTGTGTGGTCCAGAACTGAATACAGTATTCAAGATAAGGGATACCCAAGGCACAGTACAGTAGACTATCACCTCTCTATTCTTGGAAGCCATAGTACAGTGAGGCTATCACCTCTCTATTCTTGGAAGCCATATCTTTCTTAATGCGACCCTAGATTGCATTGGCTTTTTTTTGGCTGCCACATCTCACTCATGACTCACATAGAACTTGCAGTTACTAAAACCTCCAGATCTTTTTCAGAACAACTACTGGCTAGATTTTGTACTTGTGAAGCTAATTTTTGGTATCTAAGTGGAAAACTTTAAATTTAATCTCTATTGAATTTTATCTAATTGGATTCAGGTCAATGCATTAACTTGTTAAGATCTTTTGTGGGTACTGATTCTGTTGTCCAGTGTGTTGCCTACCCCTTCCAGCTTTGCACCATGTGCAAATTTGATGAATGTGCCATCTCTAACTTTATTCAAGGCATTGATAAAAGTTTTAAGGATTACAGAGTCAAACCCAGATCCCTGAGTTATAGCACTGGAAACCCCCTGCTCTATGTTAACATGGAACCATTAACAGCTACTCTTTGAGTCCAGCCATCCAACTGAATCCTTCTAATTGCAATGTCATCTAGTCTACATCTCTCCATCTTTTCCACAAGAATTATATGAGACACATCATGAAAAGCTTCACTAAAGTTTAGTTAAACTAAATCTAGAGCATTCTCCTCATCTATTAATGTAGTAATTCTGTTTAAAGAAGGAAATAAAATTAGTTTGTTATAACTTGATCTTGATGAAACCATTTACCAACCATTTCTTTAATGATATATTCCGGAATCTTCCTAGGAATAGAGTCAGGCTCAGTGATTTATAGCTTGCAGAATCTGTTCAGTACATTGAAAAGAATGCTGCCTTTGAATCAAATAATCTGAGTTCCAATCCTCACCTCAGATTTTTGCTATTTGTATGACATTAGGCAAGTCATTTAACCTTACTTGACTTCAGTTTCATCTGTAAAATAAAAGGTTTGGAGTAGATGGCCTCTGAGGTCCTCTTCCAACACTAGACTTAGGATTCTTTCTCGATTTCTTTCTTGAAATTTGGAAAACATTTGCTATTTTCCACATTGCAGAATCTCTTACTTCCTTTAAGAATCAGCTCAAGTACTACCTTTTACATGAAGCTCCTCCTGATCCTCTTAATTGCAAGTGATCCCTACTCCCTAAATAATTTGTATTTATTCTGTATATATTTCTATATGGGCATATTATTTCAACCAAAGGAATATAAGCTCTTCAGGGCAGAGATTATTCCATTTTTGTTTTTTATATTTCAAACACTTAGCACAGTGTTTACAACATAGTAGACACTGAATAAATATTGATTGCTGATTGATTGAAAGGATGGCTTTCTGGGTGAGGAAGAGAGAGGGATACTCTGGGAAATGTAGGGGGCCTATGAAAACAAAAGATAGCAATGCTTTTTTAAATGAGAGTGGTGGTGAGGGGAAATAGCTATGAGCAAAACAAGTTTTAGCTAATTATGAAAGGGCAGGATGAAAAGGGAGAGGGGGTCAAGACCTAGTGAACTGGTTTAGGCCTGGATAAAGAAGCAGAAATAAAAGGATTGGGATTACATGATTCCATATAATTTCCTTCCTCATTTTCCTTTCCTTCATGTAGATGAGGGTGACTAATAAAAAGAATAAAAATTTTAGTAGAACATGATGGATAGTAAAACAAATCTAACAAATCCAATTGTGAATGGGTTAAACTCACCTGTAAAAACAGAGGAGGCTAGCAGAAAGGTTCAGAAAGGAAGAACCCAATCCAGTTGGAAAACCCAAACAATGCTTTTCTTTAAGAAGAAACATACTTAAAATTAGAAGATTCATTGAAAGTTAAAACGTGGAGTTGTAGTAGTATCTCTGCCTCACCTGATTCCAAAAAAAGCAAAAGGGACAATCAAGACCTCAGACAAGGCAATTGTGAAAGTAAATGTGGTTAAAAAAGTATAGAAATCATATTATCCTTAAAGGTACCATAAATAATTAAGCAGCATCAATATATTAAATATACATGTATAATATATGTATGTGTATGTTTAGATATATGTGCATGTATGTGTATTTATATAATTATATACATATGTAACATATATGATATATGTATATCTGTAATATACATATTTTATATATATACATGTATATATATACACCTTCCTCCCTTTATTTCTTCCTTCCCTCTGATGTTAGCCTTCAAATACTTGAAGATATTTCATTCTCCCTATGTCTTCTCTTTTCCAAACTGTGTGCCCAGGACTTTCAACTGAACATCTTTGGTGATATTAGGAAGAGGGAAAATCTATCTTTGTTGGTAAAGGAGAAAGAGTCAATGGGAACTAGGTGGTGAAGACCTACAGTCAGGAAGACCTGAGTTCAAATCTAGCCTCAGACACTTCTCTAGGCAAATCACTTAACTTCTTTAGTTTTCATTTTAGCTTTAGCTTTCTTTCCTACAAAATGTGGATAATAATGTCTATCTCTCAGGGTTGTTGTGAAGATCAAATAAGAAAATATTGGTAGTGTTTTGCAAGTCTTAAGTACTTTGTAAATGCTAGCTATGATCAACAGAAAGATTAAAGATATAAAAGAAAGGCTAATTAATTAAATAAGGATCAGGAAGGGAGGGGAAAGGAAGAGATCATTATCAGAGGTGTAGGTTTTAGTCTTGTCATAAAATTTCCAGTTTTTAAAAATGATTTTTTTTGGTCCCTGATTACCTGGATTGTGATGAGGCATTCCTCAAGCTTTTTCACCTTCTCTTTTGGGAATAAGACCAGCCCACAGTTTTAACATGCCCTGCATAGTTGGAGGACAGCTGTCACTTAGCTGTGGTAGAAATAAAAACATACCACACTCTGCAAGTCACTGCAAAATTTTTCTACTCTCAACACTTATTGGTAATGAGATTCTTGTCTTTCATATTTCTGGGGGTGTTTACAATTCACCTTGCTAGTACTTCCTTAATAACTTGGCACTCTTTTATTACATCTTAATAATTTGAGAGCCATTCACAACATATTTTCTCTTCTCATTATTCACCAATTACCACCTTGTCTAATCAATTTCTTTTACTTTCCCTTTCTTATTTGTCTTGCCTTACCAACTACCATCTCCTTTTCTTTTTTAATTTTATTTTTAATTTATGAAATAAAATAAGCATTTCCACAACATAGTAGAATTTAAGAAAAGATTGCCCATGAAACTGAAAATCTATTATGTACAACTTATTATTCCTCTTAAATATGTAATAAAGTTATCATGTAACATTCTTTTTTTTTCCTTTTTTATTCCCTTTCCTGACTGTGCCCTACAGAGGGCTACTATTAGACATACACACATATGTATGTATGTACATATATATATATGTAAAATCATTCTATATATACTTTACTTCTCAGTTCTTTCTCTGAATGCAGATAGTGTCCTCCTTCATAGATCCTTTGTAATTAACTTGGGTATTTATAAGAGTAAAAATGACTTAGTCACTCAGAATTGTTCTTGAAACAATATTGCTGTTACTGTATACAATATTCTCTAGGTTCTGCTCATGTTGAGCTTCTTTATTTGGTAAAAATTGTTGGGATAACTGGAAAGCAGTCAGGCAGAAATTGGACGCAGACCAGCATCTTATACCATTTACTAAGATGAGGTCGAAAATGGAAAATGATGGATTAATAAATAGGTCATGGAAAGACAAGCCAGAAGACTTTCTTTAAGACAGCAGAAAGGAGTGAATGGAGAAGGCAGATCATTGGAGGTTGGAGACAGTTTGTAATCCTAATGTAATCCATGTTTAGAACTCACACAGGGCAAGCTTTCACATGGTGGTCAGAAGAAGTGATACAAGGACACTCTCAAGGTCTCTCTCAAGAACTCTGGAATTGATTGTGTGACGTGGGAGACAATGGCACAGGACCATTCAGCATGGCATTCCCACATCAGAGAAGGTGCTGTGTTCTATCAGCAAAGCAGAATTGAAATAGCTCAAAGGAAATGCAGGATGCACAAATTTAGACTGTCTACCCCAAACGTTCACATGAACTATTTGCTCCCAACTCGTGGTACAGCATTCCGAGCTCATATTGATCTGATCAGCCACAGTAGAACACATCGAAACTTGACTCTAGAACAGTGATATCATTTTGATCCTTTCAAAAACGAAGGACAACAACCACCATACTGATAAAGCACATATAGTCAGTGGAGTGTTGACTATATTTTTTAAACCAGAGGTTCTTAACTATTTTTCTGTCAAGAACACTTTTTGCAGACTGGAGTAGCCGATGAATCCCTTCTCAGAATTATGTTTTTAAATGTATAAAATAAAATACATAAGATTACAAAGGAAACCAATTACATTGAAGTATAGTTATGAAATATTAAAAAACACAAGTTCACAGACTTCCAAATTAAGAACCTTGCTATTTTGTTGATATTATAAGCTATGTATGGTAGAAAGTTTAAATGATCACAAGATCACATATTTAGATCTAGAAGAGATTTCAGAAATCCATCACTTGAGGAGAAGGAAACTAAGGCTTAAGGATGTTAAGTTACTTGCCCAAAGTCACACAGTTGGCTCATAAATCTGGATTTGGAGGAGATACTGGCTCATTCAAATTTACACCAAATACTGACTTTTCCAATAATCAGCAGCAACAGAGAAGTTGACATATTTCACAAAGCCTGTGGTCTTTCATATTCAGTTTTTAGATAAAACCCAGAAGTCCAATGACTAGCTATCTAATTGGTGAATCATGCTTGCACTTTAATTTCCTTTTCTTTACTGCTGCCCATA
This sequence comes from Trichosurus vulpecula, assembly GCF_011100635.1. Taxonomy (NCBI): domain Eukaryota; kingdom Metazoa; phylum Chordata; class Mammalia; order Diprotodontia; family Phalangeridae; genus Trichosurus; species Trichosurus vulpecula. The sequence goes on along the minus strand of NC_050579.1, from coordinate 147,697,481 downwards.
TTTTGATTATATTCCTGTTCTTTGGCTCTGTTAACAATAAATGAGAAGATAGAAAAGTTCTCAATTCTGATCACTCTGTTTTGAGCCTTAAAGATGGAAAAGTCATGACCCAACTGAGTAGATACTATGCATATTTTCCTCACCATTTGATGTTTTCTATGACAAAATTCTTTCTAAAGCTTCAAAGAGCAGAATATATTGGGATTTTTAGAAACAGTAAAATATATAAGTAGTCACCTTATTGCGAAAGCTAAAACAATTAATCTGAAACTCATGGAGATCCTATATAATCAGGACATTCTACCGTTCAGTAAAAAATTATTTATTACTATAATGCAGCAATGTTTTAATGGAAACTTGAAACTACAAGCTTTGAAGCATTATATAAATGTAAATTCATTTTTTGTGGATACATACATAAACACACATGTATACATATGTATATATACATATATATGTAGAGAGACAGAGAGTCAGAGATAGAGGCAGAGGGACATACACAGACATACACAGACACAGACACAGACACAGACACACACACACAGATACACACACAGAGAGAGAGAGAGAGAGAGAGAGAGAGAGAGAGAGAGAATGAAAGAGAATGATGGCATAAACAAGACTGTTCCTGGGACTCTATTTGTACAATTATTCTATAAAAAGAATAGAAATCTGAGTTTACAGAAATGGGAGGCCTTTTGTCCCAGATATGCCAATAATTATGTGATTTTGGAGAAACAATAATCTTTCTAGTTTAATAACTAATAATAATAATAATCTCTTTAGTTTAATAATTCTCTTAGTTTGGTCATCTAAATTTGGTGAAATGATTTCTAAAATCTCCTCTAAAAATGAGAAAATGTACCTTTCTTTTTTCCTTGAAGAGTTAAGGGACTTTGGGAATGGAATGTTGTATGTGATATGAGATACAGTTGATATCTAGGTCGATTTTGCTAAACAATTGTTTCTTTTAAAATTTTTGTTATGAGTAGGGCTCTTAAAGTGAAATCTTTAAACTTATTTTTAAAAAAATATTTGATAACTATTTCAATATAGTTGGCTTCCTCTGTAATCCTATGCATTTTATTTTAGGTATTTTAAAACATTATTATGAGAAGAGGTTCATAGACTTCAACAGGATGCCAAGAGGGTCCATGCCATTAAAAAATAAGAATGTTTTTTATAAGGGATGGTTTACTGGTTGCAAGTTCCCCTTACTGGGGGAAGGTATATTTGGAAATAAATACGATGTTAAAAAAAGGGAAGATCGCTAAAATGAAAAAAGGAAATAAAGTCTTTTCCAATTCTAAAATTTTATGGCTCAGCCTGAAGTAGAATTTTGGGTTATTGTCAAGACTCCTGGCAAGCTAATTTGGGGCATTGTGAGGAATGCAAAATGGACTCTACACCAAAACACTATGGGGAAGATCTCTTTAAGCAAAATGAGATAGATTTAGTTCTTCTCAAAAATGCAAAGACCTAAAACAACTCCAAAAGACTCATGATGGAAAATGCCATCCACATCCAGACAAAGAAATATGGAGTCTGAGTGCAAATGGAAGTATACTTTTTGCTCTCCTTTTCTGTTTTGTTTTGTCTTGTTTTTCTTTCTCATGGTTCCTCCTATACATTCTAATTCTTCTATACAACATGACTAATGTGAAAATATGTTTAATAAGAATATATATGTAGAGCCTATATCGAATTGCAGGCCATCTTGGGGAGTGGAGTAGGGAGGCGGAGAAAATTTAAAACTTATGGAAGTGAATGTTGCAAACTAAAAATAAATTAATTAATTTGTAAAATTAAAAAAAAAATAAAAATGAGAGCTCAGACTGATCCAAGAAAGAATCAGCAAATCTGCCCTCTATCTAAGCGTACAACACAAGGGGATTTGGAGAGCATCAAGACACGAGTATGCCCTTGATGGGCCAGCCTTCTTTCCCAAGACATCTTTGAGCAGCTTTGAGCAACTTCTCTTAAACAACCAAGTCAAGGAAGATGTGTACGATATCTCATAGGCCACTAGAGGGCTCAGGAGGGACACTGCTATGCACTGCCCTCTAAAGGTGCTATCAGAGAATAGCACTGAGGTATCAATGGAAAATCAGAAGCTACTCTAGAAAGCTAGGAACTCAAAATATTCAAGGAGGAAGAAATATCTTAGAAATATCCAGATACCAAGGACGGGTTGGTGAGGGTCCAGGCAAGGCACTGAGCGAAGGAATCCCTTCTTTATCTTGGAAGTAAGTGATAGCAATAATGATAATAATAATAATAATAAATATCATTATGGAGAGCTCTAAGAGCTTTAAAAGCATTTTGTATATTCTCATTTGAAGTAAAAACCTTCTCTGTTAATTTTCATTGGTGTAGGAGTAGAGAGCAATTATTCCATGCCTTCTGACCTTGAAGGGGATGGAGGCTGGAAAGTCTATCTTGAACTTTGAACTCTTATCAGATTCCTGGGGAAAGGGAGCACAGGAGACTCAGCAACAAAGACTAGGCTTACAACTTAATTATGATTGATAGTTGAAAGTTGAACCATCATTTTACCTCCCATTTACCTCACATCCCCCTACCTCCTCTCTTCCCTAATAGGAACTAGCAGATGGGTCTTATCAAGACCTTGAAGGATTTGGCATTTTCCTAGGGAGAAGGGCAACATTGGCTTGTAATGTTGTAGCACATGGGCTGACTCCTTGTGTGGCCTTGAGTTTTAGTTCTACCTCAGCAGGAGGCAAAAAAGAAAATCCCACTTCATCAGAGCCCAACTAGACACCTGGTAAAGTCCATTTGTCAGGAAACAACATCCCCCTCCAAATGCGCAACTCCACTATAATCCTTGACTGCATACTAGAAATATTTTATAAAATAGCAATTCAAGATACTCTAGCTTCTCAAACCCTGGGAGCCACATGCCTTAGGCTTTATGTGAAAAATGAGGTAAGGAAAATGAGAAAGGTCCTTAATCCTGCTTTTATTTTTTCAATTTTAAAGGCTATCAAATTCCATGGTTTTGCTACTTCAGCAAAAGAGTGACACCCTGAAAGTCATGTTTAAAACCTTTTGAAATGAATTGGCTTAGATGATTGATTGATTTACTGCTGATAGTTTTTTGAGACAAAGGGATCAATACCTGTCATGCTCCCTTCATTTTTTTTATCTTGGTCTGCACAAAAGATTGATCGATTGATTACTTGGGATTTTATACAATCACAAGATCACAAAATCTCAGAGTTGGGAGCCCTCACTGGCCATGTAGCTCCCATTCAGAGACAATAAAACATCCATAATAATAATAATAATAATAATAATAGTGACCTCATATTTATATGGAGCCTTAAGGTTTGTAAAGATTATATATATATATAAATATATGTATACATAAATATGTATATATGTAAATATATATGTGTAAAATCTCATTTGATCCTTGCAATAACCATGTAGGGTAGATGCTATTATTATCCCCATTTTACAGATAAGGAAACTGAGATGGAGAGAAGGTCAGTAACTTTAGTTCCATGGTTACTAAGCATCTGAGGAATGATTTGAACTCAGCTCTTCCTGATTCCACATCCAGCATTCTATCCACTGGATTACCTAACTATCTTCTGTTATAACTATAGCAAAACCCACGTGTGGTCACCCAACATTTTCTTGAAGACCTCAAGTGAGAGGGAGGTACTCTCTTCAAAAATAGTTCACTTCCCCTTTGGGAAGTCAGTCATTATTAGAAAGTTTTTCTTATGTTACTCCAACAAAATTTGTTTCTTGACAATTTCCTCCTAGTTCTACCCTCCCAGAATGAACGGAATGCTCTCTGTTACCCTCTTCCAAATGAAAGCACTTCAGATACAAGAAGGCAACTTTAATGCCTGCAAGTCTTCTCTTCTCCAGCCTTAACATCCTTGATTCCACCAACTGATCCTCATAGGAGATGAACTCAAGGGTCTTCACCATTCTAATCCCCCTCCTCTGGAAAATCTCCAGATTATCAATATCCTTCCTGAAATGTGCTTTGCAGAACTAAATGCGTCAGGACTATTCTTTCAAGCATACAGAAAATTCTTTGTTATCTGGTATCTTGTATTCTTTCCCTTTTCGCTACATTGGTTTCAGTTCAAGTGTTATTAGGGATATATTCGTGAATGTGGTGATTTTGTGAAAGGATCTGCCATTTGGTAGATGTTTTGTTCTATAATTGTATGAGAATGCAATTCTCACAATAACTCTGTGAGAAAGGTACTACGAATACATGGTATTCAACAAGTTTTAGTGGACTTTTCAGCTATCAAGGCTGGACCTTCTTCAATAGTTTTAAGCTATTAAGGCTTAAAGACTTTTGGGACACCTATACTACTTAATAACTTTTTTTTATTTTTTGGAGGGGGGAAGGCAGGGCAATTGGACTTAAGTGACTTGCCCAAGGTCACACAGCTAATAAGTGTGTCAAGTGTCTGAGGCCAAATTTGAACTCAGGTCCTCCTGATTCCAGAGCCAGTGCTCTACTTACTGCACCACCTAGCTGCCCCAGGAACACCATACTATTATCTTCATTTCGTTGATGACAAAACTGAGGCTCAAAGTAGTCAAGCGAATTGCAATCCTCACACAGCTAGAGTCAGAGGCAAGACTCAAACCTAGGTCTAAGCCAGGAGAAAAAAAATGCTGAAGATTTTTAAAGAATCAATACTATAATTGCTTTACAACCAAACGTGCCAAATTCAGACACTTAACTTAGTTTCAACAAACTCCAAAGGCAGAAGGAGAGGCTCATGACCAATAGTTATCTCCTCCAAGTAACAGATGTGAAGGGAAATGAAGAGCCTAAATTATGGAAAACTTCAAGCAAGATAAGAAAAACTAGGAACTTGATAAACAGGAAACATTACTACAATGGATGGACAGGAGAAAAATAATCCCAGTGTGAGATGCTGCAATTCTACCTTCACATGGGAAACCAAAGTAAGAGCAGAGTTAAACTAAACTGTGTTGTTGTTGTTTGATCTTCATTCCAGAAGAGGACCATGGCATTAGGAAGGTGATGATGCCATGACTTGCAAGTGAATTAAAGTGAGGGAGGGCTGTACAAAGTCACCAGCCTCACATTCTCTTCCACAGTCATCTGGGTCTAGTTGTAAGTTACAGATTGGGATGGTCCCCAAATTAAATAAACCATTGGCATGGTATAGGAAGGAAGTCTGAAAAATTCAAATAATATTTAGCTGATCCGGTCCATGTCCATTGAATGCCAGCAAATTAAGGCCATGTCAGGGCATCAGTCTCAGCAAACTAGTAAAAGTTTTAAAATTAAAGTGAGACTGTTAAGAATAAGCTTAGTTTCACCACATGATCTGGAGATCACCCCAGGGAAAAGAACCTTGAACTGAGAAGGCATCCTATTGGTTTTCCATTTTACAACCTATTTACTCAGTTTCTAGTGGGACAAGCTGTCCACCAGCATCAGGCAGTCGAACAGCCTGGAGGAGTCTTAGCAGGCCCCCTGCTGATGTGCAGCTCTGTTTTCTACTCAGCTGTCTTATCCAACAGCCTCAAATCTAAAGTTACAGGACAGTTTCTAACTTTGTGCCTGTCCCAGAGCATCAGGACAGAGGCACATGATTCGTAATTTATGAGGACACCCGTAGAGCTGTCACTTGCAAGGCAGGTGTTGAGAAACTGGCAAGCAGCCCGAGCAAAGAAAAGAGACTCTGACCTCACCCTGAAATAATGGTGGCTAACATGGTCACAGGATAGAAAGCATTGACATAAGCGGACTTTAAAAATAAAGTAATAGGTCATCTTGCTGAACTTGCTCCCTGCTTTTTTACAAAGAAGGTGAGTAGCACCAGGATTTCAGTAATCTATGAAAAAGAAAAACTGAGGTCTAATATTCATCCTGGGCTTTTTATATCATTATAAACACGTATATACACATAGATTTAATTAGGTTTTATTTCCTTTTGCAGTGCTTTGCCATTTTGGTCCAGACCTGTGACCTCATCACTATAAAGAACTTTTCTGTGGTGATTCCCTCTTTCTGAGGGAGGGCAATAATTTATTTGTAAGTCATAGTGTTAAAAAGCTGCCTGGGACCCTGAGAGGTTAAATAACTTGTTAAAGATAATACAGGAGCAGCTAGGTGGTGCAGTAGATAAAGCACCAGCTCTGGAGTCAGGAAGACTTGAGTTCAAATCTGATCTCAGACACTTGACACTTACTAACTGTGTGACCCTGGGCAAGTCACTTAACCCCAATTGCCTCCTAAAAAGAAATGGTAGCGCAGTTAGCATGTGTCAGAGGCAGGATTTTAAGTCAGGCATTCCTGATTTCAAGGCCAGCCCTCTATCCACTACACCTTCGTCCTTCTTGCTGCCAGCACCAATCTTGGACATTCAAGAGAAGCTTTAACAAACTCAGAGGTTCCAGTAAGATGCACAAAATAATGAACTCACTAAAAGAAAAGCAACACTAAAGAGGAAACCAAATTAAATTAATTCAACAGGAAGGCAGAAAGGGAATGTAAAAAGCCATTCTGCCCCCCAACTCTCATTTCCAAACTGACTGAAATTTGAGCTAATATATTCGTTATTTAATATTTTCCATGTTGTTAAACTATTTTGTCCTAGTTGTAACTTGATTCACATTCCATTTTATTTTAATGTTCCAGAGGCTAATACAATAGAACTTCATTTAAAATGGATTTTGATAGAGCAAAACTCTGTTTATAAGTAAAAAATAAAGCAAAAGTCTCAAGACATCTCTAGCACAGGACAAGGCACACGTTGCAACCCTGGCTAGAGGGAATCTCAGCCAGCAAGCAATCTGAGCCATGAGAATTGATGACATCATGATCAAAAGGCTCCAGGATTTTAAAAATATTGCTTGTTGATAGGCAGCTCATTTTTCCCTCTCCGGGGCTAAGAAGAGAGTTTGCCGTTCCCCATTATGAGTCCGATGGCCTTCTAGCCATCTGAAATCCACAATGTATATTCAGATAAAATTAATAGATGCTAAGAGGTCACAATCTTGTCTTTTGGGTGAATATCAAAGGTTAGATTGAGTTTGTTATTTTTCATTATTTTTAAAGACACCTGTAGGTTTTCAGGCTTTTTCATATTTGATTGTTTTCTACATCCTCCAAAATCCTTTTTCCATGCACTTCTTATACTCATAAACCAAATGATCTAGGCCTTCTTAAGGATGGATTTGAGTCTTAATATATCTAACAATTCATCCAATGGCATAGCCAGTTGAGTCTGAAGCTTTCCTGTCTCTGACTTATACAGCTAAAAACATGAAGGTGTAAAGGACACTGAGATGTGCCGTGTCCTTATTAAGAAGAGACTGAACAACCTAAAAGAAACTTTTTTGGCTTCTGGCCTGGAAAAACTCCTGACAGAAAATCTGCCTGGAACACTTGGCATTAGCTCACAAGATCTAATAAAATGCCAAAGGAGGACATAGCATAATATGGGGGGAAAGCCCTGCTGTAAGGTGGAAGAACTGCACCTAGACAGTATAGGACAAAGGGAAAAAGTCACTTTAACCAAATTCGGAAAAAATAACTGTAACCTTTTTCAGGGTGGGAGGGAAGTGAATGATATCGGTGCTATGGGACAGATTCATAGAGGAAAGGACAATTGGAGTCCCATAATATAGGTTCACATTTTGGCTTTAATACTGACTATCCAAGTGGTCATAGGCAATTCACTTAAAGTCTTGGAGCCTCAAATGCTTCATTTGTAAAACAGACCTAGAAATGAGAACTGGGGTTGTGATTTTGTTGGTCTTGGGAAAATCATTTAATCTCCTTGAGGTTCAGCTTCCTCATTTGTAAGACGAAAGGGTGGTAGTACAGCTAATTCCTAAGTAGTAGAATTAATAAATGTCATGAAATGGTCATATGTGTTCAAATTCACACTATTCAAAATTACAATTATGTAAAATTGTTGTTATTGTTTAGTTGTGTCCCACTCTTTGTGACCTTATTTGGGGTTTTCTTGGCAAATCTACTGTAGTAGTTTGCTATTTCCTTCTCCAGCTCATTTTACAGATGAGGAAACTGAGGCAAATAGGGTTAAGTGACTTGCCCAGGGTCAGATAACTAGTAAGTATCTGAGGCTGAATTTGAACTCGGGTCTTCCTGATTCTAGACCCAGCACTCTCCACTGATAGTTGCATACACATATGTAAAATGCATTAAGTTATTTGTTCCAGCTTAATGTAAATGTGCAGCAAAAATTCAAATAATAGCAATAGCTAGGTGGTTCTTGAGTCAGAAGCCCTGGGTTCAATTCCCATCTCTTATTCTTACTACTTATATGACCTTGAGCAAGTCACTAAGTCTCCAACAGCCTCAGTTTCTTCATCTGTAGTACAAGAAGGTGGGGGTAAATGGCTCCTGAAGTCCCTTCCAGCCCTAAACCTATAATCCTATGATACTACATACTAGTCACTAGAAAAGATATTATGGCGGGAATAAGTAAAAAAGTAAAGGATGAGTAAGCTTTCACATCACCATCCTTTTACTGCAACAAAATGCCTCTAGGTGAAGTCCCAATTTATGAACCTCTGTGGACTATATAGAGGGGACCTCAGAAGGAAAAAAAATACTAACAGAGACTCAAAAGAATAAAAATGCTAACAGTGCCCCAGAATCCCCTGACCAACACAGCAGTTATCCTTGACCACGTGTTCTGGATGTTCATCAAAGATGAGCATCTTAGTCACTTACTACTTGGTGGGCCCATGGACTATATCACTGAGTGATGTCAGTAGCATCAGTGATCAGTAGATACTACAGATGATGCATGTCCAGATATTCTGATTTGGGAGAACAGGGAGTAATTCATAGGATCATAGTTTCAGAGGATTGCAGAAGCTAGATCGCTTCCAATTTCAGCACTTAATTGAAATTCTTCTCTCCAAGGTTTCCAGTCATCTTTTAACTACCAAATCCAATGACTTTTAAATGATTCTCATCCTTCTTGACCTCTCTATAGTATTTGACATTACTGAATATTCCCTCCTCATTGGTACTCCCTTCTCTGTAGGTCATGACACTGCTCTCTCCTGGTATTCTCCTACATATCTGATTGTTCCTCCTCAGTCTCCTTTGATGGATCATTATCCACCTCTCACTTGCTAATATTGGGCATCCCCAAGGGTTTTTAAGCCTTCTTATCTTTTTTCTTTCTATCCTTTCTTTCTTTTTCTCTTTCTCTTCTTCCTTCTTTTTTCCTCTCTCTCCCCTTCACACTGTATGATTTCTATATATTCAAGCATAATCTCTATACAGATGATTCCCAAACACATAGACATATAAGTATACATACACATTTATTTGTTTGTTTGTTCACATACAAAATGACTAATGTATCTCCTGATCCAGCCTCATTTCATCAATTAACCTTTGGATATCTCCAACCAGTTTTTCAATGCATCTGAAACAATCATTATCTTCTCCCCATGTTTAGCCCTTTTCAAAATTTCCTATGTCTCTCAAGGGCACTACTCTCTTTCTATTATTGAGGTAGCTATGTCATGAAGTGGATAGAGTTCTGGGCTTCGAGTGAGGAAGACTGGAGTTGAACCTGAGTTCAAATCCAGCCCAAGGTACTTAAGGTCACTTAGTCTATGACCCTGGCAAGACACTTAACTGAAGTAAACTTCTTTGTCTCATTATCTTCAACTGTAAAATTGAGATAATTATGATACTAACCTCCTAGTTGAGAGAAATGATTATTAATAATCAATGATTTGCAGAGATCTAGAGTTTACCTCCCCCTTGTAAAGTCCTTATTTCGAAAATTCTGTCTCTTGAGGACATTACTGATAATATTAGACTAACTTTCTAAATCATATTGTCCAGACCCTACCCAGGTAGAGAAGCCATTGTGCTCTACCCAAGTAGAGTGGGGATAAATTCTTTGAATAGATTGCCCAAGGCTGGGAGTAATTTTGAAGTACATTTATAGACTCAAAGTTCATTAGAATAGGTCTAGCCCTTCACTGTAATATTCATTCCCTCATTAATTGTTAACCAATCAGAGTTGATTGCCACCCTCAGGAACACCCCTCTTCCAAAGACATATAAACTGTGAGCCTACTGCCATGATTGTCTTTGGCAATACCACTGACCTCTTTTTATTAAAATGTTGGCATTATTAATAAAATGACTAATTACCCAGAAAATTATGTCTTTTGAACTTTTTAAATGCCGTGCCGGGTTCATATTCATAAGGTGCTTAGTTCATTGCCTTGTCCCATAGTAGGCACTTATTAAATGACCATGTCCTTCCTATTTACTCATGTTTACAACCTTGGCATCATCTGTGTCCTCTCCCTTTTTCCTCACTCCAATGTCTAAACTGTTGCCAAATCTTGTTGCCACAAGATTTGTTCATGATCACCACAACATACCTCAACACCATCCCCTTCTTTCTACTCATGTGGTCAGTACTATAGCTGTAACAACAATGTTGCTAGCAGCTGCTGTGGAGGTGAAAGCCCCAACAAGACCAACAACGAGAGCACACAGAAGGGCTGCTAGCACTGGTCCTTTGATGTTGCTTGCTGCTACTGTGGCTGTGTAAGGTCAATAACATCAGCACACAGAAGGGCTGCTAGCACTGGTCCTTTGATGTGCTTTTCTAAGGAAAGCAACTTTAAGGGGTTTACAATTTCACTTTAATCAAACATACATATATCATTCATTTAGTTCAGGGAGAAAAGCCAGCACCCTGATCTTCAGAGCAAATAAAAACAGAAATTACAAATGGAGGAAATATAAACAGAGCAAATGCACACAGTTACCAACAGACAGGCCTCTAGCTATCTGACCAAAGAATTACATAGTTACCAGAGAGAGAGGAACCAACATCTGGGTTTTCAAAGCCGAGAGGCTCCAGCAGCTATGCAAAGTCTCATCTGGTCAAATCACAGGGCACTCTTCCAGTGAATGTGAGCCCCAAAGCAAAATGCTAACCTTCTAGTATATATATACCCTTCTTTGGGCCAGAAGGCTTCATACCTAATCAGCAAAAGGGTGTGGGCCTAGGGCTTCATACCTAGTTAGCAAAAGGGTGTGGGTCTTGGGCTTTGCACCTAGCAAGACTTAATCAAAGGTACTTGATTACTTTAGCATTCTAAAAGAGAAAACAGTAAAAAAAAGACCCACTCTAAATACCAATGCAATAGCTCAGATCTTCATCACTTCTCTCCAGAACTAATGTAACAGCCTCTAATTCCTAAGGGTTCCCATTTTTCAGATAGAAACACTCTATTTTCCATGAGTTGCCAAAATAATATTCCTAAAACTTATATGGGCTGATACAGAGTGAAAAAGGTAGAACTAGGGAAACAACATATACAAAGACTGGCACAATGTAAATGGACACAACAATAAAGCAAAACTGAATATTGCATAAGGACCATACTTGGCCTCCAAGAAGAAATAAGTAAACGCAGCTCTCTCCTTCATTAAAAATATGAGAGACAATAGGTTTGGAATATTACATATGCTTTCAGATGCAGTCAGTGTTTTGTTAGTTTTGCCGAATTTCTTTACTATTTTGATTATGAAGGAAGACTTGCTGAGAGTAAAAAAAAGGAACACTTGGAAATGAATGTAATATAAAATCAAAAGGCATTAAGAAAACTTTAGAAAATAAACATTCTAAAGCACAAGCCTAGACATATCAGGCCCTTTCTCTAGAATCTTCAGCAGCTTCCTTTTGTCTCTAAGAACAAATACAAATTCCTTAGCTTGGAATTTGTATGATCTGGCTTCATAATGTGACTTCAATTTACTTCTCAATATTATTGCACATATTTTTCCTCCTCTCACTCTACATTCCAGCTAGATTGCCCTATTTACCATTCTGTAAATCCAGGATTCTAGTTCCTGAACTGCATGTTTTTGCACAAGCTATTTCCCATGCCTACAGTATGCTTGCCTCTCCCCTATACCTCTTAGAATCCTTGGATTCTATCAAGGTTCCTTTACTGCTCACACCTCTAGGTATCTCTCACTAATAGTGTTCTCTGATACACTGATAGTGTATCATCAAATAATCATATATAGGATTCTTTGTTTCCATGTTGTATAGCATAAGCTCCTTGCTTGCAGATTTTTTAAAAAAATTTATTTTGTATCACCAGCACATAGCCCAGCAGTTTCCACATAGTAGGCATTTAAAAAAAATAATCCTTATTGAATTAAATTGTATTAGCTTCCCAGACATACATTCCTTTTCTAAACTGTTATCATATTCTAGAGATTATCAGAACGAAAGAGCCTTCTGATGGTTCCATGTACTAAACTTAATCTCTGTGCCCTGGATCTATAAGATGCAGAATTGCTCTTATTTAGTATCTTCCAAATGGTTTTCTGTAGCTTCATGCTGTTAGTCATGGGTTATGCTTCTCCTCCCACCTCCTCCTCCTCCTCTTCCTCCTCCTCGTCTTTCTCCTCCTCCTTAAGATAATCACCAGCCACTACTGCAAAAAAGTATTGCTTTTACACCTAATTAACCTTTCTGTAATCTAAATTATTCTCATCCCCTTCCTTTAGGAATTTATCACTTGCTATAAAATTATTGTCACATTACATCCACTGGCTCATTTTCTTGCTATGCCCAAGTAATCCATATTTAAAGGGAAAAAGGACCCTACACATGTCAGAAGGTGAGTTGCCGCATTGGTGTATAAAAGTATAAATAGCAGACATTTACAGTGAGCTTTACATATATTATCCCATTTGGACCTTACAACAGCCCTGTGCTCAGGAGGGTAAAGGACTTAGCAGTAGTCACACTGTAAGGAGCACACCTTTTGGAGGCAAGATTAAGTGATAGTAATAGGTATTTGTAGAATGCTTTACATACATCATCTCCTCTGTGCCTCACAACAACCCTCAAGTTCAGAGACCTGTGGCTTGACCATGATCTAACAGCTTGTAAATTTTAGAGATAGGATTAAAATGCAGGTTGGCTTGATTCCAAGTCCAGCATTCTACTATAACATACTACCTTTCAGCTCAGGAAAAATAAAAGCCCAAGCAAAATGCCTTTTACCATAAATTTACAGTACCATTTATTCTAATATCTTTAGCTTCAATGAGCATCAACATTTGTGAATTAGATTTAATTAGACCCATTCCTCCTCAGTTGAACCAATATTTTAATATTTCAACTATGTTTTGTAAAAGAGGAAGAAAAATTATGAAATATACAGTTCTTAAAAAACTTGTGAAGACTTATATGAACAGATGCAAAGTAAAGAGAGCAGAACCAGGGGAATGGCTTATACTAAGAGGTTGACAAGGTATAAACCACAGGCCAAATCCAGCCTGCTGCCTGTTTTTGTGTGACCCATGAGCTAAAAATGTTTTTCTTACATTTTAAAATAAAGGTGTTTTTTGTATTTAAAAAAATATGTAAAAAAATTCTTAGTTCATAGGTTATACAAAAACAAATTGTAAAAATGAATAACTTTGAAAGATTTAAGAACTCTGATCAATAAAATGACCAACCACGATTTCAGAGGATCAATAATGAATAATGCTACTGACTTCCTAACATAGTGCTTAGCACAGTTCTTGGCACACAGGGAATGCTTAATAAATACTAGTTGACTGATCAACTAATATTATGAATGAGATACCCATTTTTAGACATTGCCAATGTAGGAATTTCTTTTGTTTGACTATACATACTTGTTACAAGGGGTTTTTTCTCTAGTGGGGAAAGGTAGAAAGGAGAGAAAATAAATGCTCGTTTATTTAAAAATTCAATTTAATAAAAATTGATTTAAAACAGTGAGGAGAAACACAACTTCCTAGCTAGTGTACACTACTTATTTATAAAATGCTGTCCAGTTTAGAAAATATTTTCTTATATATTATTCCTTGTGAGTCTTATAATAATTCCATGAGGGAAGGCATTATCCCCATCAGTTAAGGAAAGGAAGGTTTAGGGAACTTAACTGACTTGCCCAGGGTTAGCCAGCTGTTAAGTGAGAGAGCCAGGGTTACTGATTCCTTCAGGCAATTTTTATACCTTACCCAGCCATTCAGTACATGTTTATTAAACATGTACTTAATGCTGGGTACTGTTCTAAGTATTGGAGGACATGTAAAGTTTAGATAAGACAAGATCCCTTCCCTTACAGAATTCCCTCTAAGAATTATGAAGGTATTCATTGAAACAAGTAGGAGTACAGAGATCATTCAGAAAAGATAACCATTTTAGGTAAAACAAACAAACAAACAAACGTATACACAATTTATTCAATGACATCAATGATTTCTTCTTTGCAACATTCGGGTATGTTTGGTATAAAGCCTGAGTCAGATAGCAACTTTGGTGCCTGGGGCAAGCAGCCCAAAACATGCCCTCCAATCAAGTTTTTTCAGGAGAAATTAATTGCAGATGGGAATGATCAGTTATTCCAGGACACTGACCTTGATGTTAAGAGACCTATGATATTCCTTGATACCACTGTTAGGGAATCTCCTGGTGCATTGAGCAGGGCTAGACTGGGAAGCATTCCACCTGGTAGTTTCTCACTATTTTAACTAGTTATTCTTTCTAACTAGCTGCTAAATTTAGTTACTGAAGCTGTGCAAATGTTGTTTTTGGCACTCTGGTGAAAAGCTCAGATTGACCCTCCTTAGTTATGACTTTGGATATAGCTACTCTAGGAACTGTGTTTTGGAGTTTGCTTTTCAATACCTTTCCCTTTGTGATTAGCTTTGGTTTAGAAATGTGCAGCAAAGTTTTGGGTTGCTTTCAGGAGGGTTCACATGCTTTCATTTTTAGTTTATGGGACCCCTACTGCTTGGCCTAGGACAAAGTGCTAAATTTGGAGACATAAAGATCTGAGTTTGACCCTGGGCTAGTCACTTAAGCTCTTTCAATCCCAGTTTACTTATTTATAAAATAAAAATAAATAAATTAAATTTAAATTCAATTCAATTAAAAATAAAATAAAAATAAAATGATAGCACCTTTTCATAGGATAGGTCAAGATCAAATTAGATAATATATATGTATATTAGTTTGAAAATCTTAAAGTGCTATATCAGTGTTTAGTATTATTAATATTATTATTAATAGTCATGGGGTACAGCTCACCTTTAACTCTTTGTCTCTGCTAGGTAATCTTCCTTCTTTGGAGAACCACTGGAATAATTTGGCCTCTCACATTTGAATTGTAGTTAACACTGCATTTACCCTGTCCCCTAAACAACTCCTGCCTTCACGATGCAGCCAATTAGATTGCTTTTTTTTTTGAGATCTGCGACTCCTTGGCAACAGCACAGAAGACCCCAGCAGGTGTCTCAACAGAAGCAATTTAACCTTCCAGAATGCCAGCAAGGAAGGGTCCATTTCTCCCAGGGTCTGTTTTCTAAAAGAGGGTGAGAACAAGAGGGACAGCTGCAAGCAATTTGTAGCATTTCATGACCACAGTAACACTTCTAATTGTGATTGACAGTGAATTCAAGATAGAAACAGAAGCATCTCCCCCGCAACAGTCTTTTCCACGAGTACTAACATTCATTGAACATGAATTATACACATTATATTTTTTAGGAAAGAAGGAGTTCTCCGAATTTTGTTGTATTTACCTATACTCTCTTTATAATAACAACTTTGTCTTATATTTTATAGGTATCTGTAATTCCTTTATGGCACTAATTTGGTTCATCAAAATATGCTGGACCAGGCTGCTTCAAGTTAGTTAAAATCATTGCTGTTACAGTTGTAGACACTGCTCAACACCACATAAAATGATATTGTCAACTCTGATCCCACACCAGTCATCTCTGCTCCCTGTGTTTCCCCACTTAGAATTTCTGCTCCCAATGTCGAATGTTCAGATTGAAAATAGTGAACTCTATTTTGCATTTTAAGCAGATATTATCAACATAAAAACAAAAGCATGAGAGCACTGAACAGACATAATATGCAATCGACAATATTCATTGAGCACCAGGGGCACACAGTCATGAGAGAAGCAAGGAGAAAGAGAGATAAACCAATGGTAGGGAGATTGTGTTTTCTAAAGACTGTAATCAAATAGGGGAGGTAGGAAAAAAGCAAATAAAGAAGACATACCTTCATATTTCAACCAATTCATGATCCCCTCAATGTGAACGCTGGCTCCCAAAGGTATCCATTGGAAATAGAAGTATATAAAAACTATGAGCTCACATCCTAAGAAACAGACTGTGCTTGCTGTATTCTTAAGGACCAATCTAACATGGGAGAAGGAATACAGGAAGGCAGAAAGGCAGTAGGGAAGGAAGACAGGATTTATTAAGTGTCTACCATGGGCAAGGCACTATACTATGTGCTTTACAAATATGATCTCATTCAATCCTCACTACAACTCTAGGAGATAGGTGCTGTTATTATCCCCATTTGCAATTTAGGAAACAGAGGCAAACAGAGAGTAATTGACTTGCCCAGGGTCACATAGATAGGAAGGCTCTGAGGCCAAATTTGAACTCAGGTCTTCCTGACTTTATGGCAGTTATCTATCTACAGCACCACCAGCTGCTCAAATGAACTAAGCTACACTGGCTTTCACTGACATAAAATCATTAGCACAACAAAGAAGTCCTAAAAGTAAGAAACCATTTCAATTAGCAAATGCTTGATCTCCTTACTAAGCAGAAAGATACACTAAATATACCACCAGTTTAGAGTACAGGATCCTTTGAAAAAAATTATGCATGCAAGTAAAAAGTCGGATGGTATAGTGGGTAGTCAGCCTCAAAGTCAGGGAAAAAACTGAGCCTAAGTTCTGTCCCTGACCCTATTAACCTCTTTAATGCTGGGCAAGACACTTAAGCTCTCAGTGTCCCCAGACCCCTAGGAACAAAACTTATAAAAAGGTTGTCTATCTGCATCAGTGAAGAAAGTTTCCACACCAGAAATTCAATCTGCATTGTTGAAATTGAAGATTTTGGCCAAATGCAAGAGAATGACAAAAGAAGCCTGCAGAAAGCTTGGAGCAAGAGACAAGTAAGCCATATTATCCCCAAAATATTCACAGATAAAACAGGAAAGAGAACAATGAATTTCCAAGCGCGCGCACACACACACGCACTCAAATGGAGTAGATCTACCAGAATTTCTGTAGCATTCTCTTCTCATCATCGACGATAGGAAAATCAGAATTAGATTCCAACAGTTCAATACTGAAGCATGCCATGTGAAGCTGTATCAATGAAGATGAAATTGAAAAGATGTTCCTGCCTGCCCCAAAATGTATAGAAAAAAATCCATGCTAAAGGCAATACGTTGAAACTCATTTAAATATTGAATTTTTAAGCTAGCTCAAAAGAGAAATGATTCCAAAAGACCAGAAAAGGTCATGGACAATATTATTAAAGACATCAAAGAAAAGAAATCATCAACTACAGTACAATACAATAAAATATATTTATTAAGCATCTACTATGTGCCAAGTACTATGTTAAGTGCTGGGCATGCAAATAAGAAAAAGAAAGAGAGCTCTTGCCTACAAGCCTAAGGAGCTTATAGTCTAATGGGGGAAGATAACACACAGAAGGAAGGGAATAAAAAGTAAAGAGCGGAAGGAACCTGGAATGGGGTCATGACGATGATGGAATGGAAACCAAGCAGTATAGCTGGTGGGAAATTAAGAAGTGTCTGGGCTTCCAAGCCTCCTTTAAAGGGAGGCTTTGGGAGGAGTTTCTTAACCCACTTTCCAGCCGTCCAATCAGAAAGACAGAGGCAAAGGTACTGATGATGTATGATTTCCAAAGCTGAAGCCATCTTCGAGATAATGAATTTCTGGGAGACGAGTTTATGGGTGGGGTTGGGGAATGGTAGTATATGATGATGATATGGAAACCAAGCAGTATAGCTGGTGGGAAATGAACACATATGCCCCCTTTCTCATCTATATAGGTATTGGTAATTAAGGTGGGACTTTCTTTTACCGTTTTTGCTTTTAGCACTTATTTAATCCAGTGCCCTTGAAGACTTTGGCCTTTGTTTCTTTGATTAAATTAGGAGTCTTTGATGACCTCCTTACCTCAAGGGAAAGTGTAGTTTCCATGAATTTGAGTCACATATTTGTGACTTCAGAAGCTTTTAGGCCACGTGACTGTGAACAAGATATATAAACCCAGAGGATGGCATTCTCCCTTAGGGGTTCTCACTCACCCGAAGAGTGGTGTGTGACTCTGAGCAAGCCATTGTAACTGCCCCCCCAGGTTTGCTAACCCAGATGTTGGTTTGTATTTGGTCTGTTTAAAATGTATGTTTGTGATTTATTTGTATTTGCTCTGAAGTTCAGGTTTCTGGATTTTCCTCCTGAACTAAGTGAATGATATTTGTATGTTGGATTAAAGTAAGATTGTTAACCCCTTAACATTACTTTCCTTAGTAAAGCAGATCAAAAGAATCTGTGCTAGCAGATTCTGTTCCTGCTCTTGTTGGGTCTTACACCCCCCAGTAGCAGCTGCTAGCCAAATTGTTGCTACAATATAAAATCCTTGGAACTGTCTGTTGAAGAGTTGAAGAATTAAAGATTTCCATGATAAAAACATAAATACAGAACAAGCAGGATTTTGCAAAAACTTTCCTACAGAGCATCTATCTTCTTAGTAACACAGCTGAATGAGCAATATCAATAACATAAGACCCCATTATCTTCATTGTTCCCTGATTACAAAAAAAAATATTTGAATAAGTGGAGCAAATTTTGAGAGCTTTCCTCCAACCAAGTAACTTCCATGCATATTTTAAGATCATACAAGACTCCCTGAAAACCATGGAAATAATATTTAAAAAACAATCCTCTGAGTATCAACATTAAGAAAGGCAGAAGACAGGAAAATAACTAATTACCAAAGGTTTCATTATTGTTATGGAGGATACCCTATGCAAAGCCTAATTAGAAAAAGTATTCCCTATCCATAGCAAGGTTTTCCAGGTCATCCTATTTGTAGAGGATCTCATGCTATTTGAATTGAACTTTGGAAAGCTCAATGAAAACTATTGTTATTCAAAATATATTAGCTCTGCTACTACATATAGGGAAAAAAAGTGGAAGTGGAATGTACATTGCCCAGGTTATGACATACTGTTGGCTGGATAGTTAACTCACAGAAAGTCCACCAGCACATGTATTCTGGAAAGGATCAATAGGTGGAAAATGAAGTGGGATCAAAGCTGAGCTGAGCATCGAATGACAATAGAGGAATTATGCAGATTTCTTGCTATAACCTTAGAGAATCCAGCATCATCTCCATATGATAAGACTCTAGAGTGGGACTTTGAGGGAGGTATTATATAAATTCTGGGTTTAAAATAAAAACTTTGAGGGAGTATTATATAAATTCTGGGTTTAAAAATACAAACTAAGATAAACCCAAAAAGGCCAGCTTCTGGGCTAATAATTCACTATTTCACAAAAACTGTTGGGAAAATTGGAAAATGGTAGGGCAAAAACTGGGCATAGACCAATATCTTACACCATATACCAAAATAAAGTCAAAATGGGTTCATGATTTAGGAGTAAAAGCTGATACTATAAGTAATTTGGGAAAGCAAGGAATAGTTTACTTATCAGATTTATGGAAAAGTAAAGAATTTATGACCCAACAAGAGATAGAGAGCATTACAAAATGCAAAATGGATAATTTTGATTATGTCAAATTGAAATGTTTTTGTACAAAAAAAGCCAATGCAACAAGAATTAGGAGGGAAGCAGAAAATTGGGAGAAAATCTTTGCAACTAGTATCTCTGATAAAGGCCTCATTTCTAAAATATACAGGGAACTGAGCCAAATATATAGGAATACAAGCCATTCCCCAATTGAGAAATGGTCAAAGGATATGAACAGGCAGTTTTCAGAGGAAGAAATTAAAGCTATCTATAGGCATATGAAAAAATGCTCTGGATCACTACTGATTAGAGAAATGCAAATCAAAACAACTCTTAGATACCACATCTCTCCTGTAAGATTGGCTAAAATAACAAAACAGGAAAATGATAAATGCTGGAAAGGATGTGGGGAAATTGGAACATTGTTGCATTGCTGGTGGAGTTGTGAGCTGATCCAGCCATTTTGGAGAGCAGTTTGGAACTATGCCCAAAGGGCTATAGAAATGTTCATACCCTTTGACCCAGCAATACCACTTCTAGGGTTGTATCCCAAAGAAATCACACAAGCGGGAAAAGGACCCATATGTACAAAAATATTTATAGCAGCTCTTTTTGTGGTAGCCAAGAATTGGAAATCAAAGAGATGCCCATCAATTGGGGAATGGCTGAACAAGCTGTGGTATATGAAGGTGATGGAATACTATTGTGCCATAAGAAATGGGGGTGATGCAGACTTCGTAACAACCTGGAAAAACCTACACGACATAATGCTGAGTGAGCGGAGCAGAGCCAGGAGAACGTTGTGCACAGCCACAGATATATGGACTCCGTGAGGACCAACCCTGACATACTGCGCTCTTCTCAGCAACCTAAGGGGCAAGGACAACTCCAGGGGACTCACGATGGAGAATGCTATCTTCATCCAGAGAAAGAACTGTGAAGTTTGAATACAGATCGAGGTGCACTGCATGCTCGCCTTTTTTTGCTTCTCTTTTGTTTTTGTTTTTGGGTTGGTTTTTTTTTTTTTTTTGGTTCTGTTTCTTCTTTCTCATGATTCATTCCATTGGTCAAAATTCTTCTCCACAACTTGACTAGTGCATAAATTAATTCAATGCGAAGTTATACATGACAGTTATATGAGATGAGATTCCATGCCGTCTTGGGGAGGGAGGGGGGAGGGAGGGGAGAAAATCTGGAACTCAAAACTATGTAGAACCGTGTGTGGTAAACTAAAAATAAATAAATAAATTTAAAAAAAAATACAAACTAAGCCTCAGCGATATGCCTTGTCTGTAATGGAATCATAAAATGTGCAACTGCATAGTACACAATCAGGACTACATGTTACAACCAGCGAAGTATTTCATTAGAGTCTTGCTTTCACAGTGAATTCAAATAGGCTTAAGTGTAAGCACATGTAAAACAACAGTAGGAGTATAAACAGTGGATAATAATAAACAGCAATGCTCAATATGTTAGGTGCTGCTGTAAGAGATGGTGTTAAATTTGGCTTTACTAGTCCTTTTCAAGGCCAACCTTGATAGAAGGGGAATACTTTTTGATAGGACTGAGGCTGTGAATTCCTGTATCTAAAGTACTATGGTATTCCCCGAAACCTCTTGCATAATACAACATGCCAAACTGAAGACACTTCCTGCCAGGGCAACATGGACCCAAGCACCATCTGTGGTTGGTGGCCACAGCAGCTCCCCAAGGGCTAGCAGAGTGCTAAGGATAGATGTCAGTATCACAAGGGAGTCACTCTTATGCCCATGATTATGGCAAATTCTTCGGGATCTGCAAGCTAATTAAGTACAATCTTGTGTTTACAGCACTCATAGGAGGTGGGTAGTTTAGGCACATTGTATCCAAGTGTTGAAGAGGCCTTACTACAAAGAACCAAATATGTATATACATATTTGTATATGTATATACATACATACAAATATGTATATACATATACACATATATGTGTACATACACACATATATGTAAGTGTGCATATACATATATATGTATATATACATATATAAATAATTGGACTTGAAAAGTTAAACACTACCAAGACATAACTGAAAGGCAGCTTAGTACAGTGGAAAGAATGTTGGATTTAAACAACAACAAAAGAGATGAGTCACCAATGAATCCAAAACTTAAATAGATGGACACAAGGCTACATTTTCAGAAAAAAATTTATCGAGTTAAGCCTGGTTGATTGAGAAGATGCATCCACAGAAAGAAAGTGTTGGAAGGCTGATGAGTTCAGTTTTAAACATACTGACTTTGAGGTGCTGTTAGAACATTCTCAGAGAAATGTTCAGCTAGGAATTGTGAGGGTGGATATCAGGGGAGAGATTCAGACTGGATAAAAATATTTAGGAGTCATCTACATAAAGATGATAATTGAGCTCAAGTAGCAGATGATATCACCAAGGAAAAGATAGGAGAGAAGAGGCAGATAGTGTCTTGAGGAACAGCTACATTTAGAAGGCTGGAAGAACACAAGTCAGTAAAAGACACTGAGAAGGAACAATCAGACAAAGTGTGAAGAAACCAGGAGAGGTCACTGTCATGGAGACAGAGAACAGAATATGAAGGAGAATAGAGCTATCAACAGTATAAAATGCTACAGAGAAGTTAAGAAAGACGAGGCCTTAGCAAATGACCTTGGATTTAGCCATAAATGGTTCATTGAGAGGAATTCTGGGTCATTTGACTAATAAGCTGTAGGACTAGACATCTCCCCTGATCCTTAGGAACTTTAAAATCTTTCCCAAATGGAGATTATGCTCAAGAGGTAAAGTTAATTGCAGCTGTATTCACAGGCCAAGATACTAAAACCCTGACAAGGTAATAACCAGATGAATTAGCAACAGAGAAAGCTAATCCTTATTCCCAAAGTACCAACTGAAAAAATAAATAGCCTCCAAAAAGATAGAAAACTTATGCTTCAAATTCCAAAACACATAGTGGTTAAATTTAACAATTTTAATGAGAAACAACAAATTCTACAAGTGACCAGGTGAAAATCTTTTAATGTGAAGGAAAGGAAATTCTAATAAAACAAAACTATTCTGTGCCACAAGAGAAAAAAGGAATGTAATTAATAACAATTGCAGAGCAAAGAGGCTCAAGATACAATTCAATCTGACATACTTTGAAAACTTGAAACTGATTATCAATGAAAGGAGAGAGATATTCAAAAAGAGAGACATTAAAGCCTCCCTCCACCAAAAAGACATGAGGAGATTATTTACTTTGCAAAAACCTGGGAAAATAGAAATCTTTCAATCAGTTGGTCAACAACCACTTTTTACTAGGGATATTTAAAAAAGGCAAAAGAAAGCCTCTATTCTCAAGGAACTCCATCTAATGAGGAAGACAACATGCAAACCACTATATACAAATATCACATGTATGCATATATATGATAAATTAGAGATAATCAACAGAAGAAATACAGAAACACAAAAAGGTAAATAAATATTGCTACCAAGGAAAGCACAAGTAATTAAATGAATTACTACATTTCTAGAGACCTCTTTTTAAGAGAGTGAAGGGGAAAAATCCAGAAAGAGAATGATACCTGGGGAAAAATGATAAAAAAAGAATGGACTATTAAGAAATTTTTTTTCCTAAAAGTTCACAAGGAAATAAAGATGAACACAGAATTTAAAAAGATCGCAGAACAGTAAGCCTAAAAACAATAGATTAGATCCTACAACCTACCCCTGACGCCCTTACAGGTGAGTCATTATTTTTACTGAGACTAAATTATAGAATAAGAAAGTACATAAAAGGGAAGAGAGGAGGTAAAAGATGGAGGGGAATGTGTTATGTAATCTAATAATGTCAATTATGAAGAATGAAGGAAAGTAACTCCTGTAGCGT
Organism: Trichosurus vulpecula; assembly: GCF_011100635.1. Taxonomy (NCBI): domain Eukaryota; kingdom Metazoa; phylum Chordata; class Mammalia; order Diprotodontia; family Phalangeridae; genus Trichosurus; species Trichosurus vulpecula. The sequence goes on along the minus strand of NC_050579.1, from coordinate 147,673,931 downwards.
CTCAGGAAAAAGAGCGACTATAGACAAATGCATGGGAGGGCAAAGGGAGATGTTGAAATGGGGGAAAGAAAGGTGAAAATATTGACTCAGTAGTGTTAGGTCATCTCACTAAAGAACACTTATGAGGGTGAGATGTTATACAACGGGAGAGGGGAACCTTAGAATAGGCTTAATCTGCAGGGATTTGGTAGTCAGAGAAAAGAATGCTTCTTGAGGCCGCGTTAGTCCTCCACAGAGAGTATCCTGCCTCAGGATAAGGGAAATCAGATCTCTTGGAGGCAACTGAGATCCAAAAGGGTGGGAGGATATGAACACAGAGAGATTTCATGGTAAATGTGGAGGAAAATTTTTGTGGAAAGGGTAGGGGTGGAAATTAAGCATCTGATCAGAGACAGAGGAAAATTTCTACCATGGAGCAATACTTCTATCCTCTCTATCTCTGGAAGGAATTGATATTTCTAAGTGTGAGGTAAAAAAGAAAAAAACAAGGCACAAGATTCATAAGGCAATAATATAGAGATGGCAATGCCACCAAGGTAAATTTACAGTTTTAATGCAATGCCAATCAAACTATCAAAGGGACATTTTATAGAACTTGGTAAAATCATAACAAAATTCATTTGGAGAAACTAAAACCCACAATAGCAAGAGAAGTAATAAAAAAAATGTGGAGACCAAGTGGGATTTCTACTTCTAGACCTTGAATTATACTGAAAAGCTTTAGTCATCAAAACACTTCATATTGGTTTAAAAATTGAGAAATAAATCAATGGAATGGACATGGGACAACTGGAAACAATGGAACTCAATATTTCAGTGTTCCATAAACTGAAAAATATATTTAGGAAAAAAGTTCCTTTTTAACAAAAAGGAACTGCTGGAAAAATAGGAAAGCAGAATTTAGACTTACAGAAATACCTTATGCTATTTTCTACAATGTAGTCTAAAGATACCTGACTTCAATATTGAAGAATATGCCATAAAAAGTAGAGAAAAAGGAGATTACAAACCTTTCATAGCTATGGGTAGGATATATATATGTATGTATGTATGTATAGATACATATATATTATTAACCAAAAAAGAAATAAAGGTAATTACAATAGCTAATATCAATAATTCTGGTTACATGAAATGAAAAGATTCCGCACAAAAATAAAATTAATGCATCAAATAGGTGGGAAGCTGTTAAATGGGGGGGGGGGACACTTTGTATCAAATTACTGAGATGTGTGATATTTAAACTATGCAATTAGCAGATATGCATGCATACATATACACATTATATATGTATATATGTATATAATGTGCATGTGTGGGTATCCCAAAGCCATTCATCAACAGATACACAGTCTAATGATATGACTGAACAGTTCTCAAAAGAATTGCAAATGATTGAACTCTTTGTTCATGTCATTTGACCACTTATCTATTGGAATATGACTTTTGTGTATGTGTAACATATACACATATGGATAAGTGTCCTAAAAGTCTTGGAGCAGTTTTAAACTTAAATAGCTTAAAACTTCACAAAGATTTTTGGACTATCCTATAGAGAACTAATGATAGATAGACAGATATGAATATCAACATATAGCCACATCTAGATATACCTATATGGTTATATCTATGTCTATATAGTTTGACCACTTATTTATTGGGAAATGACATTCAGATATATAAGTATATTTATATACATATATGTATGCATGTATGTGTGTATGTATATATATATGTATATATGTGTATATATGTATATTTGGATATGTTCCAAAAGCCATTCTCAAACAGTTTTTGCAAACTATTACTAACCATAAGGAAGAATGATTCAGATTGCTAATAATAAGAGGAATGAAAATCAAAATAACCTTGGAGTTTGACCTCATATCAGCAAATTAGAATAGAAGACAAATGATGGAAATGGTTGGATAAGGTTGTGGAAGATAGGCATATTAGTACATGATTGGTGAAGCTGTAACTAAGTACAATTATTTTAGAAAGCAATTTGGAATTATGTAAATAAAGTGATGCAAAATGTTATTATCTTTTGACCCAGAGTGTCCACTACTAGGCATATATCATAAGGACATTATTGATAAGAATAAAATCCCCCTATACACCAGAATATTTACATTCATTTTGGGTACAAAGAGCTGGAAACAAAATAGATATCCATCAATTTGTCACTTTTCAGTCATGTATGACTCCTTGTGACCCCATTAAGAGTTTTCTTGGAAAAGATCTAGAGTGCTTTGCCCTTTCCTTCTTCAGCTCACTTTACAGATGAAGAAACTGAGGTAAACAGCGTTAAGTAGCTTGCCTAGGGTCACACAGTTATTAAGTGTATGAGGCCAGATTTGAACTCACAAAAGGAGTCTTTTTGACTCCAGGCCAAGCACACTATCCACTGTGACACCTAGCTGCCCTATCCATCAATTAGCAAATGCCTAAAGAAATTGTGGTTCATAAATGTAATGGAATATTATGGTGCTGTAAAAATTATGACTACAATGAATGCAGAGAAGCATGAAAAGATTTCCATTAACTGATACAGAATGAAGTGAGCAGAGACTAGAAAACAATATAAACGATGACCACAACAAAATCAAGGGAAATAATAACAACCATAGAACAAGTAAAAGTGAATGCTGATGAAATGTAAAGATTAAACATGGCCCAAAGAAGAGATATGAGAAGACACCTACCTTTGCAGAGGCAAGAGGTTCATGGGTGTGAAATACGTGTGTATGTGCACACACACATACATACATATATACATGCAAGTGTATATGTACACATTGTGTGTGTACATATGTATATGCAGAGTTTTCTAATATATTCATCAATTTTGATGATTTTTCTCTTTTTAAAAATATTCTTTAGTATATGGAATGGCTCTCTGAGGGAGAGCAGGAAAGGAAATGCTGGGAGAAACTTAGGTGATATAAAAATAAATGCTATCAAGAAAATATTTTTTTAGGAATCTTTTGACATGGAGAGAGCAATTTCATTAGAGAAGAGTCAGAAATCAGATTCCAAGATGTTTAAGAATGAAAGAATGGTAGTGAGAAAGCGAAGGAATCAAGCAGAGACTGCTATAGAAGTTTCCGAGTGAAAGTGAGGAGAGCTGTAGAATGATATCTTCTGCGATGGCAGGGTCAAGGAAGGTTTTTTGTTTTTCTGTTTTTTTGTTTTTTTGCTTTTAACGATAGAGGAGACCTGAACAAGTTTGCAGGCAGAAGAGAAAGAACAAAGAAATAAAGCCTGAAGATAAGAGGGATTGGATGCTTTATGGGGTAACCTCCCGAAGGAGGTGGGAAGAATTGAGTTCAAAGTTACAAGTAGAGGGTTTAGCCTTGATAAGGAGGAAGATGACCTCATCCTCTGAGACTAGGGGAACAAAAGAGAATTATGAACTGGTGAAAAGAGAAGTTTCGAATCATGAAAGATGAGAAATAAATGAACTAAATTCAGACAGCTTCTGTCTTTTCAACAAAATTGGGAAACAAGGTCATCTGCTATTGAAGATGGAGAGGAACATGGATTTAGATGGGGAGCTGAGGACAGAGGGTTTGGTAAAACTGCAGTGTAGACAGTTTAATAGGAAATCAATCCAAAAAGAATTAGAATATTACTATGTTTTGATGAAAGTCCACTAGAGATTTGGCAGCATGAATATGTATGGGACCCAGTCACCAACACCATGTAGCAATGTTTAGAGGCTCTCAAGTAGAAGCAGAGGGATAGATAATAGGAGTGACAGAAAGGGCAGAAAGTATCAAGAATTAGTAGGGCAGGGACTTTGGATGGACAAGATTGGCAGAGAATTCAAATACAGATGAGTAACAGGGTGATGTACTTGGAGAAGAGAGCAACCAGGACGCCAGAGCTCAAAGTAGAGCCAAGGGATGGATTCAGGAGTAAGAGCACTTTGCAAAATTTCATTAATATTAGGGGGGATTTGGAAATATTATGTTCCAGAAGCATCCTAAGTTAACAGTTCTCAAATATACCCAAACTATTTTTCAGTTCTCCCTCTTGTACATTCTTTGCTATTTACAGGATACCAAGACCAACATTGATATGCGGTTCTCAATCACGTTCCTATCTCAGGATTTTTAAACCTGCATCCCTTCCAGCTTGATATGTGTGTAGAGCATAGTGGAGCAGGTGTCTTTCCTCTTCTTTAACCCTTCTGCCACAATGTCTTTATAAGTCAAGCTATGGTCAGAACACACACAATCCTCCAGGCTCTCAGGCCCTTTTGGAGACTTTCCCCCTCTACTGTAGAGAAGTTCCATCTACCCATCTGGGTGGCCAAGAAAACAATAAATTTGATCCATGGAAAGTGGTGGGTTTGGAATGTCTCTCATTACTGGGAGTCAAACAGAATCAAATTGACTAAATCCTTCTGGAATTCTGCAGGATAGCTGTTTTCCTTTTTCCGTATTCAGTCACATTGGTCTTTATATGGGTATGTATTGTATCACACTTAAACACCTTTTCCCATCCCACTTCAATTCTCTTTCAGAAAGTGTTTTCGCATGGCCATAAGTAAAAGTATCACTTAGAAAAGAAAAGAGAAATAAATTGCTTATACTAAAGCAAAATATAAAATTTATTATAAAGATACATATTTCAAAATCTGAAGCAAAATTAAATTGTTTACTATGGTTCGATATGGGTTATACCCCTGACTAAATTTTAGGAGTACTTGAGATACTAAATATTCCCGTATGTCAGTAATTATCTTTTACCATCTCACTTCAGACCAGTTCTCTTTCAGAAAATGTTTTCATATGGCCACAAGAAAAGTTTATCTCCAGAATTACTTAGAGAGAAAATAGAAATAAATATTAAGAAATTAAGATGAATTAATGATGAGAACTCTGGATTTGTGTGGAGTAAGAAGACCTGGATTCAAGTCTCAGCTTGAGAGGTATTTGCTAATGGCTGTGTGATTTTAGGCAAATCTTATCGCCTCCATGGGTTTCAGTTTCCCCTTGTAAAGTGAGGAGTTTGAACTAGATAAAAATAGTTGCTTACATTTTTATAGTGCTCTCAGTTTCACATAGCTTATCTCATTCTACATACATTATATTGATCTTTGACCTAGGACCAACCATTCTAAGAAGCAATTCTGGAATTATGCTAAGACAGTGAGTAAAATAGCCATACCCTTTGATCCAGAGATCCTACTGATAGATATATACCAAGGAAGTCAAAGACAAAAAGATATATCTCTTATGTATCAGAATAATCATGAGTACTTTTGTGGTAACAAAGAATTGGAACAAAGTAGATACCTATTAATTGGGGAATTGCTAAATAAATTAAGGAACATAAACATAGTGTAATATTCTTACTGCCCTGGCAGAAAAAAATGTGTAGCCTAAAATTCTCTGAGAAATGGAGATAAGCACGATGGGAGTTGAAGTATACAGGCAGAATGAAATCTCTTGGATTGTGGTTTGAAGAATGAAAACTGTGACACTATGATTATTATCAATAACCTGTATTTTTTAATATACTGTAGTATTATCAGGGGAAAGAATCCTTGCAGACCTGAGTATCATTAAATTTAGGCTAAAATTGTTCTTCTCTTCTGTGGTAAGGTGGGTTGCTTTAAACACAGGGGCTTCAAGCAAAAAAAAAAATCAGCCTCCTGGAAGAGAGAATGAGGAAGAAGAAATAGTGAGCAAAGTGAAGATGATGCCCAAATCCAAGCTCTATGGGAAAAATCTGCTCTATCCCTTTTCTCTTGGGAGGATGGAAAAATCTCCCTGGGCAAAACTCTATCCTACACAGCAACAACTGATGGTTAAAAATGGATATGAATAATTTAATGATGTGTAGGAATACTTTTATGAGCTGATACAGATTAAAACAAGCAGAACCAGGAAAAAACCTACACTAGATCTGTGACAAAGAACAACAAAATTGAAACTAAATGCTGTGTATAATATATTGACTGAAAGTATCCCACAAGAAGAAATTAGAAACTTTGCTTTCTTTCCTTCTTGACAGGCAGGGGGACTATAGATGTCAAACATTGCATATATCATCACATTCAATTGATGTGTTGGTTATTTTTTCTAATGTGCTCTTAATTATTCTCTTCCTTTTTCATATTTTACAGAAAAGAATAGTTTTTAGGTATGGGGAGGTGAGGGATATATTCAGAAGTGGAGGCAATTGGGAAATAAAGAATATATATATATATGTATATGTATATGTATGTATATATATATGTATATATATATATATATATCAAGAATAAAAGAAAAAAAGAAAAATGAAAACATTTTTAAAGACCTAGAAGGAGTCTGAGAGTCAAACGAATCTAATCATCTTATTTTACAAATGAAGTAACTGACTCTAAGAGAGTTGAAGTGATTTGTCCAAGGTCCTGCAGGTAGTTAAGCGGCAGAGCCAAAATTCAGACCCTGGTCTTCTAATTGCAAATCCAATCTTCTTTCTATGATACACGTGAATTATTTTCTCACTTCACATATGTTCCAACATTAGTTGATTCTACCTTTCAATGCCTAACTCTACCTTCCACTAACATTTTGGGAAGCAAATTAAGAAAATAATTTTTTCACTTCATACATTTCTTCCCTTTCAATTTCTAACTCCACCTTATACTCATATTTTAAGAAATCAATTAAGAAAAAGGTTTTCTTCATTCTCCCTTCTGCTCGTTCTTTTAAATAGTAATTTCTACTGCCAAAAGAAGTTTTTTTTTTCTAAATAGGAAGTACTTTGTGTTTACTAAGACAAATTGAAAGTTAAATTCAAGAAACAGCTGGTTCCTGCTACCGCTGTAACTTGAGGGAGAGAGATCTCTTGTGCTTCCACCCACATGCCTCTCTTACCCCCTCTTCCCATACCTCTGATTGCCTCATACACTCTCTGAGTTTGCAATATATACATTATCACCATGCCCATATTAGGCACTCAAGCAATTTTTGCTGGATGAACCAATCAATCAATGATCAGGGCCTCTGGTACCTACTCAGAGAGCAGAAGTGGTATATTAGAGCAGCATCAGCATCTCCTAAGACTTTTTGCTCTACTAATGGTATTTATTATGAATTTAACATTTGAAAGGAAGTGAAATTCAATATGAACACACCATCTTTCAATCACTTTCAAAAATTCTTTCCTTCCCCCTGCCAAATCACCGACTCACGGCAAGCCTGACTTAACATTCTTTTCCTTTAAGCCTTGGTCCTCTAAGTCACACAAGAAATTTCTAAAGGAACAGCAAACTCTAGATTCTAATTATATTTTTTGCTACTAATTGCTATGTAACTCTCTCAGTGAACTGTTGTTCATTGAGGATAAGAATCTCAGAAGTTAATGAAGGTTGCTAAGAGGTGCAACGAGATGGAATTTAACGTGTCTTGGGGTGCAACTACTTTGCCAACAGTCTCTGATAAATTTTCAAAGCCAGGTGCTCATCAGTTGGGGAAATGGTAGGGGAAGTGGGGAACATGATAGAAATTGAAATTATGAGTAGAAAGAGGCATTTTTAAAGCAAATGAAAAGAGGAGTGATTATCCCCAGCCTTAATAAGATTCAGTAGGAGGCAATTGCAGTGGAAATATGTAGGAAAGAAGAGAATGGAATTCAGTTGACCTAACTGAGGGATGTGCCTGCTTTTGGGATCAATTCAGAAAGTCTTAGGGGAAGCTAGATGGTGCAGTGGATAGAGTAACAGGTCTGGAGTCAGGAAGACTTAAGTTTAAATCCAGCCTTACTAGGTAGGTGACCCTAGGCAAGTTACTTAACCCTGTGTACCTCAGTTTCTTCATCTGCAAAATGACCTGGAGAAGGATATGACAAACCACTTTGCTCTAAGAAAAGCCCAAATTGGGTCACGAAGTATCATATATGACTGAAATGACTGAACGATACCGAAAAGTCTTACATATCACTGAAAAGTCTCTTTAAGTCCTTTCCAGAATGGACCTGTAAGGCTAAGAATAGAGTTTACTTCACGTGGATTAATCTTGAGGCATTTTTGTCTTGATGGTCTCACTCTGAAAGAGCTGGTTATAGTGATAGTAGTAGCAAAGCACTTTGGTAGTACCTAAACAGATAGTAGCAGAAACACACAGGAGTGAGCAGGAGGTCCTTGGCACGATCCCAAATGCCCTTTGCCACTACTTCTGCCTTCTGCCTCAGCAGCTGTATTCTGCTAAAGCTCTGCCCCTCTGCAGCTGTCATCTGCTACTTCACTGGAGCCTCTGCTGCTTTGGGGAAGTGGGAACATACAAACTATTATGCCACAGGGTTAATCTCAGTTCTATTCTTCAGCCTCACAACTGTATCCTGAATGGCCCCCAAAAGCCCTCCTCTGCCAAAAGGTACCAAGTAGTCCAAGCTGCATGAATGGGGACCCAGCTGGCTAGTGCCAGTTGGGCAATTCAGCTCCTCCCCTCCCCTATTCTCCGCTTACCTGAGGTTGTTCTGCAGAAGGGAAATTTTTTGTGGCCAAAAGCTACCTAGATAATTTAGGGTTCACTGGCTAGATTTATTTCTCAAAGACCAAGCCTTAAACCAATTTATTCTGGGTCTCAGGGATCAGACAACAAGAAGTCCCTGTCCAAGAACCACTTAATGGTTATTTCTTTGGGCCTTCCTGGCTCACAGTGAATGTAAATAGTAACTGTTACTCCTTTGGCCAGCAACTCTGAAGGTCTTCTCCCCACAGTTTGCTTTGTTTTTGTTTTTGGGTTTTTTTTTCTTTTTTTATTAAAGGGGCCATCCCTTGACTCACTTCTTTTTTAAAAAAAAATTTTCTTTTTCCTTTTTTTTTTTTGAGGGATAAAGGCAGGGCAATTGAGGTTAAGTGACTTGCCCAAGCTCACACAGCTAGTAAGTGTGCCAAGTGTCTGAGGCCAAATTTGAACTCAGGTCCTCCTGACTCCAGGGCGGGTGCTCTACTCACTGCCTTGACTCACTTCCTAAAGGGACCTATTCACTGAACTGGCGTTACCTCACTCAAAATGAAACTTGAAAAGACCTTAGCTTGAAAGGGCCAAGGTCTCCCACTGCATACTGGGCCATATCCAGCCATCCTGATCAATATCTGGGCACTGGACCCAGATGGCTCTGAAGGAGAAGGTGAAGTTGGTGACTTTGCCCAGTCCTCCTTCACTCAAATAAAAGTCAATTGCAAGTCATGTCATCACCTACCTGATGTCACAATCCTCATCGAGAACAAAGGACAAATCACACAACCACACAACCAAGCCCTTAGTTCCAACTGAGTTACGGCAATTCACTTTCACTCAAATTGATTCACAATTTCTCCATTTTAGATGCCACCCATACTGTCAGCTCCTCATACGGAGTCTTCCTGAGATTGAGCATAAATATTTGCTACCCTTTTGATTTTGTTCTTTCAATCTCCACCATGCATCCTGATAAGCAACACCCAACTGTGAAAGATAGCTGGATGCTCTGTCAAGTCTCAAAAAGGCATTCAAAATTTTAAAGGAGGACACAAGCCTCTGACAGCAAAAACTGTCTCCTGTCACCCAGTTCCAATGTTATTTTCCATTTAGAAGAAAATAGTAGTGAGGGGAAGAGAGAGATAATTTTTGCAAGTAAATATGGAAATACAGAAAATATGCATGCTGTTCATTGTTGAGGTAACCTTTCCTAGCTTTTGCTCTCCCCATACAGTATTAAATGGCTCATATCTGAGGCTGTGTAAAAGTCTCTTTTTGCACCATGAAATTCAATTTGTGAGGTCACCATTTTGTGAGATTTCACTTCGATTGGAATTTCCACACTTTCCCACCTTCTCCAGTTCAGAGTTATTTTCCCCTTATCTTTTCCCTGAAAAATTGAACTTCTGTTGAAATGGTGTCTGTATGCTTCTCTAACCTCCTTATGGAGATTCATGTTAATTCATTGCTGCCTTTACAACTCAGACTGGGGTGGAGTACAAAAAGGTATGAAGAGAGAATAGAGAACGTACGGTTCCATTTTGCCACATACAGTCACTCTCCCATAGAAAAAAGATTAATCTTCTGTTGTGTAATGGTAGCACAGGCTATGAAGTGGAGTATGTAGATAGTTCAGCAGATCTGTCTTTCAGACAAGATGCATAATTATTCATGTACAACAGATAAATATTTCCTTTCATTTGATATAATTTGGATTCTGCTTCTGCTTTGCCATTCTGGATATGTGCATTCACTTTCACTCTGTTCATTTTTTGAGTGTGGGAGTGGAGAAGAGGAATCTTTGTATTCCTAAGGGGATAATTATGTATTCTCAGTCCTGATTTAAATCACTTGCTCTCCCTATGTCACAAGGAGCTGTAGGTTGCAACTAGTAACATCACAGGGATTGAAGGACAGGTTTCAGATGGCTGAGTCACAAAGGTCATATGATGGGGTCTGAGTGTAACCAGTGATGGACTGAAAGGTCTTCCTGGGACTTCGAAATCCCTCCTTAGTGTATAATTCCATTTTAGTGTGCTTTGTCTCGCTGGCAGCCAAGGGTCTCCCAATTGAGATTCAGCTGTCTGAATAGAGACAAGAGTCATGCTGCTCAAGAAGCTTAATGGATTTGCTCATCCTTATTCTGAGCCCATGGTCACACCCCTTTCCCTTTCACCACCCTCAGAAAAGTTTTTAAAGACTTGGAAGGACATTGTCACTTTCCACATGGCCATTGAAACCTTTGCTCATAATACAGTAACATTTATTTTTAAAATTTTCAATCTTGCTTATGCTATATGAAGACCAATTCAGTCTAGTAACTGAGGGCTGTTTTGATAGAGTCATCTTAACTGCCCTATTTTAAAATAAGACAAGGTAAAATAACAACCTCTACCATGACTGGGAGAGTTAGTCTTTCCAAAAGAAAGGTCTGAGTTTACATGAATATATGTTTGTAAAAGAACTTTTCTGGCTCCTGTGTCTACAACCTCAAGTTTCCTGGAACACCAGTCTTGAAGGGACTTAGAGGATTGCAGGGCTCAATGGAGACCTCAGAAGCTCAGATTTCACAACCCTGTCTGTCCCCATTAGTTCCACTTGCTAGCGGGTTTGACTGAGCCACCCATTAAAATGTTTTATTTGAGGCCCATCCCCCAGGCACTATATCTGGCCCTCATCTACATACACTTCTGGTTGTGGTAGCTGATTCCTTTATCAGGCTTTATCCACAAGCTACTCCGGCCAAAGCTATTAGGAAGCCTTGATGCCCATATTTAATATAGCATGGTAGTATGACCTCTTCAGGGTCAAAGAAAGTCCCTAAGCCAAATATTCTTATCAATGGGTACCTGAACTTGTTGGGCTTTTTTAATATTTTGATAACTATAATTTAATATATCTGGTTTTTATCACATTCTCATGTATTTTATGTATTTAAAAACATTATTATGAAAACGGTTCTGTAGTTCTGCGGACTGCCAAGGGAGGTCTTTGATACACACAAAAAAATCAAGAATCTCTGCCATAAACTAACTACATTTTGGTTTCTCTAAAACCAATAGCATTTTACAAACCATCAGAGTCATGCACAATGGTCAGCAAAATAACAAAAAATCATTAGAACATTGAGTCAAATATATTCAGGCCATTGGTTAAATCATCTTAGGGATATAATGTAAGAAAATGGAAAGTAGGAGTAGTGGTGTTTTTTATTTCTAATAACAATTTTGTTTCCTTCATTAACTTTCCTCATTTCTATCTGGAACTATTTAGTATTTTGGTTTAATTAAACTTGAAAATCAATGAAAACCTTAAGGAGCTGAAATGTCCTCCCTTTGCCCTGGAGAAGAATGTAGAAATCTCTGGGGTTGTACTGTACACTTCTGAAAGCGAGAGAGCAACTGGTCCTGGACGACTTTTGGATTAACCAGCTAAGCTTGCAGTTGCTACTCTGCCCCCTTCTTTAAGACCCAGGAAGCACTGACATCATTGTGGAAGTGTAGAATTTAATTTCACTAATAAATCAAATTAGGTCCAAGCTTTTAGTTACACACAGTCAAATTCACAGTGTGAGACAGGCACTGAATCACTCAATGGGCTGGTAACAAGATCCAGAGCTTTTCACCTCTAAGTCACTGGTTCTAATCAGGCCAGGCCTGGCTCAGTAGCGATCAAAGCCTTTTCCGTGGTTGAGCATCTCCATTCAGTGCCTAGTGGACAGATGTCTCCCTCAGAGTTGGCACTGATCAGAATCTCTAAGGGTGTAACAGTAAGAAAGTACAATGGCGTTATGTGTCCAGGCCTGGAGAATACAAGCAATATTGTTAATGGAGAGTAGGGCTTAGATAGGGCTGGTGAAGACAGCCCCTATCAGCCTTAAGTAGAGGTGTTCAAGAAAAGAATGTCTACCAAGACATAGAGTCAGAGCTCTAGAGCTAAAAGGGGCCTCAGACCAACCTTTTTATTTTACAGATGAGCAAACCAAGCCCAGGAAGACTAAACAATTTGTGAAAAGTCACACAGTAATTATCAATGGCAGAATTTGAACCCAGGTCCTCTGACTTCCGACTTAGTTCTCTTTCCATTGTATAACTCATTGCCTCCTCAACATATAACCATGTAGGGGAGACGAATGATTATCTCTATAATGAAATATACTATTTGTAGCAATCACTAGAGTCTTTGAAGCCATTGACATCTTATAAGGGATATTATTAAGATTTAGATACTTGAAACATATTATAACTAGATGACTCAAGAGTGTTTCTAGGATAGTAGGAAAGACAATGATATTGCCCATGGACTTAGCTTTGTCTCTGAGCCTTTTCCTTGCCTACTCATTCACATGGGAAGGTGAAAGGGTTTTGGAATAGAGAAACTGGGGAACCCCCAAACCCAGAGCCTTTGATAGTCTTGTTGAAAGAGTACCTTACATGGATAATGGCCAGGCACAGTCCATCCTTCTGAAATTAAAATCGAGAGGTATACAAAATGCTCACCATGAGCTAGAGTTAGTTTGCTCAAGGCCAGTGATCAGAAAGTTCAGTTCAAAATGACAGACTTAAGCCTAAGACCAGTGGCTACATAGCTAAGAATGTCTCTGTTCTTTATTTCCAGCACCTAGCATAGTTCCTGGTGCAATGTAGGAGCTTAATCAATGTTTATTGATTGGTTCATTCATTGATTTGTACTGAAAGCCTTGGTACCTGGAGCAGAAAAATCTTTCAGGAGATGATAAGCTATCCAGCCACATCTATCAATGATTTTTTTTCCTACTCACTATTGTTACCATGATTGAGAAGAAGAATGGGATGATGGATAGAGAACTGGTCTTGAGGACAGGAAGAACTGAGTTCAAATTCTGCTTCAGACATGTACTAGCTGGATAATGACTGAGCTAGTCACACTCTCAGTGTTCTAGGCAAATCTCTAAGACTTTAAGTTGTAGAGAAGGTGCCCATTTGCACTGGTAGAGGCAGATTTCTCATCCAGAAGCTCTTTCTGCCAATGAAGTCACCACTCTAGTCCCTATGCCTACTGCTATTATTATTATTAGTAATCACCATTTAAAAAAACTAGAGTCTCTTCATGGAGATCACCACCACAAACAGACACGCACTCAGTTTCAGGGCTTGAAACAATTTTCTCCATGTTGACACAATCAAAGCTCATTCTAAGGGTGAATCCAGGGCCTTCTGTAGAGATTCTATATCCATACAAATTGTTCCTTGTGCTAATAAATATTGACTCATACTCCCTTGGCTTGGAAATGGTTCCAACGCTCTCTATTCATTCTCTTCCAACTTCACTTCAGTCACAAAAATCAAATATTCCTCCATCCTCTACACGTTCAAACTGCCTTCTGTCACACACTCAGGAACAAGATATCATATACACCCAGAAGAACTTCTTGTTCCTGTCTTATAGCCTGAGGTTTGGAGAGCTAATTGGTTATCTTAGACATCTGTACTAATCGTAGATCTTCTCCACACAGCTGTCTCTCTTCCCCATGGAGTTCTCAATTCCAACACAGAAAGCAAAGTGGCTCAGGTCTTTGAGTTTATATTGTGCCTTATGTGGGACATCCAGCAATATGCATTATATCCTAGTGTTCCAAGTTCTTCCCAAAAATATGCCCAACATTGGAAAAAGCTGCCCAAAGTCACACTGTTCTATCACATTGTGGTATTACCCAATTCTTTGTCTTTCTTGCTCTTTCATTACAAAGCACAGGCAGCTCTGTAGCAAAAAAAAAAAAAAAAATGACAGTTTAGAAGCCCCAGACCAGAAGCTTAGGCTAATTTTGCTTTGATAACAATGTCAATCTCAGAGTCAAAGAAAGACTGGTGCCCACAGAGGTCATTGACGATACCTCAGCCCAGTTGCCTTGTCTTCCTGATTGTGCTAACAATCTAACCCATTAACCAGAATCTTTACATCACTTTAATACTTTTTATTTAACTTCCATTGTCAGCCTACTTATTCCTGATTCTTAATTCAATTCACTTAGCATTTAATTAGGATATGGATTTATGTTCCAACTCGGGAACTTTAAGCAAGTTGCTTAAATTCCTTTGTGCTCTAGTTTCTCCATCAATAAAACAGAGAGAAGCTCTTCCCCTACCTATCTCACATGCTTAAGATCATAGCTTATGGTATGGGATCTTAATTAATATTAAGAATAATAATTTTCAATACTAATAATTCCTATGAAATCGAAGAGCTACTATGGTGAATAATCAAACCCAGAGTTCAAAACAATGCATTGGAAGCCTTTCTTTTCTTGTAAATATTAATAAACACTAGAGTTGTTCATCTGTTATGTCTCAGTCTTGCTACATGAGTAACTCACCTCCTTTTCCAGTCATACTTGTTCTTGACAATATCTTTTATTTTACTTCTTGCAAACAAGTCATTATTGGGTTTTATAATATTAAACCTCCCTTCTATCCAGAGATGTGTTGGAGCCAGTTCTAACTGTCTCTATTGTTAAATTTTTAGTCTGAGCATTTACACCTCAGGAATTGGTGACCTCTACAAATCAGGGTTTGATTTATTGTTTTGTTGCTTGTCTAGGCTTAAGAAAGTATTAATAATGCAGATTAAACTTTAAAATGTGTGTGCATACTTTCCCCACTCCCTTCCCCTCAGGGAGCCTGGTAGTTAAACATTTGTCAGCATACAGTATGCTGTATATGCATTGCCTCAGCTCAGCAGGAGTGTAATAGAATGCTCAGGAAATGAAGAAATCATCAGATTGTAGGCCTTATAGCCATAGGCTAATAAAGATAATAATGATATTGATAATAACATTAACTGGCATTTAAATAATATTTTAAGGTTTTCAGAGCACTTTACATGCGTTATCTCACTTGAGCCTCACAACACCCCTCATATCCATCATTTATCTTTCTAGTGATCTTTGAATTATTTTAATTTTAATCCTTCTAAGATTTTGGCATTCTATAATTCACATCATTGGGAGCAAATTGGGAGAGAGAGGGAGAAAGAGACAGAGACAGAAAGAGAGAAGAGAGAGTGTGAGTGTGTGTGTGTGTGTGTGTGTGTGTGTGTGTGAGAGAGAGAGAGAGAGAGAGAGAGAGAGAGAGAGAGAGAGAGACAGAGACCGAGAGAGAGAGACAGAGAGAGAGACAGAGAGAGACAGAGAGAGAGACAGAGAGAGAGACAGAGACAGAGAGAGAGACAGAGAGAGAGAGAAAGAGAGAGATGCTTTTGTAGCAGTGGGCAATTAGAGAAACATTGAAAACAAAGAAATTTTGCAAATGGAATCTATCCTAAAGAATTAGAAAGAGTGTGAGATTTGGAGTTAGAGGACCCAGACAGCTCTGGTATTGGCTGCTTGTGCTAACTTGGCAAATCATTTCACCTCCCCTAGCCTTTAGATTCTTCATATGTAAAATTAGGAGGTTGAACTAGAAGACCTCTAAAGTTCTTTGTAGCTCTATTTGATCTATGATTCTCTTCAATTTTGACCCCAAATCACTTTGCATTTGCAGATATACATATACGTATGTGGCTATGTATATGTATATTTAGTTGTGTGTATGTATGCATATAGATGTACCTAGATATATACATGGATATATACATATTATTACTATATGCCATATGCACAGGTATAATATGTATGTACTGTTTGTGCATATGTATGTATATGCATTTGCGTATGCACGTCATGTATTAGTGTGGATATATAGGCATGCTCACCATATAGGTGTGTATAGGTGTGTGTGTGTGTGTGTGTGTGTGTACCCACACATATATACCCATTTACATACATTTATAGTAACAATTTAACTCAATGGACTGTCCATTCAGTTGTATATTATAATCTGTGCAATATGTGTTTTTCATACATTTCATTTTCAATTGTGGATGGTTAAATCAATTTCTTTCATATAGTGGCCTAGAAATGGAGGAAATTGTTATGATGTTCTCTGGGATTTGAAGAATTTTGGGGAACCTTACCTTCAATAGGAAATCCTTATTTTGTTTGATCCTTGGCAAAAGATTTATACTTGAAGAGTATAAAGGAAAGACCTGGGTTTGAATCCCATCTCCAAAAATTGCTAGCTGTGGGATCATGGGCAAGTCACTTAACTTCTTAGAGGCTCAATTGTCCTATGCATAAAATGGGGATAATAGGAACCTATAGTAGGGGATATTATTAGGATTAAACTCACAGGGATATTATTAGGATCAAATGAAATAATGTACACATAGTGCTTTGCAAACTTTAAAATATTATAAAATGCCTACTATCATGACACTCAAATCTTTGCTATATGGTATGTCACATGTCACACACGAAATGATACATTTTAATCTTTGAACATATCTTTCCTCAAAATAATAATCATTTAAAGTGCATCTGCAGGAGATTTATACAGATGTGGATTCTAGAGCAGTAAAGGTAAGGTCTTTTAACTCAAGTCAGCAATATACATATATATTTTTGCCTATGTATATACATATGTTGAATGAGGCACTGTGCTGTATACTATGCGGGGATATGAAATGGTCCCTGTCCTTACGTTGCTTATAGTTCAGTAGGAAATATAAGGCATGTATATATATATATATATATATAGACATATAAATTATATTATATAAATATATTATAGATCTATATGGACATATATATTGTAGGTATATATAATATACATATAAATATACAATTTGAACAGAGCCAAAGTACGATGAAAATGTGAAATACAACATGCTGTGAGATTTCAAAGGGAAGGAGATCACTTTACTTCTTGGATATTGGGATTCTTTATAGAAGAATGAAAAGAATTATTTTTTTTTTCTTTTGAGGTGGATTTTACTGGGCTTGCCAATGTTCTGAACTCATTCAGCTACAGAAGTATTTTGTGCACTCCTGTGAGCCCACTGGAATTCCCATTACCAAACTGCTTCATACAAAATTCCCAGCCACCACTAATTTGTTACTTGAAAGTCCTCTCCTTTTCCCTCAAAATGACAGGTGTAAGTGTGCTAACCATTGACGCTTATTATTTCCCCCACCTCTAACTTTCAGTCCTGCTAAAGACTAGGGAGACACAGGGAGTTAAGCTAAAGATTCTCAAGATTCCCCACAACATAGCAGCCATGCCTTCGAGAGTTTCTACAGCTTGTTATGTGAGATGCCATGCATGGTTGCTGGGGGGTATATTTTCATTTAGTCTGGATGCTTGGCACACTTAGACCATAAACAGAGCCCAAGGTAGAAATAGATGGCATGGCTGGTTTGCTCAGGGAGTGATGAAAATGTTTAATCAATTAATAGGGATAATGGAGTGTCTCAGTGGAGGAGGACAGGGCAATTCTCAGAGCTAAAGTGCGCTCAAGTTCAGGCTGATGGCTCTTAGGCATTCAGGATGATTTATGGGCAAACATGCCAGCTATGCAAATGATGAGGGTCCCCTTTTATGTTTTCATTTGTTCACTTTTTTCCTTCTTGGCTCTTTCTGCTGAGAGACAGATTAGCAACCACTGCTGATTGTTGGAGTCTGTGGAAAGAAGTCGAGAATCATTCTCAGCCCAGCTTCCCTGAAAATTGGGGTAATTGGCTTTCTTAATGCTTCTAGGAAGACTACTCACAGTCACAAACAGGGCACTGCCTCGGGTGAAATTGCTTGCCTGAAGTGGACAGGACTAAGCCTGGAAAAGAATGGCATTTCAAATGTTTGTCACATTATTTATGCTGGGGATTCTTACTTTTTTGTGTCGTTGGCCCCTTTGGCAACCTGGTGAAGCCTATGGACTTCTCACGATAATTTTTTAAAAATTCATAATGGGAGGAAATGCTAAATCTCAGTTAGAGGTTGGCAAAAATAAAGATATAGTGTTTTTCCCATCCAAACTCATCTGTGGATCCCAGATGAAGGACCCCTGAACAACAGGGGTCCTTTATTAAACACTGCCTACATTCACAGACAGAACTCTGTTCAGCTTTCCTGAAATATAGCACAGTGTAGGTACTTAATAAATGCTTATTGATTGATTGATTGATTGAGCGGTAATTTAACTTAATTTCACAGCTTTCTAGTATATGAAAAGATTTACCTTTAACCTGGAATTTTGTTTTGTTTTTAAATTAACTTTAACCTCTATGAAAGAAATGAACTGTATAAACATATATATGTATATACTGTGTAAATAGATATTTATATATAATATGTATAACAAACACTAATTTTGATTTCCACTCTATCTTTTGTAAGTTTTTGAAATACTCTACTCATAAAAGCAGATGTTTCACACATAGACTGCTCAATCCCAGTTAACAACAATGCCTCTTTTTATGGTACATGTCAAATGTCTCGATTTTCTTTTTCTCATTTGTTCGGTCATTTCAGTCATGTCCAACTCTTCGTGACCCTCCAGATAGTCAGAATCTTTCCAAAAATATGGTACACAAAATTGAAGACCACACTCCCCGCATGGTCTGACCAGGACCGAGTACAGCAGGACTGTCACTTCGATGTTCCAGGATACTAATCCTCTGTTAATATAGCCTCAGATCTCATCAGCTTTCTTGGCTGTCATAACACCCTGCTGACTCAAACTGAGTTTGCAGCCCACAAACACTGACAGACCTTTTTCAAATTATAATCTAGCTGTGCCTCCTGATCTTGTACTTAGGAAGATGATTTCTTGAACCTAACTCTAAGATTTTACATTTATTCTTATGCCCCTTTTCATTAATAAATGTTTGTGAATGAACTCGGTATATGTACTAGCCTATTGCTTTGATCATTTGATACTGACTGGTGGCACAATGTAGAGTGCCAGGCCTAGATTCGGGAAGATCTGAGTTCAAATCTTGCCGTTAGACACACTTACTACCTATGTGACCTTTGGAAAATCACTTAAATTCTGTCTGCCTCAGTTTCTTCAGCTCAAAAATGGGAATAGCATCTAACTCTGGGTTGCTATGAGGATCAAATAAGATATTTGGAGAGAGAGAGAGAGAGAGAGAGAGAGAGAGAGAGAGAGAGAGAGAGAGAGAGAGGATGGTAGAGTTTGTTGTAGGGAGCGCTAAGAAGTAATGTACAATCTCCTAAGAAGACTGCCAAGGTAGATAGTGGAGGGTTTTAAATGTCCAAGAGGAGTTTGTGTTTTATCCTAAAGACAACCAGGAACCACTGAAGCTTCTTCAATATGAGAGTGACAAGGTCAGCCTCATGCTTCAGAAATATAAAGATGGAAACCCTGTGTGAGGTGTTTTGGATGATCCCCATAAATTCTTCTATTCCTGAAACCTTAAGGTCATCTATCAAAGTTCTTTGTTAGTGATGACTTATTTTTGTTCTTGCTTGCTTTACCTTGCATTTTCAGTTCATCTTGGTTCCTGACTATTTATCTAGGACTTTTGCCCTCCTTACTAAGTAAGTCTTGTTCTCCAGGGTCTTATCTGCCACTTGTCCTAACCCTTTTCTTTTTGGGTGCCTTAACTCTAGCTCCCCTTCCTGATTCTGTTGCTTAGGCTTGCTCTGATTCCTAGACCTGTCTCAGCCCTCAGACATTGCTCATTCAACTTCCTTAGTCTTAACCCTTAGTCCTGTATTTATAGTTTGCTGCTAACTACTAACCAGTTTGTGAGCCTCAAGACCCAACTGACATATGGAGTAAGGAGGGCAACCCAGATCACTAAAAATAATCTACTTCTAGCTAATAAAAGGTTCCTAGTGCTGGACTAAGTGGCTGACCTAGATAACAGTATCTTCTTCCACGCAGCTTTTCAAAATAGGCCCTAGAATCATCTCTCCCATTTTGTCCTATGTCCCTTGGTTATAGAATCTCTGATTACAGTCTAGGACAAGATTCTAGTCTCTGTACCCTGGAAAGGAAATAAAAATAGGCAATCACAGGGAAGGAACACAGCCACATTCATTGTTCATCCCTTTCACCTATCTTCCAAGAAAAAGTGAGCTACCACGGGAGATTCCCAGGTTTTACTTGATGTGTTTCCTGGAAGAATAACCATTGCAGTGCAAAAATTCATTTGTGTTGTCATCATTTTAGTTTGCTTTTTCTATGGCTCCTGATGTACAAAGAGTCCAAGATCTTCTGCCATGCTTAACTATCATTTAGGGAGTGTCCCTCAAGGCAGCCAAATGCTGTAGAGTGATATAGACAGAATAGGAAGCTATCTAGAGGGAGGGATTTGAGGGGCACTGACAAAGACCCCTACCATATCATTCCTAGAATCACCTCTACCAGCCCTGGTATGATTCTTGAAATTCTCATATTATTTATTTGTTAATAGAAGTTTATTGCTTGAAAGAACCTTTAACGATCATCTTGTTTAGTATCCCATCAGGTGCTGGTCTCCTGAGCTGGCATCTTGTGGCCAGTAGGGGATTGGAGAGCCACCATTGCATCAATTATGGGTCTCCTAAGCAAGCCTCTTCCTATCTGCAGGGGATCAGAGAGATGCTTTTCCACCACATATGGGTTTCCTAAATTGACCCCTCCCTGTCAGTAGTGGACCAGAGATATGCTATTCCACTGCCTACAGTCTCCTGGGTTGGCCTCTTCCTGCCAGAAGGGGATCAGAAAGATGCCATTCCACTGAAGTTTAATCTCCTGGTGTGGCCTCTTCCTGCTTGGAGATGATTGGAGAGACTCCATTGCATCACATCCTGTTCTCCTAGGCTGGTTTTCTCCCGCTTGTGGGAGATGGAGAGATATCACATCATTCCTTCCTGTTCCCTCAGCCTATCTCCTGGGTTGGCCTACCTGCAATGGATAGTCAAGGAATGGATTCCATCAGTTCTACCTGCTGGTGCCTTAGCCTAAGCTGCCTAACACCCTGAAAGGCCTCTACTCTGAGTTCAAACCCCTAGTACTCATTAATCTACCTGAACTCTTTCACTGATGATTAACAAACTCCCACCCAATCCTACCTTCCCCATTCCAGTGATTCTGAACTTATTCCTTGCTGTCATTATTCAAACCCTCAACTTCTTACTTCTTCATTCCTATTAGCTTCAACCCAATACCCTCAACCCCAATGTCCCACTCTAAAGCTACCTACATTTTCCACTATGCTCTCCAAAATGGTTGTTCCATAGGCAACAAACTTGATTTTATCTTAAATCTTTTCCTTTCTCACCCCTTTCATTTTTTAGATCTAACTGATCTGTGATCCCTCCTGATGACAGCTTCTCTGGCCACGCTTTGCACACTTTCACTTATCCACACCGCCCTCACTGGCAGGGAAGTTGGAATACTCCTAGCTCCCCACTGCCACTTCCAAGCTCATCCTCTATCGCTATTACTTAATAACATTTCCTCCTTTGAAGTTCACTCCATCTATACCTGCCATGCAATTAGAATTCTGGCAATTATTGTCTACCAACCTCCAGGACATTCCTCTTCTTTCTTAAATGAATTCAGTTCCTAGCTTGCAGTATTCCTCTCTTCTCCAACTCCTGCCATCATACTAGTTGACTTCAACATAGGTATTGATGCTCCTCCAAACACCCTTACCTCATACCTCACAATTCCTCAACTTTCTCATTTCATAGGACATACTCCTCCATCCCACGTTAGCCACTCCCAAAGATGGTCAAACCCTTGATCTTGCCATCACCTATAAATGCACAACTTGCATGTTCATAAACTCTGACATCATCTTAGCTGATCACGTCTGTCGTCATTCCAACATTTTCTCTGCCTTGCAGCCCCAAGCCATGTTCTTCCTCTTCACTATGACCTGAAGTCCTTTAACCCCTTAGTTCTTTCCCAGGTCATCATCCCTGCAATGATTATGCTCTTCTCCCTTCCGTATCTTGACCCCTTGGTGAAGCAGTTCGACTCCACACTGTCTTCTTCTCTTAAATCCCTCATCCCCTTTTCCTAGTTATGATATGGCGCTGTCAGACTTCAGCCCTGGATTACTCATGCCAATAAATTGTCTTAGAAAGGAGCTAAGGATGATTAAATAGAGTCATGGTAGTAGTTTTTACTGAATATAGAAGAAATTCAGCAGTAGCCATTTTCCCCCTCCCACAATGTCTATACTCAAAAAGATTCAGCACCACTATAAGAATTCCTTGATCAGGGTTGGCTAAAGCAATCTAAAATTTTGAGGGAGTGGAATGAAGGCAACCTTTTAGGAGTGGACAAGTTAGCAACTCTGACCATACAATGATCAGAAATGAATTAATGCAATAACTCATTCAGTTGCAGTGACAATCTTTTCAACACACTTTTCATACCAACTATTTCATTTGATCCTCAGAAAGTGTGAAACAGCCGATACAACTATGATTTTCCTCATTTCATAGATGAGAAAACTGAGGCATAGAAAACATGAATGACTCACCCAAGGTGTCATAGATATTTGCTGACGGTTAGGACTGGAACTCAGGCCTTCTTATCCCTTGGCCAGTTTCAAAACTGTCAATATATTAATCAATCAATATTTATTAATATTTATTAATTACGTTACAGGCACTGTGCTAAGTGCTAGGAAAACAAAAAGAGGCAAAAAGACAGTTCCTGCCTCCAAGGAATTTTTAATCTAACAATTGCAGTCCCAGATACAAGATGGACATTTCAATAAGTATTCAGCATTTGGTCTGTTGCCAGGATCTGCTATCAGAATATTTGAAAAGTTAATGCTTTCTTTAACAGTGATTTCCATATAGATAACTCGGGATAAAGCAAATTTATTAAAAACAACATATTCGAAGGAAATGTTGCAGTTTACAAAGTGATTTCCCCACAACAAATTCCCTCAGGAGTATGGTGGTGTTGTTTTTACCAGACCTGTGATTTCATTGGTTTAGGAAGATCCTGGTGAAGAATTTCCTTTACCAAATAATATCAGCACCTGCTATACAACTTATAGTCCTGGAATTGCCTGGGGAACAAAGTGATTAAATGACTTGTTCAGGGTCATATTGTCAACATATGACAGAACTGGGACTTGAATCTAGGTATTCCTGATTCAGACACCAGCTCTCTATCGACTACACTTTTGTGCCTTTTCTTTATAGAGAAAAATGGGCTCAGAATCCATTAGTTGAACAACTAAGAATTGTAGGCCTGGGATTTATAGCCAGATCATCTTCTGAATCCAAATCTATAGCTCCTTCCATTACATCAGCTTCCTTTTATTAATATTAGTTTCATAATATTTTAGGAATGAAAAAACTAAAGCCCATTATGTAATTTCTCTACATACATTAATAAAGTGGCTATCACTGAAACATTTAGGCTTCTTATTAGTGACATGGTATGATAGACACTTACCTTTGACCTCACTTTCTTTTGATTATATTTTCTGGACAAATAAATATCAATGCTGTTGTTGTTGTTTATTCATTTCAGTCATGTCCAACTCTCTGTTACCCTTTTTGGGGTTTTCTTGTCAAAGATACTAGAGTGGTTTGCCATGTTCCTTCTCTAGCTCACTTTTACAGATGAGGAAACTGAGGCAAACAGGGTTAAGTGCCTTGTCCAGGGTCATATAACTGGCAAGTGTCTGAGGCCAGATTTGAACTCAGGAAGATAAGTCTATCTCTTTCCCCAAAGCCTTCTTGGACTCGTATTGACTCTGCCTCATGTGGCAGTGGTTAAAGGTGAAGGGCAAAGACAAACAGAGTGAAACCAGAGCTTGTGGTAAATGACAGGCTTGCTCTTCTTTGGTGTTGGCTGTCCATTCTTTCCTCTATGATGTCTTCATTACTTTTTCAGACTGATTAAATGGCTGGCCCACCAGGAAGAGATCATAACTCTTTCACAGAGCTTCTGATGCACTGTCAGCACTCAATAAAAGCTTAGAAAAACACAGTCAAGATTGTTTTTACCTCCCTTGCACGCATGCCAACTTTCATTCTGAAATATAAGCTATATCCATGAGGGGTGGTTCTACATCTAAGAATAAATTCAAATGTTTTTCCTTTCTGCAGGAAGAGAGCAAAGAGGCTATGTCTGCACAAAAGAAAGTGAAAAGGGATGTGTTCAAGCATCTAGTAACTATTTATTAAGCACTTGCTTTGTGACACACTGTGCTAGTCACCAAAGGGATAACAAAGATGAGTAAGACAGAATCCCAAACCTGAAAGAGCTTATAATTAAATAGGCATGGCATGTGGTTACATTAAACAGATAAACAAGACTTTAAAACTAGACAATTCATTCCCAGAATACATTATTTTGGTCTAAACTATGGAGTGAGACTTTCTATACCTAAGGTTTTTTTAAGCTTCAAAATAAATTAGTGCCTTGATAATTACCTGTAACATTGGTAGAGAGTTTCTTTACCAGGAACCCCATAAGCCAATGAAATTACAGGTCTAACAAAAAAAATTAATGCATGTGTTATTAACTACTTTCCTATTTCCCACAAGATTCATTAAGGATCGAGTGGGTGGGAAAATTAGATCTTATGAGGGAGTCAGGCCTTTCACAAAACCATTAATAGTCAACAAATATTTATTAACTGACCGCTGTGTACCAGGCACTGTGCTAAGTACTGGGAATACAAATACAAAAAGGAAACAAAAAGAGATAGTCCCTGCCTTCAAGGAGCTTACAATATAATGGGGAAAATGACAAATAAAAGAGAAGCTAAAAGGAGCGGACAGAAAGAAAGAAAAGTACCCAACCTGAGGGCCTAAGAGTGGAGAAGTCAGATAAGTCCCAAAGTAGTGCAGCCAGTGGAGAAATGAGGAGATTTAGTTCTGAGCTGAGCTCCCTACTCAAATGAAGTTTTTGGAATTCATGGCTCTACTGTCCAATCAGAGGGGCAGAGGGTACTGAAGCTGATGCAGGATGATAAGGTTTTCCCAATAAGAAGCTGCTTGGGATATGGGTAAATCTCAATGTTAGACTAGAAAAGAATCCTCATTTTTTTTCTTGCCAAGGAGAGAAAGTTTTGCATTTCCCAGAGACCTTAGCAGCTTTTCTGTCCAGATGGAAAGTCTGGCCAAGTAGTCTTGTAACATAGAAAAGTTAGTTAACTAAACAGAGTCCACAGTCATGCCTTCATCCCAATATTTGTTCTAGACAGCTATTTGACTTAATGTTAGAAATTCTTCATACCTCACATTCAACCCCTCATAGAGATCTTACGCCCTCAAAAATTGTTCAGGGATTTTGTAAAACAAACAAACTCCCCAAGAGATTTGAAGGCCCTATAGTTATTTTGAACCCTCCAGTATCATCTAGTCTCCCATGTAAATGAAATATAAGGAGTTAGGCAAGACACAAAAGAGGGCAGGTGGAGACATGACTAGGTACATGTCAACAACAATCCTTTGTTCACATTCCCTGTTTTATTAAGTATACTTGGCCAGGAATAAGCCTCCCAAGCTTTGAACACAAAGACATTTTTAAATTTACAGAGATTAAACACATTGAAACCAACTTGACAGAGTGATTCCATAGCTGAAAATACCTTACCCTATCAAACAATCAGGGCCTTGTCCAACCACTGATAGAGGAATATTTAAGATTCTCTTTCTTCTGGCTCTGTCTAACCTTTCAATGACTCTCTTCCCAATGCCACAGAAAAACACCAATTGCAGACTAATTTTCTGGAATAACCTCCTCTGTAACTTTTTCGGACATGTGGTATCACTGATCTTTATATGTGATTGAAAACTTAGAGGAACATTTTGAAAATTGTTAAAGGTACCAGTCACAATTGTAGTGAGATTACAGTTGTACAATTAGGCTACTTATTTATTGAGGTTATGTTTTCCTACTCTAAAGAATGACAGAATATGACATCATGAGGAAAACTCAGTCTCCCACCTTCAGCAAAGTTTTCAGAAGCCATCCCTCTGAGAATTTATGCTACTTCAGCCCCCATTCACCCACCAGAGAATAGATTTAAGCTCATTTAAATTTTCATAGCTGTGCATTTGTACATTACACTCTTTCTCAGTTCATTTAATGGGACTTTTTAAAGTATCTTTTTGAAAGTTGTTTTTAGAACTTGGTGATCACTGACTTTGTGTTCCTCAGTGTCATAGCATCATAAATCTAGAGCTTGGGAGGGACCTCAAAGACCAACCTGCTCATTTTACACATGAAGAAGCTGAGACCCAAGGAGGTTAATTGACTTGCCCAGAGTAATGCATGTAGTAATCATTAGTGGTAAAGTTTGAACCCACATCCTCTGACTCCAGAACCAGCTCTCCATCAAATGTACCATGCTACTAAGCTTGGTTGGAGAAGAATGGATACAGTTTCATTCTGGAAAATAGGCTTAGCCTCTTTAAATTTTAGCTCCCTCGTGTGGCTCATTATAAAAATGCAAGCATTATCTCTAACAATATACAAATAACCTCAGATATGAAAGCCATTGGGCACTTGAATAGATTTCTATTATTTCCAATATATGGGTTAGATCAATATTTATATAAAGAAAAGAAAGAAACCAAAAAAAACTATAAGACAAGTTAGGAAATAGGATGAGGAAAATCCCCACATAAACATTTGACTCCCCGTAGGAACATAGACATAGGACTTTAGATCTGGAAGGGACCATAGAGATCATCTAATCTAAGGGTGGGGAATCTGTGGTCTGGAAGCTGCATGTGGCCCTCTAGGTCCTTGCAGTTGGTCATTGTGTTGATCAGAGTTACTAAGTCATTCAGAGTTGTTTAGCTATACAATAATGTTGTTATTGTATTAATTGTTCTCCTCTTTCTATTCACTTCACTCTGTAACAGTTTATACAAGTCTTCCTGAAATCATCCCCTTTATCATTTCTTATAGCACAGTAGAATTCCATCACTTTCATATACCATAACTTGTTTGAGCATTCCCCAAATAATGGGGATCTCATCAGTTTCTAATTCTTTGCCACCCCCAAAAGAGCTGTTATAAATATTTTTGTATGTATGGGCCTTTTTTCCCTTTCTTTGATCTTTTTGGGGTATAGACCTAATGGCAGTATTTTTTTCATTTGCTCCTTTCAAAAGGAGAAACTGATCAGGGGAAATTCCACTCGGGGGCTACTCTTCACTAAAGGGAAGAATAACTTGTTAGGATAGGAATGATACAGACTTCGGAAGAAAGTGACCACTGCACCTAAGAGTTTGCGATGGAGGAGAGGGTATATAGTCTTATGTGTACCCAAGATTTGGAGGGGAGCAGACTTCAACAGGTTCAGGATTGCGAGCCAACTAGTAATCTCTAAAGTCAGGTTTCAGGCTGTACTGGTGATTCGCTCTCTTTTTACATAAAGGGTCTTCTCCTAGACTATCAGTTTCTCTGGGTAAAAAAACAGGCCGTTTTTATCAGTCCATAAAACACAACAGCTTCCATATAACTCAGATCTTCTCAAAAGGCTTTTTGAATAAGTGGAGTCAAGAGAAACCCTCCTGAGCTCAAGCAATGCTTCCAGAGCAATGCAGAAGTTTTCTTGTAATAACAAAACTCTCCCACCCTGCAAAAATATGCACATAGACTTTTAAATTTAATCTGTATTATTAACACTTTCTTGTCTAGAAAAAAAAATCAATGACTTCTGAGGTGTAAATTGTCTCACCTTAAGTTTAGCAATCTGCTTTCAAGCCAGTTAGAAATGGCTGTAGCACAGCCCCGCTTTTAGCCCCTGCTTTGCCACTAACTAATAGAACGGTCATTGGCAAGTCCATTCATTTCTCTGTGTATCAGTTTCTTCGTCTGTCAAACAAGGGAGTTGAACTAAATGGTTTCTAAGATCCCTCGTAATTCTAAAATCTATGAGAATACTTGCTACTCTAATCTGAGAGAGGAGATAATAAACTCCAGTTCAATGTCATTAGGAAGCTCATTAAAATGTGAAGAGAATTGTAGTTACCTGCAATGTCCATTTGATTTCTCTATATCCAGAGTCCTACTGTATTCCTAAATTGCACATCTCTTTAGACTTGGAGGCTGAATTCCTCTTTTTTCATACCATTACAGAGGGTCCACTGGGTACTTGACTGTACTTACTGTACTGTTGAATGAGAAAGCTGTAACAGAACGGATGTTTTCTCTGCCCTCACATGGCTTACACTTAACTTCTAGAATGACAAATGTGCATCCAAGTCAATTAATTATATCTAAAACAACATGAAGAGTACACATTTATATCCTCCATCACCCTGAGAGATGCTGGTGCCTAAAACCGTAATGGTCAAAATAACTCACTTCTTTCATCCATTCCATTTTTAGAAAATGGCAAGTTATTTGGGTAGGGGCATTATGTGACTCACAATATTATGTAGATTCTTAAACATTCACTTACATGCACTCTTGAACATCCAGTAATATTCACAATAACAACTTCGTCCTTTTTTTAGAAATGAGGTTTCAAGGAGATTATTTGAAATGTAGCCTTGAAATCTGACCTCCCAAAACCCAGTTCCATAAAACCAAGCTCAACTAGTCACCAGAAAAGTAACATTGCAACCAAAATCCAAAACACAAACATTTGGAAGTATTTTTGTGGCTCACTATTTTCTGCATATTTTTTTTTAATGAGACAGAAGAGCTGCCTCAGAAGAAAAGGTGGGGAGGAGGGAATGTACTTGCTGGGAAGTAAAGGGAAAATGGCCTTGCTTAGAAGGAAGTGGGTGGACCTATACTTCACTGACCTGGAGAGGTAGCCTAATTGATTCAACAATAACCTGTTTCTACATACACAGGCAATGCTCTTCAAATATTTCTATTATTGCCTATGATCTATAAAGATCAAACGTCCCACAGTCTGCACCAAATTCCAAGACAAAATGCAACACTGGCATTCTAAATAGTTGTTTTACTACTGCTAGCTCGAAAGCATGCCAGCTGTTTTCATCTACTCTGCCCAATCATAATCTCCCATAAGCCCACCTGGGAGCCTCTACCAAGCAGCGCCATTCCCCCATATCTGTCACATACCTTGTTTCCAAGTATGGTCACTGGGAAGGGCATGTCACTCAGGGTCTTTTTAGAAAATTAATGACAGACAGGGAAATGCAAAAAGACAGGCATCAGACAGATGGCTCTGTCACCACCAGCAGCCTGATACTCTGAAATCAGTGCAGTAACTGTGCAAATACCACTGTTTCATATACTTGTTTCTTCGTTCATCTGACTCCCCCATGAGCAGCTGTCCTTCATTGTTTTGTGTAGGAGAGAAGGTTTTTTTCTTTGCTGACTTTTCTTAAGACTTTTCTTGGACAGACAGTCCAAGCCAGAGACTAGTCTCTGTTCTCCCTTTAAGGTCTATCAGTAAATCCTTTTACACAAACTAATCCAGTTAATGTAAAGAAAATGGAGGTGTTGATCCTGGTGGTGGGCCACAAAACTCAGAATACTTCAATGAAATGTTTCCAGGAAACATCAGGATAGCTGTGATCACTTTTTAAATTTTTTAATTTATTTTATTTTTAGTTTATGAAATAAAGTAAGCATTTCCATAACATAGTATAATAAAAAAGATTATTTCATATGAAACTGCAAATCTATTATATACAACTTGCTATTCCTTTTAAATACATAATAAAGTTATCATACAAATTTCTTTTTTCCCTTTTATATTCCTCCTTACCCCAGAGATGGCTACCATTAAATATAAATATGTATGTACATATATGTAAAATCATTCTATATATATCTCTATATATCAGTTATTTCTCTGAATGCAGTTAGTATCTTCCTTCATATGGCCTTTGTAGTTAATTTGAATATTTATAATAGTCAAAATGACTTCACTCAAAGTTGTTCTTAAAAAATATTGATGTTACCGTATATAGGATTCTCTTGGCTCTGCTCATTTCACTCTTCATTGTTTCATGCAAGTCTATCCATGCTTTTCTAAGATCATCGAGCTAATCATTTCTTATAACACAGTAGTTAGTATTCCATCACAATCATATATCACAACTTGTTCAGCCATTCCCCAATTGATGGGCATTTGTGAAATTTCCAGTTCTTTGCCATTACAAAAAAGAGATCCTATAAATATTTTGGAACATATAGGTTCTTTTCCTTTTCCTTAATCATCTTTGGAAATAGACCTAGTAGTGGTATTGCTGGGTCAAAAGTCAAAGGCAGTTTAATAACTCTTTGGGCATAATCCCAGCTTGTGCTCCAAAATGGTTAAATCAGTTCACAATTCCACCAACAATGAATTAGTGTCCCAATTTTTTTTTCCCACATAACAACTAGTCAGTTTAGTTTATTCTGTGAACCCAAAATCAGTTCACAGGATCAAAGATCAGAGCTGAAAAGGGCCTTAAAGCCTGTCTAATCCAACACCCTCATTTCATAGATTAGGAAACTGCAGCCCATTAAGGTTAAGTAACTTGCCAAGAGTCACATATCTACTAAGTATCTGAGGTAGAACTCGAGCTCAAGGCTTTTTTTGATGCCAAATCCAGCGCTCTATTCACTTTACCACCTAGCCAGTTAAGGATGACCACCTAGCTTTACCCAAAGTGAAATGTGGGACTTAGAGGAGGAAACACACAGGGCAACTGACTCATAGGTGTACCTTCTATGCATCAAAGGAACTGTTTTAATCCATAAGTCTGTCTTTCTCTAGCTAATTAATGATTGATCATTTCAATTTCAATTCATTTACAAAAATAATCTTCCTAAAGGACAAGTCTACCCTTATCACTCCCCTGGTCAAGAAACTTTGTTGGTTACCAGTTGCTCGTAGGATGAAATACATACTTCTCAGTCGTTCACAATCTGGCTCCAACTCATCTTTCTATTTTTGTACATTAGTCCTCTTAACAAACTCTGCATTCCGATCAAACTGCCTACTTGGTACCTCTCAAACTTGGCCCTCTATCTCCCACTTCTATACCTTTGCACAGCCTGTGCCCCATGCCTGCAGTGCTCTCCCTCCTTCTCCATCTCTTAGAATCCCTGGCTTCCTTCAAGGTTCAGTTCATGTACCACCTCCTAAGAAAGCCTTTCCTGATACCCTTAGTTGCTAGTAATCTCTCTGCTTTCCTCCTCATATCACACACACATAGTGCATATATTCATTTATGTTTACATACATACATACATATTTGTATATGTCATATTCCTTGAGTGGAGTGGGTGATGTTTTTATTTTATCTGTGTTCACCACCGAGCATATGTTTAATAAATTCCTGCTAGATTTCCGTGGAACATTCAAAAGGGCTTGTGGGTTGCTTGCCCTACAATAGTGCATTTGTAAGACTCTTGGTGTTACTACTGCATATGAAACCATGTAAACCACAATCTTAAGGAGCAAATCAGTCACTCTGCAGTCTTGTGAGCTGGTCAGCTCCTGATGTGTGCTGTGGTATGCCTCAGAGTCAGGCAAGGAATGTAAGAGATTATGTCACAGAGTATCAAATGTATCCTTATTGTATCTTTTATTTTAATGTCAATAAACTGTAGCTAGGTAGGTTGTTTCTGAATTGAGTTGGGCCTCTTTCCCTTAATTCCTAAATATGTGGTTACAAGGGGTGAAGGTCAGTCAAATCAGCTGTTAGTTGTCATCATGTAAACCAAACAACTGGTTGATTCGCTAATTCCCCCTTCCCCCTTCCCATTCTTCACTGATTCTTAGATTCATTTAAACAGCCTAAATTCTCTGGCTAAACTACCTGACCATGAAAAGATACTATAAATATCTTTTCCTGGTCAGGAAATTTAACACAAAGTTTAACACAGGAAGTTTAACATTTGACTTGTAATGTCTCTGCAGTCTTTTCCCCGCCTCCTCTAATGCTGGACACTTTCTCTGAGAAAAGAGTTGGTGGTTTTGGACATGGCAAGCACTATATAGCTTAAAAATGAAATTTACAATATTTTAATATGCAGAAGACTAATTATTGATATAGATGTCAGTGCTGAATCAATTTGTATACAATTCAGCCACTGACTTGTCAGAGCAATTAATAGAATTAATAAAAATCTAGACGAGTAATAATCAGAAAATGATTTGATATGCACTTGACAAGACTTGATCAAGAACTTTTTAAATAAGGCACTGATAATGAAAATTGAAAATGGGTGACAAAAATCACATTTAATTTTAGGCAGGAGGTGAACTAATATAAACCATCGCTTAGAACAAAAGAATCCAGAAAGTTCCTTACTTAGTGAATATTTGACTTACTAGCCAAGTGTAGATAGATAGTAGCCAATGACAACATATTTAGAATATGAACTTGTTTGTAGGATCTTACAGAGAAGGACGATGGATAATTGTGAGCAGTAACACTTTATAAAGCAGAGGTAAACATTGGAGACTAAAACTAGTGGAAGATGTATGGAATGATGCATGTAATCCATTGAAGCAAAATGCTTTTACTGGGTATTTAAAGATGAAGATTTTTAAGATATTTAAAGATAAAGAAGAACAACAAGAAGAATATAGATGGAAAAGTTCTGCAGAAATTATTGTGACAAACCATTTTCTCCATCAGGGACAGCGAAGCCACCACATTTGCACTTTAACGTCACAGATGTGCTTATAGGAAAAGTTGGAATGGAACTAATGTGGGGAAGGGAAGGGAATGAGCATTGTTACAGTGCCTACTATGTACTGGGCACCATGCTAAGTACTTTACAAATATTATCTCACATGTTCCTCATAAGCCTATGAAGTAGGTGCTTTTGTTATTGCATTTTACAGTTAAGGAAATTGGGACAAACAGGTTAAGTGAGTTGCTCAGGGTCACGCAGCTAGCAAGTATCCGAGACCAAATTTGAATCCAGGTCTTCTGGACTCTAGGTCCATCATTCTATCTACTATGAGTTGCCTGAACAGCAAAGGTCAAGTAGTAAGTGCTTTTTCATTCATGCATCCAAACAATGAAGTTAGACAATGAATTGGATCCCAAATATACAGAAAGAAGAGAGAAGTCTGGATTGCCTTTGAGAAATTGCTAAGCACTTTTAATGACCCCATGCTTTCTTCAGAAACCAAGGACCATCTTTTTAATATCAACATCCTACTGATGTTGACATATGGCAGTGAGACATGAGATATAATAGTCATCCTATAATTTAAAATAAATATCACAGAGAAGAAAATGGAAAGGCACATGGTGGGTGTGAAGAGCTTGCAGCATTTAGCCAATGAGGAACCTTGAAGAATAGGAATAACAGTTGTCATCAGGAAAATATATGATAGGAAGAGAAGATGAGCTAGTCATGTGGTAAGAATGTGGAATGACAAGTGGACAGCCAGAGTGTTTAGCAATGTTTTGTGATGTCAAGAGACAGAAAAGAAGGCTCTTGCATGTTTTATGGACTCACTGCAAGGAATTTATAGGAGAATGGGGGAGGGGAGCAAATAGGCTGAGCTATGAAAGGGTTGCAACCTGTATCATTAGAGGGAGCAGTCAAATCAATGAGATCAAAGATCCATTTGATATAGCACCTAGGGGACTCAATTATGGGGGCACTCAAACTAGGTAGAGGGTTTTTTTACTTCACATCAAATGTAATGGCAATCCAGTATGGGCTGTTGAGCATGATAAAACATAATGAAACCTTTTTATTTATGTGGATCATTCTGGCAACTGAGGATTACTTAAGTGGGAAGATTTAGGGACTATTGCAGTAATGTAAAAACAATTATTCTCTATAATTTCTGTAGTTTATCTTGAAAATGAGAAACGACTTGGTGATTTTTGATACCACACTCTCCTGGTTCTATTCCTACCAGAATGAGTACTCCATTTTGGGGTTCCTTTACCAGCTCCTTTTCTTCCTCCAGCCCCGTAAATGTAAATATCCCTAAGTACCCATCCTCAGCCATTTTTCTTCTCCTCCATTCTTTTCTTCTCACTCTGAGTGCTTTCATTTATACTGAGTGATCACTTACCATGAGTGATTTCATCTACTTGCATGGTTTTAAATTAGTACCTCCATGTAAATGATCCCTAACCCTTTAGCTACATCCTGGAGTTCCATCTCTTTATTCAAATTGTCTTCTGATCCTGCTTTATCTCTGTGGCCTTGGAACCTAGTACACTGCATCGCACATAGCAGGTGCTTAATAAACATTTGTGGGAAAAATAAACTTATTATCTGTAAACTTCTCTCCTTTATAGTATTCAGAGGCTATCACACGCAGTTATGACCATAGAATCTGGAACAATACAGTGTGCTCAGTAGGTGTTTAATGAATATTTGTTGATGAAATGGACTTATTCTCTGTAAATATATCTCCTTTTTAAATAGTCAGTAGATTCTATAGGTGATAAAAAGCTTAAACCTCAGTTTGATTTGCATTAAAAAACTTGGGCTTCTAGTAGAGCCTCATCATGACCAAAAAGCATTAATTTAGCACTTTGCGTTCAAGGAACTGTGGGGAAAACAAAAAAAGCTAGAAGACATAGTTATTGCCCTCAACAAGTTTGGCCTCAATAAACAAAGTTGTGACCTCATATTGAGTTGAAATCTTTGCCATACTCTTTGCCTCTGTGCATGAATGTTCATCCTGGACAATTCCAGAGATTATAATCTGTCTTAAAAGGAGGCCATATTGCCTTCTATTTGAAGGTTAGAGAGCAATAAGGTGTGTGGACTTGAATTTCTTCTATAAAATATAATTCTATAGTTGTTCAAATGATCTCTAAGATGTGGAATGTGGAACATATCAATAGCTCATCTGAAAATGGTGCATGTTCTATTTCCAGGGTCTCTAGTAATAGCCATCATTAGTTTCTTAGGGTGACTTAGGAAGACATGTATTCCACTACCCATATTCTCCACTATCAAATAAACAAAATGCATTTCTGCTTGCTTATATAATGGCCTGCATATGGTGGGGACTCAATGGAGCACTATGCCTATAAAACTGACAATCTTATTGAAATGAATGAATATTTACAAAAATATAAATTACCCAGGTTGACAGAATAGGGAATAAAACACTTAAATAACCCTGTCTTAGACAAATAAACTGAATAAACCATAAATGAGTTCCCTAAGGGGAAAAAAAACTCCCAGCACCAGACAGATTTACAAGTAAATTCTACCAACCCTTTAAAGAAAAATTAATTCCAATACTACATAAACTGTTTGGAAAAATAAGTAAAGAAAGACTCCTACCTACTTCTCATGACACAAATATAGTGATGATACCTAAACCAGGAAGAACAAAAACTATAGTCCAATTTTGCTAATGAATATTGAGGAAAAAATTTTTAAATAAAATACTAGTAAGGAGATTACAGCAATACTTCACAAAGATCATACACTATGAGTAGGGTGGATTTATGTCAGGAAAAATATAAGCATAACTGACCCTATTAACAATAAAAACAACAAAAATCATATGGTTAACTCCAAAAATGAGGAAAAAGGTTTTAATAAAATACAATACCCATTCCTGTTTAAACACGTACACACAAGCACAGAAAAAAACAGAGCTTTCTTAAAATGATAAATAAATGCACAAAAAGTTTTTGACAAAATACAATGCCCATTCCTGTTAAAAACACTAGAAAGCATAGGAATAAATTAATTTTTTCTTAAAATGAGAAATATTATCTAACTAAAACCAAAAGCAAGCATTATTTGTAATGGGGATAATCTATAAGCCTTTCCAATAAGATCAAGGATGAAGCAATGATGTCCATTATCACCATTACCATTCAGTATGGTACTAGAAATGCTAGCTATTACAATGAAACAAGAAAAAAAGATATTGAAGAAATAAAGTCTAGACAATGAGGAAACAAAACTATCACTCTGCAGATGATAGGAAGGTTTACTTAGAGAACCCTAGAGAGTCAACTAATTTTTTAAAATGGAAAGAAAGGGGTACTTATAGTACCAGATCTTAAACAATACTATAAATCTGCAATCATGAAAACAATTTGATGGCATAAGAAACAGAAAAGTTGAACAACAGAACAGATTAGGTGCACAATATGCAGAAGCAAATAAGCACAATTACCTAGTGTTTGAGCCCAGTTATTGGGGCAAGAATTCACTATTTGACACACAATGGGGAAAGCCAGAAATTAGTCTGGTAGAAACTAGGCATAGACCAGAACCTCACATTGCATACCAAGATAAGCTCAAAATGGGTACATTATTTTGTCATTAAAAGTAATATCATAACAAGTTAGTGGGGCATGGAAGAAATTACCTGTCAGATCTATGGATAAGGGAAGATGTTCATGACCTACAAGAGATAGAGAGGTTCACAAGATAATCTTGTTAAAATAAATTTTTTTTAAAAAGTTTTTCCACAAACCAATGCACCTAAAATTAGAAGACAAGTAGGAAACTGGGGGAAATCTTTGTAGCAA
This sequence comes from Trichosurus vulpecula, assembly GCF_011100635.1. Taxonomy (NCBI): domain Eukaryota; kingdom Metazoa; phylum Chordata; class Mammalia; order Diprotodontia; family Phalangeridae; genus Trichosurus; species Trichosurus vulpecula. Next base: position 147,637,195 of record NC_050579.1, on the reverse strand, counting down.
GCTTCCCTGATAAAAGACTAATTTCTAAAATATATGAGGAACTGAGTCAAAATTTCAAGAACAAAAGCCATTCCCCAATTGACAAATAATGAAAGTATATGAACAAGCAGTTTTCTGAAAAAGAAATCAAAGCTATCAATAACCATATGAAAATGCTCTAAATCACTAATAATTTGAGAAATGCAGATTAAAACCACTCTGAGGTACTACCTCATATCCATCAGATTGGCTTAAGATGACAAAAAAAGGAAAATAACAAATGCTGGGGGGACAAGAACATTAATGCACTGCTGTTAAAGCTGTGACCTAATCTCACCATTTTCTATATTCCTTTGACCACTATTCCCCAAAGGGCTCAAAGAAAGAAGAAAATGGTCCATATGTGTGACTACCTTTATAGCAGCTCTTTTTGTGGTAGCAAAGAATTAGAAACTGAGGGGATACCATCAGTTGGTGAATGGCTGAATGGTTATAGTATAGGAATGTGATGAGATACTATTGTGCTATAAGACATGATGAAGGCAATGGTTTCAGAAAAACCTAGGAAAACTCATATGAATTGATGCAAAGTGAAATGAGCCGAACCAGGAGAACACTTTATATAGTAACAACTATTGTAAAGATAATCATCTATGATGAACTCAGTAATTCTGATCCTCACAAATGACCAACCACAATTTCAAAGGACTCATGATGAAACATGCTATCTACCTCCAGAAAAAGAATTGATGGACCAAGAGTGCAGACTGAAGCACATTTTCTTATATTTCTTGATTTTTTTTTCTGGGAACATGGCTGCTATGAAAATTTGTTTTGCATGTCTATACATATATTGTCTTTCTCCTTTTCTCAATGTTTTGGGAAGGGGTGGGAGAAGGAGAGAATTTGGAACTGGAAATAAAATTGAACTGGAAAAAAATGAAAAAAGGATAAGATGACAGTGTCAGAAGCTTCTGAAGGCAAGTAAAATAAGAACTAAAGAAAAGGCTGTCAGATTTAGCAGTGAAGACATCATTGGCGACTTTGGACAGAGCAATTTCATTTGCACGTTCAGTCTAGAAGCCAGATTGCAAAAAGCTGAGAAGTGATCAGGAAGTGAGGAAATTGAGACAACAAGCACACAAGATGCTTTCTAAGAATTTGGCTAAGAAAAAGAAAGGACATATATTATATCTTAAGGAGATGTAAAAGTAAAAATTAAACCAACAACTTACATTGTTAACTTACGTTGAACCGGTAGTCCACCAAAACCCCTAGACTCAATGATTCCAACTTGAGCAAGGTGTCAGTTTTTTCCATGGAAAGATATTTTATCTAGTGGATAGAGCACTGGATCTGAAGTTAGGGAGACTTGAGTTCAAATCAAGCTTCATACTATTAAACTGGACCCTGGACCAATTTAACCTCCATTTGACTCAGTTTACTCATGTATAAAAAAAAAGGAAAATAATAGCACCTATTTCCCAGGATTGCTGTGGGGATAAAATGAGAAAATATCTGTAAAATGCTTCGTAAACCTTAAAACACTATACTCATGCTAGTCATTATCACTACTGGGCAGCTAGGTGGCGTAGTGGATAGAGTGCCAAGCCTGGAGTCAAGAAGACCTGAGTTCAAATCCTGTCTTAGACATTTACTGGCTGTATGATCCCGGGCTAGTCACTTGACCCTATTTGCTTCAGTTTCCTCCTCTGCAAAATGAGCTGGAGAAGGAGATGGCAAACCGTGCGAGTATCTCTGCCAAGAAAACCCCAAATGGAGTCACAAAGAGTCGGGCAAGACTAAAGAAGGGATTGTTATTATCTTTGCATGAAGCCTCATTTTTAGAAAATTTCCTATCTTGAGACGACTACTTTTCGGGTCAATGGGGAATAATCTACAGAGAGATGAGTTAGTTGGGCTGTAAGGCCCCTTCCTGATCTAAATCTATGAGCCTACATTATGATCCTCACAGCCTTCAAGTACAGTTCTCACATAATGATGGAAACTAGTTCCAGTCCCTAACATCTTCCGAAAGGCAGAAGAAGCACATTAAGTCAAGAGGATGGGCCATATATATCTACCACTTCTCACTTCTTCCATTTGAAAAGCCCTCTAATTCATAATATTCATAACACTTCCTATCATCTTCTCCAGTTGGGCTACATTGCTCACGATAGAAAGTGCAATATTGGTTCGTGACAACAGTGCCAGCCATTTCAAGATGGTGGTTGGGCAGGAAGTGGTCTATTTAGGTGGGTTGATCTCAGAGGGCATCTCAGCTGTTATCTGAATAACAGAAACAGAAACTAGTCAGTTACATGTGACTGACATTGACCCGTGAATAAGTCTAGCTTCTTTTTCTTTTAAATAGATGTCTCTCCTTTGTTGGAGACGAGCATGTGTTGTCACAACTTGACTGCCTAATTTTAGCCACTACTGGGGTTTGCTTAGCCACCAGGGCCCAAATCCGGGCCAGAAATAGGCAGAAGAGTGATAGTCATGTGCTCAACAAGGCCTCAGGCAATAGGCCAAACACACATTTGAGCTGGGTGGAATTTCTTGCCCTGTGAAAATGCTGCGGCAAATCTTCCTCCCCCTCTTCTCTCTTTCCCTAC